>NW_027488365.1:33750000-35000000 GCF_051014445.1 Colletes latitarsis
TTTTCTGGTTTGGATCACGTGGTAATGTATCACACTGAAACAGTCCATTAAACCTGGTTTCGATCAATATTTTAGAGGGTAACGCATGTTAGGTCTGGATTAGGTCTGGGATTTGTCCTCATCAGTCTCATACTTTCGCATTCTTCACATACTTCATGAACAGATCATGGGTTTCTTGTGGTTTGGATCACGTAGTAATGTGGTACCACAATGAAACAGTCCATTAAACCAGGATACGATCAATATTTTAGAGGATAACGCATGTTAGGTCTATGTTAGGTCTGGGATTTGCCCTCATCAGACTTATACTTTCGCATTCTTCACATACTAGTTGAACAGATCCTGGGTTTTTTCCGGTTTGGATCACGTAGTAATCTGGTACCACACTGAAACAGTCAATTAAACCTGGTTTCGATCAATATTTTTGAGGATAACGCATGTTAGGTCTAGGTTGGGTCTGGGATTTGCACTCATCAGGCTCATACTTTCGCACATTTCTCATACTTCATGTCCAGATTCTGGGCCTTCTTTGGTTTCGATCACATAGTAATGCGGTACCACACTGAAACTGTCCATTAAACCTGGTTTCGATCAATGTTTTAGAGAATAACGCATGTTAGGTCCACGTTAGGCCCTGGATTTGCCCTCATCAGTCTCATACTTCCTCATTCTTCACATACTTCATGAACAGATCCTGGGTTTTGTCTGGTTTGGATCACATACTAGTGTGGTACCACACTGAAGCAGTCGATTAATCATGGTTTTGATCAATATTTTAGAGGATAACTCATGTTAGGTCTGAGTTGGGTCTAGGTTTGCCCTCATCAGGCTCATACTTTCGCATTCTTCTCATACTTCTAGAACAGATCCTGGGTTATTTCTGGTTTGGATCACACAGTAATGTGGTACCACACTGAAACAGCCGACTAAACCTGGTTTCGATCAATATTTAAGAGGATAACGTATGTTAGGTCTAGGTTAGGTCTGGGATTTGCACTCATCTGGCTCATACTTTCGCATATTTCTCATACTTGTTGAACAGAACCTGGGTTTCTTCTGGTTTGGATCACGTGGTAGTGTGGTACCACACTGAAACAGCCCATTAAACCTGGTTTCGATCAATATTTTAGAGGATAACACATGATAGGTCTAGGTTAGTTCTGGGATTTGCACTCATCAGGCTCATACTTTCGCATATTTCACATACATGATGGCCAGATCCTGGGGCTTCTTCTGGTTTAGATCACGTAGTAATGTGGTACCACACTGAAACAGTCGACTAAACCTGGTCTCGATCAATATTATGGAGGATAACGCATGTTAGGTCTGGGTTATGTCTGGGATTTGCTCTCATCAGGGTCACACTTTCGCATTCTTCACATACTTGTTGAACAGAACCTGGGTTTTTTCTGGTTTGGATCACGTGGTAGTGTGGTACCACACTGAAACAGCCCATTAAACCTGGTTTCGTTCAATATTTTAGAGGATAACACATGATAGGTCTAGGTTAGTTCTGGGATTTGCACTCATCAGGCTCATACTTTCGCATATTTCTCATACATGATGGCCAGATCCTGGGGCTTCTTCTGGTTTAGATCACGTAGTAATGTGGTACCACACTGAAACAGTCGACTAAACCTGGTCTCGATCAATATTATAGAGGATAACGCATGTTAGGTCTGGATTAGGTCTGGGATTTGTCCTCATCAGTCTCATACTTTCGCATTCTTCACATACTTCTTGAACAGATCTTGGGTTTTTTTCTGGTTTGGATCACATTGTAGTGTGGTACCACGTTGAAACAGTCGATTAAACCTTGTTTCGATCGATATTTTAGAGGATAACGCATGCTAGGTCTATGTTAGGTCTGGGATTTGCTCTCATCAGGCTCATACATTCACATTTTCCGCATACTTGTTGGCTATATCCCGGGCTTTTTCTGGTTTGGATCACGTGGTAATGTGGTATCACACTAAAACAGTCCATTAAACCTGGTTTCGATCAATATTTTAGAGGATAACACATGTTAAGTCAGATTTGGGTCTAGGATTTGCCCTCATCAGGCTCATACTTTCGCATATTTCTGTTACTTGATGGCCAGATTCTGGGCTTTTTCTGGTTTGGATCACGTAGTAATGTGGTACCATACTGAAACAGTCGACTAAACCTGGTCTCGATCAATATTTTAGAGGGTAACGCATGTTAGGTCTGGATTAGGTCTGGGATTTGTCCTCATCAGTCTCATACTTTCGCATTCTTCACATACTTCTTGAACAGATCTTGGGTTTTTTTCTGGTTTGGATCACATTGTAGTGTGGTACCACGTTGAAACAGTCGATTAAACCTTGTTTCGATCGATATTTTAGAGGATAACGCATGCTAGGTCTATGTTAGGTCTGGGATTTGCTCTCATCAGGCTCATACATTCACATTTTCCGCATACTTGTTGGCTATATCCCGGGCTTTTTCTGGTTTGGATCACGTGGTAATGTGGTATCACACTAAAACAGTCCATTAAACCTGGTTTCGATCAATATTTTAGAGGATAACACATGTTAAGTCACATTTGGGTCTAGGATTTGCCCTCATCAGGCTCATACTTTCGCATATTTCTGTTACTTGATGGCCAGATTCTGGGCTTTTTCTGGTTTGGATCACGTAGTAATGTGGTACCATACTGAAACAGTCGACTAAACCTGGTCTAGATCAATATTTTAGAGGGTAACGCATGTTAGGTCTGGATTAGGTCTGGGATTTGTCCTCATCAGTCTCATACTTTCGCATTCTTCACATACTTCTTGAACAGATCTTGGGTTTTTTTCTGGTTTGGATCACATTGTAGTGTGGTACCACGTTGAAACAGTCGATTAAACCTTGTTTCGATCGATATTTTAGAGGATAACGCATGCTAGGTCTATGTTAGGTCTGGGATTTGCTCTCATCAGGCTCATACATTCACATTTTCCGCATACTTGTTGGCTATATCCCGGGCTTTTTCTGGTTTGGATCACGTGGTAATGTGGTATCACACTGAAACAGTCCATTAAACCTGGTTTCGATCAATATTTTAGAGGATAACACATGTTAAGTCAGAGTTGGGTCTAGGATTTGCCCTCATCAGGCTCATACTTTCGCATATTTCTGTTACTTGATGGCCAGATTCTGGGCTTTTTCTGGTTTGGATCACGTAGTAATGTGGTACCATACTGAAACAGTCGACTAAACCTGGTCTAGATCAATATTTTAGAGGGTAACGCATGTTAGGTCTGGATTAGGTCTGGGATTTGTCCTCATCAGTCTCATACTTTCGCATTCTTCACATACTTCTTGAACAGATCTTGGGTTTTTTTCTGGTTTGGATCACATTGTAGTGTGGTACCACGTTGAAACAGTCGATTAAACCTTGTTTCGATCGATATTTTAGAGGATAACGCATGCTAGGTCTATGTTAGGTCTGGGATTTGCTCTCATCAGGCTCATACATTCACATTTTCCGCATACTTGTTGGCTATATCCCGGGCTTTTTCTGGTTTGGATCACGTGGTAATGTGGTATCACACTGAAACAGTCGACTAAACCTGGTCTCGATCAATATTTTAGAGGGTAACGCATGTTAGGTCTGGATTAGGTCTGGGATTTGTCCTCATCAGTCTCATACTTTCGCATTCTTCACATACTTCTTGAACAGATCTTGGGTTTTTTCTGGTTTGGATCACATTGTAGTGTGGTACCACATTGAAACAGTCGATTAAACCTTGTTTCGATCGATATTTTAGAGGATAACGCATGCTAGGTCTATGTTAGGTCTGGGATTTGCTCTCATCAGGCTCATACATTCACATTTTCCGCATACTTGTTGGCTATATACCGGGCTTTTTCTGGTTTGGATCACGTGGTAATGTGGTATCACACTGAAACAGTCCATTAAACCTGGTTTCGATCAATATTTTAGAGGATAACACATGTTAAGTCTGAGTTGGGTCTAGGATTTGCCCTCATCAGGCTCATACTTTCGCATATTTCTGTTACTTGATGGCCAGATCCTGGGTTTTTTCTGGTTTGGTTCACATAGTAGTGTGATTCCACACTGAAACAGTCGATTAAACATGGTTTTGATCAATATTTTAGAGGATAACGCATGCTAGGTCTATGTTAGTTCCGGGGTTTGCTCTCATCAGGTTCATACTTTCGCATATTTCTCTTACTTGTTAGCCAGATCCATAGCTTTTTCTGGTTTGGATCACATAGAAATATGGTACCACACTGAAACAGTCGATTAAACCAGTTTCGATCAATATTTTAGATGATAACGCATGTTAGGTCTAGGTTAGGACAGGGATTTGCCCTCATCAGACTCATACTTTCACATTTTTCGCATAATTGTTGGCCAGATCTCGGCCTTTTTCAGGTTCGGATCACATAGTTATGTGGTGCCACACTGAAACAGTCGACTAAACCTGGTCTCGATCAATATTTTAGATGATCACGCATGTTAGGTCTAGGTTAGGCCTGGGATTTGCCCTCATCAGTCTCATACTTTCGCATTCTTCACATACTTTTTGAACGGATCCTGGTTTTTATCTGGTGTGGTTCACATAGTAGTGTGGTATAACACTGAAACAGTCGATTAGACATGGTTTCGAGCAATATTTTAGAGGATAACGCATGTTAGGTCTAGGTTAGGTCTGGGATTTGCCCTCATCAGGCTCATACTTTCGCATATTTCTCTTACTTGTTAGCCAGATCCTTTGCTTTTTCTTGTTTGGATCACACAGTAATATGAATCCACCCTGAAACAGTCGATTAAACCTTGTTTCGATCGATATTTTAGAGGATAACGCATGTTAAGTCTGAGTTGGGTCTAGGATTTGCCCTCATCAGGCTCATACTTTCGCATATTTCTCATACTTGGTGGCCAGATTCTGGGCTTCTTCTGGTTTGGATCACGTAATAATGTGGTACCACACTGAACCAGTCGACTAAACCTGGTCTCGATCAATATTTTTGAGGATAACGCATGTTACGTCTAGGTTAGGTCTGGGATTTGCTCTCATCAGGCTCATACTTTCGCATATTTATCAATCTTGTTGGCCAGATTCAGGTCTTTTTTTGGCTTGGATCACGTAGTAATGTGGTACCACACTGACACAAGTCAATTAAACCTGGTTTCGATCAATATTTTAGAGGATGACACATGTTAGGTCTAGGTTAGGTCTGGGATTTGCACTCATCAGGATCATACTTTCGCATATTTCTCATACTTGATGTCCAGATTCTGGGCTTTTTCCAGTGTGGATCACGTAGTAATGTGGTACCACACTGAAACAGTATATTAAACCTGGTTTCGATCAATATTTTAGAAGATAACGCATGTTAGGTCTAGGTTAGGTCTGGGATTTGCTCTCATCAGGGTCATACTTTCGCATATTTCTCATACTTGATGTCCAGATTCTCGGCTTTTTTTTGGCTTGGATCACGTAGTAATGTGGTACCACACTGAAACAGTCTATTAAACCTGGGTTCGATCAATATTTTAGAGGATAACGCATGTTAGGTCTAGGATAGGTCTGGGATTTGCTCTCATCAGGCTCATACTTTCGCATATTTCTCATACTTGTTGGCCAGATCCTGGGCTTTTTCTGGATTGGATCACGTAGTAATGTGGTACCACACTGAAACAGTCGACTAAACCTGGTCTCGATCAATATTTTAGAGGATGACACATGTTAGGTCTAGGTTAGGTCTGGGATTTGCACTCATCAGGATCATACTTTCGAATATTTCTCATACTTGATGGCCAGATTCTGGGCTTTTTTTTGGCTTGGATCACGTAGTAATGTGGCACCACACTGAAACAGTCTATTAAACCTGGTTTCGATCAATATTTTAGAAGATAACGCATGTTAGGTCTAGGTTAGGTCTGGGATTTGCTCTCATCAGGCTCATACTTTCGCATATTTCTCATACTTGATGGCCAGATTCTGGGCTTTTTTTGGCTTGGATCACGTAGTAATGAGGTACCACAATGAATCAGTCGATTAAAGCTTGTCACGATCAATATTTTAGGGGATAACGCATGTTACGTCTAGGTTAGGTCTGGGATTTGCTCTCATCAGTCTCATACTTTCGCATTCTTCACATACTTCTTGAACAGATCCTGGGTTACTTCTGGTTTGGATCACACAGTAATGTGCTACCACACTGAAACAGTCGACTAAGCCTGGTCTCGATCCATATTTTAGGGGATAACGCATGTTAGGTCTAGGTCAGGTCTGGGATTTGCTCTCATCAGGCTCATAGTTTCGCATATTTCTCATACTTGATGGCCAGATTCTGGGCTTTTTCCGGTTTGGATCACGTAGTAATGTGGTACCACACTGAAACAGTCGACTAAACCTGGTCTCAATCAATATTTTAGGGGATAACGCATGTTAGGTCTAGTTTAGGTGTGGGATTTGCTCTCATCAGGCTCATACTTTCGCATATATCTCATACTTGATGTCCAGATTCTGGGCTTTTTCCAGTTTGGATCACGTAGTAATGTGGTACCACACTGAAACAGTATATTAAACATGGTTTCGATCAATATTTTAGAAGATAACACATGTTAGGTCTAGGTTAGGTCTGGGATTTGCTCTCATCAGGGTCATACTTTCGCATATTTCTCATACTTGATGGCCAGATTCTCGGCTTTTTTTTGGCTTGGATCACGTAGTAATGTGGTACCACACTGAAACAGTCTATTAAACCTGGGTTCGATCAATATTTTAGAGGATAACGCATGTTAGGTCTAGGATAGGTCTGGGATTTGCTCTCATCAGGCTCATACTTTCGCATATTTCTCATACTTGTTGGCCAGATCCTGGGCTTTTTCTGGATTGGATCACGTAGTAATGTGGTACCACACTGAAACTATCGACTAAACCTGGTCTCGATCAATATTTCAGAGGAAAACGCATGTTAGGTCTAGGTTAGGCCTGGGATTTGCCCTCTTCAGTCTCATACTTTCGCATTCTTCACATACTTCTTGAACAGATCCTGGGTTATTTCTGGTTTGGATCACACAGTAATGTGGTACCACACTGGAACAGTCTATTAAACCTGGTTTCGATTAATATTTTAGAGGATAACGCATGTTAGGTCTAGGTTAGGTGTGGGATTTGCTCTCATCGGCTCATACTTTCGCATATTTCTCATACTTGTTGGCTAGTTCCTGGGCTTTTTCTGGTTTGGATCACGTACTAATGTGGTACCACACTGAAACAGTCCATTAAAACCTGGTTTCGAACAATATTTTAGAGGATAACGCATGTTAGGTCTAGGATAGGTCTGGGATTTGCTCTCATCAGGCTCATACTTTCGCATATTTCTCATACTTGTTGGCCAGATCCTGGGCTTTTTCTGGATTGGATCACGTAGTAATGTGGTACCACACTGAAACAGTCGACTAAACCTGGTCTCGATCAATATTTCAGAGGAAAACGCATGTTAGGTCTAGGTTAGGCCTGGGATTTGCCCTCTTCAGTCTCATACTTTCGCATTCTTCACATACTTCTTGAACAGATCCTGGGTTATTTCTGGTTTGGATCACACAGTAATGTGGTACCACACTGAAACAGTCTATTAAACCTGGTTTCGATCAATATTTTAGAGGATAACGCATGTTAGGTCTAGGTTAGGTGTGGGATTTGCTCTCATCGGCTCATACTTTCGCATATTTCTCATACTTGATGGCCAGATCCTGGGCTTTTTTTGGTTTGGATCACGTAGTAATGTGGTACCACACTGAAACAGTCCATTAAAACCTGGTTTCGAACAATATTTTAGAGGATAACACATGTTAAGTCTGAGTTGGGTCTAGGATTTGTACTCATCAGGCTCATTCTTTCGCATATTTCTCGTACTTGTTGGCCAGATACTGGGCTCTTTCTGGTTTGGACCACGTAGTAATGTGGTCCCACACTCAAACAGTTGACTAAACCTGATCACGATCAATATTTTAGAGGAAAACGCATGTTAGGTCTAGGTTAGGTCTGGGATTTGCCCTCATCAGTCTCATACTTCCTCGTTCTTCACATACTTGTTGAACAGATCCTGCGTTTTTTCTGGTTTGGATCACATAGTGGTGTGGTACCACACTGAAACAGTCCATTAAACCTGGTTACGATCAATATTTTAGAGGATAACGCATGTTAGGTCTATGTTAGGTCTGGGATTTGCTCTCATCAGGCTCATACATTCACATTTTCCACATACTTGTTGGCCAGATCCCGGGCTTTTTCTGGTTTGGATCACGTGGTAATGTGGTATCACACTGAAACAGTCCATTAAACCTGGTTTCGATCAATATTTTAGAGGATAACACATGTCAAGTCTGAGTTTGTTCTAGGATTTGCCCACATCAGTCTCATACTTTCGCATTCTTCATATACTTCTTGAACAGATCCTGGGTTTTTTGTGGTTTGGATCACGTAGTAATGTGGTACCACACTGAAACAGTCCATTAAACCTGGTTTCGAACAATATTTTAGAGGATAGCGCATGTTAGGTCTAGGTCAGGGCTGGGATTTGCCCTCATCAGACTCATACCTTCGCACTCTTCACATACTTGTTGAGCAGATCGCAGGTTTTTTCTAGTTTGGATCACATAGTAGTGTGGTACCACACTGAAACAGTCCATTAAACCTGGTTTCGATCAATATTTTAGAGGATAACGAATGTTAGGTCTATGTTAGGTCTGGGGTATCCTCTCATCAGGCTCATACCTTCGCATATTTCTTATACTTGATGGCCAGAATCTGGGCTTTTTCTGGTTGGGATCACATAGTAGTGTGGTACCACACTGAAACAGTCCATTAAACCTGGTTACAATCAATATTTTAGAGGATAACACATGTTAAGTCTGAGTTGGTTCTAGAATTTGCCCTCATCAGTCTCATACTTTCGCATTCTTCACATACTTCTTGAACAGATCCTGGGTTTTTTGTGGTTTGGATCACGTAGTAATGTGGTACCACACTGAAACAGTCCATTAAACCTGGTTTCGATCAATATTTTAGTGGATAACGCATGTTAGGTCTAGGTTAGGGCTTGGATTTGCCCTCATCAGACTCATACCTTCGCACTCTTCACATACTCATGAACAGATCCCGGGTTTTTTCTGGTTTGGATCACATAGTAGTGTGGCATCACAACTGAAACAGTCCATTAAACCTGGTTACGATCAATATTTTAGAGGATAACGCATGTTAGGTCTATGTTAGGTCTGGGATTTGCTCTCATCAGGCTCATACATCCACAATTTCCACATACTTGTTGGCCAGATCCCGGGCTTTTTCTGGTTTGGATCACGTGGTAATGTGGTATCACACTGAAACAGTCCATTTGACCTGGTTTCGATCAATATTTTAGAGGATAACACATGTTAAGTCTGAGTTGGTTCTAGGATTTGCCCTCATCAGTCTCATACTTTCGCATTCTTCACATACTTCATGAACAGATCCTGGGTTTTTTGTGGTTTGGATCACGTAGTAATGTGGTACCACAATGATACAGTCCATTAAACCAGGATACGATCAATATTTTAGAGGATAACGCATCTTAGGTCTAGGTTAGGCCTGGGATTTGCTCTCATCAGGCTCATACATCCACAATTTCCACATACTTGTTGGCCAGATCCCGGGCTTTTTCTGGTTTGGATCACGTGGAAATGTGGTATCACACTGAAACAGTGCATTAAACCTGGTTTCGATCAATATTTTAGAGGATAACACATGTCAAGTCTGAGTTGGTTCTAGGATTTGCCCACATCAGTCTCATACTTTCGCATTCTTCACATACTTCTTGAACAGATCCTGGGTTTTTTGTGGTTTGGATCACGTAGTAATGCGGTACCACACTGAAACAGTCCATTAAACCTGGTTTCGATCAATATTTTAGACGATAACGCATGTTAGGTCTAGGTTAGGGCTTGGATTTGCCCTCATCAGACTCATACCTTCGCACTCTTCACATACTTGTTGAACAGATCCCGGGTTTTTTCTGGTTTGGATCACATAGTAGTGTGGCATCACACTGAAACAGTCCATTAAACCTGGTTACGATCAATATTTTAGAGGATAACGCATGTTAGGTTTGGGTTAGGTCTGGGATTTGCTCTCATCAGGTTCATACATTCACATTTTCCGCATACTTGTTGGCTATATCCAGGGCTTTTTCTGGTTTGGATCACGTGGTAGCGTGGTACCACACTGAAACAGCCCATTAAACCTGGTTTCGATCAATATTTTAGAGGATAACACATGATAGGTCTAGGTTAGTTCTGGGATTTGCACTCATCAGGCTCATGCTTTCGCGTATTTCACATACATGATGGCCAGATCCTGGGGCTTCTTCTGGTTTAGATCACGTAGTAATGTGGTACCATACTGAAACAGTCGACTAAACCTGGTCTCGATCAATATTTTAGAGGGTAACGCATGTTAGGTCTGGATTAGGTCTGGGATTTGACCTCAACAGTCTCATACTTTCGCATTCTTCACATACTTCTTGAACAGATCTTGGGTTTTTTCTGGTTTGGATCACATTGTATTGTGGTACCACATTGAAACAGTCGATTAAACCTTGTTTCGATCGATATTTTAGAGGATAACGCATGCTAGGTCTATGTTAGGTCTGGGATTTGCTCTCATCAGGCTCATACATTCACATTTTCCGCATACTTGTTGGCTATATCCCGGGCTTATTCTGGTTTGGATCACGTGGTAATGTGGTATCACACTGAAACAGTCCATTAAACCTGGTTTCGATCAATATTTTAGAGGATAACACATGTCAAGTCTGAGTTGGTTCTAGGATTTGCCCACATCAGTCTCATACTTTCGCATTCTTCATATACTTCTTGAACAGATCCTGGGTTTTTTGTGGTTTGGATCACGTAGTAATGTGGTACCACACTGAAACAGTCCATTAAACCTGGTCTCGATCAATATTTTAGAGGATAACACATGTTAAGTGTGAGTTGGGTCTAGGATTTGCCCTCATCAGGCTCATACTTTCGCATATTTCTCTTACTTGATTGCCAGATTCTGGGCTTTTTCTGGTTTGGATCACGTAGTAATGTGGTACCACACTGAAACTGTCGACTAAACCTGGTCACGATCAATATTTTAGAGGATAACGCATGTTAGGTCTGGATTAGGTATGGGATTTGCCCTCATCAGACTCATACTTTCGCATTCTTCACATACTAGTTGAACAGATCCTGGGTTTTTTGTGGTTTCGATCACGTATTAATGCGGTACCACACTGAAACAGCCCATTAAACCTGGTTTCGTTCAATATTTTAGAGGATAACACATGATAGGTCTAGGTTAGGTCTGGGATTTGCACTCATCTGGCTCATACTTTCGCATATTTCTCATACGTGTTGAACAGAACCTGGGTTTCTTCTGGTTTGGATCACGTAGTAATGTGGTACCACACTGAAACAGTCCATTAAACCTGGTTTCGATCAATATTTTAGAGGCTAACGAATATTAGGTCAGAGTTGGGTCTAGGTTTGCCCTCATCAGGTTCATACTTTCGCATATTTCTCTTACTTGTTAGCCAGATCCATAGCTTTTTCTGGTTTGGATCTCATAGAAATATGGTACCACACTGAAACAGTCGATTAAACCAGTTTCGATCAATATTTTAGATGATAACGCATGTTAGGTCTAGGTTAGGACACGGATTTGCCCTCATCAGACTCATACTTTCGTATTCTTCACATACTTGTTGAACAGATCCTGGGCTTTTTCTGGTTGGGATCACATAGTAATGTGGTTCCACTCTGAAACAGTCCATTAAACCTGGTTTCGATCGATATTTTAGAGGATAACGCATCTTAGGTCTAGGTTAGGTCTGGGATTTGCTCTCATCAGGCTCATACATCCACAATTTCCACATACTTGTTGGCCAGATCCCGGGCTTTTTCTGGTTTGGATCACGTGGTAATGTGGTATCACACTGAAACAGTGCATAAAACCTGGTTTCGATCAATATTTTAGAGGATAACACATGTTAGGTCTAGGTTAGGGCTTGGATTTGCCCTCATCAGACTCATACCTTCGCACTCTTCACATACTTGTTGAACAGATCCCGGGTTTTTTCTGGTTTGGATCACGTGGAAATGTGGTATCACACTGAAACAGTGCATTAAACCTGGTTTCGATCAATATTTTAGAGGATAACACATGTCAAGTCTGAGTTGGTTCTAGGATTTGCCCACATCAGTCTCATACTTTCGTATTCTTCACATACTTCTTGAACAGATCCTGGGTTTTTTGTGGTTTGGATCACGTAGTAATGTGGTACCACACTGAAACAGTCCATTAAACCTGGTTTCGATCAATATTTTAGAGGATAACGCATGTTAGGTCTAGGTTAGGGCTTGGATTTGCCCTCATCAGACTCATACCTTCGCACTCTTCACATACTTGTTGAACAGATCCCGGGTTTTTTCTGGTTTGGATCACATAGTAGTGTGGCATCACACTGAAACAGTCCATTAAACCTGGTTACGATCAATATTTTAGAGGATAACACATGATAGGTCTAGGTTAGTTCTGGGATTTGCACTCATCAGGCTCATACTTTCGCATATTTCTCATACATGATGGCCAGATCCTGGGGCTTCTTCTGGTTTAGATCACGTAGTAATGTGGTACCACACTGAAACAGTCGACTAAACCTGGTCTCGATCAATATTATAGAGGATAACGCATGTTAGGTCTGGATTAGGTCTGGGATTTGTCCTCATCAGTCTCATACTTTCGCATTCTTCACATACTTCTTGAACAGATCTTGGTTTTTTTTCTGGTTTGGATCACATTGTAGTGTGGTACCACATTGAAACAGTCGATTAAACCATGTTTCGATCGATATTTTAGAGGATAACGCATGCTAGGTCTAAGTTAGGTCTGGGATTTGCTCTCATCAGGCTCATACATTCACATTTTCCGCATACTTGTTGGCTATATCCCGGGCTTTTTCTGGTTTGGATCACGTGGTAATGTGGTATCACACTGAAACAGTCCATTAAACCTGGTTTCGATCAATATTTTAGAGGATAACACATGTTAAGTCAGAGTTGGGTCTAGGATTTGCCCTCATCAGGCTCATACTTTCGCATATTTCTGTTACTTGATGGCCAGATTCTGGGCTTTTTCTGGTTTGGATCACGTAGTAATGTGGTACCATACTGAAACAGTCGACTAAACCTGGTCTCGATCAATGTTTTAGAGGGTAACGCATGTTAGGTCTGGATTAGGTCTGGGATTTGTCCTCATCAGTCTCATACTTTCGCATTCTTCACATACTTCTTGAACAGATCTTGGGTTTTTTCTGGTTTGGATCACATTGTAGTGTGGTACCACATTGAAACAGTCGATTAAACCTTGTTTCGATCGATGTTTTAGAGGATAACGCATGCTAGGTCTATGTTAGGTCTGGGATTTGCTCTCATCAGGCTCATACATTCACATTTTCCGCATACTTGTTGGCTGTATCCCGGGCTTTTTCTGGTTTGGATCACGTGGTAATGTGGTATCACACTGAAACAGTCCATTAAACCTGGTTTCGATCAATATTTTAGAGGATAACACATGTTAAGTCTGAGTTGGGTCTAGGATTTGCCCTCATCAGGCTCATACTTTCGCATATTTCTGTTACTTGATGGCCAGATCCTCGGTTTTTTCTGGTTTGGTTCACATAGTAGTGTGATTCCACACTAAACAGTCGATTAAACATGGTTTTGATCAATATTTTAGAGGATAACACATCTTAGATCTGAGTTGGGTCTAGGATTTGCCCTCATCAGGCTCATACTTTCGCATATTTCTCTTACTTGTTAGCCAGATCCATAGCTTTTTCTGGCTTGGATCACATAGAAATATGGTACCACACTGAAACAGTCGATTAAACCAGTTTCGATCAATATTTTAGATGATCACGCATGTTAGGTCTAGGTTAGGCCTGGGATTTGCCCTCATCAGTCTCATACTTTCGCATTCTTCACATACTTTTTGGACGGATCCTGGTTTTTATCTGGTATGGTTCACATAGTAGTGTGGTACAACACTGAAACAGTCGATTATACATGGTTTCGAGCAATATTTTAGAGGATAGCGCATGTTAGGTCTAGGTTAGGTCTGGGATTTGCCCTCATCAGGCTCATACTTTCGCATATTTCTCTTACTTGTTAGCCAGATCCTTTGCTTTTTCTTGTTTGGATCACATAGTAATATGGTTCCACCCTGAAACAGTCGATTAAACCTTGTTTCGATCGATATTTTAGAGGATAACGCATGTTAAGTCTGAGTTGGGTCTAGGATATGCCCTCATCAGGCTCATACTTTCGCATATTTCTCATACTTGGTGGCCAGATTCTGGGCTCCTTCTGGTTTGGATCACGTAATAATGTGGTACCACACTGAACCAGTCTATTAAACCAGGTTTCGATCAATATGTTAGATGATAACGCATGTTTGGTCTATGTTAGGCCTGGGATTTGCCCTCATCAGACTCATACTTTCGCATTCTTCACATACTTGTTGAACAGATCCTGGGTTTTTTTTGTTGGGGTCACGTAGTAATGCGGTACCACACTGAAACAGTCGACTAAACCTGGTCTCGATCAATATTTTTGAGGATAACGCATGTTACGTCTAGGTTAGGTCTGGGATTTGCTCTCATCAGGCTCATACTTTCGCATATTTATCAATCTTGTTGGCCAGATTCAGGTCTTTTTTTGGCTTGGATCACGTAGTAATGTGGTACCACAATGAATCAGTCGATTAAACCTGGTCACGATCAATATTTTAGGGGATAACGCATGTTACGTCTAGGTTAGGTCTGGGATTTGCTCTCATCAGGCTCATACCTTCGCATATTTATCAATCTTGTTGGCCAGATCCTGGGCTTTCACTAGTTTGAATCACATAGTAATGTGGTACCACACTGACACAAGTCAATTAATCCTGGTTTGGATCAATATTTTAGAGGATGACACATGTTAGGTCTAGGTTTGGTCTGGGATTTGCACTCATCAGGATCATACTTTCGAATATTTCTCATACTTGATGGCCAGATTGTGGGCTTTTTATTTGGTTTGGATCACGTAGTAATGTGGTACCACACTGACACAAGTCAATTAAACCTGGTTTCGATCAATATTTTAGAGGATGACACATGTTAGGTCTAGGTTAGGTCTGGGATTTGCACTCATCAGGATCATACTTTCGCATTCTTCACATACTTGTTGAACAGATCCTGGGTTTTTTTTGGTTGGGGTCACGTAGTAATGCGGTACCACACTGAAACAGTCGACTAAACCTGGTCTCGATCAATATTTCAGAGGATAACACATGCTAGGTCTACGTTAGGTGTGGGATTTGCTCTCATCCGGCTCATACTTTCGCATATTTCTCATACTTGATGGCCAGATTCTGGCCTTTTTTTGGCTTAGATCACGTAGTAATGTGGTAGCACACTGAAACAGTATATTAAACCTGGTTTCGATCAATATTTTAGGAGATAACGCATGTTAGGTCCAGGTTAGGTCTGGGATTTGCGCTCATCAGGCTCATACTTTCGCATATTTCTCATACTCAATGGCCAGATTCTGGGCTTTTTATTTGGTTTGGATCACGTAGTAATGTGGTACCACACTGACACAAGTCAATTAAACCTGGTTTCGATCAATATTTTAGAGGATGACTCATGTTAGGTCTAGGTTAGGTCTGGGATTTGCACTCATCAGGATCATACTTTCGAATATTTCTCATACTTGATGGCCAGATTCTGGGCTTTTTTTTGGCTTGGATCACGTAGTAATGTGGCACCACACTGAAACAGTCTATTAAACCTGGTTTCGATCAATATTTTAGAAGATAACGCATGTTAGGTCTAGGTTAGGTCTGGGATTTGCTCTCATCAGGCTCATACTTTCGCATATTTCTCATACTTGATGGCCAGATTCTGGGCTTTTTTTGGCTTGGATCACGTAGTAATGAGGTACCACAATGAATCAGTCGATTAAAGCTTGTCACGATCAATATTTTAGGGGATAACGCATGTTACGTCTAGGTTAGGTCTGGGATTTGCTCTCATCAGTCTCATACTTTCGCATTCTTCACATACTTCTTGAACAGATCCTGGGTTATTTCTGGTTTGGATCACACAGTAATGTGGTACCACACTGAAACAGTCGACTAAGCCTGGTCTCGATCCATATTTTAGGGGATAACGCATGTTAGGTCTAGGTCAGGTCTGGGATTTGCTCTCATCAGGCTCATACTTTCGCATATTTCTCATACTTGATGGCCAGATTCTGGGCTTTTTCCGGTTTGGATCACGTAGTAATGTGGTACCACACTGAAACAGTCGACTAAACCTGGTCTCAATCAATATTTTAGGGGATAACGCATGTTAGGTCTAGTTTAGGTGTGGGATTTGCTCTCATCAGGCTCATACTTTCGCATATTTCTCATACTTGATGGCCAGATTGTGGGCTTTTTTTGGCTTAGATCACGTAGTAATGTGGTACCACACTGAAACAGTATATTAAACCTGGTTTCGATCAATATTTTAGAAGATAACGCATGTTAGGTCTAGGTTAGGTCTGGCATTTGCTCTCATCAGGCTCATACTTTCTCATATTTCTCATACTTGATGGCCAGATTCTGGGCTTTTTTTAGCTTGGATCACGTAGTAATGAGGTACCACAATGAATCAGTCGATTAAAGCTGGTCACGATCAATATTTTAGGGGATAACGCATGTTACGTCTAGGTTAGGTCTGGGATTTGCTCTCATCAGGCTCTTACTTTCGCATATTTATCTATCTTGTTGGCCAGATCCTGGGCTTCCACTAGTTTGGATCACATAGTAATGTGGTACCACACTGACACAAGTCAATTAAACCTGGTTTCGATCAATATTTTAGAGGATGACACATGTTAGGTCGAGGTTAGTTCTGGGATTTGCACTCATCAGGATCATACTTTCGCATATTTCTCATACTTGATGGCCAGATTCTGGCCTTTTTTTGGCTTAGATCACGAAGTAATGTGGTAGCACACTGAAACAGTATATTAAACCTGGTTGCGATCAATATTTTAGAAGATAACGCATGTTAGGTCCAGGTTAGGTCTGGGATTTGCGCTCATCAGGCTCATACTTTCGCATATTTCTCATACTTAATGGCCAGATTCTGGGCTTTTTATTTGGTTTGGATCACGTAGTAATGTGGTACCACACTGACACAAGTCAATTAAACCTGGTTTCGATCAATATTTTAGAGGATGACACATGTTAGGTCTAGGTTAGGACTGGGATTTGCACTCATCAGGATCATACTTTCGAATATTTCTCATACTTGATGGCCAGATTCTGGGCTTTTTTTTGGATTGGATCACGTAGTAATGTGGCACCACACTGAAACAGTCTATTAAACCTGGTTTCGATCAATATTTTAGAAGATAACGCATGTTAGGTCTAGGTTAGGTCTGGGATTTGCTCTCATCAGGCTCATACTTTCGCATATTCCTTATACTTGATGGCCAGATTCTGGGCTTTTTTTGGCTTGGATCACGTAGTAATGAGGTACCACAATGAATCAGTCGATTAAAGCTTGTCACGATCAATATTTTAGGGGATAACGCATGTTACGTCTAGGTTAGGTCTGGGATTTGCTCTCATCAGTCTCATACTTTCGCATTCTTCACATACTTCTTGAACAGATCCTGGGTTATTTCTGGTTTGGATCACACAGTAATGTGGTACCACACTGAAACAGTCGACTAAGCCTGGTCTCGATCCATATTTTAGGGGATAACGCATGTTAGGTCTAGGTCAGGTCTGGGATTTGCTCTCATCAGGCTCATACTTTCGCATATTTCTCATACTTGATGGCCAGATTCTGGGCTTTTTCCGGTTTGGATCACGTAGTAATGTGGTACCACACTGAAACAGTCGACTAAACCTGGTCTCAATCAATATTTTAGGGGATAACGCATGTTAGGTCTAGTTTAGGTGTGGGATTTGCTCTCATCAGGCTCATACTTTCGCATATTTCTCATACTTGATGGCCAGATTGTGGGCTTTTTTTGGCTTAGATCACGTAGTAATGTGGTACCACACTGAAACAGTATATTAAACCTGGTTTCGATCAATATTTTAGAAGATAACGCATGTTAGGTCTAGGTTAGGTCTGGCATTTGCTCTCATCAGGCTCATACTTTCTCATATTTCTCATACTTGATGGCCAGATTCTGGGCTTTTTTTAGCTTGGATCACGTAGTAATGAGGTACCACAATGAATCAGTCGATTAAAGCTGGTCACGATCAATATTTTAGGGGATAACGCATGTTACGTCTAGGTTAGGTCTGGGATTTGCTCTCATCAGGCTCTTACTTTCGCATATTTATCTATCTTGTTGGCCAGATCCTGGGCTTCCACTAGTTTGGATCACATAGTAATGTGGTACCACACTGACACAAGTCAATTAAACCTGGTTTCGATCAATATTTTAGAGGATGACACATGTTAGGTCTAGGTTAGGTCTGGGATTTGCTCTCATCAGTCTCATACTTTCGCATTCTTCACATACTTCTTGAACAGATCCTGGGTTATTTCTGGTTTGGATCACACAGTAATGTGGTACCACACTGAAACAGTCGACTAAGCCTGGTCTCGATCCATATTTTACGGGATAACGCATGTTAGGTCTAGGTCAGGTCTGGGATTTGCTCTCATCAGGCTCATACTTTCGCATATTTCTCATACTTGATGGCCAGACTCTGGGCTTTTTCCGGTTTGGATCACGTAGTAATGTGGTACCACACTGACACAAGTCAATTAAACCTGGTTTCGATCAATATTTTAGAGGATGACACATGTTAGGTCTAGGTTAGGTCTGGGATTTGCACTCATCAGGATCATACTTTCGAATATTTCTCATACTTGATGGCCAGATTCTGGGCTTTTTTTGGCTTGGATCACGTAGTAATGAGGTACCACAATGAATCAGTCGATTAAAGCTTGTCACGATCAATATTTTAGGGGATAACGCATGTTACGTCTAGGTTAGGTCTGGGATTTGCTCTCATCAGTCTCATACTTTCGCATTCTTCACATACTTCTTGAACAGATCCTGGGTTATTTCTGGTTTGGATCACACAGTAATGTGGTACCACACTGAAACAGTCGACTAAGCCTGGTCTCAATCAATATTTTAGGGGATAACGCATGTTAGGTCTAGGTCAGGTCTGGGATTTGCTCTCATCAGGCTCATACCTTCGCATATTTATCAATCTTGTTGGCCAGATCCTGGGCTTTTTCTGGATTGGATCACGTAGTAATGTGGTACCACACTGAAACAGTCGACTAAACCTGGTCTCGATCAATATTTCGGAGGAAAACGCATGTTAGGTCTAGGTTAGGCCTGGGATTTGCCCTCTTCAGTCTCATACTTTCGCATTCTTCACATACTTCTTGAACAGATCCTGGGTTATTTCTGGTTTGGATCACACAGTAATGAGGTACCACACTGAAACAGTCTATTAAACCTGGTTTCGATCAATATTTTAGAGGATAACGCATGTTAGGTCTAGGTTAGGTGTGGGATTTGCTCTCATCGGCTCATACTTTCGCATATTTCTCATACTTGTTGGCTAGTTCCTGGGCTTTTTCTGGTTTGGATCACGTACTAATGTGGTACCTCACTGAAACAGTCGACTAAACCTGGTCACGATCAATATTTTACGGGATAACGCATGTTAGGTCTAGTTTAGGTCTGGGATGTGCTCTCATCAGGCTCATACTTTCGCATATTTCTCATACTTGATAGCCAGATTCTGGGCTTTTTCCGGTTTGGATCACGTAGTGATGTGGTACGACACTGAAACAGTCGACTAAACCTGGTCACGATCAATATTTCAGAGGATAACGCATGCTAGGTCGACGTTAGGTGTGGGTTTTGCTCTTATCAGGCTCATACTTTCGCATATTTCTCATACTTGATGGCCAGATCCTGGGCTTTTTTTTTGGTTTGGATCACGTAGTAATGTGGTACCACACTGACACAAGTCAATTAAACCTGGTTTCGATCAATATTTTAGAGGATGACACATGTTAGGTCTAGGTTAGGTCTGGGATTTGCACTCATCAGGATCATACGTTCGAATATTTCTCATACTTGATGGCCAGATTCTGGGCTTTTTTTGGCTTGGATCACGTAGTAATGAGGTACCACAATGAATCAGTCGATTAAAGCTTGTCACGATCAATATTTTAGGGGATAACGCATGTTACGTCTAGGTTAGGTCTGGGATTTGCTCTCATCAGTCTCATACTTTCGCATTCTTCACATACTTCTTGAACAGATCCTGGGTTATTTCTGGGTTGGATCACACAGTAATGTGGTACCACACTGAAACAGTCGACTAAGCCTGGTCTCAATCAATATTTTAGGGGATAACGCATGTTAGGTCTAGGTCAGGTCTGGGATTTGCTCTCATCAGGCTCATACCTTCGCATATTTATCAATCTTGTTGGCCAGATCCTGGGCTTCCACTAGTTTGGATCACATAGTAATGTGGTACCACACTGACACAAGTCAATTAATCCTGGTTTGGATCAATATTTTAGAGGATGGCACATGTTAGGTCTAGGTTAGGTCTGGGATTTGCACTCATCAGGATCATACTTTCGAATATTTCTCATACTTGATGGCCAGATTGTGGGCTTTTTTTAGCTTAGATCACGTAGTAATGTGGTACCACACTGAAACAGTATATTAAACCTGGTTTCGATCAATATTTTAGAAGATAGCGCATGTTAGGTCTAGGTTAGGTCTGGGATTTGCTCTCATCAGGCTCTTACTTTCGCATATTTCTCATACTTGATGGCCAGATTCTGGTCTTTTTTTGGCTTGGATCACGTAGTAATGTGGTACCACAATGAATCAGTCGATTAAACCTGGTCACGATCAATATTTTAGGGGATAACGCATGTTACGTCTAGGTTAGGTCTGGGATTTGCTCTCATCAGGCTCTTACTTTCGCATATTTATCTATCTTGTTGGCCAGATCCTGGGCTTCCACTAGTTTTGATCACATAGTAATGTGGTACCACACTGACACAACTCAATTAAACCTGGTTTCGATCAATATTTTAGAGGATGACACATGTTAGGTCTAGGTTAGGTCTGGGTTTTGCACTCATCAGGATCATACTTTCGCATATTTCTCATACTTGATGGCCAGATTCTGGGCTTTTTCCGGTTTGGATACCGTAGTAATGTGGTACGACACTGAAACAGTCGACTAAACCTGGTCTCGATCAATATTTCAGAGGATAACGCATGCTAGGTCTACGTTAGGTGTGGGATTTGCTCTCATCACGCTCATACTTTCTCATATTTCTCATACTTGATGGCCAGATTCTGGGCTTTTTTTAGCTTGGATCACGTAGTAATGAGGTACCACAATGAATCAGTCTATTAAAGCTGGTCACGATCAATATTTTAGGGGATAACGCATGTTACGTGTAGGTTAGGTCTGGGATTTGCTCTCATCAGGCTCTTACTTTCGCATATTTATCTATCTTGTTGGCCAGATCCTGGGCTTCCACTAGTTTTGATCACATAGTAATGTGGTACCACACTGACACACGTCAATTAAACCTGGTTTCGATCAATATTTTAGAGGATGACACATGTTAGGTCTAGGTTAGGTCTGGGATTTGCACTCATCAGGATCATACTTTCGAATATTTCTCATACTTGTTGGCCAGATCCTGGGCCTTTTCTGGTATGGATCACGTAGTAATGTGGTACCACACTGAAACAGTCGACTAAACCTGGTCTCGATCAATATTTTAGAGGATAACGCATGTTACGTCTAGGATAGGTCTGGGATTTGCTCTCATCAGGCTCATACTTTCGCATATTTATCAATCTTGTTGGCCAGATCCTGGGCTTCCACTTGTTTGGATCACATACTAATGTGGTACCACACTGACACAAGTCAATTAAACCTAGTTTCGATCAATATTTTAGAGGATGACACATGTTAGGTCTAGGTTAGGTCTGGGATTTGCACTCATCAGGGTCATACTTTCGCATTCTTCACATACTTCTTGAGCAGATCCAGGGTTTTTTCTGGTTTGGATCACATTGTAGTGTGGTACCACACTGAAACAGTCCATTAAACCTTGTTACGATCGATATTTTAGAGGATAACGCATGTTAAGTATGAGTTGTGTCTAGGATTTTCCCTCATCAGGCTCATACTTTCGCATATTTCTCATACTTGACGGCCAGATTCTGGGCTTCTTCTGGTTTGGATCACGTAGTAATGTGGTACCACACTGACACAGTCGACTAAACCTGGTCTCGATCAATATTTCAGAGGATAACACATGCTAGGTCTTGGTTAGGCCTGGGATTTGCCCTCATCAGGGTCATACTTTCGCATTCTTCACATACTTCTTGAACAGATCCTGGGTTTTTTCTGGTTTGGATCACATTGAAGTGTGGTACCACACTGAAACAGTCCATTAAACCTTGTTACGATCGATATTTTAGGGGATAACGCATGTTAAGTATGAGTTGTGTCTAGGATTTTCCCCCATCAGGCTCATACTTTCGCATATTTCTCATACTTGATGGCCAGATTCTGGGCTTCTTCTGGTTTGGATCACGTAGTAATGTGGTACCACACTGAAACAGTCGACTAAACCTGGTCTCGATCAATATTTCAGAGGATAACACGTGCTAGGTCTAGGTTAGGCCTGGGATTTGCCCTCAGCAGGGTCATACTTTCGCATTCTTCACATACTTCTTGAACAGATCCTGGGTTTTTTCTGGTTTGGATAACGTAGTAATGTGGTACCACACTGAAACAGTCGACTAAACCTGGTCTCGATCAATATTTTAGAGGATAACGCATGTTAGGTCTGGATAAGGTCTGGGATTTGCTCTCATCAGGCTCATTCTTTCGCATATTTCTCATATTTGATGGCCTGATTCTGGGCTTTTTCTGGTTGGGATCACATAGTAATATGGGTCCAACCTGAAACAGTCCATTAAACCTGGTTTCGATCGATATTTTAGAGGATAACGCATGTTAGGTCTAGGTTAGGCCTGGGATTTGCCCTGATCAGGGTCGTACTTTCACATTTTTCGCATACTTGTTGGCCAGATCCCGGGCTTTTTCAGGTTTGGATCACATAATAATGTGGTACCACACTGAAACAGTCGAGTAAACCAGGTTTCGATCAATATTTTAGATGATAACGCATGCTAGGTCTAGGTTAGGCCTGGGATTTGCCCTCATCAGAGTCATACTTTCGCATTCTTCACATACTTGTTGAACAGATCCTGGGTTTTTTTTGGTTGGGGTCACATAGTAATGCGGAACCACACTGAAACAGTCTATTAAACCTGGTTTCGATCAATATTTTAGAGGATAACGCATGTTAGGTCTAGGTTAGGTCTGGGATTTGCTCTCATCAGGCTCATACTTTCGCACATTTCTCATACTTGTTGGCCAGATCCTGGGCTTCCACTAGTTTGGATCACATACTAATGTGGTACCACACTGACACAAGTCAATTAAACCTAGTTTCGATCAATATTTTAGAGGATGACACACGTTAGGTCTAGGTTAGGTCTGGGATTTGCACTCATCAGGATCATACTTTCGCATATTTCTCATACTTGATGGCCAGATTCTGGACTTTTTTTGGCTTAGATCACGTAGTAATGTGGTACCACACTGAAACAGTATATTAGACCTGGTTTTGATCAATATTTTAGAAGATAACGCATGTTAGGTCTAGGTTAGGTCTGGGATTTGCTCCAATCAGGCTCATACTTTCGTATATTTCTCATACTTGATGGCCAGATTCTGGGCTTTTTTTGGTTTGGATCACGTAGTAATGTGGTACCACACTGAAACAGTCAATTAAACCTGGTTTCCATCAATATTTTAGAGGATAACGCATGTTAGGTCTAGGTTAGGTCTGGGATTTGCTCTCATCAGGCTCATACTTTCGCACATTTCTCATACTAGATGGCCAGATTCTGGCCTTTTTTTTGGTTTGGATCACGTAGTAATGTGGTACCACACTGAAACAGTCGACTAAACGTGGTCTCGATCAATATTTCAGAGGATAACACATGCTAGGTCTACGTTAGGTGTGGGATTTGCTCTCATCAGGCTCATACTTTCGCATATTTCTCATACTTGATGGCCAGATTCTGGGCTTTTTTTGGCTTGGATCACGTAGTAATGTGGTACCACACTGAAACAGTCTATAAAACCTGGTTTCCATCAATATTTTAGAGGATAACGCATGTTAGGTCTAGGTTAGGTCTGGGATTTGCTCTCATCAGGCTCATACTTTCGCATATTTCTCATACTTGTTGGCCAGATCCAGGGCGTTTTCTGGATTGGATCACGTAGTAATGTGGTACCACACTGAAACAGTCGACTAAACCTGGTCTCGATCAATATTTCAGAGGTAAACGCATGTTAGGTCTAGGTTAGGTCTGGGATTTGCCCTCTTCAGTCTCATACTTTCGCATTCTTCACATACTTCTTGAACAGATCCTGGGTTATTTCTGGTTTGGATCACACAGTAATGTGGTACCACACTGAAACAGTCGACTAAGCCTGGTCTCGATCAATATTTTAGGGGATAACGCATGTTAGGTCTAGGCCAGGTCTGGGATTTGCACTCATCAGGCTCATTCTTTCGCATATTTCTCGTACTTGTTGGCCAGATACTGGGCTCTTTCTGGTTTGGACCACGTAGTAATGTGGTCCCACACTCAAACAGTTGACTAAACCTGATCACGATCAATATTTTAGAGGATAACGCATGTTAGGTCTAGGTTAGGTCTGGGATTTGCCCTCATCAGTCTCATACTTCCTCGTTCTTCACATACTTGTTGAACAGATCCTGCGTTTTTTCTGGTTTGGATCACGTAGTAATGTGGTACCACACTGAATCAGTCGATTAAACCAGGTTTCGATCAATATTTTAGAGGATAACGCATGTTACGTCTAGGTTAGGCCTGGGATTTGCACTCATCAGGGTCATACTTTCGCATTCTTCACATACTTGTTGATCAGAACCTGGTTTTTTTCTGGTTTGGATCACGAGGTAATGTGGTACCACACTGAAGCAGACAATTAAGCCTGGTTTCGATCAATATTTTAGAGGATAACACATGTCAAGCCTGAGTTTGTTCTAGGATTTGCCCACATCAGTCTCATACTTTCGCATTCTTCATATACTTCTTGAACAGATCCTGGGTTTTTTGTGGTTTGGATCACGTAGTAATGTGGTACCACACTGAAACAGTCCATTAAACCTGGTTTCGAACAATATTTTAGAGGATAGCGCATGTTAGGTCTAGGTCAGGGCTGGGATTTGCCCTCATCAGACTCATACCTTCGCACTCTTCACATACTTGTTGAGCAGATCGCAGGTTTTTTCTAGTTTGGATCACATAGTAGTGTGGTACCACACTGAAACAGTCCATTAAACCTGGTTTCGATCAATATTTTAGAGGATAACGAATGTTAGGTCTATGTTAGGTCTGGGGTATCCTCTCATCAGGCTCATACCTTCGCATATTTCTTATACTTGATGGCCAGATTCTGGACTTTTTCTGGTTGGGATCACATAGTAGTGTGGTACCACACTGAAACAGTCCATTAAACCTGGTTACGATCAATATTTTAGAGGATAACGCATGTTAGGTCTAGGTTAGGCCTGGGAATTGCACTCATCAGGGTCATACTTTCGCATTCTTCACATACTTGTTGAACAGAACCCTGGTTTTTTCTGGTTTCGATCACGTATTAATGCGGTACCTCACTGAAACAGTCCATTAAACCTGGTTTCGAGCAATATTTTAGAGGATAACGCATGTTAGGTCTATGTTAGGTCTGGGGTTTGCTCTCATCAGGCTCATACTTTCGCATATTTCTCAAACTTCATGGCCAGATCCCGGGCTTTTTCTGGTATGCATCACGTGGTAATGTGGTATCACACTGAAACAGTCCATTAAACCTGGTTACGATCAATATTTTAGAGGATAACGCATGTTAGGTCTAGGTTAGGCCTGGGAATTGCACTCATCAGGGTCATACTTTCGCATTCTTCACATACTTGTTGAACAGAACCCTGGTTTTTTCTGGTTTCGATCACGCATTAATGCGGTACCATACTAAAACAGTCCATTAAACCTGGTTTCGAGCAATATTTTGGAGGATAACGCATGTTAGGTCTATGTTAGGTCTGGGGTTTGCTCTCATCAGGCTCATACTTTCGCATATTTCTCAAACTTCATGGCCAGATCCCGGGCTATTTCTGGTATGGATCACGTGGTAATGTGGTATCACACTGAAACAGTCCATTAAACCTGGTTTCCATCAATATTTTAGAGGATAACACATGTTAAGTCTGAGTTGGTTCTAGAATTTGCCCTCATCAGTCTCATACTTTCGCATTCTTCACATACTTCTTGAACAGATCCTGGGTTTTTTGTGGTTTGGATCACGTAGTAATGTGGTACCACACTGAAACAGTCCATTAAACCTGGTTTCGATCAATATTTTAGTGGATAACGCATGTTAGGTCTAGGTTAGGGCTTGGATTTGCCCTCATCAGACTCATACCTTCGCACTCTTCACATACTTGTTGAACAGATCCCGGGTTTTTTCTGGTTTGGATCACATAGTAGTGTGGCATCACAACTGAAACAGTCCATTAAACCTGGTTACGATCAATATTTTAGAGGATAACGCATGTTACGTCTAGGTTAGGCCTGGGATTTGCACTCATCAGGGTCATACTTTCGCATTCTTCACATACTTGTTGATCAGAACCTGGTTTTTTTTTGGTTTGGATCACGAGGTAATGTGGTACCACACTGAAACAGACAATTAAGCCTGGTTTCGATCAATATTTTAGAGGATAACACATGTTAAGTCTGAGTTGGTTCTAGGATTTGCCCTCATCAGTCTCATACTTTCGCATTCTTCACATACTTCATGAACAGATCCTGGGTTTTTTGTGGTTTGGATCACGTAGTAATGTGGTACCACAATGATACAGTCCATTAAACCAGGATACGATCAATATTTTAGAGGATAACGCATCTTAGGTCTAGGTTAGGCCTGGGATTTACTCTCATCAGGCTCATACATCCACAATTTCCACATATTTGTTGGCCAGATCCCGGGCTTTTTCTGGTTTGGATCACGTGGAAATGTGGTATCACACTGAAACAGTGCATTAAACCTGGTTTCGATCAATATTTTAGAGGATAACACATGTCAAGTCTGAGTTGGTTCTAGGATTTGCCCACATCAGTCTCATACTTTCGCATTCTTCACATACTTCTTGAACAGATCCTGGGTTTTTTGTGGTTTGGATCACGTAGTAATGTGGTACCACACTGAAACAGTCCATTAAACCTGGTTTCGATCAATATTTTAGAGGATAACGCATGTTGGGTCTAGGTTAGGGCTTGGATTTGCCCTCATCAGACTCATACCTTCGCACTCTTCACATACTTGTTGAACAGATCCCGGGTTTTTTCTGGTTTGGATCACATAGTAGTGTGGCATCACACTGAAACAGTCCATTAAACCTGGTTACGATCAATATTTTAGAGGATAACGCATGTTAGGTTTGGGTTAGGTCTGGGATTTGCTCTCATCAGGCTCATACATTCACATTTTCCGCATACTTGTTGGCTATATCCCGGGCTTTTTCTGGTTTGGATCACGTGGTAGCGTGGTACCACACTGAAACAGCCCATTAAACCTGGTTTCGATCAATATTTTAGAGGATAACACATGATAGGTCTAGGTTAGTTCTGGGATTTGCACTCATCAGGCTCATGCTTTCGCATATTTCACATACATGATGGCCAGATCCTGGGGCTTCTTCTGGTTTAGATCACGTAGTAATGTGGTACCATACTGAAACAGTCGACTAAACCTGGTCTCGATCAATATTTTAGAGGGTAACGCATGTTAGGTCTGGATTAGGTCTGGGATTTGACCTCAACAGTCTCATACTTTCGCATTCTTCACATACTTCTTGAACAGATCTTGGGTTTTTTCTGGTTTGGATCACATTGTAGTGTGGTACCACATTGAAACAGTCGATTAAACCTTGTTTCGATCGATATTTTAGAGGATAACGCATGCTAGGTCTATGTTAGGTCTGGGATTTGCTCTCATCAGGCTCATACATTCACATTTTCCGCATACTTGTTGGCTATATCCCGGGCTTATTCTGGTTTGGATCACGTGGTAATGTGGTATCACACTGAAACAGTCCATTAAACCTGGTTTCGATCAATATTTTAGAGGATAACACATGTCAAGTCTGAGTTGGTTCTAGGATTTGCCCACATCAGTCTCATACTTTCGCATTCTTCATATACTTCTTGAACAGATCCTGGGTTTTTTGTGGTTTGGATCACGTAGTAATGTGGTACCACACTGAAACAGTCCATTAAACCTGGGCTCGATCAATATTTTAGAGGATAACACATGTTAAGTGTGAGTTGGGTCTAGGATTTGCCCTCATCAGGCTCATACTTTCGCATATTTCTCTTACTTGATTGCCAGATTCTGGGCTTTTTCTGGTTTGGGTCACGTAGTAATGTGGTACCACACTGAAACTGTCGACTAAACCTGGTCACGATCAATATTTTAGAGGATAACGCATGTTAGGTCTGGATTAGGTATGGGATTTGCCCTCATCAGACTCATACTTTCGCATTCTTCACATACTAGTTGAACAGATCCTGGGTTTTTTGTGGTTTCGATCACGTATTAATGCGGTACCACACTGAAACAGCCCATTAAACCTGGTTTCGTTCAATATTTTAGAGGATAACACATGATAGGTCTAGGTTAGGTCTGGGAATTGCACTCATCTGGCTCATACTTTCGCATATTTCTCATACGGGTTGAACAGAACCTGGGTTTCTTCTGGTTTGGATCACGTAGTAATGTGGTACCACACTGAAACAGTCCATTAAACCTGGTTTCGATCAATATTTTAGAGGCTAACGAATGTTAGGTCAGAGTTGGGTCTAGGTTTGCCCTCATCAGGTTCATACTTTCGCATATTTCTCTTACTTGTTAGCCAGATCCATAGCTTTTTCTGGTTTGGATCTCATAGAAATATGGTACCACACTGAAACAGTCGATTAAACCAGTTTCGATCAATATTTTAGATGATAACGCATGTTAGGTCTAGGTTAGGACACGGATTTGTCCTCATCAGACTCATACTTTCGTATTCTTCACATACTTGTTGAACAGATCCTGGGCTTTTTCTGGTTGGGATCACATAGTAATGTGGTTCCACTCTGAAACAGTCCATTAAACCTGGTTTCGATCGATATGTTAGAGGATAACGCATCTTAGGTCTAGGTTAGGTCTGGGATTTGCTCTCATCAGGCTCATACATCCACAATTTCCACATACTTGTTGGCCAGATCCCGGGCTTTTTCTGGTTTGGATCACGTGGTAATGTGGTATCACACTGAAACAGTGCATAAAACCTGGTTTCGATCAATATTTTAGAGGATAACACATGTTAGGTCTAGGTTAGGGCTTGGATTTGCCCTCATCAGACTCATACCTTCGCACTCTTCACATACTTGTTGAACAGATCCCGGGTTTTTTCTGGTTTGGATCACGTGGAAATGTGGTATCACACTGAAACAGTGCATTAAACCTGGTTTCGATCAATATTTTAGAGGATAACACATGTCAAGTCTGAGTTGGTTCTAGGATTTGCCCACATCAGTCTCATACTTTCGTATTCTTCACATACTTCTTGAACAGATCCTGGGTTTTTTGTGGTTTGGATCACGTAGTAATGTGGTACCACACTGAAACAGTCCATTAAACCTGGTTTCGATCAATATTTTAGAGGATAACGCATGTTAGGTCTAGGTTAGGGCTTGGATTTGCCCTCATCAGACTCATACCTTCGCACTCTTCACATACTTGTTGAACAGATCCCGGGTTTTTTCTGGTTTGGATCACATAGTAGTGTGGCATCACACTGAAACAGTCCATTAAACCTGGTTACGATCAATATTTTAGAGGATAACACATGATAGGTCTAGGTTAGTTCTGGGATTTGCACTCATCAGGCTCATACTTTCGCATATTTCTCATACATGATGGCCAGATCCTGGGGCTTCTTCTGGTTTAGATCACGTAGTAATGTGGTACCACACTGAAACAGTCGACTAAACCTGGTCTCGATCAATATTATAGAGGATAACGCATGTTAGGTCTGGATTAGGTCTGGGATTTGTCCTCATCAGTCTCATACTTTCGCATTCTTCACATACTTCTTGAACAGATCTTGGTTTTTTTTCTGGTTTGGATCACATTGTAGTGTGGTACCACATTGAAACAGTCGATTAATCCTTGTTTCGATCGATATTTTAGAGGATAACGCATGCTAGGTCTATGTTAGGTCTGGGATTTGCTCTCATCAGGCTCATACATTCACATTTTCCGCATACTTGTTGGCTATATCCCGGGCTTTTTCTGGTTTGGATCACGTGGTAATGTGGTATCATACTGAAACAGTCCATTAAACCTGGTTTCGATCAATATTTTAGAGGATAACACATGTTAAGTCAGAGTTGGGTCTAGGATTTGCCCTCATCAGGCTCATACTTTCGCATATTTCTGTTACTTGATGGCCAGATTCTGGGCTTTTTCTGGTTTGGATCACGTAGTAATGTGGTACCATACTGAAACAGTCGACTAAACCTGGTCTCGATCAATATTTTAGAGGGTAACGCATGTTAGGTCTGGATTAGGTCTGGGATTTGTCCTCATCAGTCTCATACTTTCGCATTCTTCACATACTTCTTGAACAGATCTTGGGTTTTTTCTGGTTTGGATCACATTGTAGTGTGGTACCACATTGAAACAGTCGATTAAACCTTGTTTCGATCGATGTTTTAGAGGATAACGCATGCTAGGTCTATGTTAGGTCTGGGATTTGCTCTCATCAGGCTCATACATTCACATTTTCCGCATACTTGTTGGCTGTATCCCGGGCTTTTTCTGGTTTGGATCACGTGGTAATGTGGTATCACACTGAAACAGTCCATTAAACCTGGTTTCGATCAATATTTTAGAGGATAACACATGTTAAGTCTGAGTTGGGTCTAGGATTTGCCCTCATCAGGCTCATACTTTCGCATATTTCTGTTACTTGATGGCCAGATCCTCGGTTTTTTCTGGTTTGGTTCACATAGTAGTGTGATTCCACACTAAACAGTCGATTAAACATGGTTTTGATCAATATTTTAGAGGATAACACATCTTAGATCTGAGTTGGGTCTAGGATTTGCCCTCATCAGGCTCATACTTTCGCATATTTCTCTTACTTGTTAGCCAGATCCATAGCTTTTTCTGTCTTGGATCACATAGAAATATGGTACCACACTGAAACAGTCGATTAAACCAGTTTCGATCAATATTTTAGATGATCACGCATGTTAGGTCTAGGTTAGGCCTGGGATTTGCCCTCATCATACTTTCGCATTCTTCACATACTTTTTGGACGGATCCTGGTTTTTATCTGGTATGGTTCACATAGTAGTGTGGTACAACACTGAAACAGTCGATTATACATGGTTTCGAGCAATATTTTAGAGGATAGCGCATGTTAGGTCTAGGTTAGGTCTGGGATTTGCCCTCATCAGGCTCATACTTTCGCATATTTCTCTTACTTGTTAGCCAGATCCTTTGCTTTTTCTTGTTTGGATCACATAGTAATATGGTTCCACCCTGAAACAGTCGATTAAACCTTGTTTCGATCGATATTTTAGAGGATAACGCATGTTAAGTCTGAGTTGGGTCTAGGATTTGCCCTCATCAGGCTCATACTTTCGCATATTTCTCATACTTGGTGGCCAGATTCTGGGCTCCTTCTGGTTTGGATCACGTAATAATGTGGTACCACACTGAACCAGTCTATTAAACCAGGTTTCGATCAATATGTTAGATGATAACGCATGTTTGGTCTATGTTAGGCCTGGGATTTGCCCTCATCAGACTCATACTTTCGCATTCTTCACATACTTGTTGAACAGATCCTGGGTTTTTTTTGTTGGGGTCACGTAGTAATGCGGTACCACACTGAAACAGTCGACTAAACCTGGTCTCGATCAATATTTCAGAGGATAACACATGCTAGGTCTACGTTAGGTGTGGGATTTGCTCTCATCCGGCTCATACTTTCGCATATTTCTCATACTTGATGGCCAGATTCTGGGCTTTTTTTGGCTTGGATCACGTAGTAATGTGGTACCACACTGAAACAGTCGACTAAACCTGGTCTCGATCAATATTTTTGAGGATAACGCATGTTACGTCTAGGTTAGGTCTGGGATTTGCTCTCATCAGGCTCATACTTTCGCATATTTATCAATCTTGTTGGCCAGATTCAGGTCTTTTTTTGGCTTGGATCACGTAGTAATGTGGTACCACAATGAATCAGTCGATTAAACCTGGTCACGATCAATATTTTAGGGGATAACGCATGTTACGTCTAGGTTAGGTCTGGGATTTGCTCTCATCAGGCTCATACCTTCGCATATTTATCAATCTTGTTGGCCAGATCCTGGGCTTTCACTAGTTTGAATCACATAGTAATGTGGTACCACACTGACACAAGTCAATTAATCCTGGTTTGGATCAATATTTTAGAGGATGACACATGTTAGGTCTAGGTTTGGTCTGGGATTTGCACTCATCAGGATCATACTTTCGAATATTTCTCATACTTGATGGCCAGATTGTGGGCTTTTTATTTGGTTTGGATCACGTAGTAATGTGGTACCACACTGACACAAGTCAATTAAACCTGGTTTCGATCAATATTTTAGAGGATGACACATGTTAGGTCTAGGTTAGGTCTGGGATTTGCACTCATCAGGATCATACTTTCGCATTCTTCACATACTTGTTGAACAGATCCTGGGTTTTTTTTGGTTGGGGTCACGTAGTAATGCGGTACCACACTGAAACAGTCGACTAAACCTGGTCTCGATCAATATTTCAGAGGATAACACATGCTAGGTCTACGTTAGGTGTGGGATTTGCTCTCATCCGGCTCATACTTTCGCATATTACTCATACTTGATGGCCAGATTCTGGCCTTTTTTTGGCTTAGATCACGTAGTAATGTGGTAGCACACTGAAACAGTATATTAAACCTGGTTTCGATCAATATTTTAGAAGATAACGCATGTTAGGTCCAGGTTAGGTCTGGGATTTGTGCTCATCAGGCTCATACTTTCGCATATTTCTCATACTTAATGGCCAGATTCTGGGCTTTTTATTTGGTTTGGATCACGTAGTAATGTGGTACCACACTGACACAAGTCAATTAAACCTGGTTTCGATCAATATTTTAGAGGATGACTCATGTTAGGTCTAGGTTAGGTCTGGGATTTGCACTCATCAGGATCATACTTTCGAATATTTCTCATACTTGATGGCCAGATTCTGGGCTTTTTTTTGGCTTGGATCACGTAGTAATGTGGCACCACACTGAAACAGTCTATTAAACCTGGTTTCGATCAATATTTTAGAAGATAACGCATGTTAGGTCTAGGTTAGGTCTGGGATTTGCTCTCATCAGGCTCATACTTTCGCATATTTCTCATACTTGATGGCCAGATTCTGGGCTTTTTTTGGCTTGGATCACGTAGTAATGAGGTACCACAATGAATCAGTCGATTAAAGCTTGTCACGATCAATATTTTAGGGGATAACGCATGTTACGTCTAGGTTAGGTCTGGGATTTGCTCTCATCAGTCTCATACTTTCGCATTCTTCACATACTTCTTGAACAGATCCTGGGTTATTTCTGGTTTGGATCACACAGTAATGTGGTACCACACTGAAACAGTCGACTAAGCCTGGTCTCGATCCATATTTTAGGGGATAACGCATGTTAGGTCTAGGTCAGGTCTGGGATTTGCTCTCATCAGGCTCATACTTTCGCATATTTCTCATACTTGATGGCCAGATTCTGGGCTTTTTCCGGTTTGGATCACGTAGTAATGTGGTACCACACTGAAACAGTCGACTAAACCTGGTCTCAATCAATATTTTAGGGGATAACGCATGTTAGGTCTAGTTTAGGTGTGGGATTTGCTCTCATCAGGCTCATACTTTCGCATATTTCTCATACTTGATGGCCAGATTGTGGGCTTTTTTTGGCTTAGATCACGTAGTAATGTGGTACCACACTGAAACAGTATATTAAACCTGGTTTCGATCAATATTTTAGAAGATAACGCATGTTAGGTCTAGGTTAGGTCTGGCATTTGCTCTCATCAGGCTCATACTTTCTCATATTTCTCATACTTGATGGCCAGATTCTGGGCTTTTTTTAGCTTGGATCACGTAGTAATGAGGTACCACAATGAATCAGTCGATTAAAGCTGGTCACGATCAATATTTTAGGGGATAACGCATGTTACGTCTAGGTTAGGTCTGGGATTTGCTCTCATCAGGCTCTTACTTTCGCATATTTATCTATCTTGTTGGCCAGATCCTGGGCTTCCACTAGTTTGGATCACATAGTAATGTGGTACCACACTGACACAAGCCAATTAAACCTGGTTTCGATCAATATTTTAGAGGATGACACATGTTAGGTCGAGGTTAGTTCTGGGATTTGCACTCATCAGGATCATACTTTCGCATATTTCTCATACTTGATGGCCAGATTCTGGCCTTTTTTTGGCTTAGATCACGTAGTAATGTGGTAGCACACTGAAACAGTATATTAAACCTGGTTGCGATCAATATTTTAGAAGATAACGCATGTTAGGTCCAGGTTAGGTCTGGGATTTGCGCTCATCAGGCTCATACTTTCGCATATTTCTCATACTTAATGGCCAGATTCTGGGCTTTTTATTTGGTTTGGATCACGTAGTAATGTGGTACCACACTGACACAAGTCAATTAAACCTGGTTTCGATCAATATTTTAGAGGATGACACATGTTAGGTCTAGGTTAGGACTGGGATTTGCACTCATCAGGATCATACTTTCGAATATTTCTCATACTTGATGGCCAGATTCTGGGCTTTTTTTTGGCTTGGATCACGTAGTAATGTGGCACCACACTGAAACAGTCTATTAAACCTGGTTTCGATCAATATTTTAGAAGATAACGCATGTTAGGTCTAGGTTAGGTCTGGGATTTGCTCTCATCAGGCTCATACTTTCGCATATTCCTTATACTTGATGGCCAGATTCTGGGCTTTTTTTGGCTTGGATCACGTAGTAATGAGGTACGACACTGAAACAGTCGACTAAACCTGGTCACGATCAATATTTCAGAGGATAACGCATGCTAGGTCGACGTTAGGTGTGGGTTTTGCTCTCATCAGGCTCATACTTTCGCATTCTTCACATACTTCTTGAACAGATCCTGGGTTATTTCTGGTTTGGATCACACAGTAATGTGGTACCACACTGAAACAGTCGACTAAGCCTGGTCTCGATCCATATTTTACGGGATAACGCATGTTAGGTCTAGGTCAGGTCTGGGATTTGCTCTCATCAGGCTCATACTTTCGCATATTTCTCATACTTGATGGCCAGACTCTGGGCTTTTTCCGGTTTGGATCACGTAGTAATGTGTTACCACACTGACACAAGTCAATTAAACCTGGTTTCGATCAATATTTTAGAGGATGACACATGTTAGGTCTAGCTTAGGTCTGGGATTTGCACTCATCAGGATCATACTTTCGAATATTTCTCATACTTGATGGCCAGATTCTGGGCTTTTTTTGGCTTGGATCACGTAGTAATGAGGTACCACAATGAATCAGTCGATTAAAGCTTGTCACGATCAATATTTTAGGGGATAACGCATGTTACGTCTAGGTTAGGTCTGGGATTTGCTCTCATCAGTCTCATACTTTCGCATTCTTCACATACTTCTTGAACAGATCCTGGGTTATTTCTGGTTTGGATCACACAGTAATGTGGTACCACACTGAAACAGTCGACTAAGCCTGGTCTCAATCAATATTTTAGGGGATAACGCATGTTAGGTCTAGGTCAGGTCTGGGATTTGCTCTCATCAGGCTCATACCTTCGCATATTTATCAATCTTGTTGGCCAGATCCTGGGCTTTTTCTGGATTGGATCACGTAGTAATGTGGTACCACACTGACACAAGTCAATTAAACCTGGTTTCGATCAATATTTTAGAGGATGACACATGTTAGGTCTAGGTTAGGCCTGGGATTTGCCCTCTTCAGTCTCATACTTTCGCATTCTTCACATACTTCTTGAACATATCCTGGGTTATTTCTGGTTTGGATCACACAGTAATGAGGTACCACACTGAAACAGTCTATTAAACCTGGTTTCGATCAATATTTTAGAGGATAACGCATGTTAGGTCTAGGTTAGGTCTGGGATTTGCACTCATCAGGATCATACTTTCGCATATTTCTCATACTTGATGGCCAGATTCTGGGCTTTTTTTGGCTTGGATCACGTAGTAATGTGGTACCACACTGAAACAGTCGACTAAACCTGGTCTCGATCAATATTTTTGAGGATAACGCATGTTACGTCTAGGTTAGGTGTGGGATTTGCTCTCATCGGCTCATACTTTCGCATATTTCTCATACTTGTTGGCTAGTTCCTGGGCTTTTTCTGGTTTGGATCACGTACTAATGTGGTACCACACTGAAACAGTCGACTAAACCTGGTCACGATCAATATTTTACGGGATAACGCATGTTAGGTCTAGTTTAGGTCTGGGATTTGCTCTCATCAGGCTCATACTTTCGCATATTTCTCATACTTGATAGCCAGATTCTGGGCTTTTTCCGGTTTGGATCACGTAGTGATGTGGTACGACACTGAAACAGTCGACTAAACCTGGTCACGATCAATATTTCAGAGGATAACGCATGCTAGGTCGACGTTAGGTGTGGGTTTTGCTCTTATCAGGCTCATACTTTCGCATATTTCTCATACTTGATGGCCAGATCCTGGGCTTTTTTTTTGGTTTGGATCACGTAGTAATGTGGTACCACACTGACACAAGTCAATTAAACCTGGTTTCGATCAATATTTTAGAGGATGACACATGTTAGGTCTAGGTTAGGTCTGGGATTTGCACTCATCAGGATCATACTTTCGAATATTTCTCATACTTGATGGCCAGATTCTGGGCTTTTTTTGGCTTGGATCACGTAGTAATGAGGTACCACAATGAATCAGTCGATTAAAGCTTGTCACGATCAATATTTTAGGGGATAACGCATGTTACGTCTAGGTTAGGTCTGGGATTTGCTCTCATCAGTCTCATACTTTCGCATTCTTCACATACTTCTTGAACAGATCCTGGGTTATTTCTGGGTTGGATCACACAGTAATGTGGTACCACACTGAAACAGTCGACTAAGCCTGGTCTCAATCAATATTTTAGGGGATAACGCATGTTAGGTCTAGGTCAGGTCTGGGATTTGCTCTCATCAGGCTCATACCTTCGCATATTTATCAATCTTGTTGGCCAGATCCTGGGCTTCCACTAGTTTGGATCACATAGTAATGTGGTACCACACTGACACAAGTCTATTAATCCTGGTTTGGATCAATATTTTAGAGGATGGCACATGTTAGGTCTAGGTTAGGTCTGGGATTTGCACTCATCAGGATCATACTTTCGAATATTTCTCATACTTGATGGCCAGATTGTGGGCTTTTTTTGGCTTAGATCACGTAGTAATGTGGTACCACACTGAAACAGTATATTAAACCTGGTTTCGATCAATATTTTAGAAGATAGCGCATGTTAGGTCTAGGTTAGGTCTGGGATTTGCTCTCATCAGGCTCTTACTTTCGCATATTTCTCATACTTGATGGCCAGATTCTGGTCTTTTTTTGGCTTGGATCACGTAGTAATGTGGTACCACAATGAATCAGTCGATTAAACCTGGTCACGATCAATATTTTAGGGGATAACGCATGTTACGTCTAGGTTAGGTCTGGGATTTGCTCTCATCAGGCTCATACCTTCGCATATTTATCAATCTTGTTGGCCAGATCCAGGGCTTCCACTAGTTTGGATCACATAGTAATGTGGTACCACACTGACACAAGTCAATTAAACCTGGTTTCGATCAATATTTTAGAGGATGACACATGTTAGGTCTAGGTTAGGTCTGGGTTTTGCACTCATCAGGATCATACTTTCGCATATTTCTCATACTTGATGGCCAGATTCTGGGCTTTTTCCGGTTTGGATACCGTAGTAATGTGGTACGACACTGAAACAGTCGACTAAACCTGGTCTCGATCAATATTTCAGAGGATAACGCATGCTAGGTCTACGTTAGGTGTGGGATTTGCTCCCATCACGCTCATACTTTCTCATATTTCTCATACTTGATGGCAAGATTCTGGGCTTTTTTTAGCTTGGATCACGTAGTAATGAGGTACCACAATGAATCAGTCTATTAAAGCTGGTCACGATCAATATTTTAGGGGATAACGCATGTTACGTGTAGGTTAGGTCTGGGATTTGCTCTCATCAGGCTCTTACTTTCGCATATTTATCTATCTTGTTGGCCAGATCCTGGGCTTCCACTAGTTTTGATCACATAGTAATGTGGTACCACACTGACACACGTCAATTAAACCTGGTTTCGATCAATATTTTAGAGGATGACACATGTTAGGTCTAGGTTAGGTCTGGGATTTGCACTCATCAGGATCATACTTTCGAATATTTCTCATACTTGATGGCCAGATTCTGGGCTTTTTTTGGCTTAGATCACGTAGTAATGTGGTACCACACTGAAACAGTATATTAAACCTGGTTTCGATCAATATTTTATAAGATAACGCATGTTAGGTCTAGGTTAGGTCTGGGATTTGCTCTCATCAGGCTCATACTTTCGCATATTTCTCATACTTGATGGCCAGATTCTGGGCATTTTTTGGCTTGGATCACGTAGTAATGAGGTACCACAATGAATCAGTCGATTAAAGCTGGTCACGATCAATATTTTAGGGGATAACGCATGTTACGTCTAGGTTAGGTCTGGGATTTGCTCTCATCAGGCTCTTACTTTCGCATATTTATCTATCTTGTTGGCCAGATCCTGGGCTTCCACTAGTTTGGATCACATAGTAATGTGGTACCACACTGACACAAGTCAATTAAACCTGGTTTCGATCAATATTTTAGAGGATGACACATGTTAGGTCGAGGTTAGGTCTGGGATTTGCACTCATCAGGATCATACTTTCGCATATTTCTCATACTTGATGGCCAGATTCTGGGCTTTTTCCGGTTTGGATACCGTAGTAATGTGGTACGACACTGAAACAGTCGACTAAACCTGGTCTCGATCAATATTTCAGAGGATAACGCATGCTAGGTCTACGTTATGTGTGGGATTTGCTCTCATCACGCTCATACTTTCTCATATTTCTCATACTTGATGGCCAGATTCTGGGCTTTTTTTTAGCTTGGATCACGTAGTAATGAGGTACCACAATGAATCAGTCTATTAAAGCTGGTCACGATCAATATTTTAGGGGATAACGCATGTTACGTCTAGGTTAGGTCTGGGATTTGCACTCATCAGTATCATACTTTCGCATATTTCTCATACTTGATGGCCAGATTCTGGGCTTTTTTGGCTTGGATCACGTAGTAATGAGGTACCACACTGAAACAGTCGACTAAACCTGGTTTCGATCAATATTTTAGAAGATAACGCATGTTAGGTCTAGGTTAGGTCTGGGATTTGCTCTCATCAGGCTCATACTTTCGCATATTTCTCATACTTGATGGCCAGATTCTGGGCATTTTTTGGCTTGGATCACGTAGTAATGAGGTACCACAATGAATCAGTCGATTAAAGCTGGTCACGATCAATATTTTAGGGGATAACGCTTGTTACGTCTAGGTTAGGTCTGGGATTTGCTCTCATCAGGCTCTTACTTTCGCATATTTATCTATCTTGTTGGCCAGATCCTGGGCTTCCACTAGTTTGGATCACATAGTAATGTGGTACCACACTGACACAAGTCAATTAAACCTGGTTTCGATCAATATTTTAGAGGCCGACACATGTTAGGTCGAGGTTAGGTCTGGGATTTGCTCTCATCAGGATCATACTTTCCCATATTTCTCATACTTGATGGCCAGATTATGGGCTTTTTTTGGCTTAGATCACGTAGTAATGTGGTAGCACACTGAAACAGTATATTAAACCTGGTTTCGATCAATATTTTAGAAGATAACGCATGTTAGGTCCAGGTTAGGTCTGGGATTTGCTCTCATCAGGCTCATACTTTCGCATATTTCTCATACTTGATGGTCAGATTCTGGGCTTTTTTTTTGGTTTGGATCACGTAGTAATGTGGTACCACACTGACACAAGTCAATTAAACCTGGTTTCGATCAATATTTTAGAGGATGACACATGTTAGGTCTAGGTTAGGTCTGGGATTTGCACTCATCAGGATCATACTTTCGAATATTTCTCATACTTGATGGCCAGATTCTGGACTTTTTTTGGCTTAGATCACGTAGTAATGTGGTACCACACTGAAACAGTATATTAAACCTGGTTTCGATCAATATTTTAGAAGATAACGCATGTTAGGTCTAGGTTAGGTCTGGGATTTGCTCTCATCAGGCTCATACTTTCGCATATTTCTCATACTTGATGGCCAGATTCTGGGCTTTTTTGGCTTGGATCACGTAGTAATGAGGTACCACACTGAAACAGTCGACTAAACCTGGTTTCGATCAATATTTTAGAAGATAACGCATGTTAGGTCTAGGTTAGGTCTGGGATTTGCTCTCATCAGGCTCATACTTTCGCATATTTCTCATACTTGATGGCCAGATTCTGGGCATTTTTTGGCTTGGATCACGTAGTAATGAGGTACCACAATGAATCAGTCGATTAAAGCTGGTCACGATCAATATTTTAGGGGATAACGCATGTTAGGTCTAGGTTAGGTCTGGGATTTGCCCTCATCAGGCTCATACTTTCGCATATTTCTCTTACTTGTTAGCCAGATCCTTTGCTTTTTCTTGTTTGGATCACATAGTAATATGGTTCCACCCTGAAACAGTCGATTAAACCTTGTTTCGATCGATATTTTAGAGGATAACGCATGTTAAGTCTGAGTTGGGTCTAGGATTTGCCCTCATCAGGCTCATACTTTCGCATATTTCTCATACTTGGTGGCCAGATTCTGGGCTCCTTCTGGTTTGGATCACGTAATAATGTGGTACCACACTGAACCAGTCTATTAAACCAGGTTTCGATCAATATGTTAGATGATAACGCATGTTTGGTCTATGTTAGGCCTGGGATTTGCCCTCATCAGACTCATACTTTCGCATTCTTCACATACTTGTTGAACAGATCCTGGGTTTTTTTTGTTGGGGTCACGTAGTAATGCGGTACCACACTGAAACAGTCGACTAAACCTGGTCTCGATCAATATTTCAGAGGATAACACATGCTAGGTCTAAGTTAGGTGTGGGATTTGCTCTCATCCGGCTCATACTTTCGCATATTTCTCATACTTGATGGCCAGATTCTGGGCTTTTTTTGGCTTGGATCACGTAGTAATGTGGTACCACACTGAAACAGTCGACTAAACCTGGTCTCGATCAATATTTTTGAGGATAACGCATGTTACGTCTAGGTTAGGTCTGGGATTTGCTCTCATCAGGCTCATACTTTCGCATATTTATCAATCTTGTTGGCCAGATTCAGGTCTTTTTTTGGCTTGGATCACGTAGTAATGTGGTACCACAATGAATCAGTCGATTAAACCTGGTCACGATCAATATTTTAGGGGATAACGCATGTTACGTCTAGGTTAGGTCTGGGATTTGCTCTCATCAGGCTCATACCTTCGCATATTTATCAATCTTGTTGGCCAGATCCTGGGCTTTCACTAGTTTGAATCACATAGTAATGTGGTACCACACTGACACAAGTCAATTAATCCTGGTTTGGATCAATATTTTAGAGGATGACACATGTTAGGTCTAGGTTTGGTCTGGGATTTGCACTCATCAGGATCATACTTTCGAATATTTCTCATACTTGATGGCCAGATTGTGGGCTTTTTATTTGGTTTGGATCACGTAGTAATGTGGTACCACACTGACACAAGTCAATTAAACCTGGTTTCGATCAATATTTTAGAGGATGACACATGTTAGGTCTAGGTTAGGTCTGGGATTTGCACTCATCAGGATCATACTTTCGCATTCTTCACATACTTGTTGAACAGATCCTGGGTTTTTTTTGGTTGGGGTCACGTAGTAATGCGGTACCACACTGAAACAGTCGACTAAACCTGGTCTCGATCAATATTTCAGAGGATAACACATGCTAGGTCTACGTTAGGTGTGGGATTTGCTCTCATCCGGCTCATACTTTCGCATATTTCTCATACTTGATGGCCAGATTCTGGCCTTTTTTTGGCTTAGATCACGTAGTAATGTGGTAGCACACTGAAACAGTATATTAAACCTGGTTTCGATCAATATTTTAGAAGATAACGCATGTTAGGTCCAGGTTAGGTCTGGGATTTGTGCTCATCAGGCTCATACTTTCGCATATTTCTCATACTTAATGGCCAGATTCTGGGCTTTTTATTTGGTTTGGATCACGTAGTAATGTGGTACCACACTGACACAAGTCAATTAAACCTGGTTTCGATCAATATTTTAGAGGATGACTCATGTTAGGTCTAGGTTAGGTCTGGGATTTGCACTCATCAGGATCATACTTTCGAATATTTCTCATACTTGATGGCCAGATTCTGGGCTTTTTTTTGGCTTGGATCACGTAGTAATGTGGCACCACACTGAAACAGTCTATTAAACCTGGTTTCGATCAATATTTTAGAAGATAACGCATGTTAGGTCTAGGTTAGGTCTGGGATTTGCTCTCATCAGGCTCATACTTTCGCATATTTCTCATACTTGATGGCCAGATTCTGGGCTTTTTTTGGCTTGGATCACGTAGTAATGAGGTACCACAATGAATCAGTCGATTAAAGCTTGTCACGATCAATATTTTAGGGGATAACGCATGTTACGTCTAGGTTAGGTCTGGGATTTGCTCTCATCAGTCTCATACTTTCGCATTCTTCACATACTTCTTGAACAGATCCTGGGTTATTTCTGGTTTGGATCACACAGTAATGTGGTACCACACTGAAACAGTCGACTAAGCCTGGTCTCGATCCATATTTTAGGGGATAACGCATGTTAGGTCTAGGTCAGGTCTGGGATTTGCTCTCATCAGGCTCATACTTTCGCATATTTCTCATACTTGATGGCCAGATTCTGGGCTTTTTCCGGTTTGGATCACGTAGTAATGTGGTACCACACTGAAACAGTCGACTAAACCTGGTCTCAATCAATATTTTAGGGGATAACGCATGTTAGGTCTAGTTTAGGTGTGGGATTTGCTCTCATCAGGCTCATACTTTCGCATATTTCTCATACTTGATGGCCAGATTGTGGGCTTTTTTTGGCTTAGATCACGTAGTAATGTGGTACCACACTGAAACAGTATATTAAACCTGGTTTCGATCAATATTTTAGAAGATAACGCATGTTAGGTCTAGGTTAGGTCTGGCATTTGCTCTCATCAGGCTCATACTTTCTCATATTTCTCATACTTGATGGCCAGATTCTGGGCTTTTTTTAGCTTGGATCACGTAGTAATGAGGTACCACAATGAATCAGTCGATTAAAGCTGGTCACGATCAATATTTTAGGGGATAACGCATGTTACGTCTAGGTTAGGTCTGGGATTTGCTCTCATCAGGCTCTTACTTTCGCATATTTATCTATCTTGTTGGCCAGATCCTGGGCTTCCACTAGTTTGGATCACATAGTAATGTGGTACCACACTGACACAAGCCAATTAAACCTGGTTTCGATCAATATTTTAGAGGATGACACATGTTAGGTCGAGGTTAGTTCTGGGATTTGCACTCATCAGGATCATACTTTCGCATATTTCTCATACTTGATGGCCAGATTCTGGCCTTTTTTTGGCTTAGATCACGTAGTAATGTGGTAGCACACTGAAACAGTATATTAAACCTGGTTGCGATCAATATTTTAGAAGATAACGCATGTTAGGTCCAGGTTAGGTCTGGGATTTGCGCTCATCAGGCTCATACTTTCGCATATTTCTCATACTTAATGGCCAGATTCTGGGCTTTTTATTTGGTTTGGATCACGTAGTAATGTGGTACCACACTGACACAAGTCAATTAAACCTGGTTTCGATCAATATTTTAGAGGATGACACATGTTAGGTCTAGGTTAGGACTGGGATTTGCACTCATCAGGATCATACTTTCGAATATTTCTCATACTTGATGGCCAGATTCTGGGCTTTTTTTTGGCTTGGATCACGTAGTAATGTGGCACCACACTGAAACAGTCTATTAAACCTGGTTTCGATCAATATTTTAGAAGATAACGCATGTTAGGTCTAGGTTAGGTCTGGGATTTGCTCTCATCAGGCTCATACTTTCGCATATTCCTTATACTTGATGGCCAGATTCTGGGCTTTTTTTGGCTTGGATCACGTAGTAATGAGGTACCACAATGAATCAGTCGATTAAAGCTTGTCACGATCAATATTTTAGGGGATAGCGCATGTTACGTCTAGGTTAGGTCTGGGATTTGCTCTCATCAGGCTCATACTTTCGCATTCTTCACATACTTCTTGAACAGATCCTGGGTTATTTCTGGTTTGGATCACACAGTAATGTGGTACCACACTGAAACAGTCGACTAAGCCTGGTCTCGATCCATATTTTACGGGATAACGCATGTTAGGTCTAGGTCAGGTCTGGGATTTGCTCTCATCAGGCTCATACTTTCGCATATTTCTCATACTTGATGGCCAGACTCTGGGCTTTTTCCGGTTTGGATCACGTAGTAATGTGTTACCACACTGACACAAGTCAATTAAACCTGGTTTCGATCAATATTTTAGAGGATGACACATGTTAGGTCTAGCTTAGGTCTGGGATTTGCACTCATCAGGATCATACTTTCGAATATTTCTCATACTTGATGGCCAGATTCTGGGCTTTTTTTGGCTTGGATCACGTAGTAATGAGGTACCACAATGAATCAGTCGATTAAAGCTTGTCACGATCAATATTTTAGGGGATAACGCATGTTACGTCTAGGTTAGGTCTGGGATTTGCTCTCATCAGTCTCATACTTTCGCATTCTTCACATACTTCTTGAACAGATCCTGGGTTATTTCTGGTTTGGATCACACAGTAATGTGGTACCACACTGAAACAGTCGACTAAGCCTGGTCTCAATCAATATTTTAGGGGATAACGCATGTTAGGTCTAGGTCAGGTCTGGGATTTGCTCTCATCAGGCTCATACCTTCGCATATTTATCAATCTTGTTGGCCAGATCCTGGGCTTTTTCTGGATTGGATCACGTAGTAATGTGGTACCACACTGAAACAGTCGACTAAACCTGGTCTCGATCAATATTTCGGAGGAAAACGCATGCTAGGTCGACGTTAGGTGTGGGTTTTGCTCTTATCAGGCTCATACTTTCGCATATTTCTCATACTTGATGGCCAGATCCTGGGCTTTTTTTTTGGTTTGGATCACGTAGTAATGTGGTACCACACTGACACAAGTCAATTAAACCTGGTTTCGATCAATATTTTAGAGGATGACACATGTTAGGTCTAGGTTAGGCCTGGGATTTGCCCTCTTCAGTCTCATACTTTCGCATTCTTCACATACTTCTTGAACATATCCTGGGTTATTTCTGGTTTGGATCACACAGTAATGAGGTACCACACTGAAACAGTCTATTAAACCTGGTTTCGATCAATATTTTAGAGGATAACGCATGTTAGGTCTAGGTTAGGTGTGGGATTTGCTCTCATCGGCTCATACTTTCGCATATTTCTCATACTTGTTGGCTAGTTCCTGGGCTTTTTCTGGTTTGGATCACGTACTAATGTGGTACCACACTGAAACAGTCGACTAAACCTGGTCACGATCAATATTTTACGGGATAACGCATGTTAGGTCTAGTTTAGGTCTGGGATTTGCTCTCATCAGGCTCATACTTTCGCATATTTCTCATACTTGATAGCCAGATTCTGGGCTTTTTCCGGTTTGGATCACGTAGTGATGTGGTACGACACTGAAACAGTCGACTAAACCTGGTCACGATCAATATTTCAGAGGATAACGCATGCTAGGTCGACGTTAGGTGTGGGTTTTGCTCTCATCAGGCTCATACTTTCGCATTCTTCACATACTTCTTGAACAGATCCTGGGTTATTTCTGGTTTGGATCACACAGTAATGTGGTACCACACTGAAACAGTCGACTAAGCCTGGTCTCGATCCATATTTTACGGGATAACGCATGTTAGGTCTAGGTCAGGTCTGGGATTTGCTCTCATCAGGCTCATACTTTCGCATATTTCTCATACTTGATGGCCAGACTCTGGGCTTTTTCCGGTTTGGATCACGTAGTAATGTGTTACCACACTGACACAAGTCAATTAAACCTGGTTTCGATCAATATTTTAGAGGATGACACATGTTAGGTCTAGCTTAGGTCTGGGATTTGCACTCATCAGGATCATACTTTCGAATATTTCTCATACTTGATGGCCAGATTCTGGGCTTTTTTTGGCTTGGATCACGTAGTAATGAGGTACCACAATGAATCAGTCGATTAAAGCTTGTCACGATCAATATTTTAGGGGATAACGCATGTTACGTCTAGGTTAGGTCTGGGATTTGCTCTCATCAGTCTCATACTTTCGCATTCTTCACATACTTCTTGAACAGATCCTGGGTTATTTCTGGTTTGGATCACACAGTAATGTGGTACCACACTGAAACAGTCGACTAAGCCTGGTCTCAATCAATATTTTAGGGGATAACGCATGTTAGGTCTAGGTCAGGTCTGGGATTTGCTCTCATCAGGCTCATACCTTCGCATATTTATCAATCTTGTTGGCCAGATCCTGGGCTTTTTCTGGATTGGATCACGTAGTAATGTGGTACCACACTGAAACAGTCGACTAAACCTGGTCTCGATCAATATTTCGGAGGAAAACGCATGCTAGGTCGACGTTAGGTGTGGGTTTTGCTCTTATCAGGCTCATACTTTCGCATATTTCTCATACTTGATGGCCAGATCCTGGGCTTTTTTTTTGGTTTGGATCACGTAGTAATGTGGTACCACACTGACACAAGTCAATTAAACCTGGTTTCGATCAATATTTTAGAGGATGACACATGTTAGGTCTAGGTTAGGTCTGGGATTTGCACTCATCAGGATCATACTTTCGAATATTTCTCATACTTGATGGCCAGATTCTGGGCTTTTTTTGGCTTGGATCACGTAGTAATGAGGTACCACAATGAATCAGTCGATTAAAGCTTGTCACGATCAATATTTTAGGGGATAACGCATGTTACGTCTAGGTTAGGTCTGGGATTTGCTCTCATCAGTCTCATACTTTCGCATTCTTCACATACTTCTTGAACAGATCCTGGGTTATTTCTGGGTTGGATCACACAGTAATGTGGTACCACACTGAAACAGTCGACTAAGCCTGGTCTCAATCAATATTTTAGGGGATAACGCATGTTAGGTCTAGGTCAGGTCTGGGATTTGCTCTCATCAGGCTCATACCTTCGCATATTTATCAATCTTGTTGGCCAGATCCTGGGCTTCCACTAGTTTGGATCACATAGTAATGTGGTACCACACTGACACAAGTCTATTAATCCTGGTTTGGATCAATATTTTAGAGGATGGCACATGTTAGGTCTAGGTTAGGTCTGGGATTTGCACTCATCAGGATCATACTTTCGAATATTTCTCATACTTGATGGCCAGATTGTGGGCTTTTTTTGGCTTAGATCACGTAGTAATGTGGTACCACACTGAAACAGTATATTAAACCTGGTTTCGATCAATATTTTAGAAGATAGCGCATGTTAGGTCTAGGTTAGGTCTGGGATTTGCTCTCATCAGGCTCTTACTTTCGCATATTTCTCATACTTGATGGCCAGATTCTGGTCTTTTTTTGGCTTGGATCACGTAGTAATGTGGTACCACAATGAATCAGTCGATTAAACCTGGTCACGATCAATATTTTAGGGGATAACGCATGTTACGTCTAGGTTAGGTCTGGGATTTGCTCTCATCAGGCTCATACCTTCGCATATTTATCAATCTTGTTGGCCAGATCCAGGGCTTCCACTAGTTTGGATCACATAGTAATGTGGTACCACACTGACACAAGTCAATTAAACCTGGTTTCGATCAATATTTTAGAGGATGACACATGTTAGGTCTAGGTTAGGTCTGGGTTTTGCACTCATCAGGATCATACTTTCGCATATTTCTCATACTTGATGGCCAGATTCTGGGCTTTTTCCGGTTTGGATACCGTAGTAATGTGGTACGACACTGAAACAGTCGACTAAACCTGGTCTCGATCAATATTTCAGAGGATAACGCATGCTAGGTCTACGTTAGGTGTGGGATTTGCTCCCATCACGCTCATACTTTCTCATATTTCTCATACTTGATGGCAAGATTCTGGGCTTTTTTTAGCTTGGATCACGTAGTAATGAGGTACCACAATGAATCAGTCTATTAAAGCTGGTCACGATCAATATTTTAGGGGATAACGCATGTTACGTGTAGGTTAGGTCTGGGATTTGCTCTCATCAGGCTCTTACTTTCGCATATTTATCTATCTTGTTGGCCAGATCCTGGGCTTCCACTAGTTTTGATCACATAGTAATGTGGTACCACACTGACACACGTCAATTAAACCTGGTTTCGATCAATATTTTAGAGGATGACACATGTTAGGTCTAGGTTAGGTCTGGGATTTGCACTCATCAGGATCATACTTTCGAATATTTCTCATACTTGATGGCCAGATTCTGGGCTTTTTTTGGCTTAGATCACGTAGTAATGTGGTACCACACTGAAGCAGTATATTAAACCTGGTTTCGATCAATATTTTATAAGATAACGCATGTTAGGTCTAGGTTAGGTCTGGGATTTGCTCTCATCAGGCTCATACTTTCGCATATTTCTCATACTTGATGGCCAGATTCTGGGCATTTTTTGGCTTGGATCACGTAGTAATGAGGTACCACAATGAATCAGTCGATTAAAGCTGGTCACGATCAATATTTTAGGGGATAACGCATGTTACGTCTAGGTTAGGTCTGGGATTTGCTCTCATCAGGCTCTTACTTTCGCATATTTATCTATCTTGTTGGCCAGATCCTGGGCTTCCACTAGTTTGGATCACATAGTAATGTGGTACCACACTGACACAAGTCAATTAAACCTGGTTTCGATCAATATTTTAGAGGATGACACATGTTAGGTCGAGGTTAGGTCTGGGATTTGCACTCATCAGGATCATACTTTCGCATATTTCTCATACTTGATGGCCAGATTCTGGGCTTTTTCCGGTTTGGATACCGTAGTAATGTGGTACGACACTGAAACAGTCGACTAAACCTGGTCTCGATCAATATTTCAGAGGATAACGCATGCTAGGTCTACGTTATGTGTGGGATTTGCTCTCATCACGCTCATACTTTCTCATATTTCTCATACTTGATGGCCAGATTCTGGGCTTTTTTTTAGCTTGGATCACGTAGTAATGAGGTACCACAATGAATCAGTCTATTAAAGCTGGTCACGATCAATATTTTAGGGGATAACGCATGTTACGTCTAGGTTAGGTCTGGGATTTGCACTCATCAGTATCATACTTTCGCATATTTCTCATACTTGATGGCCAGATTCTGGGCTTTTTTGGCTTGGATCACGTAGTAATGAGGTACCACACTGAAACAGTCGACTAAACCTGGTTTCGATCAATATTTTAGAAGATAACGCATGTTAGGTCTAGGTTAGGTCTGGGATTTGCTCTCATCAGGCTCATACTTTCGCATATTTCTCATACTTGATGGCCAGATTCTGGGCATTTTTTGGCTTGGATCACGTAGTAATGAGGTACCACAATGAATCAGTCGATTAAAGCTGGTCACGATCAATATTTTAGGGGATAACGCTTGTTACGTCTAGGTTAGGTCTGGGATTTGCTCTCATCAGGCTCTTACTTTCGCATATTTATCTATCTTGTTGGCCAGATCCTGGGCTTCCACTAGTTTGGATCACATAGTAATGTGGTACCACACTGACACAAGTCAATTAAACCTGGTTTCGATCAATATTTTAGAGGCCGACACATGTTAGGTCGAGGTTAGGTCTGGGATTTGCTCTCATCAGGATCATACTTTCCCATATTTCTCATACTTGATGGCCAGATTATGGGCTTTTTTTGGCTTAGATCACGTAGTAATGTGGTAGCACACTGAAACAGTATATTAAACCTGGTTTCGATCAATATTTTAGAAGATAACGCATGTTAGGTCCAGGTTAGGTCTGGGATTTGCTCTCATCAGGCTCATACTTTCGCATATTTCTCATACTTGATGGTCAGATTCTGGGCTTTTTTTTTGGTTTGGATCACGTAGTAATGTGGTACCACACTGACACAAGTCAATTAAACCTGGTTTCGATCAATATTTTAGAGGATGACACATGTTAGGTCTAGGTTAGGTCTGGGATTTGCACTCATCAGGATCATACTTTCGAATATTTCTCATACTTGATGGCCAGATTCTGGACTTTTTTTGGCTTAGATCACGTAGTAATGTGGTACCACACTGAAACAGTATATTAAACCTGGTTTCGATCAATATTTTAGAAGATAACGCATGTTAGGTCTAGGTTAGGTCTGGGATTTGCTCTCATCAGGCTCATACTTTCGCATATTTCTCATACTTGATGGCCAGATTCTGGGCTTTTTTGGCTTGGATCACGTAGTAATGAGGTACCACACTGAAACAGTCGACTAAACCTGGTTTCGATCAATATTTTAGAAGATAACGCATGTTAGGTCTAGGTTAGGTCTGGGATTTGCTCTCATCAGGCTCATACTTTCGCATATTTCTCATACTTGATGGCCAGATTCTGGGCATTTTTTGGCTTGGATCACGTAGTAATGAGGTACCACAATGAATCAGTCGATTAAAGCTGGTCACGATCAATATTTTAGGGGATAACGCATGTTACGTCTAGGTTAGGTCTGGGATTTGCTCTCATCAGGCTCTTACTTTCACATATTTATCTATCTTGTTGGCCAGATCCTGGGCTTCCACTAGTTTGGATCACATAGTAATGTGGTACCACACTGACACAAGTCAATTAAACCTGGTTTCGATCAATATTTTAGAGGCAGACACATGTTAGGTCGAGGTTAGGTCTGGGATTTGCACTCATCAGGATCATACTTTCGCATATTTCTCATACTTGATGGCCAGATTCTGGGCTTTTTTTGGCTTAGATCACGTAGTAATGTGGTAGCACACTGAAACAGTATATTAAACCTGGTTTCGATCAATATTTTAGAAGATAACGCATGTTAGGTCTAGGTTAGGTCTGGGATTTGCCCTCATCAGACTCATACTTTCGCATTCTTCCCATACTTGTTGAACAGATCCTGGGTTTTTTTTGGTTGGGGTCACGTAGTAATGCGGAACCACACTGAAACAGTCGACTAAACCTGGTCTCGATGAATATTTCAGAGGATAACACGTGCTAGGTCTAGGTTAGGCCTGGGATTTGCCCTCATCAGGGTCATACTTTGGCATTCTTCACATACTTCTTGAACAGATCCTGGGTTATTTCTGGTTTGGATCACACAGTGATGTCGTACCACACTGAAACAGTCGACTAAACCTGGTCTCGATCAATATTTTAGAGGATAACGCATGTTAGGTCTGGATAAGGTCTGGGATTTGCTCTCATCAGGCTCATACTTTCGCATATTTCTCATATTTGATGGCCTGATTCTGGGCTTTTTCTGGTTGGGATCACATAGTAATATGGGTCCAACCTGAAACAGTCCATTAAACCTGGTTTCGATCGATATTTTAGAGGATAACGCATGTTAGGTCTAGGTTAGGCCTGGGATTTGCCCTGATCAGGGTCATACTTTCACATTTTTCGCATACTTGTTGGCCAGATCCCGGGCTTTTTCAGGTTTGGATCACATAATAATGTGGTACCACACTGAAACAGTCGAGTAAACCAGGTTTCGATCAATATTTTAGATGATAACGCATGCTAGGTCTAGGTTAGGCCTGGGATTTGCCCTCATCAGAGTCATACTTTCGCATTCTTCACATACTTGTTGAACAGATCCTGGGTTTTTTTTGGTTGGGGTCACATAGTAATGCGGAACCACACTGAAACAGTCTATTAAACCTGGTTTCGATCAATATTTTAGAGGATAACGCATGTTAGGTCTAGTTTAGGTGTGGGATTTCTTCTCAACAGGATCATACTTTCGCATATTTCTCATACTTGATGGCCAGATTCTGGGCTTTTTCCGGTTTGGATCCCGTAGTAATGTGGTACGACACTGAAACAGTCGACTAAACCTGGTCTCGATCAATATTTCAGAGGATAACGCATGCTAGGTCTACGTTAGGTGGATTTGCGCTAATCACGCTCATACTTTCGCATATTTCTCATACTTGATGGCCAGATTCTGGGCTTTTTTTGGCTTGGATCACGTAGAAATGAGGTACCACAATGAATCAGTCGATTAAAGCTGGTCACGATCAATATTTTAGGGTACAACGCATGTTAGGTCTAGGTTAGGTCTGGGCTTTGCTCTCATCAGGCTCATAGTTTCGCATATTTCTCATACTTGATGGCCAGATTCTGGGCTTTTTTTGGCTTGGATCACGTGGTAATGTGGCACCACACTGAAACAGTCTATTAAACCTGGTTTCGATCAACATTCTAGAGGATAACGCATGTTAGGTCTAGGTTAGGTCTGAGATTTGCTCTCAACAGGCTCATACTTTCGCATATTTCTCATACTTGATGGCCAGATTCTGGGCTTTTTTTGGTTTGGATCACGTAGTAATGCGGTACCACATTGAAACAGACCATTAAACCTGGTTTCGATCAATATTTTAGAGGATAACGCATGTTAGGTCTAGGTTAGGTGTGGGATTTGCTCTCATCGGCTCATACTTTCGCATATTTCTCATACTTGTTGGCTAGATCCTGGGCTTTTTCTGGTTTGGATCACGTAGTAATGTGGTACCACAATGAATCAGTCGATTAAAGCTGGTGACGATCAATATTTTAGGGGATAACGCATGTTACGTCTAGGTTAGGTCTGGGATTTGCTCTCATCAGGCTCTTACTTTCGCATATTTATCAATCTTGTTAGCCAGATCCTGGGCTTCCACTAGTTTGGATCACATAGTAATGTGGTACCACACTGACACAAGTCAATTAAACCTGGTTTCGATCAATATTTTAGAGGATGACACATGTTAGGTCTAGGTTAGGTCTGGGATTTGCACTCAACAGGATCATACTTTCGCATATTTCTCATACTTGATGGCCAGATTCTGGGCTTTTTCCGGTTTGGATCCCGTAGTAATGTGGTACGACACTGAAACAGTCGACTAAACCTGGTCTCGATCAATATTTCAGAGGATAACGCATGCTAGGTCTACGTTAGGTGGATTTGCGCTAATCACGCTCATACTTTCGCATATTTCTCATACTTGATGGCCAGATTCTGGGCTTTTTTTGGCTTGGATCACGTAGAAATGAGGTACCACAATGAATCAGTCGATTAAAGCTGGTCACGATCAATATTTTAGGGGATAACGCATGTTAGGTCTAGGTTAGGTCTGGGCTTTGCTCTCATCAGGCTCATACTTTCGCATATTTCTCATACTTGATGGCCAGATTCTGGGCTTTTTTTGGCTTGGATCACGTAGTAATGTGGCACCACACTGAAACAGTCTATTAAACCTGGTTTCGATCAACATTTTAGAGGATAACGCATGTTAGGTCTAGGTTAGGTCTGAGATTTGCTCTCAACAGGCTCATACTTTCGCATATTTCTCATACTTGATGGCCAGATTCTGGGCTTTTTTTGGTTTGGATCACGTAGTAATGCGGTACCACATTGAAACAGACCATTAAACCTGGTTTCGATCAATATTTTAGAGGATAACGCATGTTAGGCCTAGGTTAGGTCTGGGATTCGCTCTCATCAGGCTCATACAGTCGCATATTTCTCATACTTGTTGGCCAGATCCTGGGCCTTTTCTGGTATGGATCACGTAGTAATGTGGTACCACACTGAAACAGTCGACTAAACCTGGTCTCGATCAATATTTTAGAGGATAACGCATGTTAGGTCTGGATAAGGTCTGGGATTTGCTCTCATCAGGCTCATACTTTCGCATATTTCTCATATTTGATGGCCTGATTCTGGGCTTTTTCTGGTTGGGATCACATAGTAATATGGGTCCAACCTGAAACAGTCCATTAAACCTGGTTTCGATCGATATTTTAGAGGATAACGCATGTTAGGTCTAGGTTAGGCCTGGGATTTGCCCTGATCAGGGTCATACTTTCACATTTTTCGCATACTTGTTGGCCAGATCCCGGGCTTTTTCAGGTTTGGATCACATAATAATGTGGTACCACACTGAAACAGTCGAGTAAACCAGGTTTCGATCAATATTTTAGATGATAACGCATGCTAGGTCTAGGTTAGGCCTGGGATTTGCCCTCATCAGAGTCATACTTTCGCATTCTTCACATACTTGTTGAACAGATCCTGGGTTTTTTTTGGTTGGGGTCACATAGTAATGCGGAACCACACTGAAACAGTCTATTAAACCTGGTTTCGATCAATATTTTAGAGGATAACGCATGTTAGGTCTAGTTTAGGTGTGGGATTTCTTCTCAACAGGATCATACTTTCGCATATTTCTCATACTTGATGGCCAGATTCTGGGCTTTTTCCGGTTTGGATCCCGTAGTAATGTGGTACGACACTGAAACAGTCGACTAAACCTGGTCTCGATCAATATTTCAGAGGATAACGCATGCTAGGTCTACGTTAGGTGGATTTGCGCTAATCACGCTCATACTTTCGCATATTTCTCATACTTGATGGCCAGATTCTGGGCTTTTTTTGGCTTGGATCACGTAGAAATGAGGTACCACAATGAATCAGTCGATTAAAGCTGGTCACGATCAATATTTTAGGGGATAACGCATGTTAGGTCTAGGTTAGGTCTGGGCTTTGCTCTCATCAGGCTCATACTTTCGCATATTTCTCATACTTGATGGCCAGATTCTGGGCTTTTTTTGGCTTGGATCACGTAGTAATGTGGCACCACACTGAAACAGTCTATTAAACCTGGTTTCGATCAACATTTTAGAGGATAACGCATGTTAGGTCTAGGTTAGGTCTGAGATTTGCTCTCAACAGGCTCATACTTTCGCATATTTCTCATACTTGATGGCCAGATTCTGGGCTTTTTTTGGTTTGGATCACGTAGTAATGCGGTACCACATTGAAACAGACCATTAAACCTGGTTTCGATCAATATTTTAGAGGATAACGCATGTTAGGCCTAGGTTAGGTCTGGGATTCGCTCTCATCAGGCTCATACAGTCGCATATTTCTCATACTTGTTGGCCAGATCCTGGGCCTTTTCTGGTATGGATCACGTAGTAATGTGGTACCACACTGAAACAGTCGACTAAACCTGGTCTCGATCAATATTTTAGAGGATAACGCATGTTACGTCTAGCATAGGTCTGGGATTTGCTCTCATCAGGCTCATACTTTCGCATATTTATCAATCTTGTTGGCCAGATCCTGGGCTTCCACTTGTTTGGATCACATACTAATGTGGTACCACACTGACACAAGTCAATTAAACTTAGTTTCGATCAATATTTTAGAGGATGACACATGTTAGGTCTAGGTTAGGTCTGGGATTTGCACTCATCAGGGTCATACTTTCGCATTCTTCACATACTTCTTGAGCAGATCCTGGGTTTTTTCTGGTTTGGATCACATTGTAGTGTGGTACCACACTGAAACAGTCCATTAAACCTTGTTACGATCGATATTTTAGAGGATAACGCATGTTAAGTATGAGTTGTGTCTAGGATTTTCCCTCATCAGGCTCATACTTTCGCATATTTCTCATACTTGATGGTCAGATTCTGGGCTTCTTCTGGTTTGGATCACGTAGTAATGTGGTACCACACTGACACAGTCGACTAAACCTGGTCTCGATCAATATTTCAGAGGATAACACATGCTAGGTCTTGGTTAGGCCTGGGATTTGCCCTCATCAGGGTCATACTTTCGCATTCTTCACATACTTCTTGAACAGATCCTGGGTTTTTTCTGGTTTGGATCACATTGAAGTGTGGTACCACACTGAAACAGTCCATTAAACCTTGTTACGATCGATATTTTAGAGGATAACGCATGTTAAGTATGAGTTGTGTCTAGGATTTTCCCCCATCAGGCTCATACTTTCGCATATTTCTCATACTTGATGGCCAGATTCTGGGCTTCTTCTGGTTTGGATCACGTAGTAATGTGGTACCACACTGAAACAGTCGACTAAACCTGGTCTCGATCAATATTTCAGAGGATAACACGTGCTAGGTCTAGGTTAGGCCTGGGATTTGCCCTCAGCAGGGTCATACTTTCGCATTCTTCACATACTTCTTGAACAGATCCTGGGTTTTTTCTGGTTTGGATAACGTAGTAATGTGGTACCACACTGAAACAGTCGACTAAACCTGGTCTCGATCAATATTTTAGAGGATAACGCATGTTAGGTCTGGATAAGGTCTGGGATTTGCTCTCATCAGGCTCATTCTTTCGCATATTTCTCATATTTGATGGCCTGATTCTGGGCTTTTTCTGGTTGGGATCACATAGTAATATGGGTCCAACCTGAAACAGTCCATTAAACCTGGTTTCGATCGATATTTTAGAGGATAACGCATGTTAGGTCTAGGTTAGGCCTGGGATTTGCCCTGATCAGGGTCGTACTTTCACATTTTTCGCATACTTGTTGGCCAGATCCCGGGCTTTTTCAGGTTTGGATCACATAATAATGTGGTACCACACTGAAACAGTCGAGTAAACCAGGTTTCGATCAATATTTTAGATGATAACGCATGCTAGGTCTAGGTTAGGCCTGGGATTTGCCCTCATCAGAGTCATACTTTCGCATTCTTCACATACTTGTTGAACAGATCCTGGGTTTTTTTTGGTTGGGGTCACATAGTAATGCGGAACCACACTGAAACAGTCTATTAAACCTGGTTTCGATCAATATTTTAGAGGATAACGCATGTTAGGTCTAGGTTAGGTGTGGGATTTGCTCTCATCAGACTCATACTTTCGCATTCTTCACATACTTGTTGAACAGATCCTGGGTTTTTTTTGGTTGGGGTCACGTAGTAATGCGGAACCACACTGAAACAGTCGACTAAACCTAGTCTCGATCAATATTTTTGAGGATAACGCATGTTACGTCTAGGATAGGTCTGGGATTTGCTCTCATCAGGCTCATACTTTCGCATATTTATCAATCTTGTTGGCCAGATCCTGGGCTTCCACTAGTTTGGATCACATACTAATGTGGTACCACACTGACACAAGTCAATTAAACCTAGTTTCGATCAATATTTTAGAGGATGACACACGTTAGGTCTAGGTTAGGTCTGGGATTTGCACTCATCAGGATCATACTTTCGCATATTTCTCATACTTGATGGCCAGATTCTGGACTTTTTTTGGCTTAGATCACGTAGTAATGTGGTACCACACTGAAACAGTATATTAGACCTGGTTTTGATCAATATTTTAGAAGATAACGCATGTTAGGTCTAGGTTAGGTCTGCGATTTGCTCTAATCAGGCTCATACTTTCGCATTCTTCACATACTTGTTGAACAGATCCTGGGTTTTTTTTGGTTGGGGTCACATAGTAATGCGGAACCACACTGAAACAGTCTATTAAACCTGGTTTCGATCAATATTTTAGAGGATAACGCATGTTAGGTCTAGGTTAGGTGTGGGATTTGCTCTCATCAGACTCATACTTTCGCATTCTTCACATACTTGTTGAACAGATCCTGGGTTTTTTTTGGTTGGGGTCACGTAGTAATGCGGAACCACACTGAAACAGTCGACTAAACGTGGTCTCGATCAATATTTCAGAGGATAACACATGCTAGGTCTACGTTAGGTGTGGGATTTGCTCTCATCAGGCTCATACTTTCGCATATTTCTCATACTTGATGGCCAGATTCTGGGCTTTTTTTGGCTTGGATCACGTAGTAATGTGGTACCACACTGAAACAGTCCATAAAACCTGGTTTCCATCAATATTTTAGAGGATAACGCATGTTAGGTCTAGGTTAGGTCTGGGATTTGCTCTCATCAGGCTCATACTTTCGCATATTTCTCATACTTGTTGGCCAGATCCAGGGCGTTTTCTGGATTGGATCACGTAGTAATGTGGTACCACACTGAAACAGTCGACTAATCCTGGTCTCGATCAATATTTCAGAGGTAAACGCATGTTAGGTCTAGGTTAGGTCTGGGATTTGCCCTCTTCAGTCTCATACTTTCGCATTCTTCACATACTTCTTGAACAGATCCTGGGTTATTTCTGGTTTGGATCACACAGTAATGTGGTACCACACTGAAACAGTCGACTAAGCCTGGTCTCGATCAATATTTTAGGGGATAACGCATGTTAGGTCTAGGCCAGGTCTGGGATTTGCTCTAATCAGGCTCATACTTTCGCATATTTCTCATACTTGATGGCCAGATTCTGGGATTTTTCCGGTTTGGATCACGTAGTAATGTGGTACCACACTGAAACAGTCGACTAAACCTGGTCTCGATCAATATTTTAGGGGATAACGCATGTTAGGTCTAGTTTAGGTGTGGGATTTGCTCTCATCAGGCTCATAATGTCGCATATTTCTCATACTTGATGTCCAGATTCTGGGCTTTTTCCGGATTGGATCACGTAGTAATGTGGTACGACACTGAAACAGTCGACTGAACCTGGTCTCGATCAATATTTCAGAGGATAACGCATGCTAGGTCTAGGTTAGGTCTGGGATTTGCTCTGATCAGGCTCATACTTTCGCATATTTCTCATACTTGATGGCCAGATTCTGGGCTTTTTTTTTGGTTTGGATCACGTATTAATGTGGTACCACACTGAAACAGTCAATTGAACCTGGTTTCCATCAATATTTTAGAGGACAACGCATGTTAGGTCTTGGTTAGGTCTGGGATTTGCTCTCATCAGGCTCATACTTTCGCACATTTCTCATACTTGATGGCCAGATTCTGGGCTTTCTTTTGGCTTGGATCACGTAGTAATGTGGTACCACACTGAAACAGTCTATTAAACCTGGTTTCGATCAATATTTTAGAGGATAACGCATGTTAGGTCTAGGTTAGGTCTGGGATTTGCTCTCATCAGGCTCATACTTTCGCATATTTCTCATACTTGTTGGCCAGATCCTGGGCTTTTTCTGGATTGGATCACGTAGTAATGTGGTACCACACTGAAACAGTCGACTAAACCTGGTCTCGATCAATATTTCAGAGGATAACACATGCTAGGTCTACGTTAGGTGTGGGATTTGCTCTCATCAGTCTCATACTTTCGCATTCTTCACATACTTCTTGAACAGATCCTGGGTTATTTCTGGTTTGGATCACACAGTAATGTGGTACCACACTGAAACAGTCGACTAAGCCTGGTCTCGATCAATATTTTAGGGGATAACGCATGTTAGGTCTAGGTCAGGTCTGGGATTTGCTCTCATCAGGCTCATACTGTCGCATATTTTTGATACTTGATAGCCAGATTCTGGGCTTTTTCCGGTTTGGATCACGTAGTAATGTGGTACCACACTGAAACAGTCGACTAAACCTTGTCTCGATCAATATTTTAGGGGATAACGCATGTTAGGTCTAGTTTAGGTGTGGGATTTGCTCTCATCAGGCTCATACTGTCGCACATTTCTCATACTTGATGTCCAGATTCTGAGCTTTTTCCGGATTGGATCACGTAGTAATGCGGTACGACACTGAAACAGTCGACTGAACCTGGTCTCGATCAATATTTCAGAGGGTAACGTATGCTAGGTCTAGGTTAGGTCTGTGATTTGCTCTCATCAGGCTCATACTTTCGCATAGTTCTCATACTTGATGGCCAGATTCTGGGCTTTTTTTTTGGTTTGGATCACGTATTAATGTGGTACCACACTGAAACAGTCAACTGAACCTGGTTTTCATCAATATTTTAGAGGATAACGCATGTTAGGTCTAGGTTAGGTCTGGGATTTGCTCTCATCAGGCTCATACTTTCGCACATTTCTCATACTAGATGGCCAGATCCTGGGCTTCCACTAGTTTGGATCACATACTAATGTGGTACCACACTGACACAAGTCAATTAAACCTAGTTTCGATCAATATTTTAGAGGATGACACATGTTAGGTCTAGGTTAGGTCTGGGATTTGCACTCATCAGGGTCATACTTTCGCATTCTTCACATACTTCTTGAACAGATCCTGGGTTTTTTCTGGTTTGGACCACATTGTAGTGTGGTACCACACTGAAACAGTCCATTAAACCTTGTTACGATCGATATTTTAGAGGATAACGCATGTTAAGTATGAGTTGTGTCTAGGATTTTCCCTCATCAGGCTCATACTTTCGCATATTTCTCATACTTGATGGCCAGATTCTGGGCTTCTTCTGGTTTGGATCACGTAGTAATGTGGTACCACACTGACACAGTCGACTAAACCTGGTCTCGATCAATATTTCAGAGGATAACACATGCTAGGTCTAGGTTAGGCCTGGGATTTGCCCTCATCAGGGTCATACTTTCGCTTTCTTCACATACTTCTTGAACAGATCCTGGGTTTTTTCTGGTTTGGATCACATTGTAGTGTGGTACCACACTGAAACAGTCCATTAAACCTTGTTACGATCGATATTTTAGAGGATAACGCATGTTAAGTATGAGTTGTGTCTAGGATTTTCCCTCATCAGCCTCATACTTTCGCATATTTCTCATACTTGATGGCCAGATTCTGGGCTTCTTCTGGTTTGGATCACGTAGTAATGTGGTACCACACTGAAACAGTCGACTAAGCCTGGTCTCGATCAATATTTCAGAGGATAACACGTGCTAGGTCTAGGTTAGGCCTGGGATTTGCCCTCATCAGGGTCATACTTTCGCATTCTTCACATACTTCTTGAACAGATCCTGGGTTTTTTCTGGTTTGGATAACGTAGTAATGTGGTACCACACTGAAACAGTCGATTAAACCTGGTCTCGATCAATATTTTAGAGGATAACGCATGTTAGGTCTGGATAAGGTCTGGGATTTGCTCTCATCAGGCTCATACTTTCGCATATTTCTCATATTTGTTGGCCTGATTCTGGGCTTTTTCTGGTTGGGATCACATAGTAATATGGGTCCAACCTGAAACAGTCCATTAAACCTGGTTTCGATCGATATTTTAGAGGATAACGCATGTTAGGTCTAGGTTAGGCCTGGGATTTGCCCTGATCAGGGTCATACTTTCACATTTTTCGCCTACTTGTTGGCCAGATCCCGGGCTTTTTCAGGTTTGGATCACATAATAATGTGGTACCACACTGAAACAGTCGAGTAAACCAGGTTTCGATCAATATTTTAGATGATAACGCATGCTAGGTCTAGGTTAGGCCTGGGATTTGCCCTCATCAGAGTCATACTTTCGCATTCTTCACATACTTGTTGAACAGATCCTGGGTTTTTTTTGGTTGGGGTCACATAGTAATGCGGAACCACACTGAAACAGTCTATTAAACCTGGTTTCGATCAATATTTTAGAGGATAACGCATGTTAGGTCTAGGTTAGGTGTGGGATTTGCTCTCATCGGCTCATACTTTCGCATATTTCTCATACTTGTTGGCTAGATCCTGGGCTTTTTCTGGTTTGGATCACGTAGTAATGTGGTACCACAATGAATCAGTCGATTAAAGCTGGTGACGATCAATATTTTAGGGGATAACGCATGTTACGTCTAGGTTAGGTCTGGGATTTGCTCTCATCAGGCTCATACTTTCGCATATTTATCAATCTTGTTAGCCAGATCCTGGGCTTCCACTAGTTTGGATCACATAGTAATGTGGTACCACACTGACACAAGTCAATTAAACCTGGTTTCGATCAATATTTTAGAGGATGACACATGTTAGGTCTAGGTTAGGTCTGGGATTTGCACTCAACAGGATCATACTTTCGCATATTTCTCATACTTGATGGCCAGATTCTGGGCTTTTTGCGGTTTGGATCCCGTAGTAATGTGGTACGACACTGAAACAGTCGACTAAACCTGGTCTCGATCAATATTTCAGAGTATAACGCATGCTAGGTCTACGTTAGGTGGATTTGCTCTAATCACGCTCATACTTTCGCATATTTCTCATACTTGATGGCCAGATTCTGGGCTTTTTTTGGCTTGGATCACGTAGAAATGAGGTACCACAATGAATCAGTCGATTAAAGCTGGTCACGATCAATATTTTAGGGGATAACGCATGTTAGGTCTAGGTTATGTCTGGGCTTTGCTCTCATCAGGCTCATACTTTCGCATATTTCTCATACTTGTTGGCCAGATCCTGGGCCTTTTCTGGTATGGATCACGTAGTAATGTGGTACCACACTGAAACAGTCGACTAAACCTGGTCTCGAACAATATTTTAGAGGATAACGCATGTTAGGTCTAGGTTAGGCTTGGGATTTGCCCTCATCAGACTCATACTTTCGCATTCTTCACATACTTGTTGAACAGATCCTGGGTTTTTTTTGGTTGGGGTCACGTTGTAATGCGGAACCACACTGAAACGGTCGACTAAACCTAGTCTCGATCAATATTTTTGAGGATAACGCATGTTACGTCTAGGATGGGTCTGGGATTTGCTCTCATCAGGCTCATACTTTCGCATATTTATCAATCTTGTTGGCCAGATCCTGGGCTTCCACTAGTTTGGATCACATACTAATGTGGTACCACACTGACACAAGTCAATTAAACCTGGTCTCGTTCAATATTTCAGAGGAAAACGCATGTTAGGTCTAGGTTAGGTCTGGGATTTGCCCTCTTCAGTCTCATACTTTCGCATTCTTCACATACTCCTTGAACAGATCCTGGGTTATTTCTGGTTTGGATCACACAGTAATGTGGTACCACACTGAAACAGACGACTAAGCCTGGTCTCGATCAATATTTGAGGGGATAACGCATGTTAGGTCTAGGCCAGGTCTGGGATTTGCTCTAATCAGGCTCATACTTTCGCATATTTCTCATAATTGATGGCCAGATTCTGGCTTTTTCCGGTTTGGATCACGTAGTAGTGTGGTACCACACTGAAACAGCCGACTAAACCTGGTCTCGATCAATATTTTAGGGGATAACGCATGTTAGGTCTAGTTTAGGTGTGGGATTCGCTGTCATCAGGCTCATACTGTCGCATATTTCTCATACTTGATGTCCAGATTCTGGGCTTTTTCCGGATTGGATCACGTAGTAATGTGGTACGACACTGAAACAGTCGACTGAACCTGGTCTCGATCAATATTTCAGAGGATAACGCATGCTAGGTCTAGGTTATGTCTGGGATTTGCTCTGATCAGGCTCATACTTTCGCATATTTCTCATACTTGATGGCCAGATTCTGGGCTTTTTTTTTGGTTTGGATCACGTATTAATGTGGTAGCACACTGAAACAGTCAATTGAACCTGGTTTCCATCAATATTTTAGAGGACAACGCATGTTAGGTCTAGGTTAGGTCTGGGATTTGCTCACATCAGGCTCATACTTTCGCACATTTCTCATACTTGATGGCCTGATTCTGGGCTTTTTCTGGTTGGGATCACATAGTAATATGGGTCCAACCTGAAACAGTCCATTAAACCTGGTTTCGATCGATATTTTAGAGGATAACGCATGTTAGGTCTAGGTTAGGCCTGGGATTTGCCCTGATCAGGGTCATACTTTCACATTTTTCGCATACTTGTTGGCCAGATCTCGGGCTTTTTCAGGTTTGGATCACATAATAATGTGGTACCACACTGAAACAGTCGACTAAACCTGGTCTCGATCAATATTTCTGAGGAAAACGCATGTTAGGTCTAGGTTAGGCCTGGGATTTGCCCTCTTCAGTCTCATACTTTCGCATTCTTCACATACTTCTTGAACAGATCCTGGGTTATTTCTGGTTTGGATCACACAGTAATGTGGTACCACACTGCAACAGTCGACTAAGCCTGGTCTCGATCAATATTTTAGGGGATAACGCATGTTAGGTCTAGGTCAGGTCTGGGATTTGCTCTCATCAGGCTCATACTTTCGCATATTTCTCATACTTGATGGCCAGATTCTGGGCTTTTTCCGGATTGGATCACGTAGTAATGTGGTAGCACACTGAAACAGTATATTAAACCTGGTTTCGATCAATATTTTAGAAGATAACGCATGTTAGGTCTAGGTTAGGTCTGGGATTTGCTCTCATCAGGCACATACTTTCGCACATTTCTCATACTAGATGGCCAGATTCTGGGCTTTTTTTTTGGTTTGGATCACGTATTAATGTGGTAGCACACTGAAAGAGTCAATTGAACCTGGTTTCCATCAATATTTTAGAGGACAACGCATGTTAGGTCTAGGTTAGGTCTGGGATTTGCTCACATCAGGCTCATACTTTCGCACATTTCTCATACTTGATGGCCTGATTCTGGGCTTTTTCTGGTTGGGATCACATAGTAATATGGGTCCAACCTGAAACAGTCCATTAAACCTGGTTTCGATCGATATTTTAGAGGATAACGCATGTTAGGTCTAGGTTAGGCCTGGGATTTGCCCTGATCAGGGTCATACTTTCACATTTTTCGCATACTTGTTGGCCAGATCTCGGGCTTTTTCAGGTTTGGATCACATAATAATGTGGTACCACACTGAAACAGTCGACTAAACCTGGTCTCGATCAATATTTCAGAGGAAAACGCATGTTAGGTCTAGGTTAGGCCTGGGATTTGCCCTCTTCAGTCTCATACTTTCGCATTCTTCACATACTTCTTGAACAGATCCTGGGTTATTTCTGGTTTGGATCACACAGTAATGTGGTACCACACTGAAACAGTCGACTAAGCCTGGTCTCGATCAATATTTTAGGGGATAACGCATGTTAGGTCTAGGTCAGGTCTGGGATTTGCTCTCATCAGGCTCATACTTTCGCATTCTTCACATACTTCTTGAACAGATCCTGGGTTATTTCTGGTTTGGATCACACAGTAATGTGGTACCACACTGAAACAGTCGACTAAGCCTGGTCTCGATCAATATTTTAGGGGCTAACGCATGTTAGGTCTAGGTCAGGTATGGGATTTGCTCTCATCAGGCTCATACTTTCGCATATTTCTCATACTTGATGGCCAGATCCTGGGCTTCCACTAGTTTGGATCACATAGTAATGTGGTACTACACTGAAACAGTCGACTAAACCTGGTCTCAATCAATATTTTAGGGGATAACGCATGTTAGGTCTAGTTTAGGTGTGGGATTTGCTCTCATCAGGCTCATACTTTCGCATATTTCTCATACTTGATGTCCAGATTCTGGGCTTTTTCTGGTTTGGATCACGTAGTAATGTGGTAGCACACTGAAACAGTATATTAAACCTGGTTTCGATCAATATTTTAGAAGATAACGCATATTAGGTCTAGGTTAGGTCTGGGATTTGCTCTCATCAGGCTCATACTGTCGCATATTTCTGATACTTGATGGCCAGATTCTGGGCTTTTTCTGGTTTGGATCACGTAGTAATGTGGTACCACACTGAAACAGTCGACTAAACCTGGTCTCGATCAATATTTTAGAGGATAACGCATGTTAGGTCTAGGTTAGGTCTGGGATTTGCTCTCATCAGGCTCATACTTTCGCATATTTCTCATACTTGATGGCCAGATTCTGGGCTTTTTTTTTGGTTTGGATCACGTATTAATGTGGTACCACACTGAAACAGTCAATTGAACCTGGTTTCCATCAATATTTTAGAGGACAACGCATGTTAGGTCTAGGTTAGGTCTGGGATTTGCTCTCATCAGGCTCATACTTTCGCACATTTCTCATACTAGATGGCCAGATTCTGGGCTTTTTTTTGGTTTGGATCACGTAGTAATGTGGTACCACACTGAAACAGTCGACTAAACCTGGTCTCGATCAATATTTCAGAGGATAACACATGCTAGGTCTACGTTAGGTGTGGGATTTGCTCTCATCAGGCTCATACTTTCGCATATTTCTCATACTAGATGGCCAGATTCGGGGCTTTTTTTGGCTTGGATCACGTAGTAATGTGGTACCACACTGAAACAGTCGACTGAACCTGGTTTCGATCAATATTTCAGAGGATAACACATGCTAGGTCTACGTTAGGTGTGGGATTTGCTCTCATCAGGCTCATACTTTCGCATATTTCTCATACTAGATGGCCAGATTCTGGGCTTTTTTTGGCTTGGATCACGTAGTAATGTGGTACCGCACTGAAACAGTCTATTAAACCTGGCTTCGATCAATATTTTAGAGGATAACGCATGTTAGGTCTGGGTTAGGTCTGGAATTTGCTCTCATCAGGCTCATACTTTCGCAGGTTTCTCATACTTGTTGGCCAGATCCTGGGCTTTTTCTGGATTGGATCACGTAGTAATGTGGTACCACACTGAAACAGTCGACTAAACCTGGTCTCGATCAATATTTCAGAGGAAAACGCATGTTAGGTCTAGGTTAGGCCTGGGATTTGCCCTCTTCAGTCTCATACTTTCGCATTCTTCACATACTTCTTGAACAGATCCTGGGTTATTTCTGGTTTGGATCACACAGTAATGTGGTACCGCACTGAAACAGTCGACTAAGCCTGGTCTCAATCAATATTTTAGGGGATAACGCATGTTAGGTCTAGGTCAGGTCTGGGATTTGCTCTCATCAGGCTCATACTTTCGTATATTTCTCATACTTGATGGTCAGATTCTGGGCTTTTTCCGGTATGGATCACGTAGTAATGTAGTACCACACTGAAACAGTCGACTAAACCTGGTCTCAATCAATATTTTAGGGGATAACGCATGTTAGGTCTAGTTTAGGTGTGGGATTTGCTCTCATCAGGCTCATACTTTCGTATATTTCTCATACTTGATGTCCAGATTCTGGGCTTTTTCCGGTTTGGATCACGTAGTAATGTGGTACCACACTGAAACAGTATATTAAACCTGGTTTCGATCAATATTTTAGAAGATAACGCATGTTAGGTCTAGGTTAGGTCTGGGATTTGCTCTCATCAGGCTCATACTTTCGCATATTTCTCATACTTGATGGCCAGATTCTGGGCTTTTTCCGGTTTGGATCACGTAATAATGTGGTACCACACTGAAACAGTCAATTGAACCTGGTTTCCATCAATATTTTAGAGGAAAACGCATGTTAGGTCTAGGTTAGGCCTGGGATTTGCCCTCTTCAGTCTCATACTTTCGCATTCTTCACATACTTCTTGAACAGATCCTGGGTTATTTCTGGTTTGGATCACACAGTAATGTGGTGCCACACTGAAACAGTCAATTGAACCTGGTTTCCATCAATATTTTAGAGGACAACGCATGTTAGGTCTAGGTTAGGTCTGGGATTTGCTCTCATCAGGCTCATACTTTGGCACATTTCTCATACTTGATGGCCAGATTCTGGGCTTTTTTTTTGGTTTGGATCACGTATTAATGTGGTGCCACACTGAAACAGTCAATTGAACCTGGTTTCCATCAATATTTTAGAGGACAACGCATGTTAGGTCTAGGTTAGGTCTGGGATTTGCTCTCATCAGGCTCATACTTTCGCACATTTCTCATACTTGATGGCCAGATTCTGGGCTTTTTTTTGGTTTGAATCACACAGTAATGTGGTACCACACTGAAACAGTCGACTAAGCCTGGTCTCGATCAATATTTTAGGGGATAACGCATGTTAGGTCTAGGTCAGGTCTGGGATTTGCTCTCATCAGGCTCATACTTTCGCATATTTCTCATACTTGATGGCCAGATTCTGGGCTTTTTCCGGTTTGGATCACGTAGTAATGTGGTACCACACTGAAACAGTCGACTAAACCTGGTCTCAATCAATATTTTAGGGGATAACGCATGTTAGGTCTAGTTTAGGTGTGGGATTTGCTCTCATCAGGCTCATACTTTCGCATATTTCTCATACTTGATGGCCAGATTCTGGGCTTTTTTTTTGGTTTGGATCACGTATTAATGTGGTACCACACTGAAACAGTCAATTGAACCTGGTTTCCGTCAATATTTTAGAGGATAACGCATGTTAGGTCTAGGTTAGGTCTGGAATTTGCTCTCATCAGGCTCATACTTTCGCACATTTCTCATACTAGATGGCCAGATTCTGGGCGTTTTTTTTTGGTTTGGATCAGCGTAGTAATGTGGTACCACACTGAAACAGTCGACTAAACCTGGTCTCGATCAATATTTCAGAGGAAAACGCATGTTAGGTCTAGGTTAGGCCTGGGATTTGCCCTCTTCAGTCTCATACTTTCGCATTCTTCACATACTTCTTGAACAGATCCTGGGTTATTTCTGGTTTGGATCACACAGTAATGTGGTACCACACTGAAACAGTCGACTAAGCCTGGTCTCGATCAATATTTTAGGGGATAACGCATGTTAGGTCTAGGTCAGGTATGGGATTTGCTCTCATCAAGCTCATACTTTCGCATATTTCTCATACTTGATGGCCAGATCCTGGGCTTCCACTAGTTTGGATCACATAGTAATGTGGTACTACACTGAAACAGTCGACTAAACCTGGTCTCAATCAATATTTTAGGGGATAACGCATGTTAGGTCTAGTTTAGGTGTGGGATTTGCTCTCATCAGGCTCATACTTTCGCATATTTCTCATACTTGATGTCCAGATTCTGGGCTTTTTCTGGTTTGGATCACGTAGTAATGTGGTAGCACACTGAAACAGTATATTAAACCTGGTTTCGATCAATATTTTAGAAGATAACGCATATTAGGTATAGGTTAGGTCTGGGATTTGCTCTCATCAGGCTCATACTGTCGCATATTTCTGATACTTGATGGCCAGATTCTGGGCTTTTTCCGGTTTGGATCACGTAGTAATGTGGTACCACACTGAAACAGTCGACTAAACCTGGTCTCGATCAATATTTTAGGGGATAACGCATGTTAGGTCTAGTTTAGGTGTGGGATTTGCTCTCATCAGGCTCATACTGTCGCATATTTCTCATACTTGATGTCCAGATTATGGGCTTTTTCCGGATTGGATCACGTAGTAATGTGGTACGACACTGAAACAGTCGACTGAACCTGGTCTCGATCAATATTTCAGAGGATAACGCATGCTAGGTCTAGGTTAGGTCTGGGATTTGCTCTCATCAGGCTCATACTTTCGCATATTTCTCATACTTGATGGCCAGATTCTGGGCTTTTTTTTTGGTTTGGATCACGTATTAATGTGGTACCACACTGAAACAGTCAATTGAACCTGGTTTCCATCAATATTTTAGAGGACAACGCATGTTAGGTCTAGGTTAGGTCTGGGATTTGCTCTCATCAGGCTCATACTTTCGCACATTTCTCATACTTGATGGCCAGATTCTGGGCTTTTTTTTGGCTTGGATCACGTAGTAATGTGGTACCACACTGAAACAGTCTATTAAACCTGGTTTCGATCAATATTTTAGAGGATAACGCATGTTAGGTCTAAGTTAGGTCTGGGATTTGCTCTCATCAGGCTCATACTTTCGCATTTTTCTCATACTTGATGGCCAGATCCTGGGCTTTTTTTTTGGTTTGGATCACGTATTAATGTGGTACCACACTGAAACAGTCAATTGAACCTGGTTTCCGTCAATATTTTAGAGGATAACGCATGTTAGGTCTAGGTGAGGTCTGGAATTTGCTCTCATCAGGCTCATACTTTCGCACATTTCTCATACTAGATGGCCAGATTCTGGGCTTTTTTTTGGTTTGGATCACGTAGTAATGTGGTACCACACTGAAACAGTCGACTAAACCTGGTCTCGATCAATATTTCAGAGGATAACACATGCTAGGTCTACGTTAGGTGTGGGATTTGCTCTCATCGGGCTCATACTTTCGCATATTTCTGATACTAGATGGCCAGATTCTGGGCTTTTTTTGGCTTGGATCACGTAGTAATGTGGTACCACACTGAAACAGTCTATTAAACCTGGCTTCGATCAATATTTTAGAGGATAACGCATGTTAGGTCTGGGTTAGGTCTGGAATTTGCTCTCATCAGGCTCATACTTTCGCAGGTTTCTCATACTTGTTGGCCAGATCCTGGGCTTTTTCTGGATTGGATCACGTAGTAATGTGGTACCACACTGAAACAGTCGACTAAACCTGGTCTCGATCAATATTTCAGAGGAAAACGCATGTTAGGTCTAGGTTAGGCCTGGGATTTGCCCTCTTCAGTCTCATACTTTCGCATTCTTCACATACTTCTTGAACAGATCCTGGGTTATTTCTGGTTTGGATCACACAGTAATGTGGTACCGCACTGAAACAGTCGACTAAGCCTGGTCTCAATCAATATTTTAGGGGATAACGCATGTTAGGTCTAGGTCAGGTCTGGGATTTGCTCTCATCGGGCTCATACTTTCGTATATTTCTCATACTTGATGGTCAGATTCTGGGCTTTTTCCGGTATGGATCACGTAGTAATGTAGTACCACACTGAAACAGTCGACTAAACCTGGTCTCAATCAATATTTTAGGGGATAACGCATGTTAGGTCTAGTTTAGGTGTGGGATTTGCTCTCATCAGGCTCATACTTTCGTATATTTCTCATACTTGATGTCCAGATTCTGGGCTTTTTCCGGTTTGGATCACGTAGTAATGTGGTACCACACTGAAACAGTATATTAAACCTGGTTTCGATCAATATTTTAGAAGATAACGCATGTTAGGTCTAGGTTAGGTCTGGGATTTGCTCTCATCAGGCTCATACTTTTGTATATTTCTCATACTTGATGTCCAGATTCTGGGCTTTTTCCGGTTTGGATCACGTAGTAATGTGGTAGCACACTGAAACAGTATATTAAACCTGGTTTCGATCAATATTTTAGAAGATAACGCATGTTAGGTCTAGGTTAGGTCTGGGATTTGCTCTCATCAGGCTCATACTTTCGCATATTTCTCATACTAGATGGCCAGATTGTGGGCTTTTTTTGGCTTGGATCACGTAGTAATGTGGTACCACACTGAAACAGTCTATTAAACCTGGCTTCGATCAATATTTTAGAGGATAACGCTTGTTAGGTCTGGGTTAGGTCTGGGATTTGCTCTCATCAGGCTCATACTTTCGCATATTTCTCATACTTGTTGGCCAGATCCTGGGCTTTTTCTGGATTGGATCACGTAGTAATGTGGTACCACACTGAAACAGTCGACTAAACCTGGTCTCGATCAATATTTCAGAGGAAAACGCATGTTAGGTCTAGGTTAGGCCTGGGATTTGCCCTCTTCAGTCTCATACTTTCGCATTCTTCACATACTTCTTGAACAGATCCTGGGTTATTTCTGGTTTGGATCACACAGTAATGTGGTACCGCACTGAAACAGTCGACTAAGCCTGGTCTCGATCAATATTTTAGGGGATAACGCATGTTAGGTCTAGGTCAGGTCTGGGATTTGCTCTCATCAGGCTCATACTTGCGCATATTTCTCATACTTGATGGCCAGATTCTGGGCTTTTTCCGGTATGGATCACGTAGTAATGTAGTACCACACTGAAACAGTCGACTAAACCTGGTCTCAATCAATATTTTAGGGGATAACGCATGTTAGGTCTAGTTTAGGTGTGGGATTTGTTCTCATCAGGCTCATACTTTCGCATATTTCTCATACTCGATGGCCAGATTCTGGGCTTTTTTTTTGGTTTGGATCACGTATTAATGTGGTACCACACTGAAACAGTCAATTGAACCTGGTTTCCATCAATATTTTAGAGGACAACGCATGTTAGGTCTAGGTTAGGTCTGGGATTTGCTCTCATCAGGCTCATACTTTCGCATATTTCTCATACTAGATGGCCAGATTCTGGGCTTTTTTTGGCTTGGATCACGTAGTAATGTGGTACCACACTGAAACAGTCTATTAAACCTGGCTTCGATCAATATTTTAGAGGATAACGCTTGTTAGGTCTGGGTTAGGTCTGGGATTTGCTCTCATCAGGCTCATACTTTCGCATATTTCTCATACTTGTTGGCCAGATCCTGGGCTTTTTCTGGATTGGATCACGTAGTAATGTGGTACCACACTGAAACAGTCGACTAAACCTGGTCTCGATCAATATTTCAGAGGAAAACGCATGTTAGGTCTAGGTTAGGCCTGGGATTTGCCCTCTTCAGTCTCATACTTTCGCATTCTTCACATACTTCTTGAACAGATCCTGGGTTATTTCTGGTTTGGATCACACAGTAATGTGGTACCGCACTGAAACAGTCGACTAAGCCTGGTCTCGATCAATATTTTAGGGGATAACGCATGTTAGGTCTAGGTCAGGTCTGGGATTTGCTCTCATCAGGCTCATACTTGCGCATATTTCTCATACTTGATGGCCAGATTCTGGGCTTTTTCCGGTATGGATCACGTAGTAATGTAGTACCACACTGAAACAGTCGACGAAACCTGGTCTCAATCAATATTTTAGGGGATAACGCATGTTAGGTCTAGTTTAGGTGTGGGATTTGTTCTCATCAGGCTCATACTTTCGCATATTTCTCATACTCGATGGCCAGATTCTGGGCTTTTTTTTTGGTTTGGATCACGTATTAATGTGGTACCACACTGAAACAGTCAATTGAACCTGGTTTCCATCAATATTTTAGAGGACAACGCATGTTAGGTCTAGGTTAGGTCTGGGATTTGCTCTCATCAGGCTCATACTTTCGCATATTTCTCATACTTGATGTCCAGATTCTGGGCTTTTTCCGGTTTGGATCACGTAGTAATGTGGTAGCACACTGAAACAGTATATTAAACCTGGTTTCGATCAATATTTTAGAAGATAACGCATGTTAGGTCTAGGTTAGGTCTGGGATTTGCTCTCATCAGGCTCATACTTTCGCATATTTCTCATACTTGATGGCCAGATTCTGGGCTTTTTTTTTGGTATGGATCACGTAATAATGTGGTACCACACTGAAACAGTCAATTGAACCTGGTTTCCATCAATATTTTAGAGGAAAACGCATGTTAGGTCTAGGTTAGGCCTGGGATTTGCCCTCTTCAGTCTCATACTTTCGCATTCTTCACATACTTCTTGAACAGATCCTGGGTTATTTCAGGTTTGGATCACACAGTAATGTGGTACCACACTGAAACAGTCGACTAAGCCTGGTCTCGATCAATATTTTAGGGGATAACGCATGTTAGGTCTAGGTCAGGTCGGGGATTTGCTCTCATCAGGCTCATACTTTCGCATATTTCTCATACTTGATGGCCAGATTCTGGGCTTTTTCCGGTTTGGATCACGTAATAATGTGGTACCACACTGAAACAGTCAATTGAACCTGGTTTCCATCAATATTTTAGAGGAAAACGCATGTTAGGTCTAGGTTAGGCCTGGGATTTGCCCTCTTCAGTCTCATACTTTCGCATTCTTCACATACTTCTTGAACAGATCCTGAGTTATTTCTGGTTTGGATCACACAGTAATGTGGTGCCACACTGAAACAGTCAATTGAACCTGGTTTCCATCAATATTTTAGAGGACAACGCATGTTAGGTCTAGGTTAGGTCTGGGATTTGCTCTCATCAGGCTCAAACTTTGGCACATTTCTCATACTTGATGGCCAGATTCTGGGCTTTTTTTTTGGTTTGGATCACGTATTAATGTGGTGCCACACTGAAACAGTATATTAAACCTGGTTTCGATCAATATTTTAGAGGACAACGCATGTTAGGTCTAGGTTAGGTCTGGGATTTGCTCTCATCAGGCTCATACTTTCGCATATTTCTCATACTTGATGGCCAGATTCTGGGCTTTTTTTTGGTTTGGATCACACAGTAATGTGGTACCACACTGAAACAGTCGACTAAGCCTGGTCTCGATCAATATTTTAGGGGATAACGCATGTTAGGTCTAGGTCAGGTCTGGGATTTGCTCTCATCAGGCTCATACTTTCGCATATTTCTCATACTTGATGGCCAGATTCTGGGCTTTTTCCGGTTTGGATCACGTAGTAATGTGGTACCACACTGAAACAGTCGACTAAACCTGGTCTCAATCAATATTTTAGGGGATAACGCATGTTAGGTCTAGTTTAGGTGCGGGATTTGCTCTCATCAGGCTCATACTTTCGTATATTTCTCATACTTGATGTCCAGATTCTGGGCTTTTTCCGGTTTGGATCACGTAGTAATGTGGTAGCACACTGAAACAGTATATTAAACCTGGTTTCGATCAATATTTTAGAAGATAACGCATGTTAGGTCTAGGTCAGGTCTGGGATTTGCTCTCATCAGGCTCATACTTTCGCATATTTCTCATACTTGATGGCCAGATTCTGGGCTTTTTCCGGTTTGGATCACGTAGTAATGTGGTACCACACTGAAACAGTCGACTAAACCTGGTCTCAATCAATATTTTAGGGGATAACGCATGTTAGGTCTAGGTTAGGCCTGGGATTTGCCCTCTTCAGTCTCATACTTTCGCATTCTTCACATACTTCTTGAACAGATCCCGGGTTATTTCTGGTTTGGATCACACAGTAATGTGGTACCACACTGAAACAGTCGACTAAGCCTGGTCTCGATCAATATTTTAGGGGATAACGCATGTTAGGTCTAGGTCAGGTCTGGGATTTGCTCTCATCAGGCTCATACTTTCGCATATTTCTCATACTTGATGGCCAGATTCTGGGCTTTTTCCGGTTTGGATCACGTAGTAATGTGGTACCACACTGAAACAGTCAATTGAACCTGGTTTCCATCAATATTTTAGAGGACAACGCATGTTAGGTCTAGGTTAGGTCTGGGATTTGCTCTCATCAGGCTCATACTTTCGCATATTTCTCATACTTGATGTCCAGATTCTGGGCTTTTTCCGGTTTGGATCACGTAGTAATGTGGTAGCACACTGAAACAGTATATTAAACCTGGTTTCGATCAATATTTTAGAAGATAACGCATGTTAGGTCTAGGTTAGGTCTGGGATTTGCTCTCATCAGGCTCATACTTTCGCATATTTCTCATACTTGATGGCCAGATTCTGGGCTTTTTTTTTGGTATGGATCACGTAATAATGTGGTACCACACTGAAACAGTCAATTGAACCTGGTTTCCATCAATATTTTAGAGGAAAACGCATGTTAGGTCTAGGTTAGGCCTGGGATTTGCCCTCTTCAGTCTCATACTTTCGCATTCTTCACATACTTCTTGAACAGATCCTGGGTTATTTCTGGTTTGGATCACACAGTAATGTGGTACCACACTGAAACAGTCGACTAAGCCTGGTCTCGATCAATATTTTAGGGGATAACGCATGTTAGGTCTAGGTCAGGTCGGGGATTTGCTCTCATCAGGCTCATACTTTCGCATATTTCTCATACTTGATGGCCAGATTCTGGGCTTTTTCCGGTTTGGATCACGTAATAATGTGGTACCACACTGAAACAGTCAATTGAACCTGGTTTCCATCAATATTTTAGAGGAAAACGCATGTTAGGTCTAGGTTAGGCCTGGGATTTGCCCTCTTCAGTCTCATACTTTCGCATTCTTCACATACTTCTTGAACAGATCCTGAGTTATTTCTGGTTTGGATCACACAGTAATGTGGTGCCACACTGAAACAGTCAATTGAACCTGGTTTCCATCAATATTTTAGAGGACAACGCATGTTAGGTCTAGGTTAGGTCTGGGATTTGCTCTCATCAGGCTCAAACTTTGGCACATTTCTCATACTTGATGGCCAGATTCTGGGCTTTTTTTTTGGTTTGGATCACGTATTAATGTGGTGCCACACTGAAACAGTATATTAAACCTGGTTTCGATCAATATTTTAGAGGACAACGCATGTTAGGTCTAGGTTAGGTCTGGGATTTGCTCTCATCAGGCTCATACTTTCGCATATTTCTCATACTTGATGGCCAGATTCTGGGCTTTTTTTTGGTTTGGATCACACAGTAATGTGGTACCACACTGAAACAGTCGACTAAGCCTGGTCTCGATCAATATTTTAGGGGATAACGCATGTTAGGTCTAGGTCAGGTCTGGGATTTGCTCTCATCAGGCTCATACTTTCGCATATTTCTCATACTTGATGGCCAGATTCTGGGCTTTTTCCGGTTTGGATCACGTAGTAATGTGGTACCACACTGAAACAGTCGACTAAACCTGGTCTCAATCAATATTTTAGGGGATAACGCATGTTAGGTCTAGTTTAGGTGTGGGATTTGCTCTCATCAGGCTCATACTTTCGTATATTTCTCATACTTGATGTCCAGATTCTGGGCTTTTTCCGGTTTGGATCACGTAGTAATGTGGTAGCACACTGAAACAGTATATTAAACCTGGTTTCGATCAATATTTTAGAAGATAACGCATGTTAGGTCTAGGTCAGGTCTGGGATTTGCTCTCATCAGGCTCATACTTTCGCATATTTCTCATACTTGATGGCCAGATTCTGGGCTTTTTCCGGTTTGGATCACGTAGTAATGTGGTACCACACTGAAACAGTCGACTAAACCTGGTCTCAATCAATATTTTAGGGGATAACGCATGTTAGGTCTAGGTTAGGCCTGGGATTTGCCCTCTTCAGTCTCATACTTTCGCATTCTTCACATACTTCTTGAACAGATCCCGGGTTATTTCTGGTTTGGATCACACAGTAATGTGGTACCACCCTGAAACAGTCGACTAAGCCTGGTCTCGATCAATATTTTAGGGGATAACGCATGTTAGGTCTAGGTCAGGTCTGGGATTTGCTCTCATCAGGCTCATGCTTTCGCATATTTCTCATACTAGATGGCCAGATTCTGGGCTTTTTTTTGGTTTGGATCACGTAGTAATGTCGTACCACACTGAAACAGTCGACTAAACCTGGTCTCGATCAATATTTCAGAGGATAACACATGCTAGGTCTACGTTAGGTCTGGGATTTGCTCTCATCAGGCTCATACTTTCGCACATCTCTCATACTAGATGGCCAGATTCTGGGCTTTTTTTTGGTTTGGATCACGTAGTAATGTTGTACCACACTGAAACAGTCGACTAAACCTGGTCTCGAACAATATTTCAAAGGATAACACATGCTAGGTCTACGTTAGGTGTGGGATTTGCTCTCATCAGGCTCATACTTTCGCATATTTCTCATACTAGATGGCCAGATTCGGGGCTTTTTTGGCTTGGATCACGTAGTAATGTGGTACCACACTGAAACAGTCTATTAAACCTGGTTTCGATCAATATTTTAGAGGATAACGCATGTTAGGTCTAGGTTTGGTCTGGGATTTGCTCTCATCAGGCTCATACTTTCGCATATTTCTGATACTTGATGGCCAGATTCTGGGCTTTTTCCGGTTTGGATCACGTAGTAATGTGGTACCACACTGAAACAGTCGACTAAACCTGGTCTCGATCAATATTTTAGGGGATAACGCATGTTAGGTCTAGTTTAGGTGTGGGATTTGCTCTCATCAGGCTCATACTGTCGCATATTTCTCATACTTGATGTCCAGATTATGGGCTTTTTCCGGATTGGATCACGTAGTAATGTGGTACGACACTGAAACAGTCGACTGAACCTGGTCTCGATCAATAATTCAGAGGATAACGCATGCTAGGTCTAGGTTAGGTCTGGGATTTGCTCTCATCAGGCTCATACTTTCGCTAATTTCTCATACTTGATGGCCAGATTCTGGGCTTTTTTTTTGGTTTGGATCACGTATTAATGTGGTACCACACTGAAACAGTCAATTGAACCTGGTTTCCATCAATATTTTAGAGGACAACGCATGTTAGGTCTAGGTTAGGTCTGGGATTTGCTCTCATCAGGCTCATACTTTCGCACATTTCTCATACTTGATGGCCAGATTCTGGGCTTTTTTTTGGCTTGGATCACGTAGTAATGTGGTACCACACTGAAACAGTCTATTAAACCTGGTTTCGATCAATATTTTAGAGGATAACGCATGTTAGGTCTAGGTTAGGTCTGGGATTTGCTCTCATCAGGCTCATACTTTCGCATATTTCTCATACTTGATGGCCAGATTCTGGGCTTTTTTTTTGGTTTGGATCACGTATTAATGTGGTACCACACTGAAACAGTCAATTGAACCTGGTTTCCGTCAATATTTTAGAGGATAACGCATGTTAGGTCTAGGTTAGGTCTGGAATTTGCTCTCATCAGGCTCATACTTTCGCATGTTTCTCATACTTGTTGGCCAGATCCTGGGCTTTTTCTGGATTGGATCACGTAGTAATGTGGTACCACACTGAAACAGTCGACTAAACCTGGTCTCGATCAATATTTCAGAGGAAAACGCATGTTAGGTCTAGGTTAGGCCTGGGATTTGCCCTCTTCAGTCTCATACTTTCGCATTCTTCACATACTTCTTGAACAGATCCTGGGTTATTTCTGGTTTGGATCACACAGTAATGTGGTACCGCACTGAAACAGTCGACTAAGCCTGGTCTCGATCAATATTTTAGGGGATAACGCATGTTAGGTCTAGGTCAGGTCTGGGATTTGCTCTCATCAGGCTCATACTTTCGTATATTTCTCATACTTGATGGTCAGATTCTGGGCTTTTTCCGGTATGGATCACGTAGTAATGTAGTACCACACTGAAACAGTCGACTAAACCTGGTCTCAATCAATATTTCAGAGGATAACACATGCTAGCTCTACGTTAGGTGTGGGATTTGCTCTCATCAGGCTCATACTTTCGCATATTTCTCATACTAGATGGCCAGATTCTGGGCTTTTTTTGGCTTGGATCACGTAGTAATGTGGTACCACACTGAAACAGTCTATTAAAGCTGGCTTCGATCAATATTTTAGAGGAAAACGCATGTTAGGTCTAGGTTAGGCCTCGGATTTGCCCTCTTCAGTCTCATACTTTCGCATTCTTCAGATACTTCTTGAACAGATCCTGGGTTATTTCTGGTTTGGATCACACGGTAATGTGGTACCGCACTGAAACAGTCGACTAAGCCTGGTCTCGATCAATATTTTAGGGGATAACGCATGTTAGGTCTAGCTCAGGTCTGGGATTTGCTCTCATCAGGCTCATACTTTCGCATATTTCTCATACTTGATGGCCAGATTCTGGGCTTTTTCCGGTATGGATCACGTAGTAATGTAGTACCACACTGAAACAGTCGACTAAACCTGGTCTCAATCAATATTTTAGGGGATAACGCATGTTAGGTCTAGTTTAGGTGTGGGATTTGCTCTCATCAGGCTCATATCTTCGCATATTTCTCATACTTGATGGCCAGATTCTGGTCTTTTTTTTTGGTTTGGATCACGTAATAATGTGGTACCACACTGAAACAGTCAATTGAACCTGGTTTCCATCAATATTTTAGAAGATAACGCATGTTAGGTCTAGGTTAGGTCTGGGATTTGCTCTCATCAGGCTCATACTTTCGCATATTTCTCATACTTGATGGCCAGATTCTGGGCTTTTTTTTTGGTTTGGACCACGTATTAATGTGGTACCACACTGAAACAGTCAATTGAACCTGGTTTCCGTCAATATTTTAGAGGATAACGCATGTTAGGTCTAGGTTAGGTCTGGAATTTGCTCTCATCAGGCTCATACTTTCGCATTCTTCACATACTTCTTGAACAGATCCTGGGTTATTTCTGGTTTGGATCACACAGTAATGTGGTACCACACTGAAACAGTCGACTAAGCCTGGTCTCGATCAATATTTTAGGGGATAACGCATGTTAGGTCTAGGTCAGGTCTGGGATTTGCTCTCATCAGGCTCATGCTTTCGCATATTTCTCATACTAGATGGCCAGATTCTGGGCTTTTTTTTGGTTTGGATCACGTAGTAATGTCGTACCACACTGAAACAGTCGACTAAACCTGGTCTCGATCAATATTTCAGAGGATAACACATGCTAGGTCTACGTTAGGTCTGGGATTTGCTCTCATCAGGCTCATACTTTCGCACATCTCTCATACTAGATGGCCAGATTCTGGGCTTTTTTTTGGTTTGGATCACGTAGTAATGTGGTAGCACACTGAAACAGTATATTAAACCTGGTTTCGATCAATATTTTAGAAGATAACGCATGTTAGGTCTAGGTTAGGTCTGGGATTTGCTCTCATCAGGCTCATACTTTCGCATATTTCTCATACTTGATGGCCAGATTCTGGGCTTTTTTTTGGTTTGGATCACGTAGTAATGTGGTACCACACTGAAACAGTCGACTAAACCTGGTCTCGATCAATATTTCAGAGGAAAACGCATGTTAGGTCTAGGTTAGGCCTGGGATTTGCCCTCTTCAGTCTCATACTTTCGCATTCTTCACATACTTCTTGAACAGATCCCGGGTTATTTCTGGTTTGGATCACACAGTAATGTGGTACCACACTGAAACAGTCGACTAAGCCTGGTCTCGATCAATATTTTAGGGGATAACGCATGTTAGGTCTAGGTCAGGTCTGGGATTTGCTCTCATCAGGCTCATGCTTTCGCATATTTCTCATACTAGATGGCCAGATTCTGGGCTTTTTTTTGGTTTGGATCACGTAGTAATGTCGTACCACACTGAAACAGTCGACTAAACCTGGTCTCGATCAATATTTCAGAGGATAACACATGCTAGGTCTACGTTAGGTCTGGGATTTGCTCTCATCAGGCTCATACTTTCGCACATCTCTCATACTAGATGGCCAGATTCTGGGCTTTTTTTTGGTTTGGATCACGTAGTAATGTTGTACCACACTGAAACAGTCGACTAAACCTGGTCTCGAACAATATTTCAAAGGATAACACATGCTAGGTCTACGTTAGGTGTAGGATTTGCTCTCATCAGGCTCATACTTTCGCATATTTCTCATACTAGATGGCCAGATTCGGGGCTTTTTTTGGCTTGGATCACGTAGTAATGTGGTACCACACTGAAACAGTCTATTAAACCTGGTTTCGATCAATATTTTAGAGGATAACGCATGTTAGGTCTAGGTTTGGTCTGGGATTTGCTCTCATCAGGCTCATACTTTCGCATATTTCTCATACTTGTTGGCCAGATCCTGGGCTTTTTCTGGATTGGATCACGTAGTAATGTGGTACCACACTGAAACAGTCGACTAAACCTGGTCTCGATCAATATTTCAGAGGATAACACATGCTAGGTCTACGTTAGGTGTGGGATTTGCTCTCATCAGTCTCATACTTTCGCATTCTTCACATACTTCTTGAACAGATCCTGGGTTATTTCTGGTTTGGATCACACAGTAATGTGGTACCACACTGAAACAGTCGACTAAGCCTGGTCTCGATCAATATTTTAGGGGATAACGCATGTTAGGTCTAGGTCAGGTATGGGATTTGCTCTCATCAGGCTCATACTTTCGCATATTTCTCATACTTGATGGCCAGATCCTGGGCTTCCACTAGTTTGGATCACATAGTAATGTGGTACTACACTGAAGCAGTCGACTAAACCTGGTCTCAATCAATATTTTAGGGGATAACGCATGTTAGGTCTAGTTTAGGTGTGGGGTTTGCTCTCATCAGGCTCATACTGTCGCATATTTCTGATACTTGATGGCCAGATTCTGGGCTTTTTCCGGTTTGGATCACGTAGTAATGTGGTACCACACTGAAACAGTCGACTAAACCTGGTCTCGATCAATATTTTAGGGGATAACGCATGTTAGGTCTAGTTTAGGTGTGGGATTTGCTCTCATCAGGCTCATACTGTCGCATATTTCTCATACTTGATGTCCAGATTATGGGCTTTTTCCGGATTGGATCACGTAGTAATGTGGTACGACACTGAAACAGTCGACTGAACCTGGTCTCGATCAATAATTCAGAGGATAACGCATGCTAGGTCTAGGTTAGGTCTGGGATTTGCTCTCATCAGGCTCATACTTTCGCATATTTCTCATACTTGATGGCCAGATTCTGGGCTTTTTTTTTGGTTTGGATCACGTATTAATGTGGTACCACACTGAAACAGTCAATTGAACCTGGTTTCCATCAATATTTTAGAGGACAACGCATGTTAGGTCTAGGTTAGGTCTGGGATTTGCTCTCATCAGGCTCATACTTTCGCACATTTCTCATACTTGATGGCCAGATTCTGGGCTTTTTTTTGGCTTGGATCACGTAGTAATGTGGTACCACACTGAAACAGTCTATTAAACCTGGTTTCGATCAATATTTTAGAGGATAACGCATGTTAGGTCTAGGTTAGGTCTGGGATTTGCTCTCATCAGGCTCATACTTTCGCATATTTCTCATACTTGATGGCCAGATTCTGGGCTTTTTTTTTGGTTTGGATCACGTATTAATGTGGTACCACACTGAAACAGTCAATTGAACCTGGTTTCCGTCAATATTTTAGAGGATAACGCATGTTAGGTCTAGGTTAGGTCTGGGATTTGCTCTCATCAGGCTCATACTTTCGCATATTTCTCATACTTGATGGCCAGATTCTGGGCTTTTTTTTTGGTTTGGATCACGTATTAATGTGGTACCACACTGAAACAGTCAATTGATCCTGGTTTCCGTCAATATTTTAGAGGATAACGCATGTTAGGTCTAGGTTAGGTCTGGAATTTGCTCTCATCAGGCTCATACTTTCGCACATTTCTCATACTAGATGGCCAGATTCTGGGCTTTTTTTTGGTTTGGATCACGTAGTAATGTGGTACCACACTGAAACAGTCGACTAAACCTGGTCTCGATCAATATTTCAGAGGATAACACATGCTAGCTCTACGTTTGGTGTGGGATTTGCTCTCATCAGGCTCATACTTTCGCATATTTCTCATACTAGATGGCCAGATTCTGGGCTTTTTTTGGCTTGGATCACGTAGTAATGTGGTACCACACTGAAACAGTCTATTAAAGCTGGCTTCGATCAATATTTTAGAGGAAAACGCATGTTAGGTCTAGGTTAGGCCTCGGATTTGCCCTCTTCAGTCTCATACTTTCGCATTCTTCACATACTTCTTGAACAGATCCTGGGTTATTTCTGGTTTGGATCACACAGTAATGTGGTACCGCACTGAAACAGTCGACTAAGCCTGGTCTCGATCAATATTTTAGGGGATAACGCATGTTAGGTCTAGCTCAGGTCTGGGATTTGCTCTCATCAGGCTCATACTTTCGCATATTTCTCATACTTGATGGCCAGATTCTGGGCTTTTTCCGGTATGGATCACGTAGTAATGTAGTACCACACTGAAACAGTCGACTAAACCTGGTCTCAATCAATATTTTAGGGGATAACGCATGTTAGGTCTAGTTTAGGTGTGGGATTTGCTCTCATCAGGCTCATATCTTCGCATATTTCTCATACTTGATGGCCAGATTCTGGGCTTTTTTTTTGGTTTGGATCACGTAATAATGTGGTACCACACTGAAACAGTCAATTGAACCTGGTTTCCATCAATATTTTAGAGGAAAACGCATGTTAGGTCGAGGTTAGGCCTGGGATTTGCCCTCTTCAGTCTCATACTTTCGCATTCTTCACATACTTCTTGAACAGATCCTGGGTTATTTCTGGTTTGGATCGCACAGTAATGTGGTACCACACTGAAACAGTCGACTAAGCCTGGTCTCGATCAATATTTTAGGGGATAACGCATGTTAGGTCTAGGTCAGGTCTGGGATTTGCTCTCATCAGGCTCATACTTTCGCATATTTCTCATACTTGATGGCCAGATTCTGGGCTTTTTCCGGTTTGGATCACGTAGTAATGTGGTACCACACTGAAACAGTCGACTAAACCTGGTCTCAATCAATATTTTAGGGGATAACGCATGTTAGATCTAGTTTAGGTGTGGGATTTGCTCTCATCAGGCTCATACTTTCGCATATTTCTCATACTTGATGTCCAGATTCTGGGCTTTTTCCGGTTTGGATCACGTAGTAATGTGGTAGCACACTGAAACAGTATATTAAACCTGGTTTCGATCAATATTTTAGAAGATAACGCATGTTAGGTCTAGGTTAGGTCTGGGATTTGCTCTCATCAGGCTCATACTTTCGCATATTTCTCATACTTGATGGCCAGATTCTGGGCTTTTTTTTTGGTTTGGATCACGTATTAATGTGGTACCACAGTGAAACAGTCAATTGAACCTGGTTTCCGTCAATATTTTAGAGGATAACGCATGTTAGGTCTAGGTTAGGTCTGGAATTTGCTCTCATCAGGCTCATACTTTCGCACATTTCTCATACTAGATGGCCAGATTCTGGGCTTTTTTTGGCTTGGATCACGTAGTAATGTGGTACCACACTGAAACAGTCTATTAAACCTGGCTTCGATCAATATTTTAGAGGATAACGCATGTTAGGTCTGGGTTAGGTCTGGGATTTGCTCTCATCAGGCTCATACTTTCGCATGTTTCTCATACTTGTTGGCCAGATCCTGGGCTTTTTCTGGATTGGATCACGTAGTAATGTGGTACCACACTGAAACAGTCGACTAAACCTGGTCTCGATCAATATTTCAGAGGAAAACGCATGTTAGGTCTAGGTTAGGCCTGGGATTTGCCCTCTTCAGTCTCATACTTTCGCATTCTTCACATACTTCTTGAACAGATCCTGGGTTATTTCTGGTTTGGATCACACAGTAATGTGGTACCGCACTGAAACAGTCGACTAAGCCTGGTCTCGATCAATATTTTAGGGGATAACGCATGTTAGGTCTAGGTCAGGTCTGGGATTTGCTCTCATCAGGCTCATACTTTCGTATATTTCTCATACTTGATGGTCAGATTCTGGGCTTTTTCCGGTATGGATCACGTAGTAATGTAGTACCACACTGAAACAGTCGACTAAACCTGGTCTCAATCAATATATTAGAGGATAACGCATGTTAGGTCTAGGTTAGGTCTGGAATTTGCTCTCATCAGGCTCATACTTTCGCACATTTCTCATACTAGATGGCCAGATTCTGGGCTTTTTTTGGCTTGGATCACGTAGTAATGTGGTACCACACTGAAACAGTCTATTAAACCTGGCTTCGATCAATATTTTAGAGGATAACGCATGTTAGGTCTGGGTTAGGTCTGGGATTTGCTCTCATCAGGCTCATACTTTCGCATGTTTCTCATACTTGTTGGCCAGATCCTGGGCTTTTTCTGGATTGGATCACGTAGTAATGTGGTACCACACTGAAACAGTCGACTAAACCTGGTCTCGATCAATATTTCAGAGGAAAACGCATGTTAGGTCTAGGTTAGGCCTGGGATTTGCCCTCTTCAGTCTCATGCTTTCGCATTCTTCACATACTTCTTGAACAGATCCTGGGTTATTTCTGGTTTGGGTCACACAGTAATGTGGTACCGCACTGAAACAGTCGACTAAGCCTGGTCTCGATCAATATTTTAGGGGATAACGCATGTTAGGTCTAGGTCAGGTCTGGGATTTGCTCTCGTCAGGCTCATACTTTCGTATATTTCTCATACTTGATGGTCAGATTCTGGGCTTTTTCCGGTATGGATCACGTAGTAATGTAGTACCACACTGAAACAGTCGACTAAACCTGGTCTCAATCAATATTTTAGGGGATAACGCATGTTAGGTCTAGTTTAGGTGTGGGATTTGCTCTCATCAGGCTCATACTTTCGCATATTTCTCATACTTGATGTCCAGATTCTGGGCTTTTTCCGGTTTGGATCACGTAGTAATGTGGTAGCACACTGAAACAGTATATTAAACCTGGTTTCGATCAATATTTCAGAAGATAACGCATGTTAGGTCTAGGTTAGGTCTGGGATTTGCTCTCATCAGGCTCATACTTTCGCATATTTCTCATACTTGATGGCCAGATTCTGGGCTTTTTTTTTGGTTTGGATCACGTAATAATGTGGTACCACACTGAAACAGTCAATTGAACCTGGTTTCCATCAATATTTTAGAGGAAAACGCATGTTAGGTCTAGGTTAGGCCTGGGATTTGCCCTCTTCAGTCTTATACTTTCGCATACTTCACATACTTCTTGAACAGATCCTGGGTTATTTCTGGTTTGGATCACACAGTAATGTGGTACCACACTGAAACAGTCGATTAAGCCTGGTCTCGATCAATATTTTAGGGGATAACGCATGTTAGGTCTAGGTCAGGTCTGGGATTTGCTCTCATCAGGCTCATACTTTCGCATATTTCTCATACTTGATGGCCAGATTCTGGGCTTTTTCCGGTTTGGATCACGTAGTAATGTGGTACCACACTGAAACAGTCGACTAAACCTGGTCTCAATCAATAGTTTAGGGGATAACGCATGTTAGGTCTACGTTAGGTGTGGGATTTGCTCTCATCAGGCTCATACTTTCGCACATTTCTCATACTAGATGGCCAGATTCTGGGCTTTTTTTTGGTTTGGATCACGTAGTAATGTGGTACCACACTGAAACAGTCGACTAAACCTGGTCTCGATCAATATTTCAGAGGAAAACGCATGTTAGGTCTAGGTTAGGCCTGGGATTTGCCCTCTTCAGTCTCATACTTTCGCATTCTTCACATACTTATTGAACAGATCCTGGGTTATTTCTGGTTTGGATCACACAGTAATGTGGTACCGCACTGAAACAGTCGACTAAGCCTGGTCTCGATCAATATTTTAGGGGATAACGCATGTTAGGTCTAGGTCAGGTCTGGGATTTGCTCTCATCAGGCTCATACTTTCGTATATTTCTCATACTTGATGGTCAGATTCTGGGCTTTTTCCGGTATGGACCACGTAGTAATGTAGTACCACACTGAAACAGTCGACTAAACCTGGTCTCAATCAATATTTTAGGGGATGACGCATGTTAGGTCTAGTTTAGGTGTGGGATTTGCTCTCATCAGGCTCATACTTTCGCATATTTCTCATACTTGATGTCCAGATTCTGGGCTTTTTCCGGTTTGGATCACGTAGTAATGTGGTAGCACACTGAAACAGTATATTAAACCTGGTTTCGATCAATATTTTAGAAGATAACGCATGTTAGGTCTAGGTTAGGTGTGGGATTTGCTCTCATCAGGCTCATACTTTCGCATATTTCTCATACTTGATGGCCAGATTCTGGGCTTTTTTTTTGGTTTGGATCACGTAATAATGTGGTACCACACTGAAACAGTCAATTGAACATGGTTTCCATCAATATTTTAGAGGAAAACGCATGTTAGGTCTATGTTAGGCCTGGGATTTGCCCTCTTCAGTCTCATGCTTTCGCATACTTCACATACTTCTTGAACAGATCCTGGGTTATTTCTGGTTTGGATCACACAGTAATGTGGTACCACACTGAAACAGTCGATTAAGCCTGGTCTCGATCAATATTTTAGGGGATAACGCATGTTAGGTCTAGGTCAGGTCTGGGATTTGCTCTCATCAGGCTCATACTTTCGCATATTTCTCATACTTGATGGCCAGATTCTGGGCTTTTTCCGGTTTGGATCACGTAGTAATGTGGTACCACACTGAAACAGTCGACTAAACCTGGTCTCAATCAATAGTTTAGGGGATAACGCATGTTAGGTCTAGTTTAGGTGTGGGATTTGCTCTCATCAGGCTCATACTTTCGCATATTTCTCATACTTGATGTCCAGATTCTGGGCTTTTTCCGGTTTGGATAACGTAGTAATGTGGTAGCCCACTGAAACAGTATATTAAACCTGGTTTCGATCAAATATTTTAGAAGATAACGCATGTTAGGTCTAGGTTAGGTCTGGGATTTGCTCTCATCAGGCTCATACTTTCGCATATTTCTCATACTTGATGGCCAGATTCTGGGCTTTTTTTTTGGTTTGGATCACGTATTAATGTGGTACCACACTGAAACAGTCAATTGAACCTGGTTTCCATCAATATTTTAGAGGATAACGCATGTTAGGTCTAGGCTAGGTCTGGGATTTGCTCTCATCAGGCTCATACTTTCGCACATTTCTCATACTAGATGGCCAGATTCTGGGCTTTTTTTTGGTTTGGATCACGTAGTAATGTGGTACCACACTGAAACAGTCGACTAAACCTGGTCTCGATCAATATTTCAGAGGATAACACATGCTAGGTCTACGTTAGGTGTGGGATTTGCTCTCATCAGGCTCATACTTTCGCATATTTCTCATACTAGATGGCCAGATTCTGGGCTTTTTTTGGCTTGGATCACGTAGTAATGTGGTACCACACTGAAACAGTCTATTAAACCTGGCTTCGATCAATATTTTAGAGGATAACGCATGTTAGGTCTGGGTTAGGTCTGGGATTTGCTCTCATCAGGCTCATACTTTCGCATATTTCTCATACTTGATGGCCAGATCCTGGGCTTTTTCTGGATTGGATCACGTAGTAATGTGGTACCACACTGAAACAGTCGACTAAACCTGGTCTCGATCAATATTTCAGAGGATAACACATGCTAGGTCTACGTTAGGTGTGGGATATGCTCTCATCAGGCTCATACTTTCGCATATTTCTCATACTAGATGGCCAGATTCTGGGCTTTTTTTGGCTTGGATCACGTAGTAATGTGGTACCACACTGAAACAGTCTATTAAACCTGGCTTCGATCAATATTTTAGAGGATAACGCATGTTAGGTCTAGGTTTGGTCTGGGATTTGCTCTCATTAGGCTCATACTGTCGCATATTTCTCATACTTGATGTCCAGATTCTGGGCTTTTTCCGGTTTGGATCAGGTAGTAATGTGGTAGCACACTGAAGCAGTATATTAAACCTGGTTTCGATCAATATTTTAGAAGATAACGCATGTTAGGTCTAGGTTAGGTGTGGGATTTGCTCTCATCAGGCTCATACTTTCGCATATTTCTCATACTTGATGGCCAGATTCTGGGCTTTTTTTTTGGTTTGGATCACGTAATAATGTGGTACCACACTGAAACAGTCAATTGAACCTGGTTTCCATCAATATTTTAGAGGAAAACGCATGTTAGGTCTGGGTTAGGCCTGGGATTTGCCCTCTTCAGTCTCATGCTTTCGCATACTTCACATACTTCTTGAACAGATCCTGGGTTATTTCTGGTTTGGGTCACACAGTAATGTGGTACCGCACTGAAACAGTCGACTAAGCCTGGTCTCGATCAATATTTTAGGGGATAACGCATGTTAGGTCTAGGTCAGGTCTGGGATTTGCTCTCGTCAGGCTCATACTTTCGTATATTTCTCATACTTGATGGTCAGATTCTGGGCTTTTTCCGGTATGGATCACGTAGTAATGTAGTACCACACTGAAACAGTCGACTAAACCTGGTCTCAATCAATATTTTAGGGGATAACGCATGTTAGGTCTAGTTTAGGTGTGGGATTTGCTCTCATCAGGCTCATACTTTCGCATATTTCTCATACTTGATGTCCAGATTCTGGGCTTTTTCCGGTTTGGATCACGTAGTAATGTGGTAGCACACTGAAACAGTATATTAAACCTGGTTTCGATCAATATTTCAGAAGATAACGCATGTTAGGTCTAGGTTAGGTCTGGGATTTGCTCTCATCAGGCTCATACTTTCGCATATTTCTCATACTTGATGGCCAGATTCTGGGCTTTTTTTTTGGTTTGGATCACGTAATAATGTGGTACCACACTGAAACAGTCAATTGAACCTGGTTTCCATCAATATTTTAGAGGAAAACGCATGTTAGGTCTAGGTTAGGCCTGGGATTTGCCCTCTTCAGTCTTATACTTTCGCATACTTCACATACTTCTTGAACAGATCCTGGGTTATTTCTGGTTTGGATCACACAGTAATGTGGTACCACACTGAAACAGTCGATTAAGCCTGGTCTCGATCAATATTTTAGGGGATAACGCATGTTAGGTCTAGGTCAGGTCTGGGATTTGCTCTCATCAGGCTCATACTTTCGCATATTTCTCATACTTGATGGCCAGATTCTGGGCTTTTTCCGGTTTGGATCACGTAGTAATGTGGTACCACACTGAAACAGTCGACTAAACCTGGTCTCAATCAATAGTTTAGGGGATAACGCATGTTAGGTCTACGTTAGGTGTGGGATTTGCTCTCATCAGGCTCATACTTTCGCACATTTCTCATACTAGATGGCCAGATTCTGGGCTTTTTTTTGGTTTGGATCACGTAGTAATGTGGTACCACACTGAAACAGTCGACTAAACCTGGTCTCGATCAATATTTCAGAGGAAAACGCATGTTAGGTCTAGGTTAGGCCTGGGATTTGCCCTCTTCAGTCTCATACTTTCGCATTCTTCACATACTTATTGAACAGATCCTGGGTTATTTCTGGTTTGGATCACACAGTAATGTGGTACCGCACTGAAACAGTCGACTAAGCCTGGTCTCGATCAATATTTTAGGGGATAACGCATGTTAGGTCTAGGTCAGGTCTGGGATTTGCTCTCATCAGGCTCATACTTTCGTATATTTCTCATACTTGATGGTCAGATTCTGGGCTTTTTCCGGTATGGACCACGTAGTAATGTAGTACCACACTGAAACAGTCGACTAAACCTGGTCTCAATCAATATTTTAGGGGATGACGCATGTTAGGTCTAGTTTAGGTGTGGGATTTGCTCTCATCAGGCTCATACTTTCGCATATTTCTCATACTTGATGTCCAGATTCTGGGCTTTTTCCGGTTTGGATCACGTAGTAATGTGGTAGCACACTGAAACAGTATATTAAACCTGGTTTCGATCAATATTTTAGAAGATAACGCATGTTAGGTCTAGGTTAGGTGTGGGATTTGCTCTCATCAGGCTCATACTTTCGCATATTTCTCATACTTGATGGCCAGATTCTGGGCTTTTTTTTTGGTTTGGATCACGTAATAATGTGGTACCACACTGAAACAGTCAATTGAACATGGTTTCCATCAATATTTTAGAGGAAAACGCATGTTAGGTCTATGTTAGGCCTGGGATTTGCCCTCTTCAGTCTCATGCTTTCGCATACTTCACATACTTCTTGAACAGATCCTGGGTTATTTCTGGTTTGGATCACACAGTAATGTGGTACCACACTGAAACAGTCGATTAAGCCTGGTCTCGATCAATATTTTAGGGGATAACGCATGTTAGGTCTAGGTCAGGTCTGGGATTTGCTCTCATCAGGCTCATACTTTCGCATATTTCTCATACTTGATGGCCAGATTCTGGGCTTTTTCCGGTTTGGATCACGTAGTAATGTGGTACCACACTGAAACAGTCGACTAAACCTGGTCTCAATCAATAGTTTAGGGGATAACGCATGTTAGGTCTAGTTTAGGTGTGGGATTTGCTCTCATCAGGCTCATACTTTCGCATATTTCTCATACTTGATGTCCAGATTCTGGGCTTTTTCCGGTTTGGATAACGTAGTAATGTGGTAGCCCACTGAAACAGTATATTAAACCTGGTTTCGATCAAATATTTTAGAAGATAACGCATGTTAGGTCTAGGTTAGGTCTGGGATTTGCTCTCATCAGGCTCATACTTTCGCATATTTCTCATACTTGATGGCCAGATTCTGGGCTTTTTTTTTGGTTTGGATCACGTATTAATGTGGTACCACACTGAAACAGTCAATTGAACCTGGTTTCCATCAATATTTTAGAGGATAACGCATGTTAGGTCTAGGCTAGGTCTGGGATTTGCTCTCATCAGGCTCATACTTTCGCACATTTCTCATACTAGATGGCCAGATTCTGGGCTTTTTTTTGGTTTGGATCACGTAGTAATGTGGTACCACACTGAAACAGTCGACTAAACCTGGTCTCGATCAATATTTCAGAGGATAACACATGCTAGGTCTACGTTAGGTGTGGGATTTGCTCTCATCAGGCTCATACTTTCGCATATTTCTCATACTAGATGGCCAGATTCTGGGCTTTTTTTGGCTTGGATCACGTAGTAATGTGGTACCACACTGAAACAGTCTATTAAACCTGGCTTCGATCAATATTTTAGAGGATAACGCATGTTAGGTCTGGGTTAGGTCTGGGATTTGCTCTCATCAGGCTCATACTTTCGCATATTTCTCATACTTGATGGCCAGATCCTGGGCTTTTTCTGGATTGGATCACGTAGTAATGTGGTACCACACTGAAACAGTCGACTAAACCTGGTCTCGATCAATATTTCAGAGGATAACACATGCTAGGTCTACGTTAGGTGTGGGATATGCTCTCATCAGGCTCATACTTTCGCATATTTCTCATACTAGATGGCCAGATTCTGGGCTTTTTTTGGCTTGGATCACGTAGTAATGTGGTACCACACTGAAACAGTCTATTAAACCTGGCTTCGATCAATATTTTAGAGGATAACGCATGTTAGGTCTAGGTTTGGTCTGGGATTTGCTCTCATTAGGCTCATACTGTCGCATATTTCTCATACTTGATGTCCAGATTCTGGGCTTTTTCCGGTTTGGATCAGGTAGTAATGTGGTAGCACACTGAAGCAGTATATTAAACCTGGTTTCGATCAATATTTTAGAAGATAACGCATGTTAGGTCTAGGTTAGGTGTGGGATTTGCTCTCATCAGGCTCATACTTTCGCATATTTCTCATACTTGATGGCCAGATTCTGGGCTTTTTTTTTGGTTTGGATCACGTAATAATGTGGTACCACACTGAAACAGTCAATTGAACCTGGTTTCCATCAATATTTTAGAGGAAAACGCATGTTAGGTCTGGGTTAGGCCTGGGATTTGCCCTCTTCAGTCTCATGCTTTCGCATACTTCACATACTTCTTGAACAGATCCTGGGTTATTTCTGGTTTGGATCACACAGTAATGTGGTACCACACTGAAACAGTCGATTAAGCCTGGTCTCGATCAATATTTTAGGGGATAACGCATGTTAGGTCTAGGTCAGGTCAGGGATTTGCTCTCATCAGGCTCATACTATCGCATATTTCTCATACTTGATGGCCAGATTCTGGGCTTTTTCCGGTTTGGATCACGTAGTAATGTGGTACCACACTGAAACAGTCGACTAAACCTGGTCTCAATCAATAGTTTAGGGGATAACGCATGTTAGGTCTAGTTTAGGTGTGGGATTTGCTCTCATCAGGCTCATACTTTCGCATATTTCTCATACTTGATGTCCAGATTCTGGGCTTTTTCCGGTTTGGATAACGTAGTAATGTGGTAGCACACTGAAACAGTATATTAAACCTGGTTTCGATCAAATATTTTAGAAGATAGCGCATGTTAGGTCTAGGTTAGGTCTGGGATTTGCTCTCATCAGGCTCATACTTTCGCATATTTCTCATACTTGATGGCCAGATTCTGGGCTTTTTTTTTGGTTTGGATCACGTATTAATGTGGTACCACACTGAAACAGTCAATTGAACCTGGTTTCCATCAATATTTTAGAGGATAACGCATGTTAGGTCTAGGTTAGGTCTGGGATTTGCTCTCATCAGGCTCATACTTTCGCACATTTCTCATACTAGATGGCCAGATTCTGGGCTTTTTTTTGGTTTGGATCACGTAGTAATGTGGTACCACACTGAAACAGTCGACTAAACCTGGTCTCGATCAATATTTCAGAGGATAACACATGCTAGGTCTACGTTAGGTGTGGGATTTGCTCTCATCAGGCTCATACTTTCGCATATTTCTCATACTAGATGGCCAGATTCTGGGCTTTCTTTGGCTTGGAACACGTAGTAATGTGGTACCACACTGAAACAGTCTATTAAACCTGGCTTCGATCAATATTTTAGAGGATAACGCATGTTAGGTCTAGGTTAGGCCTGGGATTTGCCCTCTTCAGTCTCATGCTTTCGCATACTTCACATACTTCTTGAACAGATCCTGGGTTATTACTGGTTTGGATCACACAGTAATGTGGTACCACACTGAAACAGTCGATTGAGCCTGGTCTCGATCAATATTTTAGGGGATAACGCATGTTAGGTCTAGGTCAGGTCTGGGATTTGCTCTCATCAGGCTCATACTTTCGCATATTTCTCATACTTGATGGCCAGATTCTGGGCTTTTTCCGGTTTGGATCACGTAGTAATGTGGTACCACACAGAAACAGTCGACTAAACCTGGTCTCAATCAATAGTTTAGGGGATAACGCATGTTAGGTCTAGTTTAGGTGTGGGATTTGCTCTCATCAGGCTCATACTTTCGCATATTTCTCATACTTGATGTCCAGATTCTGGGCTTTTTCCGGTTTGGATAACGTAGTAATGTGGTAGCCCACTGAAACAGTATATTAAACCTGGTTTCGATCAAATATTTTAGAAGATAACGCATGTTAGGTCTAGGTTAGGTCTGGGATTTGCTCTCATCAGGCTCATACTTTCGCATATTTCTCATACTTGATGGCCAGATTCTGGGCTTTTTTTTTGGTTTGGATCACGTATTAATGTGGTACCACACTGAAACAGTCAATTGAACCTGGTTTCCATCAATATTTTAGAGGATAACGCATGTTAGGTCTAGGCTAGGTCTGGGATTTGCTCTCATCAGGCTCATACTTTCGCACATTTCTCATACTAGATGGCCAGATTCTGGGCTTTTTTTAGGTTTGGATCACGTAGTAATGTGGTACCACACTGAAACAGTCGACTAAACCTGGTCTCGATCAATATTTCAGAGGATAACACATGCTAGGTCTACGTTAGGTGTGGGATTTGCTCTCATCAGGCTCATACTTTCGCATATTTCTCATACTAGATGGCCAGATTCTGGGCTTTTTTTGGCTTGGATCACGTAGTAATGTGGTACCACACTGAAACAGTCTATTAAACCTGGCTTCGATCAATATTTTAGAGGATAACGCATGTTAGGTCTGGGTTAGGTCTGGGATTTGCTCTCATCAGGCTCATACTTTCGCATATTTCTCATACTTGATGGCCAGATCCTGGGCTTTTTCTGGATTGGATCACGTAGTAATGTGGTACCACACTGAAACAGTCGACTAAACCTGGTCTCGATCAATATTTCAGAGGATAACACATGCTAGGTCTACGTTAGGTGTGGGATATGCTCTCATCAGGCTCATACTTTCGCATATTTCTCATACTAGATGGCCAGATTCTGGGCTTTTTTTGGCTTGGATCACGTAGTAATGTGGTACCACACTGAAACAGTCTATTAAACCTGGCTTCGATCAATATTTTAGAGGATAACGCATGTTAGGTCTAGGTTTGTTCTGGGATTTGCTCTCATCAGGCTCATACTGTCGCATATTTCTCATACTTGATGTCCAGATTCTGGGCTTTTTCCGGTTTGGATCAGGTAGTAATGTGGTAGCACACTGAAGCAGTATATTAAACCTGGTTTCGATCAATATTTTAGAAGATAACGCATGTTAGGTCTAGGTTAGGTGTGGGATTTGCTCTCATCAGGCTCATACTTTCGCATATTTCTCATACTTGATGGCCAGATTCTGGGCTTTTTTTTTGGTTTGGATCACGTAATAATGTGGTACCACACTGAAACAGTCAATTGAACCTGGTTTCCATCAATATTTTAGAGGAAAACGCATGTTAGGTCTAGGTTAGGCCTGGGATTTGCCCTCTTCAGTCTCATGCTTTCGCATACTTCACATACTTCTTGAACAGATCCTGGGTTATTTCTGGTTTGGATCACACAGTAATGTGGTACCACACTGAAACAGTCGATTAAGCCTGGTCTCGATCAATATTTTAGGGGATAACGCATGTTAGGTCTAGGTCAGGTCAGGGATTTGCTCTCATCAGGCTCATACTTTCGCATATTTCTCATACTTGATGGCCAGATTCTGGGCTTTTTCCGGTTTGGATCACGTAGTAATGTGGTACCACACTGAAACAGTCGACTAAACCTGGTCTCAATCAATAGTTTAGGGGATAACGCATGTTAGGTCTAGTTTAGGTGTGGGATTTGCTCTCATCAGGCTCATACTTTCGCATATTTCTCATACTTGATGTCCAGATTCTGGGTTTTTTCCGGTTTGGATAACGTAGTAATGTGGTAGCACACTGAAACAGTATATTAAACCTGGTTTCGATCAAATATTTTAGAAGATAACGCATGTTAGGTCTAGGTTAGGTCTGGGATTTGCTCTCATCAGGCTCATACTTTCGCATATTTCTCATACTTGATGGCCAGATTCTGGGCTTTTTTTTTGGTTTGGATCACGTATTAATGTGGTACCACACTGAAACAGTCAATTGAACCTGGTTTCCATCAATATTTTAGAGGATAACGCATGTTAGGTCTAGGTTAGGTCTGGGATTTGCTCTCATCAGGCTCATACTTTCGCACATTTCTCATACTAGATGGCCAGATTCTGGGCTTTTTTTTGGTTTGGATCACGTAGTAATGTGGTACCACACTGAAACAGTCGACTAAACCTGGTCTCGATCAATATTTCAGAGGATAACACATGCTAGGTCTACGTTAGGTGTGGGATTTGCTCTCATCAGGCTCATACTTTCGCATATTTCTCATACTAGATGGCCAGATTCTGGGCTTTTTTTGGCTTGGAACACGTAGTAATGTGGTACCACACTGAAACAGTCTATTAAACCTGGCTTCGATCAATATTTTAGAGGATAACGCATGTTAGGTCTGGGTTAGGTCTGGGATTTGCTCTCATCAGGCTCATACTTTCGCATATTTCTCATACTTGATGGCCAGATCCTGGGCTTTTTCTGGATTGGATCACGTAGTAATGTGGTACCACACTGAAACAGTCGACTAAACCTGGTCTCGATCAATATTTCAGAGGATAACACATGCTAGGTCTACGTTAGGTGTGGGATATGCTCTCATCAGGCTCATACTTTCGCATATTTCTCATACTAGATGGCCAGATTCTGCGCTTTTTTTGGCTTGGATCACGTAGTAGTGTGGTACCACACTGAAACAGTCTATTAAACCTGGCTTCGATCAATATCTTAGAGGATAACGCATGTTAGGTCTGGGTTAGGTCTGAGATTTGCTCTCATCAGGCTCATACTTTCGCATATTTCTCATACTTGTTGGCCAGATCCTGGGCTTTTTCTGGATTGGATCACGTAGTAATGTGGTACCACACTGAAACAGTCGACTAAACCTGGTCTCGATCAATATTTCAGAGGAAAACGCATGTTAGGTCTAGGTTAGGCCTGGGATTTGCCCTCTTCAGTCTCATACTTTCGCATTCTTCACATACTTCTTGAACAGATCCTGGGTTATTTCTGGTTTGGATCACACAGTAATGTGGTACCGCACTGAAACAGTCGACTAAGCCTGGTCTCGATCAATATTTTAGGGGATAACGCATGTTAGGTCTAGGTCAGGTCTGGGATTTGCTCTCATCAGGCTCATACTTTCGCATATTTCTCATACTTGATGGCCAGATTCTGGGCTTTTTCCGGCTTGGATCACGTAGTAATGTAGTACCACACTGAAACAGTCGACTAAACCTGGTCTCAATCAATATTTTAGGGGATAACGCATGTTAGGTCTAGTTTAGGTGTGGGATTTGCTCTCATCAGGCTCATACTTTCGCATATTTCTCATACTTGATGTCCAGATTCTGGGCTTTTTCCGGTTTGGATCAGGTAGTAATGTGGTAGCACACTGAAACAGTATATTAAACCTTGTTTCGATCAATATTTTAGAAGATAACGCATGTTAGGTCTAGGTTAGGACTGGGATTTGCTCTCATCAGGCTCATACTTTCGCATATTTCTCATACTTGATGGCCAGATTCTGGGCTTTTTTTTTGGTTTGGATCACGTAGTACTGTGGTACCACACTGAAACAGTCGACTAAAGCTGGTCTCAATCAATATTTTAGGGGATAACGCATGTTAGGTCTAATTTAGGTGTGGGATTTGCTCTCATCAGGCTCATACTTTCGCATATTTCTCATACTTGATGTCCAGATTCTGGGCTTTTTCCGGTTTGGATCACTTAGTAATGTGGTACGACACTGAAACAGTCGACTGAGCCTGGTCTCGATCAACATTTCAGAGGATAACGCATGCTTGGTCTAGGTCAGGTCTGGGATTTGCTCCCATCAGGCTCATACTTTCGCATATTTCTCATACTTGATGGCCAGATTCTGGGCTTTTTTTTTGGTTTGGATCACGTATTAATGTGGTACCACACTGAAACAGTCAATTGAACCTGGTTTCCATCAATATTTTAGAGGACAACGCATGTTAGGTCTAGGTTAGGTCTGGGATTTGCTCTCATCAGGCTCATACTTTCGCACATTTCTCATACTTGATGGCCAGATTCTGGGCTTTTTTTTGGCTTGGATCACGTAGTAATGTGGTACCACACTGAAACAGTCTATTAAACCTGGTTTCGATCAATATTTTAGAGGATAACGCATGTTAGGTCTAGGTTAGGTCTTGGATTTGCTCTCATCAGGCTCATACTTTCGCATATTTCTCATACTTGTTGGCCAGATCCTGGGCTTTTTCTGGATTGGATCACGTATTAATGTGGTACCACACTGAAACAGTCGACTAAACCTGGTCTCGATCAATATTTCAGAGGATAACACATGCTAGGTCTACGTTAGGTGTGGGATTTGCTCTCATCAGGCTCATACTTTCGCATATTTCTCATACTTGATGTCCAGATTCTGGGCTTTTTCCGGTTTGGATCACGTAGTAATGTGGTAGCACACTGAAACAGTATATTAAAGCTGGTTTCGATCAATATTTTAGAAGATAACGCATGTTAGGTCTAGTTTAGGTGTGGGATTTGCTCTCATCAGGCTCATACTTTCGCATATTTCTCATACTTGATGGCCAGATTCTGGGCTTTTTTTTTGGTTTGGATCACGTATTAATGTGGTGCCACACTGAAACAGTCAATTGAACCTGGTTTCCATCAATATTTTAGAGGACAACGCATGTTAGGTCTAGTTTAGGTGTGGGATTTGCTGTCATCAGGCTCATACTTTCGCATATTTCTCATACTTGTTGGCCAGATCCTGGGCTTTTTCTGGATTGGATCACGTAGTAATGTGGTACCACACTGAAACAGTCGACTAAACCTGGTCTCGATCAATATTTCAGAGGAAAACGCATGTTAGGTCTAGGTTAGGCCTGGGATTTGCTCTCTTCAGTCTCATACTTTCGCATTCTTCACATACTTCTTGAACAGATCCTGGGTTATTTCTGGTTTGGATCACACAGTAATGTGGTACCACACTGAAACAGTCGACTAAGCCTGGTCTCGATCAATATTTTAGGGGATAACGCATGTTAGGTCTAGGTTAGGCCTGGGATTTGCCCTCTTCAGTCTCATACTTTCGCATTCTTCACATACTTCTTGAACAGATCCTGGGTTATTTCTGGTTTGGATCACACAGTAATGTGGTACCGCACTGAAACAGTCGACTAAGCCTGGTCTCGATCAATATTTTAGGGGATAACGCATGTTAGGTCTAGGTCAGGTCTGGGATTTGCTCTCATCAGGCTCATACTTTCGCATATTTCTCATACTTGATGGCCAGATTCTGGGCTTTTTCCGGTTTGGATCACGTAGTAATGTGGTACCACACTGAAACAGTCGACTAAACCTGGTCTCAATCAATATTTTAGGGGATAACGCATGTTAGGTCTAGTTTAGGTGTGGGATTTGCTCTCATCAGGCTCATACTTTCGCATATTTCTCATACTTGATGTCCAGATTCTGGGCTTTTTCCGGTTTGGATCACGTAGTAATGTGGTAGCACACTGAAACAGTATATTAAACCTGGTTTCGATCAATATTTTAGAAGATAACGCATGTTAGGTCTAGGATTGGTCTGGGATTTGCTCTCATCAGGCTCATACTTTCGCATATTTCTCATACTTGATGGCCAGATTCTGGGCTTTTTTTTGGTTTGGATCACGTAGTAATGTGGTACCACACTGAAACAGTCGACTAAACCTGGTTTCGATCAATATTTCAGAGGATAACACATGCTAGGTCTACGTTAGGTGTGGGATTTGCTCTCATCAGGCTCATACTTTCGCATATTTCTCATACTAGATGGCCAGATTCTGGGCTTTTTTTGGCTTGGATCACGTAGTAATGTGGTACCACACTGAAACAGTCTATTAAACCTGGCTTCGATCAATATTTTAGAGGATAACGCATGTTAGGTCTGGGTTAGGTCTGGGATTTGCTCTCATCAGGCTCAAACTTTCGCATATTTCTCATACCTGTTGGCCAGATCCTGGGCTTTTTCTGGATTGGATCACGTAGTAATGTGGTACCACACTGAAACAGTCGACTAAACCTGGTCTCGATCAATATTTCAGAGGAAAACGCATGTTAGGTCTAGGTTAGGCCTGGGATTTGCCCTCTTCAGTCTCATACTTTCGCATTCTTCACATACTTCTTGAACAGATCCTGGGTTATTTCTGGTTTGGATCACACAGTAATGTGGTACCGCACTGAAACAGTCGACTAAACCTGGTCTCGATCAATATTTTAGAGGATAACGCATGTTAGGTCTGGGTTAGGTCTGGGATTTGCTGTCATCAGGCTCATACTTTCGCATATTTCTCATACTTGTTGGCCAGATCCTGGGCTTTTTTTTGGTTTGGATCACGTAGTCATGTGGTACCACACTGAAACAGTCGACTATACCTGGTCTCGATCAATATTTTAGGGGATAACGCATGTTAGGTCTAGGTCAGGTCAGGGATTTGCTCTCATCAGGCTCATACTTTCGCATATTTCTCATACTTGATGGCCAGATTCTGGGCTTTTTCCGGTTTGGATCACGTAGTAATGTGGTACCACACTGAAACAGTCGACTAAACCTGGTCTCAATCAATAGTTTAGGGGATAACGCATGTTAGGTCTAGTTTAGGTGTGGGATTTGCTCTCATCAGGCTCATACTTTCGCATATTTCTCATACTTGATGTCCAGATTCTGGGCTTTTTCCGGTTTGGATAACGTAGTAATGTGGTAGCACACTGAATCAGTATATTAAACCTGGTTTCGATCAAATATTTTAGAAGATAACGCATGTTAGGTCTAGGTTAGGTCTGGGATTTGCTCTCATCAGGCTCATACTTTCGCATATTTCTCATACTTGATGGCCAGATTCTGGGCTTTTTTTTTGGTTTGGATCACGTATTAATGTGGTACCACACTGAAACAGTCAATTGAACCTGGTTTCCATCAATATTTTAGAGGATAACGCATGTTAGGTCTAGGTTAGGTCTGGGATTTGCTCTCATCAGGCTCATACTTTCGCACATTTCTCATACTAGATGGCCAGATTCTGGGCTTTTTTTTGGTTTGGATCACGTAGTAATGTGGTACCACACTGAAACAGTCGACTAAACCTGGTCTCGATCAATATTTCAGAGGATAACACATGCTAGGTCTACGTTAGGTGTGGGATTTGCTCTCATCAGGCTCATACTTTCGCATATTTCTCATACTAGATGGCCAGATTCTGGGCTTTTTTTGGCTTGGAACACGTAGTAATGTGGTACCACACTGAAACAGTCTATTAAACCTGGCTTCGATCAATATTTTAGAGGATAACGCATGTTAGGTCTGGGTTAGGTCTGGGATTTGCTCTCATCAGGCTCATACTTTCGCATATTTCTCATACTTGATGGCCAGATCCTGGGCTTTTTCTGGATTGGATCACGTAGTAATGTGGTACCACACTGAAACAGTCGACTAAACCTGGTCTCGATCAATATTTCAGAGGATAACACATGCTAGGTCTACGTTAGGTGTGGGATATGCTCTCATCAGGCTCATACTTTCGCATATTTCTCATACTAGATGGCCAGATTCTGCGCTTTTTTTGGCTTGGATCACGTAGTAATGTGGTACCACACTGAAACAGTCTATTAAACCTGGCTTCGATCAATATCTTAGAGGATAACGCATGTTAGGTCTGGGTTAGGTCTGAGATTTGCTCTCATCAGGCTCATACTTTCGCATATTTCTCATACTTGTTGGCCAGATCCTGGGCTTTTTCTGGATTGGATCACGTAGTAATGTGGTACCACACTGAAACAGTCGACTAAACCTGGTCCCGATCAATATTTCAGAGGAAAACGCATGTTAGGTCTAGGTTAGGCCTGGGATTTGCCCTCTTCAGTCTCATACTTTCGCATTCTTCACATACTTCTTGAACAGATCCTGGGTTATTTCTGGTTTGGATCACACAGTAATGTGGTACCGCACTGAAACAGTCGACTAAGCCTGGTCTCGATCAATATTTTAGGGGATAACGCATGTTAGGTCTAGGTCAGGTCTGGGATTTGCTCTCATCAGGCTCATACTTTCGCATATTTCTCATACTTGATGGCCAGATCCTGGGCTTTTTCTGGATTGGATCACGTAGTAATGTGGTACCACACTGAAACAGTCGACTAAACCTGGTCTCGATCAATATTTCAGAGGATAACACATGCTAGGTCTACGTTAGGTGTGGGATATGCTCTCATCAGGCTCATACTTTCGCATATTTCTCATACTAGATGGCCAGATTCTGGGCTTTTTTTGGCTTGGATCACGTAGTAATGTGGTACCACACTGAAACAGTCTATTAAACCTGGCTTCGATCAATATTTTAGAGGATAACGCATGTTAGGTCTGGGTTAGGTCTGAGATTTGCTCTCATCAGGCTCATACTTTCGCATATTTCTCATACTTCTTGAACAGATCCTGGGTTATTTCTGGTTTGGATCACACAGTAATGTGGTACCGCACTGTAACAGTCGACTAAGCCTGGTCTCGATCAATATTTTAGGGGATAACGCATGTTAGGTCTAGGTCAGGTCTGGGATTTGCGCTCATCAGGCTCATACTTTCGCATATTTCTCATACTTGATGGCCAGATTCTGGGCTTTTTCCGGTATGGATCACGTAGTAATGTAGTACCACACTGAAACAGTCGACTAAACCTGGTCTCAATCAATATTTTAGGGGATAACGCATGTTAGGTCTAGTTTAGGTGTGGGATTTGCTCTCATCAGGCTCATACTTTCGCATATTTCTCATACTTGATGTCCAGATTCTGGGCTTTTTCCGGTTTGGATCACGGAGTAATGTGGTAGCACACTGAAGCAGTATATTAAACCTGGTTTCGATCAATATTTTAGAAGATAACGCATGTTAGGTCTAGGTTAGGTCTGGGATTTGCTCTCATCAGGCTCATACTGTCGCATATTTCTCATACTTGATGTCCAGATTCTGGGCTTTTTCCGGTTTGGATCAGGTAGTAATGTGGTAGCACACTGAAACAGTATATTAAAGCTGGTTTCGATCAATATTTTAGAAGATAACGCATGTTAGGTCTAGTTTAGGTGTGGGATTTGCTCTCATCAGGCTCATACTTTCGCATATTTCTCATACTTGATGGCCAGATTCTGGGCTTTTTTTTTGGTTTGGATCACGTATTAATGTGGTGCCACACTGAAACAGTCAATTGAACCTGGTTTCCATCAATATTTTAGAGGACAACGCATGTTAGGTCTAGTTTAGGTGTGGGATTTGCTGTCATCAGGCTCATACTTTCGCATACTTCTCATACTTGATGTCCAGATTCTGGGCTTTTTTTTGGCTTGGATCACGTAGTAATGTGGTACCACACTGAAACAGTCTATTAGATCTGGTTTCGATCAATATTTTAGAGGATAACGCATGTTAAGTCTAGGTTAGGTCTGGGATTTGCTCTCATCAGGCTCATACTTTCGCATATTTCTCATACTTGTTGGCCAGATCCTGGGCTTTTTCTGGATTGGATCACGTAGTAATGTGGTACCACACTGAAACAGTCGACTAAACCTGGTCTCGATCAATATTTCAGAGGAAAACGCATGTTAGGTCTAGGTTAGGCCTGGGATTTGCTCTCTTCAGTCTCATACTTTCGCATTCTTCACATACTTCTTGAACAGATCCTGGGTTATTTCTGGTTTGGATCACACAGTAATGTGGTACCACACTGAAACAGTCGACTAAGCCTGGTCTCGATCAATATTTTAGGGGATAACGCATGTTAGGTCTAGGTCAGGTCTGGGATTTGCTCTCATCAGGCTCATACTTTCGCATATTTCTCATACTTGATGGCCAGATTCTGGGCTTTTTCCGGTTTGGATCACGTAGTAATGTGGTACCACACTGAAACAGTCGACTAAACCTGGTCTCAATCAATATTTTAGGGGATAACGCATGTTAGGTCTAGTTTAGGTGTGGGATTTGCTCTCATCAGGCTCATACTTTCGCATATTTCTCATACTTGATGTCCAGATTCTGGGCTTTTTCCGGTTTGGATCACGTAGTAATGTGGTAGCACACTGAAACAGTATATTAAACCTGGTTTCGATCAATATTTTAGAAGATAACGCATGTTAGGTCTAGGATAGGTCTGGGATTTGCTCTCATCAGGCTCATACTTTCGCATATTTCTCATACTTGATGGCCAGATTCTGGGCTTTTTTTTTGGTTTGGATCACGTATTAATGTGGTACCACACTGAAACAGTCAATTGAACCTGGTTACCATCAATATTTTAGAGGATAACGCATGTTAGGTCTAGGTTAGGTCTGGGATTTGCTCTCATCAGGCTCATACTTTCGCACATTTCTCATACTAGATGGCCAGATTCTGGGCTTTTTTTTGGTTTGGATCACGTAGTAATGTGGTACCACACTGAAACAGTCGACTAAACCTGGTTTCGATCAATATTTCAGAGGATAACACATGCTAGGTCTACGTTAGGTGTGGGATTTGCTCTCATCAGGCTCATACTTTCGCATATTTCTCATACTAGATGGCCAGATTCTGGGCTTTTTTTGGCTTGGATCACGTAGTAATGTGGTACCACACTGAAACAGTCTATTAAACCTGGCTTCGATCAATATTTTAGAGGATAACGCATGTTAGGTCTGGGTTAGGTCTGGGATTTGCTCTCATCAGGCTCATACTTTCGCATATTTCTCATACCTGTTGGCCAGATCCTGGGCTTTTTCTGGATTGGATCACGTAGTAATGTGGTACCACACTGAAACAGTCGACTAAACCTGGTCTCGATCAATATTTCAGAGGAAAACGCATGTTAGGTCTAGGTTAGGCCTGGGATTTGCCCTCTTCAGTCTCATACTTTCGCATTCTTCACATACTTCTTGAACAGATCCTGGGTTATTTCTGGTTTGGATCACACAGTAATGTGGTACCGCACTGAAACAGTCGACTAAACCTGGTCTCGATCAATATTTTAGAGGATAACGCATGTTAGGTCTGGGTTAGGTCTGGGATTTGCTGTCATCAGGCTCATACTTTCGCATATTTCTCATACTTGTTGGCCAGATCCTGGGCTTTTTTTTGGTTTGGATCACGTAGTCATGTGGTACCACACTGAAACAGTCGACTAAACCTGGTCTCGATCAATATTTCAGAGGAAAACGCATGTTAGGTCTAGGTTAGGCCTGGGATTTGCCCCCTTCAGTCTCATGCTTTCGCATACTTCACATACTTCTTGAACAGATCCTGGGTTATTTCTGGTTTGGATCACACAGTAATGTGGTACCACACTGAAACAGTCGATTAAGCCTGGTCTCGATCAATATTTTAGGGGATAACGCATGTTAGGTCTAGGTCAGGTCAGGGATTTGCTCTCATCAGGCTCATACTTTCGCATATTTCTCATACTTGATGGCCAGATTCTGGGCTTTTTCCGGTTTGGATCACGTAGTAATGTGGTACCACACTGAAACAGTCGACTAAACCTGGTCTCAATCAATAGTTTAGGGGATAGCGCATGTTAGGTCTAGTTTAGGTGTGGGATTTGCTCTCATCAGGCTCATACTTTCGCATATTTCTCATACTTGATGTCCAGATTCTGGGCTTTTTCCGGTTTGGATAACGTAGTAATGTGGTAGCACACTGAAACAGTATATTAAACCTGGTTTCGATCAAATATTTTAGAAGATAACGCATGTTAGGTCTAGGTTAGGTCTGGGATTTGCTCTCATCAGGCTCATACTTTCGCATATTTCTCATACTTGATGGCCAGATTCTGGGCTTTTTTTTTGGTTTGGATCACGTATTAATGTGGTACCACACTGAAACAGTCAATTGAACCTGGTTTCCATCAATATTTTAGAGGATAACGCATGTTAGGTCTAGGTTAGGTCTGGGATTTGCTCTCATCAGGCTCATACTTTCGCATATTTCTCATACTAGATGGCCAGATTCTGGGCTTTTTTTTGGTTTGGATCACGTAGTAATGTGGTACCACACTGAAACAGTCGACTAAACCTGGTCTCGATCAATATTTCAGAGGATAACACATGCTAGGTCTACGTTAGGTGTGGGATTTGCTCTCATCAGGCTCATACTTTCGCATATTTCTCATACTAGATGGCCAGATTCTGGGCTTTTTTTGGCTTGGAACACGTAGTAATGTGGTACCACACTGAAACAGTCTATTAAACCTGGCCTCGATCAATATTTTAGAGGATAACGCATGTTAGGTCTGGGTTAGGTCTGGGATTTGCTCTCATCAGGCTCATACTTTCGCATATTTCTCATACTTGATGGCCAGATCCTGGGCTTTTTCTGGATTGGATCACGTAGTAATGTGGTACCACACTGAAACAGTCGACTAAACCTGGTCTCGATCAATATTTCAGAGGATAACACATGCTAGGTCTACGTTAGGTGTGGGATATGCTCTCATCAGGCTCATACTTTCGCATATTTCTCATACTAGATGGCCAGATTCTGCGCTTTTTTTGGCTTGGATCACGTAGTAATGTGGTACCACACTGAAACAGTCTATTAAACCAGGCTTGGATCAATATCTTAGAGGATAACGCATGTTAGGTCTGGGTTAGGTCTGAGATTTGCTCTCATCAGGCTCATACTTTCGCATATTTTTCATACTTGTTGGCCAGATCCTGGGCTTTTTCTGGATTGGATCACGTAGTAATGTGGTACCACACTGAAACAGTCTATTAAACCTGGCTTCGATCAATATTTTAGAGGATAACGCATGTTAGGTCTGGGTTAGGTCTGAGATTTGCTCTCATCAGGCTCATACTTTCGCATATTTCTCATACTTCCTGAACAGATCCTGGGTTATTTCTGGTTTGGATCACACAGTAATGTGGTACCGCACTGTAACAGTCGACTAAGCCTGGTCTCGATCAATATTTTAGGGGATAACGCATGTTAGGTCTAGGTCAGGTCTGGGATTTGCGCTCATCAGGCTCATACTTTCGCATATTTCTCATACTTGATGGCCAGATTCTGGGCTTTTTCCGGTATGGATCACGTAGTAATGTAGTACCACACTGAAACAGTCGACTAAACCTGGTCTCAATCAATATTTTAGGGGATAACGCATGTTAGGTCTAGTTTAGGTGTGGGATTTGCTCTCATCAGGCTCATACTTTCGCATATTTCTCATACTTGATGTCCAGATTCTGGGCTTTTTCCGGTTTGGATCACGTAGTAATGTGGTAGCACACTGAAGCAGTATATTAAACCTGGTTTCGATCAATATTTTAGAAGATAACGCATGTTAGGTCTAGGTTAGGTCTGGGATTTGCTCTCATCAGGCTCATACTGTCGCATATTTCTCATACTTGATGTCCAGATTCTGGGCTTTTTCCGGTTTGGATCAGGTAGTAATGTGGTAGCACACTGAAACAGTATATTAAACCTTGTTTCGATCAATATTTTAGAAGATAACGCATGTTAGGTCTAGGTTAGGTCTGGGATTTGCTCTCATCAGGCTCATACTTTCGCATATTTCTCATACTTGATGGCCAGATTCTGGGCTTTTTTTTTGGTTTGGATCACGTAGTACTGTGGTACCACACTGAAACAGTCGACTAAAGCTGGTCTCAATCAATATTTTAGGGGATAACGCATGTTAGGTCTAATTTAGGTGTGGGATTTGCTCTCATCAGGCTCATACTTTCGCATATTTCTCATACTTGATGTCCAGATTCTGGGCTTTTTCCGGTTTGGATCACGTAGTAATGTGGTACGACACTGAAACAGTCGACTGAGCCTGGTCTCGATCAACATTTCAGAGGATAACGCATGCTTGGTCTAGGTCAGGTCTGGGATTTGCTCTCATCAGGCTCATACTTTCGCATATTTCTCATACTTGATGGCCAGATTCTGGGCTTTTTTTTTGGTTTGGATCACGTATTAATGTGGTACCACACTGAAACAGTCAATTGAACCTGGTTTCCATCAATATTTTAGAGGACAACGCATGTTAGGTCTAGGTTAGGTCTGGGATTTGCTCTCATCAGGCTCATACTTTCGCACATTTCTCATACTTGATGGCCAGATTCTGGGCTTTTTTGTGGCTTGGATCACGTAGTAATGTGGTACCACACTGAAACAGTCTATTAAACCTGGTTTCGATCAATATTTTAGAGGATAACGCATGTTAGGTCTAGGTTAGGTCTTGGATTTGCTCTCATCAGGCTCATACTTTCGCATATTTCTCATACTTGTTGGCCAGATCCTGGGCTTTTTCTGGATTGGATCACGTAGTAATGTGGTACCACACTGAAACAGTCGACTAAACCTGGTCTCGATCAATATTTCAGAGGATAACACATGCTAGGTCTACGTTAGGTGTGGGATTTGCTCTCATCAGGCTCATACTTTCGCATATTTCTCATACTTGATGGCCAGATTCTGGGCTTTTTTTTTGGTTTGGATCACGTATTAATGTGGTGCCACACTGAAACAGTCAATTGAACCTGGTTTCCATCAATATTTTAGAGGACAACGCATGTTAGGTCTAGGTTAGGTCTGGGATTTGCTCTCATCAGGCTCATACTTTCGCACATTTCTCATACTTGATGGCCAGATTCTGGGCTTTTTTTTGGCTTGGATCACGTAGTAATGTGGTACCACACTGAAACAGTCTATTAAACCTTGTTTCGATCAATATTTTAGAAGATAACGCATGTTAGGTCTAGGTTAGGTCTGGGATTTGCTCTCATCAGGCTCATACTTTCGCATATTTCTCATACTTGATGGCCAGATTCTGGGCTTTTTTTTTGGTTTGGATCACGTAGTACTGTGGTACCACACTGAAACAGTCGACTAAAGCTGGTCTCAATCAATATTTTAGGGGATAACGCATGTTAGGTCTAATTTAGGTGTGGGATTTGCTCTCATCAGGCTCATACTTTCGCATATTTCTCATACTTGATGTCCAGATTCTGGGCTTTTTCCGGTTTGGATCACGTAGTAATGTGGTACGACACTGAAACAGTCGACTGAGCCTGGTCTCGATCAACATTTCAGAGGATAACGCATGCTTGGTCTAGGTCAGGTCTGGGATTTGCTCTCATCAGGCTCATACTTTCGCATATTTCTCATACTTGATGGCCAGATTCTGGGCTTTTTTTTTGGTTTGGATCACGTATTAATGTGGTACCACACTGAAACAGTCGACTAAACCTGGTCTCGATCAATATTTCAGAGGAAAACGCATGTTAGGTCTAGGTTAGGCCTGGGATTTGCTCTCTTCAGTCTCATACTTTCGCATTCTTCACATACTTCTTGAACAGATCCTGGGTTATTTCTGGTTTGGATCACACAGTAATGTGGTACCACACTGAAACAGTCGACTAAGCCTGGTCTCGATCAATATTTTAGGGGATAACGCATGTTAGGTCTAGGTCAGGTCTGGGATTTGCTCTCATCAGGCTCATACTTTCGCATATTTCTCATACTTGATGGCCAGATTCTGGGCTTTTTCCGGTTTGGATCACGTAGTAATGTGGTACCACACTGAAACAGTCGACTAAACCTGGTCTCAATCAATATTTTAGGGGATAACGCATGTTAGGTCTAGTTTAGGTGTGGGATTTGCTCTCATCAGGCTCATACTTTCGCATATTTCTCATACTTGATGTCCAGATTCTGGGCTTTTTCCGGTTTGGATCACGTAGTAATGTGGTAGCACACTGAAACAGTATATTAAACCTGGTTTCGATCAATATTTTAGAAGATAACGCATGTTAGGTCTAGGATAGGTCTGGGATTTGCTCTCATCAGCCTCATACTTTCGCATATTTCTCATACTTGATGGCCAGATTCTGGGCTTTTTTTTTGGTTTGGATCACGTATTAATGTGGTACCACACTGAAACAGTCAATTGAACCTGGTTTCGATCAATATTTTAGAGGATAACGCATGTTAGGTCTAGGTTAGGTCTTGGATTTGCTCTCATCAGGCTCATACTTTCGCATATTTCTCATACTTGATGTCCAGATTCTGGGCTTTTTCCGGTTTGGATCACGTAGTAATGTGGTACGACACTGAAACAGTCGACTGAGCCTGGTCTCGATCAACATTTCAGAGAATAACGCATGCTTGGTCTAGGTCAGGTCTGGGATTTGCTCTCATCAGGCTCATACTTTCGCATATTTCTCATACTTGATGGCCAGATTCTGGGCTTTTTTTTTGGTTTGGATCACGTATTAATGTGGTACCACACTGAAACAGTCAATTGAACCTGGTTTCCATCAATATTTTAGAGGACAACGCATGTTAGGTCTAGGTTAGGTCTGGGATTTGCTCTCATCAGGCTCATACTTTCGCACATTTCTCATACTTGATGGCCAGATTCTGGGCTTTTTTTTGGCTTGGATCACGTAGTAATGTGGTACCACACTGAAACAGTCTATTAAACCTGGTTTCGATCAATATTTTAGAGGATAACGCATGTTAGGTCTAGGTTAGGTCTTGGATTTGCTCTCATCAGGCTCATACTTTCGCATATTTCTCATACTTGTTGGCCAGATCCTGGGCTTTTTCTGGATTGGATCACGTAGTAATGTGGTACCACACTGAAACAGTCGACTAAAACTGGTCTCGATCAATATTTCAGAGGATAACACATGCTAGGTCTACGTTAGGTGTGGGATTTGCTCTCATCAGGCTCATACTTTCGCATATTTCTCATACTTGATGTCCAGATTCTGGGCTTTTTCCGGTTTGGATCACGGGATTTGCTCTCATCAGGCTCATACTTTCGCATATTTCTCATACTTGATGGCCAGATTCTGGGCTTTTTTTTGGCTTGGATCACGTATTAATGTGGTACCACACTGAAACAGTCGACTAAACCTGGTCTCGATCAATATTTCAGAGGAAAACGCATGTTAGGTCTAGGTTAGGCCTGGGATTTGCTCTCTTCAGTCTCATACTTTCGCATTCTTCACATACTTCTTGAACAGATCCTGGGTTATTTCTGGTTTGGATCACACAGTAATGTGGTACCACACTGAAACAGTCGACTAAGCCTGGTCTCGATCAATATTTTAGGGGATAACGCATGTTAGGTCTAGGTCAGGTCTGGGATTTGCTCTCATCAGGCTCATACTTTCGCATATTTCTCATACTTGATGGCCAGATTCTGGGCTTTTTCCGGTTTGGATCACGTAGTAATGTGGTACCACACTGAAACAGTCGACTAAACCTGGTCTCAATCAATATTTTAGGGGATAACGCATGTTAGGTCTAGTTTAGGTGTGGGATTTGCTCTCATCAGGCTCATACTTTCGCATATTTCTCATACTTGATGTCCAGATTCTGGGCTTTTTCCGGTTTGGATCACGTAGTAATGTGGTAGCACACTGAAACAGTATATTAAACCTGGTTTCGATCAATATTTTAGAAGATAACGCATGTTAGGTCTAGGATAGGTCTGGGATTTGCTCTCATCAGGCTCATACTTTCGCATATTTCTCATACTTGATGGCCAGATTCTGGGCTTTTTTTTTGGTTTGGATCACGTATTAATGTGGTACCACACTGAAACAGTCAATTGAACCTGGTTACCATCAATATTTTAGAGGATAACGCATGTTAGGTCTAGGTTAGGTCTGGGATTTGCTCTCATCAGGCTCATACTTTCGCACATTTCTCATACTAGATGGCCAGATTCTGGGCTTTTTTTTGGTTTGGATCACGTAGTAATGTGGTACCACACTGAAACAGTCGACTAAACCTGGTTTCGATCAATATTTCAGAGGATAACACATGCTAGGTCTACGGTAGGTGTGGGATTTGCTCTCATCAGGCTCATACTTTCGCATATTTCTCATACTAGATGGCCAGATTCTGGGCTTTTTTTGGCTTGGATCACGTAGAATGTGGTACCACACTGAAACAGTCTATTAAACCTGGCTTCGATCAATATTTTAGAGGATAACGCATGTTAGGTCTGGGTTAGGTCTGGGATTTGCTCTCATCAGGCTCATACTTTCGCATATTTCTCATACCTGTTGGCCAGATCCTGGGCTTTTTCTGGATTGGATCACGTAGTAATGTGGTACCACACTGAAACAGTCGACTAAACCTGGTCTCGATCAATATTTCAGAGGAAAACGCATGTTAGGTCTAGGTTAGGCCTGGGATTTGCCCTCTTCAGTCTCATACTTTCGCATTCTTCACATACTTCTTGAACAGATCCTGGGTTATTTCTGGTTTGGATCACACAGTAATGTGGTACCGCACTGAAACAGTCGACTAAACCTGGTCTCGATCAATATTTTAGAGGATAACGCATGTTAGGTCTGGGTTAGGTCTGGGATTTGCTGTCATCAGGCTCATACTTTCGCATATTTCTCATACTTGTTGGCCAGATCCTGGGCTTTTTTTTGGTTTGGATCACGTAGTCATGTGGTACCACACTGAAACAGTCGACTAAACCTGGTCTCGATCAATATTTCAGAGGAAAACGCATGTTAGGTCTAGGTTAGGCCTGGGATTTGCCCTCTTCAGTCTCATACTTTCGCATTCTTCACATACTTCTTGAACAGATCCTGGGTTATTTCTGGTTTGGATCACACAGTAATGTGGTACCACACTGAAACAGTCGACTAAGCCTGGTCTCGATCAATAATTTAGGGGATAACGCATGTTAGGTCTAGGTCAGGTCTGGGATTTGCTCTCATCAGGCTCATACTATCGCATATTTCTCATACTTGATGGCCAGATTCTGGGCTTTTTCCGGTTTGGATCACGTAGTAATGTGGTAGCACACTGAAACAGTATATTAAACCTGGTTTCGATCAATATTTTAGAAGATAACGCATGTTAGGTCTAGGTTAGGTCTGGGATTTGCTCTCATCAGGCTCATACTTTCGCATATTTCTCATACTTGATGGCCAGATTCTGGGCTTTTTTTTTGGTTTGGATCAGGTATTAATGTGGTACCACACTGAAACAGTCAATTGAACCTGGTTTCCATCAATATTTTAGAGGATAACGCATGTTAGGTCTAGGTTAGGTCTGGGATTTGCTCTCATCAGGCTCATACTTTCGCACATTTCTCATACTAGATGGCCAGATTCTGGGCTTTTTTTTGGTTTGGATCACGTAGTAATGTGGTACCACACTGAAACAGTCGACTAAACCTGGTCTCGATCAATATTTTAGGCGTAACGCATGTTAGGTCTAGTTTAGGTGTGGGATTTGCTCTCATCAGGCTCATACTGTCGCATATTTCTCATACTTGATGTCCAGATTCTGGGCTTTTTCCGGATTGGATCACGTAGCAATGTGGTACGACACTGAAACAGTCGACTGAACCTGGTCTCGATCAATATTTCAGAGGATAACGCATGCTAAGTCTACGTTAGGTGTGGGATTTGCTCTCATCAGGCTCATACTTTCGCATATTTCTCATACTAGATGGCCAGATTCTGGGCTTTTTCCGGTTTGGATCAGGTAGTAATGTGGTAGCACACTGAAACAGTATATTAAACCGGGTTTCGATCAATATTTTTGAAGATAACGCATGTTAGGTCTAGGTTAGGTCTGGGATTTGCTCTCATCAGGCTCATACTTTCGCATATTTCTCATACTTGATGTCCAGATTCTGGGCTTTTTTTTTGGTTTGGATCACGTAGTACTGTGGTACCACACTGAAACAGTCGACTAAAGCTGGTCCCAATCAATATTTTAGGGGATAACGCATGTTAGGTCTAGTTTAGGTGTGGGATTTGCTCTCATCAGGCTCATACTTTCGCATATTTCTCATACTTGATGTCCAGATTCTGGGCTTTTTCCGGTTTGGATCACGTAGTAATGTGGTACGACACTGAAACAGTCGACTGAACCTGGTCTCGATCAACATTTCAGAGGATAACGCATGCTTGGTCTAGGTTAGGTCTGGGATTTGCTCTCATCAGGCTCATACTTTCGCATATTTCTCATACTTGATGGCCAGATTCTGGGCTTTTTTTTTGGTTTGGATCACGTATTAATGTGGTACCACACTGAAACAGTCAATTGAACCTGGTTTCCATCAATATTTTAGAGGACAACGCATGTTAGGTCTAGGTTAGGTCTGGGATTTGCTCTCATCAGGCTCATACTTTCGCATATTTCTCATACTTGTTGGCCAGATCCTGGGCTTTTTCTGGATTGGATCACGTAGTAATGTGGTACCACACTGAAACAGTCGACTAAACCTGGTCTCGATCAATATTTCAGAGGATAACACATGCTAGGTCTACGTTAGGTGTGGGATTTGCTCTCATCAGGCTCATACTTTCGCATATTTCTCATACTAGATGGCCAGATTCAGAGCTTTTTTTGGCTTGGATCACGTAGTAATGTGGTACCACACTGAAACAGTCTATTAAACCTGGTTTCGATCAATATTTTAGAGGATAACGCATGTTAGGTCTAGGTTAGGTCTGGGATTTGCTCTCATCAGGCTCATACTTTCGCATATTTCTCATACTTGTTGGCCAGATCCTGGGCTTTTTCTGGATTGGATCACGTAGTAATGTGGTACCACACTGAAACAGTCGACTAAACCTGGTCTCGATCAATATTTCAGAGGAAAACGCATGTTAGGTCTAGGTTAGGCCTGGGATTTGCCCTCTTCAGTCTCATACTTTAGCATTCTTCACATACTTCTTGAACAGATCCTGGGTTATTTCTGGTTTGGATCACACAGTAATGTGGTACCACACTGAAACAGTCGACTAAGCCTGGTCTCGATCAATATTTTAGGGGATAACGCATGTTAGGTCTAGTTTAGGTGTGGGATTTGCTCTCATCAGGCTCATACTTTCGCATATTTCTCATACTTGTTGGCCAGATCCTGGGCTTTTTCTGGATTGGATCACGTAGTAATGTGGTACCACACTGAAACAGTCGACTAAACCTGATCCCGATCAATATTTCAGAGGAAAACGCATGTTAGGTCTAGGTTAGGCCTGGGATTTGCACTCATCAGGCTCATACTATCGCATATTTCTCATACTTGATGGCCAGATTCTGGGCTTTTTCCGGTTTGGATCACGTAGTAATGTGGTAGCACACTGAAACAGTATATTAAACCTGGTTTCGATCAATATTTTAGAAGATAACGCATGTTAGGTCTAGGTTAGGTCTGGGATTTGCTCTCATCAGGCTCATACTTTCGCATATTTCTCATACTTGATGGCCAGATTCTGGGCTTTTTTTTTGGTTTGGATCAGGTATTAATGTGGTACCACACTGAAACAGTCAATTGAACCTGGTTTCCATCAATATTTTAGAGGATAACGCATGTTAGGTCTAGGTTAGGTCTGGGATTTGCTCTCATCAGGCTCATACTTTCGCACATTTCTCATACTAGATGGCCAGATTCTGGGCTTTTTTTTGGTTTGGATCACGTAGTAATGTGGTACCACACTGAAACAGTCGACTAAACCTGGTCTCGATCAATATTTTAGGCGTAACGCATGTTAGGTCTAGTTTAGGTGTGGGATTTGCTCTCATCAGGCTCATACTGTCGCATATTTCTCATACTTGATGTCCAGATTCTGGGCTTTTTCCGGATTGGATCACGTAGCAATGTGGTACGACACTGAAACAGTCGACTGAACCTGGTCTCGATCAATATTTCAGAGGATAACGCATGCTAAGTCTACGTTAGGTGTGGGATTTGCTCTCATCAGGCTCATACTTTCGCATATTTCTCATACTAGATGGCCAGATTCTGGGCTTTTTCCGGTTTGGATCAGGTAGTAATGTGGTAGCACACTGAAACAGTATATTAAACCGGGTTTCGATCAATATTTTAGAAGATAACGCATGTTAGGTCTAGGTTAGGTCTGGCATTTGCTCTCATCAGGCTCATACTTTCGCATATTTCTCATACTTGATGTCCAGATTCTGGGCTTTTTTTTTGGTTTGGATCACGTAGTACTGTGGTACCACACTGAAACAGTCGACTAAAGCTGGTCCCAATCAATATTTTAGGGGATAACGCATGTTAGGTCTAGTTTAGGTGTGGGATTTGCTCTCATCAGGCTCATACTTTCGCATATTTCTCATACTTGATGTCCAGATTCTGGGCTTTTTCCGGTTTGGATCACGTAGTAATGTGGTACGACACTGAAACAGTCGACTGAACCTGGTCTCGATCAACATTTCAGAGGATAACGCATGCTTGGTCTAGGTTAGGTCTGGGATTTGCTCTCATCAGGCTCATACTTTCGCATATTTCTCATACTTGATGGCCAGATTCTGGGCTTTTTTTTTTGGTTTGGATCACGTATTAATGTGGTACCACACTGAAACAGTCAATTGAACCTGGTTTCCATCAATATTTTAGAGGACAACGCATGTTAGGTCTAGGTTAGGTCTGGGATTTGCTCTCATCAGGCTCATACTTTCGCATATTTCTCATACTTGTTGGCCAGATCCTGGGCTTTTTCTGGATTGGATCACGTAGTAATGTGGTACCACACTGAAACAGTCGACTAAACCTGGTCTCGATCAATATTTCAGAGGAAAACGCATGTTAGGTCTAGGTTAGGCCTGGGATTTGCCCTCTTCAGTCTCATACTTTAGCATTCTTCACATACTTCTTGAACAGATCCTGGGTTATTTCTGGTTTGGATCACACAGTAATGTGGTACCACACTGAAACAGTCGACTAAGCCTGGTCTCGATCAATATTTTAGGGGATAACGCATGTTAGGTCTAGTTTAGGTGTGGGATTTGCTCTCATCAGGCTCATACTTTCGCATATTTCTCATACTTGTTGGCCAGATCCTGGGCTTTTTCTGGATTGGATCACGTAGTAATGTGGTACCACACTGAAACAGTCGACTAAACCTGATCCCGATCAATATTTCAGAGGAAAACGCATCTTAGGTCTAGGTTAGGCCTGGGATTTGCCCTCTTCAGTCTCATACTTTCGCATTCTTCACATAATTCTTGAACAGATCCTGGGTTATTTCTGGTTTGGATCACACAGTAATGTGGTACCACACTGAAACAGTCGACTAAGCCTGGTCTCGATCAATAGTTTAGGGGATAACGCATGTTAGGTCTAGGTCAGGTCTGGGATTTGCTCTCATCAGGCTCATACTTTCGCATATTTCTCATACTTGATGGCCAGATTCTGGGCTTTTTCCGGCTTGGATCACGTAGGACTGTGGTACCACACTGAAACAGTCGACTAAAGCTGGTGTCAATCAATATTTTAGGGGATAACGCATGTTAGGTCTAGTTTAGGTGTGGGATTTGCTCTCATCAGGCTCATACTTTCGCATATTTCTCATACTTGATGTCCAGATTCTGGACTTTTTCCGGTTTGGATCACGTAGTAATGTGGTACGGCACTGAAACAGTCGACTGAACCTGGTCTCGATCAACATTTCAGAGGATAACGCATGCTTGGTCTAGGTTAGGTCTTGGATTTGCTCTCATCAGGCTCATACTTTAGCATATTTCTCATACTTGATGGCCAGATTCTGGGCTTTTTTTTTGGTTTGGATCACGTATTAAAGTGGTACCACACTGAAACAGTCAATTGAACCTGGTTTCCATCAATATTTTAGAGGACAACGCATGTTAGGTCTAGGTTAGGTCTGGGATTTGCTCTCATCAGGCTCATACTTTCGCACATTTCTCATACTTGATGGCCAGATTCTGGGCTTTTTTTTGGCTTGGATCACGTAGTAATGTGGTACCACACTGAAACAGTCTATTAAACCTGGTTTCGATCAATATTTTAGAGGATAACGCATGTTAGGTCTAGGTTAGGTCTGGGATTTGCTATCATCAGGCTCATACTTTCGCATATTTCTCATACTTGTTGGCCAGATTCTGGGCTTTTTATTGGTTTGGATCACGTAGTAATGTGGTACCACACTGGAACAGCCGACTAAACCTGGTCTCGATCAATATTTCAGAGGATAACACATGTTAGGTCTACGTTAGGTGTGGGATTTGCTCTCATCAGGCTCATACTTTCGCATATTTCTCATACTAGATGGCCAGATTCTGGGCTTTTTTTGGCTTGGATCACGTAGTAATGTGGTACCACAGTGAAACAGTCTATTAAACCCGGTTTCGATCAATATTTTAGAGGATAACGCATGTTAGGTCTAGGTCAGGTCTGGGATTTGCTCTCATCAGGCTCATACTTTTGCATATTTCTCATACTTGATGGCCAGATTCTGGGCTTTTTTTTGGCTTGGATCACGTAGTAATGTGGTACCACACTGAAACAGTCGACTAAACCTGGTCTCAATCAATAATTAAGGGGATAACGCATGTTAGGTCTAGTTTAGGTGTGGGATTTGCTCTCATCAGGCTCATACTTTCGCATATTTCTCATACTTGATGGCCAGATTCTGGGCTTTTTTTTTGGTTTGGATCACGTATTAAAGTGGTACCACACTGAAACAGTCAATTGAACCTGGTTTCCATCAATATTTTAGAGGACAACGCATGTTAGGTCTAGGTTAGGTCTGGGATTTGCTCTCATCAGGCTCATACTTTCGCACATTTCTCATACTTGATGGCCAGATTCTGGGCTTTTTTTTGGCTTGGATCACGTATTAAAGTGGTACCACACTGAAACAGTCAATTGAACCTGGTTTCCATCAATATTTTAGAGGACAACGCATGTTAGGTCTAGGTTAGGTCTGGGATTTGCTCTCATCAGGCTCATACTTTCGCACATTTCTCATACTTGATGGCCAGATTCTGGGCTTTTTTTTGGCTTGGATCACGTAGTAATGTGGTACCACACAGAAACAGTCGACTAAACCTGGTCTCAATCAATAATTAAGGGGATAACGCATGTTAGGTCTAGTTTAGGTGTGGGATTTGCTCTCATCAGGCTCATACTTTCGCATATTTCTCATACTTGATGGCCAGATTCTGGGCTTTTTCCGGTTTGGATCACGTAGTAATGTGGTACCACACTGAAACAGTCGACTAAACCTGGTCTCAATCAATATTTTAGGGGTAACGCATGTTAGGTCTAGTTTAGGTGTGGGATTTGCTCTCATCAGGCTCATACTTTCGCATATTTCTCATACTCAATGTCCAGATTCTGGGCTTTTTCCGGTTTGGATCACGTAGTAATGTGGTAGCACACTGAAACAGTATATTAAACCTGGTTTCGATCAATATTTTAGAAGATAACGCATGTTAGGTCTAGGTTAGGTCTGGGATTTGCTCTCATCAGGCTCATACCTTCGCATATTTCTCATACTTGATGGCCAGATTCTGGGCTTTTTTTTGGTTTGGATCACGTATTAATGTGGTGCCACACTGAAACAGTCAATTGAACCTGGTTTCCATCAATATTTTAGAGGACAACGCATGTTAGGTCTAGGATAGGTCTGGGATTTGCTCTCATCAGGCTCATACTTTCGCACATTTCTCATACTTGATGGCCAGATTCTGGGCTTTTTTTTTGGTTTGGATCACGTATTAATGTGGTGCCACACTGAAACAGTCAATTGAACCTGGTTTCCATCAATATTTTAGAGGACAACGCATGTTAGGTCTAGGTTAGGTCTGGGATTCGTTCTCTCAGGCTCATACTTTCGCACATTTCTCATACTTGATGGCCAGATTCTGGGCTTTTTTTTGGCTTGGATCACACAGTAATGTGGTACCACACTGAAACAGTCGACTAAGCCTGGTCTCGATCAATATTTTAGGGGATAACGCATGTTAGGTCTAGGTCAGGTCTGGGATTTGCTCTCATCAGGCTCATACTTTCGCATATTTCTCATACTTGATGGCCAGATTCTGGGCTTTTTCCGGTTTGGATCACGTAGTAATGTGGTAGCACACTGAAACAGTATATTAAACCTGGTTTCGATCAATATTTTAGACGATAACGCATGTTAGGTCTAGGTTAGGTCTGGGATTTGCTCTCATCAGGCTCATACCTTCGCATATTTCTCATACTTGATGGCCAGATTCTGGGCTTTTTTTTTGGTTTGGATCACGTATTAATGTGGTGCCACACTGAAACAGTCAATTGAACCTGGTTTCCATCAATATTTTAGAGGACAACGCATGTTAGGTCTAGGTTAGGTCTGGGATTTGCTCTCATCAGGCTCATACTTTCGCACATTTCTCATACTTGATGGCCAGATTCTGGGCTTTTTTTTTGGTTTGGATCACGTATTAATGTGGTGCCACACTGAAACAGTCAATTGAACCTGGTTTCAATCAATATTTTAGAGGACAACGCATGTTAGGTCTAGGTTAGGTCTGGGATTCGCTCTCTCAGGCTCATTCTTTCGCACATTTCTCATACTTGATGGCCAGATTCTGGGCTTTTTTTTGGCTTGGATCACACAGTAATGTGGTACCACACTGAAACAGTCGACTAAGCCTGGTCTCGATCAATATTTTAGGGGATAACGCATGTTAGGTCTAGGTCAGGTCTGGGATTTGCTCTCATCAGGCTCATACTTTCGCATATTTCTCATACTTGATGGCCAGATTCTGGGCTTTTTCCGGTTTGGATCACGTAGTAATGTGGTAGCACACTGAAACAGTATATTAAACCTGGTTTCGATCAATATTTTAGACGATAACGCATGTTAGGTCTAGGTTAGGTCTGGGATTTGCTCTCATCAGGCTCATACCTTCGCATATTTCTCATACTTGATGGCCAGATTCTGGGCTTTTTTTTTGGTTTGGATCACGTATTAATGTGGTGCCACACTGAAACAGTCAATTGAACCTGGTTTCCATCAATATTTTAGAGGACAACGCATGTTAGGTCTAGGTTAGGTCTGGGATTTGCTCTCATCAGGCTCATACTTTCGCACATTTCTCATACTAGATGGCCAGATTCTGGGCTTTCTTTTGGTTTGGATCACGTAGTAATGTGGTACCACACTGAAACAGTCGACTAAACCTGGTCTCGATCAATATTTCAGAGGATAACACATGCTAGGTCTACGTTAGGTGTGGGATTTGCTCTCATCAGGCTCATACTTTCGCATATTTCTCATACTAGATGGCCAGATTCTGGGCTTTTTTTGGCTTGGATCACGTAGTAATGTGGTACCACACTGAAACAGTCTATTAAACCTGGCTTCGATCAATATTTTAGAGGATAACGCATGTTAGGTCTGGGTTAGGTCTGGGATTTGCTCTCATCAGGCTCATACTTTCGCATATTTCTCATACTTGTTGGCCAGATCCTGGGCTTTTTCTGGATTGGATCACGTAGTAATGTGGTACCACACTGAAACAGTCGACTAAACCTGGTCTCGATCAATATTTCAGAGGAAAACGCATGTTAGGTCTAGGTTAGGCCTGGGATTTGCCCTCTTCAGTCTCATACTTTCGCATTGTTCACATACTTCTTGAACAGATCCTGGGTTATTTCTGGTTTGGATCACACAGTAATGTGGTACCGCACTGAAACAGTCGACTAAACCTGGTCTCGATCAATATTTCAGAGGAAAACGCATGTTAGGTCTAGGTTAGGCCTGGGATTTGCCCTCGTCAGTCTCATACTTTCGCATATTTCTCATACTTGATGGCCAGATTCTGGGCTTCTTCCGGTATGGATCACGTAGTAATGTAGTACCACACTGAAACAGTGGACTAAACCTGGTCTCAATCAATATTTTAGGGGATAACGCATGTTAGGTCTAGTTTAGGTGTGGGATTTGCTCTCATCAGGCTCATACTTTCGCATATTTCCCATACTTGATGTCCAGATTCTGGGCTTTTTCCGGTTTGGATCACGTAGTAATGTGGTACCACACTGAAACAGTCGAGTAAACCTGGTCTCAATCAATATTTTAGGGGATAACGCATGTTAGGTCTAGTTTAGGTGTGGGATTTGCTCTCATCAGGCTCATACTTTCGCATATTTCTGATACTTGATGTCCAGATTCTGGGCTTTTTCCGGTTTGGATCACGTAGTAATGTGGTAGCACACTGAAACAGTATATTAAACCTGGTTTCGATCAATATTTTAGAAGATAACGCATGTTAGGTCTAGGTTAGGCCTGGGATTTGCATATTTCTCATACTTGATAGCCAGATTCTGGGCTTTTTTTTTGGTTTGGATCACGTATTAATGTGGTACCACACTGAAACAGTCAATTGAACCTGGTTTCCATCAATATTTTAGAGGATAACGCATGTTAGGTCTAGGTTAGGTCTGGGATTTGCTCTCATCAGGCTCATACTTTCGCATATTTCTCATACTTGATGGCCAGATTCTGGGCTTTTCTTTTGGTTTGGATCACGTAGTAATGTGGTGCCACACTGAAACAGGCAATTGAACCTGGTTTCCATCAATATTTTAGAGGACAACGCATGTTAGGTCTAGGTTAGGTTTGGGATTTGCTCTCATCAGGCTCATACTTTCGCATATTTCTCATAATTGATGGCCAGATTCTGAGCTTTTTTTTTGGTTTGGATCACGTATTAATGTGGTAGCACACTGAAACAGTATATTAAACCTGGTTTCGATCAATATTTTAGAAGATAACGCATGTTAGGTCTAAGTTAGGTCTGGGATTTGCTCTCATCAGGCTCATACTTTCGCATATTTCTCATACTTGATAGCCAGATTCTGGGCTTTTTTTGTGGTTTGGATCACGTATTAATGTGGTAGCACACTGAAACAGTATATTAAACTTGGTTTCGATCAATATTTTAGAAGATAACGCATGTTAGGTCTAAGTTAGGTCTGGGATTTGCTCTCATCAGGCTCATACTTTCGCATATTTCTCATACTTGATAGCCAGATTCTGGGCTTTTTTTTTGGTTTGGATCACGTATTAATGTGGTACCACACTGAAACAGTCGAGTAAACCTGGTCTCAATCAATATTTTAGGGGATAACGCATGTTAGGTCTAGTTTAGGTGTGGGATTTGCTCTCATCAGGCTCATACTTTCGCATATTTCTGATACTTGATGTCCAGATTCTGGGCTTTTTCCGGTTTGGATCACGTAGTAATGTGGTAGCACACTGAAACAGTATATTAAACCTGGTTTCGATCAATATTTTAGAAGATAACGCATGTTAGGTCTAGGTTAGACCTGGGATTTGCTCTCATCAGGCTCATACTTTCGCATATTTCTCATACTTGATGGCCAGATTCTGGGCTTTTTTTTTGGTTTGGATCACGTATTAATGTGGTACCACACTGAAACAGTCAATTGAACCTGGTTTCCATCAATATTTTAGAGGACAACGCATGTTAGGTCTAGGTTAGGTCTGGGATTTGCTCTCATCAGGCTCATACTTTCGCATATTTCTCATACTTGTTGGCCAGATCCTGGGCTTTTTCTGGATTGGATCACGTAGTAATGTGGTACCACACTGAAACAGTCGACTAAACCTGGTCTCGATCAATATTTCAGAGGATAACACATGCTAGGTCTACGTTAGGTGTGGGATTTGCTCTCATCAGGCTCATACTTTCGCATATTTCTCATACTAGATGGCCAGATTCTGGGCTTTTTTTGGCTCGGATCACGTAGTAATGTGGTACCACACTGAAACAGTCTATTAAACCTGGCTTCGATCAATATTTTAGAGGATAACGCATGTTAGGTCTGGGTTAGGTCTGGGATTTGCTCTCATCAGGCTCATACTTTCGCATATTTCTCATACTTGTTGGCCAGATCCTGGGCTTTTTCTGGATTGGATCACGTAGTAATGTGGTACCACACTGAAACAGTATATTAAACCTGGTTTCGATCAATATTTTAGAAGATAACGCATGTTAGGTCTAGGTTAGGTCTGGGATTTGCTCTCATCAGGCTCATACTTTCGCATATTTCTCATACTTGATGGCCAGATTCTGGGCTTTTTTTTTGGTTTGGATCACGTATTAATGTGGTACCACACTGAAACAGTCAATTGAACCTGGTTTCCATCAATATTTTAGAGGATAACGCATGTTAGGTCTAGGTTAGGTCTGGGATTTGCTCTCATCAGGCTCATACTTTCGCACATTTCTCATACTAGATGGCCAGATTCTGGGCTTTTTTTTGGTTTGGATCACGTAGTAATGTGGTACCACACTGAAACAGTCGACTAAACCTGGTCTCGATCAATATTTTAGGGGTAACGCATGTTAGGTCTAGGTTAGGTCTGGGATTTGGCCTCATCAGGCTCATACCTTCGCATATTTCTCATACTTGATGGCCAGATTCTGGGCTTTTTTTTGGTTTGGATCACGTATTAATGTGGTGCCACACTGAAACAGTCAATTGAACCTGGTTTCCATCAATATTTTAGAGGACAACGCATGTTAGGTCTAGGATAGGTCTGGGATTTGCTCTCATCAGGCTCATACTTTCGCACATTTCTCATACTTGATGGCCAGATTCTGGGCTTTTTTTTTGGTTTGGATCACGTATTAATGTGGTGCCACACTGAAACAGTCAATTGAACCTGGTTTCCATCAATATTTTAGAGGACAACGCATGTTAGGTCTAGGTTAGGTCTGGGATTCGCTCTCTCAGGCTCATACTTTCGCACATTTCTCATACTTGATGGCCAGATTCTGGGCTTTTTTTTGGCTTGGATCACACAGTAATGTGGTACCACACTGAAACAGTCGACTAAGCCTGGTCTCGATCAATATTTTAGGGGATAACGCATGTTAGGTCTAGGTCAGGTCTGGGATTTGCTCTCATCAGGCTCATACTTTCGCATATTTCTCATACTTGATGGCCAGATTCTGGGCTTTTTCCGGTTTGGATCACGTAGTAATGTGGTAGCACACTGAAACAGTATATTAAACCTGGTTTCGATCAATATTTTAGAAGATAACGCATGTTAGGTCTAGGTTAGGTCTGGGATTTGCTCTCATCAGGCTCATACCTTCGCATATTTCTCATACTTGATGGCCAGATTCTGGGCTTTTTTTTTGGTTTGGATCACGTGTTAATGTGGTGCCACACTGAAACAGTCAATTGAACCTGGTTTCCATCAATATTTTAGAGGACAACGCATGTTAGGTCTAGGTTAGGTCTGGGATTTGCTCTCATCAGGCTCATACTTTCGCACATTTCTCATACTAGATGGCCAGATTCTGGGCTTTTTTTTGGTTTGGATCACGTAGTAATGTGGTACCACACTGAAACAGTCGACTAAACCTGGTCTCGATCAATATTTCAGAGGATAACACATGCTAGGTCTACGTTAGGTGTGGGATTTGCTCTCATCAGGCTCATACTTTCGCATATTTCTCATACTTGATGTCCAGATTCTGGGCTTTTTCCGGTTTGGATCACGTAGTAATGTGGTAGCACACTGAAACAGTATATTAAACCTGGTTTCGATCAATATTTTAGAAGAGAACGCATGTTAGGTCTAGGTTAGGCCTGGGATTTGCTCTCATCAGGCTCATACTTTCGCATATTTCTCATACTTGATGGCCAGATTCTGGGCTTTTTTTTTGGTTTGGATCACGTATTAATGTGGTACCACACTGAAACAGTCAATTGAACCTGGTTTCCATCAATATTTTAGAGGATAACGCATGTTAGGTCTAGGTTAGGTCTGGGATTTGCTCTCATCAGGCTCATACTTTCGCACATTTCTCATACTAGATAGCCAGATTCTGGGCTTTTTTTTGGTTTGGATCACGCAGTAATGTGGTACCACACTGAAACAGTCGACTAAACCTGGTCTCGATCAATATTTTAGGGGTAACGCATGTTAGGTCTAGTTTAGGTGTGGGATTTGCTCTCATCAGGCTCATACTGTCGCATATTTCTCATACTTGATGTCCAGATTCTGGGCTTTTTCCGGATTGGATCACGTAGTAATGTGGTACGACACTGAAACAGTCGACTGAACCTGGTCTCGATCAATATTTCAGAGGATAACGCATGCTAAGTCTACGTTAGGTGTGAGATTTGCTCTCATGAGGCTCATACTTTCGCATATTTCTCATACTTGATGGCCAGATTCTGGGCTTTTTTTTGGCTTGGATCACGTAGTTATGTGGTACCACACTGAAACAGTCTATTAAACCTGATTTCCATCAATATTTTAGAGGATAACGCATGTTAGGTCTAGGTTAGGTGTGGGATTTGCTCTCATCGGCTCATACTTTCGCATATTTCTCATACTTGTTGGCTAGATCCTGGGCTTTTTCTGGCTTGGATCACGTACTAATGTGGTACCACACTGAAACAGTCGACTAAACCTGGTCACGATCAATATTTTACGGGATAACGCATGTTAGGTCTAGTTTAGGTCTGGAATTTGCTCTCATCAGGCTCATACTTTCGCATATTTCTCATACTTGATGGCCAGATTCTGGGCTTTTTTTGGCTTGGATCACGTAGTAATGTGGTACCTCACTGAAACAGTCTATTAAACCTGGTTTCGATCAACATTTTAGAGGATAACGCATGGTAGGTCTAGGTTAGGTCTGAGATTTGCTCTCATCAGGCTCATACTTTCGCATATTTCTCATACTTGATGGCCAGATTCTGGGCTTTTTTTTTGGTTTGGATCACGTAATAATGTGGTACCACACTGAAACAGTCAATTGAACCTGGTTTCCATCAATATTTTAGAGGACAACGCATGTTAGGTCTAGGTTAGGTCTGGGATTTGCTCTCATCAGGCTCATACTTTCGCACATTTCTCATACTTGATGGCCAGATTCTGGGCTATTTTTTGGCTTGGATCACGTAGTAATGTGGTACCACACTGAAACAGTCTATTAAACCTGGTTTCGATCAACATTTTAGAGGATAACGCATGTTAGGTCTAGGTTAGGTCTGGGATTTGCTCTCATCAGGCTCATACTTTCGCATATTTCCCATACTTGATGTCCAGATTCTGGGCTTTTTCCGGTTTGGATCACGTAGTAATGTGGTAGCACACTGAAACAGTATATTAAACCTGGTTTCGATCGATATTTTGGAGGATAACGCATGTTAGGTCTAGGTTAGGCCTGGGATTTGCACTCATCAGGATCATACTTTCGCATATTTCTCATACTTGATGGCCAGATTCTGGCCTTTTTTTGGCTTAGATCACGTAGTAATGTGGTACCACACTGAAACAGTATATTAAACCTGGTTTTGATCAATATTTTAGAAGATAACGCATGTTAGGTCTAGGTTAGGCCTGGGATTTGCACTCATCAGGATCATACTTTCGCATATTTCTCATACTTGATGGCCAGATTCTGGCCTTTTTTTGGCTTAGATCACGTAGTAATGTGGTACCACACTGAAACAGTCAATTGAACCTGGTTTCCATCAACATTTTAGAGGATAACGCATGTTAGGTCTAGGTTAGGTCTGGGATTTGCTCTCATCAGGCTCATACTTTCGCATATTTCCCATACTTGATGTCCAGATTCTGGGCTTTTTCCGGTTTGGATCACGTAGTAATGTGGTAGCACACTGAAACAGTATATTAAACCTGGTTTCGATCGATATTTTAGAGGATAACGCATGTTAGGTCTAGGTTAGGCCTGGGATTTGCACTCATCAGGATCATACTTTCGCATATTTCTCATACTTGATGGCCAGATTCTGGCCTTTTTTTGGCTTAGATCACGTAGTAATGTGGTACCACACTGAAACAGTATATTAAACCTGGTTTTGATCAATATTTTAGAAGATAACGCATGTTAGGTCTAGGTTAGGTCTGGGATTTGCTCTCATCAGGCTCATACTTTCGCATATTTCTCATACTTGATGGCCAGATTCTGGGCTTTTTTTTGGTTTGGATCACGTAGTAATGTGGTACCACACTGAAAGAGTCTCTTAAACCTGGTTTCGATCAATATTTTAGAGGATAACGCATGTTAGGTCTAGGTTAGGTGTGGGATTTGCTCTCATCGGCTCATACTTTCGCATATTTCTCATACTTGTTGGCTAGATCCTGGGGTTTTTCTGGCTTGGATCACGTACTAATGTGGTACCACACTGAAACAGTCGACTAAACCTGGTCACGATCAATATTTTACGGGATAACGCATGTTAGGTCTAGTTTAGGTCTGGAATTTGCTCTCATCAGGCTCATACTTTCGCATATTTCTCATACTTGATGGCCAGATTCTGGGCTTTTTTTGGCTTGGATCACGTAGTAATGTGGTACCACACTGAAACAGTCTATTAAACCTGGTTTCGATCAACATTTTAGAGGATAACGCATGGTAGGTCTAGGTTAGGTCTGAGATTTGCTCTCATCAGGCTCATACTTTCGCATATTTCTCATACTTGATGGCCAGATTCTGGGCTTTTTTTTTGGTTTGGATCACGTAATAATGTGGTACCACACTGAAACAGTCAATTGAACCTGGTTTCCATCAATATTTTAGAGGACAACGCATGTTAGGTCTAGGTTAGGTCTGGGATTTGCTCTCATCAGGCTCATACTTTCGCACATTTCTCATACTTGATGGCCAGATTCTGGGCTATTTTTTGGCTTGGATCACGTAGTAATGTGGTACCACACTGAAACAGTCTATTAAACCTGGTTTCGATCAACATTTTAGAGGATAACGCATGTTAGGTCTAGGTTAGGTCTGGGATTTGCTCTCATCAGGCTCATACTTTCGCATATTTCCCATACTTGATGTCCAGATTCTGGGCTTTTTCCGGTTTGGATCACGTAGTAATGTGGTAGCACACTGAAACAGTATATTAAACCTGGTTTCGATCGATATTTTGGAGGATAACGCATGTTAGGTCTAGGTTAGGCCTGGGATTTGCACTCATCAGGATCATACTTTCGCATATTTCTCATACTTGATGGCCAGATTCTGGCCTTTTTTTGGCTTAGATCACGTAGTAATGTGGTACCACACTGAAACAGTATATTAAACCTGGTTTTGATCAATATTTTAGAAGATAACGCATGTTAGGTCTAGGTTAGGCCTGGGATTTGCACTCATCAGGATCATACTTTCGCATATTTCTCATACTTGATGGCCAGATTCTGGCCTTTTTTTGGCTTAGATCACGTAGTAATGTGGTACCACACTGAAACAGTCAATTGAACCTGGTTTCCATCAACATTTTAGAGGATAACGCATGTTAGGTCTAGGTTAGGTCTGGGATTTGCTCTCATCAGGCTCATACTTTCGCATATTTCCCATACTTGATGTCCAGATTCTGGGCTTTTTCCGGTTTGGATCACGTAGTAATGTGGTAGCACACTGAAACAGTATATTAAACCTGGTTTCGATCGATATTTTAGAGGATAACGCATGTTAGGTCTAGGTTAGGCCTGGGATTTGCACTCATCAGGATCATACTTTCGCATATTTCTCATACTTGATGGCCAGATTCAGGCCTTTTTTTGGCTTAGATCACGTAGTAATGTGGTACCACACTGAAACAGTATATTAAACCTGGTTTTGATCAATATTTTAGAAGATAACGCATGTTAGGTCTAGGTTAGGTCTGGGATTTGCTCTCATCAGGCTCATACTTTCGCATATTTCTCATACTTGATGGCCAGATTCTGGGCTTTTTTTTGGTTTGGATCACGTAGTAATGTGGTACCACACTGAAAGAGTCTCTTAAACCTGGTTTCGATCAATATTTTAGAGGATAACGCATGTTAGGTCTAGGTTAGGTCTGGGATTGGCTCTCATCAGGCTCATACTTTCGCATATTTCCCATACTTGTTGGCCAGATCCTGGGCTTTTTCTGGATTGGATCACGTAGTAATGTGGTAGCACACTGAAACAGTCGACTAAACCTGGTCTCGATCAATATTTCAGAGGATAACGCATGCTAGGTCTAGGTTAGGCATCGGATTTGCCCTCTTCAGTCTCATACTTTCGCATTCTTCACATACTTCTTGAACAGATCCTGGGTTATTTCTGGTTTGGATCACACAGTGATGTGGTACCACACTGAAACAGTCGACTAAACCTGGTCTCGATCAATATTTTAGGGGATAACGCATGTTAGGTCTAGGTTAGCTCTGGGATTTGCTCTCATCAGGCTCATACTTTCGCATTTTTCTCATACTTGATGGCCAGATTCTGGGCTTCTTCTGGTTTGGATCACGTGGTAATGTGTTACCACACTGAAACAAACCATTAAACCAGGTTTCGATCAATATTTTTGAGGGTAACGCATGTTAGGTCTAGGTTAGGTCTGGGAGTTGCACTCATCAGGCTCATACTTTCGCATATTTCTCATACTTGATGTCGAGAATCTGGGCCTTTTTCTGGTTTGGATCACGTAGTGATGTGGTGCCACACTGAAACAGTCGACTAAACCTGGTTTCGATCAATATTTTAGAGGATAACGCATGTTAGGACTGGATTAGGTCTGGGATTTGCCCTTATCAGTCTCATGCTTTCGCATTCTTCACATACTTCTTGAACAGATCCCGGGTTTTTTCTGGTTTGGATCACGTGGTAATGTGGTACCACACTGAGACAGACCATTAAACCTGGTTTCGATCAATATTTTAGAGGATAACGCATGTTAGGTCTAGGTTAGGTCTGGGATTTGCACTCATCAGGCTCATACATTCGCATATTTCTCATACTTGATGGCCAGATTCTGGGCCTTTTTTGGTTTCGATCGCGTAGTAATGCGGTATCGCACTGAAACAGGCCATTAAGCCTGGTTTCGATCAATATTTTAGAGGATAACACATGTTAAGTCTGAGTTGGGTCTAGGATTTGCCCTCATCAGGCTCATACTTTCGCATATTTCTCTTACTTGATGGCCAGATTCTGGGCTTTTTCTGGTTTGGATCACGTAGTAATGTGGTGCCACACTGAAACAGTCGACTAAACCTGGTCACGATCAATATTTTAGTGGATAACGCATGTTATGTCTAGGTTAGGTCTGGGATTTGCACTCATCAGGCTCATACTTTCGCATTTTTCACATGCTTCTTGAACAGATCCTGGTTTTTTTCTGGTTTGGATCACATAGTAATGTGGTACCGCACTGAAACAGTCGATTAAACCAGGTTTCGATCAATATTTTAGAGGATAACGCATGTTAGGTCTAGGTTAGGCCTGGGATTTGCGCTCATCAGGGTCATACTTTCGCATTCATCACATACTTGTTGAACAGATCCTGGGTTTTTTCTGGTTTGGATCACGTAGTAATGTGGTACCACACTGAATCAGTCGATTAAACCAGGTTTCGATCAATATTTTAGAGGATAACGCATTTTAGGTCTAGGTTAGGCCTGGGATTTGCACTCATCAGGGTCATACTTTCGCATTCTTCACATACTTGTTGAACAGAACCTGGTTTTTTTCTGGTTTGGATCACGAGGTAATGTGGTACCACACTGAAACAGACAATTAAGCATGGTTTCGATCAATATTTTAGAGGATAACCCATATTAGGTCTAGGTTAGTTCTGGGATTTGCACTTATCAGGCTCATACTTTCGCATTGTTAAAAAGCTGATGCTTTTAACGACGAAGTCCGGATAGAGGGATCGGATTTTTATTGTGGGAAGTGAGTTGGGAATTTAAGATTTTCTTTTTCAAAGAAACTGTTTATTATAAAAAATAAAAATAAAATAAACAATCAGAAATAACGAAAATTCTTATTAAATTGTTTTCAACGATTTCCTGGTCGGAACCGACACGTTGAGGTAGGCCAAGGTTCTGTGAACAGAAAAACACGGCAATGTGTTAGACACGTAAACACGTTACACGTATATTCGCCGCGTGTGTGTCCTCACGCTCCTGGCTTCGATATTCGAATGTATAGGAGCGGAGAATTTCGCTCGCTCGTAATATACGAGCTCGCAAGTGGACTGTATTTAATATCTGGCGTGAAAAGAATTAAATTTCCTTTCGACGCCGAACTGAGTCGATTGTCTAGTGGACGGGGATGCAAGTGGAGGTTGTAAGGCTCCAAATGCACTGATCCCGTGAGTATGCCCACGGAGTCTGTGCGTCGAGTCGCACTGCAGTACAACGGCACGACCGTTGATCTGCGGCTTCTCTTTAACGTTCCAACAGATGACTTGTTGGTCGAGAATTGTACTGCGAAGCCCGACAGCACGTGGTTCACTGCACGAATGCACCACTCGATGTGATTCGTGACAGTATTTGAACTACGTGGGGGCCTGACCCGCGACTCCTTGACCTCTCCGCACAGGTGCTCCTCTAAGCGTTACACCGACGGGGTCTGTAGAGGGAAGGAATCGAAGACCGAAAGTCAAGCGTCCGAAGTGGACGCTGACCTGACTCCAGTGAGCCCACCTCGAGGTTCACCACGTAGGTGCCTCCCTTCGGTGTCTCCTAAGCCGAACGACAATCACAGAGAAGTTTGAACGGTATTCGCCCACTTCTCTGTGTTTCAAACGTTTATACGCTTGAAACGACAAAATAATACTGTACGAGGGGGGTCGAGCACCTTATTGGTGTATTCTCGAGCCCTCCAAATTAGACAGAAAATAGAAATTGAGCTTGTTTGGGACTTTCCCGAACGAAACTCCTGAATGCTTTTATTCGAATCGAGAGTCGACTCGTTTGATAAGCAAAGACTAAAATTAATGAGTGCTAGTTTGAGTTTTTAATGAATTCTCAGCTGTGCGAGGTCAATCAGAGGACCCGCACCAGACTGAACATCGACTCGTTGCACCCTTTATTGGTTAATTGTCTGCTAGCTTTATCTCGAGAATTTCACTCTCGAGATTCGCTCGAAATCTGTTCGGACACGATCGGGAGCCGATGTGCCTTCTTCAGAATTCGTTGTGAGACTGTTTCGATTGACAGCCGAAAACGTCGCCGCGTTGCTCCAATTAGCCGTTCCGCGGCGCTGTCCAAATTTCGGCAGTAGATCTTTGTCTAATTCTCTACGCGCTACTCTCGCACGGTACTGACGTCATCAACACCGTTAGCACACTCGAATCGAAGGTAATGAGCCGTTACCGATGGCAGAAAAACTAGTAATACACGCGTTTTTCTATCACTGTTTGCTGTACAAATCCTATTAGAGATAATCTCCTTCGAATTGTACGTTAACAGGATTAACGGTAATCGCGGCCGAGGACAATCGCTCGGCATTATGCAAATCTTTAAACACGCATATTTCTCGTACTTGTTGGCCAGATCCTGGGCTTTTTCTGGTTTGGATCACGTAGTAATGTGGTACCACACTGAAGCAGTCGACTAAACCTGGTCTCGATCAATATTATAGAGGATGACGCATGCTAGGTCTAGGTTAGGTCTGGGATTTGCTCTCATCAGGCTCATACTTTCGCATATTTCTCATACTTGATGGCCAGATTCTGGGCTTTTTTTTTGGTTTGGATCACGTATTAATGTGGTACCACACTGAAACAGTCAATTGAACCTGGTTTCGATCAATATTTTAGAGGATAACGCATGTTAGGTCTAGGTTAGGTCTGCGATTTGCTCTCATCAGGCTCATACTTTCGCATATTTCTCATACTTGTTGGCCAGATCCTGGGCTTTTTCTGGATTGGATCACGTAGTAATGTGGTACCACACTGAAACAGTCGACTAAACCTGGTCTCGATCAATATTTCAGAGCAAAACGCATGTTAGGTCTAGGTTAGGCCTGGGATTTGCCCTCTTCAGTCTCATACTTTCGCATTCTTCACATACTTCTTGAACAGATCCTGGGTTATTTCTGGTTTGGATCACACAGTAATGTGGTACCACACTGAAACAGTCGACTAAGCCTGGTCTCGATCAATATTTTAGGGAATAACGCATGTTAGGTCTAGGTCAGGTCTGGGATTTGCTCTCATCAGGCTCATACTTTCGCATATTTCTCATACTTGATGGCCAGATTCTGGGCTTTTTCCGGTTTGGATCACGTAGTAATGTGGTACCACACTGAAACAGTCGACTAAACCTGGTCTCAATCAATATTTTAGGGGATAACGCATGTTAGGTCTAGTTTAGGTGTGGGATTTGCTCTCATCAGGCTCATACTTTCGCATATTTCTCATACTTGATGTCCAGATTCTGGGCTTTTTCCGGTTTGGATCACGTAGTAATGTGGTAGCACACTGAAACAGTATGTTAAACCTGGTTTCGATCAATATTTTAGAAGATAACGCATGTTAGGTCTAGGTTAGGTCTGGGATTTGCTCTCTTCAGGCTCATACTTTCGCATATTTCTCATACTTGATGGCCAGATTCTGGGCTTTTTTTTGGTTTGGATCACGTATTAATGTGGTGCCACACTGAAGCAGTCGACTAAACCTGGTTTCGACCAATATTTTAGAGGATAACGCATGTTAGGACTGGATTTGGTCTGGGATTTGCCCTTATCAGTCTCATACTTTCGCATTCTTCACATACTTCTTGAACAGATCCTGGGTTTTTTCTGGTTTGGATCACATTGTAGTGGGGTACCACACTGAAGCAGTCGATTAAACCTTGTTTCGGTCGATATTTTAGAGGATAACGCATGTTAAGTCTGAGTTGGGTCTAGGATTTGCCCTCATCAGGCTCATACTTTCGCATATTTCTGATACTTGATGGCCAGTTCCTGGGCTTCTTCTGGTTTGGATCACATAGAAATGTGGTACCACACTGAAACAGTCAGTTAAACCTGGTTTCGATCAATATTTTAGAGGATAACGCATGTTAGGTCTAGGTTAGGACTTGGATTTGCCCCCATCAGACTCATACTTTCGCATTCTTCACATACTTGTTGAACAGATCCCGGGTTTTTTCTGGTTTGGATCACGTGGTAATGTGGTACCACACTGAAACAGACCATTAAACCTGGTTTCGATCAACATTTTAGAGGATAACGCATATTAGGTCTAGGTTAGGTCTTGGATTTGCTCTCATCAGGCTCATACTTTCGCATATTTCTCATACTTGTTGGCCAGATCCTGGGCTTTTTCTGGATTGGATCACGTAGTAATGTGGTACCACACTGAAACAGTCGACTAAACCTGGTCTCGATCAATATTTCAGAGGAAAACGCATGTTAGGTCTAGGTTAGGCCTGGGATTTGCCCTCTTCAGTCTCACACTTTCGCATTCTTCACATACTCCTTGAACAGATCCTGGGTTTTTTCTGGTTTGGTTCACTTTGTAGTGGGGTACCACACTGAAACAGTCGATTAAACCTTGTTTCGGTCGATATTTTAGAGGATAACGCATGTTAAGTCTGAGTTGGGTCTAGGATTTGCCCTCATCAGGCTCATACTTTCGCATATTTCTCATACTTGATGGCCAGTTCCTGGGCTTCTTCTGGTTTGGATCACATAGAAATGTGGCACCACACTGAAACAGTCAGCTAAACCTAGTTTCGATCAATATTTTAGAGGATAACGCATGTTAGGTCTAGGTTAGGACTTGGATTTGCCCCCATCAGACTCATACTTTCGCATTCTTCACATACTTGTTGAACAGATCCCGGGTTTTTTCTGGTTTGGATCACGTGGTAATGTGGTACCACACTGAAACAGACCATTAAAACATGGTTTCGATCAATATTTTAGAGGTTAACGCATGTTAGGTCTAGGTTAGGTCTGGGATTTGCACTCATCAGGCTCATACTTTCGCATATTTTTCATACTTGATGGCCAGATTCTGGGCCTTTTTTGGTTTCGATCGCGTAGTAATGCGGTATCGCACTGAAACAGGCCATTAAACCTGGTTTCGATCAATATTTTAGAGGATAACACATGTCAAGTCTGAGTTGGGTCTAGGATTTGCCCTCATCAGGCTCATACCTTCGCATATTTCTCTTACTTGATGGCCAGATTCTGGGCTTTTTCTGGTTTGGATCACGTAGTAATGTGGTGCCACACTGAAACAGTCGACTAAACCTGGTCACGATCAATATTTTAGTGGATAACGCATGTTATGTCTAGGTTAGGCCTGGGATTTGCGCTCATCAGGGTCATACTTTCGCATTCATCACATACTTGTTGAACAGATCCTGGGTTTTTTCTGGTTTGGATCACGTAGTAATGTGGTACCTCACTGAATCAGTCGATTAAACCAGGTTTCGATCAATATTTTAGAGGATAACGCATGTTAGGTCTAGGTTAGGCCCGGGATTTGCACTCATCAGGGTCATACTTTCGCATTCTTCACATACTTGTTGAACAGAACCTGGTTTTTTTCTGGTTTGGATCACGAGGTAATGTGGTACCACACTGAAACAGTCAATTAAACCTGGTTTCCATCAATATTTTAGCGGATAACGCGTGTTAGGTCTAGGTTAGTTCTGGGATTTGCTCTCATCAGGCTCATACTTTCGCACATTTCTCATACTTGATGGCCAGATTCCGGGCTTTTTTTTGGTTTGGATCACGTAGTAATGTGGTACCACACTGAAACAGTCGACTAAACCTGGTCTCGATCAATATTTTAGGGGATAACGCATGTTAGGTCTAGGTTAGGTGTGGGATTTGCTCTCATCGGCTGATACTTTCTCATATTTCTCATACTTGTTGGCTAGATCCTGGGCTTTTTCTGGTTTGGATCACGTAGTAATGTGGTACCACAATGAATCAGTCGATTAAAGCTGGTGACGATCAATATTTTAGGGGATAACGCATATACGTCTAGGTTAGGTCTGGGATTTGCTCTCATCAGGCTCATGCTTTCACATATTTATCAATCTTGTTAGCCAGATCCTGGGCTTCCACTAGTTTGGATCACATTGTAATGTGGTACCACACTGACACAAGTCAATTAAACCTGGTTTCGATCAATATTTTAGAGGATGACACATGTTAGGTCTAGGTTAGGTCTGGGATTTGCACTCATCAGGATCATACTTTCGCATATTTCTCATACTTGATGGCCAGATTCTGGGCTTTTTTCTGGTTTGGATCACGTAGTAATGTGGTACCACACTGAAACAGTCAATTAAACCTGGTTTCCATCATTATTTTAGCGGATAACGCGTGTTAGGTCTAGGTTAGTTCTGGGATTTGCTCTCATCAGGCTCATACTTTCGCACATTTCTCATACTTGATGGCCAGATTCCGGGCTTTTTTTTGGTTTGGATCACGTAGTAATGTGGTACCACACTGAAACAGTCGACTAAACCTGGTCTCGATCAATATTTTAGGGGATAACGCATGTTAGGTCTAGGTTAGGTCTGGGTTTTCCTCTCATCAGGCTCACACTTTCGCATATTTCTCATACTTGATGGCCAGATTCTGGGCTTCTTCTGGTTTGGATCACGTAGTAATGTGGTACCACACTGAAACAGTCGACTAAACCTGGTCTCGATCGATATTTTAGAGGATAACGCATGTTAGGTCTAGGTAAGGCCTGGGATTTGCCCACATCAGGGTCAAGCTTTCGCATTCTTCACATACTTCTTGAACAGATCCTGGGTTATTTCTGGTTTGGGTCACACAGTGATGTGGTACCACACTGAAACAGTCGACTAGACCTGGCCTCGATCAATATTTCAGAGGATAACGCGTGTTAGGTCTAGGTTAGGCCTGGGATTTGCCCTCTTCAGTCTCATACTTTCGCATTCTTCGCATACTTCTTGAACAGATCCTGGGTTATTTCTGGTTTGGATCACACAGTGATGCGGTACCACACTGAAACAGTCGACTAAACCTGGTCTCGATCAATATTTTAGGGGATAACGCATGTTAGGTCTAGGTTAGGTCTGGGATTTGCTCTCATCAGGCTCATACTTTCGCATATTTCTCATATTTGATGGCCAGATTCTGGGCTTTTTCTGGTCGGGATCACATAGTAATATGGTTCCACCCTGAAACAGTCCATTAAACCTGGTTTCGATCGATATTTTAGAGGATAACGCATGTTAGGTCTAGGTTAGGCCTGGGATTTGCCCTGATCAGGGTCATACTTTCGCATTCTTCACATACTTGTCGAACAGATCCTGGGTTTTTTTTGGTTGGGGTCACGTAGTAATGCGGAACCACACTGAAACAGCCTATTAAACCCGGTTTCGATCAATATTTTAGAGGATAACGCATGTTAGGTCAGGTTAGGTGTGGGATTTGCTCTCATCGGCTCATACTTTCGCATATTTCTCATACTTGTTGGCTAGATCCTGGGCTTTTTCTGGTTTGGATCACGTAGTAATGTGGTACCACAATGAATCAGTCGACTAAAACTGGTCTCGATCAATATTTTAGGGGATAACGCATGTTAGGTCTAGGTTAGGTCTGGGATTTGCACTCATCAGGATCATACTTTCGCATATTTCTCATACTTGGTGGCCAGATTCTGGCCTTTTTTTGGCTTAGATCACGTAGTAATGTGGTACCACACTGAAACAGTATATTAAACCTGGTTTTGATCAATATTTTATAGGATAACGCATGTTAGGTCTAGGTTAGGTCTGGGATTTGCTCTCATCAGGCTCATACTTTCGCATATTTCTCATACTTGTTGGCCAGAACCTGGGCCTTTTCTGGAATGGATCACGTAGTGATGTGGTACCACCCTGAAACAGACGACTAAACCTGGTCTCGATCAATATTTTAGAGGGTAACGCATGTTAGGTTCTGGATTAGGTCTGGGATTTGCTCTCATCAGGCTCATACTTTCGCATATTTCTCATATTTGATGGCCAGATTCTGGGCTTCTTCTGGTTGGGATCACACAGTAATATGTTTCCACCCTGAAACAGTCCATTAAACCTGGTTTCGATCAATATTTCAGAGGATAACGCATGTTAGGTCTAGGTTGGGCCTGGGATTTGCCCTCATCAGGGTCATACTTTCGCATTCTTCACATACCTGTTGAACAGATCCTAGGTTTTTTCTGGTTTGGATCACATTGTAGTGTGGTACCACACTGAAACAGTCGATTAAACCTTGTTTCGATCGATATTTTCGAGGATAACGCACGTTAAGTTTAAATTGGGTTCTAGGATTTGCCCTCATCAGGCTCATACTATCGCATATTTCTCATACTTGATGGTCAGATCCTGGGCCTCTTCTGGTTTGGATCACGTAGTTATGTGGTACCACACTGAAACAGTCGACTAAACCTGGTCTCGATCAATATTTTAGAGGATAGCGCATGTAAGGTCTGGATTAGGTCTGGGATTTGCTCTCATGAGGCTCATACTTTCGCATATTTCTCATATTTGATGGCCAGATTCTGGGCTTTTTCTGGTTGGGATCACATAGTAATATGGTTCCACCCTGAAACAGTCCATTAAACCTGGTTTCGATCGATATTTTAGAGGATAACGCATGTTAGGTCTAGGTTAGGCCTGGCATTCGCTCTCATCAGGCTCATACTTTCGCATATTTCTCATACTTGATGGCCAGATTCTGGGCTTTTATTGGCTTGGATCACGTAGAAATGTGGTACCACACTGAAACAGTCTATTAAACCTGGTTTCGATCAATATTTTAGAGGATAACGCATGTTAGGTCTAGGTTAGGTGTGGGATTTGCTCTCATCGGCTCATACTTTCGCATACTTCTCATACTTGTTGGCTAGATCCTGGGCTTTTTCTGGTTTATATCACTTACTAATGTGGTCCCGCACTGAAACAGTCGACTAAACCTGGTCACGATCAATATTTTACGGGATAACTCATGTTAGGTCTAGTTTAGGTCTGGGATTTGCTCTCATCAGGCTCATACTTTCGCATATTTCTCATACTTGATGGCCAGATTCTGGGCTTTTTCCGGTTTGGGTCACGTAGTAATGTGGTACCACACTGAAACAGTCGACTAAACCTGGTCTCGATCAATATTTCAGAGGATAACACATGCTAGGCCTACGTTAGGTGTGGGATTTGCTGTCATCAGGATCATACTTTCGCATATTTCTCATACTTGATGGCCAGATTCTGGCCTTTTTTTGGCTTAGATCACGTAGTAATGTGGTACCACACTGAAACAGTATATTAAACCTGGTTTTGATCAATATTTTAGAAGATAACGCATGTTAGGTCTTGGTTAAGTCTGGGATTTGCTCTCATCAGGCTCATACTTTCGCATATTTCTCGTTTTTGATGGCCAGATCCTTGGCTTTTTCTGGTTGGGATCACATAGTAATATGGTTCCACCCTGAAACAGTCCATTAAACCTGGTATCGATCGATATTTTAGAGGATAACGCATGTTAGGTCTAGGTTAGGCCTGGGATTTGCCCACATCAGACTCATACTTTCGCATATTTATCTATCTTGTTGGCCAGATCCTGGGCTTCCACTGGTTTGAGTCACGTAGTAATGCGGTACCACACTGAAACCGTCGACTAAACCTGGTCTCAATCAATATTTTAGAGGATAACGCATGTTAGGTCTAGGTTAGGTCTGGGATTTGCTCTCATCAGGCTCATACTTTCGCATATTTCTCAAACTTGATGGCCAGATTCTGGGCTTTTTTTTGGTTTAGATCACGTAGTAATGCGGTACCACATGGAAACAGTCCATTAAACCTGGTTTCGATCGATATTTTAGAGGATAACGCATGTTAGGTCTAGGTTAGGTCTGGGATTCGCTCTCATCAGGCTCATACTGTCGCATATTTCTCATACTTGATGGCCAGATTCTGGGCTTTTTTTTGGTTTGGATCACGTAGTAATGTGGTACCACACTGAAAGAGTCTCTTAAACCTGGTTTCGATCAATATTTTAGAGGATAACGCATGTTAGGTCTAGGTTAGGTCTGGGATTGGCTCTCATCAGGCTCATACTTTCGCATATTTCCCATACTTGTTGGCCAGATCCTGGGCTTTTTCTGGATTGGATCACGTAGTAATGTGGTAGCACACTGAAACAGTCGACTAAACCTGGTCTCGATCAATATTTCAGAGGATAACGCATGCTAGGTCTAGGTTAGGCATCGGATTTGCCCTCTTCAGTCTCATACTTTCGCATTCTTCACATACTTCTTGAACAGATCCTGGGTTATTTCTGGTTTGGATCACACAGTGATGTGGTACCACACTGAAACAGTCGACTAAACCTGGTCTCGATCAATATTTTAGGGGATAACGCATGTTAGGTCTAGGTTAGCTCTGGGATTTGCTCTCATCAGGCTCATACTTTCGCATTTTTCTCATACTTGATGGCCAGATTCTGGGCTTCTTCTGGTTTGGATCACGTGGTAATGTGTTACCACACTGAAACAAACCATTAAACCAGGTTTCGATCAATATTTTTGAGGGTAACGCATGTTAGGTCTAGGTTAGGTCTGGGAGTTGCACTCATCAGGCTCATACTTTCGCATATTTCTCATACTTGATGTCGAGAATCTGGGCCTTTTTCTGGTTTGGATCACGTAGTGATGTGGTGCCACACTGAAACAGTCGACTAAACCTGGTTTCGATCAATATTTTAGAGGATAACGCATGTTAGGACTGGATTAGGTCTGGGATTTGCCCTTATCAGTCTCATGCTTTCGCATTCTTCACATACTTCTTGAACAGATCCCGGGTTTTTTCTGGTTTGGATCACGTGGTAATGTGGTACCACACTGAGACAGACCATTAAACCTGGTTTCGATCAATATTTTAGAGGATAACGCATGTTAGGTCTAGGTTAGGTCTGGGATTTGCACTCATCAGGCTCATACATTCGCATATTTCTCATACTTGATGGCCAGATTCTGGGCCTTTTTTGGTTTCGATCGCGTAGTAATGCGGTATCGCACTGAAACAGGCCATTAAGCCTGGTTTCGATCAATATTTTAGAGGATAACACATGTTAAGTCTGAGTTGGGTCTAGGATTTGCCCTCATCAGGCTCATACTTTCGCATATTTCTCTTACTTGATGGCCAGATTCTGGGCTTTTTCTGGTTTGGATCACGTAGTAATGTGGTGCCACACTGAAACAGTCGACTAAACCTGGTCACGATCAATATTTTAGTGGATAACGCATGTTATGTCTAGGTTAGGTCTGGGATTTGCACTCATCAGGCTCATACTTTCGCATTTTTCACATGCTTCTTGAACAGATCCTGGTTTTTTTCTGGTTTGGATCACATAGTAATGTGGTACCGCACTGAAACAGTCGATTAAACCAGGTTTCGATCAATATTTTAGAGGATAACGCATGTTAGGTCTAGGTTAGGCCTGGGATTTGCGCTCATCAGGGTCATACTTTCGCATTCATCACATACTTGTTGAACAGATCCTGGGTTTTTTCTGGTTTGGATCACGTAGTAATGTGGTACCACACTGAATCAGTCGATTAAACCAGGTTTCGATCAATATTTTAGAGGATAACGCATTTTAGGTCTAGGTTAGGCCTGGGATTTGCACTCATCAGGGTCATACTTTCGCATTCTTCACATACTTGTTGAACAGAACCTGGTTTTTTTCTGGTTTGGATCACGAGGTAATGTGGTACCACACTGAAACAGACAATTAAGCATGGTTTCGATCAATATTTTAGAGGATAACCCATATTAGGTCTAGGTTAGTTCTGGGATTTGCACTTATCAGGCTCATACTTTCGCATTGTTAAAAAGCTGATGCTTTTAACGACGAAGTCCGGATAGAGGGATCGGATTTTTATTGTGGGAAGTGAGTTGGGAATTTAAGATTTTCTTTTTCAAAGAAACTGTTTATTATAAAAAATAAAAATAAAATAAACAATCAGAAATAACGAAAATTCTTATTAAATTGTTTTCAACGATTTCCTGGTCGGAACCGACACGTTGAGGTAGGCCAAGGTTCTGTGAACAGAAAAACACGGCAATGTGTTAGACACGTAAACACGTTACACGTATATTCGCCGCGTGTGTGTCCTCACGCTCCTGGCTTCGATATTCGAATGTATAGGAGCGGAGAATTTCGCTCGCTCGTAATATACGAGCTCGCAAGTGGACTGTATTTAATATCTGGCGTGAAAAGAATTAAATTTCCTTTCGACGCCGAACTGAGTCGATTGTCTAGTGGACGGGGATGCAAGTGGAGGTTGTAAGGCTCCAAATGCACTGATCCCGTGAGTATGCCCACGGAGTCTGTGCGTCGAGTCGCACTGCAGTACAACGGCACGACCGTTGATCTGCGGCTTCTCTTTAACGTTCCAACAGATGACTTGTTGGTCGAGAATTGTACTGCGAAGCCCGACAGCACGTGGTTCACTGCACGAATGCACCACTCGATGTGATTCGTGACAGTATTTGAACTACGTGGGGGCCTGACCCGCGACTCCTTGACCTCTCCGCACAGGTGCTCCTCTAAGCGTTACACCGACGGGGTCTGTAGAGGGAAGGAATCGAAGACCGAAAGTCAAGCGTCCGAAGTGGACGCTGACCTGACTCCAGTGAGCCCACCTCGAGGTTCACCACGTAGGTGCCTCCCTTCGGTGTCTCCTAAGCCGAACGACAATCACAGAGAAGTTTGAACGGTATTCGCCCACTTCTCTGTGTTTCAAACGTTTATACGCTTGAAACGACAAAATAATACTGTACGAGGGGGGTCGAGCACCTTATTGGTGTATTCTCGAGCCCTCCAAATTAGACAGAAAATAGAAATTGAGCTTGTTTGGGACTTTCCCGAACGAAACTCCTGAATGCTTTTATTCGAATCGAGAGTCGACTCGTTTGATAAGCAAAGACTAAAATTAATGAGTGCTAGTTTGAGTTTTTAATGAATTCTCAGCTGTGCGAGGTCAATCAGAGGACCCGCACCAGACTGAACATCGACTCGTTGCACCCTTTATTGGTTAATTGTCTGCTAGCTTTATCTCGAGAATTTCACTCTCGAGATTCGCTCGAAATCTGTTCGGACACGATCGGGAGCCGATGTGCCTTCTTCAGAATTCGTTGTGAGACTGTTTCGATTGACAGCCGAAAACGTCGCCGCGTTGCTCCAATTAGCCGTTCCGCGGCGCTGTCCAAATTTCGGCAGTAGATCTTTGTCTAATTCTCTACGCGCTACTCTCGCACGGTACTGACGTCATCAACACCGTTAGCACACTCGAATCGAAGGTAATGAGCCGTTACCGATGGCAGAAAAACTAGTAATACACGCGTTTTTCTATCACTGTTTGCTGTACAAATCCTATTAGAGATAATCTCCTTCGAATTGTACGTTAACAGGATTAACGGTAATCGCGGCCGAGGACAATCGCTCGGCATTATGCAAATCTTTAAACACGCATATTTCTCGTACTTGTTGGCCAGATCCTGGGCTTTTTCTGGTTTGGATCACGTAGTAATGTGGTACCACACTGAAGCAGTCGACTAAACCTGGTCTCGATCAATATTATAGAGGATGACGCATGCTAGGTCTAGGTTAGGTCTGGGATTTGCTCTCATCAGGCTCATACTTTCGCATATTTCTCATACTTGATGGCCAGATTCTGGGCTTTTTTTTTGGTTTGGATCACGTATTAATGTGGTACCACACTGAAACAGTCAATTGAACCTGGTTTCGATCAATATTTTAGAGGATAACGCATGTTAGGTCTAGGTTAGGTCTGCGATTTGCTCTCATCAGGCTCATACTTTCGCATATTTCTCATACTTGTTGGCCAGATCCTGGGCTTTTTCTGGATTGGATCACGTAGTAATGTGGTACCACACTGAAACAGTCGACTAAACCTGGTCTCGATCAATATTTCAGAGCAAAACGCATGTTAGGTCTAGGTTAGGCCTGGGATTTGCCCTCTTCAGTCTCATACTTTCGCATTCTTCACATACTTCTTGAACAGATCCTGGGTTATTTCAGGTTTGGATCACACAGTAATGTGGTACCACACTGAAACAGTCGACTAAGCCTGGTCTCGATCAATATTTTAGGGAATAACGCATGTTAGGTCTAGGTCAGGTCTGGGATTTGCTCTCATCAGGCTCATACTTTCGCATATTTCTCATACTTGATGGCCAGATTCTGGGCTTTTTCCGGTTTGGATCACGTAGTAATGTGGTACCACACTGAAACAGTCGACTAAACCTGGTCTCAATCAATATTTTAGGGGATAACGCATGTTAGGTCTAGTTTAGGTGTGGGATTTGCTCTCATCAGGCTCATACTTTCGCATATTTCTCATACTTGATGTCCAGATTCTGGGCTTTTTCCGGTTTGGATCACGTAGTAATGTGGTAGCACACTGAAACAGTATGTTAAACCTGGTTTCGATCAATATTTTAGAAGATAACGCATGTTAGGTCTAGGTTAGGTCTGGGATTTGCTCTCTTCAGGCTCATACTTTCGCATATTTCTCATACTTGATGGCCAGATTCTGGGCTTTTTTTTGGTTTGGATCACGTATTAATGTGGTGCCACACTGAAGCAGTCGACTAAACCTGGTTTCGACCAATATTTTAGAGGATAACGCATGTTAGGACTGGATTTGGTCTGGGATTTGCCCTTATCAGTCTCATACTTTCGCATTCTTCACATACTTCTTGAACAGATCCTGGGTTTTTTCTGGTTTGGATCACATTGTAGTGGGGTACCACACTGAAGCAGTCGATTAAACCTTGTTTCGGTCGATATTTTAGAGGATAACGCATGTTAAGTCTGAGTTGGGTCTAGGATTTGCCCTCATCAGGCTCATACTTTCGCATATTTCTGATACTTGATGGCCAGTTCCTGGGCTTCTTCTGGTTTGGATCACATAGAAATGTGGTACCACACTGAAACAGTCAGTTAAACCTGGTTTCGATCAATATTTTAGAGGATAACGCATGTTAGGTCTAGGTTAGGACTTGGATTTGCCCCCATCAGACTCATACTTTCGCATTCTTCACATACTTGTTGAACAGATCCCGGGTTTTTTCTGGTTTGGATCACGTGGTAATGTGGTACCACACTGAAACAGACCATTAAACCTGGTTTCGATCAACATTTTAGAGGATAACGCATATTAGGTCTAGGTTAGGTCTTGGATTTGCTCTCATCAGGCTCATACTTTCGCATATTTCTCATACTTGTTGGCCAGATCCTGGGCTTTTTCTGGATTGGATCACGTAGTAATGTGGTACCACACTGAAACAGTCGACTAAACCTGGTCTCGATCAATATTTCAGAGGAAAACGCATGTTAGGTCTAGGTTAGGCCTGGGATTTGCCCTCTTCAGTCTCACACTTTCGCATTCTTCACATACTCCTTGAACAGATCCTGGGTTTTTTCTGGTTTGGTTCACTTTGTAGTGGGGTACCACACTGAAACAGTCGATTAAACCTTGTTTCGGTCGATATTTTAGAGGATAACGCATGTTAAGTCTGAGTTGGGTCTAGGATTTGCCCTCATCAGGCTCATACTTTCGCATATTTCTCATACTTGATGGCCAGTTCCTGGGCTTCTTCTGGTTTGGATCACATAGAAATGTGGCACCACACTGAAACAGTCAGCTAAACCTAGTTTCGATCAATATTTTAGAGGATAACGCATGTTAGGTCTAGGTTAGGACTTGGATTTGCCCCCATCAGACTCATACTTTCGCATTCTTCACATACTTGTTGAACAGATCCCGGGTTTTTTCTGGTTTGGATCACGTGGTAATGTGGTACCACACTGAAACAGACCATTAAAACATGGTTTCGATCAATATTTTAGAGGTTAACGCATGTTAGGTCTAGGTTAGGTCTGGGATTTGCACTCATCAGGCTCATACTTTCGCATATTTTTCATACTTGATGGCCAGATTCTGGGCCTTTTTTGGTTTCGATCGCGTAGTAATGCGGTATCGCACTGAAACAGGCCATTAAACCTGGTTTCGATCAATATTTTAGAGGATAACACATGTCAAGTCTGAGTTGGGTCTAGGATTTGCCCTCATCAGGCTCATACCTTCGCATATTTCTCTTACTTGATGGCCAGATTCTGGGCTTTTTCTGGTTTGGATCACGTAGTAATGTGGTGCCACACTGAAACAGTCGACTAAACCTGGTCACGATCAATATTTTAGTGGATAACGCATGTTATGTCTAGGTTAGGCCTGGGATTTGCGCTCATCAGGGTCATACTTTCGCATTCATCACATACTTGTTGAACAGATCCTGGGTTTTTTCTGGTTTGGATCACGTAGTAATGTGGTACCTCACTGAATCAGTCGATTAAACCAGGTTTCGATCAATATTTTAGAGGATAACGCATGTTAGGTCTAGGTTAGGCCCGGGATTTGCACTCATCAGGGTCATACTTTCGCATTCTTCACATACTTGTTGAACAGAACCTGGTTTTTTTCTGGTTTGGATCACGAGGTAATGTGGTACCACACTGAAACAGTCAATTAAACCTGGTTTCCATCAATATTTTAGCGGATAACGCGTGTTAGGTCTAGGTTAGTTCTGGGATTTGCTCTCATCAGGCTCATACTTTCGCACATTTCTCATACTTGATGGCCAGATTCCGGGCTTTTTTTTGGTTTGGATCACGTAGTAATGTGGTACCACACTGAAACAGTCGACTAAACCTGGTCTCGATCAATATTTTAGGGGATAACGCATGTTAGGTCTAGGTTAGGTGTGGGATTTGCTCTCATCGGCTGATACTTTCTCATATTTCTCATACTTGTTGGCTAGATCCTGGGCTTTTTCTGGTTTGGATCACGTAGTAATGTGGTACCACAATGAATCAGTCGATTAAAGCTGGTGACGATCAATATTTTAGGGGATAACGCATATACGTCTAGGTTAGGTCTGGGATTTGCTCTCATCAGGCTCATGCTTTCACATATTTATCAATCTTGTTAGCCAGATCCTGGGCTTCCACTAGTTTGGATCACATTGTAATGTGGTACCACACTGACACAAGTCAATTAAACCTGGTTTCGATCAATATTTTAGAGGATGACACATGTTAGGTCTAGGTTAGGTCTGGGATTTGCACTCATCAGGATCATACTTTCGCATATTTCTCATACTTGATGGCCAGATTCTGGGCTTTTTTCTGGTTTGGATCACGTAGTAATGTGGTACCACACTGAAACAGTCAATTAAACCTGGTTTCCATCATTATTTTAGCGGATAACGCGTGTTAGGTCTAGGTTAGTTCTGGGATTTGCTCTCATCAGGCTCATACTTTCGCACATTTCTCATACTTGATGGCCAGATTCCGGGCTTTTTTTTGGTTTGGATCACGTAGTAATGTGGTACCACACTGAAACAGTCGACTAAACCTGGTCTCGATCAATATTTTAGGGGATAACGCATGTTAGGTCTAGGTTAGGTCTGGGTTTTCCTCTCATCAGGCTCACACTTTCGCATATTTCTCATACTTGATGGCCAGATTCTGGGCTTCTTCTGGTTTGGATCACGTAGTAATGTGGTACCACACTGAAACAGTCGACTAAACCTGGTCTCGATCGATATTTTAGAGGATAACGCATGTTAGGTCTAGGTAAGGCCTGGGATTTGCCCACATCAGGGTCAAGCTTTCGCATTCTTCACATACTTCTTGAACAGATCCTGGGTTATTTCTGGTTTGGGTCACACAGTGATGTGGTACCACACTGAAACAGTCGACTAGACCTGGCCTCGATCAATATTTCAGAGGATAACGCGTGTTAGGTCTAGGTTAGGCCTGGGATTTGCCCTCTTCAGTCTCATACTTTCGCATTCTTCGCATACTTCTTGAACAGATCCTGGGTTATTTCTGGTTTGGATCACACAGTGATGCGGTACCACACTGAAACAGTCGACTAAACCTGGTCTCGATCAATATTTTAGGGGATAACGCATGTTAGGTCTAGGTTAGGTCTGGGATTTGCTCTCATCAGGCTCATACTTTCGCATATTTCTCATATTTGATGGCCAGATTCTGGGCTTTTTCTGGTCGGGATCACATAGTAATATGGTTCCACCCTGAAACAGTCCATTAAACCTGGTTTCGATCGATATTTTAGAGGATAACGCATGTTAGGTCTAGGTTAGGCCTGGGATTTGCCCTGATCAGGGTCATACTTTCGCATTCTTCACATACTTGTCGAACAGATCCTGGGTTTTTTTTGGTTGGGGTCACGTAGTAATGCGGAACCACACTGAAACAGCCTATTAAACCCGGTTTCGATCAATATTTTAGAGGATAACGCATGTTAGGTCAGGTTAGGTGTGGGATTTGCTCTCATCGGCTCATACTTTCGCATATTTCTCATACTTGTTGGCTAGATCCTGGGCTTTTTCTGGTTTGGATCACGTAGTAATGTGGTACCACAATGAATCAGTCGACTAAAACTGGTCTCGATCAATATTTTAGGGGATAACGCATGTTAGGTCTAGGTTAGGTCTGGGATTTGCACTCATCAGGATCATACTTTCGCATATTTCTCATACTTGGTGGCCAGATTCTGGCCTTTTTTTGGCTTAGATCACGTAGTAATGTGGTACCACACTGAAACAGTATATTAAACCTGGTTTTGATCAATATTTTATAGGATAACGCATGTTAGGTCTAGGTTAGGTCTGGGATTTGCTCTCATCAGGCTCATACTTTCGCATATTTCTCATACTTGTTGGCCAGAACCTGGGCCTTTTCTGGAATGGATCACGTAGTGATGTGGTACCACCCTGAAACAGACGACTAAACCTGGTCTCGATCAATATTTTAGAGGGTAACGCATGTTAGGTTCTGGATTAGGTCTGGGATTTGCTCTCATCAGGCTCATACTTTCGCATATTTCTCATATTTGATGGCCAGATTCTGGGCTTCTTCTGGTTGGGATCACACAGTAATATGTTTCCACCCTGAAACAGTCCATTAAACCTGGTTTCGATCAATATTTCAGAGGATAACGCATGTTAGGTCTAGGTTGGGCCTGGGATTTGCCCTCATCAGGGTCATACTTTCGCATTCTTCACATACCTGTTGAACAGATCCTAGGTTTTTTCTGGTTTGGATCACATTGTAGTGTGGTACCACACTGAAACAGTCGATTAAACCTTGTTTCGATCGATATTTTCGAGGATAACGCACGTTAAGTTTAAATTGGGTTCTAGGATTTGCCCTCATCAGGCTCATACTATCGCATATTTCTCATACTTGATGGTCAGATCCTGGGCCTCTTCTGGTTTGGATCACGTAGTTATGTGGTACCACACTGAAACAGTCGACTAAACCTGGTCTCGATCAATATTTTAGAGGATAGCGCATGTAAGGTCTGGATTAGGTCTGGGATTTGCTCTCATGAGGCTCATACTTTCGCATATTTCTCATATTTGATGGCCAGATTCTGGGCTTTTTCTGGTTGGGATCACATAGTAATATGGTTCCACCCTGAAACAGTCCATTAAACCTGGTTTCGATCGATATTTTAGAGGATAACGCATGTTAGGTCTAGGTTAGGCCTGGCATTCGCTCTCATCAGGCTCATACTTTCGCATATTTCTCATACTTGATGGCCAGATTCTGGGCTTTTATTGGCTTGGATCACGTAGAAATGTGGTACCACACTGAAACAGTCTATTAAACCTGGTTTCGATCAATATTTTAGAGGATAACGCATGTTAGGTCTAGGTTAGGTGTGGGATTTGCTCTCATCGGCTCATACTTTCGCATACTTCTCATACTTGTTGGCTAGATCCTGGGCTTTTTCTGGTTTATATCACTTACTAATGTGGTCCCGCACTGAAACAGTCGACTAAACCTGGTCACGATCAATATTTTACGGGATAACTCATGTTAGGTCTAGTTTAGGTCTGGGATTTGCTCTCATCAGGCTCATACTTTCGCATATTTCTCATACTTGATGGCCAGATTCTGGGCTTTTTCCGGTTTGGGTCACGTAGTAATGTGGTACCACACTGAAACAGTCGACTAAACCTGGTCTCGATCAATATTTCAGAGGATAACACATGCTAGGCCTACGTTAGGTGTGGGATTTGCTGTCATCAGGATCATACTTTCGCATATTTCTCATACTTGATGGCCAGATTCTGGCCTTTTTTTGGCTTAGATCACGTAGTAATGTGGTACCACACTGAAACAGTATATTAAACCTGGTTTTGATCAATATTTTAGAAGATAACGCATGTTAGGTCTTGGTTAAGTCTGGGATTTGCTCTCATCAGGCTCATACTTTCGCATATTTCTCGTTTTTGATGGCCAGATCCTTGGCTTTTTCTGGTTGGGATCACATAGTAATATGGTTCCACCCTGAAACAGTCCATTAAACCTGGTATCGATCGATATTTTAGAGGATAACGCATGTTAGGTCTAGGTTAGGCCTGGGATTTGCCCACATCAGACTCATACTTTCGCATATTTATCTATCTTGTTGGCCAGATCCTGGGCTTCCACTGGTTTGAGTCACGTAGTAATGCGGTACCACACTGAAACCGTCGACTAAACCTGGTCTCAATCAATATTTTAGAGGATAACGCATGTTAGGTCTAGGTTAGGTCTGGGATTTGCTCTCATCAGGCTCATACTTTCGCATATTTCTCAAACTTGATGGCCAGATTCTGGGCTTTTTTTTGGTTTAGATCACGTAGTAATGCGGTACCACATGGAAACAGTCCATTAAACCTGGTTTCGATCGATATTTTAGAGGATAACGCATGTTAGGTCTAGGTTAGGTCTGGGATTCGCTCTCATCAGGCTCATACTGTCGCATATTTCTCATACTTGATGGCCAGATTCTGGGCTTTTTTTTGGTTTGGATCACGTAGTAATGTGGTACCACACTGAAAGAGTCTCTTAAACCTGGTTTCGATCAATATTTTAGAGGATAACGCATGTTAGGTCTAGGTTAGGTCTGGGATTGGCTCTCATCAGGCTCATACTTTCGCATATTTCCCATACTTGTTGGCCAGATCCTGGGCTTTTTCTGGATTGGATCACGTAGTAATGTGGTAGCACACTGAAACAGTCGACTAAACCTGGTCTCGATCAATATTTCAGAGGATAACGCATGCTAGGTCTAGGTTAGGCATCGGATTTGCCCTCTTCAGTCTCATACTTTCGCATTCTTCACATACTTCTTGAACAGATCCTGGGTTATTTCTGGTTTGGATCACACAGTGATGTGGTACCACACTGAAACAGTCGACTAAACCTGGTCTCGATCAATATTTTAGGGGATAACGCATGTTAGGTCTAGGTTAGCTCTGGGATTTGCTCTCATCAGGCTCATACTTTCGCATTTTTCTCATACTTGATGGCCAGATTCTGGGCTTCTTCTGGTTTGGATCACGTGGTAATGTGTTACCACACTGAAACAAACCATTAAACCAGGTTTCGATCAATATTTTTGAGGGTAACGCATGTTAGGTCTAGGTTAGGTCTGGGAGTTGCACTCATCAGGCTCATACTTTCGCATATTTCTCATACTTGATGTCGAGAATCTGGGCCTTTTTCTGGTTTGGATCACGTAGTGATGTGGTGCCACACTGAAACAGTCGACTAAACCTGGTTTCGATCAATATTTTAGAGGATAACGCATGTTAGGACTGGATTAGGTCTGGGATTTGCCCTTATCAGTCTCATGCTTTCGCATTCTTCACATACTTCTTGAACAGATCCCGGGTTTTTTCTGGTTTGGATCACGTGGTAATGTGGTACCACACTGAGACAGACCATTAAACCTGGTTTCGATCAATATTTTAGAGGATAACGCATGTTAGGTCTAGGTTAGGTCTGGGATTTGCACTCATCAGGCTCATACATTCGCATATTTCTCATACTTGATGGCCAGATTCTGGGCCTTTTTTGGTTTCGATCGCGTAGTAATGCGGTATCGCACTGAAACAGGCCATTAAGCCTGGTTTCGATCAATATTTTAGAGGATAACACATGTTAAGTCTGAGTTGGGTCTAGGATTTGCCCTCATCAGGCTCATACTTTCGCATATTTCTCTTACTTGATGGCCAGATTCTGGGCTTTTTCTGGTTTGGATCACGTAGTAATGTGGTGCCACACTGAAACAGTCGACTAAACCTGGTCACGATCAATATTTTAGTGGATAACGCATGTTATGTCTAGGTTAGGTCTGGGATTTGCACTCATCAGGCTCATACTTTCGCATTTTTCACATGCTTCTTGAACAGATCCTGGTTTTTTTCTGGTTTGGATCACATAGTAATGTGGTACCGCACTGAAACAGTCGATTAAACCAGGTTTCGATCAATATTTTAGAGGATAACGCATGTTAGGTCTAGGTTAGGCCTGGGATTTGCGCTCATCAGGGTCATACTTTCGCATTCATCACATACTTGTTGAACAGATCCTGGGTTTTTTCTGGTTTGGATCACGTAGTAATGTGGTACCACACTGAATCAGTCGATTAAACCAGGTTTCGATCAATATTTTAGAGGATAACGCATTTTAGGTCTAGGTTAGGCCTGGGATTTGCACTCATCAGGGTCATACTTTCGCATTCTTCACATACTTGTTGAACAGAACCTGGTTTTTTTCTGGTTTGGATCACGAGGTAATGTGGTACCACACTGAAACAGACAATTAAGCATGGTTTCGATCAATATTTTAGAGGATAACCCATATTAGGTCTAGGTTAGTTCTGGGATTTGCACTTATCAGGCTCATACTTTCGCATTGTTAAAAAGCTGATGCTTTTAACGACGAAGTCCGGATAGAGGGATCGGATTTTTATTGTGGGAAGTGAGTTGGGAATTTAAGATTTTCTTTTTCAAAGAAACTGTTTATTATAAAAAATAAAAATAAAATAAACAATCAGAAATAACGAAAATTCTTATTAAATTGTTTTCAACGATTTCCTGGTCGGAACCGACACGTTGAGGTAGGCCAAGGTTCTGTGAACAGAAAAACACGGCAATGTGTTAGACACGTAAACACGTTACACGTATATTCGCCGCGTGTGTGTCCTCACGCTCCTGGCTTCGATATTCGAATGTATAGGAGCGGAGAATTTCGCTCGCTCGTAATATACGAGCTCGCAAGTGGACTGTATTTAATATCTGGCGTGAAAAGAATTAAATTTCCTTTCGACGCCGAACTGAGTCGATTGTCTAGTGGACGGGGATGCAAGTGGAGGTTGTAAGGCTCCAAATGCACTGATCCCGTGAGTATGCCCACGGAGTCTGTGCGTCGAGTCGCACTGCAGTACAACGGCACGACCGTTGATCTGCGGCTTCTCTTTAACGTTCCAACAGATGACTTGTTGGTCGAGAATTGTACTGCGAAGCCCGACAGCACGTGGTTCACTGCACGAATGCACCACTCGATGTGATTCGTGACAGTATTTGAACTACGTGGGGGCCTGACCCGCGACTCCTTGACCTCTCCGCACAGGTGCTCCTCTAAGCGTTACACCGACGGGGTCTGTAGAGGGAAGGAATCGAAGACCGAAAGTCAAGCGTCCGAAGTGGACGCTGACCTGACTCCAGTGAGCCCACCTCGAGGTTCACCACGTAGGTGCCTCCCTTCGGTGTCTCCTAAGCCGAACGACAATCACAGAGAAGTTTGAACGGTATTCGCCCACTTCTCTGTGTTTCAAACGTTTATACGCTTGAAACGACAAAATAATACTGTACGAGGGGGGTCGAGCACCTTATTGGTGTATTCTCGAGCCCTCCAAATTAGACAGAAAATAGAAATTGAGCTTGTTTGGGACTTTCCCGAACGAAACTCCTGAATGCTTTTATTCGAATCGAGAGTCGACTCGTTTGATAAGCAAAGACTAAAATTAATGAGTGCTAGTTTGAGTTTTTAATGAATTCTCAGCTGTGCGAGGTCAATCAGAGGACCCGCACCAGACTGAACATCGACTCGTTGCACCCTTTATTGGTTAATTGTCTGCTAGCTTTATCTCGAGAATTTCACTCTCGAGATTCGCTCGAAATCTGTTCGGACACGATCGGGAGCCGATGTGCCTTCTTCAGAATTCGTTGTGAGACTGTTTCGATTGACAGCCGAAAACGTCGCCGCGTTGCTCCAATTAGCCGTTCCGCGGCGCTGTCCAAATTTCGGCAGTAGATCTTTGTCTAATTCTCTACGCGCTACTCTCGCACGGTACTGACGTCATCAACACCGTTAGCACACTCGAATCGAAGGTAATGAGCCGTTACCGATGGCAGAAAAACTAGTAATACACGCGTTTTTCTATCACTGTTTGCTGTACAAATCCTATTAGAGATAATCTCCTTCGAATTGTACGTTAACAGGATTAACGGTAATCGCGGCCGAGGACAATCGCTCGGCATTATGCAAATCTTTAAACACGCATATTTCTCGTACTTGTTGGCCAGATCCTGGGCTTTTTCTGGTTTGGATCACGTAGTAATGTGGTACCACACTGAAGCAGTCGACTAAACCTGGTCTCGATCAATATTATAGAGGATGACGCATGCTAGGTCTAGGTTAGGTCTGGGATTTGCTCTCATCAGGCTCATACTTTCGCATATTTCTCATACTTGATGGCCAGATTCTGGGCTTTTTTTTTGGTTTGGATCACGTATTAATGTGGTACCACACTGAAACAGTCAATTGAACCTGGTTTCGATCAATATTTTAGAGGATAACGCATGTTAGGTCTAGGTTAGGTCTGCGATTTGCTCTCATCAGGCTCATACTTTCGCATATTTCTCATACTTGTTGGCCAGATCCTGGGCTTTTTCTGGATTGGATCACGTAGTAATGTGGTACCACACTGAAACAGTCGACTAAACCTGGTCTCGATCAATATTTCAGAGCAAAACGCATGTTAGGTCTAGGTTAGGCCTGGGATTTGCCCTCTTCAGTCTCATACTTTCGCATTCTTCACATACTTCTTGAACAGATCCTGGGTTATTTCAGGTTTGGATCACACAGTAATGTGGTACCACACTGAAACAGTCGACTAAGCCTGGTCTCGATCAATATTTTAGGGAATAACGCATGTTAGGTCTAGGTCAGGTCTGGGATTTGCTCTCATCAGGCTCATACTTTCGCATATTTCTCATACTTGATGGCCAGATTCTGGGCTTTTTCCGGTTTGGATCACGTAGTAATGTGGTACCACACTGAAACAGTCGACTAAACCTGGTCTCAATCAATATTTTAGGGGATAACGCATGTTAGGTCTAGTTTAGGTGTGGGATTTGCTCTCATCAGGCTCATACTTTCGCATATTTCTCATACTTGATGTCCAGATTCTGGGCTTTTTCCGGTTTGGATCACGTAGTAATGTGGTAGCACACTGAAACAGTATGTTAAACCTGGTTTCGATCAATATTTTAGAAGATAACGCATGTTAGGTCTAGGTTAGGTCTGGGATTTGCTCTCTTCAGGCTCATACTTTCGCATATTTCTCATACTTGATGGCCAGATTCTGGGCTTTTTTTTGGTTTGGATCACGTATTAATGTGGTGCCACACTGAAGCAGTCGACTAAACCTGGTTTCGACCAATATTTTAGAGGATAACGCATGTTAGGACTGGATTTGGTCTGGGATTTGCCCTTATCAGTCTCATACTTTCGCATTCTTCACATACTTCTTGAACAGATCCTGGGTTTTTTCTGGTTTGGATCACATTGTAGTGGGGTACCACACTGAAGCAGTCGATTAAACCTTGTTTCGGTCGATATTTTAGAGGATAACGCATGTTAAGTCTGAGTTGGGTCTAGGATTTGCCCTCATCAGGCTCATACTTTCGCATATTTCTGATACTTGATGGCCAGTTCCTGGGCTTCTTCTGGTTTGGATCACATAGAAATGTGGTACCACACTGAAACAGTCAGTTAAACCTGGTTTCGATCAATATTTTAGAGGATAACGCATGTTAGGTCTAGGTTAGGACTTGGATTTGCCCCCATCAGACTCATACTTTCGCATTCTTCACATACTTGTTGAACAGATCCCGGGTTTTTTCTGGTTTGGATCACGTGGTAATGTGGTACCACACTGAAACAGACCATTAAACCTGGTTTCGATCAACATTTTAGAGGATAACGCATATTAGGTCTAGGTTAGGTCTTGGATTTGCTCTCATCAGGCTCATACTTTCGCATATTTCTCATACTTGTTGGCCAGATCCTGGGCTTTTTCTGGATTGGATCACGTAGTAATGTGGTACCACACTGAAACAGTCGACTAAACCTGGTCTCGATCAATATTTCAGAGGAAAACGCATGTTAGGTCTAGGTTAGGCCTGGGATTTGCCCTCTTCAGTCTCACACTTTCGCATTCTTCACATACTCCTTGAACAGATCCTGGGTTTTTTCTGGTTTGGTTCACTTTGTAGTGGGGTACCACACTGAAACAGTCGATTAAACCTTGTTTCGGTCGATATTTTAGAGGATAACGCATATTAGGTCTAGGTTAGGTCTTGGATTTGCTCTCATCAGGCTCATACTTTCGCATATTTCTCATACTTGTTGGCCAGATCCTGGGCTTTTTCTGGATTGGATCACGTAGTAATGTGGTACCACACTGAAACAGTCGACTAAACCTGGTCTCGATCAATATTTCAGAGGAAAACGCATGTTAGGTCTAGGTTAGGCCTGGGATTTGCCCTCTTCAGTCTCACACTTTCGCATTCTTCACATACTCCTTGAACAGATCCTGGGTTTTTTCTGGTTTGGTTCACTTTGTAGTGGGGTACCACACTGAAACAGTCGATTAAACCTTGTTTCGGTCGATATTTTAGAGGATAACGCATGTTAAGTCTGAGTTGGGTCTAGGATTTGCCCTCATCAGGCTCATACTTTCGCATATTTCTCATACTTGATGGCCAGTTCCTGGGCTTCTTCTGGTTTGGATCACATAGAAATGTGGCACCACACTGAAACAGTCAGCTAAACCTAGTTTCGATCAATATTTTAGAGGATAACGCATGTTAGGTCTAGGTTAGGACTTGGATTTGCCCCCATCAGACTCATACTTTCGCATTCTTCACATACTTGTTGAACAGATCCCGGGTTTTTTCTGGTTTGGATCACGTGGTAATGTGGTACCACACTGAAACAGACCATTAAAACATGGTTTCGATCAATATTTTAGAGGTTAACGCATGTTAGGTCTAGGTTAGGTCTGGGATTTGCACTCATCAGGCTCATACTTTCGCATATTTTTCATACTTGATGGCCAGATTCTGGGCCTTTTTTGGTTTCGATCGCGTAGTAATGCGGTATCGCACTGAAACAGGCCATTAAACCTGGTTTCGATCAATATTTTAGAGGATAACACATGTCAAGTCTGAGTTGGGTCTAGGATTTGCCCTCATCAGGCTCATACCTTCGCATATTTCTCTTACTTGATGGCCAGATTCTGGGCTTTTTCTGGTTTGGATCACGTAGTAATGTGGTGCCACACTGAAACAGTCGACTAAACCTGGTCACGATCAATATTTTAGTGGATAACGCATGTTATGTCTAGGTTAGGCCTGGGATTTGCGCTCATCAGGGTCATACTTTCGCATTCATCACATACTTGTTGAACAGATCCTGGGTTTTTTCTGGTTTGGATCACGTAGTAATGTGGTACCTCACTGAATCAGTCGATTAAACCAGGTTTCGATCAATATTTTAGAGGATAACGCATGTTAGGTCTAGGTTAGGCCCGGGATTTGCACTCATCAGGGTCATACTTTCGCATTCTTCACATACTTGTTGAACAGAACCTGGTTTTTTTCTGGTTTGGATCACGAGGTAATGTGGTACCACACTGAAACAGTCAATTAAACCTGGTTTCCATCAATATTTTAGCGGATAACGCGTGTTAGGTCTAGGTTAGTTCTGGGATTTGCTCTCATCAGGCTCATACTTTCGCACATTTCTCATACTTGATGGCCAGATTCCGGGCTTTTTTTTGGTTTGGATCACGTAGTAATGTGGTACCACACTGAAACAGTCGACTAAACCTGGTCTCGATCAATATTTTAGGGGATAACGCATGTTAGGTCTAGGTTAGGTGTGGGATTTGCTCTCATCGGCTGATACTTTCTCATATTTCTCATACTTGTTGGCTAGATCCTGGGCTTTTTCTGGTTTGGATCACGTAGTAATGTGGTACCACAATGAATCAGTCGATTAAAGCTGGTGACGATCAATATTTTAGGGGATAACGCATATACGTCTAGGTTAGGTCTGGGATTTGCTCTCATCAGGCTCATGCTTTCACATATTTATCAATCTTGTTAGCCAGATCCTGGGCTTCCACTAGTTTGGATCACATTGTAATGTGGTACCACACTGACACAAGTCAATTAAACCTGGTTTCGATCAATATTTTAGAGGATGACACATGTTAGGTCTAGGTTAGGTCTGGGATTTGCACTCATCAGGATCATACTTTCGCATATTTCTCATACTTGATGGCCAGATTCTGGGCTTTTTTCTGGTTTGGATCACGTAGTAATGTGGTACCACACTGAAACAGTCAATTAAACCTGGTTTCCATCATTATTTTAGCGGATAACGCGTGTTAGGTCTAGGTTAGTTCTGGGATTTGCTCTCATCAGGCTCATACTTTCGCACATTTCTCATACTTGATGGCCAGATTCCGGGCTTTTTTTTGGTTTGGATCACGTAGTAATGTGGTACCACACTGAAACAGTCGACTAAACCTGGTCTCGATCAATATTTTAGGGGATAACGCATGTTAGGTCTAGGTTAGGTCTGGGTTTTCCTCTCATCAGGCTCACACTTTCGCATATTTCTCATACTTGATGGCCAGATTCTGGGCTTCTTCTGGTTTGGATCACGTAGTAATGTGGTACCACACTGAAACAGTCGACTAAACCTGGTCTCGATCGATATTTTAGAGGATAACGCATGTTAGGTCTAGGTAAGGCCTGGGATTTGCCCACATCAGGGTCAAGCTTTCGCATTCTTCACATACTTCTTGAACAGATCCTGGGTTATTTCTGGTTTGGGTCACACAGTGATGTGGTACCACACTGAAACAGTCGACTAGACCTGGCCTCGATCAATATTTCAGAGGATAACGCGTGTTAGGTCTAGGTTAGGCCTGGGATTTGCCCTCTTCAGTCTCATACTTTCGCATTCTTCGCATACTTCTTGAACAGATCCTGGGTTATTTCTGGTTTGGATCACACAGTGATGCGGTACCACACTGAAACAGTCGACTAAACCTGGTCTCGATCAATATTTTAGGGGATAACGCATGTTAGGTCTAGGTTAGGTCTGGGATTTGCTCTCATCAGGCTCATACTTTCGCATATTTCTCATATTTGATGGCCAGATTCTGGGCTTTTTCTGGTCGGGATCACATAGTAATATGGTTCCACCCTGAAACAGTCCATTAAACCTGGTTTCGATCGATATTTTAGAGGATAACGCATGTTAGGTCTAGGTTAGGCCTGGGATTTGCCCTGATCAGGGTCATACTTTCGCATTCTTCACATACTTGTCGAACAGATCCTGGGTTTTTTTTGGTTGGGGTCACGTAGTAATGCGGAACCACACTGAAACAGCCTATTAAACCCGGTTTCGATCAATATTTTAGAGGATAACGCATGTTAGGTCAGGTTAGGTGTGGGATTTGCTCTCATCGGCTCATACTTTCGCATATTTCTCATACTTGTTGGCTAGATCCTGGGCTTTTTCTGGTTTGGATCACGTAGTAATGTGGTACCACAATGAATCAGTCGACTAAAACTGGTCTCGATCAATATTTTAGGGGATAACGCATGTTAGGTCTAGGTTAGGTCTGGGATTTGCACTCATCAGGATCATACTTTCGCATATTTCTCATACTTGGTGGCCAGATTCTGGCCTTTTTTTGGCTTAGATCACGTAGTAATGTGGTACCACACTGAAACAGTATATTAAACCTGGTTTTGATCAATATTTTATAGGATAACGCATGTTAGGTCTAGGTTAGGTCTGGGATTTGCTCTCATCAGGCTCATACTTTCGCATATTTCTCATACTTGTTGGCCAGAACCTGGGCCTTTTCTGGAATGGATCACGTAGTGATGTGGTACCACCCTGAAACAGACGACTAAACCTGGTCTCGATCAATATTTTAGAGGGTAACGCATGTTAGGTTCTGGATTAGGTCTGGGATTTGCTCTCATCAGGCTCATACTTTCGCATATTTCTCATATTTGATGGCCAGATTCTGGGCTTCTTCTGGTTGGGATCACACAGTAATATGTTTCCACCCTGAAACAGTCCATTAAACCTGGTTTCGATCAATATTTCAGAGGATAACGCATGTTAGGTCTAGGTTGGGCCTGGGATTTGCCCTCATCAGGGTCATACTTTCGCATTCTTCACATACCTGTTGAACAGATCCTAGGTTTTTTCTGGTTTGGATCACATTGTAGTGTGGTACCACACTGAAACAGTCGATTAAACCTTGTTTCGATCGATATTTTCGAGGATAACGCACGTTAAGTTTAAATTGGGTTCTAGGATTTGCCCTCATCAGGCTCATACTATCGCATATTTCTCATACTTGATGGTCAGATCCTGGGCCTCTTCTGGTTTGGATCACGTAGTTATGTGGTACCACACTGAAACAGTCGACTAAACCTGGTCTCGATCAATATTTTAGAGGATAGCGCATGTAAGGTCTGGATTAGGTCTGGGATTTGCTCTCATGAGGCTCATACTTTCGCATATTTCTCATATTTGATGGCCAGATTCTGGGCTTTTTCTGGTTGGGATCACATAGTAATATGGTTCCACCCTGAAACAGTCCATTAAACCTGGTTTCGATCGATATTTTAGAGGATAACGCATGTTAGGTCTAGGTTAGGCCTGGCATTCGCTCTCATCAGGCTCATACTTTCGCATATTTCTCATACTTGATGGCCAGATTCTGGGCTTTTATTGGCTTGGATCACGTAGAAATGTGGTACCACACTGAAACAGTCTATTAAACCTGGTTTCGATCAATATTTTAGAGGATAACGCATGTTAGGTCTAGTTTAGGTCTGGGATTTGCTCTCATCAGGCTCATACTTTCGCATATTTCTCATACTTGATGGCCAGATTCTGGGCTTTTTCCGGTTTGGGTCACGTAGTAATGTGGTACCACACTGAAACAGTCGACTAAACCTGGTCTCGATCAATATTTCAGAGGATAACACATGCTAGGCCTACGTTAGGTGTGGGATTTGCTGTCATCAGGATCATACTTTCGCATATTTCTCATACTTGATGGCCAGATTCTGGCCTTTTTTTGGCTTAGATCACGTAGTAATGTGGTACCACACTGAAACAGTATATTAAACCTGGTTTTGATCAATATTTTAGAAGATAACGCATGTTAGGTCTTGGTTAAGTCTGGGATTTGCTCTCATCAGGCTCATACTTTCGCATATTTCTCGTTTTTGATGGCCAGATCCTTGGCTTTTTCTGGTTGGGATCACATAGTAATATGGTTCCACCCTGAAACAGTCCATTAAACCTGGTATCGATCGATATTTTAGAGGATAACGCATGTTAGGTCTAGGTTAGGCCTGGGATTTGCCCACATCAGACTCATACTTTCGCATATTTATCTATCTTGTTGGCCAGATCCTGGGCTTCCACTGGTTTGAGTCACGTAGTAATGCGGTACCACACTGAAACCGTCGACTAAACCTGGTCTCAATCAATATTTTAGAGGATAACGCATGTTAGGTCTAGGTTAGGTCTGGGATTTGCTCTCATCAGGCTCATACTTTCGCATATTTCTCAAACTTGATGGCCAGATTCTGGGCTTTTTTTTGGTTTAGATCACGTAGTAATGCGGTACCACATGGAAACAGTCCATTAAACCTGGTTTCGATCGATATTTTAGAGGATAACGCATGTTAGGTCTAGGTTAGGTCTGGGATTCGCTCTCATCAGGCTCATACTGTCGCATATTTCTCATACTTGTTGGCCAGATTCTGGGCTTCTTCTGGATTGGATCACGTAGTAATGTGGTACCACACTGAAACAGTCGACTAAACCTGGTCTCGATCGATATTTTAGAGGATAACGCATGTTAGGTCTAGGTTAGGTGTGGGATTTGCTCTCATCGGCTCATACTTTCGCATACTTCTCATACTTGTTGGCTAGATCCTGGGCTTTTTCTGGTTTATATCACTTACTAATGTGGTCCCGCACTGAAACAGTCGACTAAACCTGGTCACGATCAATATTTTACGGGATAACTCATGTTAGGTCTAGTTTAGGTCTGGGATTTGCTCTCATCAGGCTCATACTTTCGCATATTTCTCATACTTGATGGCCAGATTCTGGGCTTTTTCCGGTTTGGGTCACGTAGTAATGTGGTACCACACTGAAACAGTCGACTAAACCTGGTCTCGATCAATATTTCAGAGGATAACACATGCTAGGCCTACGTTAGGTGTGGGATTTGCTCTCATCAGGATCATACTTTCGCATATTTCTCATACTTGATGGCCAGATTCTGGCCTTTTTTTGGCTTAGATCACGTAGTAATGTGGTACCACACTGAAACAGTATATTAAACCTGGTTTTGATCAATATTTTAGAAGATAACGCATGTTAGGTCTTGGTTAAGTCTGGGATTTGCTCGCATCAGGCTCATACTTTCGCATATTTCTCGTTTTTGATGGCCAGATCCTTGGCTTTTTCTGGTTGGGATCACATAGTAATATGGTTCCACCCTGAAACAGTCCATTAAACCTGGTATCGATCGATATTTTAGAGGATAACGCATGTTAGGTCTAGGTTAGGCCTGGGATTTGCCCACATCAGACTCATACTTTCGCATATTTATCTATCTTGTTGGCCAGATCCTGGGCTTCCACTGGTTTGAGTCACGTAGTAATGCGGTACCACACTGAAACCGTCGACTAAACCTGGTCTCAATCAATATTTTAGAGGATAACGCATGTTAGGTCTAGGTTAGGTCTGGGATTTGCTCTCATCAGGCTCATACTTTCGCATATTTCTCAAACTTGATGGCCAGATTCTGGGCTTTTTTTTGGTTTAGATCACGTAGTAATGCGGTACCACATGGAAACAGTCCATTAAACCTGGTTTCGATCGATATTTTAGAGGATAACGCATGTTAGGTCTAGGTTAGGTCTGGGATTCGCTCTCATCAGGCTCATACTGTCGCATATTTCTCATACTTGTTGGCCAGATTCTGGGCTTCTTCTGGATTGGATCACGTAGTAATGTGGTACCACACTGAAACAGTCGACTAAACCTGGTCTCGATCGATATTTTAGAGGATAACGCATGTTAGGTCTGGATTAGGTCTGGGATTTGCTCTCATCAGGCTCATACTTTCGCATATTTCTCATATTTGATGGCCAGATTCTGGGCTTCTTCTGGTTAGGATCACATAGTAATATGGTTGCACCCTGAAACAGTCCATTAAACCTGGTTTCGATCGATATTTTAGAGGATAACGCATGTTAGGTCTAGGTTAGGCCTGGGATTTGCCCTCATCAGACTCATACTTTCGCATTCTTCACATACTTGTTGAACAGATCCTGGGTTTTTTTTGGTTGGGGTCACGTAGTACTGCGGTACCACAATGAAACAGTCGACTAAACCTGGTCTCGATCAATATTTTTGAGGATAACGCATGGTAGGTCCAGGTTAGGTGTGGGATTTGCTCTCATCGGCTCATACTTTCGCATATTTCTCATACTTGTTGGCTAGATCCTGGGCTTTTTTTGGTTTGGATCACGTAGTGATGCGGTACCACATTGAAACAGTCCATTAAACCTGGTTTCGATCAATATTTTAGAGGATAACGCATGTTAGGTCTGGGGTTAGGTTTGGGATTTGCTCTCATCAGGCTCAAGCTTTCGCATATTTCTCATACTTGTTGGCCAGATCCTGTGTTTTTTCTGGCTTGGTTCACGTAGTAATGTGGTACCACACTGAAACAGTCGACTAAACCTGGTCACGATCAATATTTAAGGGGATAACGCATGTTAGGTCTAGGTTAGGCCTGGGATTTGCCCCCATCAGACTCATACTTTCGCATTCTTCTCATACTTGTTGAACAGATCCTGGGTTTTTTCTTCTTTGGATCACGTAGTAATGTGGTACCACACTGAAACAGTCCATTAAACCTAGTCTGGGTCAACATTTCAAAGGATATCGCATGTTAAGTCTGGGTTAGGTCTAGGATTTGCCCTCATCAGGCTCATACTTTCGCATATTTCTCATACTTGATGGCCAGATTCTGGGCTTTTTCTGGTTGGGATCACATAGTAATATGGTTCCACCCTGAAACAGTCCATTAAACCTGGTCTCGATCAATATTTCAGAGGATAACGCATGTTAGGTCTAGGTTAGGCCTGGGATTTGCCCTCATCAGACTCATACTTTCGCATTCTTCTCATACTTGTTGAACAGATCCTGGGTTTTTTCTTCTTTGGATCACGTGGTAATGTGGTACCACACTGAAACAGTCAATTAAGCCTAGTCTGCGTCAACATTTCAAAGGATAACGCATGTTAGGTCTGGGTCAGGTCTGTGAATTGCTCTCATGAGGCTCATACTTTCGCATATTTCTCATACTTGATGGCCAGATTCTGGGCTTTTTCCGGTTTGGATCACGTAGTAATGTGGTACCACACTGAAACAGTCGACTAAACCTGGTCTCGATCAATATTTTAGGGGATAACGCATGTTAGGTCTAGTTTAGGTGTGGGATTTGCTCTCATCAGGCTCATACTTTCGCATATTTATCAATCTTGTTGGCCAGATCCTGGGCTTCCACTAGTTTGGATCACATAGTAATGTGGTACCACACTGACACCAGTCAATTAAACCTGGTTTCGATCAATATTTTAGAGGATGACACATGTTAGGTCTAGGTTAGGTCTGGGATTTGCACTCATCAGGATCATACTTCCGCATATTTCTCATACTTGATGGCCAGATTCTGGGCTTTTTTTGGCTTAGATCACGTAGTAATGTGGTACCACAATGAAGCAGTATATTAAACCTGGGTTTGATCAATATTTTAGAAGATAACGCATGTTAGGTCTAGGTTAGGTCTGGGATTTGCTCTCATCAGGCTCATACTTTCGTATATTTCTCATACTTGATGGCCAGATTCTGGGCTTTTTTCTTGTTTGGATCACGTTGTAATGTGGTACCACACTGAAACAGTCAATTAAACCTGGTTTCCATCAATATTTTAGAGGATAACGCATGTTAGGTCTAGGTTAGTTCTGGGATTTGCTCTCATCAGGCTCATACTTTCGCGCATTTCTCATACTTGATGGCCAGATTCTGGGCTTTTTTTTGGTTTGGATCACGTAGTAATGTGGTGCCACACTGAAACAGTCTATTAAACCTGGTTTCGATCAACATTTTAGAGGATAACGCATGTTAGGTCTAGGTTAGGTCTGAGATTTGCTCTCATCAGGCTCATACTTTCGCATATTTCTCATACTTGATGGCCAGATTCTGGGCTTTTTTTGGTTTGGATCACGTAGTAATGCGTTACCACATTGAAACAGACCATTAAACCTGCTTTCGATCAATATTTTAGAGGATAACGCATGTTAGGCCTAGGTTAGGTCTGGGATTCGCTCTCATCAGGCTCATACCGTCGCATATTTCTCATACTTGTTGGCCAGATCCTGGGCCTTTTCTGGTATGGATCACGTAGTAATGTGGTACCACACTGAAACAGTCGACTAAACCTGGTCTCGATCAATATTTTAGAGGATAGCGCATGTTAGGTCTGGATTAGGTCAGGGATTTGCTCTCATCCGGCTCATACTTTCGCATATTTCTCATATTTGATGGCCAGATTCTGGGCTTTTTCTGGTTGGGATCACATAGTAATATGGTTCCACCCTGAAACAGTCCATTAAACCTGGTTTCGATCGATATTTTAGAGGATAACGCATGTAAGGTCTAGGTTAGGCCTGGGATTTACTCTCATCAGGCTCATACTTTCGCATATTTATCAATCTTGTTGGCCAGATTCTGGGCTTTTTTTGGCTTGGATCACGTAGTAATGTGGTACCACAATGAATCAGTCGATTAAAGCTGGTGACGACCAATATTTTAGGGGATAACGCATGTTACGTCTAGGTTAGGTCTGGGATTTGCTCTCATCAGGCTCATACATTCGCGTATTTATCAATCTTGTTGGCCAGATCCTGGGCTTCCACTAGTTTGGATCACATAGTAATGTGGTACCACACTGACACAAGTCAATTAAACCTGGTTTCGATCAATATTTTAGAGGATAACACATGTTAGGTCTAGGTTAGGTCTGGGATTTGCACTCATCAGGATCATACTTTCGCATATTTCTCATACTTGATGGCTAGATTCTGGGCTTTTTTTGGCTTAGATCACGTAGTAATGTGGTACCACACTGAAACAGTATATTAAACCTGGTTTTGATCAATATTTTAGAAGATAACGCATGTTAGGTCTAGGTTAGGTCTGGGATTTGCTCTCATCAGGCTCATACTTACGCATATTTCTCAAACTTGATGGCCAGATTCTGGGCTTTTTTTGGCTTGGATCACGTAGTAATGTGGTACCACACTGAAACAGTCTATTAAACCTGGTTTCGATCAATATTTTAGAGGATAACGCATGTTAGGTCTAGGTTAGGTCTGGGATTTGCTCTCATCAGGCTCATACTTTCGCATATTTCTCATACTTGTTGGCCAGATCCTGGGCTTTGTCTGGATTGGATCACGTAGTAATGTGGTACCACACTGGAACAGTCGACTAAACCTGGTCTCGATCAATATTTCAGAGGATAACGCATGTTAGGTCTAGGTTAGGCCTGGGATTTGCCCGCTTCAGTCTCATACATTCGCATACTTCACATACTTCTTGAACAGATCCTGGGTTATTTCTGGTTTGGGTCACACAGTGATGTGGTACCACACTGAAACAGTCGACTAAACCTGGTCTCGATCAATATTTTAGGGGATAACGCATGTTAGGTCTAGGTTAGGTCTGGGATTTCCTCTCATCAGGCTCACACTTTCGCATATTTCTCATACTTGATGGCCAGATTCTAGGCTTCTTCTGGTTTGGATCACGTAGTAATGTGGTACCACACTGAAACAGTCGACTAAACCTGGTCTCGATCGATATTTTAGAGGATAACGCATGTTAGGTCTAGGTTAGGCCTGGGATTTGCCCTCATCAGGGTCATACTTTCGCATTCTTCACACACTTCTTGAACAGATCCTGGGTTTTTTCTGGTTTGGATCACATTGTAGTGTGGTACCACACTGAAACAGTCCATTAAACCTTGTTTCGATCGATATTTTAGAGGATAACGCATGTTAAGTATGAGTTGGGTCTAGGATTTGCCCTCATCAGGCTCATACTATCGCATATTTCTCATACTTGATGGCCAGATTCCGGGCTTTTTTTTGGTTTGGATCACGTAGTAATGTGGTACCACACTGAAACAGTCGACTAAACCTGGTCTCGATCAATATTTTAGGGGATAACGCATGTTAGGTCTAGGTTAGGTCTGGGATTTGCACTCATCAGGATCATACTTTCGCATATTTCTCATACTTGGTGGCCGGATTCTGGCCTTTTTTTGGCTTAGATCACGTAGTAATGTGGTACCACACTGAAACAGTATATTAAACCTGGTTTTGATCAATATTTTATAGGATAACGCATGTTAGGTCTAGGTTAGGTCTGGGATTTGCTCTCATCAGGCTCATACTTTCGCATATTTCTCATACTTGTTGGACAGAACCTGGGCCTTTTCTGGTATGGATCACGTAGTGATGTGGTACCACCCTGAAACAGACGACTAAACCTGGTCTCGATCAATATTTTAGAGGGTAACGCATGTTATGTCTGGATTAGGTCTGGGATTTGCTCTCATCAGGCTCATACTTTCGCATATTTCTCATATTTGATGGCCAGATTCTGGGCTTCTTCTGGTTGGGATCACACAGTAATATGTTTCCACCCTGAAACAGTCCATTAAATCTGGTTTCGATCGATATTTCAGAGGATAACGCATGTTAGGTCTAGGTTGGGCCTGGGATTTGCCCTCATCAGGGTCATACTTTCGCATTCTTCACACACTTCTTGAACAGATCCTGGGTTTTTTCTGGTTCGGATCACATTGTAGTGTGGTACCACACTGAAACAGTCCATTAAACCTTGTTTCGATCGATATTTTAGAGGATAACGCATGTTAAGTATGAGTTGGGTCTAGGATTTGCCCTCATCAGGCTCATACTATCGCATATTTCTCATACTTGATGGCCAGATTCCGGGCTTTTTTTTGGTTTGGATCACGTAGTAATGTGGTACCACACTGAAACAGTCGACTAAACCTGGTCTCGATCAATATTTTAGGGGATAACGCATGTTAGGTCTAGGTTAGGCCTGGGATTCGCTCTCATCAGGCTCATACTTTCGCGTATTTCTCATACTTCATGGCCAGATTCTGGGCTTTTTTTGGCTTGGATCTCGTAGAAATGTGGTACCACACTGAAACAGTCTATTAAACCTGGTTTTGATCAATATTTTAGAGGATAACGCATGTCAGGTCTAGGTTAGGTCTGGGATTTGCTCCCATCAGGCTCATACTTTCGCATATTTCTCATACTTGATGGCCAGATTCTGGGCTTTTTTCTGGTTTGGATCACGTAGAAATGTGGTACCACACTGAAACAGTCTATTAAACCTGGTTTCGATCGATATTTTAGACGATAACGCATGTTAGGTCTAGGTTAGGTGTGGAATTTGCTCTCATCGGCTCATACTTTCGCATATTTCTCATACTTGATGTCCAGATTCTGGGCTTTTTCCGGTTTCGGATCACGTAGTAATGTGGTACGACACTGAAATAGTCGACTAAACCTGGTCTCGATCAATATTTCAGAGGATAACACATGCTAGGTCTACGTTAGGTGTGGGATTTGCTCTCGTCAGGCTCATACTTTCGCATATTTCTCATACTTGATGGCCAGATTCTGGGCTTTTTTTGGCTTGGATCACGTAGTAATGTGGTACCACACTGAAACAGTCGACTAAACCTGGTCTCGATCAATATTTTAGGGGATAACGCATGTTAGGTTTAGTTTAGGTGTGGGTTTTGCTCTCATCAGGCTCATACTTTCGCATATTTCCCATACTTGATGTCCAGATACTGGGCTTTTTTTGGCTTGGATCACGTAGTAATGTGGTACCACACTGAAACAGACGACTAAACCTGGACACGATCAATATTTTACGGGATAACGCATGTTAGGTCTAGTTTAGGTCTGGGATTTGCTCTCATCAGGCTCATACTTTCGCATATTTCTCATACTTGATGGCCAGATTCTGGGCTTTTTCCGGTTTGGATCACGTAGTAATGTGGTACGGCACTGAAACAGTCGACTAATCCTGGTCTCGATCAATATTTCAGAGGATAACGCATGCTAGGTCTACGTAAGGTGTGGGATTTGGTCTCATCAGGCTCATACTTTCGCATATTTCTCATACTTTTGGCCAGATTCTGGGCTTTTTTTGGCTTGGATCACGTAGACATGTGGTACCACACTGAAACAGTCTATTAAACCTGGTTTCGATCAATATTTTAGAGGATAACGCATGTTAGGGCTAGGTTAGGTGTGGGATTTGCTCTCATCGGCTCATACTTTCGCATACTTCTCATACTTGTTGGCTAGATCCTGGGCTTTTTCTGGTTTGTATCACTTACTAATGTGGTGCCACACTGAAACAGTCGACTAAACCTGGTACCACGATCAATATTTTATGGGATAACTCATGTTAGGTCTAGTTTAGGTCTGGGATTTGCTCTCATCAGGCTCATACTTTCGCATATTTCTCATACTTGATGGCCAGATTCTGGGCTTTTTCCGGTTTGGATCACGTAGTAATGTGGTACGGCACTGAAACGGTCGTCTAATCCTGGTCTCGATCAATATTTCAGAGGATAACGCATGCTAGGTCTAGGTTAGGCCTCGGATTTGCACTCATTAGACTCATACTTTCGCATATTTCTCATACTTGATGGCCAGATTCTGGGCTTCTTTTGGCTTGGATCACGCAGAAATGTAGTACCACACTGAAACAGTCTATTAAACCTGGTTACGATCAATATTTTAGAGCATAACGCATGTTAGGCCTAGGTTAGGTGTGGAATTTGCTCTCATCGGCTCATACTTTCCCATATTTTTCATACTTGATGTCCAGATTCTGGGCTTTTTCCGGTTTGGATCACGTAGTAATGTGGTACGACAGTGAAACAGTCGACTAAACCTGGTTTCGATCAATATTTCAGAGGATAACGCATGCTAGGTCTACGTTAGGTGTGGGATTTGCTCTCGTCAGGCTCATACTTTCGCATATTTCTCATACTTCATGGCCAGATTCTGGGCTTTTTCCGGTTTGGGTCACGTAGTAATGTGGTACCACACTGAAACAGTCGACTAAACCTGGTCTCGATCAATATTTCAGAGGACAACACATGTTAGGTCTACGTTAGGTGTGGGATTTGCTCTCATCAGGCTCATACTTTCGCATATTTCTCATACTTGATGGCCAGATTCTCGGCTTTTTTTGGCTTGGATCACGTAGTAATGTGGTACCACACTGAAACAGTCGACTAAACCGGGTCTCGATCAATATTTTAGGGGATAACCCATGTTAGGTCTAGTTTAGGTGTGGGTTTTGCTCTCATCAGGCTCATACTTTCGCATATTTCTCATACTTGATGTCTAGATACTGGGCTTTTTTTTGGCTTGGATCACGTAGTAATGTGGTACCACACTGAAACAGTCGACTAAACCTGGTCACGATCAATATTTTACGGGACAACGCATGTTAGGTCTAGTTTATGTCTGGGATTTGCTCTCATCAGGCTCATACTTTCGCATATTTCTCACACTTGATGGCCAGATTCTGGGCTTTTTCCGGTTTGGATCACGTAGTAATGTGGTACGGCACTGAAACAGTCGACTAATCCTGGTCTCGATCAATATTTCAGAGGATAACGCATGCTAGGTCTACGTTAGGTGTGGGATTTGCTCTCATCAGGCTCATACTTTGGCATATTTCTCACACTTGATAGCCAGATTCTGGGCTTTTTTTGGCTTGGATCACGTAGCAATGTGGTACCACACTGAAACAGTCTATTAAACCTGGTTTTGATCAATATTTTAGAGGATAACGCATGTTAGGTCTAGGTTAGGTCTGGGATTTGCTCTCATCACGCTCATACTTTCGCATATTTCTCATACTTGTTGGCCAGATCCCGGGCTTTTTCAAGTTTGGATCACATAGTAACGTGGTACCACACTGAATCAGTCGATTAAACCAGGTTTCGATCAATATTTTAGATGATAACGCATGTTAGGTCTAGGTTAGGCCTCGGATTTGCCCTCATTAGACTCATACTTTCGCATTCTTCACATACTTGTCGAACAGATTCTGGGTTTTTTTTGGTTGGGGTCACGTAGTGATGCGGCACCACACTGAAACAGTCGACTAAACCTGGTCTCGATCAATATTTCAGAGGATAACACATGCTAGGTCTACGTTAGGTGTGGGATTTGCTTTCATCAGGCTCATACTTTCGCATATTTATCAATCTTGATGGCCAGATTCTGGGCTTTTTTTGGCTTGGATCACGTAGTAATGAGGTACCACAATGAATCAGGCGATTAAAGCTGGTCACGATCAATATTTTAGGGGATAACGCATGTTACGTCTAGGTTAGGTCTGGGATTTGCACTCATCAGGATCATACTTTTGCATATTTCTCATACTTGATGGCCAGATTCAGGGCTTTTTTTGGCTTAGATCACGTAGTAATGTGGTACCACACTGAAACGGTATATTAAACCTGGTTTCGATCAATATTTTAGAAGATAACGCATGTTAGGTCTAGGTTAGGTCTGGGATTTGCTCTCATCAGGCTCATACTTTCGCATATTTCTCATACTTGATGGCCAGATTCTGGGTTTTTTTCTGGTTTGGATCACGTAGAAATGTGGCACCACACTGAAACAGTCTATTAAGCCTGGTATCGATCAATATTTTAGAGGATAACGCATGTTAGGTCTAGGTTAGGTCTGGGATTTGCTCTCATCACGCTCATACTTTCGCATATTTCTCATACTTGTTGGCCAGATCCCGGGCTTTTTCATGTTTGGATTACATAGTAACGTGGTACCACACTGAAACAGTCGATTAAACCAGGTTTCGATCAATATTTTAGATGATAACGCATGTTAGGTCTAGGTTAGGCCTCGGATTTGCCCCCATTAGACTCATACTTTCGCATTCTTCACATACTTGTCGAACAGATCCTGGGTTTTTTTTGGTTGGGGTCACATAGTAATGAGGTACCACAATGAATCAGGCGATTAAAGCTGGTCACGATCAATATTTTAGAGGATAACGCATGTTACGTCTAGGTTAGGTCTGGGATTTGCACTCATCAGGATCATACTTTCGCACATTTCTCATACTTGATGGCCAGATTCTGGGCTCTTTTCTGGTTTGTATCACGTAGTAATGTGGTACCACACTGAAATAATCAATTAAACCTGGTTTCCATCAATATTTTAGAAGATAACGCATGTTAGGTCTAGGTTAGGTCTGGGATTTGCTCTCATCAGGCTCATACTTTCGCATATTTCTCATACTTGATGGCCAGATTCTGGGCTTTTTTCTGGTTTGGATCACGTAGAAATGTGGTACCACACTGAAACAGTCTATTAAACCTGGTTTCGATCAATATTTTAGAAGATAACGCATGTTAGGTCTAGGTTAGGTCTGGGATTTGCACCCATCAGGCTCATACTTTCGCATATTTCTCATACTTGATGGCCAGATTCTGGGCTTTTTTCTGGTTTGGATCACGTAGAAATGTGGTACCACACTGAAACAGTCTATTAAACCTGGTTTCGATCAATATTTTAGACGATAACGCATGTTAGGTCTAGGTTAGGTGTGGAATTTGCTCTCATCGGCTCATACTTTCGCATATTTCTCATACTTGATGTCCAGATTCTGGGCTTTTTCCGGTTTCGGATCACGTAGTAATGTGGTTCGACACTGAAATAGTCGACTAAACCTGGTCTCGATCAATATTTCAGAGGATAACACATGCTAGGTCTACGTTAGGTGTGGGATTTGCTCTCGTCAGGCTCATACTTTCGCATATTTCTCATACTTGATGGCCAGATTCTGGGCTTTTTTTGGCTTGGATCACGTAGTAATGTGGTACCACACTGAAACAGTCGACTAAACCTGGTCTCGATCAATATTTTAGGGGATAACGCATGTTAGGTTTAGTTTAGGTGTGGGTTTTGCTCTCATCAGGCTCATACTTTCGCATATTTCTCATATTTGATGTCCAGATACTGGGCTTTTTTTGGCTTGGATCACGTAGTAATGTGGTACCACACTGAAACAGACGACTAAACCTGGACACGATCAATATTTTACGGGATAACGCATGTTAGGTCTAGTTTAGGTCTGGGATTTGCTCTCATCAGGCTCATACTTTCGCATATTTCTCATACTTGATGGCCAGATTCTGGGCTTTTTCCGGTTTGGATCACGTAGTAATGTGGTACGGCACTGAAACAGTCGACTAATCCTGGTCTCGATCAATATTTCAGAGGATAACGCATGCTAGGCCTACGTAGGGTGTGGGATTTGGTCTCATCAGGCTCATACTTTCGCATATTTCTCATACTTGATGGCCAGATTCTGGGCTTTTTTTGGCTTGGATCACGTAGACATGTGGTACCACACTGAAACAGTCTATTAAACCTGGTTTCGATCAATATTTTAGAGGATGACGCATGTTAGGGCTAGGTTAGGTGTGGGATTTGCTCTCATCGGCTCATACTTTCGCATACTTCTCATACTTGTTGGCTAGATCCTGGGCATTTTCTGGTTTGTATCACTTACTAATGTGGTGCCACACTGAAACAGTCGACTAAACCTGGTACCACGATCAATATTTTATGGGATAACTCATGTTAGGTCTAGTTTAGGTCTGGGATTTGCTCTCATCAGGCTCATACTTTCGCATATTTCTCATAATTGATGGCCAGATTCTGGGCTTTTTCCGGTTTGGATCACGTACTAATGTGGTACGGCACTGAAACAGTCGTCTAATCCTGGTCTCGATCAATATTTCAGAGGATAACGCATGCTAGGTCTAGGTTAGGCCTCGGATTTGCCCTCATTAGACTCATACTTTCGCATATTTCTCATACTTGATGGCCAGATTCTGGGCTTCTTTTGGCTTGGATCACGCAGAAATGTAGTACCACACTGAAACAGTCTATTAAACCTGGTTACGATCAATATTTTAGAGCATAACGCATGTTAGGCCTAGGTTAGGTGTGGAATTTGCTCTCATCGGCTCATACTTTCGCATATTTTTCCTACTTGATGTCCAGATTCTGGGCTTTTTCCGGTTTGGATCACGTAGTAATGTGGTACGACACTGAAACAGTCGACTAAACCTGGTTTCGATCAATATTTCAGAGGATAACGCATGCTAGGTCTACGTTAGGTGTGGGATTTGCTCTCGTCAGGCTCATACTTTCGCATATTTCTCATACTTCATGGCCAGATTCTGGGCTTTTTCCGGTTTGGGTCACGTAGTAATGTGGTACCACACTGAAACAGTCGGCTAAACCTGGTCTCGATCAATATTTCAGAGGATAACACATGCTAGGTCTACGTTAGGTGTGGGATTTGCTCTCATCAGGCTCATACTTTCGCATATTTCTCATACTTGATGGCCAGATTCTGGGCTTTTTTTGGCTTGGATCACGTAGTAATGTGGTACCACACTGAAACAGTCGACTAAACCTGGTCTCGATCAATATTTTAGGGGATAACCCATGTTAGGTCTAGTTTAGGTGTGGGTTTTGCTCTCATCAGGCTCATACTTTCGCATATTTCTCATACTTGATGTCCAGATACTGGGCTTTTTTTTGGCTTGGATCACGTAGTAATGTGGTACCACACTGAAACAGTCGACTAAACCTGGTCACGATCAATATTTTACGGGATAACGCATGTTAGGTCTAGTTTGTGTCTGGGATTTGCTCTCATCAGGCTCATACTTTCGCATATTTCTCATACTTGATGGCCAGATTCTGGGCTTTTTCCGGTTTGGATCACGTAGTAATGTGGTACGGCACTGAAACAGTCGACTAATCCTGGTCTCGATCAATATTTCAGAGGATAACGCATGCTAGGCCTACGTTAGGTGTGGGATTTGCTCTCATCAGGCTCATACTTTAGCATATTTCTCACACTTGATAGCCAGATTCTGGGCTTTTTTTGGCTTGGATCACGTAGCAATGTGGTACCACACTGAAGCAGTCTATTAAACCTGGTTTTGATCAATATTTTAGAGGATAACGCATGTTAGGTCTAGGTTAGGTCTGGGATTTGCTCTCATCACGCTCATACTTTCGCATATTTCTCATACTTGTTGGCCAGATCCCGGGCTTTTTCAAGTTTGGACCACATAGTAACGTGGTACCACACTGAATCAGTCGATTAAACCAGGTTTCGATCAATATTTTAGATGATAACGCATGTTAGGTCTAGGTTAGGCCTCGGATTTGCCCTCATTAGACTCATACTTTCGCATTCTTCACATACTTGTCGAACAGATCCTGGGTTTTTTTTGGTTGGGGTCACGTAGTGATGCGGCACCACACTGAAACAGTCGACTAAACCTGGTCTCGATCAATATTTCAGAGGATAACACATGCTAGGTCTACGTTAGGTGTGGGATTTGCTTTCATCAGGCTCATACTTTCGCATATTTATCAATCTTGATGGCCAGATTCTGGGCTTTTTTTGGCTTGGATCACGTAGTAATGAGGTACCACAATGAATCAGGCGATTAAAGCTGGTCACGATCAATATTTTAGGGGATAACGCATGTTACGTCTAGGTTAGGTCTGGGATTTGCACTCATCAGGATCATACTTTTGCATATTTCTTATACTTGATGGCCAGATTCAGGGCTTTTTTTGGCTTAGATCACGTAGTAATGTGGTACCACACTGAAACGGTATATTAAACCTGGTTTCGATCAATATTTTAGAAGATAACGCATGTTAGGTCTAGGTTAGGTCTGGGATTTGCTCTCATCAGGCTCATACTTTCGCATATTTCTCATACTTGATGGCCAGATTCTGGGCTTTTTTCTGGTTTGGATCACGTAGAAATGTGGCACCACACTGAAACAGTCTATTAAGCCTGGTATCGATCAATATTTTAGAGGATATCGCATGTTAGGTCTAGGTTAGGTCTGGGATTTGCTCTCATCACGCTCATACTTTCGCATATTTCTCATACTTGTTGGCCAGATCCCGGGCTTTTTCAGATTTGGATTACATAGTAACGTGGTACCACACTGAAACAGTCGATTAAACCAGGTTTCGATCAATATTTTAGATGATAACACATGTTAGGTCTAGGTTAGGCCTCGGATTTGCCGTCATTAGACTCATACTTTCGCATTCTTCACATACTTGTCGAACAGATCCTGGGTTTTTTTTGGTTGGGGTCACGTAGTAATGAGGTACCACAATGAATCAGGCGATTAAAGCTGGTCACGATCAATATTTTAGAGGATAACGCATGTTACGTCTAGGTTAGGTCTGGGATTTGCACTCATCAGGATCATACTTTCGCACATTTCTCATACTTGATGGCCAGATTCTGGGCACTTTTCTGGTTTGTATCACGTAGTAATGTGGTACCACACTGAAACAGTCAATTAAACCTGGTTTCCATCAATATTTTAGAAGATAACGCATGTTAGGTCTAGGTTAGGTCTGGGATTTGCTCTCATCAGGCTCATACTTTCGCATATTTCTCATACTTCCTGAACAGATCCTCGGTTATTTCTGGTTTGGATCACACAGTAATGTGGTACCACACTGAAACAGTCGACTAAACCTGGTCTCGATCAATATTTTAGGGGATAACGCATGTTAGGTCTAGTTTATGTGTGGGATTTGCTCTCATCAGGCTCATACTTTCGCCTATTTCTCATACTTGATGGCCAGATTCCGGGTTTTTTTTTGGTTTGGATCACGTAGTAATGTGGTACCACACTGAAACAGTCGACCAAACCTGGTCTCGATCAATATTTCAGAGGATAACACATGCTAGGTCTACGTTAGTTGTGGGATTTGCTCTGATCAGTCTCATACTTTCGCATATTTCTCATACTTGATGGCCAGATTCTGGGCTTTTTTTGGCTTGGATCACGTAGTAATGTGGTACCACACTGAAACAGTCTATTAAACCTGGTTTCGATCAATATTTTAGAGGATAACGCATGTTAGGTCTAGGTTAGGTCTGGGATTTGCTCTCATCACGCTCATACTTTCGCATATTTCTCATACTTGTTGGCCAGATCCTGGGCTTTTTATGGATTCGATCACGTAGTAAAGTAGTACCACACTGAAACAGTCGACTAAACCTGGTCTCGATCAATATTTCAGAGGATAACGCAAGCTAGGCCTACGTTAGGTGTGGGATTTGCTCTCATCAGGCTCATACTTTCGCATATTTCTCATACTTGATGGCCAGATTCTGCGCTTTTTTTGGCTTGGTTCATGCAGTAATGTGGTACCACACTGAAACGGTCTATTAAACCTGGTTTCGATCAATATTTTAGAGGAAAACGCATGCTAGGTCTAGGTTAGGTGTGGGATTTGCTCTCATCGGCTCATACTTTCGCATATTTCTCATACTTGTTGGCTAGATCCTGGGCTTTTTCTGGTTTGGATCACGTACTAATGTGGTACCACACTGAAACAGTCGACTAAACCTGGTTTCGATCAATATTTTAGAGGATAACGCATGTTAGGTCTAGGTTAGGTCTGGGATTTGCTCTCATCACGCTCATACTTTCGCATATTTCTCATACTTTTTGGCCAGATCCTGGGCTTTTTATGGATTCGATCACGTAGTAAAGTGGTACCACACTGAAACAGCCGACTAAACCTGGTCTCGATCAATATTTCGGAGGATAACGGATGTTAGGTCTAGGTTAGGCCTGGGATTTGCCCTCTTCAGTCTCATACTTTCGCATTCTTCACATACTTCTTGAACAGATCCTGGGTTATTTCTGGTTTGGATCACACAGTAATGTGGTACCACACTGAAACAGTCGACTAAACCTGGTCTCGATCAATATTTCAGAGGATAACACATGCAAGGTCTACGTTAGGTGTGGGATTTGCTCTCATCAGGCTCATACTTTCGCATATTTCTCATACTTGATGGCCAGATTCTGCGCTTTTTTTGGCTTGGTTCATGCAGTAATGTGGTACCACACTGAAACGGTCTATTAAACCTGGTTTCGATCAATATTTTAGAGGAAAACGCATGCTAGGTCTAGGTTAGGTGTGGGATTTGCTCTCATCGGCTCATACTTTCGCATATTTCTCATACTTGTTGGCTAGATCCTGGGCTTTTTCCGGTTTGGATCACGTAGTAATGTGGTACCACACTGAAACAGTCGACTAAACCTGGTCTCGATCAATATTTTAGGGGATAACGCATGTTAGGTCTAGTTTAGGTGTGGGATTTCCTCTCATCAGGCTCATACTTTCGCATATTTCTCATAGTTGATGTCCAGATACTGGGCTTTTTTTGGCTTGGATCACGTAGTAATGTGGTACCACACTGAAACAGTCGACTAAACCTGGTCACGATCAATATTTTACGGGATCACGCATGCTAGGTCTAGGTTAGGCCTCGGATTTGCCCTCATTAGACTCATACTTTCGCATTCTTCACATACTTGTCGAACAGATCCTGGGTTTTTTTTGGTTGGGGTCGCGTAGTAATGCGGTACCACACTGAAACAGTCGACTAAACCTGGTCTCGATCAATATTTCAGAGGATAACACATGCTAGGTCTACGTTAGGTGTGGGATTTGCTCTCATCAGGCTCATACTTTCGCATATTTATCAATCTTGATGGCCAGATTCTGGGCTTTTTTGGCTTGGATCACGTAGTAATGAGGTACCACAATGAATCAGGCGATTAAAGCTGGTCACGATCAATATTTTAGAGGATAACGCATGTTACGTCTAGGTTAGGTCTGGGATTTGCACTCATCAGGATCATACTTTCGCATATTTCTCATACTTGATGGCCAGATTCTGAGCTCTTTTCTGGTTTGTATCACGTAGTAATGTGGTACCACACTGAAACAGTCAATTAAACCTGGTTTCCGTCAATATTTTAGAAGATAACGCATGTTAGGTCTAGGTTAGGTCTGGGATTTGCTCTCATCAGGCTCATACTTTCGCATATTTCTCATACTTGATGGCCAGATTCTGGGCTTTTTTCTGGTTTGGATCACGTAGAAATGTGGTACCACACTGAAACAGTCTATTAAACCTGGTTTCGATCAATATTTTAGAGGATAACGCATGTTAGGTCTAGGTTAGGTGTGGGATTTGCACTCGTCAGGCTCATACTTTCGCATATTTCTGATACTTGATGGCCAGATTCTGGGCTTTTTCCGGTTTGGGTCACGTAGTAATGTGGTACCACACTGAAACAGTCGACTAAACCTGGTCTCGATCAATATTTCAGAGGATAACACATGCTAGGTCTACGTTAGGTGTGGGATTTGCTCTCATCAGGCTCATACTTTCGCATATTTCTCATACTTGATGGCCAGATTCTGGGCTTTTTTTGGCTTGGATCACGTAGTAATGTGGTACGACACTGAAACAGTCGACTAAACCTGGTCTCGATCAATATTTTAGGGGATAACGCATGTTAGGTCTAGTTTAGGTGTGGGTTTTGCTCTCAACAGGCTCATACTTTCGCATATTTCTCATACTTGATGTCCAGATACTGGGCTTTTTTTGGCTTGGATCACGTAGTAATGTGGTACCACACTGAAACAGTCGACTAAACCTGGTCACGATCAATATTTTACGGGATAACGCATGTTAGGTCTAGTTTAGGTCTGGGATTTGGTCTCATCAGGCTCATATTTTCGCATATTTCTCATACTTGATGGCCAGCTTCTGGGCTTTTTCCGGTTTGGATCACGTAGTAATGTGGTGCGGCACTGAAACAGTCGACTAATCCTGGTCTCGATCGATATTTCAGAGGATAACGCATGCTAGGTCTACGTAAGGTGTGGGATTTGCTCTCATCAGGCTCATACTTTCGCATATTTCTCATACTTGATGGCCAGATTCTGGGCTTTTTTTGGCTTGGATCACGTAGTAATGTAGTACGGCACTGAAACAGTCGACTAATCCTGGTCTCGATCAATATTTCAGAGGATAACGCATGCTAGGTCTACGTTAGGTGTGGGATTTGCTCTCATCAGGCTCATACTTTCGCATATTTCTCACACTTGATAGCCAGATTCTGGGCATTTTTTGGCATGGATCACGTAGTAATGTGGTACCACACTGAAACAGTCTATTAAACCTGGTTTCCATCAATATTTTAGAGGATAACGCATGTTAGGTCTAGGTTAGGTCTGGGATTTGCTCTCTTCACGCTCATACTTTCGCATATTTCTCATACTTGTTGGCCAGATCCCGGGCTTTTCCGGGTTTGGATTACATAGTAACGTGGTACCACACTGAAACAGTCGATTAAACCAGGTTTCGATCAATATTTTAGATGATAACGCATGTTAGGTCTAGGTTAGGCCTCGGATTTGCCCTCATTAGACTCATACTTTCGCATTCTTCACATACTTGTCGAACAGATCCTGGGTTTTTTTTGGTTGGGATCACGTAGTAATGCGGCACCACACTGAAACAGTCGACTAAACCTGGTCTCGATCAATATTTCAGAGGATAACACATGCTAGGTCTACGTTAGGTCTGGGATTTGCACTCATCAGGCTCATACTTTCGCATATTTCTCATACTTGATGGCCAGATTCTGGGCTTTTTTTGGCTTGGATCACGTAGTAATGAGGTACCACAATGAATCAGTCGACTAAACCTGGTCTCGATCAATATTTCAGAGGATAACACATGCAAGGTCTACGTTAGGTGTGGGATTTGCTCTCATCAGGCTCATACTTTCGCACCTTTCGAATACTTGATGGCCAGATTCTGGGCTTTTTTTGGCTTGGATCACGTAGTAATGTGGTACCACACTGAAACAGTCGACTAAACCTGGTCTCGATCAATATTTTAGGGGATAACGCATGTTAGGTCTTGTTTAGGTGTGGGATTTCCTCTCATCAGGCTCATACTTTCGCATATTTCTCATAGTTGATGTCCAGATACTGGGCTTTTTTTGGCTTGGATCACGTAGTAATGTGGTACCACACTGAAACAGTCGACTAAACCTGGTCACGATCAATATTTTACGGGATAACGCATGCTAGGTCTAGGTTAGGCCTCGGATTTGCCCTCATTAGACTCATACTTTCGCATTCTTCATATACTTGTCGAACAGATCCTGGGTTTTTTTTGGTTGGGGTCACGTAGTAATGCGGTACCACACTGAAACAGTCGACTAAACCTGGTCTCGATCAATATTTCAGAGGATAACACATGCTAGGTCTACGTTAGGTGTGGGATTTGCTCTCATCAGGCTCATACTTTCGCATATTTATCAATCTTGATGGCCAGATTCTGGGCTTTTTTTGGCTTGGATCACGTAGTAATGAGGTACCACAATGAATCAGGCGATTAAAGCTGGTCACGATCAATATTTTAGAGGATAACGCATGTTACGTCTAGTTTAGGTCTGGGATTTGGTCTCATCAGGCTCATATTTTCGCATATTTCTCATACTTGATGGCCAGCTTCTGGGCTTTTTCCGGTTTGGGTCACGTAGTAATGTGGTACCACACTGAAACAGTCGACTAAACCTGGTCTCGATCAATATTTCAGAGGATAACACATGCTAGGTCTACGTTAGGTGTGGGATTTGCTCTCATCAGGCTCATACTTTCGCATATTTCTCATACTTGATGGCCAGATTCTGGGCTTTTTTTGGCTTGGATCACGTAGTAATGTGGTACGACACTGAAACAGTCGACTAAACCTGGTCTCGATCAATATTTTAGGGGATAACGCATGTTAGGTCTAGTTTAGGTGTGGGTTTTGCTCTCAACAGGCTCATACTTTCGCATATTTCTCATACTTGATGTCCAGATACTGGGCTTTTTTTGGCTTGGATCACGTAGTAATGTGGTACCACACTGAAACAGTCGACTAAACCTGGTCACGATCAATATTTTACGGGATAACGCATGTTAGGTCTAGTTTAGGTCTGGGATTTGGTCTCATCAGGCTCATATTTTCGCATATTTCTCATACTTGATGGCCAGCTTCTGGGCTTTTTCCGGTTTGGATCACGTAGTAATGTGGTGCGGCACTGAAACAGTCGACTAATCCTGGTCTCGATCAATATTTCAGAGGATAACGCATGCTAGGTCTACGTAAGGTGTGGGATTTGCTCTCATCAGGCTCATACTTTCGCATATTTCTCATACTTGATGGCCAGATTCTGGGCTTTTTTTGGCTTGGATCACGTAGTAATGTAGTACGGCACTGAAACAGTCGACTAATCCTGGTCTCGATCAATATTTCAGAGGATAACGCATGCTAGGTCTACGTTAGGTGTGGGATTTGCTCTCATCAGGCTCATACTTTCGCATATTTCTCACACTTGATAGCCAGATTCTGGGCATTTTTTGGCATGGATCACGTAGTAATGTGGTACCACACTGAAACAGTCTATTAAACCTGGTTTCCATCAATATTTTAGAGGATAACGCATGTTAGGTCTAGGTTAGGTCTGGGATTTGCTCTCATCACGCTCATACTTTCGCATATTTCTCATACTTGTTGGCCAGATCCCGGGCTTTTCCGGGTTTGGATTACATAGTAACGTGGTACCACACTGAAACAGTCGATTAAACCAGGTTTCGATCAATATTTTAGATGATAACGCATGTTAGGTCTAGGTTAGGCCTCGGATTTGCCCTCATTAGACTCATACTTTCGCATTCTTCACATACTTGTCGAACAGATCCTGGGTTTTTTTTGGTTGGGATCACGTAGTAATGCGGCACCACACTGAAACAGTCGACTAAACCTGGTCTCAATCAATATTTCAGAGGATAACACATGCTAGGTCTACGTTAGGTCTGGGATTTGCACTCATCAGGCTCATACTTTCGCATATTTCTCATACTTGATGGCCAGATTCTGGGCTTTTTTTGGCTTGGATCACGTAGTAATGAGGTACCACAATGAATCAGTCGATTGAAGCTGGTCACGATCAATATTTTAGGGGATGACGCATGTTACGTCTAGGTTAGCTCTGGGATTTGCACTCATCAGGCTCATACTTTCGCATATTTCTCATACTTGATGGCCAGATTCTGGGCTTTTTTCTGGTTTGGATCACGTAGTAATGTGGTACCACACTGAAACAGTCAATTAAACCTGGTTTCCATCAATATTCTAGAGGATAACGCATGTTAGGTCTAGGCTAGTTCTGGGATTTGCTCTCATCAGGCTCATACTTTCGCACATTTCTCATACTTGATGGCCAGATCCCGGGCTTTTTTTTGGTTTGGATCACGTAGTAATGTGGTACCACACTGAAACAGTCGACCAAACCTGGTCTCGATCATTATTTCAGAGGATAACATATGCTAGGTCTACGTGAGGTGTGGGATTTGCTCTCATCAGTCTCATACTTTCGCATATTTCTCATACTTGATGGCCAGATTCTGGGCTTTTTTTGGCTTGGATCACGTAGTAATGTGGTACCACACTGAAACAGTCTATTAAACCTGGTTTCGATCAATATTTTAGAGGATAACGCATGTTAGGTCTAGGTTAGGTCTGGGATTTGCTCTCATCACGCTCATACTTTCGCATATTTCTCATACTTGTTGGCCAGATCCTGGGCTTTTTATGGATTCGATCACGTAGTAAAGTGGTACCACACTGAGACAGTCGACTAAACCTGGTCTCGATCAATATTTCGGAGGATAACGGATGTTAGGTCTAGGTTAGGCCTGGGATTTGCCCTCTTCAGTCTCATACTTTCGCATTCTTCACACACTTCTTGAACAGATCCTGGGTTATTTCTGGCTTGGATCACGTAGTAATGTGGTACGACACTGAAACAGTCGACTAAACCTGGTCTCGATCAATATTTTAGGGGATAACGCATGTTAGGTCTAGTTTAGGTGTGGGTTTTGCTCTCAACAGGCTCATACTTTCGCATATTTCTCATACTTGATGTCCAGATACTGGGCTTTTTTTGGCTTGGATCACGTAGTAATGTGGTACCACACTGAAACAGTCGACTAAACCTGGTCACGATCAATATTTTACGGGATAACGCATGTTAGGTCTAGTTTAGGTCTGGGATTTGGTCTCATCAGGCTCATATTTTCGCATATTTCTCATACTTGATGGCCAGCTTCTGGGCTTTTTCCGGTTTGGATCACGTAGTAATGTGGTGCGGCACTGAAACAGTCGACTAATCCTGGTCTCGATCGATATTTCAGAGGATAACGCATGCTAGGTCTACGTAAGGTGTGGGATTTGCTCTCATCAGGCTCATACTTTCGCATATTTCTCATACTTGATGGCCAGATTCTGGGCTTTTTTTGGCTTGGATCACGTAGTAATGTAGTACGGCACTGAAACAGTCGACTAATCCTGGTCTCGATCAATATTTCAGAGGATAACGCATGCTAGGTCTACGTTAGGTGTGGGATTTGCTCTCATCAGGCTCATACTTTCGCATATTTCTCACACTTGATAGCCAGATTCTGGGCATTTTTTGGCATGGATCACGTAGTAATGTGGTACCACACTGAAACAGTCTATTAAACCTGGTTTCCATCAATATTTTAGAGGATAACGCATGTTAGGTCTAGGTTAGGTCTGGGATTTGCTCTCTTCACGCTCATACTTTCGCATATTTCTCATACTTGTTGGCCAGATCCCGGGCTTTTCCGGGTTTGGATTACATAGTAACGTGGTACCACACTGAAACAGTCGATTAAACCAGGTTTCGATCAATATTTTAGATGATAACGCATGTTAGGTCTAGGTTAGGCCTCGGATTTGCCCTCATTAGACTCATACTTTCGCATTCTTCACATACTTGTCGAACAGATCCTGGGTTTTTTTTGGTTGGGATCACGTAGTAATGCGGCACCACACTGAAACAGTCGACTAAACCTGGTCTCGATCAATATTTCAGAGGATAACACATGCTAGGTCTACGTTAGGTCTGGGATTTGCACTCATCAGGCTCATACTTTCGCATATTTCTCATACTTGATGGCCAGATTCTGGGCTTTTTTTGGCTTGGATCACGTAGTAATGTGGTACCACACTGAAACAGTCTATTAAACCTGGTTTCGATCAATATTTTAGAGGATAACGCATGTTAGGTCTAGGTTAGGTCTGGGATTTGCTCTCATCACGCTCATACTTTCGCATATTTCTCATACTTTATGGCCAGATCCTGGGCTTTTTATGGATTCGATCACGTAGTAAAGTGGTACCACACTGAAACAGTCGACTAAACCTGGTCTCGATCAATATTTCGGAGAATAACGGATGTTAGGTCTAGGTTAGGCCTGGGATTTGCCCACTTCTGTCTCATACTTTCGCATTCTTCACATACTTCTTGAACAGATCCTGGGTTATTTCTGGTTTGGATCACACAGTAATGTGGTACCACACTGAAACAGACGACTAAACCTGGTCTCGATCAATATTTTAGGGGATAACGCATGTTATGTCTAGGTTAGGTCTGGGATTTGCTCTCAACAGGCTCATACTTTCGCATATTTCTCATACTTGATGGCCAGATTCTGGGCTTTTTTTGGCTTGGATCACGTAGTAATGTGGGACCACACTGAAACAGTCGACTAAACCTGGTCTCGATCAATATTTTAGGGGATAACGCATGTTAGGTCTAGTTTAGGTGTGGGATTTCTTCTCATCAGGCTCATACTTTCGCATATTTCTCATACTTGATGGCCAGATTCTGGGCTTTTTTTGGCTTGGATCACGTAGTAATGTGGTACCACACTGAAACAATATATTAAACCTGGTTTCGATCAATATTTTAGAAGATAACGCATGTTAGGTCTAGGTTAGGTCTGGGATTTGCTCTCATCACGCTCATACTTTCGCATATTTCTCATACTTGTTGGCCAGATTCTGGGCTTTTTATGGATTCGATCACGTAGTAAAGTGGTACCACACTGAAACAGTCGACTAAACCTGGTCTCGATCAATATTTCAGAGGATAACACATGCTAGGTCTACGTTAGGTGTGGGATATGCTCTCATCAGGCTCATACTTTCGCATATTTCTCATACTTGATGGCCAGATTCTGGGCTTTTTTTGGCTTGGATCACGTAGTAATGTGGTACCACACTGAAACAGTCGACTGAACCTGGTCACGATCGATATTTGACGGGATAACGCATGTTAGGTCTAGTTTAGGTCGGGGATTTGCTCTCATCAGGCTCATACTTTCGCATATTTCTCATACTTGATGGCCAGATTCTGGGCTTGTTTTGGCTTGGATCACGGAGAAATGTGGTACCACACTGAAACAGTCGACTAAACCTGGTCTCGATCAATATTTCAGAGGATAACGCATGCTAGGCCTACGTTAGGTGTGGGATTTGCTCTCATCAGGCTCATACTTTCGCATATTTCTTATACTTGTTGGCTAGATCCTGGGCTTTTTCTGGTTTGGATCACGTAGTAATGTGGTACCACAATGAATCAGTCGATTAAAGCTGGTGACGATCAATATTTTAGGGGATAACGCATGTTACGTCTAGGTTAGGTCTGGGATTTGCTCTCATCAGGCTCATACTTTCGCATATTTCTCATACTTGATGGCCTGATTCTGGGCTTTTTTTTGGGTTGGATCACGTAGTAATGTGGTACCACACTGAAACAGTCGACTAAACCTGGTCTCGATCAATACTTCAGAGGATAACACATGCTAGGTCTACGTTAGGTCTGGGATGTGCTCTCATCAGTCTCATACTTTCGCAGATTTCTCATACTTGATGGCCAGATTCCGGGCTTTTTTTGGCTTGGATCACGTAGTAATGTGGTACCACACTGAAACAGTCTATTAAACCTGGTTTCGATCAATATTTTAGAGGATAACGCATGTTAGGTCTAGGTTAGGTCTGGGATTTGCGCTCATCAGGCTCATACTTTCGCATATTTCTCATACTTCATGGCCAGATTCTGGGCTTTTCTCTGGTTTGGATCACGTAGTAATGTGGTACCACACTGAAACAGTCAATTAAACCTGGTTTCCATATATATTTTAGAGGATAACGCATGTTAGGTCTAGGTTAGTTCTGGGATTTGCCCTCATCAGGCTCATACTTTCGCACATTTCTCATGCTTGATGGCCAGATTCCGGGCTTTTTTTTGGTTTGGATCACGTAGTAAAATGGTACCACACTGAAACAGTCGACTTGACCTGGTCTCGATCAATATTTTAGGGGATAACGCATGTTAGGTCTAGGTTAGGTCTGGGATTTGCTCTCATGAGGCTCATACTTTCGCATATTTCTCATACTTGATGGCCAGATTCTGGGCTTTTTCCGGTTTGGATCACGTAGTAATGTGGTACCACATAGAAACAGTCGACTAAACCTGGTCTCGATCAATATTTCAGAGGATAACACATGCTAGGTCCACGTTAGGTGTGGGATTTGCTCTCATCGGCTCATACTTTCGCATATTTCTCATACTTGTTGGCTAGATCCTGGGCTTTTTCTGGTTTGTATCACGTACTAATGTGGTACCACACTGAAACAAATGACTAAACCTGGTCACGATCGATATTTTACGGGATAACGCATGTTAGGTCTAGTTTAGGTCTGGGATTTGCTCTCATCAGGCTCATACTTTCGCATATTTCTCATACTTGATGGCCAGATTCAGGGTGTTTTCCGGTTTGGATCACGTAGTAATGTGGTACGGCACTGAAACAGTCGACTAATCCTGGTCTCGATCAATATTTCAGAGGATAACACATGCTAGGTCTACGTTAGGTGTGGGATTTGCTCTCCTCAGGCTCATACTTTCGCATATTTCTCATACTTGATGGCCAGATTCTGGGCTTTTCTTGGCTTGGATCACGTAGTAGTGTGGTACCACACTGAAAGAGTCGACTAAACGTGGTCTCGATCAATATTTTGGATGATAACGCATGTTAGGTCTAGGTTAGGTGTGGGATTTGCTCTCATCGGCTCATACTTTCGCATATTTCTCATACTTGATGGCCAGATTCTGGGCTTTTTTTGGCTTGGATCACGTAGTAGTGTGGTACCACACCGAAACAGTCGACTAAACCTGGTCACGATCAATATTTTACGGGATAACTCATGTTAGGTCTAGGTTAGTTCTGGGATTTGCCCTCATCAGGCTCATACTTTCGCACATTTCTCTTACTTGATGGCCAGATTCCGGGCTTTTTTTTGGTTTGGATCACGTAGTAATATGGTACCACACTGAAACAGTCGACTAAACCTGGTCTCGATCAATATTTCTGAGGATAACACATGCTAGGTCTACGTTAGGTGTGGGATGTGCTCTCATCAGTCTCATACTTTCGCATATTTCTCATACTTGATGGCCAGATTCCGGGCTTTTTTTGGCTTGGATCACGTAGTAATGTGGTACCACACTGAAACAGTCTATTAAACCTGGTTTCGATCAATATTTTAGAGGATAACGCATGTTAGGTCTAGGTTAGGTCTGGGATTTGCTCTCATCACGCTCATACTTTCGCATATTTCTCATACTTGTTGGCCAGATCCTGGGCTTTTTATGGATTGGATCACGTAGTAATGTGGTACCACACTGAAACAGTCGACTAAACCTGGTCTCGATCAATATTTCAGAGGATAACGCCTGTTAGGTCTAGGTTAGGCCTGGGATTTGCCCTCTTCAGTCTCATACTTTCGCATTCTTCACATACTTCTCGAACAGATCCTGGGTTATTTCTGGTTTGGATCACACAGTAATGTGGTACCACACTGAAACAGACGACTAGACCTGGTCTCGATCAATATTTTAGGGGATAACGCATGTTAGGTCTAGGTTAGGTCTGGGATTTGCTCTCATCAGGCTCATACTTTCGCATATTTCTCATACTTGATGGCCAGATTCTGGGCTGTCTCCGGTTTGGATCACGTAGTAATGTGGTACCACATAGAAACAGTCGACTAAACCTGGTTTCGATCAATATTTTAGAGGATAACGCATGTTAGGTCTAGGTTAGGTGTGGGATTTGCTCTCATCGGCTCATACTTTCTCATATTTCTCATACTTGTTGGCTAGATCCTGGGCTTTTTCTGGTTTGTATCACGTACCAATGTGGTACCACACTGAAACAAATGACTAAACCTGGTCACGATCGATATTTTACGGGATAACGCATGTTAGGTCTAGTTTAGGTCTGGGATTTGCTCTCATCAGGCTCATACTTTCGCATATTTCTCATACTAGATGGTCAGATTCTGGGCGTTTTCCGGTTTGGATCACGTAGTAGTGTCGTACGGCACTGAAACAGTCGACTAATCCTGGTCTCGATCAATATTTCAGAGGATAACACATGCTAGGTCTACGTTAGGTGTGGGATTTGCTCTCATCAGGCTCATACTTTCGCATATTTCTCATACTTGATGTCCAGATACTGGGCTTTTTTTGGCTTGGATCACGTAGTAATGTGGTACCACACTGAAACAGTCGACTAAACCTGGACACGATCAATATTTTACGGGATAACGCATGTTAGGTCTAGTTTAGGTCTGGGATTTGCTCTCATCAGGCTCATACTTTCGCATATTTCTCATACTTGATGGCCAGATTCTGGGCTTTTTATGGATTCGATCACGTAGTAAAGTGGTACCACACTGAAACAGTCGACTAAACCTGGTCTCGATCAATATTTCGGAGGATAACGGATGTTAGGTCTAGGTTAGGCCTGGGATTTGCCCACTTCAGTCTCATACTTTCGCATTCTTCACATACTTCTTGAACAGATCCTGGGTTATTTCCGGTTTGGATCACGTAGTAATGTGGTACGGCACTGAAACAGTCGACTAATCCTGGTCTCGATCAATATTTCAGAGGATAACGCATGCTAGGTCTACGTAAGGTGTGGGATTTGCTCTCATCAGGCTCATACTTTCGCATTCTTCACATACTTGTTGAACAGATCCTGGGTTTTTTTTGGTTGGGGTCACGTAGTAATGCGGAACCGCACTGAAACAGTCTATTAAACCTGGTTTCGATCAATATTTTAGATGATAACGCATGTTAGGTCAAGGTTAGGTGTGGGATTTGCTCTCATCGGCTCATACTTTCGCATGTTTCTCATACTTGATGGCCAGATTCTGGGCTTTTTTTGGCTTGGATCACGTAGACATGTGGTACCACACTGAAACAGTCTATTAAACCTGGTTTCGATCAATATTTTAGAGGATAACGCATGTTAGGGCTAGGTTAGGTGTGGGATTTGCTCTCATCGGCTCATACTTTCGCATACTTCTCATACTTGTTGGCTAGATCCTGGGCTTTTTCTGGTTTGTATCACTTACTAATGTGGTGCCACACTGAAACAGTCGACTAGACCAGGTACCACGATCAATATTTTATGGGATAACTCATGTTAGGTCTAGTTTAGGTCTGGGATTTGCTCTCATCAGGCTCATACTTTCGCATATTTCTCATACTTGATGTCCAGATACTGGGCTTTTTTTGGCTTGGATCACGTAGTAATGTGGTACCACACTGAAACAGTCGACTAAACCTGGTCTCGATCAATATTTTAGAGGATAACGCATGTTAGGTCTAGGTTAGGTCTGGGATTTGCTCTCATCACGCTCATACTTCCGCATATTTCTCATACTTGATGTCCAGATTCTGGGCTTTTTCCTGTTTGGATCACGTAGTAATGTGGTACGACACTGAAGCATTCTATTAAACCTGGTTTCGATCAACATTTTAGAGGATAACGCATGTTAGGTCTAGGTTAGGTCTGAGATTTGCTCTCATCAGGCTCATACTTTCGCATATTTCTCATACTTGATGGCCAGATTCTGGGCTTTTTCTGGATTGGATCACGTAGTAATGTGGTACGACACTGAAGCAGTCGACTAAACCAGGTCTCGATCAATATTTCAGAGGATAACGCATGCTAGGTCTACGTTAGGTGTGGGATTTGCTCTCATCAGGCTCATTCTTTCGCATTCTTCACATACTTGTTGAACAGATCCTGGGTTTTTTTTGGTTGGGGTCACGTAGTAATGCGGAACCACACTGATACAGTCTATTAAACCTGGTTTCGATCAATATTTCAGAGGATAACACATGCTAGGTCTACGTTAGGTGTGGGATTTGCTCTCATCAGGCTCATACTTTCGCATATTTCTCATACTTGATGGCCAGATTCTGGGCTTTATTTGGCTTGGATCACGTAGTAATGTGGTACCACACTGAAACAGTCTATTAAACCTGGTTTCCATCAATATTTTAGAGGATAACGCATGTTAGGTCTAGGTTAGATCTGGGATTTGCTCTCATCAGGCTCATACTTGCGCATATTTCTCATAGTTGTTGGCCAGATCCTGGGCTTTTTCTGGATTGGATCACGTAGTAATGTGGTACCACACTGAAACAGTCGACTCAACCAGGTCTCGATCTATATCTCAGAGGATAACGCATGTTGGGATGGGTTAGGCCTGGGATTTGCCCTCTTCAGTCTCATACTTTCGCATTCTTCACATACTTCTTGAACAGATCCTGGGTTATTTCTGGTTTGGATCACGTAGTAATGTGGTACCACACTGAAACAGTCGACTAAACCTGGTCTCGATCAATATTTTAGGGGATAGCGCATGTTAGGTCTAGTTTAGGTGTGGGATTTGCTCTCATCAGGCTCATACTTTCGCATATTTCTCATACTTGATGTCCAGATTCTGGGCTTTTTCCTGTTTGGATCACGTAGTAATGTGGTACGACACTGAAACATTCTATTAAACCTGGTTTCGATCAACATTTTAGAGGATAACGCATGTTAGGTCTAGGTTAGGTCTGAGATTTGCTCTCATCAGGCTCATACTTTCGCATATTTCTCATACTTGATGGCCAGATTCTGGGCTTTTTTTGGTTTGGATCACGTAGTAATGCGGTACCACATTGAAACTGTCCATTAAACCTGGTTTCGATCAATATTTTAGAGGATAACGCATGTTAGGTCTAGGTTAGGCCTGGGATTAGCCCTCATCAGGGTCATACTTTCACATTTTTCGCATACTTGTTGGCCAGATCCCGGGCTTTTTCAGGTTTGGATCACATAGTAATGTGGTACCACACTGAAACAGTCGATTAAACCAGGTTTCGATCAATATTTTAGATGATAACGCATGTTAGGTCTAGGTTAGGCGTCGGATTCGCCTTCATCAGACTCATACTTTCGCATTCTTCACATACTTGTCGAACAGATCCTGGGTTTTTTTTGGTTGGGGTCACGTAGTAATGCGGCACCACACTGAAACAGTCGACTAAACCTGGTCTCGATCAATATTTCAGAGGATAACACATGCTAGGTCTACGTTAGGTGTGGGATTTGCTCTCATCAGGCTCATACTTTCGCATATTTATCAATCTTGATGGACAGATTCTGGGCTTTTTTTGGCTTGGATCACGTAGTAATGAGGTACCACAATCAATCAGTCGATTAAAGCTGGTCACGATCAATATTTTAGGGGATGACGCATGTTACGTCTAGGTTAGGTCTGGGATTTGCACTCATCAGGCTCATACTTTCGCATATTTCTCATACTTGATGTCCAGATTCTGGGCTTTTTCCTGTTTGGATCACGTAGTAATGTGGTACGACACTGAAACATTCTATTAAACCTGGTTTCGATCAACATTTTAGAGGATAACGCATGTTAGGCCTAGGTTAGGTCTGAGATTTGCTCTCATCAGGCTCATACTTTCGCATATTTCTCATACTTTGATGGCCTGATTCTCGGCTTTTTTTTGGTTTGGATCACGTAGTAATGTGGTACCACACTGAAACAGTCGACTAAACCTGGTCTCGAACAATATTTCAGAGGATAACACATGCTAGGTCTACGTTAGGTGTGGGATTTGCTCTCATCAGGCTCATACTTTCGCATATTTATCTATCTTGATGGCCAGATTCTGGGCTTTGTTTGGCTTGGATCACGTAGTAATGAGGTACCACAATGAATCAGTCGATTAAAGCTGGTCACGATCAATATTTTAGGGGATAACGCATGTTACGTCTAGGTTAGGTCTGGGATTTGCACTCATCAGGATCATACTTTCGCATATTTCTCATACTTGATGGCCAGATTCTGGGCTTTTTTTGGCTTAGATCACGTAGTAATGTGGTACCACACTGAAACAATATATTAAACCTGGTTTCGATCAATATTTTAGAAGATAACGCATGTTAGGTCTAGGTTAGGTCTGGGATTTGCTCTCATCAGGCTCATACTTTCGCATATTTCTCATACTTCATGGCCAGATTCTGGGCTTTTTTCTGGTTTGGATCACGTAGTAATGTGGTACCACACTGAAACAGTCAATTAAACCTGGTTTCCATCAATATTTTAGAGGATAACGCATGTTAGGTCTAGGTTAGTTCTGGGATTTGCTCTCATCAGGCTCATACTTTCGCATATTTCTCATACTTGATGGCCAGATTCTGGGCTTTTTCCGGTTTGGATCACGTAGTAATGTGGTACGACACTGAAGCAGTCGACTAAACCTGGTCTCGATCAATATTTTAGAGGATAACGCATGTTAGGTCTAGGTTAGGTCTGGGATTTGCTCTCATCACGCTCATACTTCCGCATATTTCTCATACTTGATGTCCAGATTCTGGGCTTTTTCCTGTTTGGATCACGTAGTAATGTGGTACGACACTGAAGCATTCTATTAAACCTGGTTTCGATCAACATTTTAGAGGATAACGCATGTTAGGTCTAGGTTAGGTCTGAGATTTGCTCTCATCAGGCTCATACTTTCGCATATTTCTCATACTTGATGGCCAGATTCTGGGCTTTTTCTGGATTGGATCACGTAGTAATGTGGTACGACACTGAAGCAGTCGACTAAACCAGGTCTCGATCAATATTTCAGCGGATAACGCATGCTAGGTCTACGTTAGGTGTGGGATTTGCTCTCATCAGGCTCATTCTTTCGCATTCTTCACATACTTGTTGAACAGATCCTGGGTTTTTTTTGGTTGGGGTCACGTAGTAATGCGGAACCACACTGATACAGTCTATTAAACCTGGTTTCGATCAATATTTCAGAGGATAACACATGCTAGGTCTACGTTAGGTGTGGGATTTGCTCTCATCAGGCTCATACTTTCGCATATTTCTCATACTTGATGGCCAGATTCTGGGCTTTATTTGGCTTGGATCACGTAGTAATGTGGTACCACACTGAAACAATATATTAAACCTGGTTTCGATCAATATTTTAGAAGATAACGCATGTTAGGTCTAGGTTAGGTCTGGGATTTGCTCTCATCAGGCTCATACTTTCGCATATTTCTCATACTTCATGGCCAGATTCTGGGCTTTTTTCTGGTTTGGATCACGTAGTAATGTGGTACGACACTGAAACAGTCAATTAAACCTGGTTTCCATCAATATTTTACAGGATAACGCATGTTAGGTCTAGGTTAGGTCTGAGATTTGCTCTCATCAGGCTCATACTTTCGCATATTTCTCATACTTGATGGCCAGATTCTGGGCTTTTTTTGGTTTGGATCACGTAGTAATGCGGTACCACATTGAAACTGTCCATTAAACCTGGTTTCGATCAATATTTTAGAGGATAACGCATGTTAGGTCTAGGTTAGGCCTGGGATTAGCCCTCATCAGGGTCATACTTTCACATTTTTCGCATACTTGTTGGCCAGATCCCGGGCTTTTTCAGGTTTGGATCACATAGTAATGTGGTACCACACTGAAACAGTCGATTAAACCAGGTTTTGATCAATATTTTAGATGATAACGCATGTTAGGTCTAGGTTAGGCGTCGGATTCGCCTTCATCAGACTCATACTTTCGCATTCTTCACATACTTGTCGAACAGATCCTGGGTTTTTTTTGGTTGGGGTCACGTAGTAATGCGGCACCACACTGAAACAGTCGACTAAACCTGGTCTCGATCAATATTTCAGAGGATAACACATGCTAGGTCTACGTTAGGTGTGGGATTTGCTCTCATCAGGCTCATACTTTCGCATATTTATCAATCTTGATGGACAGATTCTGGGCTTTTTTTGGCTTGGATCACGTAGTAATGAGGTACCACAATCAATCAGTCGATTAAAGCTGGTCACGATCAATATTTTAGGGGATGACGCATGTTACGTCTAGGTTAGGTCTGGGATTTGCACTCATCAGGCTCATACTTTCGCATATTTCTCATACTTGATGTCCAGATTCTGGGCTTTTTCCTGTTTGGATCACGTAGTAATGTGGTACGACACTGAAACATTCTATTAAACCTGGTCTCGAACAATATTTCAGAGGATAACACATGCTAGGTCTACGTTAGGTGTGGGATTTGCTCTCATCAGGCTCATACTTTCGCATATTTATCTATCTTGATGGCCAGATTCTGGGCTTTTTTTGGCTTGGATCACGTAGTAATGAGGTACCACAATGAATCAGTCGATTAAAGCTGGTCACGATCAATATTTTAGGGGATAACGCATGTTACGTCTAGGTTAGGTCTGGGATTTGCTCTCATCAGGCTCATACTTTCGCATATTTCTCATACTTGATGGCCAGATTCTGGGCTTTTTTTGGCTTAGATCACGTAGTAATGTGGTACCACACTGAAACAATATATTAAACCTGGTTTCGATCAATATTTTAGAAGATAACGCATGTTAGGTCTAGGTTAGGTCTGGGATTTGCTCTCATCAGGCTCATACTTTCGCATATTTCTCATACTTCATGGCCAGATTCTGGGCTTTTTTCTGGTTTGGATCACGTAGTAATGTGGTACCACACTGAAACAGTCAATTAAACCTGGTTGCCATCAATATTTTAGAGGATAACGCATGTTAGGTCTAGGTTAGTTCTGGGATTTGCTCTCATCAGGCTCATACTTTCGCATATTTCTCATACTTGATGGCCAGATTCTGGGCTTTTTCCGGTTTGGATCACGTAGTAATGTGGTACGACACTGAAGCAGTCGACTAAACCTGGTCTCGATCAATATTTTAGAGGATAACGCATGTTAGGTCTAGGTTAGGTCTGGGATTTGCTCTCATCACGCTCATACTTTCGCATATTTCTCATATTTGATGGCCAGATTCTGGGCTTTTTCCTGTTTGGATCACGTAGTAATGTGGTACGACACTGAAGCAGTCGACTAAACCTGGTCTCGATCAATATTTCAGAGGATAACACATGCTAGGTCTACGTTAGGTGTGGGATTTGCTCCCATCAGGCTCATACTTTCGCATATTTCTCATACTTGATGACCAGATTCTGGGCTTTTTTTGGCTTGGATCAGGTAGTAATGTGGTACCACACTGAAACAGTCTATTAAACCTGGTTTCGATCAATATTTTAGAGGATAACGCATGTTAGGTCTAGGTTAGATCTGGGATTTGCTTTCATCAGGCTCATACTTTCGCATATTTCTCATAGTTGTTGGCCAGATCCTGGGCTTTTTCTGGATTGGATCACGTAGTAATGTGGTACCATACTGATACAGTCGACTAAACCTGGTCTCGATCAATATCTCAGAGGATAACGCATGTTAGGTCTAGGTTAGGCCTGGGATTTGCCCTCTTCAGTCTCATACTTTCGCATTCTTCACATACTTCCTGAACAGATCCTGGGTTATTTCTGGCTTGGATCACGTAGTAATGTGGTACCACACTGAAACAGTCGACTAAACCTGGTCTCGATCAATATTTTAGGGGATAACTCATGTTAGGTCTAGTTTAGGTGTGGGATTTGCTCTCATCAGGCTCATACTTTCGCATATTTCTCATACTTGATGGCCAGATTCTGGGCTTTTTTTGGTTTGGATCACGTAGTAATGCGGCACCACATTGAAACTGTCCATTAAACCTGGTTTCGATCAATATTTTAGAGGATAACGCATGTTAGGTCTAGGTTAGGCCTGGGATTTGCCCTCATCAGGGACATACTTTCACATTTTTCGCATACTTGTTGGCCAGATCCCGGGCTTTTTCAGGTTTGGATCACATAGTAATGTGGTACCACACTGAAACAGTCGATTAAACCAGGTTTCGATCAATATTTTAGATGATAACGCATGTTAGGTCTAGTTTAGGTGTGGGATTTGCTCTCATCAGGCTCATACTTTCGCATATTTCTCATACTTGATGTCCGGATACTGGGCTTTTTTTGGCTTGGATCACGTAGTAATGTGGTACCACACTGAAACAGTCGACTAAACCTGGTCTCGGTCAATATTTTAGAGGATAACGCATGTTAGGTCTAGGTTAGGTGTGGGTTTTGCTCTCATCGGCTCATACTTTCGCATATTTCTCATACTTGTTGGCTAGATCCTGGGCTTTTTCTGGTTTGGATCACGTACTAATGTGGTACCACACTGAAGCAGTCGACTAAACCTGGTCACGATCGATATTTTACGGGATAACGCATGTTAGGTCTAGTTTAGGTCTGGGATTTGCTCTCATCAGGCTCATACTTTCGCATATTTCTCATACTTGATGGCCAGATTCTGGGCTTGTTTTGGCTTGGATCGCGGAGAAATGTGGTACCACACTGAAACAGTCTATTAAACCTGGTTACGATCAATATTTTAGAGGATAACGCATGTTAGGTCTAGGTTAGGTGTGGGATTTGCTCACATCGGCTCATACTTCCGCATATTGCTCATACTTGATGTCCAGATTCTGGGCTTTTTCCGGTTTGGATCACGTAGTAATGCGGTACGACACTGAAACAGTCGACTAAACCTGGTCTCGATCAATATTTCAGAGGATAACGCATGCTAGGCCTACGTTAGGTGTGGGATTTGCTCTCATCAGGCTCATACTTTCGCATATTTCTCATACTTGATGGCCAGATTCTGGGCTTTTTTTGGCTTGGATCATGTAGTAATGTGGTACCACACTGAAACAGTCTATTAAACCTGGTTTCGATCAATATTTTAGAGGATAACGCATGTTAGGTCTAGGTTAGGTGTGGGATTTGCTCTCATCGGCTCATACTTTTTCATATTTCTCATACTTGTTGGCTAGATCCTGGGCTTTTTCTGGTTTGGATCACGTACTAATGTGGTACCACACTGAAACAGTCGACTAAACCTGGTCACGATCAATATTTTACGGGATAACGCATGTTAGGTCTAGTTTAGGTCTGGGATTTGCTCACTTCGGCTCATACTTCCGCATATTGCTCATACTTGATGTCCAGATTCTGGGCTTTTTCCGGTTTGGATCACGTAGTAATGCGGTACGACACTGAAACAGTCGACTAAACCAGGTCTCGATCAATATTTCAGAGCATAACACATGCTAGGTCTACGTTAGGTGTGGGATTTGCTCTCATCAGGCTCATACTTTCGCATATTTATCTATCTTGATGGCCAGATTCTGGGCTTTTTCCGGTTTGGATCACGTAGTAATGTAGTACGGCACTGAAACAGTCGACTAATCCTGGTCTCGATCAATATTTCAGAGGATAACGCATGCTAGGTCTACGTTAGGTGTGGGATTCTCATACTTGATGGCCAGATTCTGGGCTTTTTTTGGCTTGGATCACGTAGTAATGTGGTACCACACTGAAACAGTCTATTAAACCTGGTTTCCATCAATATTTTAGAGGATAACGCATGTTAGGTCTAGGTTAGATCTGGGATTTGCTCTCATCAGGCTCATACTTGCGCATATTTCTCATAGTTGTTGGCCAGATTCTGGGCTTTTTCCGGTTTGGATCACGTACTAATGTGGTACCACACTGAAACAGTCGACTAAACCTGGTCACGATCGATATTTTACGGGATAACGCATGTTAGGTCTAGTTTAGGTCTGGGATTTGCTCTCATCAGGCTCATACTTTCGCATATTTCTCATACTTGATGGCCAGATTCTGGGCTTGTTTTGGCTTGGATCACGGAGAAATGTGGTACCACACTGAAACACTCTATTAAACCTGGTTACGATCAATATTTTAGAGGATAACGCATGTTAGGTCTAGGTTAGGTGTGGGATTTGCTCACATCGGCTCATACTTCCGCATATTGCTGATACTTGATGTCCAGATTCTGGGCTTTTTCCGGTTTGGATCACGTAGTAATGCGGTACGACACTGAAACAGTCGACTAAACCTGGTCTCGATCAATATTTCAGAGGATAACGCATGCTAGGCCTACGTTAGGTGTGGGATTTGCTCTCATCAGGCTCATACTTTCGCATATTTCTCATACTTGTTGGCCAGATTCTGGGCTTTTTTTGGCTTGGATCATGTAGTAATGTGGTACCACACTGAAACAGTCTATTAAACCTGGTTTCGATCAATATTTTAGAGGATAACGCATGTTAGGTCTAGGTTAGGTGTGGGATTTGCTCTCATCGGCTCATACTTTTTCATATTTCTCATACTTGTTGGCTAGATCCTGGGCTTTTTCTGGTTTGGACAACGTACTAATGTGGTACCACACTGAAACAGTCGACTAAACCTGGTCACGATCAATATTTTACGGGATAACGCATGTTAGGTCTAGTTTAGGTCTGGGATTTGCTCACATCGGCTCATACTTCCGCATATTGCTCATACTTGATGTCCAGATTCTGGGCTTTTTCCGGTTTGGATCACGTAGTAATGCGGTACGACACTGAAACAGTCGACTAAACCTGGTCTCGATCAATATTTCAGAGCATAACACATGCTAGGTCTACGTTAGGTGTGGGATTTGCTCTCATCAGGCTCATACATTCGCATATTTATCTATCTTGATGGCCAGATTCTGGGCTTTTTTTGGCTTGGATCACGTAGTAATGAGGTACCACAATGAATCAGTCGATTAGAGCTGGTCACGATCAATATTTTAGGGGATAACGCATGTTACGTCTAGGTTAGGTCTGGGATTTGCACTCATCAGGATCATACTTTCGCATATTTCTCATACTTGATGGCCAGATTCTCGGCTTTTTTTGGCTGAGATCACGTAGTAATGTGGTACCACACTGAAACAATATATTAAACCTGGTTTCGATTAATATTTTAGAAGATAACGCTTGTTAGGTCTAGGTTAGGTCTGGGATTTGCTCTCATCACGCTCATACTTCCGCATATTTCTCATACTTGATGGCCAGATTCTGGGCTTTTTCCGGTTTGGATCACGTAGTAATGTGGTACCACAATGAATCAGTCGATTAAAGCTGGTGACGATCAATATTTTAGGGGATAACGCATGTTACGTCGAGGTTAGGTCTGGGATTTGCACCCATCAGGCTCATACTTTCGCATATTTCTCATACTTTGATGGCCTGATTCTGGGCTTTTTTTTGGTTTGGATCACGTAGTAATGTGGTACCACACTGAAACAGTCGACTAAACCTGGTCTCGATCAATATTTCAGAGGATAACACATGCTAGGTCTACGTTAGGTGTGGGATTTGCTCTCATCACGCTCATACTTTCGCATATTTCTCATACTTGTTGGCCAGATCCTGGGCTTTTTATGGATTGGATCACGTAGTAATGTGGTACCACACTGAAACAGTCGACCAAACCTGGTCTCGATCAATATTTCAGAGGATAACGCATGTTAGGCCTAGGTTAGGCCTGGGATTTGCCCTCTTCAGTCTCATACTTTCGCATTCTTCACATACTTCTCGAACAGATCCTGGGTTATTTCTGGTTTGGATCACACAGTAATGTGGTACCACACTGAAACAGACGACTAGACCTGGTCTCGATCAATATTTTAGGGGATAACGCATGTTAGGACTAGGTTAGGTCTGGGATTTGCTCTCATCAGGCTCATACTTCCGCATATTTCTCATACATGATGGCCAGATTCTGGGCTTTGTCCGGTTTGGATCACGTAGTAATGTGGTACCACAATGAATCAGTCGATTAAAGCTGGTGACGATCAATATTTTAGGGGATAACGCATGTTACGTCTAGGTTAGGTCTGGGATTTGCACCCATCAGGCTCATACTTTCGCATATTTCTCATACTTTGATGGCCTGATTCTGGGCTTTTTTTTGGTTTGGATCACGTAGTAATGTGGTACCACACTGAAACAGTCGACTAAACCTGGTCTCGATCAATATTTCAGAGGATAACACATGCTAGGTCTACGTTAGGTGTGGGATTTGCTCTCATCAGGCTCATACTTTCGCATATTTATCTATCTTGATGGCCAGATTCTGGGCTTTTTTTGGCTTGGATCACGTAGTAATGAGGTGCCACAATGAATCAGTCGATTAAAGCTGGTCACGATCAATATTTTAGGGGATAACGCATGTTACGTCTAGGTTAGGTCTGGGATTTGCACTCATCAGGATCATACTTTCGCATATTTCTCATACTTGATGGCCAGATTCTGGGCTTTTTTTGGCTTAGATCACGTAGTAATGTGGTACCACACTGAAACAATATATTAAACCTGGTTTCGATCAATATTTTAGAAGATAACGCATGTTAGGTCTAGGTTAGGTCTGGGATTTGCTCTCATCAGGCTCATACTTTCGCATATTTCTCATACTTCATGACCAGATTCTGGGCTTTTTCCGGTTTGGATCACGTAGTAATGTGGTACGACACTGAAGCAGTCGACTAAACCTGGTCTCGATCAATATTTTAGAGGATAACGCATGTTAGGTCTAGGTTAGGTCTGGGATTTGCTCTCATCACGCTCATACTTCCGCATATTTCTCATACTTGATGTCCAGATTCTGGGCTTTTTCCTGTTTGGATCACGTAGTAATGTGGTACGACACTGAAGCATTCTATTAAACCTGGTTTCGATCAACATTTTAGAGGATAACGCATGTTAGGTCTAGGTTAGGTCTGAGATTTGCTCTCATCAGGCTCATACTTTCGCATATTTCTCATACTTGATGGCCAGATTCTGGGCTTTTTCTGGATTGGATCACGTAGTAATGTGGTACGACACTGAAGCAGTCGACTAAACCTGGTCTCGATCAATATTTCAGAGGATACCGCATGCTAGGTCTACGTTAGGTGTGGGATTTGCTCTCATCAGGCTCATACTTTCGCATTCTTCACATACTTGTTGAACAGATCCTGGGTTTTTTTTGGTTGGGGTCACGTAGTAATGCGGAACCACACTGAAACAGTCTATTAAACCTGGTTTCGATCAATATTTCAGAGGATAACACATGCTAGGTCTACGTTAGGTGTGGGATTTGCTCTCATCAGGCTCATACTTTCGCATATTTCTCATACTTGATGGCCAGATTCTGGGCTTTTTTTGGCTTGGATCACGTAGTAATGTGGTACCACACTGAAACAGTCTATTAAACCTGGTTTCCATCAATATTTTAGAGGATAACGCATGTTAGGTCTAGGTTAGATCTGGGATTTGCTCTCATCAGGCTCATACTTGCGCATATTTCTCATAGTTGTTGGCCAGATCCTGGGCTTTTTCTGGATTGGATCACGTAGTAATGTGGTACCACACTGAAACAGTCGACTCAACCTGGTCTCGATCTATATCTCAGAGGATAACGCATGTTAGGTCTGGGTTAGGCCTGGGATTTGCCCTCTTCAGTCTCATACTTTCGCATTCTTCACATACTTCTTGAACAGATCCTGGGTTATTTCTGGTTTGGATCACGTAGTAATGTGGTACCACACTGAAACAGTCGACTAAACCTGGTCTCGATCAATATTTTAGGGGATAGCGCATGTTAGGTCTAGTTTAGGTGTGGGATTTGCTCTCATCAGGCTCATACTTTCGCATATTTCTCATACTTGATGTCCAGATTCTGGGCTTTTTCCTGTTTGGATCACGTAGTAATGTGGTACGACACTGAAACATTCTATTAAACCTGGTTTCGATCAACATTTTAGAGGATAACGCATGTTAGGTCTAGGTTAGGCGTCGGATTCGCCTTCATCAGACTCATACTTTCGCATTCTTCACATACTTGTCGAACAGATCCTGGGTTTTTTTTGGTTGGGGTCACGTAGTAAAGCGGCACCACACTGAAACAGTCGACTATACCTGGTCTCGATCAATATTTCAGAGGATAACACATGCTAGGTCTACGTTAGGTGTGGGATTTGCTCTCATCAGGCTCATACTTTCGCATATTTATCAATCTTGATGGACAGATTCTGGGCTTTTTTTGGCTTGGATCACGTAGTAATGAGGTACCACAATGAATCAGTCGATTAAAGCTGGTCACGATCAATATTTTAGGGGATGACGCATGTTACGTCTAGGTTAGGTCTGGGATTTGCACTCATCAGGCTCATACTTTCGCATATTTCTCATACTTGATGTCCAGATTCTGGGCTTTTTCCTGTTTGGATCACGTAGTAATGTGTTACGACACTGAAACATTCTATTAAACCTGGTTCCGATCAACATTTTAGAGGATAACGCATGTTAGGTCCAGGTTAGGTCTGAGATTTGCTCTCATCAGGCTCATACTTTCGCATATTTCTCATACTTTGATGGCCTGATTCTCGGCTTTTTTTTGGTTTGGATCACGTAGTAATGTGGTACCACACTGAAACAGTCGACTAAACCTGGTCTCGAACAATATTTCAGAGGATAACACAGGCTAGGTCTACGTTAGGTGTGGGATTTGCTCTCATCAGGCTCATACTTTCGCATATTTATCTATCTTGATGGCCAGATTCTGGGCTTTTTTTGGCTTGGATCACGTAGTAATGAGGTACCACAATGAATCAGTCGATTAAAGCTGGTCACGATCAATATTTTAGGGGATAACGCATGTTACGTCTAGGTTAGGTCTGGGATTTGCACTCATCAGGATCATACTTTCGCATATTTCTCATACTTGATGGCCAGATTCTGGGCTTTTTTTGGCTTAGATCACGTAGTAATGTGGTACCACACTGAAACAATATATTAAACCTGGTTTCGATCAATATTTTAGAAGATAACGCATGTTAGGTCTAGGTTAGGTCTGGGATTTGCTCTCATCAGGCTCATACTTTTGCATATTTCTCATACTTCATGGCCAGATTCTGGGCTTTTTTCTGGTTTGGATCACGTAGTAATGTGGTACGACACTGAAGCAGTCGACTAAACCTGGTCTCGATCAATATTTCAGAGGGTAACGCATGCTAGGTCTACGTTAGGTGTGGGATTTGCTCTCATCAGGCTCATACTTTCGCATATTTCTCATACTTGATGGCCAGATTCTGGGCTTTTTCCGGTTTGGATCACGTAGTAATGTGGTACGACACTGAAGCAGTCAATTAAACCTGGTTTCCATCAATATTTTAGAGGATAACGCATGTTAGGTCTAGGTTAGGTCTGGGATTTGCTCTCATCAGGCTCATACTTTTGCATATTTCTCATACTTCATGGCCAGATTCTGGGCTTTTTTCTGGTTTGGATCACGTAGTAATGTGGTACGACACTGAAGCAGTCAATTAAACCTGGTTTCCATCAATATTTTAGAGGATAACGCATGTTAGGTCTAGGTTAGTTCTGGTATTTGCTCTCATCAGGCTCATACTTTCGCATATTTCTCATACTTGATGGCCAGATTCTGGGCTTTTTCCGGTTTGGATCACGTAGTAATGTGGTACGACACTGAAGCAGTCGACTAAACCTGGTCTCGATCAATATTTTAGAGGATAACGCATGTTAGGTCTAGGTTAGGTCTGGGATTTGCTCTCATCACGCTCATACTTTCGCATTCTTCACATACTTGTTGAACAGATCCTGGGTTTTTTTTGGTTGGGGTCACGTAGTAATGCGGAACCACACTGAAACAGTCTATTAAACCTGGTTTCGATCAATATTTCAGAGGATAACACATGCTAGGTCTACGTTAGGTGTGGGATTTGCTCTCATCAGGCTCATACTTTCGCATATTTCTCATACTTGATGGCCAGATTCTGGGCTTTTTTTGGCTTGGATCACGTAGTAATGTGGTACCACACTGAAACAGTCTATTAAACCTGGTTTCCATCAATATTTTAGAGGATAACGCATGTTAGGTCTAGGTTAGATCTGGGATTTGCTCTCATCAGGCTCATACTTGCGCATATTTCTCATAGTTGTTGGCCAGATCCTGGGCTTTTTCTGGATTGGATCACGTAGTAATGTGGTACCACACTGAAACAGTCGACTCAACCTGGTCTCGATCTATATCTCAGAGGATAACGCATGTTAGGTCTGGGTTAGGCCTGGGATTTGCCCTCTTCAGTCTCATACTTTCGCATTCTTCACATACTTCTTGAACAGATCCTGGGTTATTTCTGGTTTGGATCACGTAGTAATGTGGTACCACACTGAAACAGTCGATTAAAGCTGGTCACGATCAATATTTTAGGGGATGACGCATGTTACGTCTAGGTTAGGTCTGGGATTTGCACTCATCAGGCTCATACTTTCGCATATTTCTCATACTTGATGTCCAGATTCTGGGCTTTTTCCTGTTTGGATCACGTAGTAATGTGGTACGACACTGAAACATTCTATTAAACCTGGTTTCGATCAACATTTTAGAGGATAACGCATGTTAGGTCTAGGTTAGGTCTGAGATTTGCTCTCATCAGGCTCATACTTTCGCATATTTCTCATACTTTGATGGCCTGATTCTCGGCTTTTTTTTCGTTTGGATCACGTAGTAATGTGGTACCACACTGAAACAGTCGACTAAACCTGGTCTCGAACAATATTTCAGAGGATAACACATGCTAGGTCTACGTTAGGTGTGGGATTTCCTCTCATCAGGCTCATACTTTCGCATATTTATCTATCTTGATGGCCAGATTCTGGGCTTTTTTTGGCTTGGATCACGTAGTAATGAGGTACCACAATGAATCAGTCGATTAAAGCTGGTCACGATCAATATTTTAGGGGATAACGCATGTTACGTCTAGGTTAGGTCTGGGATTTGCACTCATCAGGATCATACTTTCGCATATTTCTCATACTTGATGGCCAGATTCTGGGCTTTTTTTGGCTTAGATCACGTAGTAATGTGGTACCACACTGAAACAATATATTAAACCTGGTTTCGATCAATATTTTAGAAGATAACGCATGTTAGGTGTAGGTTAGGTCTGGGATTTGCTCTCATCAGGCTCATACTTTCGCATATTTCTCATACTTCATGGCCAGATTCTGGGCTTTTTTCTGGTTTGGATCACGTAGTAATGTGGTACCACACTGAAACAGTCAATTAAACCTGGTTTCCATCAATATTTTAGAGGATAACGCATGTTAGGTCTAGGTTAGTTCTGGGATTTGCTCTCATCAGGCTCATACTTTCGCATATTTCTCATACTTGATGGCCAGATTCTGGGCTTTTTCCGGTTTGGATCACGTAGTAATGTGGTACGACACTGAAGCAGTCGACTAAACCTGGTCTCGATCAATATTTTAGAGGATAACGCATGTTAGGTCTAGGTTAGGTCTGGGATTTGCTCTCATCACGCTCATACTTTCGCATATTTCTCATACTTGATGTCCAGATTCTGGGCTTTTTCCTGTTTGGATCACGTAGTAATGTGGTACGACACTGAAGCAGTCGACTAAACCTGGTCTCGATCAATATTTCAGAGGGTAACGCATGCTAGGTCTACGTTAGGTGTGGGATTTGCTCTCATCAGGCTCATACTTTCGCATATTTCTCATACTTGTTGGCTAGATCCTGGGTTTTTTTTGGTTGGGGTCACGTAGTAATGCGGTACCACACTGAAACAGTCGACTAAACCTGGTCACGATCAATATTTTACGGGATAACTCATGTTAGGTCTAGTTTAGGTCTGGTATTTGCTCTCATCAGGCTCATACTTTCGCATATTTCTCATACTTGATGGCCAGATTCTGGGCTTTTTTTGGTTTGGATCACGTAGTAATGTGGTACCACACTGAAACAGTCGACTAAACCTGGTCTCGATCAATATTTCAGAGGATAACACATGCTAGGTCCACGTTAGGTGTGGGATTTGCTCCCATCAGGCTCATACTTTCGCATATTTCTCATACTTGATGACCAGATTCTGGGCTTTTTTTGGCTTGGATCAGGTAGTAATGTGGTACCACACTGAAACAGTCTATTAAACCTGGTTTCGATCAATATTTTAGAGGATAACGCATGTTAGGTCTAGGTTAGGTCTGGGATTTGCTCTCATCACGCTCATACTTTCGCATATTTCTCATACTTGTTGGCCAGATCCTGGGCTTTTTATGGATTGGATCACGTAGTAATGTGGTGCCACACTGAAACAGTCGACCAAACCTGGTCTCGAGCAATATTTCAGAGGATAACGCATGTTAGGCCTAGGTTAGGCCTGGGATTTGCCCTCTTCAGTCTCATACTTTCGCATTCTTCACATACTTCTCGAACAGATCCTGGGTTATTTCTGGTTTGGATCACACAGTAATGTGGTACCACACTGAAACAGACGACTAGACCTGGTCTCGATCAATATTTTAGGGGATAACGCATGTTAGGACTGGGTTAGGTCTGGGATTTGCTCTCATCAGGCTCATACTTTCGCATATTTCTCATACTTGATGGCCAGATTCTGGGCTTTTTCCGGTTTCGATCACGTAGTAATGTGGTACCACAATGAATCAGTCGATTAAAGCTGGTGACGATCAATATTTTGGGGGATAACGCATGTTACGCCTAGGTTAGGTCTGGGATTTGCACCCATCAGGCTCATACCTTCGCATATTTCTCATACTTTGATGGCCTGATTCTGGGCTTTTTTTTGGTTTGGATCACGTAGTAATGTGGTACCACACTGAAACAGTCGACTAAACCTGGTCTCGATCAATATTTCAGGGGATAACACATGCTAGGTCTACGTTAGGTGTGGGATTTGCTCTCATCAGGCTCATACTTTCGCATATTTATCTATCTTTATGGCCAGATTCTGGGCTTTTTTTGGCTTGGATCACGTAGTAATGAGGTACCACAATGAATCAGTCGATTAAAGCTGGTCACGATCAATATTTTAGGGGATAACGCATGTTACGTCTAGGTTAGGTCTGGGATTTGCACTCATCAGGATCATACTTTCGCATATTTCTCATACTTGATGGCCAGATTCTGGGCTTTTTTTGGCTTGGATCACGTAGTAATGTGGTACCACACTGAAACAATATATTAAACCTGGTTTCGATCAATATTTTAGAAGATAACGCATGTTAGGTCTAGGTTAGGTCTGGGATTTGCTCTCATCAGGCTCATACTTTCGCATATTTCTCATACTTCATGGCCAGATTCTGGGCTTTTTTCTGGTTTGGATCACGTAGTAATGTGGTACCACACTGAAACAGTCAATTAAACCTGGTTTCCATCAATATTTTAGAGGATAACGCATGTTAGGTCTAGGTTAGTTCTGGGAGTTGCTCTCATCAGGCTCATACTTTCGCATATTTCTCATACTTGATGGCCAGATTCTGGGCTTTTTCCGGTTTGGATCACGTAGTAATGTGGTACCACATTGAAACTGTCCATTAAACCTGGTTTCGATCAATATTTTAGAGGATAACGCATGTTAGGTCTAGGTTAGTCCTGGGATTTGCCCACTTCAGTCTCATACTTTCGCATTCTTCACATACTTCCTGAACAGATCCTGGGTTATTTCTGGCTTGGATCACGTAGTAATGTGGTACCACACTGAAACAGTCGACTAAACCTGGTCTCGATCAATATTTTAGGGGATAACTCATGTTAGGTCTAGTTTAGGTGTGGGATTTGCTCTCATCAGGCTCATACTTTCGCATATTTCTCATACTTGATGTCCAGATTCTGGGCTTTTTCCTGTTTGGATCACGTAGTAATGTGGTACGACACTGAAACATTCTATTAAACCTGGTTTCGATCAACATTTTAGAGGATAACGCATGTTAGGTCTATGTTAGGTCTGATATTTGCTCTCATCAGGCTCATACTTTCGCATATTTCTCATACTTGATGGCCAGATTCTGGGCTTTTTTTGGTTTGGATCACGTAGTAATGCGGTACCACATTGAAACTGTCCATTAAACCTGGTTTCGATCAATATTTTAGAGGATAACGCATGTTAGGTCTAGGTTAGGCCTGGGATTTGCCCTCATCAGGGTCATACTTTCACATTTTTCGCATACTTGTTGGCCAGATCCCGGGCTTTTTCAAGTTTGGATCACATAGTAATGTGGTACCACACTGAAACAGTCGATTAAACCAGGTTTCGATCAATATTTTAGATGATAACGCATGTTAGATCTAGGTTAGGCGTCGGATTCGCCTTCATCAGGCTCATACTTTCGCATTCTTCACATACTTGTCGAACAGATCCTGGGTTTTTATTGGTTGGGGTCACGTAGTAATGCGGAACCACACTGAAACAGTCTATTAAACCTGGTTTCGATCAATATTTTAGAGGATAACGCATGTTAGGTCTAGGTTTGGCCTGGGATTTGCCCTCATCAGGGTCATACTTTCACATTTTTCGCATACTTGTTGGCCAGATCCCGGGCTTTTTCAAGTTTGGATCACATAGTAATGTGGTACCACACTGAAACAGTCGACTAAACCTGGTCTCGATCAATATTTTAGGGGATAACTCATGTTAGGTCTAGTTTAGGTGTGGGATTTGCTCTCATCAGGCGCATACTTTCGCATATTTCTCATACTTGATGTCCAGATTCTGGGCTTTTTCCGGTTTGGATCACGTAGTAATGCGGTCCGACACTGAAACAGTCGACTAAACCTGGTCTCGATCAATATTTCAGAGCATAACACATGCTAGGTCTACGTTAGGTGTGGGATTTGCTCTCATCAGGCTCATACTTTCGCATATTTATCTATCTTGATGGCCAGATTCTGGGCTTTTTTTGGCTTGGATCACGTAGTAATGAGGTACCACAATGAATCAGTCCATTAGAGCTGGTCACGATCAATATTTTAGGGGATAACGCATGTTACGTCTAGGTTAGGTCTGGGATTTGCACTCATCAGGATCATACTTTCGCATATTTCTCATACTTGTTGGCCAGATCCTGGGCTTTTTATGGATTGGATCACGTAGTAATGTGGTGCCACACTGAAACAGTCGACCAAACCTGGTCTCGATCAATATTTCAGAGGATAACGCATGTTAGGCCTAGGTTAGGCCTGGGATTTGCCCTCTTCAGTCTCATACTTTCGCATTCTTCACATACTTCTCGAACAGATCCTGGGTTATTTCTGGTTTGGATCACACAGTAATGTGGTACCACACTGAAACAGACGACTAGACCTGGTCTCGATCAATATTTTAGGGGATAACGCATGTTAGGACTAGGTTAGGTCTGGGATTTGCTCTCATCAGGCTCATACTTTCGCATATTTCCCATACTTGATGGCCAGATTCTGGGCTTTTTCCGGTTTGGATCACGTAGTAATGTGGTACCACACAGAAACAGTCGACTAAACCTGGTCTCGATCAATATTTCAGAGGATAACACATGCTAGGTCTACGTTAGGTGTGGGATTTGCTCTCATCAGGCTCATACTTTCGCATATTTCTCATACTTGATGGCCAGATTCTGGGCTTTTTTTGGCTTGGATCACGTAGTAATGTGGTACCACATTGAAACAGTCGACTAAACCTGGTCTCGATCAATATTTTAGGGGATAACGCATGTTAGGTCTAGTTTAGGTGTGGGATTTGCTCTCATCAGGCTCATACTTTCGCATATTTCTCATACTTGATGTCCGGATACTGGGCTTTTTTTGGCTTGGATCACGTAGTAATGTGGTACCACACTGAAACTGTCGACTAAACCTGGTTTCGATCAATATTTTAGAGGATAACGCATGTTAGGTCTAGGTTAGGTGTGGGATTTGCTCTCATCGGCTCATACTTTCGCATATTTCTCATACTTGTTGGCTAGATCCTGGGCTTTTTCTGGTTTGTATCACGTACTAATGTGGTACCACACTGAGACAAATGACTAAACCTGGTCACGATCGATATTTTACGGGATAACGCATGTTAGGTCTAGTTTAGGTCTGGGATTTGCTCTCATCAGGCTCATACTTTCGCATATTTCTCATACTTGATGGCCAGATTCTGGGCGTTTTCCGGTTTGGATCACGTAGTAATGTGGTACGGCACTGAAACAGTCGACTAATCCCGGTCTCGATCAATATTTCAGAGGATAACTCATGCTAGGTCTACGTAAAGTGTGGGATTTGCTCTCATCAGGCTCATACTTTCGCATATTTCTCATACTTGATGGCCAGATTCTGGGCTTTTTCCGGTTTGGATCACGTAGTAATGTGGTACCACACAGAAACAGTCGACTAAACCTGGTCTCGATCAATATTTCAGAGGATAACACATGCTAGGTCTACGTTAGGTGTGGGATTTGCTCTCATCAGGCTCATACTTTCGCATATTTCTCATACTTGATGGCCAGATTCTGGGCTTTTTCCGGTTTGGATCACGTAGTAATGTGGTACCACACAGAAACAGTCGACTAAACCTGGTCTCGATCAATATTTCAGAGGATAACACATGCTAGGTCTACGTTAGGTGTGGGATTTGCTCTCATCAGGCTCATACTTTCGCATATTTCTCTTACTTGATGGCCAGATTCTGGGCTTTTTTTGGCTTGGATCACGTAGTAATGTGGTACCACATTGAAACAGTCGACTAAACCTGGTCTCGAACAATATTTTAGGGGATAACGCATGTTAGGTCTAGTTTAGGTGTGGGGTTTGCTCTCATCAGGCTCATACTTTCGCATATTTCTCATACTTGATGTCCGGATACTGGGCTTTTTTTGGCTTGGATCACGTAGTAATGTGGTACCACACTGAAACTGTCGACTAAACCTGGTTTCGATCAATATTTTAGAGGATAACGCATGTTAGGTCTATGTTAGGTCAGGGATTTGCTCTCATCACGCTCATACTTTCGCATATTTCTCATACTTGTTGGCCAGATCCTGGGCTTTTTATGGATTGGATCACGTAGTAATGTGGTGCCACACTGAAACAGTCGACCAAACCTGGTCTCGATCAATATTTCAGAGGATAACGCATGTTAGGCCTAGGTTAGGCCTGGGATTTGCCCTCTTCAGTCTCATACTTTCGCATTCTTCACATACTTCTCGAACAGATCCTGGGTTATTTCTGGTTTGGATCACACAGTAATGTGGTACCACACTGAAACAGACGACTAGACCTGGTCTCGATCAATATTTTAGGGGATAACGCATTTTAGGACTAGGATAGGTCTGGGATTTGCTCTCATCAGGCTCATACTTTCGCATATTTCTCATACTTGATGGCCAGATTCTGGGCTTTTTCCGGTTTGGATCACGTAGTAATGTGGTACCACACAGAAACAGTCGACTAAACCTGGTCTCGATCAATATTTCAGAGGATAACACATGCTAGGTCTACGTTAGGTGTGGGATTTGCTCTCATCAGGCTCATACTTTCGCATATTTCTCATACTTGATGGCCAGATTCTGGGCTTTTTTTGGCTTGGATCACGTAGTAATGTGGTACCACACTGAAAGAGTCGACTAAACCTGGTCTCGATCAATATTTTAGGGGATAACGCATGTTAGGTCTAGTTTAGGTGTGGGATTTGCTCTCATCAGGCTCATACTTTCGCATATTTCTCATACTTGATGTCCGGATACTGGGCTTTTTTTGGCTTGGATCACGTAGTAATGTGGTACCACACAGAAACTGTCGACTAAACCTGGTTTCGATCAATATTTTAGAGGATAACGCATGCTAGGTCTACGTAAAGTGTGGGATTTGCTCTCATCAGGCTCATACTTTCGCATATTTCTCATACTTGATGGCCAGACTCTGGGCTTTTTTTGGCTTGGATCACGTAGAAATGTGGTACCACACTGAAACAGTCTATTAAACCTGGTTACAATCAATATTTTAGAGGATAACGCATGTTAGGTCTAGGTTAGGTGTGGGATCTGCTCTCATCGGCTCACACTTTCGCATATTTCTCATACTTGATGACCAGATTCTGGGCTTTTTTTGGCTTGGATCACGTAGTAATGTGGTACCACACTGAAACAGTCTATTAAACCTGGTTTCGATCATTATTTTAGAGGATAACGCATGTTAGGTCTAGGTTAGGTCTGGGATTTGCTCTCATCACGCTCATACTTTCGCATATTTCTCATACTTGATGTCCGGATACTGGGCTTTTCTTGGCTTGGATCACGTAGTAAAGTGGTACCACACTGAAACAGTCGACTAAACTTGGTCTCGATCAATATTTCGGAGGATAACGCATGATAGGTCTAGGTTAGGCCTGGGATTTGCCCTCTTCAGTCTCATACTTTCGCATTCTTCACATACTTCTTGAACAGATCCTGGGTTATTTCTGGTTTGGATCACACAGTAATGTGGTACCACACTGAAACAGTCGACTAAACCTGGTCTCGATCAATATTTTAGGGGATAACGCATGTTAGGTCTAGGTTAGGTCTGGGATTTGCTCTCATCAGGCTCATACTTTCGCATATTTCTCATACTTGTTGGCCAGATCCTGGGCTTTTTATGGATTCGATCACGTAGTAAAGTGGTACCACACTGAAACAGTCGACTAAACCTGGTCTCGATCAATATTTCGGAGGATAACGCATGTTAGGTCTAGGTTAGGCCTGGGATTTGCCCTCTTCAGTCTCATACTTTCGCATTCTTCACATACTTCTTGAACAGATCCTGGTTTGGATCGCACAGTAATGTGGTACCACACTGAAACAGTCGACTAAACCTGGTCTCGATCAATATTTTAGGGGATAACGCATGTTAGGTCTAGGTTAGGTCTGGGATTTGCTCCCATCAGGCTCATACTTTCGCATATTTCTCATACTTGATGGTCAGATTCTGGGCTTTTTTTTGGTTTGGATCACGTAGTAATGTGGTACCACACTGAAACAGTCGACTAAACCTGGTCTCGATCAATATTTCAGAGGATAACACATGCTAGGTCTACGTTAGGTGTGGGATTTGCTCTCATCAGGCTCATACTTTCGCATATTTCTCATACTTGATGGCCAGATTCTGGGCTGCCCCCTGTTTGGATCACGTAGTAATGTGGTACCACATAGAAACAGTCGACTAAACCTGGTTTCGATCAATATTTCAGAGGATAACACATGCTAGGTCTACGTTAGGTGTGGGATTTGCTGTCATGAGGCTCATACTTTCGCATATTTCTCATACTTGATGGCCAGATTCTGGGCTTTTTTTGGCTTGGATCACGTAGTAATGTGGTACCACACTGAAACAGTCGACTAAACCTGGTCTCGATCAATATTTCAGAGGATAACGCATGTTACGTCTAGGTTAGGCCTGGGATTTGCCCTCTTCAGTTTCATACTTTCGCATTCTTCACATACTTCTCGAACAGATCCTGGGTTATTTCTGGTTTGGATCACACAGTAATGTGGTACCACACTGAAACAGTCGACTAAACCTGGTTTCGATCAATATTTTAGAGGATAACGCATGTTAGGTCTAGGTTAGGTGTGGGATTTGCTCTCATCGGCTCATACTTTCGCATATTTCTCATACTTGTTGGCTAGATCCTGGGCTTTTTCTGGTTTGTATCACGTACCAATGTGGTACCACACTGAAACAAATGACTAAACCTGGTCACGATCGATATTTTACGGGATAACGCATGTTAGGTCTAGTTTAGGTCTGGGATTTGCTCTCATCAGGCTCATACTTTCGCATATTTCTCATACTTGATGGCCAGATTCTGGGCTTTTTCAGGTTTGGATCACGTAGTAATGTGGTACGGCACTTGAACAGTCGACTAATCCTGGTCTCGATCAATATTTCAGAGGATAACGCATGCTAGGTCTACGTAAGGTGTGGGATTTGGTCTCATCAGGCTCATACTTTCGCATATTTCTCATACTTGATGGCCAGATTCTGGGCTTTTTTTGGCTTGGATCACGTAGACATGTGGGACCACACTGAAACAGTCTATTAAACCTGGTTTCGATCAATATTTTAGAGGATAACGCATGTTAGGGCTAGGTTAGGTGTGGGATTTGCTCACATCGGCTCATACTTTCGCATACTTCTCATACTTGTTGGCTAGATCCTGGGCTTTTTCTGGTTTGTATCACTTACTAATGTGGTGCCACACTGAAACAGTCGACTAAACCAGGTACCACGATCAATATTTTATGGGATAACTCATGTTAGGTCTAGTTTAGGTCTGGGATTTGCTCTCATCAGGCTCATACTTTCGCATATTTCTCATACTTGATGGCCAGATTCTGGGCTTTTTCAGGTTTGGATCACGTAGTAATGTGGTACGGCACTTGAACAGTCGACTAATCCTGGTCTCGATCAATATTTCAGAGGATAACGCATGCTAGGTCTACGTAAGGTGTGGGATTTGGTCTCATCAGGCTCATACTTTCGCATATTTCTCATACTTGATGACCAGATTCTGGGCTTTTTTTGGCTTGGATCACGTAGTAGTGTGGTACCACACTGAAACAGTCGACTAAACCTGGTCACGATCAATATTTTACGGGATAACTCATGTTAGGTCTAGGTTAGTTCTGGGATTTGCCCTCATCAGGCTCATACTTTCGCACATTTCTCATACTTGATGGCCAGATTCCGGGCTTTTTTTTGGTTTGGATCACGTAGTAATATGGTACGACACTGAAGCAGTCGGCTAAACCTGGTCTCGATCAATATTTCAGAGGATAACGCATGCTAGGTCTACGTTAGGTGTGGGATTTGCTCTCATCAGGCTCATACTTTCGCATTCTTCACAAACTTGTTGAACAGATCCTGGGTTTTTTTTGGTTGGGGTCACGTAGTAATGCGGAACCACACTGAAACAGTCTATTAAACCTGGTTTCGATCAATATTTTAGATGATAACGCATGTTAGGTCAAGGTTAAGTGTGGGATTTGCTCTCATCGGCTCATACTTTCGCATATTTCTCATACTTGATGGCCAGATCCTGGGCTTTTTCTGGATTGGATCACGTAGTAATGTGGTACCTCACTGAAACAGTCGACTAAACCTGGTCTCGATCAATATTTCAGAGGATAACACATGCTAGGTCTACGTTAGGTGTGGGATATGCTCTCATCAGGCTCATACTTTCGCATATTTCTCATACTAGATGGCCAGATTCTGCGCTTTTTTTGGCTTGGATCACGTAGTAATGTGGTACCACACTGAAACAGTCTATTAAACCTGGCTTCGATCAATATCTTAGAGGATAACGCATGTTAGGTCTGGGTTAGGTCTGAGATTTGCTCTCATCAGGCTCATACTTCCGCATATTTCTCATACTTGTTGGCCAGATCCTGGGCTTTTTCTGGATTGGATCACGTAGTAATGTGGTACCACACTGAAACAGTCGACTAAACCTGGTCTCGATCAATATTTCAGAGGAAAACGCATGTTAGGTCTAGGTTAGGCCTGGGATTTGCCCTCTTCAGTCTCATACTTTCGCATTCTTCACATACTTCTTGAACAGATCCTGGGTTATTTCTGGTTTGGATCACACAGTAATGTGGTACCGCACTGAAACAGTCGACTAAGCCTGGTCTCGATCAATATTTTAGGGGATAACGCATGTTAGGTCTAGGTCAGGTCTGGGATTTGCTCTCATCAGGCTCATACTTTCGCATATTTCTCATACTTGATGGCCAGATTCTGGGCTTTTTCCGGTATGGATCACGTAGTAATGTAGTACCACACTGAAACAGTCGACTAAACCTGGTCTCAATCAATATTTTAGGGGATAACGCATGTTAGGTCTAGTTTAGGTGTGGGATTTGCTCTCATCAGGCTCATACTTTCGCATATTTCTCATACTTGATGTCCAGATTCTGGGCTTTTTTTGGCTTGGATCACGTAGTAATGTGGTACCACACTGAAACAGTCTATTAAACCTGGCTTCGATCAATATTTTAGAGGATAACGCATGTTAGGTCTGGGTTAGGTCTGAGATTTGCTCTCATCAGGCTCATACTTTCTCATATTTCTCATACTTCTTGAACAGATCCTGGGTTATTTCTGGTTTGGATCACACAGTAATGTGGTACCGCACTGTAACAGTCGACTAAGCCTGGTCTCGATCAATATTTTAGGGGATAACGCATGTTAGGTCTAGGTCAGGTCTGGGATTTGCGCTCATCAGGCTCATACTTTCGCATATTTCTCATACTTGATGGCCAGATTCTGGGCTTTTTCCGGTATGGATCACGTAGTAATGTGGTACCACACTGAAACAGTCTATTAAACCTGGCTTCGATCAATATTTTAGAGGATAACGCATGTTAGGTCTGGGTTAGGTCTGAGATTTGCTCTCATGAGGCTCATACTTTCGCATATTTCTCATACTTGATGGCCAGATTCTGGGCTTTTTTTTGGCTTGGATCACGTAGTTATGTGGTACCACACTGAAACAGTCTATTAAACCTGATTTCCATCAATATTTTAGAGGATAACGCATGTTAGGTCTAGGTTAGGTGTGGGATTTGCTCTCATCGGCTCATACTTTCGCATATTTCTCATACTTGTTGGCTAGATCCTGGGCTTTTTCTGGCTTGGATCACGTACTAATGTGGTACCACACTGAAACAGTCGACTAAACCTGGTCACGATCAATATTTTACGGGATAACGCATGTTAGGTCTAGTTTAGGTCTGGAATTTGCTCTCATCAGGCTCATACTTTCGCATATTTCTCATACTTGATGGCCAGATTCTGGGCTTTTTTTGGCTTGGATCACGTAGTAATGTGGTACCACACTGAAACAGTCTATTAAACCTGGTTTCGATCAACATTTTAGAGGATAACGCATGGTAGGTCTAGGTTAGGTCTGAGATTTGCTCTCATCAGGCTCATACTTTCGCATATTTCTCATACTTGATGGCCAGATTGTGGGCTTTTTTTTTGGTTTGGATCACGTAATAATGTGGTACCACACTGAAACAGTCAATTGAACCTGGTTTCCATCAATATTTTAGAGGACAACGCATGTTAGGTCTAGGTTAGGTCTGGGATTTGCTCTCATCAGGCTCATACTTTCGCACATTTCTCATACTTGATGGCCAGATTCTGGGCTATTTTTTGGCTTGGATCACGTAGTAATGTGGTACCACACTGAAACAGTCTATTAAACCTGGTTTCGATCAACATTTTAGAGGATAACGCATGTTAGGTCTAGGTTAGGTCTGGGATTTGCTCTCATCAGGCTCATACTTTCGCATATTTCCCATACTTGATGTCCAGATTCTGGGCTTTTTCCGGTTTGGATCACGTAGTAATGTGGTAGCACACTGAAACAGTATATTAAACCTGGTTTCGATCGATATTTTAGAGGATAACGCATGTTAGGTCTAGGTTAGGCCTGGGATTTGCACTCATCAGGATCATACTTTCGCATATTTCTCATACTTGATGGCCAGATTCTGGCCTTTTTTTGGCTTAGATCACGTAGTAATGTGGTACCACACTGAAACAGTATATTAAACCTGGTTTTGATCAATATTTTAGAAGATAACGCATGTTAGGTCTAGGTTAGGTCTGGGATTTGCTCTCATCAGGCTCATACTTTCGCATATTTCTCATACTTGATGGCCAGATTCTGGGCTTTTTTTTGGTTTGGATCACGTAGTAATGTGGTACCACACTGAAAGAGTCTCTTAAACCTGGTTTCGATCAATATTTTAGAGGATAACGCATGTTAGGTCTAGGTTAGGTCTGGGATTGGCTCTCATCAGGCTCATACTTTCGCATATTTCCCATACTTGTTGGCCAGATCCTGGGCTTTTTCTGGATTGGATCACGTAGTAATGTGGTAGCACACTGAAACAGTCGACTAAACCTGGTCTCGATCAATATTTCAGAGGATAACGCATGCTAGGTCTAGGTTAGGCATCGGATTTGCCCTCTTCAGTCTCATACTTTCGCATTCTTCACATACTTCTTGAACAGATCCTGGGTTATTTCTGGTTTGGATCACACAGTGATGTGGTACCACACTGAAACAGTCGACTAAACCTGGTCTCGATCAATATTTTAGGGGATAACGCATGTTAGGTCTAGGTTAGGTCTGGGATTTGCTCTCATCAGGCTCATACTTTCGCATTTTTCTCATACTTGATGGCCAGATTCTGGGCTCCTTCTGGTTTGGATCACGTGGTAATGTGTTACCACACTGAAACAAACCATTAAACCAGGTTTCGATCAATATTTTTGAGGGTAACGCATGTTAGGTCTAGGTTAGGTCTGGGAGTTGCACTCATCAGGCTCATACTTTCGCATATTTCTCATACTTGATGTCGAGAATCTGGGCCTTTTTCTGGTTTGGATCACGTAGTGATGTGGTGCCACACTGAAACAGTCGACTAAACCTGGTTTCGATCAATATTTTAGAGGATAACGCATGTTAGGACTGGATTAGGTCTGGGATTTGCCCTTATCAGTCTCATGCTTTTGCATTCTTCACATACTTCTTGAACAGATCCCGGGTTTTTTCTGGTTTGGGTCACGTGGTAATGTGGTACCACACTGAAACAGTCGACTAAACCTGGTCTCGATCAATATTTCAGAGCAAAACGCATGTTAGGTCTAGGTTAGGCCTGGGATTTGCCCTCTTCAGTCTCATACTTTCGCATTCTTCACATACTTCTTGAACAGATCCTGGGTTATTTCTGGTTTGGATCACACAGTAATGTGGTACCACACTGAAACAGTCGACTAAGCCTGGTCTCGATCAATATTTTAGGGAATAACGCATGTTAGGTCTAGGTCAGGTCTGGGATTTGCTCTCATCAGGCTCATACTTTCGCATATTTCTCATACTTGATGGCCAGATTCTGGGCTTTTTCCGGTTTGGATCACGTAGTAATGTGGTACCACACTGAAACAGTCGACTAAACCTGGTCTCAATCAATATTTTAGGGGATAACGCATGTTAGGTCTAGTTTAGGTGTGGGATTTCCTCTCATCAGGCTCATACTTTCGCATATTTCTCATACTTGATGTCCAGATTCTGGGCTTTTTCCGGTTTGGATCACGTAGTAATGTGGTAGCACACTGAAACAGTATGTTAAACCTGGTTTCGATCAATATTTTAGAAGATAACGCATGTTAGGTCTAGGTTAGGTCTGGGATTTGCTCTCTTCAGGCTCATACTTTCGCATATTTCTCATACTTGATGGCCAGATTCTGGGCTTTTTTTTGGTTTGGATCACGTATTAATGTGGTGCCACACTGAAGCAGTCGACTAAACCTGGTTTCGACCAATATTTTAGAGGATAACGCATGCTAGGACTGGATTTGGTCTGGGATTTGCCCTTATCAGTCTCATACTTTCGCATTCTTCACATACTTCTTGAACAGATCCTGGGTTTTTTCTGGTTTGGATCACATTGTAGTGGGGTACCACACTGAAGCAGTCGATTAAACCTTGTTTCGGTCGATATTTTAGAGGATAACGCATGTTAAGTCTGAGTTGGGTCTAGGATTTGCCCTCATCAGGCTCATACTTTCGCATATTTCTGATACTTGATGGCCAGTTCCTGGGCTTCTTCTGGTTTGGATCACATAGAAATGTGGTACCACACTGAAACAGACCATTAAACCTGGTTTCGATCAACATTTTAGAGGATAACGCATATTAGGTCTAGGTTAGGTCTTGGATTTGCTCTCATCAGGCTCATACTTTCGCATATTTCTCATACTTGTTGGCCAGATCCTGGGCTTTTTCTGGATTGGATCACGAGGTAATGTGGTACCACACTGAAACAGACAATTAAACCCTGTTTCGATCAATATTTTAGAGGATAACACATGTCAAGTCTGAGTTGGTTCTAGGATTTGCCCTCATCAGTCTCATACTTTCGCATTCTTCACATACTTCTTGAACAGATCCTGGGTTTTTTGTGGTTGGGATCACGTAGTAATGTGGTACCACACTGAATCAGTCCATTAAACCTGGTTTCGATCAATATTTTAGAGGATAGCGCATGTTAGCTCTATATTAGGTCTGGGATTTGCCCTCGTCAGACTTATACTTTCGCATTCTTCACATACTAGTTGAACAGATCCTGGGTTTTATCCGGTTTGGATCACGTAGTAATGTGGTACCACACTGAAACAGTCGATTAAACCTGATTTCGATCAATATTTTAGAGGATAACGAATGTTAGGCCTATGTTAGGTCTGGGGTTTGCTCTCATCAGGCTCATACCTTCGCATATTTCTTATACTTGATGGCCAGATTCTGGGTTATTTTTTTGGATTGGATCACGTAGTAATGTGGTACCACACTGAAACAGTCCGTTAAACCTGGTTTTGAACAATATTTAAGAGGATAACGCATGTTAAGTCTAGGTTAGGCCTTGGATTTGCCCCCATCAGACTCATACTTTCGCATTCTTCGCATACTTGTTGAACAGATCCTGGTTTTTTTCTGGTTTGGATCACGTAGTAATGTGGTACCACACTGAATCTGTCGATTAAACATGGTTTCGATAAATATTTTAGTGGATAACGCATGTTAGGTCTAGGTTAGGTCTGGGATTTGCTCTCATCAGGCTTATACTTTTGCATATTTCTCAAACTTGATGGCCAGAATCTGGGATTTTTCTGGTTTGAATCACATAGTAGTGTGGTACCACACTGAAACAGTCCATTAAACCTGGTTTCGATCGATATTTTAGAGGATAACGCATGTTAGGTCTAGGTTAGGCCTGGGATTTGCCCTCATCAGACTCATACTTTCGCATTCTTCACATACTTGTTGAACAGATCCTGGGTTTTTTTTGGTTGGGGTCACGTAGTACTGCGGTACCACAATGAAACAGTCGACTAAACCTGGTCTCGATCAATATTTTTGAGGATAACGCATGGTAGGTCCAGGTTAGGTGTGGGATTTGCTCTCATCGGCTCATACTTTCGCATATTTCTCATACTTGTTGGCTAGATCCTGGGCTTTTTTTGGTTTGGTTCACGTAGTGATGCGGTACCACATTGAAACAGTCCATTAAACCTGGTTTCGATCAATATTTTAGAGGATAACGCATGTTAGGTCTGGGGTTAGGTTTGGGATTTGCTCTCATCAGGCTCAAGCTTTCGCATATTTCTCATACTTGTTGGCCAGATCCTGTGTTTTTTCTGGCTTGGTTCACGTAGTAATGTGGTACCACACTGAAACAGTCGACTAAACCTGGTCACGATCAATATTTTAGAGGATAACGCATGATAGGTATAAGTTAGGTCTGGTATTTGCTCTCGTCAGGCTCTTACTCTCGCATATTTATCCATCTTGTTGGCCAGATCCTGGGCTTCCACTGGTTTGGATCACGTAGTAATGTGGTACCACACTGAAACAGTCGACTAAACCTGGTCACGACCAATATTTAAGGGGATAACGCATGTTAGGTCTAGGTTAGGTCTGGGATTTGCACTCATCAGTCTCATACTTTCGCATATTTCTCGTATTTGATGGCCAGATCCTTGGCTTTTTCTGGTTGGGATCACATAGTAATATGGTTCCACCCTGAAACAGTCCATTAAACCTGGTATCGATCGATATTTTAGAGGATAACGCATGTTAGGTCTAGGTTAGGCCTGGGATTTGCCCACATCAGACTCATACTTTCGCATATTTATCCATCTTGTTGGCCAGATCCTGGGCTTCCACTGGTTTGAGTCACGTAGTAATGCGGTACCACACTGAAACCGTCGACTAAACCTGGTCTCGATCAATATTTTAGAGGATAACGCATGTTAGGTCTAGGTTAGGTCTGGGATTTGCTCTCATCAGGCTCATACTTTCGCATATTTCTCAAACTTGATGGCCAGATTCTGGGCTTTTTTTTGGTTTAGATCACGTAGTAATGCGGTAGCACATGGAAACAGTCCATTAAACCTGGTTTCGATCGATATTTTAGAGGATAACGCATGTTAGGTCTAGGTTAGGTCTGGGATTCGCTCTCATCAGGCTCATACTGTCGCATATTTCTCATACTTGTTGACCAGATCCTGGGGTTTTTCTGGTTTGGATCACGTTGTAATGTGGTACCACACTGAAACAGTCGACTAAACATGGTCACCATCAATATTTTAGAGGATAACGCATGTTAGGTATAGGTTAGGTCTGGGATTTGCTCTCATCAGGCTCATACTTTCGCATATTTATCAATCTTGTTGGCCAGATCCTGGGCTTCCACTGGTTTGGATCACGTAGTAATGTGGTACCACACTGAAACAGTCGACTAAACCTGGTCTCGATCAATATTTCAGAGGATAACGCATGTTAGGTCTAGGTTAGGCCTGGGATTTGCCCTCATCAGACTCATACTTTCGCATTCTTCTCATACTTGTTGAACAGATCCTGGGTTTTTTCTTCTTTGGATCACGTAGTAATGTGGTACCACACTGAAACAGTCCATTAAACCTAGTCTGGGTCAACATTTCAAAGGATATCGCATGTTAAGTCTGGGTTAGGTCTAGGATTTGCCCTCATCAGGCTCATACTTTCGCATATTTCTCATACTTGATGGCCAGATTCTGGGCTTTTTCTGGTTGGGATCACATAGTAATATGGTTCCACCCTGAAACAGTCCATTAAACCTGGTCTCGATCAATATTTCAGAGGATAACGCATGTTAGGTCTAGGTTAGGCCTGGGATTTGCCCTCATCAGACTCATACTTTCGCATTCTTCTCATACTTGTTGAACAGATCCTGGGTTTTTTCTTCTTTGGATCACGTGGTAATGTGGTACCACACTGAAACAGTCAATTAAGCCTAGTCTGCGTCAACATTTCAAAGGATAACGCATGTTAGGTCTGGGTCAGGTCTGTGAATTGCTCTCATGAGGCTCATACTTTCGCATATTTCTCATACTTGATGGCCAGATTCTGGGCTTTTTCCGGTTTGGATCACGTAGTAATGTGGTACCACACTGAAACAGTCGACTAAACCTGGTCTCGATCAATATTTTAGGGGATAACGCATGTTAGGTCTAGTTTAGGTGTGGGATTTGCTCTCATCAGGCTCATACTTTCGCATATCTATCAATCTTGTTGGCCAGATCCTGGGCTTCCACTAGTTTGGATCACATAGTAATGTGGTACCACACTGACACCAGTCAATTAAACCTGGTTTCGATCAATATTTTAGAGGATGACACATGTTAGGTCTAGGTTAGGTCTGGGATTTGCACTCATCAGGATCATACTTCCGCATATTTCTCATACTTGATGGCCAGATTCTGGGCTTTTTTTGGCTTAGATCACGTAGTAATGTGGTACCACAAGGAAGCAGTATATTAAACCTGGGTTTGATCAATATTTTAGAAGATAACGCATGTTAGGTCTAGGTTAGGTCTGGGATTTGCTCTCATCAGGCTCATACTTTCGTATATTTCTCATACTTGATGGCCAGATTCTGGGCTTTTTTCTTGTTTGGATCACGTTGTAATGTGGTACCACACTGAAACAGTCAATTAAACCTGGTTTCCATCAATATTTTAGAGGATAACGCATGTTAGGTCTAGGTTAGTTCTGGGATTTGCTCTCATCAGGCTCATACTTTCGCGCATTTCTCATACTTGATGGCCAGATTCTGGGCTTTTTTTTGGTTTGGATCACGTAGTAATGTGGTGCCACACTGAAACAGTCTATTAAACCTGGTTTCGATCAACATTTTAGAGGATAACGCATGTTAGGTCTAGGTTAGGTCTGAGATTTGCTCTCATCAGGCTCATACTTTCGCATATTTCTCATACTTGATGGCCAGATTCTGGGCTTTTTTTGGTTTGGATCACGTAGTAATGCGTTACCACATTGAAACAGACCATTAAACCTGCTTTCGATCAATATTTTAGAGGATAACGCATGTTAGGCCTAGGTTAGGTCTGGGATTCGCTCTCATCAGGCTCAAACCGTCGCATATTTCTCATACTTGTTGGCCAGATCCTGGGCCTTTTCTGGTATGGATCACGTAGTAATGTGGTACCACACTGAAACAGTCGACTAAACCTGGTCTCGATCAATATTTTAGAGGATAGCGCATGTTAGGTCTGGATTAGGTCAGGGATTTGCTCTCATCCGGCTCATACTTTCGCATATTTCTCATATTTGATGGCCAGATTCTGGGCTTTTTCTGGTTGGGATCACATAGTAATATGGTTCCACCCTGAAACAGTCCATTAAACCTGGTTTCGATCGATATTTTAGAGGATAACGCATGTAAGGTCTAGGTTAGGCCTGGGATTTACTCCCATCAGGCTCATACTTTCGCATATTTATCAATCTTGTTGGCCAGATTCTGGGCTTTTTTTGGCTTGGATCACGTAGTAATGTGGTACCACAATGAATCAGTCGATTAAAGCTGGTGACGACCAATATTTTAGGGGATAACGCATGTTACGTCTAGGTTAGGTCTGGGATTTGCTCTCATCAGGCTCATACATTCGCGTATTTATCAATCTTGTTGGCCAGATCCTGGGCTTCCACTAGTTTGGATCACATAGTAATGTGGTACCACACTGACACAAGTCAATTAAACCTGGTTTCGATCAATATTTTCGAGGATGACACATGTTAGGTCTAGGTTAGGTCTGGGATTTGCACTCATCAGGATCATACTTTCGCATATTTCTCATACTTGATGGCTAGATTCTGGGCTTTTTTTGGCTTAGATCACGTAGTAATGTGGTACCACACTGAAACAGTATATTAAACCTGGTTTTGATCAATATTTTAGAAGATAACGCATGTTAGGTCTAGGTTAGGTCTGGGATTTGCTCTCATCAGGCTCATACTTTCGCATATTTCTCAAACTTGATGGCCAGATTCTGGGCTTTTTTTGGCTTGGATCACGTAGTAATGTGGTACCACACTGAAACAGTCTATTAAACCTGGTTTCGATCAATATTTTAGAGGATAACGCATGTTAGGTCTAGGTTAGGTCTGGGATTTGCTCTCATCAGGCTCATACTTTCGCATATTTCTCATACTTGTTGGCCAGATCCTGGGCTTTGTCTGGATTGGATCACGTAGTAATGTGGTACCACACTGGAACAGTCGACTAAACCTGGTCTCGATCAATATTTCAGAGGATAACGCATGTTAGGTCTAGGTTAGGCCTGGGATTTGCCCTCTTCAGTCTCATACATTCGCATTCTTCACATACTTCTTGAACAGATCCTGGGTTATTTCTGGTTTGGGTCACACAGTGATGTGGTACCACACTGAAACAGTCGACTAAACCTGGTCTCGATCAATATTTTAGGGGATAACGCATGTTAGGTCTAGGTTAGGTCTGGGATTTCCTCTCATCAGGCTCACACTTTCGCATATTTCTCATACTTGATGGCCAGATTCTAGGCTTCTTCTGGTTTGGATCACGTAGTAATGTGGTACCACACTGAAACAGTCGACTAAACCTGGTCTCGATCGATATTTTAGAGGATAACGCATGTTAGGTCTAGGTTAGGCCTGGGATTTGCCCTCATCAGTGTCATACTTTCGCATTCTTCACACACTTCTTGAACAGATCCTGGGTTTTTTCTGGTTTGGATCACATTGTAGTGTGGTACCACACTGAAACAGTCCATTAAACCTTGTTTCGATCGATATTTTAGAGGATAACGCATGTTAAGTATGAGTTGGGTCTAGGATTTGCCCTCATCAGGCTCATACTATCGCATATTTCTCATACTTGATGGCCAGATTCCGGGCTTTTTTTTGGTTTGGATCACGTAGTAATGTGGTACCACACTGAAACAGTCGACTAAACCTGGTCTCGATCAATATTTTAGGGGATAACGCATGTTAGGTCTAGGTTAGGTCTGGGATTTGCACTCATCAGGAACATACTTTCGCATATTTCTCATACTTGGTGGCCAGATTCTGGCCTTTTTTTGGCTTAGATCACGTAGTAATGTGGTACCACACTGAAACAGTATATTAAACCTGGTTTTGATCAATATTTTATAGGATAACGCATGTTAGGTCTAGGTTAGGTCTGGGATTTGCTCTCATCAGGCTCATACTTTCGCATATTTCTCATACTTGTTGGACAGAACCTGGGCCTTTTCTGGTATGGATCACGTAGTGATGTGGTACCACCCTGAAACAGACGACTAAACCTGGTCTCGATCAATATTTTAGAGGGTAACGCATGTTATGTCTGGATTAGGTCTGGGATTTGCTCTCATCAGGCTCATACTTTCGCATATTTCTCATATTTGATGGCCAGATTCTGGGCTTCTTCTGGTTGGGATCACACAGTAATATGTTTCCACCCTGAAACAGTCCATTAAATCTGGTTTCGATCGATATTTCAGAGGATAACGCATGTTAGGTCTAGGTTGGGCCTGGGATTTGCCCTCATCAGGGTCATACTTTCGCATTCTTCACATACTTGTTGAACAGATCCTGGGTTTTTTCTGGTTTGGATCACATTGTAGTGTGGTACCACACTGAAACAGTCGATTAAACCTTGTTTCGAACGATATTTTAGAGGATAACGCACGTTAAGTTTAAATTGGGGTCTAGGATTTGCCCTCATCAGGCTCATACTATCGCATATTTCTCATACTTGATGGTCAGATCCTGGGCTTCTTCTGGTTTGGATCACGTAGTTATGTGGTACCACACTGAAACAGTCGACTAAACCTGGTCTCGATCAATATTTTAGAGGATAGCGCATGTAAGGTCTGGATTAGGTATGGGATTTGCTCTCATGAGGCTCATACTTTCGCATATTTCTCATATTTCATGGCCAGATTCTGGGCTTTTTCTGGTTGGGATCACATAGTAATATGGTTCCACCCTGAAACAGTCCATTAAACCTGGTTTCGATCGATATTTTAGAGGATAACGCATGTTAGGTCTAGGTTAGGCCTGGGATTCGCTCTCATCAGGCTCATACTTTCGCGTATTTCTCATACTTCATGGCCAGATTCTGGGCTTTTTTTGGCTTGGATCTCGTAGAAATGTGGTACCACACTGAAACAGTCTATTAAACCTGGTTTCGATCAATATTTTAGAGGATAACGCATGTTAGGTCTAGGTTAGGTGTGGGATTTGCTCTCATCGGCTCATACTTTCGCATACTTCTCATACTTGTTGGCTAGATAATGGGCTTTTTCTGGTTTATATCACTTACTAATGTGGTGCCGCACTGAAACAGTCGACTAAACCTGGTCACGATCAATATTTCAGAGGATAACACATGCTAGGTCTAGTTTAGGTCTGGGATTTGCTCTCATCAGGCTCATACTTTCGCATATTTCTCATACTTGATGGCCAGATTCTGGGCTTTTTCCGGTTTGGATCACGTAGTAATGTGGTACGGCACTGAAACAGTCGACTAAACCTGGTCTCGATCAATATTTCAGAGGATAACGCATGCTAGGTCTACGTAAGGTGTGGGATTTGCTCTCATCAGGCTCATACTTTCGCATATTTCTCATACTTGATGGCCAGATTCTGGGCTTCTTTTGGCTTGGATCACGCAGAAATGTAGTACCACACTGAAACAGTCTATTAAACCTGGTTACGATCAATATTTTAGAGGATAACGCATGTTAGGTCTAGGTTAGGTGTGGAATTTGCTCTCATCGGCTCATACTTTCGCATATTTTTCATACTTGATGTCCAGATTCTGGGCTTTTTCCGGTTTGGATCACGTAGTATTGTGGTACGACACTGAAACAGTCGACTAAACCTGGTCTCGATCAATATTTCAGGGGATAACGCATGCTAGGTCTACGTTAGGTGTGGGATTTGCTCTCGTCAGGCTCATACCTTCGCATATTTCTCATACTTCATGGCCAGATTCTGGGCTTTTTCCGGTTTGGGTCACGTAGTAATGTGGAACCACACTGAAACAGTCGACTAAACCTGGTCTCGATCAATATTTCAGAGGATAACACATGCTAGGTCTACGTTAGGTGTGGGCGTTGCTCTCATCAGGCTCATACTTTCGCATATTTCTCATACTTGATGGCCAGATTCTGGGCTTTCTTTGGCTTGGATCACGTAGTAATGTGGTACCACACTGGAACAGTCGACTAAACCTGGTCTCGATCAATATTTTAGGGGATAACACATGCTAGGTCTACGTTAGGTGTGGGTTTCGCTCTCATCAGGCTCATACTTTCGCATATTTCTCATACTTGATGTCCAGATACTGGGCTTTTTTTGGCTTGGATCACGTAGTAATGTGGTACCACACTGAAACAGTCGACTAAACCTGGTCACGATCAATATTTTACGGGATAACGCATGTTAGGTCTAGTTTATGTCTGGGATTTGCTCTCATCAGGCTCATACTTTCGCATATCTCTCATACTTGATGGCCAGATTCTGGCCTTTTTCCGGTTTGGATCACGTAGTAATGTGGTACGGCACTGAAACAGTCGACTAATCCTGGTCTCGATCAATATTTCAGAGGATAACACATGCTAGGTCTACGTTAGGTGTGGGATTTGCTCTCATCAGGCTCATACTTTCGCATATTTCTCACACTTGATTGCCAGATTCTGGGCTTTTTTTGGCTTGGATCACGTAGTAATGTGGTACCACACTGAAACAGTCTATTAAACCTCGTTTTGATCAATATTTTAGAGGATAACGCATGTCAGGTCTAGGTTAGGTCTGGGATTTGCTCTCATCACGCTCATACTTTCGCATATTTCTCATACTTGATGGCCAGATTCTGGGCTTTCTTTGGCTTGGATCACGTAGTAATGTGGTACCACACTGGAACAGTCGACTAAACCTGGTCTCGATCAATATTTTAGGGGATAACACATGCTAGGTCTACGTTAGGTGTGGGTTTTGCTCTCATCAGGCTCATACTTTCGCATATTTCTCATACTTGTTGGCCAGATCCCGGGCTTTTTCAGGTTTGGATCACATAGTAACGTGGTACCACACTGAATCAGTCGATTAAACCAGGTTTCGATCAATATTTTAGATGATAACGCATGTTAGGTCTAGGTTAGGCCTCGGATTTGCCCTCATTAGACTCATACTTTCGCATTCTTCACATACTTGTCGAACAGATCCTGGGTTTTTTTTGGTTGGGGTCACGTAGTGATGCGGCACGACACTGAAACAGTCGACTAAACCTGGTCTCGATCAATATTTCAGAGGATAACACATGCTAGGTCTACGTTAGGTGTGGGATTTGCTTTCATCAGGCTCATACTTTCGCATATTTATCAATCTTGATGGCCAAATTCTGGGCTTTTTTTGGCTTGGATCACGTAGTAATGAGGTACCACAATGAATCAGGCGATTAAAGCTGGTCACGATCAATATTTTAGGGGATAACGCATGTTACGTCTAGGTTAGGTCTGGGATTTGCACTCATCGGGATCATACTTTTGCATATTTCTCATACTTGATGGCCAGATTCTGGGCTTTTTTTGGCTTAGATCACGTAGTAATGTGGTACCACACTGAAACAGTATATTAAACCTGGTTTCGATCAATATTTTAGAAGATAACGCATGTTAGGTCTAGGTTAGGTCTGGGATTTGCTCCCATCAGGCTCATACTTTCGCATATTTCTCATACTTGATGGCCAGATTCTGGGCTTTTTTCTGGTTTGGATCACGTAGAAATGTGGTACCACACTGAAACAGTCTATTAAACCTGGTTTCGATCGATATTTTAGATGATAACGCATGTTAGGTCTAGGTTAGGTGTGGAATTTGCTCTCATCGGCTCATACTTTCGCATACTTCTCATACTTGTTGGCTAGATCCTGGGCTTTTTCTGGTTTGTATCACTTACTAATGTGGTGCCACACTGAAACAGTCGACTAAACCTGGTACCACGATCAATATTTTATGGGATAACTCATGTTAGGTCTAGTTTAGGTCTGGGATTTGCTCTCATCAGGCTCATACTTTCGCATATTTCTCATACTTCATGGCCAGATTCTGGGCTTTTTCCGGTTTGGATCACGTAGTAATGTGGTACGGCACTGAAACAGTCGTCTAATCCTGGTCTCGATCAATATTTCAGAGGATAACGCATGCTCGGTCTAGGTTAGCCCTCGGATTTGCACTCATTAGACTCATACTTTCGCATATTTCTCATACTTGATGGCCAGATTCTGGGCTTCTTTTGGCTTGGATCACGCAGAAATGTAGTACCACACTGAAACAGTCTATTAAACCTGGTTACGATCAATATTTTAGAAGATAACGCATGTTAGGTCTAGGTTAGGTCTGGGATTTGCTCTCATCAGGCTCATACTTTCGCATATTTCTCATACTTGATGGCCAGATTCTGGGCTTTTTTCTGGTTTGGATCACGTAGAAATGTGGCACCACACTGAAACAGTCTATTAAGCCTGGTATCGATCAATATTTTAGAGGATAACGCATGTTAGGTCTAGGTTAGGTCTGGGATTTGCTCTCATCACGCTCATACTTTCGCATATTTCTCATACTTGTTGGCCAGATCCCGGGCTTTTTCAGGTTTGGATTACATAGTAACGTGGTACCACACTGAAACAGTCGATTAAACCAGGTTTCGATCAATATTTTAGATGATAACGCATGTTAGGTCTAGGTTAGGCCTCGGATTTGCCCCCATTAGACTCATACTTTCGCATTCTTCACATACTTGTCGAACAGATCCTGGGTTTTTTTTGGTTGGGGTCACATAGTAATGAGGTACCACAATGAATCAGGCGATTAAAGCTGGTCACGATCAATATTTTAGAGGATAACGCATGTTACGTCTAGGTTAGGTCTGGGATTTGCACTCATCAGGATCATACTTTCGCACATTTCTCATACTTGATGGCCAGATTCTGGGCTCTTTTCTGGTTTGTATCACGTAGTAATGTGGTACCACACTGAAATAATCAATTAAACCTGGTTTCCATCAATATTTTAGAAGATAACGCATGTTAGGTCTAGGTTAGGTCTGGGATTTGCTCTCATCAGGCTCATACTTTCGCATATTTCTCATACTTGATGGCCAGATTCTGGGCTTTTTTCTGGTTTGGATCACGTAGAAATGTGGTACCACACTGAAACAGTCTATTAAACCTGGTTTTGATCAATATTTTAGAGGATAACGCATGTCAGGTCTAGGTTAGGTCTGGGATTTGCTCTCATCACGCTCATACTTTCGCATATTTCTCATACTTGTTGGCCAGATCCCGGGCTTTTTCAGGTTTGGATCACATAGTAACGTGGTACCACACTGAATCAGTCGATTAAACCAGGTTTCGATCAATATTTTAGATGATAACGCATGTTAGGTCTAGGTTAGGCCTCGGATTTGCCCTCATTAGACTCATACTTTCGCATTCTTCACATACTTGTCGAACAGATCCTGGGTTTTTTTTGGTTGGGGTCACGTAGTGATGCGGCACGACACTGAAACAGTCGACTAAACCTGGTCTCGATCAATATTTCAGAGGATAACACATGCTAGGTCTACGTTAGGTGTGGGATTTGCTTTCATCAGGCTCATACTTTCGCATATTTATCAATCTTGATGGCCAAATTCTGGGCTTTTTTTGGCTTGGATCACGTAGTAATGAGGTACCACAATGAATCAGGCGATTAAAGCTGGTCACGATCAATATTTTAGGGGATAACGCATGTTACGTCTAGGTTAGGTCTGGGATTTGCACTCATCGGGATCATACTTTTGCATATTTCTCATACTTGATGGCCAGATTCTGGGCTTTTTTTGGCTTAGATCACGTAGTAATGTGGTACCACACTGAAACAGTATATTAAACCTGGTTTCGATCAATATTTTAGAAGATAACGCATGTTAGGTCTAGGTTAGGTCTGGGATTTGCTCCCATCAGGCTCATACTTTCGCATATTTCTCATACTTGATGGCCAGATTCTGGGCTTTTTTCTGGTTTGGATCACGTAGAAATGTGGTACCACACTGAAACAGTCTATTAAACCTGGTTTCGATCGATATTTTAGATGATAACGCATGTTAGGTCTAGGTTAGGTGTGGAATTTGCTCTCATCGGCTCATACTTTCGCATACTTCTCATACTTGTTGGCTAGATCCTGGGCTTTTTCTGGTTTGTATCACTTACTAATGTGGTGCCACACTGAAACAGTCGACTAAACCTGGTACCACGATCAATATTTTATGGGATAACTCATGTTAGGTCTAGTTTAGGTCTGGGATTTGCTCTCATCAGGCTCATACTTTCGCATATTTCTCATACTTCATGGCCAGATTCTGGGCTTTTTCCGGTTTGGATCACGTAGTAATGTGGTACGGCACTGAAACAGTCGTCTAATCCTGGTCTCGATCAATATTTCAGAGGATAACGCATGCTCGGTCTAGGTTAGCCCTCGGATTTGCACTCATTAGACTCATACTTTCGCATATTTCTCATACTTGATGGCCAGATTCTGGGCTTCTTTTGGCTTGGATCACGCAGAAATGTAGTACCACACTGAAACAGTCTATTAAACCTGGTTACGATCAATATTTTAGAAGATAACGCATGTTAGGTCTAGGTTAGGTCTGGGATTTGCTCTCATCAGGCTCATACTTTCGCATATTTCTCATACTTGATGGCCAGATTCTGGGCTTTTTTCTGGTTTGGATCACGTAGAAATGTGGCACCACACTGAAACAGTCTATTAAGCCTGGTATCGATCAATATTTTAGAGGATAACGCATGTTAGGTCTAGGTTAGGTCTGGGATTTGCTCTCATCACGCTCATACTTTCGCATATTTCTCATACTTGTTGGCCAGATCCCGGGCTTTTTCAGGTTTGGATTACATAGTAACGTGGTACCACACTGAAACAGTCGATTAAACCAGGATTCGATCAATATTTTAGATGATAACGCATGTTAGGTCTAGGTTAGGCCTCGGATTTGCCCCCATTAGACTCATACTTTCGCATTCTTCACATACTTGTCGAACAGATCCTGGGTTTTTTTTGGTTGGGGTCACATAGTAATGAGGTACCACAATGAATCAGGCGATTAAAGCTGGTCACGATCAATATTTTAGAGGATAACGCATGTTACGTCTAGGTTAGGTCTGGGATTTGCACTCATCAGGATCATACTTTCGCACATTTCTCATACTTGATGGCCAGATTCTGGGCTTTTTTCTGGCTTGGATCACGTAGAAATGTGGTACCACACTGAAACAGTCTATTAAACCTGGTTTCGATCAATATTTTAGACGATAACGCATGTTAGGTCTAGGTTAGGTGTGGAATTTGCTCTCATCGGCTCATACTTTCGCATATTTCTCATACTTGATGTCCAGATTCTGGGCTTTTTCCGGTTTCGGATCACGTAGTAATGTGGTACGACACTGAAATAGTCGACTAAACCTGGTCTCGATCAATATTTCAGAGGATAACACATGCTAGGTCTACGTTAGGTGTGGGATTTGCTCTCGTCAGGCTCATACTTTCGCATATTTCTCATACTTGATGGCCAGATTCTGGGCTTTTTTTGGCTTGGATCACGTAGTAATGTGGTACCACACTGAAACAGTCGACTAAACCTGGTCTCGATCAATATTTTAGGGGATAACGCATGTTAGGTTTAGTTTAGGTGTGGGTTTTGCTCTCATCAGGCTCATACTTTCGCATATTTCTCATATTTGATGTCCAGATACTGGGCTTTTTCTGGCTTGGATCACGTAGTAATGTGGTACCACACTGAAACAGACGACTAAACCTGGACACGATCAATATTTTACGGGATAACGCATGTTAGGTCTAGTTTAGGTCTGGGATTTGCTCTCATCAGGCTCATACTTTCGCATATTTCTCATACTTGATGGCCAGATTCTGGGCTTTTTCCGGTTTGGATCACGTAGTAATGTGGTACGGCACTGAAACAGTCGACTAATCCTGGTCTCGATCAATATTTCAGAGGATAACGCATGCTAGGCCTACGTAGGGTGTGGGATTTGGTCTCATCAGGCTCATACTTTCGCATATTTCTCATACTTGATGGCCAGATTCTGGGCTTTTTTTGGCTTGGATCACGTAGACATGTGGTACCACACTGAAACAGTCTATTAAACCTGGTTTCGATCAATATTTTAGAGGATAACGCATGTTAGGGCTAGGTTAGGTGTGGGATTTGCTCTCATCGGCTCATACTTTCGCATACTTCTCATACTTGTTGGCTAGATGCTGGGCATTTTCTGGTTTGTATCACTTACTAATGTGGTGCCACACTGAAACAGTCGACTAAACCTGGTACCACGATCAATATTTTATGGGATAACTCATGTTAGGTCTAGTTTAGGTCTGGGATTTGCTCTCATCAGGCTCATACTTTCGCATATTTCTCATAATTGATGGCCAGATTCTGGGCTTTTTCCGGTTTGGATCACGTACTAATGTGGTACGGCACTAAAACAGTCGTCTAATCCTGGTCTCGATCAATATTTCAGAGGATAACGCATGCTAGGTCTAGGTTAGGCCTCGGATTTGCCCTCATTAGACTCATACTTTCGCATATTTCTCATACTTGATGGCCAGATTCTGGGCTTCTTTTGGCTTGGATCACGCAGAAATGTAGTACCACACTGAAACAGTCTATTAAACCTGGTTTCGATCAATATTTCAGAGGATAACGCATGCTAGGTCTACGTTAGGTGTGGGATTTGCTCTCGTCAGGCTCATACTTTCGCATATTTCTCATACTTCATGGCCAGATTCTGGGCTTTTTCCGGTTTGGGTCACGTAGTAATGTGGTACCACACTGAAACAGTCGACTAAACCTGGTCTCGATCAATATTTCAGAGGATAACACATGCTAGGTCTACGTTAGGTGTGGGATTTGCTCTCATCAGGCTCATACTTTCGCATATTTCTCATACTTGATGGCCAGATTCTGGGCTTTTTTTGGCTTGGATCACGTAGTAATGTGGTACCACACTGAAACAGTCGACTAAACCTGGTCTCGATCAATATTTTAGGGGATAACCCATGTTAGGTCTAGTTTAGGTGTGGGTTTTGCTCTCATCAGGCTCATACTTTCGCATATTTCTCATACTTGATGTCCAGATACTGGGCTTTTTTTTGGCTTGGATCACGTAGTAATGTGGTACCACACTGAAACAGTCGATTAAACCTGGTCACGATCAATATTTTACGGGATAACGCATGTTAGGTCTAGTTTATGTCTGGGATTTGCTCTCATCAGGCTCATACTTTCGCATATTTCTCATACTTGATGGCCAGATTCTGGGCTTTTTCCGGTTTGGATCACGTAGTTATGTGGTACGGCACTGAAACAGTCGACTAATCCTGGTCTCGATCAATATTTCAGAGGATAACGCATGCTAGGTCTACGTTAGGTCTGGGATTTGCTCTCATCAGGCTCATACTTTCGCATATTTCTCATACTTGATGGCCAGATTCTGGGCTTTTTTCTGGTTTGGATCACGTAGAAATGTGGTACCACACTGAAACAGTCTATTAAACCTGGTTTCGATCAATATTTTAGAGGATAACGCATGTTAGGTTTAGGTTAGGTGTGGGATTTGCTCTCGTCAGGCTCATACTTTCGCATATTTCTCATACTTGATGGCCAGATTCTGGGCTTTTTTCTGGTTTGGATCACGTAGAAATGTGGTACCACACTGAAACAGTCTATTAAACCTGGTCTCGATCAATATTTTAGGGGATAACCCATGTTAGGTCTAGTTTAGGTGTGGGTTTTGCTCTCATCAGGCTCATACTTTCGCATATTTCTCATACTTGATGTCCAGATACTGGGCTTTTTTTTGGCTTGGATCACGTAGTAATGTGGTACCACACTGAAACAGTCGACTAAACCTGGTCTCGATCAATATTTTAGGGGATAACCCATGTTAGGTCTAGTTTAGGTGTGGGTTTTGCTCTCATCAGGCTCATACTTTCGCACATTTCTCATACTTGATGGCCAGATTCTGGGCTCCTTTCTGGTTTGTATCACGTAGTAATGTGGTACCACACTGAAACAGTCAATTAAACCTGGTTTCCATCAATATTTTAGAAGATAACGCATGTTAGGTCTAGGTTAGGTCTGGGATTTGCTCTCATCAGGCTCATACTTTCGCATATTTCTCATACTTGATGGCCAGATTCTGGGCTTTTTTCTGGTTTGGATCACGTAGAAATGTGGTACCACACTGAAACAGTCTATTAAACCTGGTTTCGATCAATATTTTAGAGGATAACGCATGTTAGGTTTAGGTTAGGTGTGGGATTTGCTCTCGTCAGGCTCATACTTTCGCATATTTCTCATACTTGATGGCCAGATTCTGGGCTTTTTTTGGCTTGGATCACGTAGTAATGTGGTACCACACTGAAACAGTCGACTAAACCAGGTCTCGATCAATATTTCAGAGGATAACGCATGTTAGGTCTAGGTTTGGCCTGGGATTTGCCCTCTTCAGTCTCATACTTTCGCATTCTTCACATACTTCCTGAACAGATCCTCGGTTATTTCTGGTTTGGATCACACAGTAATGTGGTAGCACACTGAAACAGTCGACTAAACCTGGTCTCGATCAATATTTTAGGGGATAACGCATGTTAGGTCTAGTTTATGTGTGGGATTTGCTCTCATCAGGCTCATACTTTCGCATATTTCTCATACTTGATGGCCAGATTCTGCGCTTTTTTTGGCTTGGTTCATGTAGTAATGTGGTACCGCACTGAAACAGTCTATTAAACCTGGTTTCGATCAATATTTTAGAGGATAACGCATGCTAGGTCTAGGTTAGGTGTGGGATTTGCTCTCATCGGCTCATACTTTCGCATATTTCTCATACTTGTTGGCTAGATCCTGGGCTTTTTCTGGTTTGGATCACGTACTAATGTGGTACCACACTGAAACAGTCGACTAAACCTGGTTTCGATCAATATTTTAGAGGATAACGCATGTTAGGTCTAGGTTAGGTCTGGGATTTGCTCTCATCACGCTCATACTTTCGCATATTTCTCATACTTTTTGGCCAGATCCTGGGCTTTTTATGGATTCGATCACGTAGTAAAGTGGTACCACACTGAAACAGCCGACTAAACCTGGTCTCGATCAATATTTCGGAGGATAACGGATGTTAGGTCTAGGTTAGGCCTGGGATTTGCCCTCTTCAGTCTCATACTTTCGCATTCTTCACATACTTCTTGAACAGATCCTGGGCTTTTTCTGGTTTGGATCACGTAGTAATGTGGTACCACACTGAAACAGTCGACTAAACCTGGTCTCGATCAATATTTTAGGGGATAACGCATGTTATGTCTCGGTTAGGTCTGGGATTTGCTCTCATCAGGCTCATACTTTCGCATATTTCTCATACTTGATGGCCAGATTCTGGGCTTTTTCCGGTTTGGATCACGTAGTAATGTGGTACCACACTGAAACAGTCGACTAAACCTGGTCTCGATCAATATTTCAGAGGATAACACATGCAAGGTCTACGTTAGGTGTGGGATTTGCTCTCATCAGGCTCATACTTTCGCATCTTTCGAATACTTGATGGCCAGATTCTGGGCTTTTTTTGGCTTGGATCACGTAGTAATGTGGTACCACACTGAAACAGTCGACTAAACCTGGTCTCGATCAATATTTTAGGGGATAACGCATGTTAGGTCTAGTTTAGGTGTGGGATTTCCTCTCATCAGGCTCATACTTTCGCATATTTCTCATAGTTGATGTCCAGATACTGGGCTTTTTTTGGCTTGGATCACGTAGTAATGTGGTACCACACTGAAACAGTCGACTAAACCTGGTCACGATCAATATTTTACGGGATAACGCATGCTAGGTCTAGGTTAGGCCTCGGATTTGCCCTCATTAGACTCATACTTTCGCATTCTTCACATACTTGTCGAACAGATCCTGGGTTTTTTTTGGTTGGGGTCGCGTAGTAATGCGGTACCACACTGAAACAGTCGACTAAACCTGGTCTCGATCAATATTTCAGAGGATAACACATGCTAGGTCTACGTTAGGTGTGGGATTTGCTCTCATCAGGCTCATACTTTCGCATATTTATCAATCTTGATGGCCAGATTCTGGGCTTTTTTGGCTTGGATCACGTAGTAATGAGGTACCACAATGAATCAGGCGATTAAAGCTGGTCACGATCAATATTTTAGAGGATAACGCATGTTACGTCTAGGTTAGGTCTGGGATTTGCACTCATCAGGATCATACTTTCGCATATTTCTCATACTTGATGGCCAGATTCTGAGCTCTTTTCTGGTTTGTATCACGTAGTAATGTGGTACCACACTGAAACAGTCAATTAAACCTGGTTTCCGTCAATATTTTAGAAGATAACGCATGTTAGGTCTAGGTTAGGTCTGGGATTTGCTCTCATCAGGCTCATACTTTCGCATATTTCTCATACTTGATGGCCAGATTCTGGGCTTTTTTCTGGTTTGGATCACGTAGAAATGTGGTACCACACTGAAACAGTCTATTAAACCTGGTTTCGATCAATATTTTAGAGGATAACGCATGTTAGGTCTAGGTTAGGTGTGGGATTTGCTCTCGTCAGGCTCATACTTTCGCATATTTCTGATACTTGATGGCCAGATTCTGGGCTTTTTCCGGTTTGGGTCACGTAGTAATGTGGTACACACTGAAACAGTCGACTAAACCTGGTCTCGATCAATATTTCAGAGGATAACACATGCTAGGTCTACGTTAGGTGTGGGATTTGCTCTCATCAGGCTCATACTTTCGCATATTTCTCATACTTGATGGCCAGATTCTGGGCTTTTTTTGGCTTGGATCACGTAGTAATGTAGTACGGCACTGAAACAGTCGACTAATCCTGGTCTCGATCAATATTTCAGAGGATAACGCATGCTAGGTCTACGTAAGGTGTGGGATTTGCTCTCATCAGGCTCATACTTTCGCATATTTCTCATACTTGATGGCCAGATTCTGGGCTTTTTTTGGCTTGGATCACGTAGTAATGTAGTACGGCACTGAAACAGTCGACTAATCCTGGTCTCGATCAATATTTCAGAGGATAACGCATGCTAGGTCTACGTTAGGTGTGGGATTTGCTCTCATCAGGCTCATACTTTCGCATATTTCTCACACTTGATAGCCAGATTCTGGGCATTTTTTGGCATGGATCACGTAGTAATGTGGTACCACACTGAAACAGTCTATTAAACCTGGTTTCCATCAATATTTTAGAGGATAACGCATGTTAGGTCTAGGTTAGGTCTGGGATTTGCTCTCATCACGCTCATACTTTCGCATATTTCTCATACTTGTTGGCCAGATCCCGGGCTTTTCCGGGTTTGGATTACATAGTAACGTGGTACCACACTGAAACAGTCGATTAAACCAGGTTTCGATCAATATTTTAGATGATAACGCATGTTAGGTCTAGGTTAGGCCTCGGATTTGCCCTCATTAGACTCATACTTTCGCATTCTTCACATACTTGTCGAACAGATCCTGGGTTTTTTTTGGTTGGGATCACGTAGTAATGCGGCACCACACTGAAACAGTCGACTAAACCTGGTCTCGATCAATATTTCAGAGGATAACACATGCTAGGTCTACGTTAGGTCTGGGATTTGCACTCATCAGGCTCATACTTTCGCATATTTCTCATACTTGATGGCCAGATTCTGGGCTTTTTTTGGCTTGGATCACGTAGTAATGAGGTACCACAATGAATCAGTCGACTAAACCTGGTCTCGATCAACATTTCAGAGGATAACACATGCAAGGTCTACGTTAGGTGTGGGATTTGCTCTCATCAGGCTCATACTTTCGCATCTTTCGAATACTTGATGGCCAGATTCTGGGCTTTTTTTGGCTTGGATCACGTAGTAATGTGGTACCACACTGAAACAGTCGACTAAACCTGGTCTCGATCAATATTTTAGGGGATAACGCATGTTAGGTCTAGTTTAGGTGTGGGATTTCCTCTCATCAGGCTCATACTTTCGCATATTTCTCATAGTTGATGACCAGATACTGGGCTTTTTTTGGCTTGGATCACGTAGTAATGTGGTACCACACTGAAACAGTCGACTAAACCTGGTCACGATCAATATTTTACGGGATAACGCATGCTAGGTCTAGGTTAGGCCTCGGATTTGCCCTCATTAGACTCATACTTTCGCATTCTTCATATACTTGTCGAACAGATCCTGGGTTTTTTTTGGTTGGGGTCACGTAGTAATGCGGTACCACACTGAAACAGTCGACTAAACCTGGTCTCGATCAATATTTCAGAGGATAACACATGCTAGGTCTACGTTAGGTGTGGGATTTGCTCTCATCAGGCTCATACTTTCGCATATTTATCAATCTTGATGGCCAGATTCTGGGCTTTTTTTGGCTTGGATCACGTAGTAATGAGGTACCACAATGAATCAGGCGATTAAAGCTGGTCACGATCAATATTTTAGAGGATAACGCATGTTACGTCTAGGTTAGGTCTGGGATTTGCACTCATCAGGATCATACTTTCGCATATTTCTCATACTTGATGGCCAGATTCTGAGCTCTTTTCTGGTTTGTATCACGTAGTAATGTGGTACCACACTGAAACAGTCAATTAAACCTGGTTTCCATCAATATTTTAGAAGATAACGCATGTTAGGTCTAGGTTAGGTCTGGGATTTGCTCTCGTCAGGCTCATACTTTCGCATATTTCTGATACTTGATGGCCAGATTCTGGGCTTTTTCCGGTTTGGGTCACGTAGTAATGTGGTACCACACTGAAACAGTCGACTAAACCTGGTCTCGATCAATATTTCAGAGGATAACACATGCTAGGTCTACGTTAGGTGTGGGATTTGCTCTCATCAGGCTCATACTTTCGCATATTTCTCATACTTGATGGCCATATTCTGGGCTTTTTTTGGCTTGAATCACGTAGTAATGTGGTACGACACTGAAACAGTCGACTAAACCTGGTCTCGATCAATATTTTAGGGGATAACGCATGTTAGGTCTAGTTTAGGTGTGGGTTTTGCTCTCAACAGGCTCATACTTTCGCATATTTCTCATACTTGATGTCCAGATACTGGGCTTTTTTTGGCTTGGATCACGTAGTAATGTGGTACCACACTGAAACAGTCGACTAAACCTGGTCACGATCAATATTTTACGGGATAACGCATGTTAGGTCTAGTTTAGGTCTGGGATTTGGTCTCATCAGGCTCATATTTTCGCATATTTCTCATACTTGATGGCCAGCTTCTGGGCTTTTTCCGGTTTGGGTCACGTAGTAATGTGGTACCACACTGAAACAGTCGACTAAACCTGGTCTCGATCAATATTTCAGAGGATAACACATGCTAGGTCTACGTTAGGTGTGGGATTTGCTCTCATCAGGCTCATACTTTCGCATATTTCTCATACTTGATGGCCAGATTCTGGGCTTTTTTTGGCTTGGATCACGTAGTAATGTGGTACGACACTGAAACAGTCGACTAAACCTGGTCTCGATCAATATTTTAGGGGATAACGCATGTTAGGTCTAGTTTAGGTGTGGGTTTTGCTCTCAACAGGCTCATACTTTCGCATATTTCTCATACTTGATGTCCAGATACTGGCCTTTTTTTGGCTTGGATCACGTAGTAATGTGGTACCACACTGAAACAGTCGACTAAACCTGGTCTCGATCAATATTTCAGAGGATAACACATGCTAGGTCTACGTTAGGTGTGGGATTTGCTCTCATCAGGCTCATACTTTCGCATATTTCTCATACTTGATGGCCAGATTCTGGGCTTTTTTTGGCTTGGATCACGTAGTAATGTGGTACGACACTGAAACAGTCGACTAATCCTGGTCTCGATCAATATTTCAGAGGATAACGCATGCTAGGTCTACGTAAGGTGTGGGATTTGCTCTCATCAGGCTCATACTTTCGCATATTTCTCATACTTGATGGCCAGATTCTGGGCTTTTGCTGGCTTGGATCACGTAGTAATGTAGTACGGCACTGAAACAGTCGACTAATCCTGGTCTCGATCAATATTTCAGAGGATAACGCATGCTAGCTCTACGTTAGGTGTGGGATTTGCTCTCATCAGGCTCATACTTTCGCATATTTCTCACACTTGATAGCCAGATTCTGGGCATTTTTTGGCATGGATCACGTAGTAATGTGGTACCACACTGAAACAGTCTATTAAACCTGGTTTCCATCAATATTTTAGAGGATAACGCATGTTAGGTCTAGGTTAGGTCTGGGATTTGCTCTCATCACGCTCATACTTTCGCATATTTCTCATACTTGTTGGCCAGATCCCGGGCTTTTCCGGGTTTGGATTACATAGTAACGTGGTACCACACTGAAACAGTCGATTAAACCAGGTTTCGATCAATATTTTAGATGATAACGCATGTTAGGTCTAGGTTAGGCCTCGGATTTGCCCTCATTAGACTCATACTTTCGCATTCTTCACATACTTGTCGAACAGATCCTGGGTTTTTTTTGGTTGGGATCACGTAGTAATGCGGCACCACACTGAAACAGTCGACTAAACCTGGTCTCGATCAATATTTCAGAGGATAACACATGCTAGGTCTACGTTAGGTCTGGGATTTGCACTCATCAGGCTCATACTTTCGCATATTTCTCATACTTGATGGCCAGATTCTGGGCTTTTTTTGGCTTGGATCACGTAGTAATGAGGTACCACAATGAATCAGTCGATTGAAGCTGGTCACGATCAATATTTTAGGGGATGACGCATGTTACGTCTAGGTTAGCTCTGGGATTTGCACTCATCAGGCTCATACTTTCGCATATTTCTCATACTTGATGGCCAGATTCTGGGCTTTTTTCTGGTTTGGATCACGTAGTAATGTGGTACCACACTGAAACAGTCAATTAAACCTGGTTTCCATCAATATTCTAGAGGATAACGCATGTTAGGTCTAGGTTAGTTCTGGGATTTGCTCTCATCAGGCTCATACTTTCGCACATTTCTCATACTTGATGGCCAGATCCCGGGCTTTTTTTTGGTTTGGATCACGTAGTAATGTGGTACCACACTGAAACAGTCGACCAAACCTGGTCTCGATCAATATTTCAGAGGATAACATATGCTAGGTCTACGTGAGGTGTGGGATTTGCTCTCATCAGTCTCATACTTTCGCATATTTCTCATACTTGATGGCCAGATTCTGGGCTTTTTTTGGCTTGGATCACGTAGTAATGTGGTACCACACTGAAACAGTCTATTAAACCTGGTCTCGATCAATATTTTAGGGGATAACGCATGTTATGTCTAGGTTAGGTCTGGGATTTGCTCTCAACAGGCTCATACTTTCGCATATTTCTCATACTTGATGGCCAGATTCTGGGCTTTTTTTGGCTTGGATCACGTAGTAATGTGGGACCACACTGAAACAGTCGACTAAACCTGGTCTCGATCAATATTTTAGGGGATAACGCATGTTAGGTCTAGTTTAGGTGTGGGATTTCTTCTCATCAGGCTCATACTTTCGCATATTTCTCATACTTGATGGCCAGATTCTGGGCTTTTTTTGGCTTGGATCACGTAGTAATGTGGTACCACACTGAAACAATATATTAAACCTGGTTTCGATCAATATTTTAGAAGATAACGCATGTTAGGTCTAGGTTAGGTCTGGGATTTGCTCTCATCAGGCTCATACTTTCGCATATTTCTCATGCATGATGGCCAGATTCTAGGCTTTTTTCTGGTTTGGATCACGTAGTAATGTGGTACCACACTGAAACAGTCAATTAAACCTGGTTTCCATCAATATTTTAGAGGATAACGCATGTTAGGTCTAGGTTAGGTCTGGGATTTGCTCTCATCACGCTCATACTTTCGCATATTTCTCATACTTGTTGGCCAGATTCTGGGCTTTTTATGGATTCGATCACGTAGTAAAGTGGTACCACACTGAAACAGTCGACTAAACCTGGTCTCGATCAATATTTCAGAGGATAACACATGCTAGGTCTACGTTAGGTGTGGGATTTGCTCTCATCAGGCTCATACTTTCGCATATTTCTCATACTTGATGGCCAGATTCTGGGCTTTTTTTGGCTTGGATCACGTAGTAATGTGGTACCACACTGAAACAGTCGACTGAGCCTGGTCACGATCGATATTTGACGGGATAACGCATGTTAGGTCTAGTTTAGGTCGGGGATTTGCTCTCATCAGGCTCATACTTTCGCATATTTCTCATACTTGATGGCCAGATTCTGGGCTTGTTTTGGCTTGGATCACGGAGAAATGTGGTACCACACTGAAACAGTCGACTAAACCTGGTCTCGATCAATATTTCAGAGGATAACGCATGCTAGGCCTACGTTAGGTGTGGGATTTGCTCTCATCAGGCTCATACTTTCGCATATTTCTTATACTTGTTGGCTAGATCCTGGGCTTTTTCTGGTTTGGATCACGTAGTAATGTGGTACCACAATGAATCAGTCGATTAAAGCTGGTGACGATCAATATTTTAGGGGATAACGCATGTTACGTCTAGGTTAGGTCTGGGATTTGCTCTCATCAGGCTCATACTTTCGCATATTTCTCATACTTGATGGCCTGATTCTGGGCTTTTTTTTGGGTAGGATCACGTAGTAATGTGGTACCACACTGAACCAGTCGACTAAACCTGGTCTCGATCAATACTTCAGAGGATAACACATGCTAGGTCTACGTTAGGTCTGGGATGTGCTCTCATCAGTCTCATACTTTCGCAGATTTCTCATACTTGATGGCCAGATTCCGGGCTTTTTTTGGCTTGGATCACGTAGTAATGTGGTACCGCACTGAAACAGTCTATTAAACCTGGTTTCGATCAATATTTTAGAGGATAACGCATGTTAGGTCTAGGTTAGGTCTGGGATTTGCGCTCATCAGGCTCATACTTTCGCATATTTCTCATACTTCATGGCCAGATTCTGGGCTTTTCTCTGGTTTGGATCACGTAGTAATGTGGTACCACACTGAAACAGTCAATTAAACCTGGTTTCCATATATATTTTAGAGGATAACGCATGTTAGGTCTAGGTTAGTTCTGGGATTTGCCCTCATCAGGCTCATACTTTCGCACATTTCTCATACTTGATGGCCAGATTCCGGGCTTTTTTTTGGTTTGGATCACGTAGTAATATGGTACCACACTGAAACAGTCGACTAAACCTGGTCTCGATCAATATTTCAGAGGATAACACATGCTAGGTCTACGTTAGGTGTGGGATGTGCTCTCATCAGTCTCATACTTTCGCATATTTCTCATACTTGATGGCCAGATTCCGGGCTTTTTTTGGCTTGGATCACGTAGTAATGTGGTACCACACTGAAACAGTCTATTAAACCTGGTTTCGATCAATATTTTAGAGGATAACGCATGTTAGGTCTAGGTTAGGTCTGGGATTTGTTCCCATCACGCTCATACTTTCGCATATTTCTCATACTTGTTGGCCAGATCCTGGGCTTTTTATGGATTGGATCACGTAGTAATGTGGTACCACACTGAAACAGTGGACTAAACCTGGTCTCGATCAATATTTCAGAGGATAACGCATGTTAGGTCTAGGTTAGGCCTGGGATTTGCCCTCTTCAGTCTCATACTTTCGCATTCTTCACATACTTCTCGAACAGATCCTGGGTTATTTCTGGTTTGGATCACACAGTAATGTGGTACCACACTGAAACAGACGACTTGACCTGGTCTCGATCAATATTTTAGGGGATAACGCATGTTAGGTCTAGGTTAGGTCTGGGATTTGCTCTCATGAGGCTCATACTTTCGCATATTTCTCATACTTGATGGCCAGATTCTGGGCTTTTTCCGGTTTGGATCACGTAGTAATGTGGTACCACATAGAAACAGTCGACTAAACCTGGTCTCGATCAATATTTCAGAGGATAACACATGCTAGGTCCACGTTAGGTGTGGGATTTGCTCTCATCGGCTCATACTTTCGCATATTTCTCATACTTGTTGGCTAGATCCTGGGCTTTTTCTGGTTTGTATCACGTACTAATGTGGTACCACACTGAAACAAATGACTAAACCTGGTCACGATCGATATTTTACGGGATAACGCATGTTAGGTCTAGTTTAGGTCTGGGATTTGCTCTCATCAGGCTCATACTTTCGCATATTTCTCATACTTGATGGCCAGATTCTGGGCTTTTCTTGGCTTGGATCACGTAGTAGTGTGGTACCACACTGAAACAGTCGACTAAACGTGGTCTCGATCAATATTTTGGATGATAACGCATGTTAGGTCTAGGTTAGGTGTGGGATTTGCTCTCATCGGCTCATACTTTCGCATATTTCTCATACTTGATGGCCAGATTCTGGGCTTTTTTTGGCTTGGATCACGTAGTAGTGTGGTACCACACCGAAACAGTCGACTAAACCTGGTCACGATCAATATTTTACGGGATAACTCATGTTAGGTCTAGGTTAGTTCTGGGATTTGCCCTCATCAGGCTCATACTTTCGCACATTTCTCTTACTTGATGGCCAGATTCCGGGCTTTTTTTTGGTTTGGATCACGTAGTAATATGGTACCACACTGAAACAGTCGACTAAACCTGGTCTCGATCAATATTTCTGAGGATAACACATGCTAGGTCTACGTTAGGTGTGGGATGTGCTCTCATCAGTCTCATACTTTCGCATATTTCTCATACTTGATGGCCAGATTCCGGGCTTTTTTTGGCTTGGATCACGTAGTAATGTGGTACCACACTGAAACAGTCTATTAAACCTGGTTTCGATCAATATTTTAGAGGATAACTCATGTTAGGTCTAGGTTAGGTCTGGGATTTGCTCTCATCACGCTCATACTTTCGCATATTTCTCATACTTGTTGGCCAGATCCTGGGCTTTTTATGGATTGGATCACGTAGTAATGTGGTACCACACTGAAACAGTCGACTAAACCTGGTCTCGATCAATATTTCAGAGGATAACGCCTGTTAGGTCTAGGTTAGGCCTGGGATTTGCCCTCTTCAGTCTCATACTTTCGCATTCTTCACATACTTCTCGAACAGATCCTGGGTTATTTCTGGTTTGGATCACACAGTAATGTGGTACCACACTGAAACAGACGACTAGACCTGGTCTCGATCAATATTTTAGGGGATAACGCATGTTAGGTCTAGGTTAGGTCTGGGATTTGCTCTCATCAGGCTCATACTTTCGCATATTTCTCATACTTGATGGCCAGATTCTGGGCTGTCTCCGGTTTGGATCACGTAGTAATGTGGTACCACATAGAAACAGTCGACTAAATCTGGTCTCGATCAATATTTCAAAGGATAACACATGCTAGGTCTACGTTAGGTGTGGGATTTGCTGTCATCAGGCTCATACTTTCGCATATTTCTCATACTTGATGGCCAGATTCTGGGCTTTTTTTGGCTTGGATCACGTAGTAATGTGGTACCACACTGAAACAGTCGACTAAACCTGGTCTCGATCAATATTTCAGAGGATAACGCATGTTACGTCTAGGTTAGGCCTGGGGTTTGCCCTCTTCAGTCTCATACTTTCGCATTCTTCACATACTTCTCGAACAGATCCTGGGTTATTTCTGGTTTGGATCACACAGTAATGTGGTACCACACTGAAACAGTCTATTAAACCTGGTTTCGATCAATATTTTAGATGATAACGCATGTTAGGTCAAGGTTAGGTGTGGGATTTGCTCTCATCGGCTCATACTTTCGCATATTTCTCATACTTGATGACCAGATTCTGGGCTTTTTTTGGCTTGGATCACGTAGTAATGTGGTGCCACAATGAATCAGTCGATTAAAGCTGGTGACGATCAATATTTTACGGGATAACGCATGTTAGGTCTAGTTTAGGTCTGGGATTTGCTCTCATCAGGCTCATACTTTCGCATATTTCTCATACTGGATGGCCAGATTCTGGGCGTTTTCCGGTTTGGATCACGTAGTAGTGTGGTACGGCACTGAAACAGTCGACTAAACCTGGTCTCGATCAATATTTCAGAGGATAACACATGCTAGGTCTACGTTAGGTGTGGGATTTGCTCTCATCAGGCTCATACTTTCGCATATTTATCAATCTTGATGGCCAGATTCTGGGCTTTTTTTGGCTTGGATCACGTAGTAATGAGGTACCACAATGAATCAGGCGATTAAAGCTGGTCACGATCAATATTTTAGAGGATAACGCATGTTACGTCTAGGTTAGGTCTGGGATTTGCACTCATCAGGATCATACTTTCGCATATTTCTCATACTTGATGGCCAGATTCTGAGCTCTTTTCTGGTTTGTATCACGTAGTAATGTGGTACCACACTGAAACAGTCAATTAAACCTGGTTTCCATCAATATTTTAGAAGATAACGCATGTTAGGTCTAGGTTAGGTCTGGGATTTGCTCTCGTCAGGCTCATACTTTCGCATATTTCTGATACTTGATGGCCAGATTCTGGGCTTTTTCCGGTTTGGGTCACGTAGTAATGTGGTACCACACTGAAACAGTCGACTAAACCTGGTCTCGATCAATATTTCAGAGGATAACACATGCTAGGTCTACGTTAGGTGTGGGATTTGCTCTCATCAGGCTCATACTTTCGCATATTTCTCATACTTGATGGCCATATTCTGGGCTTTTTTTGGCTTGAATCACGTAGTAATGTGGTACGACACTGAAACAGTCGACTAAACCTGGTCTCGATCAATATTTTAGGGGATAACGCATGTTAGGTCTAGTTTAGGTGTGGGTTTTGCTCTCAACAGGCTCATACTTTCGCATATTTCTCATACTTGATGTCCAGATACTGGGCTTTTTTTGGCTTGGATCACGTAGTAATGTGGTACCACACTGAAACAGTCGACTAAACCTGGTCACGATCAATATTTTACGGGATAACGCATGTTAGGTCTAGTTTAGGTCTGGGATTTGGTCTCATCAGGCTCATATTTTCGCATATTTCTCATACTTGATGGCCAGCTTCTGGGCTTTTTCCGGTTTGGGTCACGTAGTAATGTGGTACCACACTGAAACAGTCGACTAAACCTGGTCTCGATCAATATTTCAGAGGATAACACATGCTAGGTCTACGTTAGGTGTGGGATTTGCTCTCATCAGGCTCATACTTTCGCATATTTCTCATACTTGATGGCCAGATTCTAGGCTTTTTTTGGCTTGGATCACGTAGTAATGTGGTACGACACTGAAACAGTCGACTAAACCTGGTCTCGATCAATATTTTAGGGGATAACGCATGTTAGGTCTAGTTTAGGTGTGGGTTTTGCTCTCAACAGGCTCATACTTTCGCATATTTCTCATACTTGATGTCCAGATACTGGCCTTTTTTTGGCTTGGATCACGTAGTAATGTGGTACCACACTGAAACAGTCGACTAAACCTGGTCACGATCAATATTTTACGGGATAACGCATGTTAGGTCTAGTTTAGGTCTGGGATTTGGTCTCATCAGGCTCATATTTTCGCATATTTCTCATACTTGATGGCCAGCTTCTGGGCTTTTTCCGGTTTGGATCACGTAGTAATGTGGTGCGGCACTGAAACAGTCGACTAATCCTGGTCTCGATCAATATTTCAGAGGATAACGCATGCTAGGTCTACGTAAGGTGTGGGATTTGCTCTCATCAGGCTCATACTTTCGCATATTTCTCATACTTGATGGCCAGATTCTGGGCTTTTGCTGGCTTGGATCACGTAGTAATGTAGTACGGCACTGAAACAGTCGACTAATCCTGGTCTCGATCAATATTTCAGAGGATAACGCATGCTAGCTCTACGTTAGGTGTGGGATTTGCTCTCATCAGGCTCATACTTTCGCATATTTCTCACACTTGATAGCCAGATTCTGGGCATTTTTTGGCATGGATCACGTAGTAATGTGGTACCACACTGAAACAGTCTATTAAACCTGGTTTCCATCAATATTTTAGAGGATAACGCATGTTAGGTCTAGGTTAGGTCTGGGATTTGCTCTCATCACGCTCATACTTTCGCATATTTCTCATACTTGTTGGCCAGATCCCGGGCTTTTCCGGGTTTGGATTACATTGTAACGTGGTACCACACTGAAACAGTCGATTAAACCAGGTTTCGATCAATATTTTAGATGATAACGCATGTTAGGTCTAGGTTAGGCCTCGGATTTGCCCTCATTAGACTCATACTTTCGCATTCTTCACATACTTGTCGAACAGATCCTGGGTTTTTTTTGGTTGGGATCACGTAGTAATGCGGCACCACACTGAAACAGTCGACTAAACCTGGTCTCGATCAATATTTCAGAGGATAACACATGCTAGGTCTACGTTAGGTCTGGGATTTGCACTCATCAGGCTCATACTTTCGCATATTTCTCATACTTGATGGCCAGATTCTGGGCTTTTTTTGGCTTGGATCACGTAGTAATGAGGTACCACAATGAATCAGTCGATTGAAGCTGGTCACGATCAATATTTTAGGGGATGACGCATGTTACGTCTAGGTTAGCTCTGGGATTTGCACTCATCAGGCTCATACTTTCGCATATTTCTCATACTTGATGGCCAGATTCTGGGCTTTTTTCTGGTTTGGATCACGTAGTAATGTGGTACCACACTGAAACAGTCAATTAAACCTGGTTTCCATCAATATTCTAGAGGATAACGCATGTTAGGTCTAGGTTAGTTCTGGGATTTGCTCTCATCAGGCTCATACTTTCGCACATTTCTCATACTTGATGGCCAGATCCCGGGCTTTTTTTTGGTTTGGATCACGTAGTAATGTGGTACCACACTGAAACAGTCGACCAAACCTGGTCTCGATCAATATTTCAGAGGATAACATATGCTAGGTCTACGTGAGGTGTGGGATTTGCTCTCATCAGTCTCATACTTTCGCATATTTCTCATACTTGATGGCCAGATTCTGGGCTTTTTTTGGCTTGGATCACGTAGTAATGTGGTACCACACTGAAACAGTCTATTAAACCTGGTCTCGATCAATATTTTAGGGGATAACGCATGTTATGTCTAGGTTAGGTCTGGGATTTGCTCTCAACAGGCTCATACTTTCGCATATTTCTCATACTTGATGGCCAGATTCTGGGCTTTTTTTGGCTTGGATCACGTAGTAATGTGGGACCACACTGAAACAGTCGACTAAACCTGGTCTCGATCAATATTTTAGGGGATAACGCATGTTAGGTCTAGTTTAGGTGTGGGATTTCTTCTCATCAGGCTCATACTTTCGCATATTTCTCATACTTGATGGCCAGATTCTGGGCTTTTTTTGGCTTGGATCACGTAGTAATGTGGTACCACACTGAAACAATATATTAAACCTGGTTTCGATCAATATTTTAGAAGATAACGCATGTTAGGTCTAGGTTAGGTCTGGGATTTGCTCTCATCAGGCTCATACTTTCGCATATTTCTCATGCATGATGGCCAGATTCTAGGCTTTTTTCTGGTTTGGATCACGTAGTAATGTGGTACCACACTGAAACAGTCAATTAAACCTGGTTTCCATCAATATTTTAGAGGATAACGCATGTTAGGTCCAGGTTAGGTCTGGGATTTGCTCTCATCACGCTCATACTTTCGCATATTTCTCATACTTGTTGGCCAGATTCTGGGCTTTTTATGGATTCGATCACGTAGTAAAGTGGTACCACACTGAAACAGTCGACTAAACCTGGTCTCGATCAATATTTCAGAGGATAACACATGCTAGGTCTACGTTAGGTGTGGGATTTGCTCTCATCAGGCTCATACTTTCGCATATTTCTCATACTTGATGGCCAGATTCTGGGCTTTTTTTGGCTTGGATCACGTAGTAATGTGGTACCACACTGAAACAGTCGACTGAACCTGGTCACGATCGATATTTGACGGGATAACGCATGTTAGGTCTAGTTTAGGTCGGGGATTTGCTCTCATCAGGCTCATACTTTCGCATATTTCTCATACTTGATGGCCAGATTCTGGGCTTGTTTTGGCTTGGATCACGGAGAAATGTGGTACCACACTGAAACAGTCGACTAAACCTGGTCTCGATCAATATTTCAGAGGATAACGCATGCTAGGCCTACGTTAGGTGTGGGATTTGCTCTCATCAGGCTCATACTTTCGCATATTTCTTATACTTGTTGGCTAGATCCTGGGCTTTTTCTGGTTTGGATCACGTAGTAATGTGGTACCACAATGAATCAGTCGATTAAAGCTGGTGACGATCAATATTTTAGGGGATAACGCATGTTACGTCTAGGTTAGGTCTGGGATTTGCTCTCATCAGGCTCATACTTTCGCATATTTCTCATACTTGATGGCCTGATTCTGGGCTTTTTTTTGGGTAGGATCACGTAGTAATGTGGTACCACACTGAACCAGTCGACTAAACCTGGTCTCGATCAATACTTCAGAGGATAACACATGCTAGGTCTACGTTAGGTCTGGGATGTGCTCTCATCAGTCTCATACTTTCGCAGATTTCTCATACTTGATGGCCAGATTCCGGGCTTTTTTTGGCTTGGATCACGTAGTAATGTGGTACCGCACTGAAACAGTCTATTAAACCTGGTTTCGATCAATATTTTAGAGGATAACGCATGTTAGGTCTAGGTTAGGTCTGGGATTTGCGCTCATCAGGCTCATACTTTCGCATATTTCTCATACTTCATGGCCAGATTCTGGGCTTTTCTCTGGTTTGGATCACGTAGTAATGTGGTACCACACTGAAACAGTCAATTAAACCTGGTTTCCATATATATTTTAGAGGATAACGCATGTTAGGTCTAGGTTAGTTCTGGGATTTGCCCTCATCAGGCTCATACTTTCGCAGATTTCTCATACTTGATGGCCAGATTCCGGGCTTTTTTTTGGTTTGGATCACGTAGTAATATGGTACCACACTGAAACAGTCGACTAAACCTGGTCTCGATCAATATTTCAGAGGATAACACATGCTAGGTCTACGTTAGGTGTGGGATGTGCTCTCATCAGTCTCATACTTTCGCATATTTCTCATACTTGATGGCCAGATTCCGGGCTTTTTTTGGCTTGGATCACGTAGTAATGTGGTACCACACTGAAACAGTCTATTAAACCTGGTTTCGATCAATATTTTAGAGGATAACGCATGTTAGGTCTAGGTTAGGTCTGGGATTTGTTCCCATCACGCTCATACTTTCGCATATTTCTCATACTTGTTGGCCAGATCCTGGGCTTTTTATGGATTGGATCACGTAGTAATGTGGTACCACACTGAAACAGTGGACTAAACCTGGTCTCGATCAATATTTCAGAGGATAACGCATGTTAGGTCTAGGTTAGGCCTGGGATTTGCCCTCTTCAGTCTCATACTTTCGCATTCTTCACATACTTCTCGAACAGATCCTGGGTTATTTCTGGTTTGGATCACACAGTAATGTGGTACCACACTGAAACAGACGACTTGACCTGGTCTCGATCAATATTTTAGGGGATAACGCATGTTAGGTCTAGGTTAGGTCTGGGATTTGCTCTCATGAGGCTCATACTTTCGCATATTTCTCATACTTGATGGCCAGATTCTGGGCTTTTTCCGGTTTGGATCACGTAGTAATGTGGTACCACATAGAAACAGTCGACTAAACCTGGTCTCGATCAATATTTCAGAGGATAACACATGCTAGGTCCACGTTAGGTGTGGGATTTGCTCTCATCGGCTCATACTTTCGCATATTTCTCATACTTGTTGGCTAGATCCTGGGCTTTTTCTGGTTTGTATCACGTACTAATGTGGTACCACACTGAAACAAATGACTAAACCTGGTCACGATCGATATTTTACGGGATAACGCATGTTAGGTCTAGTTTAGGTCTGGGATTTGCTCTCATCAGGCTCATACTTTCGCATATTTCTCATACTTGATGGCCAGATTCTGGGCTTTTCTTGGCTTGGATCACGTAGTAGTGTGGTACCACACTGAAACAGTCGACTAAACGTGGTCTCGATCAATATTTTGGATGATAACGCATGTTAGGTCTAGGTTAGGTGTGGGATTTGCTCTCATCGGCTCATACTTTCGCATATTTCTCATACTTGATGGCCAGATTCTGGGCTTTTTTTGGCTTGGATCACGTAGTAGTGTGGTACCACACCGAAACAGTCGACTAAACCTGGTCACGATCAATATTTTACGGGATAACTCATGTTAGGTCTAGGTTAGTTCTGGGATTTGCCCTCATCAGGCTCATACTTTCGCACATTTCTCTTACTTGATGGCCAGATTCCGGGCTTTTTTTTGGTTTGGATCACGTAGTAATATGGTACCACACTGAAACAGTCGACTAAACCTGGTCTCGATCAATATTTCTGAGGATAACACATGCTAGGTCTACGTTAGGTGTGGGATGTGCTCTCATCAGTCTCATACTTTCGCATATTTCTCATACTTGATGGCCAGATTCCGGGCTTTTTTTGGCTTGGATCACGTAGTAATGTGGTACCACACTGAAACAGTCTATTAAACCTGGTTTCGATCAATATTTTAGAGGATAACTCATGTTAGGTCTAGGTTAGGTCTGGGATTTGCTCTCATCACGCTCATACTTTCGCATATTTCTCATACTTGTTGGCCAGATCCTGGGCTTTTTATGGATTGGATCACGTAGTAATGTGGTACCACACTGAAACAGTCGACTAAACCTGGTCTCGATCAATATTTCAGAGGATAACGCCTGTTAGGTCTAGGTTAGGCCTGGGATTTGCCCTCTTCAGTCTCATACTTTCGCATTCTTCACATACTTCTCGAACAGATCCTGGGTTATTTCTGGTTTGGATCACACAGTAATGTGGTACCACACTGAAACAGACGACTAGACCTGGTCTCGATCAATATTTTAGGGGATAACGCATGTTAGGTCTAGGTTAGGTCTGGGATTTGCTCTCATCAGGCTCATACTTTCGCATATTTCTCATACTTGATGGCCAGATTCTGGGCTGTCTCCGGTTTGGATCACGTAGTAATGTGGTACCACATAGAAACAGTCGACTAAATCTGGTCTCGATCAATATTTCAAAGGATAACACATGCTAGGTCTACGTTAGGTGTGGGATTTGCTGTCATCAGGCTCATACTTTCGCATATTTCTCATACTTGATGGCCAGATTCTGGGCTTTTTTTGGCTTGGATCACGTAGTAATGTGGTACCACACTGAAACAGTCGACTAAACCTGGTCTCGATCAATATTTCAGAGGATAACGCATGTTACGTCTAGGTTAGGCCTGGGGTTTGCCCTCTTCAGTCTCATACTTTCGCATTCTTCACATACTTCTCGAACAGATCCTGGGTTATTTCTGGTTTGGATCACACAGTAATGTGGTACCACACTGAAACAGTCTATTAAACCTGGTTTCGATCAATATTTTAGATGATAACGCATGTTAGGTCAAGGTTAGGTGTGGGATTTGCTCTCATCGGCTCATACTTTCGCATATTTCTCATACTTGATGACCAGATTCTGGGCTTTTTTTGGCTTGGATCACGTAGTAATGTGGTGCCACAATGAATCAGTCGATTAAAGCTGGTGACGATCAATATTTTACGGGATAACGCATGTTAGGTCTAGTTTAGGTCTGGGATTTGCTCTCATCAGGCTCATACTTTCGCATATTTCTCATACTGGATGGCCAGATTCTGGGCGTTTTCCGGTTTGGATCACGTAGTAGTGTGGTACGGCACTGAAACAGTCGACTAATCCTGGTCTCGATCAATATTTCAGAGGATAACACATGCTAGGTCTACGTTAGGTGTGGGATTTGCTCTCATCAGGCTCATACTTTCGCATATTTCTCATACTTGATGTCCAGATACTGGGCTTTTTTTGGCTTGGATCACGTAGTAATGTGGTACCACACTGAAACAGTCGACTAAACCTGGACACGATCAATATTTTACGGGATAACGCATGTTAGGTCTAGTTTAGGTCTGGGATTTGCTCTCATCAGGCTCATACTTTCGCACATTTCTCATACTTGATGGCCAGATTCTGGGCTTTTTATGGATTCGATCACGTAGTAAAGTGGTACCACACTGAAACAGTCGACTAAACCTGGTCTCGATCAATATTTCGGAGGATAACGGATGTTAGGTCTAGGTTAGGCCTGGGATTTGCCCACTTCAGTCTCATACTTTCGCATTCTTCACATACTTCTTGAACAGATCCTGGGTTATTTCCGGTTTGGATCACGTAGTAATGTGGTACGGCACTGAAACAGTCGACTAATCCTGGTCTCGATCAATATTTCAGAGGATAACGCATGCTAGGTCTACGTAAGGTGTGGGATTTGCTCTCATCAGGCTCATACTTTCGCATTCTTCACATACTTGTTGAACAGATCCTGGGTTTTTTTTGGTTGGGGTCACGTAGTAATGCGGAACCGCACTGAAACAGTCTATTAAACCTGGTTTCGATCAATATTTTAGATGATAACGCATGTTAGGTCAAGGTTAGGTGTGGGATTTGCTCTCATCGGCTCATACTTTCGCATGTTTCTCATACTTGATGGCCAGATTCTGGGCTTTTTTTGGCTTGGATCACGTAGACATGTGGTACCACACTGAAACAGTCTATTAAACCTGGTTTCGATCAATATTTTAGAGGATAACGCATGTTAGGGCTAGGTTAGGTGTGGGATTTGCTCTCATCGGCTCATACTTTCGCATACTTCTCATACTTGTTGGCTAGATCCTGGGCTTTTTCTGGTTTGTATCACTTACTAATGTGGTGCCACACTGAAACAGTCGACTAGACCAGGTACCACGATCAATATTTTATGGGATAACTCATGTTAGGTCTAGTTTAGGTCTGGGATTTGCTCTCATCAGGCTCATACTTTCGCATATTTCTCATACTTGATGTCCAGATACTGGGCTTTTTTTGGCTTGGATCACGTAGTAATGTGGTACCACACTGAAACAGTCGACTAAACCTGGTTTCGATCAATATTTCAGATGATAACGCATGTTAGGTCAAGGTTAGGTGTGGGATTTGCTCTCAGCGGCTCATACTTTCGCATATTTCTCATACTTGATGACCAGATTCTGGGCTTTTTTTGGCTTGGATCACGTAGTAGTGTGGTACCACACTGAAACAGTCGACTAAACCTGGTCACGATCAATATTTTACGGGATAACTCATGTTAGGTCTAGGTTAGTTCTGGGATTTGCCCTCATCAGGCTCATACTTTCGCACATTTCTCATACTTGATGGCCAGATTCCGGGCTTTTTTTTGGTTTGGATCACGTAGTAATATGGTACGACACTGAAGCAGTCGACTAAACCTGGTCTCGATCAATATTTCAGAGGATAACGCATGCTAGGTCTACGTTAGGTGTGGGATTTGCTCTCATCAGGCTCATACTTTCGCATTCTTCACATACTTGTTGAACAGATCCTGGGTTTTTTTTGGTTGGGGTCACGTAGTAATGCGGAACCGCACTGAAACAGTCTATTAAACCTGGTTTCGATCAATATTTTAGATGATAACGCATGTTAGGTCAAGGTTAGGTGTGGGATTTGCTCTCATCGGCTCATACTTTCGCATATTTCTCATACTTGATGACCAGATTCTGGGCTTTTTTTGGCTTGGATCACGTAGTAATGTGGTGCCACAATGAATCAGTCGATTAAAGCTGGTGACGATCAATATTTTAGGGGATAACGCATGTTACGTCTAGGTTAGGTCTGGGATTTGCTCTCATCAGGCTCATACTTTCGCATATTTCTCATACTTTGATGGCCTGATTCTGGGCTTTTTTCTGGTTTGGATCACGTAGTAATGTGGTACCACACTAAACAGTCAATTAAACCTGGTTTCCATCAATATTTTAGAGGATAACGCATGTTAGGTCTAGGTTAGTTCTGGGATTTGCTCTCATCAGGCTCATACTTTCGCATATCTCTCATACTTGATGGTCAGATTCTGGGCTTTTTCCGGTTTGGATCACGTAGTAATGTGGTACGACACTGAAGCAGTCGACTAAACCTGGTCTCGATCAATATTTTAGAGGATAACGCATGTTAGGTCTAGGTTAGGTCTGGGATTTGCTCTCATCACGCTCATACTTCCGCATATTTCTCATACTTGATGTCCAGATTCTGGGCTTTTTCCTGTTTGGATCACGTAGTAATGTGGTACGACACTGAAGCATTCTATTAAACCTGGTTTCGATCAACATTTTAGAGGATAACGCATGTTAGGTCTAGGTTAGGTCTGAGATTTGCTCTCATCAGGCTCATACTTTCGCATATTTCTCATACTTGATGGCCAGATTCTGGGCTTTTTCTGGATTGGATCACGTAGTAATGTGGTACGACACTGAAGCAGTCGACTAAACCAGGTCTCGATCAATATTTCAGAGGATAACGCATGCTAGGTCTACGTTAGGTGTGGGATTTGCTCTCATCAGGCTCATTCTTTCGCATTCTTCACATACTTGTTGAACAGATCCTGGGTTTTTTTTGGTTGGGGTCACGTAGTAATGCGGAACCACACTGATACAGTCTATTAAACCTGGTTTCGATCAATATTTCAGAGGATAACACATGCTAGGTCTACGTTAGGTGTGGGATTTGCTCTCATCAGGCTCATACTTTCGCATATTTCTCATACTTGATGGCCAGATTCTGGGCTTTATTTGGCTTGGATCACGTAGTAATGTGGTACCACACTGAGACAGTCTATTAAACCTGGTTTCCATCAATATTTTAGAGGATAACGCATGTTAGGTCTAGGTTAGATCTGGGATTTGCTCTCATCAGGCTCATACTTGCGCATATTTCTCATAGTTGTTGGCCAGATCCTGGGCTTTTTCTGGATTGGATCACGTAGTAATGTGGTACCACACTGAAACAGTCGACTCAACCAGGTCTCGATCTATATCTCAGAGGATAACGCATGTTGGGATGGGTTAGGCCTGGGATTTGCCCTCTTCAGTCTCATACTTTCGCATTCTTCACATACTTCTTGAACAGATCCTGGGTTATTTCTGGTTTGGATCACGTAGTAATGTGGTACCACACTGAAACAGTCGACTAAACCTGGTCTCGATCAATATTTTAGGGGATAGCGCATGTTAGGTCTAGTTTAGGTGTGGGATTTGCTCTCATCAGGCTCATACTTTCGCATATTTCTCATACTTGATGTCCAGATTCTGGGCTTTTTCCTGTTTGGATCACGTAGTAATGTGGTACGACACTGAAACATTCTATTAAACCTGGTTTCGATCAACATTTTAGAGGATAACGCATGTTAGGTCTAGGTTAGGTCTGAGATTTGCTCTCATCAGGCTCATACTTTCGCATATTTCTCATACTTGATGGCCAGATTCTGGGCTTTTTTTGGTTTGGATCACGTAGTAATGCGGTACCACATTGAAACTGTCCATTAAACCTGGTTTCGATCAATATTTTAGAGGATAACGCATGTTAGGTCTAGGTTAGGCCTGGGATTAGCCCTCATCAGGGTCATACTTTCACATTTTTCGCATACTTGTTGGCCAGATCCCGGGCTTTTTCAGGTTTGGATCACATAGTAATGTGGTACCACACTGAAACAGTCGATTAAACCAGGTTTCGATCAATATTTTAGATGATAACGCATGTTAGGTCTAGGTTAGGCGTCGGATTCGCCTTCATCAGACTCATACTTTCGCATTCTTCACATACTTGTCGAACAGATCCTGGGTTTTTTTTGGTTGGGGTCACGTAGTAATGCGGCACCACACTGAAACAGTCGACTAAACCTGGTCTCGATCAATATTTCAGAGGATAACACATGCTAGGTCTACGTTAGGTGTGGGATTTGCTCTCATCAGGCTCATACTTTCGCATATTTATCAATCTTGATGGACAGATTCTGGGCTTTTTTTGGCTTGGATCACGTAGTAATGAGGTACCACAATCAATCAGTCGATTAAAGCTGGTCACGATCAATATTTTAGGGGATGACGCATGTTACGTCTAGGTTAGGTCTGGGATTTGCACTCATCAGGCTCATACTTTCGCATATTTCTCATACTTGATGTCCAGATTCTGGGCTTTTTCCTGTTTGGATCACGTAGTAATGTGGTACGACACTGAAACATTCTATTAAACCTGGTTTCGATCAACATTTTAGAGGATAACGCATGTTAGGCCTAGGTTAGGTCTGAGATTTGCTCTCATCAGGCTCATACTTTCGCATATTTCTCATACTTTGATGGCCTGATTCTCGGCTTTTTTTTGGTTTGGATCACGTAGTAATGTGGTACCACACTGAAACAGTCGACTAAACCTGGTCTCGAACAATATTTCAGAGGATAACACATGCTAGGTCTACGTTAGGTGTGGGATTTGCTCTCATCAGGCTCATACTTTCGCATATTTCTCATACTTCATGGCCAGATTCTGGGCTTTTTTCTGGTTTGGATCACGTAGTAATGTGGTACCACACTGAAACAGTCAATTAAACCTGGTTTCCATCAATATTTTAGAGGATAACGCATGTTAGGTCTAGGTTAGTTCTGGGATTTGCTCTCATCAGGCTCATACTTTCGCATATTTCTCATACTTGATGGCCAGATTCTGGGCTTTTTCCGGTTTGGATCACGTAGTAATGTGGTACGACACTGAAGCCGTCGACTAAACCTGGTCTCGATCAATATTTTAGAGGATAACGCATGTTAGGTCTAGGTTAGTTCTGGGATTTGCTCTCATCAGGCTCATACTTTCGCATATCTCTCATACTTGATGGTCAGATTCTGGGCTTTTTCCGGTTTGGATCACGTAGTAATGTGGTACGACACTGAAGCAGTCGACTAAACCTGGTCTCGATCAATATTTTAGAGGATAACGCATGTTAGGTCTAGGTTAGGTCTGGGATTTGCTCTCATCACGCTCATACTTCCGCATATTTCTCATACTTGATGTCCAGATTCTGGGCTTTTTCCTGTTTGGATCACGTAGTAATGTGGTACGACACTGAAGCATTCTATTAAACCTGGTTTCGATCAACATTTTAGAGGATAACGCATGTTAGGTCTAGGTTAGGTCTGAGATTTGCTCTCATCAGGCTCATACTTTCGCATATTTCTCATACTTGATGGCCAGATTCTGGGCTTTTTCTGGATTGGATCACGTAGTAATGTGGCACGACACTGAAGCAGTCGACTAAACCAGGTCTCGATCAATATTTCAGAGGATAACGCATGCTAGGTCTACGTTAGGTGTGGGATTTGCTCTCATCAGGCTCATTCTTTCTCATTCTTCACATACTTGTTGAACAGATCCTGGGTTTTTTTTGGTTGGGGTCACGTAGTAATGCGGAACCACACTGATACAGTCTATTAAACCTGGTTTCGATCAATATTTCAGAGGATGACACATGCTAGGTCTACGTTAGGTGTGGGATTTGCTCTCATCAGGCTCATACTTTCGCATATTTCTCATACTTGATGGCCAGATTCTGGGCTTTATTTGGCTTGGATCACGTAGTAATGTGGTACCACACTGAAACAGTCTATTAAACCTGGTTTCCATCAATATTTTAGAGGATAACGCATGTTAGGTCTAGGTTAGATCTGGGATTTGCTCTCATCAGGCTCATACTTGCGCATATTTCTCATAGTTGTTGGCCAGATCCTGGGCTTTTTCTGGATTGGATCACGTAGTAATGTGGTACCACACTGAAACAGTCGACTCAACCAGGTCTCGATCTATATCTCAGAGGATAACGCATGTTGGGATGGGTTAGGCCTGGGATTTGCCCTCTTCAGTCTCATACTTTCGCATTCTTCACATACTTCTTGAACAGATCCTGGGTTATTTCTGGTTTGGATCACGTAGTAATGTGGTACCACACTGAAACAGTCGACTAAACCTGGTCTCGATCAATATTTTAGGGGATAGCGCATGTTAGGTCTAGTTTAGGTGTGGGATTTGCTCTCATCAGGCTCATACTTTCGCATATTTCTCATACTTGATGTCCAGATTCTGGGCTTTTTCCTGTTTGGATCACGTAGCAATGTGGTACGACACTGAAACATTCTATTAAACCTGGTTTCGATCAACATTTTAGAGGATAACGCATGTTAGGTCTAGGTTAGGTCTGAGATTTGCTCTCATCAGGCTCATACTTTCGCATATTTCTCATACTTGATGGCCAGATTCTGGGCTTTTTTTGGTTTGGATCACGTAGTAATGCGGTACCACATTGAAACTGTCCATTAAACCTGGTTTCGATCAATATTTTAGAGGATAACGCATGTTAGGTCTAGGTTAGGCCTGGGATTAGCCCTCATCAGGGTCATACTTTCACATTTTTCGCATACTTGTTGGCCAGATCCCGGGCTTTTTCAGGTTTGGATCACATAGTAATGTGGTACCACACTGAAACAGTCGATTAAACCAGGTTTCGATCAATATTTTAGATGATAACGCATGTTAGGTCTAGGTTTGGCGTCGGATTCGCCTTCATCAGACTCATACTTTCGCATTCTTCACATACTTGTCGAACAGATCCTGGGTTTTTTTTGGTTGGGGTCACGTAGTAATGCGGCACCACACTGAAACAGTCGACTAAACCTGGTCTCGATCAATATTTCAGAGGATAACACATGCTAGGTCTACGTTAGGTGTGGGATTTGCTCTCATCAGGCTCATACTTTCGCATATTTATCAATCTTGATGGACAGATTCTGGGCTTTTTTTGGCTTGGATCACGTAGTAATGAGGTACCACAATCAATCAGTCGATTAAAGCTGGTCACGATCAATATTTTAGGGGATGACGCATGTTACGTCTAGGTTAGGTCTGGGATTTGCACTCATCAGGCTCATACTTTCGCATATTTCTCATACTTGATGTCCAGATTCTGGGCTTTTTCCTGTTTGGATCACGTAGTAATGTGGTACGACACTGAAACATTCTATTAAACCTGGTTTCGATCAACATTTTAGAGGATAACGCATGTTAGGCCTAGGTTAGGTCTGAGATTTGCTCTCATCAGGCTCATACTTTCGCATATTTCTCATACTTTGATGGCCTGATTCTCGGCTTTTTTTTGGTTTGGATCACGTAGTAATGTGGTACCACACTGAAACAGTCGACTAAACCTGGTCTCGAACAATATTTCAGAGGATAACACATGCTAGGTCTACGTTAGGTGTGGGATTTGCTCTCATCAGGCTCATACTTTCGCATATTTATCTATCTTGATGGCCAGATTCTGGGCTTTTTTTGGCTTGGATCACGTAGTAATGAGGTACCACAATGAATCAGTCGATTAAAGCTGGTCACGATCAATATTTTAGAAGATAACGCATGTTAGGTCTAGGTTAGGTCTGGGATTTGCTCTCATCAGGCTCATACTTTCGCATATTTCTCATACTTCATGGCCAGATTCTGGGCTTTTTTCTGGTTTGGATCACGTAGTAATGTGGTACCACACTGAAACAGTCAATTAAACCTGGTTTCCATCAATATTTTAGAGGATAACGCATGTTAGGTCTAGGTTAGTTCTGGGATTTGCTCTCATCAGGCTCATACTTTCGCATATTTCTCATACTTGATGGCCAGATTCTGGGCTTTTTCCGGTTTGGATCACGTAGTAATGTGGTACGACACTGAAGCAGTCGACTAAACCTGGTCTCGATCAATATTTTAGAGGATAACGCATGTTAGGTCTAGGTTAGGTCTGGGATTTGCTCTCATCACGCTCATACTTTCGCATATTTCTCATACTTGATGTCCAGATTCTGGGCTTTTTCCTGTTTGGATCACGTAGTAATGTGGTACGACACTGGAGCAGTCGACTAAACCTGGTCTCGATCAATATTTCAGAGGATAACACATGCTAGGTCTACGTTAGGTGTGGGATTTGCTCCCATCAGGCTCATACTTTCGCATATTTCTCATACTTGATGACCAGATTCTGGGCTTTTTTTGGCTTGGATCAGGTAGTAATGTGGTACCACACTGAAACAGTCTATTAAACCTGGTTTCGATCAATATTTTAGAGGATAACGCATGTTAGGTCTAGGTTAGATCTGGGATTTGCTTTCATCAGGCTCATACTTTCGCATATTTCTCATAGTTGTTGGCCAGATCCTGGGCTTTTTCTGGATTGGATCACGTAGTAATGTGGTACCATACTGATACAGTCGACTAAACCTGGTCTCGATCAATATCTCAGAGGATAACGCATGTTAGGTCTAGGTTAGGCCTGGGATTTGCCCTCTTCAGTCTCATACTTTCGCATTCTTCACATACTTCCTGAACAGATCCTGGGTTATTTCTGGCTTGGATCACGTAGTAATGTGGTACCACACTGAAACAGTCGACTAAACCTGGTCTCGATCAATATTTTAGGGGATAACTCATGTTAGGTCTAGTTTAGGTGTGGGATTTGCTCTCATCAGGCTCATACTTTCGCATATTTCTCATACTTGATGGCCAGATTCTGGGCTTTTTTTGGTTTGGATCACGTAGTAATGCGGCACCACATTGAAACTGTCCATTAAACCTGGTTTCGATCAATATTTTAGAGGATAACGCATGTTAGGTCTAGGTTAGGCCTGGGATTTGCCCTCATCAGGGACATACTTTCACATTTTTCGCATACTTGTTGGCCAGATCCCGGGCTTTTTCAGGTTTGGATCACATAGTAATGTGGTACCACACTGAAACAGTCGATTAAACCAGGTTTCGATCAATATTTTAGATGATAACGCATGTTAGATCTAGGTTAGGCGTCGGATTCGCCTTGATCAGGCTCATACTTTCGCATTCTTCACATACTTGTCGAACAGATCCTGGGTTTTTTTTGGTTGGGGCCACGTAGTAATGCGGAACCACACTGAAACAGTCTATTAAACCTGGTTTCGATCAATATTTTAGAGGATAACGCTTGGTAGGTCTAGGTTAGGTCTGGGATTTGCTCTCATCAGGCTCATACTTTCGCATATTTCTCATACTTGATGGCCAGATTCTGGGCTTTTTCCGGTTTGAACCACGTAGTAATGTGGTACCACACTGAAACAGTCGACTAAACCTGGTCTCGATCAATATTTCAGAGGATAACGCATGCTAGGTCTACGTTAGGTGTGGGATTTGCCCTCTTCAGTCTCATACTTTCGCATTCTTCACATACTTCTTGAACAGATCCTGGGTTATTTCTGGTTTGGATCACACAGTAATGTGGTACCACACTGAAACAGTCGACTAAACCTGGTCTCGGTCAATATTTTAGAGGATAACGCATGTTAGGTCTAGTTTAGGTGTGGGATTTGCTCTCATCAGGCTCATACTTTCGCATATTTCTCATACTTGATGTCCGGATACTGGGCTTTTTTTGGCTTGGATCACGTAGTAATGTGGTACCACACTGAAACAGTCGACTAAACCTGGTCTCGGTCAATATTTTAGAGGATAACGCATGTTAGGTCTAGGTTAGGTGTGGGTTTTGCTCTCATCGGCTCATACTTTCGCATATTTCTCATACTTGTTGGCTAGATCCTGGGCTTTTTCTGGTTTGGATCACGTACTAATGTGGTACCACACTGAAGCAGTCGACTAAACCTGGTCACGATCGATATTTTACGGGATAACGCATGTTAGGTCTAGTTTAGGTCTGGGATTTGCTCTCATCAGGCTCATACTTTCGCATATTTCTCATACTTGATGGCCAGATTCTGGGCTTGTTTTGGCTTGGATAGCGGAGAAATGTGGTACCACACTGAAACAGTCTATTAAACCTGGTTACGATCAATATTTTAGAGGATAACGCACGTTAGGTCTAGGTTAGGTTTGGGATTTGCTCACATCGGCTCATACTTCCGCATATTGCTCATACTTGATGTCCAGATTCTGGGCTTTTTCCGGTTTGGATCACGTAGTAATGCGGTACGACACTGAAACAGTCGACTAAACCTGGTCTCGATCAATATTTCAGAGGATAACGCATGCTAGGCATACGTTAGGTGTGGGATTTGCTCTCATCAGGCTCATACTTTCGCATATTTCTCATACTTGATGGCCAGATTCTGGGCTTTTTTTGGCTTGGATCATGTAGTAATGTGGTACCACACTGAAACAGTCTATTAAACCTGGTTTCGATCAATATTTTAGAGGATAACGCATGTTAGGTCTAGGTTAGGTGTGGGATTTGCTCTCATCGGCTCATACTTTTTCATATTTCTCATACTTGTTGGCTAGATCCTGGGCTTTTTCTGGTTTGGATCACGTACTAATGTGGTACCACACTGAAACAGTCGACTAAACCTGGTCACGATCAATATTTTACGGGATAACGCATGTTAGGTCTAGTTTAGGTCTGGGATTTGCTCACTTCGGCTCATACTTCCGCATATTGCTCATACTTGATGTCCAGATTCTGGGCTTTTTCCGGTTTGGATCACGTAGTAATGCGGTACGACACTGAAACAGTCGACTAAACCAGGTCTCGATCAATATTTCAGAGCATAACACATGCTAGGTCTACGTTAGGTGTGGGATTTGCTCTCATCAGGCTCATACTTTCGCATATTTATCTATCTTGATGGCCAGATTCTGGGCTTTTTCCGGTTTGGATCACGTAGTAATGTAGTACGGCACTGAAACAGTCGACTAATCCTGGTCTCGATCAATATTTCAGAGGATAACGCATGCTAGGTCTACGTTAGGTGTGGGATTCTCATACTTGATGGCCAGATTCTGGGCTTTTTTTGGCTTGGATCACGTAGTAATGTGGTACCACACTGAAACAGTCTATTAAACCTGGTTTCCATCAATATTTTAGAGGATAACGCATGTTAGGTCTAGGTTAGATCTGGGATTTGCTCTCATCAGGCTCATACTTGCGCATATTTCTCATAGTTGTTGGCCAGATTCTGGGCTTTTTCCGGTTTGGATCACGTACTAATGTGGTACCACACTGAAACAGTCGACTAAACCTGGTCACGATCGATATTTTACGGGATAACGCATGTTAGGTCTAGTTTAGGTCTGGGATTTGCTCTCATCAGGCTCATACTTTCGCATATTTCTCATACTTGATGGCCAGATTCTGGGCTTGTTTTGGCTTGGATCACGGAGAAATGTGGTACCACACTGAAACACTCTATTAAACCTGGTTACGATCAATATTTTAGAGGATAACGCATGTTAGGTCTAGGTTAGGTGTGGGATTTGCTCACATCGGCTCATACTTCCGCATATTGCTCATACTTGATGTCCAGATTCTGGGCTTTTTCCGGTTTGGATCACGTAGTAATGCGGTACGACACTGAAACAGTCGACTAAACCTGGTCTCGATCAATATTTCAGAGGATAACGCATGCTAGGCCTACGTTAGGTGTGGGATTTGCTCTCATCAGGCTCATACTTTCGCATATTTCTCATACTTGTTGGCCAGATTCTGGGCTTTTTTTGGCTTGGACCATGTAGTAATGTGGTACCACACTGAAACAGTCTATTAAACCTGGTTTCGATCAATATTTTAGAGGATAACGCATGTTAGGTCTAGGTTAGGTGTGGGATTTGCTCTCATCGGCTCATACTTTTTCATATTTCTCATACTTGTTGGCTAGATCCTGGGCTTTTTCTGGTTTGGACAACGTACTAATGTGGTACCACACTGAAACAGTCGACTAAACCTGGTCACGATCAATATTTTACGGGATAACGCATGTTAGGTCTAGTTTAGGTCTGGGATTTGCTCACATCGGCTCATACTTCCGCATATTGCTCATTCTTGATGTCCAGATTCTGGGCTTTTTCCGGTTTGGATCACGTAGTAATGCGGTACGACACTGAAACAGTCGACTAAACCTGGTCTCGATCAATATTTCAGAGCATAACACATGCTAGGTCTACGTTAGGTGTGGGATTTGCTCTCATCAGGCTCATACTTTCGCATATTTATCTATCTTGATGGCCAGATTCTGGGCTTTTTTTGGCTTGGATCACGTAGTAATGAGGTACCACAATGAATCAGTCGATTAGAGCTGGTCACGATCAATATTTTAGGGGATAACGCATGTTACGTCTAGGTTAGGTCTGGGATTTGCACTCATCAGGATCATACTTTCGCATATTTCTCATACTTGATGGCCAGATTCTCGGCTTTTTTTGGCTGAGATCACGTAGTAATGTGGTACCACACTGAAACAATATATTAAACCTGGTTTCGATTAATATTTTAGAAGATAACGCTTGTTAGGTCTAGGTTAGGTCTGGGATTTGCTCTCATCAGGCTCATACTTTCGCATATTTCTCATACTTGATGGCCAGATTCTGGGCTTTTTTCTGGTTTGGATCACGTAGTAATGTGGTACCACACTGAAACAGTCAATTAAACCTGGTTTCCATCAATATTTTAGAGGATAACGCATGTTAGGTCTAGGTTATTTCTGGGATTTGCTCTCATCAGGCTCATACTTTCGCACATTTCTCATACTTGATGGCCAGATTCCGGGCTTTTTTTTGGTTTGGATCACGTAGTAATGTGGTACCACACTGAAACAGTCGACTAAACCTGGTCTCGATTAATATTTCAGAGGATAACGCATGTTAGGTCTAGGTTAGGTCTGGGATTTGCTCTCATCACGCTCATACTTTCGCATATTTCTCATACTTGTTGGCCAGATCCTGGGCTTTTTATGGATTGGATCACGTAGTAATGTGGTGCCACACTGAAACAGTCGACCAAACCTGGTCTCGATCAATATTTCAGAGGATAACGCATGTTAGGCCTAGGTTAGGCCTGGGATTTGCCCTCTTCAGTCTCATACTTTCGCATTCTTCACATACTTCTCGAACAGATCCTGGGTTATTTCTGGTTTGGATCACACAGTAATGTGGTACCACACTGAAACAGACGACTAGACCTTGTCTCGATCAATATTTTAGGGGATAACGCATGTTAGGACTAGGTTAGGTCTGGGATTTGCTCTCATCAGGCTCATACTTCCGCATATTTCTCATACTTGATGGCCAGATTCTGGGCTTTTTCCGGTTTGGATCACGTAGTAATGTGGTACCACAATGAATCAGTCGATTAAAGCTGGTGACGATCAATATTTTAGGGGATAACGCATGTTACGTCTAGGTTAGGTCTGGGATTTGCACCCATCAGGCTCATACTTTCGCATATTTCTCATACTTTGATGGCCTGATTCTGGGCTTTTTTTTGGTTTGGATCACGTAGTAATGTGGTACCACACTGAAACAGTCGACTAAACCTGGTCTCGATCAATATTTCAGAGGATAACACATGCTAGGTCTACGTTAGGTGTGGGATTTGCTCTCATCAGGCTCATACTTTCGCATATTTATCTATCTTGATGGCCAGATTCTGGGCTTTTTTTGGCTTGGATCACGTAGTAATGAGGTGCCACAATGAATCAGTCGATTAAAGCTGGTCACGATCAATATTTTAGGGGATAACGCATGTTACGTCTAGGTTAGGTCTGGGATTTGCACTCATCAGGATCATTCTTTCGCATATTTCTCATACTTGATGGCCAGATTCTGGGCTTTTTTTGGCTTAGATCACGTAGTAATGTGGTACCACACTGAAACAATATATTAAACCTGGTTTCGATCAATATTTTAGAAGATAACGCATGTTAGGTCTAGGTTAGGTCTGGGATTTGCTCTCATCAGGCTCATACTTTCGCATATTTCTCATACTTGATGGCCAGATTCTGGGCTTTTTTCTGGTTTGGATCACGTAGAAATGTGGCACCACACTGAAACAGTCTATTAAGCCTGGTATCGATCAATATTTTAGAGGATATCGCATGTTAGGTCTAGGTTAGGTCTGGGATTTGCTCTCATCAGGCTCATACTTTCGCATATTTCTCATACTTCATGACCAGATTCTGGGCTTTTTTCTGGTTTGGATCACGTAGTAATGTGGTACCACACTGAAACAGTCAATTAAACCTGGTTTCCATCAATATTTTAGAGGATAACGCATGTTAGGTCTAGGTTAGTTCTAGGATTTGCACTCATCAGGCTCATACTTTCGCATATCTCTCATACTTGATGGTCAGATTCTGGGCTTTTTCCGGTTTGGATCACGTAGTAATGTGGTACGACACTGAAGCAGTCGACTAAACCTGGTCTCGATCAATATTTTAGAGGATAACGCATGTTAGGTCTAGGTTAGGTCTGGGATTTGCTCTCATCACGCTCATACTTCCGCATATTTCTCATACTTGATGTCCAGATTCTGGGCTTTTTCCTGTTTGGATCACGTAGTAATGTGGTACGACACTGAAGCATTCTATTAAACCTGGTTTCGATCAACATTTTAGAGGATAACGCATGTTAGGTCTAGGTTAGGTCTGAGATTTGCTCTCATCAGGCTCATACTTTCGCATATTTCTCATACTTGATGGCCAGATTCTGGGCTTTTTCTGGATTGGATCACGTAGTAATGTGGTACGACACTGAAGCAGTCGACTAAACCTGGTCTCGATCAATATTTCAGCGGATAACGCATGCTAGGTCTACGTTAGGTGTGGGATTTGCTCTCATCAGGCTCATACTTTCGCATTCTTCACATACTTGTTGAACAGATCCTGGGTTTTTTTTGGTTGGGGTCACGTAGTAATGCGGAACCACACTGAAACAGTCTATTAAACCTGGTTTCGATCAATATTTCAGAGGATAACACATGCTAGGTCTACGTTAGGTGTGGGATTTGCTCTCATCAGGCTCATACTTTCGCATATTTCTCATACTTGATGGCCAGATTCTGGGCTTTTTTTGGCTTGGATCACGTAGTAATGTGGTACCACACTGAAACAGTCTATTAAACCTGGTTTCCATCAATATTTTAGAGGATAACGCATGTTAGGTCTAGGTTAGATCTGGGATTTGCTCTCATCAGGCTCATACTTGCGCATATTTCTCATAGTTGTTGGCCAGATCCTGGGCTTTTTCTGGATTGGATCACGTAGTAATGTGGTACCACACTGAAACAGTCGACTCAGCCTGGTCTCGATCAATATTTTAGGGGATAGCGCATGTTAGGTCTAGTTTAGGTGTGGGATTTGCTCTCATCAGGCTCATACTTTCGCATATTTCTCATACTTGATGTCCAGATTCTGGGCTTTTTCCTGTTTGGATCACGTAGTAATGTGGTACGACACTGAAACATTCTATTAAACCTGGTTTCGATCAACATTTTAGTGGATAACGCATGTTAGGTCTAGGTTAGGTCTGAGATTTGCTCTCATCAGGCTCATACTTTCGCATATTTCTCATACTTGATGGCCAGATTCTGGGCTTTTTTTGGTTTGGATCACGTAGTAATGCGGTACCACATTGAAACTGTCCATTAAACCTGGTTTCGATCAATATTTTAGAGGATAACGCATGTTAGGTCTAGGTTAGGCCTGGGATTAGCCCTCATCAGGGTCATACTTTCACATTTTTCGCATACTTGTTGGCCAGATCCCGGGCTTTTTCAGGTTTGGATCACATAGTAATGTGGTACCACACTGAAACAGTCGATTAAACCAGGTTTCGATCAATATTTTAGATGATAACGCATGTTAGGTCTAGGTTAGGCGTCGGATTCGCCTTCATCAGACTCATACTTTCGCATTCTTCACATACTTGTCGAACAGATCCTGGGTTTTTTTTGGTTGGGGTCACGTAGTAAAGCGGCACCACACTGAAACAGTCGACTAAACCTGGTCTCGATCAATATTTCAGAGGATAACACATGCTAGGTCTACGTTAGGTGTGGGATTTGCTCTCATCCGGCTCATACTTTCGCATATTTATCAATCTTGATGGACAGATTCTGGGCTTTTTTTGGCTTGGATAACGTAGTAATGAGGTACCACAATGAATCAGTCGATTAAAGCTGGTCACGATCAATATTTTAGGGGATGACGCATGTTACGTCTAGGTTAGGTCTGGGATTTGCACTCATCAGGCTCATACTTTCGCATATTTCTCATACTTGATGTCCAGATTCTGGGCTTTTTCCTGTTTGGATCACGTAGTAATGTGTTACGACACTGAAACATTCTATTAAACCTGGTTTCGATCAACATTTTAGAGGATAACGCATGTTAGGTCTAGGTTAGGTCTGAGATTTGCTCTCATCAGGCTCATACTTTCGCATATTTCTCATACTTTGATGGCCTGATTCTCGGCTTTTTTTTGGTTTGGATCACGTAGTAATGTGGTACCACACTGAAACAGTCGACTAAACCTGGTCTCGAACAATATTTCAGAGGATAACACATGCTAGGTCTACGTTAGGTGTGGGATTTGCTCTCATCAGGCTCATACTTTCGCATATTTATCTATCTTGATGGCCAGATTCTGGGCTTTTTTTGGCTTGGATCACGTAGTAATGAGGTACCACAATGAATCAGTCGATTAAAGCTGGTCACGATCAATATTTTAGGGGATGACGCATGTTACGTCTAGGTTAGGTCTGGGATCTGCACTCATCAGGCTCATACTTTCGCATATTTCTCATACTTGATGTCCAGATTCTGGGCTTTTTCCTGTTTGGATCACGTAGTAATGTGTTACGACACTGAAACATTCTATTAAACCTGGTTTCGATCAACATTTTAGAGGATAACGCATGTTAGGTCTAGGTTAGGTCTGAGATTTGCTCTCATCAGGCTCATACTTTCGCATATTTCTCATACTTTGATGGCCTGATTCTCGGCTTTTTTTTGGTTTGGATCACGTAGTAATGTGGTACCACCATGAAACAGTCGACTAAACCTGGTCTCGAACAATATTTCAGAGGATAACACATGCTAGGTCTACGTTAGGTGTGGGATTTGCTCTCATCAGGCTCATACTTTCGCATATTTATCTATCTTGATGGCCAGATTCTGGGCTTTTTTTGGCTTGGATCACGTAGTAATGAGGTACCACAATGAATCAGTCGATTAAAGCTGGTCACGATCAATATTTTAGGGGATAACGCATGTTACGTCTAGGTTAGGTCTGGGATTTGCACTCATCAGGATCATACTTTCGCATATTTCTCATACTTGATGGCCAGATTCTGGGCTTTTTTTGGCTTAGATCACGTAGTAATGTGGTACCACACTGAAACAATATATTAAACCTGGTTTCGATCAATATTTTAGAAGATAACGCATGTTAGGTCTAGGTTAGGTCTGGGATTTGCTCTCATCAGGCTCATACTTTTGCATATTTCTCATACTTCATGGCCAGATTCTGGGCTTTTTTCTGGTTTGGATCACGTAGTAATGTGGTACGACACTGAAGCAGTCGACTAAACCTGGTCTCGATCAATATTTCAGAGGGTAACGCATGCTAGGTCTACGTTAGGTGTGGGATTTGCTCTCATCAGGCTCATACTTTCGCATATTTCTCATACTTGATGTCCAGATTCAGGGCTTTTTCCTGTTTGGATCACGTAGTAATGTGGTACGACACTGAAACATTCTATTAAACCTGGTTTCGATCAACATTTTAGAGGATAACGCATGTTAGGTCTAGGTTAGGTCTGAGATTTGCTCTCATCAGGCTCATACTTTCGCATATTTCTCATACTTTGATGGCCTGATTCTCGGCTTTTTTTTGGTTTGGATCACGTAGTAATGTGGTACCACACTGAAACAGTCGACTAAACCTGGTCTCGAACAATATTTCAGAGGATAACACATGCTAGGTCTACGTTAGGTGTGGGATTTGCTCTCATCAGGCTCATACTTTCGCATATTTATCTATCTTGATGGCCAGATTCTGGGCTTTTTTTGGCTTGGATCACGTAGTAATGAGGTACCACAATGAATCAGTCGATTAAAGCTGGTCACGATCAATATTTTAGGGGATAACGCATGTTACGTCTAGGTTAGGTCTGGGATTTGCACTCATCAGGATCATACTTTCGCATATTTCTCATACTTGATGGCCAGATTCTGAGCTTTTTTTGGCTTAGATCACGTAGTAATGTGGTACCACACTGAAACAATATATTAAACCTGGTTTCGATCAATATTTTAGAAGATAACGCATGTTAGGTGTAGGTTAGGTCTGGGATTTGCTCTCATCAGGCTCATACTTTCGCATATTTCTCATACTTCATGGCCAGATTCTGGGCTTTTTTCTGGTTTGGATCACGTAGTAATGTGGTACCACACTGAAACAGTCAATTAAACCTGGTTTCCATCAATATTTTAGAGGATAACGCATGTTAGGTCTAGGTTAGTTCTGGGATTTGCTCTCATCAGGCTCATACTTTCGCATATTTCTCATACTTGATGGCCAGATTCTGGGCTTTTTCCGGTTTGGATCACGTAGTAATGTGGTACCACACTGAAACAGTCGACTAAACCTGGTCTCAATCAATATTTTAGGGGATAACGCATGTTAGGTCTAGTTTAGGTGTGGGATTTGCTCTCATCAGGCTCATACTTTCGCATATTTCTCATACTTGATGTCCAGATTCTGGGCTTTTTCCGGTTTGGATCACGTAGTAATGTGGTAGCACACTGAAACAGTATATTAAACCTGGTTTCGATCAATATTTTAGAAGATAACGCATGTTAGGTCTAGGATAGGTCTGGGATTTGCTCTCATCAGGCTCATACTTTCGCATATTTCTCATACTTGATGGCCAGATTCTGGGCTTTTTTTTTGGTTTGGATCACGTATTAATGTGGTACCACACTGAAACAGTCAATTGAACCTGGTTACCATCAATATTTTAGAGGATAACGCATGTTAGGTCTAGGTTAGGTCTGGGATTTGCTCTCATCAGGCTCATACTTTCGCACATTTCTCATACTAGATGGCCAGATTCTGGGCTTTTTTTTGGTTTGGATCACGTAGTAATGTGGTACCACACTGAAACAGTCGACTAAACCTGGTTTCGATCAATATTTCAGAGGATAACACATGCTAGGTCTACGGTAGGTGTGGGATTTGCTCTCATCAGGCTCATACTTTCGCATATTTCTCATACTAGATGGCCAGATTCTGGGCTTTTTTTGGCTTGGATCACGTAGTAATGTGGTACCACACTGAAACAGTCTATTAAACCTGGCTTCGATCAATATTTTAGAGGATAACGCATGTTAGGTCTGGGTTAGGTCTGGGATTTGCTCTCATCAGGCTCATACTTTCGCATATTTCTCATACCTGTTGGCCAGATCCTGGGCTTTTTCTGGATTGGATCACGTAGTAATGTGGTACCACACTGAAACAGTCGACTAAACCTGGTCTCGATCAATATTTCAGAGGAAAACGCATGTTAGGTCTAGGTTAGGCCTGGGATTTGCCCTCTTCAGTCTCATACTTTCGCATTCTTCACATACTTCTTGAACAGATCCTGGGTTATTTCTGGTTTGGATCACACAGTAATGTGGTACCGCACTGAAACAGTCGACTAAACCTGGTCTCGATCAATATTTTAGAGGATAACGCATGTTAGGTCTGGGTTAGATCTGGGATTTGCTGTCATCAGGCTCATACTTTCGCATATTTCTCATACTTGTTGGCCAGATCCTGGGCTTTTTTTTGGTTTGGATCACGTAGTCATGTGGTACCACACTGAAACAGTCGACTAAACCTGGTCTCGATCAATATTTCAGAGGAAAACGCATGTTAGGTCTAGGTTAGGCCTGGGATTTGCCCTCTTCAGTCTCATACTTTCGCATTCTTCACATACTTCTTGAACAGATCCTGGGTTATTTCTGGTTTGGATCACACAGTAATGTGGTACCGCACTGAAACAGTCGACTAAACCTGGTCTCGATCAATATTTTAGAGGATAACGCATGTTAGGTCTGGGTTAGGTCTGGGATTTGCTGTCATCAGGCTCATACTTTCGCATATTTCTCATACTTGTTGGCCAGATCCTGGGCTTTTTTTTGGTTTGGATCACGTAGTCATGTGGTACCGCACTGAAACAGTCGACTAAACCTGGTCTCGATCAATATTTCAGAGGAAAACGCATGTTAGGTCTAGGTTAGGCCTGGGATTTGCCCTCTTCAGTCTCATACTTTCGCATTCTTCACATACTTCTTGAACAGATCCTGGGTTATTTCCGGTTTGGATCACGTAGTAATGTAGTACGGCACTGAAACAGTCGACTAATCCTGGTCTCGATCAATATTTCAGAGGATAACGCATGCTAGGTCTACGTTAGGTGTGGGATTCTCATACTTGATGGCCAGATTCTGGGCTTTTTTTGGCTTGGATCACGTAGTAATGTGGTACCACACTGAAACAGTCTATTAAACCTGGTTTCCATCAATATTTTAGAGGATAACGCATGTTAGGTCTAGGTTAGGTGTGGGATTTGCTCTCATCGGCTCATACTTTTTCATATTTCTCATACTTGTTGGCTAGATCCTGGGCTTTTTCTGGTTTGGACAACGTACTAATGTGGTACCACACTGAAACAGTCGACTAAACCTGGTCACGATCAATATTTTACGGGATAACGCATGTTAGGTCTAGTTTAGGTCTGGGATTTGCTCACATCGGCTCATACTTCCGCATATTGCTCATTCTTGATGTCCAGATTCTGGGCTTTTTCCGGTTTGGATCACGTAGTAATGCGGTACGACACTGAAACAGTCGACTAAACCTGGTCTCGATCAATATTTCAGAGCATAACACATGCTAGGTCTACGTTAGGTGTGGGATTTGCTCTCATCAGGCTCATACTTTCGCATATTTATCTATCTTGATGGCCAGATTCTGGGCTTTTTTTGGCTTGGATCACGTAGTAATGAGGTACCACAATGAATCAGTCGATTAGAGCTGGTCACGATCAATATTTTAGGGGATAACGCATGTTACGTCTAGGTTAGGTCTGGGATTTGCACTCATCAGGATCATACTTTCGCATATTTCTCATACTTGATGGCCAGATTCTCGGCTTTTTTTGGCTGAGATCACGTAGTAATGTGGTACCACACTGAAACAATATATTAAACCTGGTTTCGATTAATATTTTAGAAGATAACGCTTGTTAGGTCTAGGTTAGGTCTGGGATTTGCTCTCATCAGGCTCATACTTTCGCATATTTCTCATACTTGATGGCCAGATTCTGGGCTTTTTTCTGGTTTGGATCACGTAGTAATGTGGTACCACACTGAAACAGTCAATTAAACCTGGTTTCCATCAATATTTTAGAGGATAACGCATGTTAGGTCTAGGTTATTTCTGGGATTTGCTCTCATCAGGCTCATACTTTCGCACATTTCTCATACTTGATGGCTAGATTCCGGGCTTTTTTTTGGTTTGGATCACGTAGTAATGTGGTACCACACTGAAACAGTCGACTAAACCTGGTCTCGATTAATATTTCAGAGGATAACGCATGTTAGGTCTAGGTTAGGTCTGGGATTTGCTCTCATCACGCTCATACTTTCGCATATTTCTCATACTTGTTGGCCAGATCCTGGGCTTTTTATGGATTGGATCACGTAGTAATGTGGTGCCACACTGAAACAGTCGACCAAACCTGGTCTCGATCAATATTTCAGAGGATAACGCATGTTAGGCCTAGGTTAGGCCTGGGATTTGCCCTCTTCAGTCTCATACTTTCGCATTCTTCACATACTTCTCGAACAGATCCTGGGTTATTTCTGGTTTGGATCACACAGTAATGTGGTACCACACTGAAACAGACGACTAGACCTTGTCTCGATCAATATTTTAGGGGATAACGCATGTTAGGACTAGGTTAGGTCTGGGATTTGCTCTCATCAGGCTCATACTTCCGCATATTTCTCATACTTGATGGCCAGATTCTGGGCTTTTTCCGGTTTGGATCACGTAGTAATGTGGTACCACAATGAATCAGTCGATTAAAGCTGGTGACGATCAATATTTTAGGGGATAACGCATGTTACGTCTAGGTTAGGTCTGGGATTTGCACCCATCAGGCTCATACTTTCGCATATTTCTCATACTTTGATGGCCTGATTCTGGGCTTTTTTTTGGTTTGGATCACGTAGTAATGTGGTACCACACTGAAACAGTCGACTAAACCTGGTCTCGATCAATATTTCAGAGGATAACACATGCTAGGTCTACGTTAGGTGTGGGATTTGCTCTCATCAGGCTCATACTTTCGCATATTTATCTATCTTGATGGCCAGATTCTGGGCTTTTTTTGGCTTGGATCACGTAGTAATGAGGTGCCACAATGAATCAGTCGATTAAAGCTGGTCACGATCAATATTTTAGGGGATAACGCATGTTACGTCTAGGTTAGGTCTGGGATTTGCACTCATCAGGATCATTCTTTCGCATATTTCTCATACTTGATGGCCATATTCTGGGCTTTTTTTGGCTTAGATCACGTAGTAATGTGGTACCACACTGAAACAATATATTAAACCTGGTTTCGATCAATATTTTAGAAGATAACGCATGTTAGGTCTAGGTTAGGTCTGGGATTTGCTCTCATCAGGCTCATACTTTCGCATATTTCTCATACTTGATGGCCAGATTCTGGGCTTTTTTCTGGTTTGGATCACGTAGAAATGTGGCACCACACTGAAACAGTCTATTAAGCCTGGTATCGATCAATATTTTAGAGGATATCGCATGTTAGGTCTAGGTTAGGTCTGGGATTTGCTCTCATCAGGCTCATACTTTCGCATATTTCTCATACTTCATGACCAGATTCTGGGCTTTTTTCTGGTTTGGATCACGTAGTAATGTGGTACCACACTGAAACAGTCAATTAAACCTGGTTTCCATCAATATTTTAGAGGATAACGCATGTTAGGTCTAGGTTAGTTCTAGGATTTGCACTCATCAGGCTCATACTTTCGCATATCTCTCATACTTGATGGTCAGATTCTGGGCTTTTTCCGGTTTGGATCACGTAGTAATGTGGTACGACACTGAAGCAGTCGACTAAACCTGGTCTCGATCAATATTTTAGAGGATAACGCATGTTAGGTCTAGGTTAGGTCTGGGATTTGCTCTCATCACGCTCATACTTCCGCATATTTCTCATACTTGATGTCCAGATTCTGGGCTTTTTCCTGTTTGGATCACGTAGTAATGTGGTACGACACTGAAGCATTCTATTAAACCTGGTTTCGATCAACATTTTAGAGGATAACGCATGTTAGGTCTAGGTTAGGTCTGAGATTTGCTCTCATCAGGCTCATACTTTCGCATATTTCTCATACTTGATGGCCAGATTCTGGGCTTTTTCTGGATTGGATCACGTAGTAATGTGGTACGACACTGAAGCAGTCGACTAAACCTGGTCTCGATCAATATTTCAGAGGATAACGCATGCTAGGTCTACGTTAGGTGTGGGATTTGCTCTCATCAGGCTCATACTTTCGCATTCTTCACATACTTGTTGAACAGATCCTGGGTTTTTTTTGGTTGGGGTCACGTAGTAATGCGGAACCACACTGAAACAGTCTATTAAACCTGGTTTCGATCAATATTTCAGAGGATAACACATGCTAGGTCTACGTTAGGTGTGGGATTTGCTCTCATCAGGCTCATACTTTCGCATATTTCTCATACTTGATGGCCAGATTCTGGGCTTTTTTTGGCTTGGATCACGTAGTAATGTGGTACCACACTGAAACAGTCTATTAAACCTGGTTTCCATCAATATTTTAGAGGATAACGCATGTTAGGTCTAGGTTAGATCTGGGATTTGCTCTCATCAGGCTCATACTTGCGCATATTTCTCATAGTTGTTGGCCAGATCCTGGGCTTTTTCTGGATTGGATCACGTAGTAATGTGGTACCACACTGAAACAGTCGACTCAGCCTGGTCTCGATCAATATTTTAGGGGATAGCGCATGTTAGGTCTAGTTTAGGTGTGGGATTTGCTCTCATCAGGCTCATACTTTCGCATATTTCTCATACTTGATGTCCAGATTCTGGGCTTTTTCCTGTTTGGATCACGTAGTAATGTGGTACGACACTGAAACATTCTATTAAACCTGGTTTCGATCAACATTTTAGAGGATAACGCATGTTAGGTCTAGGTTAGGTCTGAGATTTGCTCTCATCAGGCTCATACTTTCGCATATTTCTCATACTTGATGGCCAGATTCTGGGCTTTTTTTGGTTTGGATCACGTAGTAATGCGGTACCACATTGAAACTGTCCATTAAACCTGGTTTCGATCAATATTTTAGAGGATAACGCATGTTAGGTCTAGGTTAGGCCTGGGATTAGCCCTCATCAGGGTCATACTTTCACATTTTTCGCATACTTGTTGGCCAGATCCCGGGCTTTTTCAGGTTTGGATCACATAGTAATGTGGTACCACACTGAAACAGTCGATTAAACCAGGTTTCGATCAATATTTTAGATGATAACGCATGTTAGGTCTAGGTTAGGCGTCGGATTCGCCTTCATCAGACTCATACTTTCGCATTCTTCACATACTTGTCGAACAGATCCTGGGTTTTTTTTGGTTGGGGTCACGTAGTAAAGCGGCACCACACTGAAACAGTCGACTAAACCTGGTCTCGATCAATATTTCAGAGGATAACACATGCTAGGTCTACGTTAGGTGTGGGATTTGCTCTCATCCGGCTCATACTTTCGCATATTTATCAATCTTGATGGACAGATTCTGGGCTTTTTTTGGCTTGGATAACGTAGTAATGAGGTACCACAATGAATCAGTCGATTAAAGCTGGTCACGATCAATATTTTAGGGGATGACGCATGTTACGTCTAGGTTAGGTCTGGGATTTGCACTCATCAGGCTCATACTTTCGCATATTTCTCATACTTGATGTCCAGATTCTGGGCTTTTTCCTGTTTGGATCACGTAGTAATGTGTTACGACACTGAAACATTCTATTAAACCTGGTTTCGATCAACATTTTAGAGGATAACGCATGTTAGGTCTAGGTTAGGTCTGAGATTTGCTCTCATCAGGCTCATACTTTCGCATATTTCTCATACTTTGATGGCCTGATTCTCGGCTTTTTTTTGGTTTGGATCACGTAGTAATGTGGTACCACACTGAAACAGTCGACTAAACCTGGTCTCGAACAATATTTCAGAGGATAACACATGCTAGGTCTACGTTAGGTGTGGGATTTGCTCTCATCAGGCTCATACTTTCGCATATTTATCTATCTTGATGGCCAGATTCTGGGCTTTTTTTGGCTTGGATCACGTAGTAATGAGGTACCACAATGAATCAGTCGATTAAAGCTGGTCACGATCAATATTTTAGGGGATGACGCATGTTACGTCTAGGTTAGGTCTGGGATCTGCACTCATCAGGCTCATACTTTCGCATATTTCTCATACTTGATGTCCAGATTCTGGGCTTTTTCCTGTTTGGATCACGTAGTAATGTGTTACGACACTGAAACATTCTATTAAACCTGGTTTCGATCAACATTTTAGAGGATAACGCATGTTAGGTCTAGGTTAGGTCTGAGATTTGCTCTCATCAGGCTCATACTTTCGCATATTTCTCATACTTTGATGGCCTGATTCTCGGCTTTTTTTTGGTTTGGATCACGTAGTAATGTGGTACCACACTGAAACAGTCGACTAAACCTGGTCTCGAACAATATTTCAGAGGATAACACATGCTAGGTCTACGTTAGGTGTGGGATTTGCTCTCATCAGGCTCATACTTTCGCATATTTATCTATCTTGATGGCCAGATTCTGGGCTTTTTTTGGCTTGGATCACGTAGTAATGAGGTACCACAATGAATCAGTCGATTAAAGCTGGTCACGATCAATATTTTAGGGGATAACGCATGTTACGTCTAGGTTAGGTCTGGGATTTGCACTCATCAGGATCATACTTTCGCATATTTCTCATACTTGATGGCCAGATTCTGAGCTTTTTTTGGCTTAGATCACGTAGTAATGTGGTACCACACTGAAACAATATATTAAACCTGGTTTCGATCAATATTTTAGAAGATAACGCATGTTAGGTGTAGGTTAGGTCTGGGATTTGCTCTCATCAGGCTCATACTTTCGCATATTTCTCATACTTCATGGCCAGATTCTGGGCTTTTTTCTGGTTTGGATCACGTAGTAATGTGGTACCACACTGAAACAGTCAATTAAACCTGGTTTCCATCAATATTTTAGAGGATAACGCATGTTAGGTCTAGGTTAGTTCTGGGATTTGCTCTCATCAGGCTCATACTTTCGCATATTTCTCATACTTGATGGCCAGATTCTGGGCTTTTTCCGGTTTGGATCACGTAGTAATGTGGTACCACACTGAAACAGTCGACTAAACCTGGTCTCAATCAATATTTTAGGGGATAACGCATGTTAGGTCTAGTTTAGGTGTGGGATTTGCTCTCATCAGGCTCATACTTTCGCATATTTCTCATACTTGATGTCCAGATTCTGGGCTTTTTCCGGTTTGGATCACGTAGTAATGTGGTAGCACACTGAAACAGTATATTAAACCTGGTTTCGATCAATATTTTAGAAGATAACGCATGTTAGGTCTAGGATAGGTCTGGGATTTGCTCTCATCAGGCTCATACTTTCGCATATTTCTCATACTTGATGGCCAGATTCTGGGCTTTTTTTTTGGTTTGGATCACGTATTAATGTGGTACCACACTGAAACAGTCAATTGAACCTGGTTACCATCAATATTTTAGAGGATAACGCATGTTAGGTCTAGGTTAGGTCTGGGATTTGCTCTCATCAGGCTCATACTTTCGCACATTTCTCATACTAGATGGCCAGATTCTGGGCTTTTTTTTGGTTTGGATCACGTAGTAATGTGGTACCACACTGAAACAGTCGACTAAACCTGGTTTCGATCAATATTTCAGAGGATAACACATGCTAGGTCTACGGTAGGTGTGGGATTTGCTCTCATCAGGCTCATACTTTCGCATATTTCTCATACTAGATGGCCAGATTCTGGGCTTTTTTTGGCTTGGATCACGTAGTAATGTGGTACCACACTGAAACAGTCTATTAAACCTGGCTTCGATCAATATTTTAGAGGATAACGCATGTTAGGTCTGGGTTAGGTCTGGGATTTGCTCTCATCAGGCTCATACTTTCGCATATTTCTCATACCTGTTGGCCAGATCCTGGGCTTTTTCTGGATTGGATCACGTAGTAATGTGGTACCACACTGAAACAGTCGACTAAACCTGGTCTCGATCAATATTTCAGAGGAAAACGCATGTTAGGTCTAGGTTAGGCCTGGGATTTGCCCTCTTCAGTCTCATACTTTCGCATTCTTCACATACTTCTTGAACAGATCCTGGGTTATTTCTGGTTTGGATCACACAGTAATGTGGTACCGCACTGAAACAGTCGACTAAACCTGGTCTCGATCAATATTTTAGAGGATAACGCATGTTAGGTCTGGGTTAGATCTGGGATTTGCTGTCATCAGGCTCATACTTTCGCATATTTCTCATACTTGTTGGCCAGATCCTGGGCTTTTTTTTGGTTTGGATCACGTAGTCATGTGGTACCACACTGAAACAGTCGACTAAACCTGGTCTCGATCAATATTTCAGAGGAAAACGCATGTTAGGTCTAGGTTAGGCCTGGGATTTGCCCTCTTCAGTCTCATACTTTCGCATTCTTCACATACTTCTTGAACAGATCCTGGGTTATTTCTGGTTTGGATCACACAGTAATGTGGTACCGCACTGAAACAGTCGACTAAACCTGGTCTCGATCAATATTTTAGAGGATAACGCATGTTAGGTCTGGGTTAGGTCTGGGATTTGCTGTCATCAGGCTCATACTTTCGCATATTTCTCATACTTGTTGGCCAGATCCTGGGCTTTTTTTTGGTTTGGATCACGTAGTCATGTGGTACCGCACTGAAACAGTCGACTAAACCTGGTCTCGATCAATATTTCAGAGGAAAACGCATGTTAGGTCTAGGTTAGGCCTGGGATTTGCCCTCTTCAGTCTCATACTTTCGCATTCTTCACATACTTCTTGAACAGATCCTGGGTTATTTCTGGTTTGGATCACACAGTAATGTGGTACCACACTGAAACAGTCGACTAAGCCTGGTCTCGATCAATAATTTAGGGGATAACGCATGTTAGGTCTAGGTCAGGTCTGGGATTTGCTCTCATCAGGCTCATACTATCGCATATTTCTCATACTTGATGGCCAGATTCTGGGCTTTTTCCGGTTTGGATCACGTAGTAATGTGGTAGCACACTGAAACAGTATATTAAACCTGGTCTCGATCAATATTTCAGAGGATAACACATGCTAGGTCCACGTTAGGTGTGGGATTTGCTCCCATCAGGCTCATACTTTCGCATATTTCTCATACTTGATGACCAGATTCTGGGCTTTTTTTGGCTTGGATCAGGTAGTAATGTGGTACCACACTGAAACAGTCTATTAAACCTGGTTTCGATCAATATTTTAGAGGATAACGCATGTTAGGTCTAGGTTAGGTCTGGGATTTGCTCTCATCACGCTCATACTTTCGCATATTTCTCATACTTGTTGGCCAGATCCTGGGCTTTTTATGGATTGGATCACGTAGTAATGTGGTGCCACACTGAAACAGTCGACCAAACCTGGTCTCGAGCAATATTTCAGAGGATAACGCATGTTAGGCCTAGGTTAGGCCTGGGATTTGCCCTCTTCAGTCTCATACTTTCGCATTCTTCACATACTTCTCGAACAGATCCTGGGTTATTTCTGGTTTGGATCACACAGTAATGTGGTACCACACTGAAACAGACGACTAGACCTGGTCTCGATCAATATTTTAGGGGATAACGCATGTTAGGACTAGGTTAGGTCTGGGATTTGCTCTCATCAGGCTCATACTTTCGCATATTTCTCATACTTGATGGCCAGATTCTGGGCTTTTTCCGGTTTGGATCACGTAGTAATGTGGTACCACAATGAATCAGTCGATTAAAGCTGGTGACGATCAATATTTTAGGGGATAACGCATGTTACGTCTAGGTTAGGTCTGGGATTTGCACCCATCAGGATCATACTTTCGCATATTTCTCATACTTGATGGCCAGATTCTGGGCTTTTTTTGGCTTAGATCACGTAGTAATGTGGTACCACACTGAAACAATATATTAAACCTGGTTTCGATCAATATTTTAGAAGATAACGCATGTTAGGTCTAGGTTAGGTCTGGGATTTGCTCTCATCAGGCTCATACTTTCGCATATTTCTCATACTTCATGGCCAGATTCTGGGCTTTTTTTTGGTTTGGATCACGTAGTAATGTGGTACCACACTGAAACAGTCGACTAAACCTGGTCTCGATCAATATTTCAGGGGATAACACATGCTAGGTCTACGTTAGGTGTGGGATTTGCTCTCATCAGGCTCATACTTTCGCATATTTATCTATCTTTATGGCCAGATTCTGGGCTTTTTTTGGCTTGGATCACGTAGTAATGAGGTGCCACAATGAATCAGTCGATTAAAGCTGGTCACGATCAATATTTTAGGGGATAACGCATGTTACGTCTAGGTTAGGTCTGGGATTTGCACTCATCAGGATCATACTTTCGCATATTTCTCATACTTGATGGCCAGATTCTGGGCTTTTTTTGGCTTAGATCACGTAGTAATGTGGTACCACACTGAAACAATATATTAAACCTGGTTTCGATCAATATTTTAGAAGATAACGCATGTTAGGTCTAGGTTAGGTCTGGGATTTGCTCTCATCAGGCTCATACTTTCGCATATTTCTCATACTTCATGGCCAGATTCTGGGCTTTTTTCTGGTTTGGATCACGTAGTAATGTGGTACCACACTGAAACAGTCAATTAAACCTGGTTTCCATCAATATTTTAGAGGATAACGCATGTTAGGTCTAGGTTAGTTCTGGGATTTGCTCTCATCAGGCTCATACTTTCGCATATCTCTCATACTTGATGGTCAGATTCTGGGCTTTTTCCGGTTTGGATCACGTAGTAATGTGGTACGACACTGAAGCAGCCGACTAAACGTGGTCTCGATCAATATTTTAGAGGATAACGCATGTTAGGTCTAGGTTAGGTCTGGGATTTGCTCTCATCACGCTCATACTTCCGCATATTTCTCATACTTGATGTCCAGACTCTGGGCTTTTTCCTGTTTGGATCACGTAGTAATGTGGTACGACACTGAAGCATTCTATTAAACCTGGTTTCGATCAACATTTTAGAGGATAACGCATGTTAGGTCTAGGTTAGGTCTGAGATTTGCTCTCATCAGGCTCATACTTTCGCATATTTCTCATACTTGATGGCCACATTCTGGGCTTTTTCTGGATTGGATCACGTAGTAATGTGGTACGACACTGAAGCAGTCGACTAAACCTGGTCTCGATCAATATTTCAGAGGATAACGGATGCTAGGTCTACGTTAGGTGTGGGATTTGCTCTCATCAGGCTCATACTTTCGCATTCTTCACATACTTGTTGAACAGATCCTGGGTTTTTTTTGGTTGGGGTCACGTAGTAACGCGGAACCACACTGAAACAGTCTATTAAACCTGGTTTCGATCAATATTTCAGAGGATAACACATGCTAGGTCTACGTTAGGTGTGGGATTTGCTCTCATCAGGCTCATACTTTCGCATATTTCTCATACTTGATGGCCAGATTCTGGGCTTTTTTTGGCTTGGATCACGTAGTAATGTGGTACCACACTGAAACAGTCTATTAAACCTGGTTTCCATCAATATTTTAGAGGATAACGCATGTTAGGTCTAGGTTAGATCTGGGATTTGCTCTCATCAGGCTCATACTTGCGCATATTTCTCATAGTTGTTGGCCAGATCCTGGGCTTTTTCTGGATTGGATCACGTAGTAATGTGGTACCACACTGAAACAGTCGACTCAACCTGGTCTCGATCTATATCTCAGAGGATAACGCATGTTAGGTCTGGGATAGGCCTGGGATTTGCCCTCTTCAGTCTCATACTTTCGCATTCTTCACATACTTCTTGAACAGATCCTGGGTTATTTCTGGTTTGGATCACGTAGTAATGTGGTACCACACTGAAACAGTCGACTAAACCTGGTCTCGATCAATATTTTAGGGGATAGCGCATGTTAGGTCTAGATTAGGTGTGGGATTTGCTCTCACCAGGCTCATACTTTCGCATATTTCTCATACTTGATGTCCAGATTCTGGGCTTTTTCCTGTTTGGATCACGTAGTAATGTGGTACGACACTGAAACATTCTATTAAACCTGGTTTCGATCAACATTTTAGAGGATAACGCATGTTAGGTCTAGGATAGGTCTGAGATTTGCTCTCATCAGGCTCATACTTTCGCATATTTCTCATACTTGATGGCCAGATTCTGGGCTTTTTTTGGTTTGGATCACGTAGTAATGTGGTACGACACTGAAACATTCTACTAAACCTGGTCTCGATCTATATCTCAGAGGATAACGCATGTTAGGTCTGGGATAGGCCTGGGATTTGCCCTCTTCAGTCTCATACTTTCGCATTCTTCACATACTTCTTGAACAGATCCTGGGTTATTTCTGGTTTGGATCACGTAGTAATGTGGTACCACACTGAAACAGTCGACTAAACCTGGTCTCGATCAATATTTTAGGGGATAGCGCATGTTAGGTCTAGGTTAGGTCTGGGATTTGCTCTCATCAGGCTCATACTTTCGCATATTTCTCATACTTCATGGCCAGATTCTGGGCTTTTTTCTGGTTTGGATCACGTAGTAATGTGGTACCACACTGAAACAGTCAATTAAACCTGGTTTCCATCAATATTTTAGAGGATAACGCATGTTAGGTCTAGGTTAGTTCTGGGAGTTGCTCTCATCAGGCTCATACTTTCGCATATTTCTCATACTTGATGGCCAGATTCTGGGCTTTTTCCGGTTTGGATCACGTAGTAATGTGGTACCACATTGAAACTGTCCATTAAACCTGGTTTCGATCAATATTTTAGAGGATAACGCATGTTAGGTCTAGGTCTGGCCTGGGATTTGCCCACTTCAGTCTCATACTTTCGCATTCTTCACATACTTCCTGAACAGATCCTGGGTTATTTCTGGCTTGGATCACGTAGTAATGTGGTACCACACTGAAACAGTCGACTAAACCTGGTCTCGATCAATATTTTAGGGGATAACTCATGTTAGGTCTAGTTTAGGTGTGGGATTTGCTCTCATCAGGCTCATACTTTCGCATATTTCTCATACTTGATGTCCAGATTCTGGGCTTTTTCTTGTTTGGATCACGTAGTAATGTGGTACGACACTGAAACATTCTATTAAACCTGGTTTCGATCAACATTTTAGAGGATAACGCATGTTAGGTCTATGTTAGGTCTGATATTTGCTCTCATCAGGCTCATACTTTCGCATATTTCTCATACTTGATGGCCAGATTCTGGGCTTTTTTGGTTTGGATCACGTAGTAATGCGGTACCACATTGAAACTGTCCATTAAACCTGGTTTCGATCAATATTTTAGAGGATAACGCATGTTAGGTCTAGGTTAGGCCTGGGATTTGCCCTCATCAGGGTCATACTTTCACATTTTTCGCATACTTGTTGGCCAGATCCCGGGCTTTTTCAAGTTTGGATCACATAGTAATGTGGTACCACACTGAAACAGTCGATTAAACCAGGTTTCGATCAATATTTTAGATGATAACGCATGTTAGATCTAGGTTAGGCGTCGGATTCGCCTTCATCAGGCTCATACTTTCGCATTCTTCACATACTTGTCGAACAGATCCTGGGTTTTTATTGGTTGGGGTCACGTAGTAATGCGGAACCACACTGAAACAGTCTATTAAACCTGGTTTCGATCAATATTTTAGAGGATAACGCATGTTAGGTCTAGGTTTGGCCTGGGATTTGCCCTCATGAGGGTCATACTTTCACATTTTTCGCATACTTGTTGGCCAGATCCCGGGCTTTTTCAAGTTTGGATCACATAGTAATGTGGTACCACACTGAAACAGTCGACTAAACCTGGTCTCGATCAATATTTTAGGGGATAACTCATGTTAGGTCTAGTTTAGGCGTGGGATTTGCTCTCATCAGGCTCATACTTTCGCATATTTCTCATACTTGATGTCCAGATTCTGGGCTTTTTCCGGTTTGGATCACGTAGTAATGCGGTACGACACTGAAACAGTCGACTAAACCTGGTCTCGATCAATATTTCAGAGCATAACACATGCTAGGTCTACGTTAGGTGTGGGATTTGCTCTCATCAGGCTCATACTTTCGCATATTTATCTATCTTGATGGCCAGATTCTGGGCTTTTTTTGGCTTGGATCACGTAGTAATGAGGTACCACAATGAATCAGTCCATTAGAGCTGGTCACGATCAATATTTTAGGGGATAACGCATGTTACGTCTAGGTTAGGTCTGGGATTTGCACTCATCAGGATCATACTTTCGCATATTTCTCATACTTGTTGGCCAGATCCTGGGCTTTTTCTGGTTTGTATCACGTACTAATGTGGTACCACACTGAGACAAATGACTAAACCTGGTCACGATCGATATTTTACGGGATAACGCATGTTAGGTCTAGTTTAGGTCTGGGATTTGCTCTCATCAGGCTCATACTTTCGCATATTTCTCATACTTGATGGCCAGATTCTGGGCGTTTTCCGGTTTGGATCACGTAGTAATGTGGTACGGCACTGAAACAGTCGACTAATCCCGGTCTCGATCAATATTTCAGAGGATAACTCATGCTAGGTCTACGTAAAGTGTGGGATTTGCTCTCATCAGGCTCATACTTTCGCATATTTCTCATACTTGATGGCCAGATTCTGGGCTTTTTCCGGTTTGGATCACGTAGTAATGTGGTACCACACAGAAACAGTCGACTAAACCTGGTCTCGATCAATATTTCAGAGGATAACACATGCTAGGTCTACGTTAGGTGTGGGATTTGCTCTCATCAGGCTCATACTTTCGCATATTTCTCATACTTGATGGCCAGATTCTGGGTTTTTTCCGGTTTGGATCACGCAGTAATGTGGTACCACACAGAAACAGTCGACTAAACCTGGTCTCGATCAATATTTCAGAGGATAACACATGCTAGGTCTACGTTAGGTGTGGGATTTGCTCTCATCAGGCTCATACTTTCGCATATTTCTCATACTTGATGGCCAGATTCTGGGCTTTTTTTGGCTTGGATCACGTAGTAATGTGGTACCACATTGAAACAGTCGACTAAACCTGGTCTCGAACAATATTTTAGGGGATAACGCATGTTAGGTCTAGTTTAGGTGTGGGGTTTGCTCTCATCAGGCTCATACTTTCGCATATTTCTCATACTTGATGTCCGGATACTGGGCTTTTTTTGGCTTGGATCACGTAGTAATGTGGTACCACACTGAAACTGTCGACTAAACCTGGTTTCGATCAATATTTTAGAGGATAACGCATGTTAGGTCTATGTTAGGTCAGGGATTTGCTCTCATCACGCTGATACTTTTGCATATTTCTCATACTTGTTGGCCAGATCCTGGGCTTTTTATGGATTGGATCACGTAGTAATGTGGTGCCACACTGAAACAGTCGACCAAACCTGGTCTCGATCAATATTTCAGAGGATAACGCATGTTAGGCCTAGGTTAGGCCTGGGATTTGCCCTCTTCAGTCTCATACTTTCGCATTCTTCACATACTTCTCGAACAGATCCTGGGTTATTTCTGGTTTGGATCACACAGTAATGTGGTACCACACTGAAACAGACGACTAGACCTGGTCTCGATCAATATTTTAGGGGATAACGCATTTTAGGACTAGGATAGGTCTGGGATTTGCTCTCATCAGGCTCATACTTTCGCATATTTCTCATACTTGATGGCCAGATTCTGGGCTTTTTCCGGTTTGGATCACGTAGTAATGTGGTACCACACAGAAACAGTCGACTAAACCTGGTCTCGATCAATATTTCAGAGGATAACACATGCTAGGTCTACGTTAGGTGTGGGATTTGCTCTCATCAGGCTCATACTTTCGCATATTTCTCGTACTTGATGGCCAGATTCTGGGCTTTTTTTGGCTTGGATCACGTAGTAATGTGGTACCACACTGAAACAGTCTATTAAACCTGGTCTCCATCAATATTTTAGAGGATAACGCATGTTAGGTCTAGGTTAGGTCTGAGATTTGCTCTCATCAGGCTCATACTTTCGCATATTTCTCATACTTGATGGCCAGATTCTGGGCTTTTTCTGGATTGGATCACGTAGTAATGTGGTACCACACTGAAACAGTCGATTAAACCAGGTTTCGATCAATATTTTAGATGATAACGCATGTTAGGTCTAGGTTAGGCGTCGGATTCGCCTTCATCAGACTCATACTTTCGCATTCTTCACATACTTGTCGAACAGATCCTGGGTTTTTTTTGGTTGGGGTCACGTAGTAATGCGGCACCACACTGAAACAGTCGACTAAACCTGGTCTCGATCAATATTTTAGGGGATAACGCATGTTAGGTCTAGGTTAGGTCTGGGATTTGCTCTCATCAGGCTCATACTTTCGCATATTTCTCATACTTGTTGGCCAGATCCTGGGCTTTTTATGGATTCGATCACGTAGTAAAGTGGTACCACACTGAAACAGTCGACTAAACCTGGTCTCGATCAATATTTCGGAGGATAACGCATGTTAGGTCTAGGTTAGGCCTGGGATTTGCCCTCTTCAGTCTCATACTTTCGCATTCTTCACATACTTCTTGAACAGATCCTGGTTTGGATCACACAGTAATGTGGTACCACACTGAAACAGTCGACTAAACCTGGTCTCGATCAATATTTTAGGGGATAACGCATGTTAGGTCTAGGTTAGGTCTGGGATTTGCTCCCATCAGGCTCATACTTTCGCATATTTCTCATACTTGATGGTCAGATTCTGGGCTTTTTTTTGGTTTGGATCACGTAGTAATGTGGTACCACACTGAAACAGTCGACTAAACCTGGTCTCGATCAATATTTCAGAGGATAACACATGCTAGGTCTACGTTAGGTGTGGGATGTGCTCTCATCAGGCTCATACTTTCGCATATTTCTCATACTTGATGGCCAGATTCTGGGCTGTCTCCGGTTTGGATCACGTAGTAATGTGGTACCACATAGAAAGAGTCGACTAAACCTGGTTTCGATCAATATTTCAGAGGATAACACATGCTAGGTCTACGTTAGGTGTGGGATTTGCTGTCATCAGGCTCATACTTTCGCATACTTCTCATACTTGATGGCCAGATTCTGGGCTTTTTTTGGCTTGGATCACACAGTAATGTGGTACCACACTGAAACAGTCGACTAAACCTGGTCTCGATCAATATTTTAGGGGATAACGCATGTTAGGTCTAGGTTAGGTCTGGGATTTGCTCCCATCAGGCTCATACTTTCGCATATTTCTCATACTTGATGGTCAGATTCTGGGCTTTTTTTTGGTTTGGATCACACAGTAATGTGGTACCACACTGAAACAGTCGACTAAACCTGGTCTCGATCAATATTTTAGGGGATAACGCATGTTAGGTCTAGTTTAGGTGTCGGATTTGCTCTCATCAGGCTCATACTTTCGCATATTTCTCATACTTGACGTCCGGATACTGGGCTTTTTTTGGCTTGGATCACGTAGTAATGAGGTACCACAATGAATCAGTCGATTAAAGCTGGTCACGATCAATATTTTAGTGGATAACGCATGTTAGGTCTAGGTTAGGTGTGGGTTTTGCTCTCATCGGCTCATACTTTCGCATATTTCTCATACTTGTTGGCTAGATCCTGGGCTTTTTCTGGTTTGTATCACGTACTAATGTGGTACCACACTGAAACAGTCGACTAAACCTGGTCACGATCGATATTTGACGGGACAACGCATGTTAGGTCTAGTTTAGGTCTGGGATTTGCTCTCATCAGGCTCATACTTTCGCATATTTCTCATACTTGATGGCCAGATTCTGGGCTTCTTTGGCTTGGATCACGGAGAAATGTGGTACCGCACTGAAACAGTCTATTAAACCTGGTTACGATCAATATTTTACAGGATAACACATGTTACGTCTAGGTTAGGTGTGGGATTTGCTCTCATCGGCTCATACTTTCGCATATTTCTCATACTTGTTGGCTAGATCCTGGGCTTTTTCTGGTTTGGATCACGTACTAATGTGGTACCACACTGAAACAGTCGACTAAACCTGGTCACGATCAATATTTTACGGGATAACGCATGTTAGGTCTAGTTTAGGTCTGGGATTTGCTCTCATCAGGCTCATACTTTCGCATATTTCTCATCCTTGATGGCCAGATTCTGGGCTTTTTCCGGTTTGGATCACGTAGTAATGTGGTACGACACTGAAGCAGTCGACTAAACCTGGTCTCGTTCAATTTTTCAGAGGATAACACATGCTAGGTCTACGTTAGGTGTGGGATTTGCTCTCATCGGCTGATACTTTCGCATATTTCTCATACTTGTTGGCTAGATCCTGGGCTTTTTCTGGTTTGGATCACGTACTAATGTGGTACCACACTGAAACAGTCGACTAAACCTGGTCACGATCAATATTTTACGGGACAACGCATGTTAGGTCTAGTTTAGGTCTGGGATTTGCTCTCATCAGGCTCATACTTTCGCATATTTCTCATCCTTGATGGCCAGATTCTGGGCTTTTTCCGGTTTGGATCACGTAGTAATGTGGTACGACACTGAAACAGTCTATTAAACCTGGTTTCGATCAATATTTTAGAGGATAACGCTTGGTAGGTCTAGGTTAGGTGTGGGATTTGCTCTCATCGGCTCATACTTTCGCATATTTCCTATACTTGTTGGCTAGATCCTGGGCTTTTTCTGGTTTGGATCACGTAGTAATGTGGTACCACAATGATCAGTCGATTAAAGCTGGTGACGATCAATATTTTAGGGGATAACGCATGTTACGTCTAGGTTAGGTCTGGGATTTGCTCTCATCAGGCTCATACTTCCGCATATTTCTCATACTTGATGGCCTGATTCTGGGCTTTTTTTTGGTTTGGATCACGTAGTAATGTGGTACCACACTGAAACAGTCGACTAAACCTGGTCTCGATCAATATTTCAGAGGATAACACATGCTAGGTCTACGTTAGGTGTTGGATTTGCTCTCATCAGGCTCATACTTTCGCATATTTATCTATCTTGATGGCCAGATTCTGGGCTTTTTTTGGCTTGGATCACGTAGTAATGAGGTACCACAATGAATCAGTCGATTAAAGCTGGTCACGATCAATATTTTAGGGGATAACGCATGTTACGTCTAGGTTAGGTCTGGGATTTGCACTCATCAGGAACATACTTTCGCATATTTCTCATACTTGATGGCCAGATTCTGGGCTTTTTTTGGCTTAGATCACGTAGTAATGTGATACCACACTGAAACAATATATTAAACCTGGTTTCGATTAATATTTTAGAAGATAACGCATGTTAGGTCAAGGTTAGGTCTGGGATTTGCTCTCATCAGGCTCATACTTTCGCATATTTCTCATACTTGATGCCCAGATTCTGGGCTTTTTTCTGGTTTGGATCACGTAGTAATGTGGTACCACACTGAAACAGTCCATTAAACCTGGTTTCCATCAATATTTTAGAGGATAACGCATGTTAGGTCTAGGTTAGTTCTGGGATTTGCTCTCATCAGGCTCATACTTTCGCACATTTCTCATACTTGATGGCCAGATTCCGGGCTTTTTTTTGGTTTGGATCACGTAGTAATGTGGTACCACACTGAAACAGTCGACTAAACCTGGTCTCGATCAATATTTCAGAGGATAACACATGCTGGGTCTACGTTGGGTGTGGGATTTGCTCTCATCAGTCTCATACTTTCGCATATTTCTCATACTTGATGGCCAGATTCTGGGCTTTTTTTGGCTTGGATCACGTAGTAATGTGGTACCACACTGAAACAGTCTATTAAACGTGGTTTCGATCAACATTTTAGAGGATAACGCATGTTAGGTCTAGGTTAGGTCTGGGATTTGCTCTCATCACACTCATACTTTCGCATATTTCTCATACTTGTTGGCCAGATCCTGGGCTTTTTATGGATTGGATCACGTAGTAATGTGGTACCACACTGAAACAGTCGACTAAACCTGGTCTCGATCAATATTTCAGAGGATAACGCATGTTAGGTCTTGGTTAGGCCTGGGATTTGCCCTCTTCAGTCTCATACTTTCGCATTCTTCACATACTTCTCGAACAGATCCTGGGTTATTTCTGGTTTGGATCACACAGTAATGTGGTACCACACTGAAACGGACGACTAGACCTGGTCTCGATCAATATTTTAGGGGATAAAGCATGTTAGGACTAGGTTAGGTCTGGGATTTGCTCTCATCAGGCTCATACTTTCGCATATTTCTCATACTTGATGTCCGGATACTGGGCGTTTTCCGGTTTGGATCACGTAGTAATGTGGTACGGCACTGAAACAGTCGACTAATCCTGGTCTCGATCAATATTTCAGAGGATAACTCATGCTAGGTCTACGTAAAGTGTGGGATTTGCTCTCATCAGGCTCATACTTTCGCATATTTCTCATAGTTGATGGCCAGATTCTGGGCTTTTTTTGGCTTGGATCACGTAGTAATGTGGTTCCACACTGAAACTGTCGACTAAACCTGGTTTCGATCAATATTTTAGAGGATAACGCATGTTAGGTCTAGTTTAGGTGTGGGATTTGCTCTCATCGGCTCATACTTTCGCATATTTCTCATACTTGTTGGCTAGATCCTGGGCTTTTTCTGGTTTGTATCACGTACTGATGTGGTGCCACACTGAAACAAATGACTAAACCTGGTCACGATCGATATTTTACGGGATAACGCATGTTAGGTCTAGTTTAGGTCTGGGATTTGCTCTCATCAGGCTCATACTTTCGCATATTTCTCATACTTGATGGCCAGATTCTGGGCGTTTTCCGGTTTGGATCACGTAGTAATGTGGTACGGCACTGAAACAGTCGACTAATCCTGGTCTCGATCAATATTTCAGAGGATAACTCATGCTAGGTCTACGTAAAGTGTGGGATTTGCTCTCATCAGGCTCATACTTTCGCATATTTCTCATAGTTGATGGCCAGATTCTGGGCTTTTTTTGGCTTGGATCACGTAGTAATGTGGTACCACACTGAAACAGTCTACTAAACCTGGTTTCGATCAATATTTTAGAGGATGACGCATGTTAGGTCTAGGTTAGGTGTGGGATTTGCTCTCATCGGCTCATACTTTCGCATATTTCTCATACTTGTTGGCTAGATCCTGGGCTTTTTCTGATTTGTATCACGTACTAATGTGGTACCACACTGAAACAGTCGACTAAACCTGGTCACGATCAATATTTTACGGGATAACGCATGTTAGGTCTAGGTTAGGTGTGGGATTTGCTCTCATCGGCTCATACTTTCGCATAATTCTCATACTTGATGACCAGATTCTGGGCTTTTTTTGGCTTGGATCACGTAGAAATGTGGTACCACACTGAAACAGTCTATTAAACCTGGTTACGATCAATATTTTAGAGGATAACGCATGTTAGGTCTACGTTAGGTGTGGGATTTGCTCTCATCAGGCTCATACTTTCGCATATTTCTCTTACTTGATGGCCAGATTCTGGGCTTTTTTTGGCTTGGATCATGTAGTAATGTGGTACCACACTGAATCAGTCGATTAAAGCTGGTGAAGATCAATATTTCAGAGGATAACACATGCTAGGTCTACGTTAGGTGTGGGATTTGCTACTCATCAGGCTCATACTATCGCATATTTCTCATACTTGATGGCCAGATTCTGGGCTTTCTTTGGCTTGGATCACGTAGTAATGTGGTACCACACTGAAACAGTCTATTAAACCAGGTTTCGATCAATATTTTAGATGATAACGCATGTTAGGTCTAGGTTAGGCCTGGGATTCGCTCTCATCAGGCTCATACTGTCGCATATTTCCCGTACTTGTTGGCCAGATCCTGGGCCTTTTCTGGTATGGAGCACGTAGTAATGTGGTACCACACTGAAACAGTCTATTAAACCTGGTTTCGATCAATATTTTAGAGGATAACGCATGTTAGGTCTAGGTTAAATCTGGGATTTGCTCTCATCAGGCTCATACTTTCGCATATTTCTCATACTTGTTGGCCAGATCCTGGGCTTTTTCTGGATTGGAACACGTAGTAATGTGGTACCACACTGAAACTGTCCATTAAACCTGGTTTCGATCAATATTTTAGTGGATAACGCATGTTAGGTCTAGGTTAGGTCTGGGATTCGCTCTCATCAGGCTCATACTTTCGCATATTTCTCATACTTGTTGGCCAGATCCTGGGCTTTTTCTGGATTGGATCACGTAGTAATGTGGTACCACACTGAAACAGTCGACTAAACCTGGTCTCGATCAATATTTCAGAGGATAACGCATGTTAGGTCTAGGTTAGGCCTGGGATTTGCCCTCTTCAGTCTCATACTTGCGCATTCTTCACATACTTCTTGAACAGATCCTGGGTTATTTCTGGTTTGGATCACGTAGTGATGTGGTACCACACTGAAACTGTCGACTAAACCTGGTTTCGATCAATATTTTAGAGGATAACGCATGTTAGGTCTAGGTTAGGTGTGGGATTTGCTCTCATCGGCTCATACATTCGCATATTTCTCATACTTGTTGGCTAGATCCTGGGCTTTTTCTGGTTTGTATCACGTACTAATGTGGTACCACACTGAAACAAATGACTAAACCTGGTCACGATCGATATTTTACGGGATAACGCATGTTAGGTCTAGGTTAGGCCTGGGATTTGCCCTCTTCAGCCTCATACTTTCGCATTCTTCACATACTTCTTGAACAGATCCTGGGTTATTTCTGGTTTGGATCACACAGTAATGTGGTACCACACTGAAACAGTCGACTAAACCTGGTCGCGATCAATATTTTAGGGGATAACGCATGTTAGGTCTAGGTTAGGTCTGGGATTTGCTCCCATCAGGCTCATACTTTCGCATATTTCTCATACTTGATGGCCAGATTCTGGGCTTTTTCCGGTTTGGATCACGTAGTAATGTGTTACCACACTGAAACAGTCGACTAAACCTGGTCTCGATCAATACTTCAGAGGATAACACATGCTAGGTCTACGTTAGGTGTGGGATTTGCTCTCATCAGGCTCATACTTTCGCATATTTCTCATACTTGATGGCCAGATTCTGGGCTTTTTTTGGCTTGGATCACGTACTAATGTGGTACCACACTGAAACAGTCGACTAAACCTGGTCACGATCGATATTTGACGGGATAACGCATGTTAGGTCTAGTTTAGGTCTGGGATTTGCTCTCATCAGGCTCATACTTTCACATATTTCTCATACTTGTTGGCCAGATCCTGGGCTTTTTCAGGATTGGATCACATAGTAATGTGGTACCACACTGAAACAGTCGACTAAACCTGGTCTCGATGAATATTTCAGAGGATAACACATGCTAGGTCTACGTTAGGTGTGGGATTTGCTCTCATCAGGCTCATACTATCGCATATTTCTCATACTTGATGGCCAGATTCTGGGCTATTTTTGGCCTGGATCACGTAGTAATGTGGTACCACACTGAAACAGTCTATGAAACCAGGTTTCGATCAATATTTTAGATGATAACGCATGTTAGGTCTAGGTTAGGCCTGGGATTCGCTCTCATCAGGCTCATACTGTCGCATATTTCCCGTACTTGTTGGCCAGATCCTGGGCCTTTTCTGGTATGGATCACGTAGTAATGTGGTACCACACTGAAATAGTCGACTAAACCTGGTCTCGATCAATATTTTACGGGATAACGCATGTTAGGTCTAGTTTAGGTCTGGGATTTCCTCTCATCAGGCTCATACTTTCGCATATTTCTTATACTTGATGGCCAGATTCTGGGCTTTTTCCGGTTTGGATCACGTAGTAATGTGGTACGACACTGAAGCAGTCGACTAAACCTGGTCTCGATCAATATTTCAAAGGATAACGCATGCTAGGTCTACGTTAGGTGTGGGATTTGCTCTCATCAGGCTCATACTTTCGCATTCTTCACATACTTGTTGGCCAGATCCTGGGCCTTTTCTGGTATGGATCACGTAGTAATGTGGTACCACACTGAAACAGTCTATTAAACCTGGTTTCGATCAATATTTTAGAGGATAACGCTTGGTAGGTCTAGGTTAGGTGTGGGATTTACTCTCATCGGCTCATACTTTCGCATATTTCTCATACTTGTTGGCTAGATCCTGGGCTCTTTCTGGTTTGGATCACGTAGTCATGTGGTACCACAATGAAACAGTCGACTAAACCTGGTCACGATCAATATTTTACGGGATAACGCATGTTAGGTCTAGTTTAGGTCTGGGATTTGCTCTCATCAGGCTCATACTTTCGCATATTTCTCATACTTGATGGCCAGATTCTGGGCTTTTTCCGGTTTGGATCACGTAGTAATGTGGTACGACACTGAAGCAGTCGACTAAACCTGGTCTCGATCAATATTTCAAAGGATAACGCATGCTAGGTCTACGTTAGGTGTGGGATTTGCTCTCATCAGGCTCATACTTTCGCATTCTTCACATACTTGTTGAACAGATCCTGGGCTTTTTTTGGCTTGGATCACGTAGTAATGTGGTATCACACTGAAATAGTCGACTAAACCTGGTCACGATCAATATTTTACGGGATAACGCATGTTAGGTCTAGTTTAGGTCTGGGATTTGCTCTCATCAGGCTCATACTTTCGCATATTTCTCATACTTGATGGCCAGATTCTGGGTTTTTTCCGGTTTGGATCACGTAGTAATGCGGAACCACACTGAAACAGTCTATTAAACCTGGTTTCGATCAATATTTTAGAGGATAACGCTTGGTAGGTCTAGGTTAGGTGTGGGATTTACTCTCATTGGCTCATACTTTCGCATATTTCTCATACTTGTTGGCTAGATCCTGGGCTTTTTCTGGTTTGGATCACGTAGTAATGTGGTACCACAATGAATCAGTCGATTAAAGCTGGTGAAGATCAATATTTTAGGGGATAACGCATGTTACGTCTAGGTTAGGTCTGGGATTTGCTCTCATCAGGCTCATACTTTCGCATATTTCTCATACCTGATGGCCAGATTCTGGGCTTTTTTTTGGTTTGGATCACGTAGTAATGTGGTACCACACTGAAACAGTCGACTAAATCTGGTCTCGATCAATATTTCAGAGGATAACACATGCTAGGTCTACGTTAGGTGTGGGACTTGCTCTCATCAGGCTCGTACTTTCGCATATTTCTCATACTTGATGGCCAGATTCTGGGCTTTTTTTGGCTTGGATCACGTAGTAATGTGGTACCACACTGAAACAGTCTATTAAACCTGGATTCGATCAATATTTTAGAGGATAACGCATGTTAGGTCTAGGTTAGATCTGGGATTTGCTCTCAACAGGCTCATACTTTCGCATATTTCTCATACTTGTTGGCCAGATCCTGGGCTTTTTCTGGATTGGAACACGTAGTAATGTGGTACCACACTGAAACTGTCCATTAAACCTGGTTTCGATCAATATTTTAGTGGATAACGCATGTTAGGTCTAGGTTAGGTCTGGGATTCGCTCTCATCAGGCTCATACTGTCGCATATTTCCCATACTTGTTGGCCAGATCCTGGGCCTTTTCAGGTATGGATCACGTAGTAATGTGGTACCACACTGAAACAGTCGACTAAACCTGGTCTCGATCAATATTTTAGAGGATAACGCATGTTAGGTCTGGATTCGGTCTGGGATTTGCTCTCATCAGGCTCATACTTTCGCATATTTCTCATATATGATGGCCAGATTCTGGGCTTTTTGTGGTTGGGATCACATAGTAATATGGTTCCACCCTGAAACAGTCCATTAAACCTGGTTTCGTTCGATATTTTAGAGGATAACGCGTGTTAGGTCTAGGTTAGGCCTGGGATTTGCCCTCATCAGGGTCATACTTTCACATTTTTCGCATACTTGTTGGCCAGATCCCGGGCTTTTTCAGGTTTGGATCACGTAGTAATGTGTTACCACACTGAAACAGTCCATTAAACCAGGTTTCGATCAATATTTTAGATGATAACGCATGTTAGCTCTAGGTTAGGCCTCGGATTCGTCTTCATCAGACTCATACTTTCGCATTCTTCACATACTTGTCGAACAGATCCTGGGTTTTTTTTGGTTGGGGTCACGTAGTAATGTGGTACCACACTGAAACAGTCGACTAAACCTGGTCTCGATCAATATTTCAGAGGATAACACATGCTAGGTCAACGTTAGGTGTGGGATTTGCTCTCATCAGGCTCATACTTTCGCATATTTCTCATACTTGTTGGCCAGATCCTGGGCTTTTTCTGGATTGGATCACGTAGTAATGTGGTACCACACTGAAACAGTCGACTAAACCTGGTCTCGATCAATATTTTAGGCGATAACGCATGTTAGGTCTAGTTTAGGTGTGGGATTTGCTCCCATCAGGCTCATACTTTCGCATATTTCTCATACTTGTTGGCTAGTTCCTGGGCTTTTTCTGGTTTGGATCACGTACTAATGTGGTACCACACTGAAACAGTCGACTAAACCTGGTCACGATCAATATTTTACGGGATAACGCATGTTAGGTCTACGTTAGGTGTGGGATTTGCTCTCATCAGGCTCATACTTTCGCATATTTATCTACCTTGATGGCCAGATTCTGGGCTTTTCTTGGCTTGGATCACGTAGTAATGAGGTACCACAATGAATCAGTCGACTAAAGCTGGTCACGATCAATATTTGAGGGGATAACGCATGTTACGTCTAGGTTAGGTCTGGGATTTGCACTCATCAGGATCATACTTTCGCATATTTCTCATACTTGATGGCCAGATTCTGGGGTTTTTTTGGCTTGGATCATGTAGTAATGTGGTACCACACTGAAACAGTCTATTAAACCTGGTTTCGATCAATATTTTGGAGGATAACGCATGTTAGGTCTAGGTTAGGTCTGGGATTTGCTCTCATCAGGCTCATACTTTCGCATTCTTCACATACTTGTTGAACAGATCCTGGGTTTTTTTTGGTTGGGGTCACGTAGTAATGCGGAACCACACTGAAACAGTCTATTAAACCTGGTTTCGATCAATATTTTAGAGGATAACGCTTGGTAGGTCTAGGTTAGGTGTGGGATTTGCTCTCATCGGCTCATACTTTCGCATATTTCTTATACTTGCTGGCTAGATCCTGGGCTTTTTCTGGTTTGGATCACGTAGTAATGTGGTACCACAATGAATCAGTCGATTAAAGCTGGTGACGATCAATATTTTAGGGGATAACGCATGTTACGTCTAGGTTAGGTCTGGGATTTGCTCTCATCAGGCTCATACTTTCGCATATTTCTCATACTTGATGGCCTGATTCTGGGCTTTTTTTTGGTTTGGATCACGTAGTAATGTGGTACCACACTGAAACAGTCGACTAAACCTGGTCTCGATCAATATTTCAGAGGATAACACATGTTAGGTCTACGTTAAGTGTGGGATTTGCTCTCATCAGGCTCATACTTTCGCATATTTATCTATCTTGATGGCCAGATTCCTGGCTTTTTTTGGCTTGGATCGCGTAGTAATGAGGTACCACAATGAATCAGTCGACTAAAGCTGGTCACGATCAATATTTGAGGGGATAACGCATGTTACGTCTAGGTTAGGTCTGGGATTTGCACTCATCAGGATCATACTTTCGCATATTTCTCATACTTGATGGCCAGATTCTGGGCTTGTTTTGGCTTAGATCACGTAGTAATGTGGTACCACACTGAAACAATATATTAAACCTGGTTTCGATTAATATTTTAGAAGATAACGCATGTTAGGTCTAGGTTAGGTCTGGGATTTGCTCTCATCAGGCTCATACTTTCGCATATTTCTCATACATGATGGCCTGATTCTGGGCTTTTTTTTGGTTTGGATCACGTAGTAATGTGGTACGACACTGAAACAGTCGACTATACCTGGTCTCGATCAATATTTTTGAGGATAACGCATGTTAGGTCTGGATTAGGTCTGGGATTTGCTCTCATCAGGCTCATACTTTCGCATATTTCTCATATTTGATGGCCTGATTCTGGGCTTTTTTTCGGTTTGGATCACGTAGTGATGTGGTACCACACTGAAACAGTCGACTAAACCTGGTCTCGATCAATATTTCAGAGGATAACACATGTTACGTCTAAGTTATGTCTGGGATTTGCTCTCATCAGGCTCATACTATCGCATATTTATCAATCCTGTTGGCCAGATTCTGGGCTTTTTTTGGCTTGGGTCACGTAGTAATGAGGTACCACAATGAATCAGTCGATTAAAGCTGGTGACGATCAATATTTTAGGGGATAACGCATGTTACGTCTAGGTTAGGTCTGGGATTTGCTCTCATCAGGCTCATACTTTCTGCATATTTATCAATCCTTATGGCCAGATCCTGGGCCTTTTCTGGTATGGATTACGTAGTAATGTGGTACCACACTGAAACAGTCGACTAAACCTGGTCTCGATCAATATTTTAGAGGATAACGCATGTTAGGTCTGGATTAGGTCTGGGATTTGCTCTCATCAGGCTCATACTTTCGCATATTTCTCATATTTGATGGCCAGATTCTGGGCTTTTTCTGGTTGGGATCACATAGTAATATGGTTCCACCCTGAAACAGTCCATTAAACCTGGTTTCGATCGATATTTTAGAGGATAACGCATGTTAAGTATGAGTTGGGTCTAGGATTTGCCCTCATCAGGCTCATACTATCGCTTATTTCTCATACTTGATGGCCAGATCCTGGGCTTCTTCTGGTTTGGATCACGTAGTAATGGGGTACCACACTGAAACAGTCGACTAAACCTGGTCTCGATCAATATTTTAGAGGATAACGCATGTTAGGTCTAGGTTAGGCCTGGGATTTGCCCTGATCAGTGTCATACTTTCGCATATCTCTCATACTTGATGGCCAGATTCTGGGCTTTTTTTAGCTTGGATAACGTAGTAATGTGGTACCACACTGAAACAGTCTATTAAACCTGGTTTCGATCAACATTTTAGAGGATAACGCATGTTAGGTCTAGGTTAGGTCTGAGATTTGCTCTCATCAGACTCATACTTTCGCATATTACTCATACTTGATGGCCAGCTTCTGGGCTTTTTTTGGTTTGGATCACGTAGTAATGCGGTACCACATTGATTCAGTCAATTAAACCTGGTTTCGATCAATATTTTAGAGGATAATGCATGTTAGGTCTAGGTTAGGTCTGGGATTCGCTCTCATCAGGCTCATACCGTCGCATATTTCTCATACTTGTTGGCCAGATCCTGGGCCTTTTCTGATATGGATCACGCAGTAATGTGGTACCACACTGAAACAGTCGACTAAACCTGGTCTCGATCAATATTTTAGAGGATAACGCATGTTAGGTCTAGGTTAGGCCTGGGATTTGCCCTGATCAGGGTCATACTTTCACATTTTTCGCATACTTGTTGGCCAGATCCTGGGATTTTTCAGGTTTGGATCACATAGTAATGTGGTACCACACTGAAACAGTCGATTAAACCAGGTTTCGAACAATATTTTACATCATAACGCATGTTAGGTCTAGGTTAGGCCTGGGATTTGCCCACATCTGACTCATACTTTCGCATTCTTCACATACTTGTTGAACAGATCCTGGGTTTTTTTTGGTTGGGGTCACGTAGTAATGCGGAACCACACTGAAACAGTCGATTAAACCTTGTTTCGATCGATATTTTAGAGGATAACGCATGTTAAGTACGAGCTGGGTCTACGATTTGCCCTCATCAGGCTCATACTATCGCATATTTCTTATACTTGATGGCCAGATCCTGGGCTTCTTCTGGTTTGGATCACGTAGTAATGTGGTACCACAATGAAACAGTCGACTAAACCTGGTCTCGATCAATATTTTAGAGGATAACGCATGTTAGGTCTGGATTAGGTCTGGGATTTGCTGTCATCAGGCTCATACTTTCGCATTCTTCACATACTTCTTGAACAGATGCTGGGTTATTTCTGGTTTGGATCACACAGTAATGTGGTACCACACTGAAACAGTCGACTAAACCTGGTCTCGATCAATATTATAGGGGATAACGCATGTTAGGTCTAGCTTAGGTCTGGGATTTGCTCTCATCAGGCGCATACTTTCGCATGTTTCTCATACTTGATGGCTAGATTCTGGGCTTTTTCCGGTTTGGATCACGTAGTAATGTGGTACGACACTGAAACGGTCGACTAATCCTGGTCTCGATCAATATTTCAGAGGATAACGCATGCTAGGTCTACGTTAGGTGTGGGATTTGCTCTCATTAGGCTCATACTTTCGCATATATCTCATACTTGATGGCCAGATTCTGGGCTTTTTTTGGCTTGTATAACGTAGTAATGTGGTACCACACCTGAACAGTCTATTAAACCTGGTTTCGATCACTATTTTAGAGGATAACGCATGTTAGGTCTAGGTTAGGCCTGGGATTTGCCCTGATCAGGGTCATACTTTCACATTTTTCGCATACTTGTTGGCCAGATCCTGGGATTTTTCAGGTTTGGATCACGTAGTAATGTGGTACCACAATGAAACAGTCGACTAAACCTGGTCTCGATCAATATTTTAGAGGATAACGCATGTTAGGTCTGGATTAGGTCTGGGATTTGCTGTCATCAGGCTCATACTTTCGCATTCTTCACATACTTCTTGAACAGATCCTGGGTTATTTCTGGTTTGAATCACACAGTAATGTGGTAGCACACTGAAACAGTCGACTAAACCTGGTCTCGATCAATATTTTAGAGGATAACGCATGTTAGGTCTGGATTAGGTCTGGGATTTGCTCTCATCAGGCTCATACTTTCGCATATTTATCAATCTTGTTCGCCAGATCCTGGGCCTTTTCTGGTATGGATCACGTAGTAATGTGGTACCACACTGAAACAGTCGACTAAACCTGGTCTCGATCAATATTTTAGAGGATAACGCATGTTAGGTCTGGATTAGGTCTGGGATTTGCTCTCATCAGGCTCATACTTTCGCATATTTCTCATATTTGATGGCCAGACTCTGGGCTTTTTCTGGTTGGGATCACATAGTAATATGGTTCCATCCTGAAACAGTCCATTAAACCTGGTTTCGATCGATATTTTAGAGGATAACGCATGTTAGGTCTAGGTTAGGCCTGGGATTTGCCCTCATCAGTCTCATACTTTCCCATTCTTCACATACTTGTTGAACAGATCCTGGGTTTTTTTTGGTTGGGGTCACGTAGTAATGCGGAACCACACTGAAACAGTCGACTAAACCTGGTCTCGATCAATATTTTTGAGGATAACGCATGTTACGTCTAGGTTAGGTCTGGGATTTGCTCTCATCGGCTCATACTTTCGCATATTTCTCATACTTGTTGGCTAGATCCTGGGCTTTTTCTGGTTTGGATGACGTACTAATGTGGTACCACATTGAAACAGTCCATTAAACCTGGTTTCGATCAATATTTTAGAGGATAACGCATGTTAGATCTAGGTTAGGTCTGGGATTTGCTCTCATCGGCTCATACTTTCGCATATTTCTCATACTTGTTGGCCAGATCCTGGGCCTTTTCTGGTATGGATCACGTAGTAATGTGGTACCACACTGAAGCAGTCGAAAAAACCTGGTCGCGATCAATATTTCAGAGGATAACGCATGCTAGGTTTACGTTAGGTGTGGGATTTGCTCTCATCAGGCTCATACTTTCGCATATTTCTCATACTTGATGGCCAGATTCTGGGCTTTTTTTGGCATGGATCACGTAGTACTGTGGTACCACACTGAAACAGTCTATTAAACCTGGGTTCGATCAATATTTTAGAGGATAACGCATGTTAGGTCTAGGTTAGCTGTGGGATTTGCTCTCATCGGCTCATACTTTCGCATATTTCTCATACTTGTTGGCTAGATCCTGGGCTTTTTCTGGTTTGGATCACGTAGTAATGTGGTACGACACTGAAACAGTCGACTATACCTGGTCTCGATCAATATTTTTGAGGATAACGCATGTTACGTCTAAGTTAGGTCTGGGATTTGCTCTCATCAGGCTCATACTATCGCATATGTATCAATCTTGTTGGCCAGATTCTGGGCTTTTTTTGGCTTGGATCACGTAGTAATGAGGTACCACAATGAATCAGTCGATTAAAGCTGGTGACGATCAATATTTTAGGGGATAACGCATGTTACGTCTAGGTTAGGTCTGGGATTTGCCCTCATCAGGGTCATACTTTCAGCATATTTATCAATCCTGTTGGCCAGATCCTGGGCCTTTTCTGGTATGGATCACGTAGTAATGTGGTACCACACTGAAACAGTTGACTAAACCTGGTCTCGATCAATATTTTAGAGGATAACGCATCTTAGGTCTGGATTAGGTCTGGGATTTGCTCTCATCAGGCTCATACTTTCGCATATTTCTCATACTTGACGGCCAGATTCTGGGCTTTTTCTGGTTGGGATCACATAGTAATATGGTTCCACCCTGAAACAGTCCATTACACCTGGTTTCGATCGATATTTTAGAGGATAACGCATGTTAAGTATGAGTTGGGTCTAGGATTTGCCCTCATCAGGCTCACACTATCGCTTATTTCTCTTACTTGATGGCCAGATCCTGGGCTTCTTCTGGTTTGGATCACGTAGTAATGTGGTACCACACTGAAACAGTCGACTAAACCTGGTCGCGATCAATATTTTAGAGGATAACGCATGTTAGGTCTAGGTTAGGCCTGGGATTTGCCCTGATCAGGGTCATACTTTCACATTTTTCGCATACTTGTTGGCCAGATCCTGGGATTTTTCAGGTTTGGATCACATAGTAATGTGGTACCACACTGAAACAGTCGATTAAACCAGGTTTCCATCAATATTTTACATGACAACGCATGTTAGGTCAAGGTTAGGCCTGGGATTTGCCCACATCTGACTCATACTTTCGCATTCTTCACATACTTGTTGAACAGATCCTGGGTTTTTTTTGGTTGGGGTCACGTAGTAATGCGGAACCACACTGAAACAGTCGACTAAATCTGGTCTCGATCAATATTTCAGAGGATAACGCATGCTAGGTCTACGTTAGGTGTGGGATTTGCTCTCATTAGGCTCGTACTTTCGCATATTTCTCATACTTGATGGCCAGATTCTGGGCTTTTTCTGGTTGGGATCACATAGTAATATGGTTCCACCCTGAAACAGTCCATTAAACCTGGTTTCGATCGATATTTTAGAGGATAACGCATGTTAGGTCTAGGTTAGGCCTGGGATTTGCCCACATCTGACTCATACTTTCGCATTCTTCACATACTTCTTGAACAGATGCTGGGTTATTTCTGGTTTGGATCACACAGTAATGTGGTACCACACTGAAACAGTCGACTAAACCTGGTCTCGATCAATATTTTAGGGGATAACGCATGTTAGGTCTAGTTTAGGTCTGGGATTTGCTCTCATCAGGCTCATACTTTCGCATGTTTCTCATACTTGATGGCTAGATTCTGGGCTTTTTCCGGTTTGGATCACGTAGTAATGTGGTACGACACTGAAACGGTCGACTAATCCTGGTCTCGATCAATATTTCAGAGGATAACGCATGCTAGGTCTACGTTAGGTGTGGGATTTGCTCTCATTAGGCTCGTACTTTCGCATATTTCTCATACTTGATGGCCAGATTCTGGGCTTTTTTTGGCTTGTATAACGTAGTAATGTGGTACCACACCTGAACAGTCTATTAAACCTGGTTTCGATCACTATTTTAGAGGATAACGCATGTTAGGTCTAGGTTAGGTGTGGGATTTGCTCTCATGGGCTCATACATTCGCATATTTCTCATACATGATGTCCAGATTCTGAGCTTTTTCCGGTTTGGATCACATAGTAATGTGGTACGACACTGAAACAGACGACTAAACCAGGTCTCGATCAATATTTCAGAGGATAACACATGCTAGGTCTACGTTAGGTATGGGATTTGCTCTCATCAGGCTCATACTTTCGCATATTTCTCATACTTGATGGCCAGATTCTGGGCTTTTTTTGGCTTGGATCACGTAGTAATGTGGTACCACACTGAAGCAGTCTATTAAACCAGGTTTCGATCAATATTTTAGATGATAACACATGTTAGGTCTAGGTTAGGCCTGGGATTCGCTCTCATCAGGCCCATACTGTCGCATATTTCCCGTACTTGTTGGCCAGATCCTGGGCCTTTTCTGGTTTGGATCACGAAGTAATGTGGTACCACAATGAATCAGTCGATTAAAGCTGGTCTCGATCAATACTTCAGAGGATAACACATGCTAGGTCTACGTTAGGTGTGGGATTTGCTCTCATCAGGCTCATACTTTCGCATATTTCTCATACTTGATGGCCAGATTCTGGGCTCTTTTTGGCTTGGATCACGTAGGAATGTGGTACCACACTGAAACAGTCGACTAAACCTGGTCTCGATCAATATTTTAGGGGATAACGCATGTTAGGTCTAGGTTAGGTCTGGGATTTGCACCCATCAGGCTCATACTTTCGCATATTTCTCATACTTGATGGCCAGATTCTGGGCTTTTTCCGGTTTGGATCACGTAGTAATGTGGTACCACACTGAAACAGTCGACTAAACCTGGTCTCGATCAATACTGCAGAGGATAACACATGCTAGGTCTACGTTAGGTGTGGGATTTGCTCTCATCAGGCTCATACTTTCGCATATTTCTCATACTTGATGGCCAGATTCTGGGCTTTTTTTGGCTTGGATCACGTAGGAATGTGGTACCACACTGAAACAGTCGACTAAACCTGGTCTCGATCAATATTTTAGGGGATAACGCATGTTAGGTCTAGTTTAGGTGTGGGATTTGCTCTCATCAGGCTCATACTTTCGCATATTTCTCATACTTGATGTCCGGATACTGGGCTTTTTTTGGCTTGGATCACGTAGTAATGTGGTACCACACTGAAACAGTCGACTAAACCTGGTTTCGATCAATATTTTAGAGGATAACGCATGTTAGGTCTAGGTTAGGTGTGGGTTTTGCTCTCATCGGCTCATACTTTCGCATATTTCTCATACTTGTTGGCTAGATCCTGGGCTTTTTCAGGTTTGTATCACGTACTAATGTGGTACCACACTGAAACAGTCGACTAAACCTGGTCACGATCGATATTTAACGGGATAACGCATGCTAGGTCTACGTAAAGTGTGGGATTTGCTCTCATCAGGCTCATACTTTCGCATATTTATCAATCTTGTTCGCCAGATCCTGGGCCTTTTCTGGTATGGATCACGTAGTAATGTGGTACCACACTGAAACAGTCGACTAAACCTGGTCTCGATCAATATTTTAGAGGATAACGCATGTTAGGTCTGGATTAGGTCTGGGATTTGCTCTCATCAGGCTCATACTTTCGCATATTTCTCATATTTGATGGCCAGACTCTGGGCTTTTTCTGGTTGGGATCACATAGTAATATGGTTCCATCCTGAAACAGTCCATTAAACCTGGTTTCGATCGATATTTTAGAGGATAACGCATGTTAGGTCTAGGTTAGGCCTGGGATTTGCCCTCATCAGTCTCATACTTTCCCATTCTTCACATACTTGTTGAACAGATCCTGGGTTTTTTTTGGTTGGGGTCACGTAGTAATGCGGAACCACACTGAAACAGTCGACTAAACCTGGTCTCGATCAATATTTTTGAGGATAACGCATGTTACGTCTAGGTTAGGTCTGGGATTTGCTCTCATCGGCTCATACTTTCGCATATTTCTCATACTTGTTGGCTAGATCCTGGGCTTTTTCTGGTTTGGATCACGTAGTACTGTGGTACCACACTGAAACAGTCTATTAAACCTGGGTTCGATCAATATATTAGAGGATAACGCATGTTAGGTCTAGGTTAGCTGTGGGATTTGCTCTCATCGGCTCATACTTTCGCATATTTCTCATACTTGTTGGCTAGATCCTGGGCATTTTCTGGTTTGGATCACGTAGTAATGTGGTACGACACTGAAACAGTCGACTATACCTGGTCTCGATCAATATTTTTGAGGATAACGCATGTTACGTCTAAGTTAGGTCTGGGATTTGCTCTCATCAGGCTCATACTATCGCATATGTATCAATCTTGTTTGCCAGATTCTGGGCTTTTTTTGGCTTGGATCACGTAGTAATGAGGTACCACAATGAATCAGTCGATTAAAGCTGGTGACGATCAATATTTTAGGGGATAACGCATGTTACGTCTAGGTTAGGTCTGGGATTTGCTCTCATCAGGCTCATACTTTCAGCATATTTATCAATCCTGTTGGCCAGATCCTGGGCCTTTTCTGGTATGGATCACGTAGTAATGTGGTACCACACTGAAACAGTTGACTAAACCTGGTCTCGATCAATATTTTAGAGGATAACGCATCTTAGGTCTGGATTAGGTCTGGGATTTGCTCTCATCAGGCTCATACTTTCGCATATTTCTCATACTTGACGGCCAGATTCTGGGCTTTTTCTGGTTGGGATCACATAGTAATATGGTTCCACCCTGAAACAGTCCATTAAACCTGGTTTCGATCGATATTTTAGAGGATAACGCATGTTAAGTATGAGTTGGGTCTAGGATTTGCCCTCATCAGGCTCACACTATCGCTTATTTCTCTTACTTGATGGCCAGATCCTGGGCTTCTTCTGGTTTGGATCACGTAGTAATGTGGTACCACACTGAAACAGTCGACTAAACCTGGTCGCGATCAATATTTTAGAGGATAACGCATGTTAGGTCTAGGTTAGGCCTGGGATTTGCCCTGATCAGGGTCATACTTTCACATTTTTCGCATACTTGTTGGCCAGATCCTGGGATTTTTCAGGTTTGGATCACATAGTAGTGTGGTACCACACTGAAACAGTCGATTAAACCAGGTTTCCATCAATATTTTACATGACAACGCATGTTAGGTCTAGGTTAGGCCTGGGATTTGCCCACATCTGACTCATACTTTCGCATTCTTCACATACTTGTTGAACAGATCCTGGGTTTTTTTTGGTTGGGGTCACGTAGTAATGCGGAACCACACTGAAACAGTCGACTAAATCTGGTCTCGATCAATATTTCAGAGGATAACGCATGCTAGGTCTACGTTAGGTGTGGGATTTGCTCTCATCAGGCTCATACTTTCGCATATCTCTCATACTTGATGGCCAGATTCTGGGCTTTTTTTGGCTTGGATAACGTAGTAATGTGGTACCACACTGAAACAGTCTATTAAACCTGGTTTCGATCAACATTTTAGAGGATAACGCATGTTAGGTCTAGGTTAGGTCTGAGATTTGCTCTCATCAGACTCATACTTTCGCATATTACTCATACTTGATGGCCAGCTTCTGGCCTTTTTTTGGTTTGGATCACGTAGTAATGTGGTACGACACTGAAACGGTCGACTAATCCTGGGCTCGATCAATATTTCAGAGGATAACGCATGCTAGGTCTACGTTAGGTGTGGGATTTGCTCTCATTAGGCTCGTACTTTCGCATATTTCTCATACTTGATGGCCAGATTCTGGGCTTTTTCTGGTTGGGATCACATAGTAATATGGTTCCACCCTGAAACAGTCCATTAAACCTGGTTTCGATCGATATTTTAGAGGATAACGCATGTTAGGTCTAGGTTAGGCCTGGGATTTGCCCACATCTGACTCATACTTTCGCATTCTTCACATACTTCTTGAACAGATGCTGGGTTATTTCTGGTTTGGATCACACAGTAATGTGGTACCACACCTGAACAGTCTATTAAACCTGGTTTCGATCACTATTTTAGAGGATAACGCATGTTAGGTCTAGGTTAGGTGTGGGATTTGCTCTCATGGGCTCATACATTCGCATATTTCTCATACATGATGTCCAGATTCTGAGCTTTTTCCGGTTTGGATCACATAGTAATGTGGTACGACACTGAAACAGACGACTAAACCAGGTCTCGATCAATATTTCAGAGGATAACACATGCTAGGTCTACGTTAGGTATGGGATTTGCTCTCATCAGGCTCATACTTTCGCATATTTCTCATACTTGATGGCCAGATTCTGGGCTTTTTTTGGCTTGGATCACGTAGTAATGTGGTACCACACTGAAACAGTCTATTAAACCAGGTTTCGATCAATATTTTAGATGATAACACATGTTAGGTCTAGGTTAGGCCTGGGATTCGCTCTCATCAGGCCCATACTGTCGCATATTTCCCGTACTTGTTGGCCAGATCCTGGGCCTTTTCTGGTTTGGATCACGAAGTAATGTGGTACCACAATGAATCAGTCGATTAAAGCTGGTCTCGATCAATACTTCAGAGGATAACACATGCTAGGTCTACGTTAGGTGTGGGATTTGCTCTCATCAGGCTCATACTTTCGCATATTTCTCATACTTGATGGCCAGATTCTGGGCTCTTTTTGGCTTGGATCACGTAGGAATGTGGTACCACACTGAAACAGTCGACTAAACCTGGTCTCGATCAATATTTTAGGGGATAACGCATGTTAGGTCTAGGTTAGGTCTGGGATTTGCACCCATCAGGCTCATACTTTCGCATATTTCTCATACTTGATGGCCAGATTCTGGGCTTTTTCCGGTTTGGATCACGTAGTAATGTGGTACCACACTGAAACAGTCGACTAAACCTGGTCTCGATCAATACTGCAGAGGATAACACATGCTAGGTCTACGTTAGGTGTGGGATTTGCTCTCATCAGGCTCATACTTTCGCATATTTCTCATACTTGATGGCCAGATTCTGGGCTTTTTTTGGCTTGGATCACGTAGGAATGTGGTACCACACTGAAACAGTCGACTAAACCTGGTCTCGATCAATATTTTAGGGGATAACGCATGTTAGGTCTAGTTTAGGTGTGGGATTTGCTCTCATCAGGCTCATACTTTCGCATATTTCTCATACTTGATGTCCGGATACTGGGCTTTTTTTGGCTTGGATCACGTAGTAATGTGGTACCACACTGAAACAGTCGACTAAACCTGGTTTCGATCAATATTTTAGAGGATAACGCATGTTAGGTCTAGGTTAGGTGTGGGTTTTGCTCTCATCGGCTCATACTTTCGCATATTTCACATACTTGTTGGCTAGATCCTGGGCTTTTTCTGGTTTGTATCACGTACTAATGTGGTACCACACTGAAACAGTCGACTAAACCTGGTCTCGATCAATATTTTAGGGGATAACGCATGTTAGGTCTAGTTTAGGTGTGGGATTTGCTCTCATCAGGCTCATACTTTCGCATATTTCTCATACTTGATGTCCGGATTCTGGGCTTTTTTTGGCTTGGATCACGTAGGAATGTGGTACCACACTGAAACAGTCGACTAAACCTGGTCTCGATCAATATTTTAGGGGATAACGCATGTTAGGTCTAGTTTAGGTGTGGGATTTGCTCTCATCAGGCTCATACTTTCGCATATTTCTCACACTTGATGTCCGGATACTGGGCTTTTTTTGGCTTGGATCACGTAGTAATGTGGTACCACACTGAAACAGTCGACCAAACCTGGTCTCGATCAATATTTTAGGGGATAACGCATGTTAAGTCTAGTTTAGGTGTGGGATTTGCTCTCATCAGGCTCATACTTTCGCATATTTCTCATACTTGATGTCCGGATACTGGGCTTTTTTTGGCTTGGATCACGTAGTAATGTGGTACCACACTGAAACAGTCTATTAAACCTGGTTACGATCAATATTTTAGAGGATAACGCATGTTAGGTCTAGTTTAGGTCTGGGATTTGCTCTCATCAGGCTCATACTTTCGCATGTTTCTCATACTTGATGTCCGGATACTGGGCTTTTTCTGGTTGGGATCACATAGTAATATGGTTCCACCCTGAAACAGTCCATTAAACCTGGTTTCGATCGATATTTTAGAGGATAACGCATGTTAGGTCTAGGTTAGGCCTGGGATTTGCCCACATCTGACTCATACTTTCGCATTCTTCACATACTTCTTGAACAGATGCTGGGTTATTTCTGGTTTGGATCACACAGTAATGTGGTACCACACTGAAACAGTCGACTAAACCTGGTCTCGATCAATATTTTAGGGGATAACGCATGTTAGGTCTAGTTTAGGTCTGGGATTTGCTCTCATCAGGCTCATACTTTCGCATGTTTCTCATACTTGATGGCTAGATTCTGGGCTTTTTCCGGTTTGGATCACGTAGTAATGTGGTACGACACTGAAACGGTCGACTAATCCTGGTCTCGATCAATATTTCAGAGGATAACGCATGCTAGGTCTACGTTAGGTGTGGGATTTGCTCTCATTAGGCTCGTACTTTCGCATATTTCTCATACTTGATGGCCAGATTCTGGGCTTTTTTTGGCTTGTATAACGTAGTAATGTGGTACCACACCTGAACAGTCTATTAAACCTGGTTTCGATCACTATTTTAGAGGATAACGCATGTTAGGTCTAGGTTAGGTGTGGGATTTGCTCTCATGGGCTCATACATTCGCATATTTCTCATACATGATGTCCAGATTCTGAGCTTTTTCCGGTTTGGATCACATAGTAATGTGGTACGACACTGAAACAGACGACTAAACCAGGTCTCGATCAATATTTCAGAGGATAACACATGCTAGGTCTACGTTAGGTATGGGATTTGCTCTCATCAGGCTCATACTTTCGCATATTTCTCATACTTGATGGCCAGATTCTGGGCTTTTTTTGGCTTGGATCACGTAGTAATGTGGTACCACACTGAAACAGTCTATTAAACCAGGTTTCGATCAATATTTTAGATGATAACACATGTTAGGTCTAGGTTAGGCCTGGGATTCGCTCTCATCAGGCCCATACTGTCGCATATTTCCCGTACATGTTGGCCAGATCCTGGGCCTTTTCTGGTTTGGATCACGAAGTAATGTGGTACCACAATGAATCAGTCGATTAAAGCTGGTCTCGATCAATACTTCAGAGGATAACACATGCTAGGTCTACGTTAGGTGTGGGATTTGCTCTCATCAGGCTCATACTTTCGCATATTTCTCATACTTGATGGCCAGATTCTGGGCTCTTTTTGGCTTGGATCACGTAGGAATGTGGTACCACACTGAAACAGTCGACTAAACCTGGTCTCGATCAATATTTTAGGGGATAACGCATGTTAGGTCTAGGTTAGGTCTGGGATTTGCACCCATCAGGCTCATACTTTCGCATATTTCTCATACTTGATGGCCAGATTCTGGGCTTTTTCCGGCTTGGATCACGTAGTAATGTGGTACCACACTGAAACAGTCGACTAAACCTGGTCTCGATCAATACTGCAGAGGATAACACATGCTAGGTCTACGTTAGGTGTGGGATTTGCTCTCATCAGGCTCATACTTTCGCATATTTCTCATACTTGATGGCCAGATTCTGGGCTTTTTTTGACTTGGATCACGTAGGAATGTGGTACCACACTGAAACAGTCGACTAAACCTGGTCTCGATCAATATTTTAGAGGATAACGCATGTTAGGTCTGGATTAGGTCTGGGATTTGCTCTCATCAGGCTCATACTTTCGCATATTTCTCATATTTGATGGCCAGACTCTGGGCTTTTTCTGGTTGGGATCACATAGTAATATGGTTCCATCCTGAAACAGTCCATTAAACCTGGTTTCGATCGATATTTTAGAGGATAACGCATGTTAGGTCTAGGTTAGGCCTGGGATTTGCCCTCATCAGTCTCATACTTTCCCATTCTTCACATACTTGTTGAACAGATCCTGGGTTTTTTTTGGTTGGGGTCACGTAGTAATGCGGAACCACACTGAAACAGTCGACTAAACCTGGTCTCGATCAATATTTTTGAGGATAACGCATGTTACGTCTAGGTTAGGTCTGGGATTTGCTCTCATCGGCTCATACTTTCGCATATTTCTCATACTTGTTGGCTAGATCCTGGGCTTTTTCTGGTTTGGATCACGTAGTACTGTGGTACCACACTGAAACAGTCTATTAAACCTGGGTTCGATCAATATATTAGAGGATAACGCATGTTAGGTCTAGGTTAGCTGTGGGATTTGCTCTCATCGGCTCATACTTTCGCATATTTCTCATACTTGTTGGCTAGATCCTGGGCATTTTCTGGTTTGGATCACGTAGTAATGTGGTACGACACTGAAACAGTCGACTATACCTGGTCTCGATCAATATTTTTGAGGATAACGCATGTTACGTCTAAGTTAGGTCTGGGATTTGCTCTCATCAGGCTCATACTATCGCATATGTATCAATCTTGTTTGCCAGATTCTGGGCTTTTTTTGGCTTGGATCACGTAGTAATGAGGTACCACAATGAATCAGTCGATTAAAGCTGGTGACGATCAATATTTTAGGGGATAACGCATGTTACGTCTAGGTTAGGTCTGGGATTTGCTCTCATCAGGCTCATACTTTCAGCATATTTATCAATCCTGTTGGCCAGATCCTGGGCCTTTTCTGGTATGGATCACGTAGTAATGTGGTACCACACTGAAACAGTTGACTAAACCTGGTCTCGATCAATATTTTAGAGGATAACGCATCTTAGGTCTGGATTAGGTCTGGGATTTGCTCTCATCAGGCTCATACTTTCGCATATTTCTCATACTTGACGGCCAGATTCTGGGCTTTTTCTGGTTGGGATCACATAGTAATATGGTTCCACCCTGAAACAGTCCATTAAACCTGGTTTCGATCGATATTTTAGAGGATAACGCATGTTAAGTATGAGTTGGGTCTAGGATTTGCCCTCATCAGGCTCACACTATCGCTTATTTCTCTTACTTGATGGCCAGATCCTGGGCTTCTTCTGGTTTGGATCACGTAGTAATGTGGTACCACACTGAAACAGTCGACTAAACCTGGTCGCGATCAATATTTTAGAGGATAACGCATGTTAGGTCTAGGTTAGGCCTGGGATTTGCCCTGATCAGGGTCATACTTTCACATTTTTCGCATACTTGTTGGCCAGATCCTGGGATTTTTCAGGTTTGGATCACATAGTAGTGTGGTACCACACTGAAACAGTCGATTAAACCAGGTTTCCATCAATATTTTACATGACAACGCATGTTAGGTCTAGGTTAGGCCTGGGATTTGCCCACATCTGACTCATACTTTCGCATTCTTCACATACTTGTTGAACAGATCCTGGGTTTTTTTTGGTTGGGGTCACGTAGTAATGCGGAACCACACTGAAACAGTCGACTAAATCTGGTCTCGATCAATATTTCAGAGGATAACGCATGCTAGGTCTACGTTAGGTGTGGGATTTGCTCTCATCAGGCTCATACTTTCGCATATCTCTCATACTTGATGGCCAGATTCTGGGCTTTTTTTGGCTTGGATAACGTAGTAATGTGGTACCACACTGAAACAGTCTATTAAACCTGGTTTCGATCAACATTTTAGAGGATAACGCATGTTAGGTCTAGGTTAGGTCTGAGATTTGCTCTCATCAGACTCATACTTTCGCATATTACTCATACTTGATGGCCAGCTTCTGGCCTTTTTTTGGTTTGGATCACGTAGTAATGTGGTACGACACTGAAACGGTCGACTAATCCTGGGCTCGATCAATATTTCAGAGGATAACGCATGCTAGGTCTACGTTAGGTGTGGGATTTGCTCTCATTAGGCTCGTACTTTCGCATATTTCTCATACTTGATGGCCAGATTCTGGGCTTTTTCTGGTTGGGATCACATAGTAATATGGTTCCACCCTGAAACAGTCCATTAAACCTGGTTTCGATCGATATTTTAGAGGATAACGCATGTTAGGTCTAGGTTAGGCCTGGGATTTGCCCACATCTGACTCATACTTTCGCATTCTTCACATACTTCATGAACAGATGCTGGGTTATTTCTGGTTTGGATCACACAGTAATGTGGTACCACACCTGAACAGTCTATTAAACCTGGTTTCGATCACTATTTTAGAGGATAACGCATGTTAGGTCTAGGTTAGGTGTGGGATTTGCTCTCATGGGCTCATACATTCGCATATTTCTCATACATGATGTCCAGATTCTGAGCTTTTTCCGGTTTGGATCACATAGTAATGTGGTACGACACTGAAACAGACGACTAAACCAGGTCTCGATCAATATTTCAGAGGATAACACATGCTAGGTCTACGTTAGGTATGGGATTTGCTCTCATCAGGCTCATACTTTCGCATATTTCTCATACTTGATGGCCAGATTCTGGGCTTTTTTTGGCTTGGATCACGTAGTAATGTGGTACCACACTGAAACAGTCTATTAAACCAGGTTTCGATCAATATTTTAGATGATAACACATGTTAGGTCTAGGTTAGGCCTGGGATTCGCTCTCATCAGGCCCATACTGTCGCATATTTCCCGTACTTGTTGGCCAGATCCTGGGCCTTTTCTGGTTTGGATCACGAAGTAATGTGGTACCACAATGAATCAGTCGATTAAAGCTGGTCTCGATCAATACTTCAGAGGATAACACATGCTAGGTCTACGTTAGGTGTGGGATTTGCTCTCATCAGGCTCATACTTTCGCATATTTCTCATACTTGATGGCCAGATTCTGGGCTCTTTTTGGCTTGGATCACGTAGGAATGTGGTACCACACTGAAACAGTCGACTAAACCTGGTCTCGATCAATATTTTAGGGGATAACGCATGTTAGGTCTAGGTTAGGTCTGGGATTTGCACCCATCAGGCTCATACTTTCGCATATTTCTCATACTTGATGGCCAGATTCTGGGCTTTTTCCGGTTTGGATCACGTAGTAATGTGGTACCACACTGAAACAGTCGACTAAACCTGGTCTCGATCAATACTGCAGAGGATAACACATGCTAGGTCTACGTTAGGTGTGGGATTTGCTCTCATCAGGCTCATACTTTCGCATATTTCTCATACTTGATGGCCAGATTCTGGGCTTTTTTTGGCTTGGATCACGTAGGAATGTGGTACCACACTGAAACAGTCGACTAAACCTGGTCTCGATCAATATTTTAGGGGATAACGCATGTTAGGTCTAGTTTAGGTGTGGGATTTGCTCTCATCAGGCTCATACTTTCGCATATTTCTCATACTTGATGTCCGGATACTGGGCTTTTTTTGGCTTGGATCACGTAGTAATGTGGTACCACACTGAAACAGTCGACTAAACCTGGTTTCGATCAATATTTTAGAGGATAACGCATGTTAGGTCTAGGTTAGGTGTGGGTTTTGCTCTCATCGGCTCATACTTTCGCATATTTCACATACTTGTTGGCTAGATCCTGGGCTTTTTCTGGTTTGTATCACGTACTAATGTGGTACCACACTGAAACAGTTGACTAAACCTGGTCTCGATCAATATTTTAGGGGATAACGCATGTTAGGTCTAGTTTAGGTGTGGGATTTGCTCTCATCAGGCTCATACTTTCGCATATTTCTCATACTTGATGTCCGGATTCTGGGCTTTTTTTGGCTTGGATCACGTAGGAATGTGGTACCACACTGAAACAGTCGACTAAACCTGGTCTCGATCAATATTTTAGGGGATAACGCATGTTAGGTCTAGTTTAGGTGTGGGATTTGCTCTCATCAGGCTCATACTTTCGCATATTTCTCACACTTGATGTCCGGATACTGGGCTTTTTTTGGCTTGGATCACGTAGTAATGTGGTACCACACTGAAACAGTCGACCAAACCTGGTCTCGATCAATATTTTAGGGGATAACGCATGTTAAGTCTAGTTTAGGTGTGGGATTTGCTCTCATCAGGCTCATACTTTCGCATATTTCTCATACTTGATGTCCGGATACTGGGCTTTTTTTGGCTTGGATCACGTAGTAATGTGGTACCACACTGAAACAGTCTATTAAACCTGGTTACGATCAATATTTTAGAGGATAACGCATGTTAGGTCTAGTTTAGGTCTGGGATTTGCTCTCATCAGGCTCATACTTTCGCATGTTTCTCATACTTGATGTCCGGATACTGGGCTTTTTCTGGTTGGGATCACATAGTAATATGGTTCCACCCTGAAACAGTCCATTAAACCTGGTTTCGATCGATATTTTAGAGGATAACGCATGTTAGGTCTAGGTTAGGCCTGGGATTTGCCCACATCTGACTCATACTTTCGCATTCTTCACATACTTCTTGAACAGATGCTGGGTTATTTCTGGTTTGGATCACACAGTAATGTGGTACCACACTGAAACAGTCGACTAAACCTGGTCTCGATCAATATTTTAGGGGATAACGCATGTTAGGTCTAGTTTAGGTCTGGGATTTGCTCTCATCAGGCTCATACTTTCGCATGTTTCTCATACTTGATGGCTAGATTCTGGGCTTTTTCCGGTTTGGATCACGTAGTAATGTGGTACGACACTGAAACGGTCGACTAATCCTGGTCTCGATCAATATTTCAGAGGATAACGCATGCTAGGTCTACGTTAGGTGTGGGATTTGCTCTCATTAGGCTCGTACTTTCGCATATTTCTCATACTTGATGGCCAGATTCACGCTTTTTTTGGCTTGTATAACGTAGTAATGTGGTACCACACCTGAACAGTCTATTAAACCTGGTTTCGATCACTATTTTAGAGGATAACGCATGTTAGGTCTAGGTTAGGTGTGGGATTTGCTCTCATGGGCTCATACATTCGCATATTTCTCATACATGATGTCCAGATTCTGAGCTTTTTCCGGTTTGGATCACATAGTAATGTGGTACGACACTGAAACAGACGACTAAACCAGGTCTCGATCAATATTTCAGAGGATAACACATGCTAGGTCTACGTTAGGTATGGGATTTGCTCTCTTCAGGCTCATACTTTCGCATATTTCTCATACTTGATGGCCAGATTCTGGGCTTTTTTTGGCTTGGATCACGTAGTAATGTGGTACCACACTGAAACAGTCTATTAAACCAGGTTTCGATCAATATTTTAGATGATAACACATGTTAGGTCTAGGTTAGGCCTGGGATTCGCTCTCATCAGGCCCATACTGTCGCATATTTCCCGTACATGTTGGCCAGATCCTGGGCCTTTTCTGGTTTGGATCACGAAGTAATGTGGTACCACAATGAATCAGTCGATTAAAGCTGGTCTCGATCAATACTTCAGAGGATAACACATGCTAGGTCTACGTTAGGTGTGGGATTTGCTCTCATCAGGCTCATACTTTCGCATATTTCTCATACTTGATGGCCAGATTCTGGGCTCTTTTTGGCTTGGATCACGTAGGAATGTGGTACCACACTGAAACAGTCGACTAAACCTGGTCTCGATCAATATTTTAGGGGATAACGCATGTTAGGTCTAGGTTAGGTCTGGGATTTGCACCCATCAGGCTCATACTTTCGCATATTTCTCATACTTGATGGCCAGATTCTGGGCTTTTTCCGGCTTGGATCACGTAGTAATGTGGTACCACACTGAAACAGTCGACTAAACCTGGTCTCGATCAATACTGCAGAGGATAACACATGCTAGGTCTACGTTAGGTGTGGGATTTGCTCTCATCAGGCTCATACTTTCGCATATTTCTCATACTTGATGGCCAGATTCTGGGCTTTTTTTGACTTGGATCACGTAGGAATGTGGTACCACACTGAAACAGTCGACTAAACCTGGTCTCGATCAATATTTTAGGGGATAACGCATGTTAGGTCTAGTTTAGGTGTGGGTTTTGCTCTCATCGGCTCATACTTTCGCATATTTCACATACTTGTTGGCTAGATCCTGGGCTTTTTCTGGTTTGTATCACGTACTAATGTGGTACCACACTGAAACAGTCGACTAAACCTGGTCACGATCGATATTTAACGGGATAACGCATGCTAGGTCTACGTAAAGTGTGGGATTTGCTCTCATCAGGCTCATACTTTCGCATATTTCTCATACCTGATGGCCAGATTCTGGGCTTTTTCCGGTTTGGATCACGTAGTAATGTGGTACCACACTGAAACAGTCGACTAAACCTGGTCTCGATCAATATTTTAGGGGATAACGCATGTTAGGTCTAGTTTAGGTGTGGGATTTGCACTCATCAGGCTCATACTTTCGCATATTTCTCATACTTGATGTCCGGATTCTGGGCTTTTTTTGGCTTGGATCACGTAGGAATGTGGTACCACACTGAAACAGTCGACTAAACCTGGTCTCGATCAATATTTTAGGGGATAACGCATGTTAGGTCTAGTTTAGGTGTGGGATTTGCTCTCATCAGGCTCATACTTTCGCATATTTCTCATACTTGATGTCCGGATACTGGGCTTTTTTTGGCTTGGATCACGTAGTAACGTGGTACCACACTGAAACAGTCGACCAAACCTGGTCTCGATCAATATTTTAGGGGATAACGCATGTTAGGTCTAGTTTAGGTGTGGGATTTGCTCTCATCAGGCTCATACTTTCGCATATTTCTCATACTTGATGTCCGGATACTGGGCTTTTTTTGGCTTGGATCACGTAGTAATGTGGTACCACACTGAAACAGTCTATTAAACCTGGTTACGATCAATATTTTAGAGGATAACGCATGTTAGGTCTAGGTTAGGTGTGCGATTTGCTCTCATCGGCTCATACTTTCGCATATTTCTCATACTTGATGACCAGATTCTGGGCTTTTTTTGGCTTGGATCACGTAGTAATGTGGTACCACACTGAAACAGTCTACTAAACCTGGTTTCGATCAATATTTTAGAGGATGACGCATGTTAGGTCTAGGTTAGGTGTGGGATTTGCTCTCATCGGCTCATACTTTCGCATATTTCTCATACTTGTTGGCTAGATCCTGGGCTTTTTCTGATTTGTATCACGTACTAATGTGGTACCACACTGAAACAGTCGACTAAACCTGGTCACGATCAATATTTTACGGGGTAACGCATGTTAGGTCTAGTTTAGGTCTGGGATTTGCTCTCATCAGGCTCATACTTTCGCATATTTCTCATACTTGTTGGCCAGATCCTGGGCTTTTTCAGGATTGGATCACATAGTAATGTGGTACCACACTGAAACAGTCGACTAAACCTGGTCTCGATGAATATTTCAGAGGATAACACATGCTAGGTCTACGTTAGGTGTGGGATTTGCTCTCATCAGGCTCATACTATCGCATATTTCTCATACTTGATGGCCAGATTCTGGGCTTTTTTTGGCCTGGATCACGCAGTAATGTGGTACCACACTGAAACAGTCTATGAAACCAGGTTTCGATCAATATTTTAGATGATAACGCATGTTAGGTCTAGGTTAGGCCTGGGATTCGCTCTCATCAGGCTCATACTGTCGCATATTTCCCGTACTTGTTGGCCAGATCCTGGGCCTTTTCTGGTATGGATCACGTAGTAATGTGGTACCACACTGAAATAGTCGACTAAACCTGGTCTCGATCAATATTTTACGGGATAACGCATGTTAGGTCTAGTTTAGGTCTGGGATTTCCTCACATCAGGCTCATACTTTCGCATATTTCTCATACTTGATGGCCAGATTCTGGGTTTTTTCCGGTTTGGATCACGTAGTAATGCGGAACCACACTGAAACAGTCTATTAAACCTGGTATCGATCAATATTTTAGAGGATAACGCTTGGTAGGTCTAGGTTAGGTGTGGGATTTACTCTCATCGGCTCATACTTTCGCATATTTCTCATACTTGTTGGCTAGATCCTGGGCTTTTTCTGGTTTGGATCACGTAGTAATGTGGTACCACAGTGAATCAGTCGATTAAAGCTGGTGAAGATCAATATTTTAGGGGATAACGCATGTTACGTCTAGGTTAGGTCTGGGATTTGCTCTCATCAGGCTCATACTTTCGCATATTTCTCATACCTGATGGCCAGATTCTGGGCTTTTTTTTGGTTTGGATCACGTAGTAATGTGGTACCACACTGAAACAGTCGACTAAACCTGGTCTCGATCAATATTTCAGAGGATAACACATGCTAGGTCTACGTTAGGTGTGGGATTTGCTCTCATCAGGCTCATACTTTCGCATATTTCTCATACTTGATGGCCAGATTCTGGGCTTTTTTTGGCTTGGATCACGTAGTAATGTGGTACCACACTGAAACAGTCTATTAAACCTGGATTCGATCAATATTTTAGAGGATAACGCATGTTAGGTCTAGGTTAGATCTGGGATTTGCTCTCATCAGGCTCATACTTTCGCATATTTCTCATACTTGTTGGCCAGATCCTGGGCTTTTTCTGGATTGGAACACGTAGTAATGTGGTACCACACTGAAACTGTCCATTAAACCTGGTTTCGATCAATATTTTAGTGGATAACGCATGTTAGGTCTGGATTCGGTCTGGGATTTGCTCTCATCAGGCTCATACTTTCGCATATTTCTCATATATGATGGCCAGATTCTGGGCTTTTTGTGGTTGGGATCACATAGTAATATGGTTCCACCCTGAAACAGTCCATTAAACCTGGTTTCGTTCGATATTTTAGAGGATAACGCGTGTTAGGTCTAGGTTAGGCCTGGGATTTGCCCTCATCAGGGTCATACTTTCACATTCTTCGCATACTTGTTGGTTCAGATCCCGGGCTTTTTCAGGTTTGGATCACGTAGTAATGTGGTACCACACTGAAACAGTCCATTAAACCAGGTTTCGATCAATATTTTAGATGATAACGCATGTTAGGTCTAGGTTAGGCTTCGGATTCGTCTTCATCAGACTCATACTTTCGCATTCTTCACATACTTGTCGAGCAGATCCTGGGTTTTTTTTGGTTGGGGTCACGTAGTAATGTGGTACCACACTGAAACAGTCGACTAAACCTGGTCTCGATCAATATATCAGAGGATAACACATGCTAGGTCAACGTTAGGTGTGGGATTTGCTCTCATCAGGCTCATACTTTCGCATATTTCTCATACTTGTTGGCCAGATCCTGGGCTTTTTCTGGATTGGATCACGTAGTAATGTGGTACCACACTGAAACAGTCGACTAAACCTGGTCTCGATCAATATTTCAGAGGATAACGCATGTTAGGTCTAGGTTAGGCCTGGGATTTGCCCTCTTCAGTCTCATACTTTCGCATTCTTCACATACTTCTTGAACAGATCCTGGGTTATTTCTGGTTTGGATCACGTAGTAATGTGGTACCACACTGAAACAGTCGACTAAACCTGGTGTCGATCAATATTTTAGGGGATAACGCATGTTAGGTCTAGTTTAGGTGTGGGATTTGCTCCCATCAGGCTCATACTTTCGCATATTTCTCATACTTGATGGCCAGATGCTGGGCTTTTTCCGGCTTGGATCACGTAGTAATGTGGTACCACACTGAAACAGTCGACTAAACCTGGTCTCGATCAATATATCAGAGGATAACACATGCTAGGTCTACGTTAGGTGTGGGATTTGCTCTCATCAGGCTCATACTTTCGCATATTTCTCATACTTGATGGCCAGATTCTGGGCTTTTTTTGGCTTGGATCACGGAGAAATGTGGTACCACACTGAAACAGTCTATTAAACCTGGTTACGATCAATATTTTAGAGGATAACGCATGTTAGGTCTAGGTTAGGTGTGGGGTTTGCTCACATCGGCTCATACTTCCGCATATTTCTCATACTTGATGTCCAGATTCTGGGCTTTTTCCGGTTTGGATCACGTACTAATGTGGTACCACACTGAAACAGTCGACTAAACCTGGTCACGATCGATATTTGACGGGATAACGCATGTTAGGTCTAGTTTAGGTCTGGGATTTGCTCTCATCAGGCTCATACTTTCGCATATTTCTCATACTTGATGGCCAGATTCTGGGCTTGTTTTGGTTTGGATCACGGAGAAATGTGGTACCACACTGAAACAGTCTATTAAACCTCGTTACGATCAATATTTTAGAGGATAACGCATGTTAGGTCTAGGTTAGGTGTGGGGTTTGCTCACATCGGCTCATACTTCCGCATATTTCTCATACTTGATGTCCAGATTCTGGGCTTTTTCCGGTTTGGATCACGTAGTAATGCGGTACGACACTGAAACAGTCGACTAAACCTGGTCTCGATCAATATTTCAGAGGATAACGCATGCTAGGCCTACGTTAGGTGTGGGATTTGCTCTCATCAGGCTCATACTTTCGCATATTTCTCATACTTGATGGCCAGATTCTGGGCTTTTTTTGGCTTGGATCATGTAGTAATGTGGTACCACACAGAAACAGTCTATTAAACCTGGTTTCGATCAATATTTTAGAGGATAACGCATGTTAGGTCTAGGTTAGGTGTGGGATTTGCTCTCATCGGCTCATACTTTCGCATATTTCTCATTCTTGTTGGCTAGATCCTGGGCTTTTTCTGGTTTGGATCACGTACTAATATGGTACCACACTGAAACAGTCGACTAAACCTGGTCACGATCAATATTTTACGGGATAACGCATGTTAGGTCTACGTTAGGTGTGGGATTTGCTCTCATCAGGCCCATACTTTCGCATATTTATCTATCTTGATGGCCAGATTCTGGGCTTTTTTTGGCTTGGATCACGTAGTAATGAGGTACCACAATGAATCAGTCGATTAAAGCTGGTCACGATCAATATTTTAGGGGATAACGCCTGTTACGTCTAGGTTAGGTCTGGGATTTGCACTCATCAGGATCATACTTTCGCATATTTCTCATACTTGATGGCCAGATTCTGGGGTTTTTTTGTCTTGGATCATGTAGTAATGTGGTACCACACTGAAACAGTCTATTAAACCTGGTTTCGATCAATATTTTAGAGGATAACGCATGTTAGGTCTAGGTTAGGTGTGGGATTTGCTCTCATCGGCTCATAGTTTCGCATATTTCTCATACTTGTTGGCTAGATCCTGGGCTTTTTCTGGTTTGGATCACGTACTAATGTGGTACCACACTGAAACAGTCGACTAAACCTGGTCACGATCAATATTTTACGGGATAACGCATGTTAGGTCTACGTTAGGTGTGGGATTTGCTCTCATCAGGCCCATACTTTCGCATATTTATCTATCTTGATGGCCAGATTCTGGGCTTTTTTTGGCTTGGATCACGTAGTAATGAGGTACCACAATGAATCAGTCGATTAAAGCTGGTCACGATCAATATTTTAGGGGATAACGCCTGTTACGTCTAGGTTAGGTCTGGGATTTGCACTCATCAGGATCATACTTTCGCATATTTCTCATACTTGATGGCCAGATTCTGGGGTTTTTTTGGCTTCGATCATGTAGTAATGTGGTACCACACTGAAACAGTCTATTAAACCTGGTTTCGATCAATATTTTAGAGGATAACGCATGTTAGGTCTAGGTTAGGTGTGGGATTTGCTCTCATCGGCTCATAGTTTCGCATATTTCTCATACTTGTTGGCTAGATCCTGGGCTTTTTCTGGTTTGGATCACGTACTAATGTGGTACCACACTGAAACAGTCGACTAAACCTGGTCACGATCAATATTTTACGGGATAACGCATGTTAGGTCTACGTTAGGTGTGGGATTTGCTCTCATCAGGCTCATACTTTCGCATATTTATCTATCTTGATGGCCAGATTCTAGGTTTTTTCCGGTTTGGATCACGTAGTAATGCGGAACCACACTGAAACAGTCTATTAAACCTGGTTTCGATCAATATTTTAGAGGATAACGCTTGGTAGGTCTAGGTTAGGTGTGGGATTTACTCTCATCGGCTCATACTTTCGCATATTTCTCATACTTGTTGGCTAGATCCTGGGCTTTTTCTGGTTTGGATCACGTAGTAATGTGGTACCACAATGAATCAGTCGATTAAAGCTGGTGAAGATCAATATTTTAGGGGATAACGCATGTTACGTCTAGGTTAGGTCTGGGATTTGCTCTCATCAGGCTCATACTTTCGCATATTTCTCATACCTGATGGCCAGATTCTGGGCTTTTTTTTGGTTTGGATCACGTAGTAATGTGGTACCACACTGAAACAGTCGACTAAACCTGGTCTCGATCAATATTTCAGAGGATAACACATGCTAGGTCTACGTTAGGTGTGGGATTTGCTCTCATCAGGCTCATACTTTCGCATATTTCTCATACTTGATGGCCAGATTCTGGGCTTTTTTTGGCTTGGATCACGTAGTAATGTGGTACCACACTGAAACAGTCTATTAAACCTGGATTCGATCAATATTTTAGAGGATAACGCATGTTAGGTCTAGGTTAGATCTGGGATTTGCTCTCATCAGGCTCATACTTTCGCATATTTCTCATACTTGTTGGCCAGATCCTGGGCTTTTTCTGGATTGGAACACGTAGTAATGTGGTACCACACTGAAACTGTCCATTAAACCTGGTTTCGATCAATATTTTAGTGGATAACGCATGTTAGGTCTAGGTTAGGTCTGGGATTCGCTCTCATCAGGCTCATACTGTCGCATATTTCCCATACTTGTTGGCTAGATCCTGGGCCTTTTCTGGTATGGATCACGTAGTAATGTGGTACCACACTGAAACAGTCGACTAAACCTGGTCTCGATCAATATTTTAGAGGATAACGCATGTTAGGTCTGGATTCGGTCTGGGATTTGCTCTCATCAGGCTCATACTTTCGCATATTTCTCATATATGATGGCCAGATTCTGGGCTTTTTGTGGTTGGCATCACATAGTAATATGGTTCCACCCTGAAACAGTCCATTAAACCTGGTTTCGTTCGATATTTTAGAAGATAACGCGTGTTAGGTCTAGGTTAGGCCTGGGATTTGCCCTCATCAGGGTCATACTTTCACATTTTTCGCATACTTGTTGGCCAGATCCCGGGCTTTTTCGGGTTTGGATCACGTAGTAATGTGGTACCACACTGAAACAGTCCATTAAACCAGGTTTCGATCAATATTTTAGATGATAACGCATGTTAGGTCTAGGTTAGGCTTCGGATTCGTCTTCATCAGACTCATACTTTCGCATTCTTCACATACTTGTCGAACAGATCCTGGGTTTTTTTTGGTTGGGGTCACGTAGTAATGTGGTACCACACTGAAACAGTCGACTAAACCTGGTCTCGATCAATATATCAGAGGATAACACATGCTAGGTCAACGTTAGGTGTGGGATTTGCTCTCATCAGGCTCATACTTTCGCATATTTCTCATACTTGTTGGCCAGATCCTGGGCTTTTTCTGGATTGGATCACGTAGTAATGTGGTACCACACTGAAACAGTCGACTAAACCTGGTCTCGATCAATATTTCAGAGGATAACGCATGTTAGGTCTACGTTAGGCCTGGGATTTGCCCTCTTCAGTCTCATACTTTCGCATTCTTCACATACTTCTTGAACAGATCCTGGGTTATTTCTGGTTTGGATCACGTAGTAATGTGGTACCACACTGAAACAGTCGACTAAACCTGGTCTCGATCAATATTTTAGGGGATAACGCATGTTAGGTCTAGTTTAGGTGTGGGATTTGCTCCCATCAGGCTCATACTTTCGCATATTTCTCATACTTGATGGCCAGATGCTGGGCTTTTTCCGGCTTGGATCACGTAGTAATGTGGTACCACACTGAAACAGTCGACTAAACCTGGTTTCGATCAATATTTTAGAGGATAACGCATGTTAGGTCTAGGTTAGGTGTGGGTTTTGCTCTCATCGGCTCATACTTTCGCATATTTCTCATACTTGTTGGCTAGATCCTGGGCTTTTTCTGGTTTGTATCACGTACTAATGTGGTACCACACTGAAACAGTCGACTAAACCTGGTCACGATCGATATTTGACGGGATAACGCATGTTAGGTCTAGTTTAGGTCTGGGATTTGCTCTCATCAGGCTCATACTTTCGCATATTTCTCATACTTGATGGCCAGATTCTGGGCTTGTTTTGGTTTGGATCACGGAGAAATGTGGTACCACACTGAAACAGTCTATTAAACCTGGTTACGATCAATATTTTAGAGGATAACGCATGTTAGGTCTAGGTTAGGTGTGGGGTTTGCTCACATCGGCTCATACTTCCGCATATTTCTCATACTTGATGTCCAGATTCTGGGCTTTTTCCGGTTTGGATCACGTAGTAATGCGGTACGACACTGAAACAGTCGACTAAACCTGGTCTCGATCAATATTTCACAGGATAACGCGTGCTAGGCCTACGTTAGGTGTGGGATTTGCTCTCATCAGGCTCGTACTTTCGCATATTTCTCATACTTGATGGCCAGATTCTGGGGTTTTTTTGGCTTGGATCATGTAGTAATGTGGTACCACACTGAAACATTCTATTAAACCTGGTTTCGATCAATATTTTAGAGGATAACGCATGTTAGGTCTAGGTTAGGTGTGGGATTTGCTCTCATCGGCTCATACTTTCGCATATTTCTCATTCTTGTTGGCTAGATCCTGGGCTTTTTCTGGTTTGGATGACGTACTAATGTGGTACCACACTGAAACAGTCGACTAAACCTGGTCACGATCAATATTTTACGGGATAACGCATGTTAGGTCTACGTTAGGTGTGGGATTTGCTCTCATCAGGCTCATACTTTCGCATATTTATCTATCTTGATGGCCTGATTCTGGGCTTTTTTTTGGTTTGGATCACGTAGTAGTGTGGTACGACACTGAAACAGTCGACTATACCTGGTCTCGATCAATCTTTTTGAGGATAACGCATGTTAGGTCTGGATTAGGTCTGGGATTTGCTCTTATCAGGCTCATACTTTCGCATATTTCTCATATTTGATGGCCTGATTCTGGGCTTTTTTTTGGTTTGGATCACGTAGTAATGTGGTACCACACTGAAACAGTCGACTAAACCTGGTCTCGATCAATATTTCAGAGGATAACACATGTTACGTCTAAGTTATGTCTGGGATTTGCTCTCATCAGGCTCATACTATCGCATATTTATCAATCTTGTTGGCCAGATTCTGGGCTTTTTTTGGCTTGGATCACGTAGTAATGAGGTACCACAATGAATCAGTCGATTAAAGCTGGTGACGATCAATATTTTAGGGGATAACGCATATTATGTCTAGGTTAGGTCTGGGATTTGCTCTCATCAGGCTCATACTTTCTGCATATTTATCAATCCTATTGGCCAGATCCTGGGCCTTTTCTGGTATGGATCACGTAGTAATGTGGTACCACACTGAAACAGTCGACTAAACCTGGTCTCGATCAATATTTTAGGGGATAACGCATGTTACGTCTAGGTTAGGTCTGGGATTTGCTCTCATCAGGCTCATACTTTCGCATATTTCTCATACTTGATGGCCTGATTCTGGGCTTTTTTTGGCTTGGATCACGTAGTAATGTGGTACCACACTGAAACAGTCTACTAAACCTGGTTTCGATCAATATTTTAGAGGATGACGCATGTTAGGTCTAGGTTAGGTGTGGGATTTGCTCTCATCGGCTCATACTTTCGCATATTTCTCATACTTGTTGGCTAGATCCTGGGCTTTTTCTGATTTGTATCACGTACTAATGTGGTACCACACTGAAACAGTCGACTAAACCTGGTCACGATCAATATTTTACGGGGTAACGCATGTTAGGTCTAGTTTAGGTCTGGGATTTGCTCTCATCAGGCTCATACTTTCGCATATTTCTCATACTTGTTGGCCAGATCCTGGGCTTTTTCAGGATTGGATCACATAGTAATGTGGTACCACACTGAAACAGTCGACTAAACCTGGTCTCGATGAATATTTCAGAGGATAACACATGCTAGGTCTACGTTAGGTGTGGGATTTGCTCTCATCAGGCTCATACTATCGCATATTTCCCATACTTGATGGCCAGATTCTGGGCTTTTTTTGGCCTGGATCACGCAGTAATGTGGTACCACACTGAAACAGTCTATGAAACCAGGTTTCGATCAATATTTTAGATGATAACGCATGTTAGGTCTAGGTTAGGCCTGGGATTCGCTCTCATCAGGCTCATACTGTCGCATATTTCCCGTACTCGTTGGCCAGATCCTGGGCCTTTTCTGGTATGGATCACGTAGTAATGTGGTACCACACTGAAATAGTCGACTAAACCTGGTCTCGATCAATATTTTACGGGATAACGCATGTTAGGTCTAGTTTAGGTCTGGGATTTCCTCTCATCAGGCTCATACTTTCGCATATTTCTCATACTTGATGGCCAGATTCTAGGTTTTTTCCGGTTTGGATCACGTAGTAATGCGGAACCACACTGAAACAGTCTATTAAACCTGGTTTCGATCAATATTTTAGAGGATAACGCTTGGTAGGTCTAGGTTAGGTGTAGGATTTACTCTCATCGGCTCATACTTTCGCATATTTCTCATACTTGTTGGCTAGATCCTGGGCTTTTTCTGGTTTGGATCACGTAGTAATGTGGTACCACAATGAATCAGTCGATTAAAGCTGGTGAAGATCAATATTTTAGGGGATAACGCATGTTACGTCTAGGTTAGGTCTGGGATTTGCTCTCATCAGGCTCATACTTTCGCATATTTCTCATACCTGATGGCCAGATTCTGGGCTTTTTTTTGGTTTGGATCACGTAGTAATGTGGTACCACACTGAAACAGTCGACTAAACCTGGTCTCGATAAATATTTCAGAGGATAACACATGCTAGGTCTACGTTAGGTGTGGGATTTGCTCTCATCAGGCTCATACTTTCGCATATTTCTCATACTTGATGGCCAGATTCTGGGCTTTTTTTGGCTTGGATCACGTAGTAATGTGGTACCACACTGAAACAGTCTATTAAACCTGGATTCGATCAATATTTTAGAGGATAACGCATGTTAGGTCTAGGTTAGATCTGGGATTTGCTCTCATCAGGCTCATACTTTCGCATATTTCTCATACTTGTTGGCCAGATCCTGGGCTTTTTCTGGATTGGAACACGTAGTAATGTGGTACCACACTGAAACTGTCCATTAAACCTGGTTTCGATCAATATTTTAGTGGATAACGCATGTTAGGTCTAGGTTAGGTCTGGGATTCGCTCTCATCAGGCTCATACTGTCGCATATTTCCCATACTTGTTGGCCAGATCCTGGGCCTTTTCTGGTATGGATCACGTAGTAATGTGGTACCACACTGAAACAGTCGACTAAACCTGGTCTCGATCAATATTTTAGAGGATAACGCATGTTAGGTCTGGATTCGGTCTGGGATTTCCTCTCATCAGGCTCATACTTTCGCATATTTCTCATATATGATGGCCAGATTCTGGGCTTTTTGTGGTTGGGATCACATAGTAATATGGTTCCACCCTGAAACAGTCCATTAAACCTGGTTTCGTTCGATATTTTAGAGGATAACGCGTGTTAGGTCTAGGTTAGGCCTGGGATTTGCCCTCATCAGGGTCATACTTTCACATTTTTCGCATACTTGTTGGCCAGATCCCGGGCTTTTTCAGGTTTGGATCACGTAGTAATGTGGTACCACACTGAAACAGTCCATTAAACCAGGTTTCGATCAATATTTTAGATGATAACGCATGTTAGGTCTAGGTTAGGCTTCGGATTCGTCTTCATCAGACTCATACTTTCGCATTCTTCACATACTTGTCGAACAGATCCTGGGTTTTTTTTGGTTGGGGTCACGTAGTAATGTGGTACCACACTGAAACAGTCGACTAAACCTGGTCTCGATCAATATATCAGAGGATAACACATGCTAGGTCAACGTTAGGTGTGGGATTTGCTCTCATCAGGCTCATACTTTCGCATATTTCTCATACTTGTTGGCCAGATCCTGGGCTTTTTCTGGATTGGATCACGTAGTAATGTGGTACCACACTGAAACAGTCGACTAAACCTGGTCTCGATCAATATTTCAGAGGATAACGCATGTTAGGTCTAGGTTAGGCCTGGGATTTGCCCTCTTCAGTCTCATACTTTCGCATTCTTCACATACTTCTTGAACAGATCCTGGGTTATTTCTGGTTTGGATCACGTAGTAATGTGGTACCACACTGAAACAGTCGACTAAACCTGGTCTCGATCAATATTTTAGGGGATAACGCATGTTAGGTCTAGTTTAGGTGTGGGATTTGCTCCCATCAGGCTCATACTTTCGCATATTTCTCATACTTGATGGCCAGATGCTGGGCTTTTTCCGGCTTGGATCACGTAGTAATGTGGTACCACACTGAAACAGTCGACTAAACCTGGTCTCGATCAATACTTCAGAGGATAACACATGCTAGGTCTACGTTAGGTGTGGGATTTGCTCTCATCAGGCTCATACTTTCGCATATTTCTCATACTTGATGGCCAGATTCTGGGCTTTTTTTGGCTTGGATCACGTAGTAATGTGGTACCACACTGAAACAGTTGACTAAACCTGGTCTCGATCAATATTTTAGGGGATAACGCATGTTAGGTCTAGTTTAGGTGTGGGATTTGCTCTCATCAGGCTCATACTTTCGCATATTTCTCATACTTGATGTCCGGATACTGGGCTTTTTTTGGCTTGGATCACGTAGTAATGTGGTACCACACTGAAACAGTCGACTAAACCTGGTTTCGATCAATATTTTAGAGGATAACGCATGTTAGGTCTAGGTTAGGTGTGGGTTTTGCTCTCATCGGCTCATACTTTCGCATATTTCTCATACTTGTTGGCTAGATCCTGGGCTTTTTCTGGTTTGTATCACGTACTAATGTGGTACCACACTGAAACAGTCGACTAAACCTGGTCACGATCGATATTTGACGGGATAACGCATGTTAGGTCTAGTTTAGGTCTGGGATTTGCTCTCATCAGGCTCATACTTTCGCATATTTCTCATACTTGATGGCCAGATTCTGGGCTTGTTTTGGTTTGGATCACGGAGAAATGTGGTACCACACTGAAACAGTCTATTAAACCTGGTTACGATCAATATTTTAGAGGATAACGCATGTTAGGTCTAGGTTAGGTGTGGGGTTTGCTCACATCGGCTCATACTTCCGCATATTTCTCATACTTGATGTCCAGATTCTGGGCTTTTTCCGGTTTGGATCACGTAGTAATGCGGTACGACACTGAAACAGTCGACTAAACCTGGTCTCGATCAATATTTCACAGGATAACGCGTGCTAGGCCTACGTTAGGTGTGGGATTTGCTCTCATCAGGCTCGTACTTTCGCATATTTCTCATACTTGATGGCCAGATTCTGGGGTTTTTTTGGCTTGGATCATGTAGTAATGTGGTACCACACTGAAACATTCTATTAAACCTGGTTTCGATCAATATTTTAGAGGATAACGCATGTTAGGTCTAGGTTAGGTGTGGGATTTGCTCTCATCGGCTCATACTTTCGCATATTTCTCATTCTTGTTGGCTAGATCCTGGGCTTTTTCTGGTTTGGATGACGTACTAATGTGGTACCACACTGAAACAGTCGACTAAACCTGGTCACGATCAATATTTTACGGGATAACGCATGTTAGGTCTACGTTAGGTGTGGGATTTGCTCTCATCAGGCTCATACTTTCGCATATTTATCTATCTTGATGGCCAGATCCTGGGTTTTTTTTGGTTGGGGTCACGTAGTCATGCGGAACCACACTGAAACAGTCTATTAAACCTGGTTTCGATCAATATTTTAGAGGATAACGCTTGGTAGGTCTAGGTTAGGTGTGGGATTTGCTCTCATCGGCTCATACTTTCGCATATTTCTTATACTTGTTGGCTAGATCCTGGGCTTTTTCTGGTTTGGATCACGTAGTAATGTGGTACCACAATGAATCAGTCGATTAAAGCTGGTGACGATCAATATTTTAGGGGATAACGCATGTTACGTCTAGGTTAGGTCTGGGATTTGCTCTCATCAGGCTCATACTTTCGCATATTTCTCATACTTGATGGCCTGATTCTGGGCTTTTTTTTGGTTTGGATCACGTAGTAATGTGGTACCACACTGAAACAGTCGACTAAACCTGGTCTCGATCAATATTTCAGAGGATAACACATGTTAGGTCTACGTTAGGTGTGGGATTTGCTCTCATCAGGCTCATACTTTCGCATATTTATCTATCTTGATGGCCAGATTCTGGGCTTTTTTTGGCTTGGATCACGTAGTAATGAGGTACCACAATGAATCAGTCGATTAAAGCTGGTCACGATCAATATTTTAGGGGATAACGCATGTTACGTCTAGGTTAGGTCTGGGATTTGCACTCATCAGGATCATACTTTCGCATATTTCTCATACTTGATGGCCAGATTCTGGGCTTGTTTTGGCTTAGATCACGTAGTAATGTGGTACCACACTGAAACATTATATTAAACCTGGTTTCGATTAATATTTTAGAAGATAACGCATGTTAGGTCTAGGTTAGGTCTGGGATTTGCTCTCATCAGGCTCATACTTTCGCATATTTCTCATACTTGATGGCCTGATTCTGGGCTTTTTTTTGGTTTGGATCACGTAGTAGTGTGGTACGACACTGAAACAGTCGACTATACCTGGTCTCGATCAATATTTTTGAGGATAACGCATGTTAGGTCTGGATTAGGTCTGGGATTTGCTCTTATCAGGCTCATACTTTCGCATATTTCTCATATTTGATGGCCTGATTCTGGGCTTTTTTTTGGTTTGGATCACGTAGTAATGTGGTACCACACTGAAACAGTCGACTAAACCTGGTCTCGATCAATATTTCAGAGGATAACACATGTTACGTCTAAGTTATGTCTGGGATTTGCTCTCATCAGGCTCATACTATCGCATGTTTATCAATCTTGTTGGCCAGATTCTGGGGTTTTTTTGGCTTGGATCACGTAGTAATGAGGTACCACAATGAATCAGTCGATTAAAGCTGGTGACGATCAATATTTTAGGGGATAACGCATATTACGTCTAGGTTAGGTCTGGGATTTGCTGTCATCAGGCTCATACTTTCTGCATATTTATCAATCCTGTTGGCCAGATCCTGGGCCTTTTCTGGTATGGATCACGTAGTAATGTGGTACCACACTGAAACAGTCGACTAAACCTGGTCTCGATCAATATTTTAGAGGATAACGCATGTTAGGTCTGGATTAGGTCTGGGATTTGCTCTCATCAGGCTCATACTTTCGCATATTTCTCATATCTGATGGCCAGATTCTGGGCTTTTTCTGGTTGGGATCACATAGTAATATGGTTCCACCCTGAAACAGTCCATTAAACCTGGTTTCGATCGATATTTTAGAGGATAACGCATGTTAAGTATGAGTTGGGTCTAGGATTTGCCCTCATCAGGCTCATACTATCGCCTATTTCTCATACTTGATGGCCAGATCCTGGGCTTCTTCTGGTTTGGATCACGTAGTAATGTGGTACCACACTGAAACAGTCGACTAAACCTGGTCTCGATCAATATTTTAGAGGATAAGGCATGTTAGGTCTAGGTTAGGCCTGGGATTTGCCCTGATCAGGGTCATACTTTCGCATATCTCTCATACTTGATGGCCAGATTCTGGGCTTTTTTTGGCTTGGATAACGTAGTAATGTGGTACCACACTGAAACAGTCTATTAAACCTGGTTTCGATCAACATTTTAGAGGATAACGCATGTTAGGCCTAGGTTAGGTCTGAGATTTGCTCTCATCAGACTCATACTTTCGCATATTACTCATACTTGATGGCCAGCTTCTGGGCTTTTTTTGGTTTGGATCACGTAGTAATGCGGTACCACATTGATTTAGTCAATTAAACCTGGTTTCGATCAATATTTTAGAGGATAATGCATGTTAGGTCTAGGTTAGGTCTGGGATTCGCTCTCATCAGGCTCATACCGTCGCATATTTCTCATACTTGTTGGCCAGATCCTGGGCCTTTTCTGGTATGGATCACGCAGTAATGTGGTACCACACTGAAACAGTCGACTAAACCTGGTCTCGATCAATATTTTAGAGGATAACGCATGTTAGGTCTAGGTTAGGCCTGGGATTTGCCCTGATCAGGGTCATACTTTCACATTTTTCGCATACTTGTTGGCCAGGTCCTGGGATTTTTCAGGTTTGGATCACATAGTAATGTGGTACCACACTGAAACAGTCGATTAAACCAGGTTTCGATCAATATTTTACATGATAACGCATGTTAGGTCTAGGTTAGGCCTGGGATTTGCCCACATCTGACTCATACTTTCGCATTCTTCACATACTTGTTGAACAGATCCTGGGTTTTTTTTGGTTGGGGTCACGTAGTAATGCGGAACCACACTGAAACAGTCGACTAAATCTGGTCTCGATCAATATTTTTGAGGATAACGCATGTTACGTCTAAGTTAGGTCTGGGATTTGCTCTCATCAGGCTCATACTATCGCATATTTATCAATCTTGTTGGCCAGATTCTGGGCTTTTTTTGGCTTGGATCACGTAGTAATGAGGTACCACAATGAATCAGTCGATTAAAGCTGGTGACGATCAATATTTTAGGGGATAACGCATGTTACGTCTAGGTTAGGTCTGGGATTTGCTCTCATCAGGCTCATACTTTCTGCATATTTATCAATCCTGTTGGCCAGATCCTGGGCCTTTTCTGGTATGGATCACGTAGTAATGTGGTACCACACTGAAACAGTCGACTAAACCTGGTCTCGATCAATATTTTAGAGGATAACGCATGTTAGGTCTAGGTTAGGCCTGGGATTTGCCCTCATCAGGGTCATACTTTCGCATTCTTCACATACTTGTTGAACAGATCGTGGGTTTGTACTGGTTTGGATCACATTGTAGTGTGGTACCACACTGAAACAGTCGATTAAACCTTGTTTCGATCGATGTTTTAGAGGATAACGCATGTTAGGTACGAGCTGGGTCTACGATTTGCCCTCATCAGGCTCATACTATCGCATATTTCTTATACTTGAGGGCCAGATCCTGGGCTTCTTCTGGTTTGGATCACGTAGTAATGTGGTACCACAATGAAACAGTCGACTAAACCTGGTCTCGATCAATATTTTAGAGGATAACGCATGTTAGGTCTGGATTAGGTCTGGGATTTGCTGTCATCAGGCTCATACTTTCGCATTCTTCACATACTTCTTGAACAGATGCTGGGTTATTTCTGGTTTGGATCACACAGTAATGTGGTACCACACTGAAACAGTCGACTAAACCTGGTCTCGATCAATATTTTAGGGGATAACGCATGTTAGGTCTAGCTTAGGTCTGGGATTTGCTCTCATCAGGCTCATACTTTCGCATGTTTCTCATACTTGATGGCTAGATTCTGGGCTTTTTCCGGTTTGGATCACGTAGTAATGTGGTACGACACTGAAACGGTCGACTAATCCTGGTCTCGATCAATATTTCAGAGGATAACGCATGCTAGGTCTACGTTAGGTGTGGGATTTGCTCTCATTAGGCTCATACTTTCGCATATTTCTCATACTTGATGGCCAGATTCTGGGCTTTTTTTGGCTTGTATAACGTAGTAATGTGGTACCACACCTGAACAGTCTATTAAACCTGGTTTCGATCACAATTTTAGAGGATAACGCATGTTAGGTCTAGGTTAGGTGTGGGATTTGCTCTCATGGGCTCATACTTTCGCATATTTCTCATACATGATGTCCAGATTCTGAGCTTTTTCCGGTTTGGATCACATAGTAATGTGGTACGACACTGAAACACGCGACTAAACCAGGTCTCGATCAATATTTCAGAGGATAACGCATGTTAGGTCTGGGTTAGGTCTGTGATTTGCTCTCATCAGGCTCATACTTTCGCATATTTATCAATCTTGTTGGCCTGATCCTGAGCCTTTTCTGGTATGGATCACGTAGTAATGTGGTACCACAATGAAACAGTCGACTAAACCTGGTCTCGATCAATATTTTAGAGGATAACTCATGTTAGGTCTGGATTAGGTCTGGGATTTGCTGTCATCAGGCTCATACTTTCGCATTCTTCACATACTTCTTGAACAGATCCTGGGTTATTTCTGGTTTGAATCACACAGTAATGTGGTACCACACTGAAACAGTCGACTAAACCTGGTCTCGATCAATATTTTAGAGGATAACGCATGTTAGGTCTGGATTAGGTCTGGGATTTGCTCTCATCAGGCTCATACTTTCGCATATTTATCAATCTTGTTCGCCAGATCCTGGGCCTTTTCTGGTATGGATCACGTAGTAATGTGGTACCACACTGAAACAGTCGACTAAACCTGGTCTCGATCAATATTTTAGAGGATAACGCATGTTAGGTCTGGATTAGGTCTGGGATTTGCTCTCATCAGGCTCATACTTTCGCATTCTTCACATACTTCTTGAACAGATCCTGGGTTTTTTTCTGGTTTGGATCACATTGTAGTGTGGTACCACACTGAAACAGTCGATTAAACCTTGTTTCGATCGATATTTTAGAGGATAACGCATGTCAAGTATGAGCTGGGTCTAGGATTTGCCCTCCTCAGGCTCATACTATCGCATATTTCTCATACTTGATGGCCAGATCCTGGGCTTCTTCTGGTTTGGATCACATAGTAATGTGGTACCACACTGAAACAGTCGATTAAACCAGGTTTCGATCAATATTTTACATGATAACGCATGTTAGGTCTAGCTTAGTCCTGGGATTTGCCCTCATCAGTCTCATACTTTCCCATTCTTCACATACTTGTTGAACAGATCCTGGGTTTTTTTTGGTTGGGGTCACGTAGTATTGCGGAACCACACTGAAACAGTCGACTAAACCTGGTCTCGATCAATATTTTTGAGGACAACGCATGTTACGTCTAGGTTAGGTCTGGGATTTGCCCACATCTGACTCATACTTTCGCATTCTTCACATACTTGTTGAACAGATCCTGGGTTTTTTTTGGTTGGGGTCACGTAGTAATGCGGAACCACTCTGAAACAGTCGACTAAATCTGGTCTCGATCAATATTTCAGAGGATAACGCATGCTAGGTCTACGTTAGGTGTGGGATTTGCTCTCATCAGGCTCATACTTTCGCATATCTCTCAAACTTGATGGCCAGATTCTGGGCTTTTTTTGGCTTGGATAACGTAGTAATGTGGTACCACACTGAAACAGTCTATTAAACCTGGTTTCGATCAACATTTTAGAGGATAACGCATGTTAGGTCTAGGTTAGGTCTGAGATTTGCTCTCATCAGACTCATACTTTCGCATATTACTCATACTTGATGGCCAGCTTCTGGGCTTTTTTTGGTTTGGATCACGTAGTAATGCGGTACCACATTGAAACAGTCTATTAAACCTGGTTTCGATCAATATTTTAGGGGATAACGCATGTGACGTCTAGGTTAGGTCTGGGATTTGCTCTCATCAGGCTCATACTTTCTGCATATTTATCAATCCTGCTGGCCAGATCCTGGGCCTTCTCTGGTATGGATCACGTAGTAATGTGGTACCACACTGAAACAGTCGACGAAACCTGGTCTCGATCAATATTTTAGAGGATAACGCATGTTAGGTCTGGATTAGGTCTGGGATTTGCTCTCATCAGGCTCATACTTTCGCATATTTCTCATATTTGATGGCCAGATTCTGGGCTTTTTCTGGTTGGGATAACATAGTAATATGGTTCCACCCTGAAACAGTCCATTAAACCTGGTTTCGATCGATATTCTAGAGGATAACGCATGTTAGGTCTAGGTTAGGCCTGGGATTTGCCCACATCTGACTCATACTTTCGGATTCTTCACATACTTCTTGAACAGATGCTGGGTTATTTCTGGTTTGGATCACACAGTAATGTGGTACCACACTGAAACAGTCGACTAAACCTGGTCTCGATCAATATTTTAGGGGATAACGCATGTTAGGTCTAGTTTAGGTCTGGGATTTGCTCTCATCAGGCTCATACTTTCGCATGTTTCTCATACTTGATGGCTAGATTCTGGGCTTTTTCCGGTTTGGATCACGTAGTAATGTGGTACGACACTGAAACGGTCGACTAATCCTGGTCTCGATCAATATTTCAGAGGATAACGCATGCTAGGTCTACGTTAGGTGTGGGATTTGCTCTCATTAGGCTCATACTTTCGCATATTTCTCATACTTGATGGCCAGATTCTGGCCTTTTTTTGGCTTGTATAACGTAGTAATGTGGTACCACACCTGAACAGTCTATTAAACCTGGTTTCGATCACTATTTTAGAGGATAACGCATGTTAGGTCTAGGTTAGGTGTGGGATTTGCTCTCATGGGCTCATACCGTCGCATATTTCTCATACTTGTTGGCCAGATCCTGGGCCTTTTCTGGTATGGATCACGTAGTAATGTGGTACCACACTGAAACAGTCGACTAAACCTGGTCTCGATCAATATTTTAGAGGATAACGCATCTTAGGTCTGGATTAGGTCTGGGATTTGCTCTCATCAGGCTCATACTTTCGCATATTTCTCATACTTGATGGCCAGATTCTGGGCTTTTTCTGGTTGGGATCACATAGTAATATGGTTCCACCCTGAAACAGTCCATTAAACCTGGTTTCGATCGATATTTTAGAGGATTACGCATGTTAGGTCTAGGTTAGGCCTGGGATTTGCCCTGATCAGGGTCATACTTTCACATTTTTCGCATACTTGTTGGCCAGATCCCGGGCTTTTTCAGGTTTGGATCACATAGTAATGTGGTACCACACTGAAACAGTCGATTAAACCAGGTTTCGATCAATATTTTACATGATAACGCATGTTAGGTCTAGCTTAGTCCTGGGATTTGCCCTCATCAGTCTCATACTTTCCCATTCTTCACATACCTGTTGAACAGATCCTGGGTTTTTTTTGGTTGGGGTCACGTAGTAATATGGTTCCACCCTGAAACAGTCCATTAAACCTGGTTTCGATCGATATTTTACAGGATAACGCATCTTAGCTCTAGGTTAGGCCTGGGATTTGCCCTCATCAGACTCATACTTTCGCATTCTTCACATACTTGTTGAACAGATCCTGGGATTTTTCCGGTTTGGATCACGTAATAATGCGGTACCACATTGAAACAGTCCTTTAAACCTGGTTTCGATCGATATTTTAGAGGACAACACATGCTAGGTCTACGTTAGGTGTGGGATTCGCTCTCATCAGGATCATACTTTCGCATATTTATCAATCTTGTTGGCCAGATCCTGGGCTTCCACTAGTTTGGATCACATAGTAATGTGGTACCACACTGACACAAGTCAATTAAACCTGGTTTCGATCAATATTTTAGAGGATGACACATGTTAGGTCTAGGTTAGGTCTGGGATTTGCACTCATCAGGATCATACTTTCGCATATTTCTCATACTTGATGTCCAGATTCTGGGCTTTTTTTTGGTTTCGATCACGTAGTAATGTGGTACCACACTGAAACAGTCAATTAAACCTGGTTTCCATCAATATTTTAGAGAATAACGCATGTTAGGTCTAGGTTAGGTCTGGGATTTGCTCTCATCAGGCTCATACCCTCGCACATTTCTCATACTTGATGGCCAGATTCTGGGCTTTTTTTTGGTTTGGATCGCGTGGTAATGTGGTATCACACTGAAACAGTCGACTAAACCTGGTCTCGATCAATATTTCAGAGGACAACACATGCTAGGTCTACGTTAGGTGTGGGATTTGCTCTCATCAGGCTCATACTTTCGCACATTTCTCATACTTGATGGCCAGATTCTGGGCTTTTTTTGGCTTGGATCACATAGTAATGCGGAACCACACTGAAACAGTCGACTAAACCTGGTCTCGATCAATATTTTTGAGGATAACGCATGTTACGTCTAGGTTATGTCTGGGATTTGCTCTCATCAGGCTCATACTTTCGCATATTTATCAATCTTGTTGGCCAGGTCCTGGGCTTCCACTAGTTTGGATCACATAGTAATGTGGTACCACACTGACACAAGTCAATTAAACCTGGTTTCGATAAATATTTTAGAGAATAACGCATGTTAGGTCTAGGTTAGGTCTGGGATCTGCACTCATCAGGGTCATACTTTCGCATATTTCTCATACTTGATGTCCAGATTCTGGGCTTCTTTTTGGTTTGGATCACGTAGTAATGTGGTACCACACTGAAACAGTCGACTAAACCTGGTCTCGATCAATATTTCAGAGGACAACACATGCTAGGTCTACGTTAGTTGTGGGATTTGCTCTCATCAGGCTCATACTTTCGCATATTTCTCATACTTGATGGCCAGATTCTGGGCTTTTTTTGGCTTGGATCACGTAGTAATGTGGTACCACACTGAAACAGTTTATTAAACCTGGTTTCGATCAACATTTTAGAAGATAACACATGTTAGGTCTAGGTTAGGTCTGGGATTCGCACTCATCAGGCTCATACCGTCGCATATTTCTCATACTTGTTGGCCAGATCCTGGGCCTTTTCTGGTATGGATCACGTAGTAATGTGGTACCACACTGAAACAGTCGACTAAACCTGGTCTCGATCAATATTTTAGAGGATAACGCATGTTAGGTCTGGATTAGGTCTGGGATTTGCTCTCATCAGGCTCATTCTTTCGCATATTTCTCATATTTGATGGCCAGATTCTGGGCTTTTTCTGGTTGGGATCACATAGTAATATGGTTCCACCCTCAAACAGTCCATTAAATCTGGTTTCGATCAATATTTCAGAGGATAACGCATGTTAGGTCTGGGTTAGGCCTGGGATTTGCCCTCATCAGACTCATACTTTCGCATTCTTCACATACTTGTTGAACAGATCCTGGGTTTTTTTTGGTTGGGGTCACGTAGTAATGCGGAACCACACTGAAACAGTCGACTAAACCTGGTCTGGATCAATATTTCAGAGGATAACACATGCTACGTCTACGTTAGGTCTGGGATTTGCTCTAATCAGGCTCATACTTTCGCATATTTCTCATACTTGATGACCAGATTCTGGGCTTTTTCCGGTTTGGATCACGTAGTATTGTGGTACGACACTGAAACAGTCGACTAAACCTGGTCTCGATCAATATTTCAGAGGATAACGCATGCTAGGTCTACGTTAGGTGTGGGATTTGCTCTCATCAGGCTCATACTTTCGCATGTTTCTCATACTTGATGGCCAGATTCTGGGCTTTTTTTGGCTTGGATCACGTAGTAATGGGGTACCACACTGAAACAGTCTATTAAACCGGGTTTCGATCAACATTTTAGAGGATAACGCATGTTAGGTCTAGGTTAGGTCTGAGATTTGCTCTCATCGGGCTCATGCTTTCGCATATTTCACATACTTTATGGCCAGATTCTGGGCTATTTCCGGTTTGAATCACGCAGTAATGTGGTACCACACTGAAACAGTCGACTAAACCTGGTCTCGATCAATATTTCAGAGGACAACACATGCTAGGTCTACGTTAGGTGTGGGATTTGCTCTCATCAGGCTCATACTTTCGCATATTTCTCATACTTGATGGCCAGATTCTGGGCTTTTTTTGGCTTGGATCACGTAGTAATGTGGTACCACACTGAAACTGTCTATTAAACCCGGTTTCGATCAATATTTTACAGGATAACGCATGTTAGGTCTAGGTTAGGTGTGGGATTTTCCCTCATCGGCTCATACTTTCGCATATTTCTCATACTTGTAGGCTAGATCCTGGGCTTTTTCTGGTTTGGATCACGTACTAATGTGGTACCACACTGAAACAGTCGACTAAAACTGGTCACGATCAATATTTTACGGGATAATGCATGTTAGGTCTAGTTTAGGTCTGGGATTTGCTCTAATCAGGCTCATACTTTCGCATATTTCTCATACTTGATGGCCAGATTCTGGGCTTTTTCCGGTTTGGATCACGTAGTATTGTGGTACGACACTGAAACAGTCGACTAAACCTGGTCTCGATCAATATTTCAGAGGATAACGCATGCTAGGTCTACGTTAGGAGTGGGATTTGCTCTCATCAGGCTCATACTTTCGCATATTTCTCATACTTGATGGCCAGATTCTGGGCTTTTTTTGGCTTGGATCACGTAGTAATGGGGTACCACACTGAAACAGTCTATTAAACCTGGTTTCGATCAACATTTTAGAGGATAACGCATGTTAGGTCTAGGTTAGGTCTGAGATTTGCTCTCATCGGGCTCATACTTTCGCATATTTCACATACTTTATGGCCAGATTCTGGGCTATTTCCGGTTTGGATCACGCAGTAATGTGGTACCACACTGAAACTGTCTATTAAACCCGGTTTCGATCAATATTTTAGAGGATAACGCATGTTAGGTCTAGGTTAGGTGTGGGATTTTCTCTCATCGGCTCATACTTTCGCATATTTCTCATACTTGTAGGCTAGATCCTGGGCTTTTTCTGGTTTGGATCACGTACTAATGTGGTACCACACTGAAACAGTCGACTAAAACTGGTCACGATCAATATTTTACGGGATAATGCATGTTAGGTCTAGTTTAGGTCTGGGATTTGCTCTCATCAGACTCATACTTTCGCATATTTCTCATACTTGATGGCCAGATTCTGGGCTTTTTCCGGTTTGGATCACGTAGTAATGTGGTACGACACTGAAACAGTCGACTAAACCTGGTCTCGATCAATATTTCAGAGGATAACGCATGCTAGGTCTACGTTAGGTGTGGGATTTGCTCTTATCAGGCTCATACTTTCGCATATATCTCATACTTGATGGCTAGATTCTGGGCTTTTTTTGTCTTGGATCACGTAGTAATGTGGTACCACACTGAAACAGTCGACTAAACCTGGTCTCGATCAATATTTTAGAGGATAACGCATGTTAGGTCTGGATTAGGTCTAGGATTTGCTCTCATCAGGCTCATGCTTTCGCATATTTCTCATATTTGATGGCCAGATTCTGGGCTTTTTCTGGTTGGGATCACATAGTAATATGGTTCCACCCTGAAACAGTCCATTAAACCTGGTTTCGATCGATATTTTAGAGGATAACGCATGTTAGGTCTGGGTTAGGCCTGGGATTTGCCCTCATCAGACTCATACTTTCGCATTCTTCACATACTTGTTGAACAGATCCTGGGTTTTTTTTGGTTGGGGTCACGTAGTAATGCGGAACCACACTGAAACAGTCGACTAAACCTGGTCTCGCTCAATATTTTAGAGGATAACGCATGTTACGTCTAGGTTAGGTATGGGATTTGCTCTCATCAGGCTCATACTTTCGCATATTTCTTATCCTTGATGGCCAGATTCTGGGCTCTTTTATGGTTTGGATCACGTAGTAATGTGGTACCACACTGAAACAGTCGACTAAACCTGGTCTCGATCAATATTTTAGAGGATAACGCATGTTAGGTCTGGATTAGGTCTGGGATTTGCTCTCATCAGGCTCATTCTTTCGCATATTTCTCATATTTGATGGCCAGATTCTGGGCTTTTTCTGGTTGGGATCACATAGTAATATGGTTCCACCCTGAGACAGTCCATTAAATCTGGTTTCGATCAAAATTTCAGAGGATAACACATGCTAGGTCTACGTTAGGTCTGGGATTTGCTCTAATCAGGCTCATACTTTCGCATATTTCTCATACTTGATGGCCAGATTCTGGGCTTTTTCCGGTTTGGATCACGTAGTATTGTGGTACGACACTGAAACAGTCGACTAAACCTGGTCTCGATCAATATTTCAGAGGATAACGCATGCTAGGTCTACGTTAGGAGTGGGATTTGCTCTCATCAGGCTCATACTTTCGCATATTTCTCATACTTGATGGCCAGATTCTGGGCTTTTTTTGGCTTGGATCACGTAGTAATGGGGTACCACACTGAAACAGTCTATTAAACCTGGTTTCGATCAACATTTTAGAGGATAACGCATGTTAGGTCTAGGTTAGGTCTGAGATTTGCTCTCATCGGACTCATACTTTCGCATATTTCTCATACTTGATGGCCAGATTCTGGGCTATTTCCGGTTTGGATCACGCAGTAATATGGTTCCACCCTGAAACAGTCCATTAAACCTGGTTTCGATCGATATTTTAGAGGATAACGCATGTTAGGTCTGGGTTAGGCCTGGGATTTGCCCTCATCAGACTCATACTTTCGCATTCTTCACATACTTGTTGAACAGATCCTGGGTTTTTTTTGGTTGGGGTCACGTAGTAATGCGGAACCACACCGAAACAGTCGACTAAACCTGGTCTCGCTCAATATTTTAGAGGATAACGCATGTTACGTCTAGGTTAGGTGTGGGATTTGCTCTCATCAGGCTCATACTTTCGCATATTTCTTATCCTTGATGGCCAGATTCTGGGCTCTTTTATGGTTTGGATCACGTAGTAATGTGGTACCACACTGAAACAGTCGTCTAAACCTGGTCTCGATCAATATTTTAGAGGATAACGCATGTTAGGTCTGGATTAGGTCTGGGATTTGCTCTCATCAGGCTCATTCTTTCGCATATTTCTCATATTTGATGGCCAGATTCTGGGCTTTTTCTGGTTGGGATCACATAGTAATATGGTTCCACCCTGAGACAGTCCATTAAATCTGGTTTCGATCAATATTTCAGAGGATAACACATGCTAGGTCTACGTTAGGTCTGGGATTTGCTCTAATCAGGCTCATACTTTCGCATATTTCTCATACTTGATGGCCAGATTCTGGGCTTTTTCCGGTTTGGATCACGTAGTATTGTGGTACGACACTGAAACAGTCGACTAAACCTGGTCTCGATCAATATTTCAGAGGATAACGCATGCTAGGTCTACGTTAGGAGTGGGATTTGCTCTCATCAGGCTCATACTTTCGCATATTTCTCATACTTGATGGCCAGATTCTGGGCTTTTTTTGGCTTGGATCACGTAGTAATGGGGTACCACACTGAAACAGTCTATTAAACCTGGTTTCGATCAACATTTTAGAGGATAACGCATGTTAGGTCTAGGTTAGGTCTGAGATTTGCTCTCATCGGACTCATACTTTCGCATATTTCTCATACTTGATGGCCAGATTCTGGGCTATTTCCGGTTTGGATCACGCAGTAATGTGGTACCACACTGAAACAGTCGACTAAACCTGGTCTCGATCAATATTTCAGAGGACAACACATGCTAGGTCTACGTTAGGTGTGGGATTTGCTCTCATCAGGCTCATACTTTCGCATATTTCTCATACTTGATGGCCAGATTCTGGGCTTTTTTTGGCTTGGATCACGTAGTAATGTGGTATCACACTGAAACTGTCTATTAAACCCGGTTTCGATCAATATTTTAGAGGATAACGCATGTTAGGTCTAGGTTAGGTGTGGAATTTTCTCTCATCGGCTCATACTTTCGCATATTTCTCATACTTGTAGGCTAGATCCTGGGCTTTTTCTGGTTTGGATCACGTACTAATGTGGTACCACACTGAAACAGTCGACTAAAACTGGTCACGATCAATATTTTACGGGATAATGCATGTTAGGTCTAGTTTAGGTGTGGGATTTGCTCTCATCAGGCTCATACTTTCGCATATTTCTTATACTTGATGGCCAGATTCTGGGCTCTTTTATGGTTTGGGTCACATAGTAATGTGGTACGAGACTGAAACAGTCGACTAAACCTGGTCTCGATCAATATTTCAGAGGATAGCGCATGCTTGGTCTACGTTAGGTGTGGGATTTGCTCTCATCAGGCTCATACTTTCGCATATTTCTCATACTTGATGGCCAGATTCTGGGCTTTTTTTGGTTGGGGTCACGTAGTAATGCGGAGCCACACTGAAACAGTCGGCTAAACCTGGTCTCGATCAATATTTTTGAGGATAACGCATGTTACGTGTAGGTTAGGTCTGGGATTTGCTCTCATCAGGCTCATACTTTCGCATTGTTTAAAGATTTGCATAATGCCGAGCGATTGTCCTCGGCCGCGATTACCGTTAATCCTGTTAACGTACACTTCGAAGGAGATTATCTCTAATAGGATTTGTACAGCAAACGAAAAGATTTACAAAAGGAAAGTTCGAATTGTTTGATATTCAGAACGATTCTGCCTATAGTTAAAGGGTGTAAAGAGTAGATGTTCAGTCTGGTGCGGGTCCACTGATTGACCTCGCACAGCTGAGAATTCGATAAAACTCGAGAAAAGTGTGGAAATAATCCGCCTTTTCCTTGACAAACGGATCGGTTTAGATTCGGTCAAGTACGCCCCGGAATCTTGTATGGGATTTCCCAAATCGAGATTCCACGAAATCAGTCCTGCGACAAGAGATCGAGAAAATACACCAGCAAGGTGTCCCATATCCTGTGGAGTGATCGAGAATATACACCAGTAAGGTGTTCGATCCCTCCGTGCAGAATTGAGCGGTCGTCTCGATCGTATAAAGGATCGAGGCATAAGAAAGTTGGCAAAAGTTACGCTTCAATTTTCTTGTGATTACCGCCAGGCTGAGGAGACACCAAAGGAAGGCACCTACGTGGTGAACCATCCAGGTGGGTCCATTGTAGTCGGGTTGACGTCCACAAAGGACGTCTGACTTTTCCGGTCTGCGAGTCCTTACTCCTACAGATCCCGCCGGTGTAACGTTTAGAGGAGCACCTGTGCGGAGGAGTAACGGAATCGTGGGTCAGGCCCCCACGTGGTTCGAATACTGCTAAGTGCAGCGAATAGATGTGCAACGTGCAGTGAACCACGTGCAGTCGGGCTCCGTAGTGCAACCCCTGACCAATAAGTCGTCTGTTGAAGCAGCCAAGAGCAGCCACAGTTCGACGGTTGGGCTGTTGCACTGCACTGCGTTTCGGCGCATAGACTCAGTGGACAGACTCACGGGAAAAGTGCATTTGGAGCCTTACAACCTCCACTTGCAATCCCGTCCACAAGGTAATCGACTGCAAACGGCGTAGATAAGGAATTTATTCTTTATCAAAAGCCAAAATTATAAATACAGTCCACTAGCGAGCTCGTATATTACGAGCGAGCGTAATTCTCCGCTCCCACACATTCGATTCCCGAAGCCAGGAGCGTGAGGACACAAACGCGGCATAGATACGCATAACGTGTTTACGTGTATCTAACACATAGCCGTGTTTTTCTGATTATAGGAACCTTAACCTACCTCAACCCGGCGAGTTCGGCGACCGGCAGAGACGAGGCAGGCAACGTCCCAGCACGATTATAGATAATCACAATTTATTTTGGTTTTCGATTGTTATTTTTATTTCAATTTTACGTTTGTAATAAAAGGTCGGCGCAGAAGGCCGACGAAAAGAAAACCAGACGTCCGTAATAATTTTCCCTGAAAACTCCTATACCTCTATCCGGACCTCGTCGTTAGAAGCATCAGCTTTTTAACACGCATATTTATCAATCTTGTTGGCCAGATTCTGGGCTTTTTTTGGCTTGGATCACGTAGTAATACGGTACCACATTGAAACAGTCCATTAAACCTGGTTTCGATCAATATTTTAGAGGATAACGCATGTTAGATCTAGGTTAGGTCTGGGATTCGCTCTCATCAGGCTCATACCGTCGCATATTTCTCATACTTGTTGGCCAGATGCTGGGCCTTTGCTGGTATGGATCACGTAGTAATGTGGTACCACACTGAAACAGTCGACTAAACCTGGTCTCGATCAATATTTTAGAGGATAACGCATGTTAGGTCTGGATTAGGTCTGGGATTTGCTCTCATCAGGCTCATACTTTCACATATTTCTCATATTTGATGGCCAGATTCTGGGCTTTTTCGGGATTGGATCGACGTAGTAATGTGGTACCACACTGAAACAGTCTATTAAACCTGGTTTCGATCAATATTTTAGAGGATAACGCATGTTAGGTCTAGGTTAGGTCTCGGATTTGCTCTCATCAGGCTCATACTTTCGCATATTTCTCATACTTGTTGGCCAGATCCTGGGCTTTTTCGGGATTGGATCGACGTAGTAATGTGGTACCACACTGAAACAGTCGACTAAACCTGGTCTCGATCAATATTTCAGAGGATAACACATGTTAGGTCTAGGTTAGGCCTGGGATTTGCCCTCTTCAGTCTCATACTTTCGCATTCTTCACATACTTCTTGAACAGATCCTGGGTTATTTCTGGTTTGGATCACACAGTAATGTGGTACCACACTGAAACAGTCGACTAAACCTGGTCTCGATCAATATTTTAGAGGATAACGCATGTTAGGTCTGGATTAGGTCTGGGATTTGCTCTCATCAGGCTCATACTTTCGCATATTTCTCATACTTGATGGCCAGATTCTGGGCTTTTTTTGGCTTGGATCACGTAGTAATGTGGTATCACACTGAAACTGTCTATTAAACCCGGTTTCGATCGATATTTTAGAGGATAACGCATGTTACGTCTAGGTTAGGCCTGGGATTTGCACTGATCAGGGTCATACTTTCACATTTTTCGCATACTTGTTGGCTAGATCCCGGGTTTTTTCAGGTTTGGATCACATAGTAATGTGGTACCACACTGAAGCAGTCGATTAAACCAGGTTTCGATCAATATTTTAGATGATAGCGCATGTTAGGTCTAGGTTAGGCCTGGGATTTGCTCTCATCAGGCTCATACTTTCGCATATTTCTCATACTTGATGGCCAGATTCTGGGCTTTTTTATGGTTTGGATCACGTAGTAATTTGGTACCACACTGAAACAGTCAATCAAACCTGGTTTCCATCAATATTTTGGAGGATAACGCATGTTAGGTCTAGGTTAGGTCTGGGATTTGCTCTCATCAGGCTCATACTTTCGCACATGTCTCATACTTGATGGCCAGATTCTGGGCTTTTTTTTGGTTTGGATCACGTAGTAATGTGGTACCACACTGAAACAGTCGACTAAACCTGGTCACAATCAATATTTCAGAGGATAACACATGCTAGGTCTACGTTAGGTGTGGGATTTGCTCTCATCAGGCTCATACTTTCGCATATTTCTCATACTTGATGGCCAGATTCTGGGCTTTTTTTGGCTTGCATCACGTAGTAATGTGGTACCACACTGAAACAGTCTATTAAACCTGGTTTCGATCAATATTTTAGAGGATAACGCATGTTAGGTCTAGGTTAGGTCTCGGATTTGCTCTCATCAGGCTCATACTTTCGCATATTTCTCATACTTGTTGGCCAGATCCTGGGCTTTTTCTGGATTGGATCGACGTAGTAATGTGGTACCACACTCAAACAGTCGACTAAACCTGGTCTCGATCAATATTTCAGAGGATAACACATGTTAGGTCTAGGTTAGGCCTGGGATTTGCCCTCTTCAGTCTCATACTTTCGCATTCTTCACATACTTCTTGAACAGATCCTGGGTTATTTCTGGTTTGGATCACACAGTAATGTGGTACGACACTGAAACAGTCGACTAAACCTGGTCTCGATCAATATTTCAGAGGATAACGCATGCTAGGTCTGGATTAGGTCTGGGATTTGCCCTCATCAGGCTCATACTTTCGCATATTTCTCATATTTGATGGCCAGATTCTGGGCTTTTTCTGGTTGGGATCCCATAGTAATATGGTTCCACCCTGAAACAGTCCATTAAACCTGGTTTCGATCGATATTTTAGAGGATAACGCATGTTAGGTCTAGGTTAGGCCTAGGATTTGCCCTCATCAGACTCATACTTTCGCATTCTTCACATACTTGTTGAACAGATCCTGGGTTTTTTTTGGTTGGGGTCATGTAGTAATGCGGAACCACACTGAAACAGTCGACTAAACCTGGTCTCGATCAATATTTCAGAGGATAACGCATGCTAGGTCTGGATTAGGTCTGGGATTTGCCCTCATCAGACTCATACTTCCGCATATTTCTCATACTTGATGGCCAGATTCTGGGCTTTTATTGGCTTGGATCACGTAGTATTGTGGTACCACACTGAAACAGTCTATTAAACCTGGTTTCGATCAATATTTTAGAGGATAACGCATGTTAGGTCTAGGTTAGGTCTGGGATTTGCTCTCATCAGGCTCATACTTTCGCATATTTCTCATACTTGTTGGCCAGATTCTGGGCTTTTTTTGGCTTGGATCGCGCAGTAATGTGGTACTACACTGAAACAGTCTATTAAACCTGGTTTCGATCAATATTTTAGAGGACAACGCATGTTAGGTCTAGGTTAGGTCTGGGATTTGCTCTCATCAGGCTCATACTTTCGCATATTTCTCATACTTGATGGCCAGATTCTGGGCTTTTTCCGGTTTGGATCACGTAGTAATGTGGTACGACACTGAAACTGTCGACTAAACCTGGTCTCGATCAATATTTCAGAGGATAACGCATGCTAGGTCTACGTTAGGTGTGGGATTTGCTCTCATCAGGCTCATACTTTCGCGCATTTCTCATACTTGATGGCCAGATTCTGGGCTTTTTTTTGGATTGGATCACGTAGTAATGTAGTACCACACTGAAACAGTCGACTAAACCTGGTCTCGATCAATATTTCAGAGGATAACGCATGTTAGGTCTAGGTTAGGCCTGGGATTTGCCCTCTTCAGTCTCATACTTTCGCATTCTTCACATACTTCTTGAACAGATCCTGGGTTATTTCTGGTTTGGATGACACAGTAATGTGGTACGACACAGAAACAGTCGACTAAACCTGGTCTCGATCAATATTTCAGAGGATAACGCATGCTAGGTCTACGTCAGGAGTGGGATTTGCTCTCATCAGGCTCATACTTTCGCATATTTCTCATACTTGATGGCCAGATTCTGGGCTTTTATTGGTTTGGATCACGTAGTATTGTGGTACCACACTGAAACAGTCTATTAAACCTGGTTTCGATCAATATTTTAGAGGATAACGCATGATAGGTCTAGGTTAGGTCTGGGATTTGCTCTCATCAGGCTCATACTTTCGCATATTTCTCATACTTGATGGCCAGATTCTGGGCTTCTTCCGGTTTGGATCACGTAGAAATGTGGTACGACACTGAAACTGTCGACTAATCCTGGTCTCGATCAATATTTCAGAGGATAACGCATGCTAGGTCTACGTTAGGTGTGGGATTTGCTCTCATCAGGCTCATACTTTCGCATATTTCTCATACTTTATGGCCAGATTCTGGGCTTTTTTTGGTTTGGATCACGTAGTAATGCGGTACCACATTGAAACAGTCCATTAAACCTGGTTTCGATCAATATTTTAGAGGATAACGCATGTTAGATCTAGGTTAGGTCTGGGATTCGCTCTCATCAGGCTCATACCGTCGCATATTTCTCATACTTGTTGGCCGGATTCTGGGCATTTTTTGGCTTGGATCACGTAGTAATGTGGTACCACACTGAAACAGTCTATTAAACCTGGTTTCGATCAATATTTTAGAGGATAACGCATGTTAGGTCTAGGTTAGGTCTGGGATTTGCTCTCATCAGGCTCATACTTTCGCGCATTTCTCATACTTGATGGCCGGATCCTGGGCTTTTTTTTGGATTGGATCACGTAGTAATGTGGCACCACACTGAAACAGTCGACTAAACCTGGTCTCGATCAATATTTCAGAGGATAACACATGCTAGGTCTACGTTAGGTGTGGGATTTGCTCTCAACAGGCTCATACTTTCGCATATTTCTCATACTTGTTGGCCAGATTCTGGGCTTTTTTTGGCTTGGATCACGTAGTATTGTGGTACCACACTGAAAAAGTCTATTAAACCTGGCTTCGATCAATATTTTAGAGGATAACGCATGTTAGGTCTAGGTTAGGTCTGGGATTTGCTCTCATCAGGCTCATACTTTCGCATATTTCTCATACTTGATGGCCAGATTCTGGGCTTTTTCCGGTTTGGATCACGTAGTAATGTGGCACCACACTGAAACAGTCGACTAAACCTGGTCTCGATCAATATTTCAGAGGATAACACATGCTAGGTCTACGTTAGGTGTGGGATTTGCTCTCAACAGGCTCATACTTTCGCATATTTCTCATACTTGTTGGCCAGATTCTGGGCTTTTTTTGGTTTGGATCACGTAGTAATGCGGTACCACATTGAAACAGTCCATTAAACCTGGTTTCGATCAATATTTTAGAGGATAACGCATGCTAGGTCTGCGTTAGGAGTGGGATTTGCTCTCATCAGGCTCATACTTTCGCATATTTCTCATACTTGATGGCCAGATTCTGGGCTTTTATTGGTTTGGATCACGTAGTATTGTGGTACCACACTGAAACAGTCTATTAAACCTGGTTTCGATCAATATTTTAGAGGATAACGCATGTTAGGTCTAGGTTAGGTCTGGGATTTGCTCTCATCAGGCTCATACTTTCGCGCATTTCTCATACTTGATGGCCAGATTCTGGGCTTTTTTTTGGATTGGATCACGTAGTAATGTAGTACCACACTGAAACAGTCGACTAAACCTGGTCTCGATCAATATTTCAGAGGATAACGCATGTTAGGTCTAGGTTAGGCCTGGGAATTGCCCTCTTCAGTCTCATACTTTCGCATATTTCCCATACTTGATGGCCAGATTCTGGGCTTTTTCCGGTTTGGATCACGTAGTAATGTGGTACGACACTGAAACTGTCGACTAATCCTTGTCTCGATCAATATTTCAGAGGATAACGCATGCTAGGTCTACGTTAGGTGTGGGATTTGCTCTCATCAGGCTCATACTTTCGCGCATTTCTCATACTTGATGGCCAGATTCTGGGCTTTTTTTTGGATTGGATCACGTAGTAATGTAGTACCACACTGAAACAGTCGACTAAACCTGGTCTCGATCAATATTTCAGAGGATAACGCATGTTAGGTCTAGGTTAGGCCTGGGAATTGCCCTCTTCAGTCTCATACTTTCGCATTCTTCACATACTTGTTGAACAGATCCTGGGTTTTTTTTGGTTGGGGTCACGTAGTAATGCGGAACCACACTGAAACAGTCGACTAAACCTGGTCTCGATCAATATTTCAGAGGATAACGCATGCTAGGTCTGGATTAGGTCTGGGATTTGCCCTCATCAGGCTCATACTTACGCATATTTCTCATACTTGATGGCCAGATTCTGGGCTTTTATTGGCTTGGATCACGTAGTATTGTGGTACCACACTGAAACAGTCTATTAAACCTGGTTTCGATCAATATTTTAGAGGATAACGCATGTTAGATATAGGTTAGGTCTGGGATTCGCTCTCATCAGGCTCATACCGACGAATATTTCTCATACTTGTTGGCCAGATACTGGGCTTTTTTTGGCTTGGATCGCGTAGCAATGTGGTACCACACTGAAACAGTCTATTAAACCTGGTTTCGATCAATATTTTAGAGGATAACGCATGTTAGGTCTAGGATAGGTCTGGGATTTGCTCTCATCAGGCTCATACTTTCGCATATTTCTCATACTTGATGGCCAGATTCTGGGCTTTTTCCGGTTTGGATCACGTAGTAATGTGGTACGACACTGAAACTGTCGACTAATCCTGGTCTCGATCAATATTTTAGAGGATAACGCATGATAGGTCTAGGTTAGGTCTGGGATTTGCTCTCATCAGGCTCATGCTTTCGCATATTTCTCATATTTGTTGGCCAGATTCTGGGCTTTTTCTGGTTGGGATCCCATAGTAATATAGTTCCACCCTGAAACAGTCCATTAAACCTGGTTTCGATCAATATTTTAGAGGATAACGCATGTTAGATATAGGTTAGGTCTGGGATTCGCTCTCATCAGGCTCATACCGACGAATATTTCTCATACTTGTTGGCTAGATTCTGGGCTTTTTTTGGCTTGGATCGCGTAGCAATGTGGTACGACACAGAAACAGTCGACTAAACCTGGTCTCGATCAATATTTCAGAGGATAACGCATGCTAGGTCTACGTCAGGAGTGGGATTTGCTCTCATCAGGCTCATACTTTCGCATATTTCTCATACTTGATGGCCAGATTCTGGGCTTCTTCCGGTTTGGATCACGTAGAAATGTGGTACGACACTGAAACTGTCGACTAATCCTGGTCTCGATCAATATTTCAGAGGATAACGCATGCTAGGTCTACGTTAGGTGTGGGATTTGCTCTCATCAGGCTCATACTTTCGCATATTTCTCATACTTTATGGCCAGATTCTGGCCTTTTTTTGGTTTGGATCACGTAGTAATGCGGTACCACATTGAAACAGTCCATTAAACCTGGTTTCGATCAATATTTTAGAGGATAACGCATGTTAGATCTAGGTTAGGTCTGGGATTCGCTCTCATCAGGCTCATACCGTCGCATATTTCTCATACTTGTTGGCCGGATTCTGGGCATTTTTTGGCTTGGATAACGTAGTAATGTGGTACCACACTGAAACAGTCTATTAAACCTGGTTTCGATCAATATTTTAGAGGATAACGCATGTTAGGTCTAGGTTAGGTCTGGGATTTGCTCTCATCAGGCTCATACTTTCGCGCATTTCTCATACTTGATGGCCGGATTCTGGGCTTTTTTTTGGATTGGATCACGTAGTAATGTGGCACCACACTGAAACAGTCGACTAAACCTGGTCTCGATCAATATTTCAGAGGATAACACATGCTAGGTCTACGTTAGGTGTGGGATTTGCTCTCAACAGGCTCATACTTTCGCATATTTCTCATACTTGTTGGCCAGATTCTGGGCTTTTTTTGGCTTGGATCACGTAGTATTGTGGTACCACACTGAAAAAGTCTATTAAACCTGGTTTCGATCAATATTTCAGAGGATAACGCATGATAGGTCTAGGTTAGGTCTGGGATTTGCTCTCATCAGGCTCATACTTTCGCATATTTCTCATATTTGTTGGCCAGATTCTGGGCTTTTTCTGGTTGGGATCCCATAGTAATATGGTTCCACCCTGAAACAGTCCATTAAACCTGGTTTCGATCAATATTTTAGAGGATAACGCATGTTAGATCTAGGTTAGGTCTGGGATTCGCTCTCATCAGGCTCATACCGTCGCATATTTCTCATACTTGTTGGCCGGATTCTGGGCATTTTTTGGCTTGGATCACGTAGTAATGTGGTACCACACTGAAACAGTCTATTAAACCTGGTTTCGATCAATATTTTAGAGGATAACGCATGTTAGGTCTAGGTTAGGTCTGGGATTTGCTCTCATCAGGCTCATACTTTCGCGCATTTCTCATACTTGATGGCCAGATTCTGGGCTTTTTTCCGGTTTGGATCACGTAGTAATGTGGTACGACACTGAAACTGTCGACTAATCCTGGTCTCGATCAATATTTCAGAGGATAACGCATGATAGGTCTACGTTAGGTGTGGGATTTGCTCTAATCAGGCTCATACTTTCGCATATTTCTCATACTTGTTGGCCAGATTCTGGGCTTTTTTTGGTTTGGATCACGTAGTAATGCGGTACCACATTGAAACAGTCCATTAAACCTGGTTTCGATCAATATTTTAGAGGATAACGCATGCTAGGTCTACGTTAGGAGTGGGATTTGCTCTCATCAGGCTCATACTTTCGCATATTTCTCATACTTGATGGCCAGATTCTAGGCTTTTATTGGTTTGGATCACGTAGTATTGTGGTACCACACTGAAACAGTCTATTAAACCTGGTTTCGATCAATATTTTAGAGGATAACGCATGTTAGGCCCTAGGTTAGGTCTGGGATTTGCTCTCATCAGGCTCATACTTCCGCATATTTCTCATACTTGATGGCCAGATTCTGGGCTATTTCCGGTTTGGATCACGTAGTAATGTGGTACGACACTGAAACTGTCGACTAAACCTTGTCTCGATCAATATTTCAGAGGATAACGCATGCTAGGTCTACCTTAGGTGTGGGATTTGCTCTCATCAGGCTCATACTTTCGCATATTTCTCATACTTGATGGCCAGATTCTGGGCTTTTTCCGGTTTGGATCACGTAGTAATGTGGTACGACACTGAAACTGTCGACTAAACCTGGTCTCGATCAATATTTCAGAGGATAACGCATGCTAGGTCTACGTTAGGTGTGGGATTTGCTCTCATCAGGCTCATACTTTCGCGCATTTCTCATACTTGATGGCCAGTTTCTGGGCTTTTTTTTGGATTGGATCACGTAGTAATGTAGTACCACACTGAAACAGTCGACTAAGCCTGGTCTCGATCAATATTTCAGAGGATAACGCATGTTAGGTCTAGGTTAGGCCTGGGATTTGCCCTCTTCAGTCTCATACTTTCGCATTCTTCACATACTTCTTGAACAGATCCTGGGTTATTTCTGGTTTGGATCACACAGTAATGTGGTACGACACAGAAACAGTCGACTAAACCTGGTCTCGATCAATATTTCAGAGGATAACGCATGCTAGGTCTACGTCAGGAGTGGGATTTGCTCTCATCAGGCTCATACTTTCGCATATTTCTCATACTTGATGGCCAGATTCTGGGCTTTTATTGGTTTGGATCACGTAGTATTGTGGTACCACACTGAAACAGTCTATTAAACCTGGTTTCGATCAATATTTTAGAGGATAACGCATGATAGGTCTAGGTTAGGTCTGGGATTTGCTCTCATCAGGCTCATACTTTCGCATATTTCTCATACTTGATGGCCAGATTCTGGGCTTCTTCCGGTTTGGATCACGTAGAAATGTGGTACGACACTGAAACTGTCGACTAATCCTGGTCTCGATCAATATTTCAGAGGATAACGCATGCTAGGTCTACGTTAGGTGTGGGATTTGCTCTCATCAGGCTCATACTTTCGCATATTTCTCATACTTTATGGCCAGATTCTGGGCTTTTTTTGGTTTGGATCACGTAGTAATGCGGTACCACATTGAAACAGTCCATTAAACCTGGTTTCGATCAATATTTTAGAGGATAACGCATGTTAGATCTAGGTTAGGTCTGGGATTCGCTCTCATCAGGCTCATACCGTCGCATATTTCTCATACTTGTTGGCCGGATTCTGGGCATTTTTTGGCTTGGATCACGTAGTAATGTGGTACCACACTGAAACAGTCTATTAAACCTGGTTTCGATCAATATTTTAGAGGATAACGCATGTTAGGTCTGGGATTTGCTCTCATCAGGCTCATACTTTCGCGCATTTCTCATACTTGATGGCCGGATTCTGGGCTTTTTTTTGGATTGGATCACGTAGTAATGTGGCACCACACTGAAACAGTCGACTAAACCTGGTCTCGATCAATATTTCAGAGGATAACACATGCTAGGTCTACGTTAGGTGTGGGATTTGCTCTCAACAGGCTCATACTTTCGCATATTTCTCATACTTGTTGGCCAGATTCTGGGCTTTTTTTGGCTTGGATCACGTAGTATTGTGGTACCACACTGAAAAAGTCTATTAAACCTGGTTTCGATCAATATTTTAGAGGATAACGCATGTTAGGTCTAGGTTAGGTCTGGGATTTGCTCTCATCAGGCTCATACTTTCGCATATTTCTCATACTTGATGGCCAGATTCTGGGCTTTTTCCGGTTTGGATCACGTAGTAATGTGGTACGACACTGAAACTGTCGACTAATCCTGGTCTCGATCAATATTTCAGAGGATAACGCATGATAGGTCTACGTTAGGTGTGGGATTTGCTCTCATCAGGCTCATACTTTCGCATATTTCTCATACTTTATGGCCAGATTCTGGGCTTTTTTTGGTTTGGATCACGTAGTAATGCGGTACCACATTGAAACAGTCCATTAAACCTGGTTTCGATCAATATTTTAGAGGATAACGCATGCTAGGTCTACGTTAGGAGTGGGATTTGCTCTCATCAGGCTCATACTTTCGCATATTTCTCATACTTGATGGCCAGATTCTGGGCTTTTATTGGTTTGGATCACGTAGTATTGTGGTACCACACTGAAACAGTCTATTAAACCTGGTTTCGATCAATATTTTAGAGGATAACGCATGTTAGGTCTAGGTTAGGTCCGGGATTTGCTCTCATCAGGCTCATACTTTCGCATATTTCTCATACTTGATGGCCAGATTCTGGGCTTTTTCCGGTTTGGATCACGTAGACATGTGGTACGACACTGAAACTGTCGACTAATCCTTGTCTCGATCAATATTTCAGAGGATAACGCATGCTAGGTCTACGTTAGGTGTGGGATTTGCTCTCATCAGGCTCATACTTTCGCGCATTTCTCATACTTGATGGCCAGATTCTGGGCTTTTTTTTGGATTGGATCACGTAGTAATGTAGTACCGCACTGAAACAGTCGACTAAACCTGGTCTCGATCAATATTTCAGAGGATAACGCATGTTAGGTCTAGGTTAGGCCTGGGAATTGCCCTCTTCAGTCTCATACTTTCGCATATTTCTCATACTTGATGGCCAGATTCTGGGCTTTTTCCGGTTTGGATCACGTAGTAATGTGGTACGACACTGAAACTGTCGACTAATCCTGGTCTCGATCAATATTTTAGAGGATAACGCATGATAGGTCTAGGTTAGGTCTGGGATTTGCTCTCATCAGGCTCATACTTTCGCATATTTCTCATATTTGTTGGCCAGATTCTGGGCTTTTTCTGGTTGGGATCCCATAGTAATATGGTTCCACCCTGAAACAGTCCATTAAACCTGGTTTCGATCAATATTTTAGAGGATAACGCATGTTAGATCTAGGTTAGGTCTGGGATTCGCTCTCATCAGGCTCATACCGTCGCATATTTCTCATACTTGTTGGCCGGATTCTGGGCATTTTTTGGCTTGGATCACGTATTAATGTGGTACCACGCTGAAACAGTCTATTAAACCTGGTTTCGATCAATATTTTAGAGGATAACGCATGTTAGGTCTAGGTTAGGTCTGGGATTTGCTCTCATCAGGCTCATACTTTCGCGCATTTCTCATACTTGATGGCCAGATTCTGGGCTTTTTTCCGGGTTGGATCACGTAGTAATGTGGTACGACACTGAAACTGTCGACTAATCCTGGTCTCGATCAATATTTCAGAGGATAACGCAGGATAGGTCTACGTTAGGTGTGGGATTTGCTCTCATCAGGCTCATACTCTCGCATATTTCTCATACTTGTTGGCCAGATTCTGGGCTTTTTTTGGCTTGGATCACGTAGTAATGCGGTACCACATTGAAACAGTCCATTAAACCTGGTTTCGATCAATATTTTAGAGGATAACGCATGCTAGGTCTACGTTACGAGTGGGATTTGCTCTCATCAGGCTCATACTTTCGCATATTTCTCATACTTGATGGCCAGATTCTAGGCTTTTATTGGTTTGGATCACGTAGTATTGTGGTACCACACTGAAACAGTCTATTAAACCTGGTTTCGATCAATATTTTAGAGGATAACGCATGTTAGGTCTAGGTTAGGTCTGGAATTTGCTCTCATCAGGCTCATACTTCCGCATATTACTCATATTTGTTGGCCAGATTCTGGGCTTTTTCTGGTTGGGATCCCATAGTAATATGGTTCCACCCTGAAACAGTCCATTAAACCTGGTTTCGATCAATATTTTAGAGGATAACGCATGTTAGATCTAGGTTAGGTCTGGGATTCGCTCTCATCAGGCTCATACCGTCGCATATTTCTCATACTTGTTGGCCGGATTCTGGGCATTTTTTGGCTTGGATCACGTATTAATGTGGTACCACGCTGAAACAGTCTATTAAACCTGGTTTCGATCAATATTTCAGAGGATAACGCATGCTAGGTCTACGTTAGGTGTGGGATTTGCTCTCATCAGGCTCATACTTTCGCGCATTTCTCATACTTGATGGCCAGATTCTGGGCTTTTTTTTGGATTGGATCACGTAGTAATGTAGTACCACACTGAAACAGTCGACTAAACCTGGTCTCGATCAATATTTCAGAGGATAACGCATGTTAGGTCTAGGTTAGGCCTGGGAATTGCCCTCTTCAGTCTCATACTTTCGCATTCTTCACATACTTGTTGAACAGATCCTGGGTTTTTTTTGGTTGGGGTCACGTAGTAATGCGGAACCACACTGAAACAGTCGACTAAACCTGGTCTCGATCAATATTTCAGAGGATAACGCATGCCAGGTCTGGATTAGGTCTGGGATTTGCCCTCATCAGGCTCATACTTTCGCATATTTCTCATACTTGATGGCCAGATTCTGGGCTTTTATTGGCTTGGATCACGTAGTATTGTGGTACCACACTGAAACAGTCTATTAAACCTAGTTTCGATCAATATTTTAGAGGATAACGCATGTTAGATATAGGTTAGGTCTGGGATTCGCTCTCATCAGGCTCATACCGACGAATATTTCTCATACTTGTTGGCCAGATTCTGGGCTTTTTTTGGCTTGGATCGCGTAGTAATGTGGTACCACACTGAAACAGTCTATTAATCCTGGTTTCGATCAATATTTTAGAGTGTAACGCATGATAGGTCTAGGTTAGGTCTGGGATTTGCTCTCATCAGGCTCATACTTTCGCATATTTCTCATATTTGATGGCCAGATTCTTGGCTTTTTCTGGTTGGGATCCCATAGTAATATGGTTCCACCCTGAAACAGTCCATTAAACCTGGTTTCGATCGATATTTTAGAGGATAACGCATGTTAGGTCTAGGTTAGGCCTGGGATTTGCCCTCATCAGGCTCATACTTTCGCATATTTCTCATACTTGATGGCCAGATTCTGGGCTTTTAATGGCTTGGATCACGTAGTATTGTGGTACCACACTGAAACAGTCTATTAAACCTGGTTTCGATCAATATTTTAGAGGATAACGCATGTTAGGTCTACGTTAGGAGTGGGATTTGCTCTCATCAGGCTCATACTTTCGCATATTTCTCATACTTGATGGCCAGATTCTGGGCTTTTATTGGTTTGGATCACGTAGTATTGTGGTACCTCACTGAAACAGTCTATTAAACCTGGTTTCGATCAATATTTTAGAGGATAACGCATGTTAGGTCTAGGTTAGGTCTGGGATTTGCTCTCATCAGGCTCATACTTTCGCATATTTCTCATACTTGATGGCCAGATTCTGGGCTTTTTTTTGGATTGGATCGACGTAGTAATGTGGTACCACACTGAAACAGTCGACTAAACCTGGTCTCGATCAATATTTCAGAGGATAACGCATGTTAGGTCTAGGTTAGGCCTGGGATTTGCCCTCTTCAGTCTCAGACTTTCGCATTCTTCACATACTTCTTGAACAGATCCTGGGTTATTTCTGGTTTGGATCACACAGTAACGTGGTACGACACAGAAACAGTCGACTAAACCTGGTCTCGATCAATATTTCAGAGGATAACGCATGCTAGGTCTACGTTAGGAGTGGGATTTGCTCTCATCAGGCTCATACTTTCGCATATTTCTCATACTTGATGGCCAGATTCTGGGCTTTTATTGGTTTGGATCACGTAGTATTGTGGTACCACACTGAAACAGTCTATTAAACCTGGTTTCGATCAATATTTTAGAGGATAACGCATGTTAGATATAGGTTAGGTCTGGCATTCGCTCTCATCAGGCTCATACTTTCGCATATTTCTCATACTTGTTGACCAGATTCTGGGCTTTTTTTGGCTTGGATCGCGTAGTAATGTGGTACCACACTGAAACAGTCTATTAAACCTGGTTTCGATCAATATTTTAGAGGATAACGCATGTTAGGTCTAGGTTAGGTCTGGGATTTGCTCTCATCAGGCTCATACTTTCGCATATTTCTCATACTTGATGGCCAGATTCTGGGCTTTTTCCGGTTTCGATCACGTAGTATTGTGGTACGACACTGAAACTGTCGACTAATCCTGGTCTCGATCAATATTTTAGAGGATAACGCATGATAGGTCTAGGTTAGGTCTGGGATTTGCTCTCATCAGGCTCATACTTTCGCATATTTCTCATATTTGATGGCCAGATTCTGGGCTTTTTCTGGTTGGGATCCCATAGTAATATGGTTCCACCCTGAAACAGTCCATTAAACCTGGTTTCGATCGATATTTTAGAGGATAACGCATGTTAGGTCTAGGTTAGGCCTGGGATTTGCCCTCATCAGACTCATACTTTCGCATTCTTCACATACTTGTTGAACAGATCCTGGGTTTTTTTTGGTAGGGGTCACGTAGTAATGCGGAACCACACTGAAACAGTCGACTAAACCTGGTCTCGATCAATATTTCAGAGGATAACGCATGCTAGGTCTAGGTTAGGTCTGGGATTTGCCCTCATCAGGCTCATACTATCGCATATTTCTCATACTTGATGGCCAGATTCTGGGCTTTTATTGGCTTGGATCACGTAGTATTGTGGTACCACACTGAAACAGTCTATTAAACCTGGTTTCGATCAATATTTTAGAGGATAACGCATGTTAGGTCTAGGTTAGGTCTGGGATTTGCTCTCATCAGGCTCATACTTTCGCATATTTCTCATACTTGTTGGCCAGATTCTGGGCTTTTTTTGGCTTGGATCGCGTAGTAATGTGGTACCACACTGAAACAGTCTATTAAACCTGGTTTCGATCAATATTTTAGAGGATAACGCATGTTAGGTCTAGGTTAGGTCTGGGATTTGCTCTCATCAGGCTCATACTTTCGCATATTTCTCATACTTGATGGCCAGATTCTGGGCTTTTTCCGGTTTGGATCACGTAGTAATGTGGTACGACACTGAAACTGTCGACTAAACCTGGTCTCGATCAATCTTTCAGAGGATAACGCATGCTAGGTCTACGTTAGGTGTGGGATTTGCTCTCATCAGGCTCATACTTTCGCGCATATCTCATACTTGATGGCCAGATTCTGGGCTTTTTTTTGGATTGGATCACGTAGTAATGTAGTACCACACTGAAACAGTCAATCAAACCTGGTTTCCATCAATATTTTAGAGGATAACGCATGTTACGTCTAGGTTAGGCCTGGGATTTGCACTGATCAGGGTCAAACTTTCACATTTTTCGCATACTTGTTGGCTAGATCCCGGGTTTTTTCAGGTTTGGATCACATAGTAATGTGGTACCACACTGAAGCAGTCAATTAAACCAGGTTTCGATCAATATTTTAGATGATAGCGCATGTTAGGTCTAGGTTAGGCCTGGGATTTGCGCTCAACAGGCTCATACTTTCGCATATTTCTCATACTTGATGGCCAGATTCTGGGCTTTTTTATGGTTTGGATCACGTAGTAATTTGGTACCACACTGAAACAGTCAATCAAACCTGGTTTCCATCAATATTTTAGAGGATAACGCATGTTAGGTCTAGGTTAGGTCTGGGATTTGCTCTCATCAGGCTCATACTTTCGCACATGTCTCATACTTGATGGCCAGATTCTGGGCTTTTTTTTGGTTTGGATCATGTAGTAATGTGGTACCACACTGAAACAGTCGGCTAAACCTGGTCACAATCAATATTTCAGAGGATAACACATGCTAGGTCTACGTTAGGTGTGGGATTTGCTCTCATCAGGCTCATACTTTCGCATATTTCTCATACTTGATGGCCAGATTCTGGGCTTTTTTTGGCTTGCATCACGTAGTAATGTGGTACCACACTGAAACAGTCTATTAAACCTGGTTTCGATCAATATTTTAGAGGATAACGCATGTTAGGTCTAGGTTAGGTCTCGGATTTGCTCTCATCAGGCTCATACTTTCGCATATTTCTCATACTTGTTGGCCAGATCCTGGGCTTTTTCTGGATTGGATCGACGTAGTAATGTGGTACCACACTGAAACAGTCGACTAAACCTGGTCTCGATCAATATTTCAGAGGATAACACATGTTAGATCTAGGTTAGGCCTGGGATTTGCCCTCTTCAGTCTCATACTTTCGCATTCTTCACATACTTCTTGAACAGATCCTGGGTTATTTCTGGTTTGGATCACACAGTAATGTGGTACGACACAGAAACAGTCGACTAAACCTGGTCTCGATCAATATTTCAGAGGATAACGCATGCTAGGTCTACGTTAGGAGTGGGATTTGCTCTCATCAGGCTCATACTTTCGCACATGTCTCATACTTGATGGCCAGATTCTGGGCTTTTTTATGGTTTGGATCACGTAGTAATTTGGTACCACACTGAAACAGTCAATCAAACCTGGTTTCCATCAATATTTTAGAGGATAACGCATGTTACGTCTAGGTTAGGCCTGGGATTTGCACTGATCAGGGTCAAACTTTCACATTTTTCGCATACTTGTTGGCTAGATCCCGGGTTTTTTCAGGTTTGGATCACATAGTAATGTGGTACCACACTGAAACAGTCGACTAAACCTGGTCCCAATCAATATTTCAGAGGATAACACATGCTAGGTCTACGTTAGGTGTGGGATTTGCTCTCATCAGGCTCATACTTTCGCACATGTCTCATACTTGATGGCCAGATTCTGGGCTTTTTTATGGTTTGGATCACGTAGTAATTTGGTACCACACTGAAACAGTCAATCAAACCTGGTCTCGATCAATATTTTAGAGGATAACGCATGTTAGGTCTGGATTAGTTCTGGGATTTGCTCTCATCAGGCTCATACTTTCACATATTTCTCATATTTGATGGCCAGATTCTGGGCTTTTTATGGTTGGGAGCACATAGTAATATGGTTCCACCCTGAAACAGTCCATTAAACCTGGTTTCGATCGATATTTTAGAGGATAACGCATGTTATGTCTAGGTTAGGCCTGGGATTTGCACTGATCAGGGTCATACTTTCACATTTTTCGCATACTTGTTGGCTAGATCCCGGGTTTTTTCAGGTTTGGATCACATAGTAATGTGGTACCACACTGAAGTAGTCGATTAAACCAGGTTTCGATCAATATTTTAGATGATAGCGCATGTTAGGTCTAGGTTAGGCCTGGGATTTGCTCTCATCAGGCTGATACTTTCGCATATTTCTCATACTTGATGGCCAGATTCTGGGCTTTTTTATGGTTTGGATCACGTAGTAATTTGGTACCACACTGAAACAGTCAATCAAACCTGGTTTCCATCAATATTTTAGAGGATAGCGCATGTTAGGTCTAGGTTAGGTCTGGGATTTGCTCTCATCAGGCTCATACTTTCGCACATGTCTCATACTTGATGGCCAGATTCTGGGCTTTTTTTTGGTTGGGATCCCATAGTAATATGGTTCCACCCTGAAACAGTCCATTAAACCTGGTTTCGATCGATATTTTAGAGGATAACGCATGTTAGGTCTAGGTAAGGCCTGGGATTTGCCCTCATCAGACTCATACTATCGCATTCTTCACATACTTGTTGAACAGATCCTGGGTTTTTTTTGGTTGGGGTCACGTAGTAATGCGGAACCACACTGAAACAGTCGACTAAACCTGGTCTCGATCAATATTTCAGAGGATAACGCATGCTAGGTCTGGATTAGGACTGGGATTTGCTCTCATCAGGCTCATACTTTCGCATATTTCTCATACTTGATGGCCAGATTCTGGGCTTTCATTGGCTTGGATCACGTAGTATTGTGGTACCACACTGAAACAGTCTATTAAACCTGGTTTCGATCAATATTTTAGAGGATAACGCATGTTAGGTCTAGGTTAGGTCTGGGATTTGCTCTCATCAGGCTCATACTTTCACATATTTCTCATACTTGTTGGCCAGATTCTGGGCTTTTTTTGGCTTGGATCGCGTAGTAATGTGGTACCACACTGAAACAGTCTATTAAACCTGGTTTCGATCAATATTATAGAGGATAACGAATGTTAGGTCTAGGTTAGGTCTGGGATTTGCTCTCATCAGGCTCATACTTTCGCATATTTCTCATACTTGATGGCCAGATTCTGGGCTTTTTCCGGTTTGGATCACGTAGTAATGTGGTACGACACTGAAACTGTCGATTAATCCTTGTCTCGATCAATATTTCAGAGGATAACGCATGCTAGGTCTACGTTAGGTGTGGGATTTGCACTCATCAGGCTCATACTTTCGCGCATTTCTCATACTTGATGGCCAGATTCTGGGCTTTTTTTTGGATTGGATCACGTAGTAATGTAGTACCACACTGAAACAGTCGACTAAACCTGGTCTCGATCAATATTTCAGAGGATAACGCATGTTAGGTCTAGGTTAGGCCTGGGATTTGCCCTCTTCAGTCTCATACTTTCGCATTCTTCACATACTTCTTGAACAGATCCTGGGTTATTTCTGGTTTGGATCACACAGTAATGTGGTACGACACAGAAACAGTCGACTAAACCTGGTCTCGATCAATATTTCAGAGGATAACGCATGCTAGGTCTACGTTAGGTGTGGGATTTGCTCTCATTAGGCTCATACTTTCGCATATTTCTCATACTTGATGGCCAGATTCTGGGCTTTTATTGGTTTGGATCACGTAGTATTGTGGTACCACACTGAAACAGTCTATTAAACCTGGTTTCGATCAATATTTTAGGAGATAACGCATGATAGGTCTAGGTTAGGTCTGGGATTTGCTCTCATCAGGCTCATACTTTCGCATATTTCTCATACTTGATGGCCAGATTCTGGGCTTTTTCCGGTTTGGATCACGTAGTAATGTGGTACGACACTGAAACTGTCGATTAATCCTTGTCTCGATCAATATTTCAGAGGATAACGCATGCTAGGTCTACGTTAGGTGTGGGATTTGCACTCATCAGGCTCATACTTTCGCGCATTTCTCATACTTGATGGCCAGATTCTGGGCTTTTTTTTGGATTGGATCACGTAGTAATGTAGCACCACACTGAAACAGTCGACTAAACCTGGTCTCGATCAATATTTCAGAGGATAACGCATGTTAGGTCTAGGTTAGGCCTGGGATTTGCCCTCTTCAGTCTCATACTTTCGCATTCTTCACATACTTCTTGAACAGATCCTGGGTTATTTCTGGTTTGGATCACACAGTAATGTGGTACGACACAGAAACAGTCGACTAAACCTGGTCTCGATCAATATTTCAGAGGATAACGCATGCTAGGTCTACGTTAGGTGTGGGATTTGCTCTCATTAGGCTCATACTTTCGCATATTTCTCATACTTGATGGCCAGATTCTGAGCTTTTATTGGTTTGGATCACGTAGTATTGTGGTACCACACTGAAACAGTCTATTAAACCTGGTTTCGATCAATATTTTAGGAGATAACGCATGATAGGTCTAGGTTAGGTCTGGGATTTGCTCTCATCAGGCTCATACTTTCGCATATTTCTCATACTTGATGGCCAGATTCTGGGCTTTTTTATGGTTTGGATCACGTAGTAATTTGGTACCACACTGAAACAGTCAATCAAACCTGGTTACCATCAATATTTTAGAGGATAACGCATGTTACGTCTAGGTTAGGCCTGGGATTTGCACTGATCAGGGTCATACTTTCACATTTATCGCATACTTGTTGGCTAGATCCCGGGTTTTTTCAGGTTTGGATCACATAGTAATGTGGTACCACACTGAAGCAGTCAATTAAACCAGGTTTCGATCAATATTTTAGATGATAGCGCATGTTAGGTCTAGGTTAGGCCTGGGATTTGCTCTCAACAGGCTCATACTTTCGCATATTTCTCATACTTGATGGCCAGATTCTGGGATTTTTATGGTTTGGATCACGTAGTGATTTGGTACCACACTGAAACAGTCAATCAAACCTGGTTTCCGTCAATATATTAGAGGATAACGCATGTTAGGTCTAGGTTAGGTCTGGGGTTTGCTCTCATCAGGCTCATACTTTCGCACATGTCTCATACTTGATGGCCAGATTCTGGGCTTTTTTTTGGTTTGGATCACGTAGTAATGTGGTACCACACTGAAACAGTCGACTAAACCTGGTCACAATCAATATTTCAGAGGATAACACATGCTAGGTCTACGTTAGGTGTGGGATTTGCTCTCATCAGGCTCATACTTTCGCACATTTCTCATACTTGATGGCCAGATTCTGGGCTTTTTTTGGCTTGCATCACGTAGTAATGTGGTACCACACTGAAACAGTCTATTAAACCTGGTTTCGGTCAATATTTTAGAGGATAACGCATGTTAGGTCTAGGTTAGGTCTCGGATTTGCTCTCATCAGGCTCATACTTTCGCATATTTCTCATACTTGTTGGCCAGATCCTGGGCTTTTTCTGGATTGGATCGACGTAGTAATGTGGTGCCACACTGAAACAGTCGACTAAACCTGGTCTCGATCAATATTTCAGAGGATAACACATGCTAGGTCTGGATTAGGTCTGGGATTTGCCCTCATCAGGCTCATACTTTCGCATATTTCTCATATTTGATGGCCAGATTCTGGGCTTTTTCTGGTTGGGATCCCATAGTAATATGGTTCCACCCTGAAACAGTCCATTAAACCTGGTTTCGATCGATATTTTAGAGGATAACGCATGTTAGGTCTAGGTTAGGCCTGGGATTTGCCCTCATCAGACTCATACTTTCGCATTCTTCACATACTTGTTGAACAGATCCTGGGTTTTTTTTGGTTGGGGTCACGTAGTATTGCGGAACCACACTGAAACAGTCGACTAAACCTGGTCTCGATCAATATTTCAGAGGATAACGCATGCTAGGTCTGGATTAGGTCTGGGATTTGCCCTCATCAGGCTCATACTTTCGCATATTTCTCATACTTGATGGCCAGATTCTGGGCTTTTATTGGCTTGGATCACGTAGTATTGTGGTACCACACTGAAACAGTCTATTAAACCTGGTTTCGATCAATATTTTAGAGGATAACGCATGTTAGATATAGGTTAGGTCTGGGATTCGCTCTCATCAGGCTCATACCGACGCATATTTCTCATACTTGATGGCCAGATTCTGGGCTTTTTCCGGTTTGGATCACGTAGTAATGTGGTACGACACTGAAACTGTCGACTAATCCTGGTCTCGATCAATATTTTAGAGGATAACGCATGTTAGGTCTAGGTTAGGTCTGGGATTTGCTCTCATCAGGCTCATACTTTCGCATATTTCTCATACTTGTTGGCCAGATTCTGGGCTTTTTTTGGCTTGGATCGCGTAGTAATGTGGTACCACACTGAAACAGTCTATTAAACCTGGTTTCGATCAATATTTTAGAGGATAACGCATGTTAGGTCTAGGTTAGGTCTGGGATTTGCTCTCATCAGGCTCATACTTTCGCATATTTCTCATACTTGTTGGCCGGATTCTGGGCATTTTTTGGCTTGGATCACGTAGTAATGTGGTACCACACTGAAACAGTCTATTAAACCTGGTTTCGATCAATATTTTAGAGGATAACGCATGTTAGGTCTAGGTTAGGTCTGGGATTTGCTCTCATCAGGCTCATACTTTCGCGCATTTCTCATACTTGATGGCCGGATCCTGGGCTTTTTTTTGGATTGGATCACGTAGTAATGTGGCACCACACTGAAACAGTCGACTAAACCTGGTCTCGATCAATATTTCAGAGGATAACACATGCTAGGTCTACGTTAGGTGTGGGATTTGCTCTCAACAGGCTCATACTTTCGCATATTTCTCATACTTGTTGGCCAGATTCTGGGCTTTTTTTGGCTTGGATCACGTAGTATTGTGGTACCACACTGAAAAAGTCTATTAAACCTGGCTTCGATCAATATTTTAGAGGATAACGCATGTTAGGTCTAGGTTAGGTCTGGGATTTGCTCTCATCAGGCTCATACTTTCGCATATTTCTCATACTTGATGGCCAGATTCTGGGCTTTTTCCGGTTTGGATCACGTAGTAATGTGGCACCACACTGAAACAGTCGACTAAACCTGGTCTCGATCAATATTTCAGAGGATAACACATGCTAGGTCTACGTTAGGTGTGGGATTTGCTCTCAACAGGCTCATACTTTCGCATATTTCTCATACTTGTTGGCCAGATTCTGGGCTTTTTTTGGTTTGGATCACGTAGTAATGCGGTACCACATTGAAACAGTCCATTAAACCTGGTTTCGATCAATATTTTAGAGGATAACGCATGCTAGGTCTGCGTTAGGAGTGGGATTTGCTCTCATCAGGCTCATACTTTCGCATATTTCTCATACTTGATGGCCAGATTCTGGGCTTTTATTGGTTTGGATCACGTAGTATTGTGGTACCACACTGAAACAGTCTATTAAACCTGGTTTCGATCAATATTTTAGAGGATAACGCATGTTAGGTCTAGGTTAGGTCTGGGATTTGCTCTCATCAGGCTCATACTTTCGCATATTTCCCATACTTGATGGCCAGATTCTGGGCTTTTTCCGGTTTGGATCACGTAGTAATGTGGTACGACACTGAAACTGTCGACTAATCCTTGTCTCGATCAATATTTCAGAGGATAACGCATGCTAGGTCTACGTTAGGTGTGGGATTTGCTCTCATCAGGCTCATACTTTCGCGCATTTCTCATACTTGATGGCCAGATTCTGGGCTTTTTTTTGGATTGGATCACGTAGTAATGTAGTACCACACTGAAACAGTCGACTAAACCTGGTCTCGATCAATATTTCAGAGGATAACGCATGTTAGGTCTAGGTTAGGCCTGGGAATTGCCCTCTTCAGTCTCATACTTTCGCATTCTTCACATACTTGTTGAACAGATCCTGGGTTTTTTTTGGTTGGGGTCACGTAGTAATGCGGAACCACACTGAAACAGTCGACTAAACCTGGTCTCGATCAATATTTCAGAGGATAACGCATGCTAGGTCTGGATTAGGTCTGGGATTTGCCCTCATCAGGCTCATACTTACGCATATTTCTCATACTTGATGGCCAGATTCTGGGCTTTTATTGGCTTGGATCACGTAGTATTGTGGTACCACACTGAAACAGTCTATTAAACCTGGTTTCGATCAATATTTTAGAGGATAACGCATGTTAGATATAGGTTAGGTCTGGGATTCGCTCTCATCAGGCTCATACCGACGAATATTTCTCATACTTGTTGGCCAGATACTGGGCTTTTTTTGGCTTGGATCGCGTAGCAATGTGGTACCACACTGAAACAGTCTATTAAACCTGGTTTCGATCAATAGTTTAGAGGATAACGCATGTTAGGTCTAGGATAGGTCTGGGATTTGCTCTCATCAGGCTCATACTTTCGCATATTTCTCATACTTGATGGCCAGATTCTGGGCTTTTTCCGGTTTGGATCACGTAGTAATGTGGTACGACACTGAAACTGTCGACTAATCCTGGTCTCGATCAATATTTTAGAGGATAACGCATGATAGGTCTAGGTTAGGTCTGGGATTTGCTCTCATCAGGCTCATGCTTTCGCATATTTCTCATATTTGTTGGCCAGATTCTGGGCTTTTTCTGGTTGGGATCCCATAGTAATATGGTTCCACCCTGAAACAGTCCATTAAACCTGGTTTCGATCAATATTTTAGAGGATAACGCATGTTAGATATAGGTTAGGTCTGGGATTCGCTCTCATCAGGCTCATACCGACGAATATTTCTCATACTTGTTGGCTAGATTCTGGGCTTTTTTTGGCTTGGATCGCGTAGCAATGTGGTACGACACAGAAACAGTCGACTAAACCTGGTCTCGATCAATATTTCAGAGGATAACGCATGCTAGGTCTACGTCAGGAGTGGGATTTGCTCTCATCAGGCTCATACTTTCGCATATTTCTCATACTTGATGGCCAGATTCTGGGCTTCTTCCGGTTTGGATCACGTAGAAATGTGGTACGACACTGAAACTGTCGACTAATCCTGGTCTCGATCAATATTTCAGAGGATAACGCATGCTAGGTCTACGTTAGGTGTGGGATTTGCTCTCATCAGGCTCATACTTTCGCATATTTCTCATACTTTATGGCCAGATTCTGGCCTTTTTTTGGTTTGGATCACGTAGTAATGCGGTACCACATTGAAACAGTCCATTAAACCTGGTTTCGATCAATATTTTAGAGGATAACGCATGTTAGATCTAGGTTAGGTCTGGGATTCGCTCTCATCAGGCTCATACCGTCGCATATTTCTCATACTTGTTGGCCGGATTCTGGGCATTTTTTGGCTTGGATAACGTAGTAATGTGGTACCACACTGAAACAGTCTATTAAACCTGGTTTCGATCAATATTTTAGAGGATAACGCATGTTAGGTCTAGGTTAGGTCTGGGATTTGCTCTCATCAGGCTCATACTTTCGCGCATTTCTCATACTTGATGGCCGGATTCTGGGCTTTTTTTTGGATTGGATCACGTAGTAATGTGGCACCACACTGAAACAGTCGACTAAACCTGGTCTCGATCAATATTTCAGAGGATAACACATGCTAGGTCTACGTTAGGTGTGGGATTTGCTCTCAACAGGCTCATACTTTCGCATATTTCTCATACTTGTTGGCCAGATTCTGGGCTTTTTTTGGCTTGGATCACGTAGTATTGTGGTACCACACTGAAAAAGTCTATTAAACCTGGTTTCGATCAATATTTCAGAGGATAACGCATGATAGGTCTAGGTTAGGTCTGGGATTTGCTCTCATCAGGCTCATACTTTCGCATATTTCTCATATTTGTTGGCCAGATTCTGGGCTTTTTCTGGTTGGGATCCCATAGTAATATGGTTCCACCCTGAAACAGTCCATTAAACCTGGTTTCGATCAATATTTTAGAGGATAACGCATGTTAGATCTAGGTTAGGTCTGGGATTCGCTCTCATCAGGCTCATACCGTCGCATATTTCTCATACTTGTTGGCCGGATTCTGGGCATTTTTTGGCTTGGATCACGTAGTAATGTGGTACCACACTGAAACAGTCTATTAAACCTGGTTTCGATCAATATTTTAGAGGATAACGCATGTTAGGTCTAGGTTAGGTCTGGGATTTGCTCTCATCAGGCTCATACTTTCGCGCATTTCTCATACTTGATGGCCAGATTCTGGGCTTTTTTCCGGTTTGGATCACGTAGTAATGTGGTACGACACTGAAACTGTCGACTAATCCTGGTCTCGATCAATATTTCAGAGGATAACGCATGATAGGTCTACGTTAGGTGTGGGATTTGCTCTAATCAGGCTCATACTTTCGCATATTTCTCATACTTGTTGGCCAGATTCTGGGCTTTTTTTGGTTTGGATCACGTAGTAATGCGGTACCACATTGAAACAGTCCATTAAACCTGGTTTCGATCAATATTTTAGAGGATAACGCATGTTAGGTCTAGGTTAGGTCTGGGATTTGCTCTCATCAGGCTCATACTTTCGCGCATTTCTCATACTTGATGGCCGGATTCTGGGCTTTTTTTTGGATTGGATCACGTAGTAATGTGGCACCACACTGAAACAGTCGACTAAACCTGGTCTCGATCAATATTTCAGAGGATAACACATGCTAGGTCTACGTTAGGAGTGGGATTTGCTCTCATCAGGCTCATACTTTCGCATATTTCTCATACTTGATGGCCAGATTCTAGGCTTTTATTGGTTTGGATCACGTAGTATTGTGGTACCACACTGAAACAGTCTATTAAACCTGGTTTCGATCAATATTTTAGAGGATAACGCATGTTAGGCCCTAGGTTAGGTCTGGGATTTGCTCTCATCAGGCTCATACTTCCGCATATTTCTCATACTTGATGGCCAGATTCTGGGCTATTTCCGGTTTGGATCACGTAGTAATGTGGTACGACACTGAAACTGTCGACTAAACCTTGTCTCGATCAATATTTCAGAGGATAACGCATGCTAGGTCTACCTTGGGTGTGGGATTTGCTCTCATCAGGCTCATACTTTCGCATATTTCTCATACTTGATGGCCAGATTCTGGGCTTTTTCCGGTTTGGATCACGTAGTAATGTGGTACGACACTGAAACTGTCGACTAAACCTGGTCTCGATCAATATTTCAGAGGATAACGCATGCTAGGTCTACGTTAGGTGTGGGATTTGCTCTCATCAGGCTCATACTTTCGCGCATTTCTCATACTTGATGGCCAGTTTCTGGGCTTTTTTTTGGATTGGATCACGTAGTAATGTAGTACCACACTGAAACAGTCGACTAAGCCTGGTCTCGATCAATATTTCAGAGGATAACGCATGTTAGGTCTAGGTTAGGCCTGGGATTTGCCCTCTTCAGTCTCATACTTTCGCATTCTTCACATACTTCTTGAACAGATCCTGGGTTATTTCTGGTTTGGATCACACAGTAATGTGGTACGACACAGAAACAGTCGACTAAACCTGGTCTCGATCAATATTTCAGAGGATAACGCATGCTAGGTCTACGTCAGGAGTGGGATTTGCTCTCATCAGGCTCATACTTTCGCATATTTCTCATACTTGATGGCCAGATTCTGGGCTTTTATTGGTTTGGATCACGTAGTATTGTGGTACCACACTGAAACAGTCTATTAAACCTGGTTTCGATCAATATTTTAGAGGATAACGCATGATAGGTCTAGGTTAGGTCTGGGATTTGCTCTCATCAGGCTCATACTTTCGCATATTTCTCATACTTGATGGCCAGATTCTGGGCTTCTTCCGGTTTGGATCACGTAGAAATGTGGTACGACACTGAAACTGTCGACTAATCCTGGTCTCGATCAATATTTCAGAGGATAACGCATGCTAGGTCTACGTTAGGTGTGGGATTTGCTCTCATCAGGCTCATACTTTCGCATATTTCTCATACTTTATGGCCAGATTCTGGGCTTTTTTTGGTTTGGATCACGTAGTAATGCGGTACCACATTGAAACAGTCCATTAAACCTGGTTTCGATCAATATTTTAGAGGATAACGCATGTTAGATCTAGGTTAGGTCTGGGATTCGCTCTCATCAGGCTCATACCGTCGCATATTTCTCATACTTGTTGGCCGGATTCTGGGCATTTTTTGGCTTGGATCACGTAGTAATGTGGTACCACACTGAAACAGTCTATTAAACCTGGTTTCGATCAATATTTTAGAGGATAACGCATGTTAGGTCTGGGATTTGCTCTCATCAGGCTCATACTTTCGCGCATTTCTCATACTTGATGGCCGGATTCTGGGCTTTTTTTTGGATTGGATCACGTAGTAATGTGGCACCACACTGAAACAGTCGACTAAACCTGGTCTCGATCAATATTTCAGAGGATAACACATGCTAGGTCTACGTTAGGTGTGGGATTTGCTCTCAACAGGCTCATACTTTCGCATATTTCTCATACTTGTTGGCCAGATTCTGGGCTTTTTTTGGCTTGGATCACGTAGTATTGTGGTACCACACTGAAAAAGTCTATTAAACCTGGTTTCGATCAATATTTTAGAGGATAACGCATGTTAGGTCTAGGTTAGGTCTGGGATTTGCTCTCATCAGGCTCATACTTTCGCATATTTCTCATACTTGATGGCCAGATTCTGGGCTTTTTCCGGTTTGGATCACGTAGTAATGTGGTACGACACTGAAACTGTCGACTAATCCTGGTCTCGATCAATATTTCAGAGGATAACGCATGATAGGTCTACGTTAGGTGTGGGATTTGCTCTCATCAGGCTCATACTTTCGCATATTTCTCATACTTTATGGCCAGATTCTGGGCTTTTTTTGGTTTGGATCACGTAGTAATGCGGTACCACATTGAAACAGTCCATTAAACCTGGTTTCGATCAATATTTTAGAGGATAACGCATGCTAGGTCTACGTTAGGAGTGGGATTTGCTCTCATCAGGCTCATACTTTCGCATATTTCTCATACTTGATGGCCAGATTCTGGGCTTTTATTGGTTTGGATCACGTAGTATTGTGGTACCACACTGAAACAGTCTATTAAACCTGGTTTCGATCAATATTTTAGAGGATAACGCATGTTAGGTCTAGGTTAGGTCCGGGATTTGCTCTCATCAGGCTCATACTTTCGCATATTTCTCATACTTGATGGCCAGATTCTGGGCTTTTTCCGGTTTGGATCACGTAGTAATGTGGTACGACACTGAAACTGTCGACTAATCCTTGTCTCGATCAATATTTCAGAGGATAACGCATGCTAGGTCTACGTTAGGTGTGGGATTTGCTCTCATCAGGCTCATACTTTCGCGCATTTCTCATACTTGATGGCCAGATTCTGGGCTTTTTTTTGGATTGGATCACGTAGTAATGTAGTACCGCACTGAAACAGTCGACTAAACCTGGTCTCGATCAATATTTCAGAGGATAACGCATGTTAGGTCTAGGTTAGGCCTGGGAATTGCCCTCTTCAGTCTCATACTTTCGCATATTTCTCATACTTGATGGCCAGATTCTGGGCTTTTTCCGGTTTGGATCACGTAGTAATGTGGTACGACACTGAAACTGTCGACTAATCCTGGTCTCGATCAATATTTTAGAGGATAACGCATGATAGGTCTAGGTTAGGTCTGGGATTTGCTCTCATCAGGCTCATACTTTCGCATATTTCTCATATTTGTTGGCCAGATTCTGGGCTTTTTCTGGTTGGGATCCCATAGTAATATGGTTCCACCCTGAAACAGTCCATTAAACCTGGTTTCGATCAATATTTTAGAGGATAACGCATGTTAGATCTAGGTTAGGTCTGGGATTCGCTCTCATCAGGCTCATACCGTCGCATATTTCTCATACTTGTTGGCCGGATTCTGGGCATTTTTTGGCTTGGATCACGTATTAATGTGGTACCACGCTGAAACAGTCTATTAAACCTGGTTTCGATCAATATTTTAGAGGATAACGCATGTTAGGTCTAGGTTAGGTCTGGGATTTGCTCTCATCAGGCTCATACTTTCGCGCATTTCTCATACTTGATGGCCAGATTCTGGGCTTTTTTCCGGGTTGGATCACGTAGTAATGTGGTACGACACTGAAACTGTCGACTAATCCTGGTCTCGATCAATATTTCAGAGGATAACGCAGGATAGGTCTACGTTAGGTGTGGGATTTGCTCTCATCAGGCTCATACTCTCGCATATTTCTCATACTTGTTGGCCAGATTCTGGGCTTTTTTTGGCTTGGATCACGTAGTAATGCGGTACCACATTGAAACAGTCCATTAAACCTGGTTTCGATCAATATTTTAGAGGATAACGCATGCTAGGTCTACGTTACGAGTGGGATTTGCTCTCATCAGGCTCATACTTTCGCATATTTCTCATACTTGATGGCCAGATTCTAGGCTTTTATTGGTTTGGATCACGTAGTATTGTGGTACCACACTGAAACAGTCTATTAAACCTGGTTTCGATCAATATTTTAGAGGATAACGCATGTTAGGTCTAGGTTAGGTCTGGAATTTGCTCTCATCAGGCTCATACTTCCGCATATTACTCATACTTGATGGCCAGATTCTGGGCTTTTTCCGGTTTGGATCACGTAGTAATGTGGTACAACACTGAAACTGTCGACTAAACCTTGTCTCGATCAATATTTCAGAGGATAACGCATGCTAGGTCTACGTTAGGTGTGGGATTTGCTCTCATCAGGCTCATACTTTCGCGCATTTCTCATACTTGATGGCCAGATTCTGGGCTTTTTTTTGGATTGGATCACGTAGTAATGTAGTACCACACTGAAACAGTCGACTAAACCTGGTCTCGATCAATATTTCAGAGGATAACGCATGTTAGGTCTAGGTTAGGCCTGGGAATTGCCCTCTTCAGTCTCATACTTTCGCATTCTTCACATACTTGTTGAACAGATCCTGGGTTTTTTTTGGTTGGGGTCACGTAGTAATGCGGAACCACACTGAAACAGTCGACTAAACCTGGTCTCGATCAATATTTCAGAGGATAACGCATGCCAGGTCTGGATTAGGTCTGGGATTTGCCCTCATCAGGCTCATACTTTCGCATATTTCTCATACTTGATGGCCAGATTCTGGGCTTTTATTGGCTTGGATCACGTAGTATTGTGGTACCACACTGAAACAGTCTATTAAACCTAGTTTCGATCAATATTTTAGAGGATAACGCATGTTAGATATAGGTTAGGTCTGGGATTCGCTCTCATCAGGCTCATACCGACGAATATTTCTCATACTTGTTGGCCAGATTCTGGGCTTTTTTTGGCTTGGATCGCGTAGTAATGTGGTACCACACTGAAACAGTCTATTAATCCTGGTTTCGATCAATATTTTAGAGGATAACGCATGTTAGGTCTAGGTTAGGTCTGGGATTTGCTCTCATCAGGCTCATGCTTTCGCATATTTCTCATACTTGATGGCCAGATTCTGGGCTATTTCCGATTTGGATCACGTAGTAATGTGGTACGACACTGAAACTGTCGACTAATCCTGGTCTCGATCAATATTTTAGAGTGTAACGCATGATAGGTCTAGGTTAGGTCTGGGATTTGCTCTCATCAGGCTCATACTTTCGCATATTTCTCATATTTGATGGCCAGATTCTTGGCTTTTTCTGGTTGGGATCCCATAGTAATATGGTTCCACCCTGAAACAGTCCATTAAACCTGGTTTCGATCGATATTTTAGAGGATAACGCATGTTAGGTCTAGGTTAGGCCTGGGATTTGCCCTCATCAGACTCATACTTTCGCATTCTTCACATACTTGTTGAACAGATCCTGGGTTTTTTTTGGTTGGGGTCACGTAGTAATGCGGAACCACACTGAAACAGTCGACTAAACCTGGTCTCGATCAATATTTCAGAGGATAACGCATGCTAGGTCTGGATTAGGTCTGGGATTTGCCCTCATCAGGCTCATACTTTCGCATATTTCTCATACTTGATGGCCAGATTCTGGGCTTTTAATGGCTTGGATCACGTAGTATTGTGGTACCACACTGAAACAGTCTATTAAACCTGGTTTCGATCAATATTTTAGAGGATAACGCATGTTAGGTCTACGTTAGGAGTGGGATTTGCTCTCATCAGGCTCATACTTTCGCATATTTCTCATACTTGATGGCCAGATTCTGGGCTTTTATTGGTTTGGATCACGTAGTATTGTGGTACCTCACTGAAACAGTCTATTAAACCTGGTTTCGATCAATATTTTAGAGGATAACGCATGTTAGGTCTAGGTTAGGTCTGGGATTTGCTCTCATCAGGCTCATACTTTCGCATATTTCTCATACTTGATGGCCAGATTCTGGGCTTTTTTTTGGATTGGATCGACGTAGTAATGTGGTACCACACTGAAACAGTCGACTAAACCTGGTCTCGATCAATATTTCAGAGGATAACGCATGTTAGGTCTAGGTTAGGCCTGGGATTTGCCCTCTTCAGTCTCAGACTTTCGCATTCTTCACATACTTCTTGAACAGATCCTGGGTTATTTCTGGTTTGGATCACACAGTAACGTGGTACGACACAGAAACAGTCGACTAAACCTGGTCTCGATCAATATTTCAGAGGATAACGCATGCTAGGTCTAGGTTAGGTCTGGGATTTGCCCTCATCAGGCTCATACTATCGCATATTTCTCATACTTGATGGCCAGATTCTGGGCTTTTATTGGCTTGGATCACGTAGTATTGTGGTACCACACTGAAACAGTCTATTAAACCTGGTTTCGATCAATATTTTAGAGGATAACGCATGTTAGGTCTAGGTTAGGTCTGGGATTTGCTCTCATCAGGCTCATACTTTCGCATATTTCTCATACTTGTTGGCCAGATTCTGGGCTTTTTTTGGCTTGGATCGCGTAGTAATGTGGTACCACACTGAAACAGTCTATTAAACCTGGTTTCGATCAATATTTTAGAGGATAACGCATGTTAGGTCTAGGTTAGGTCTGGGATTTGCTCTCATCAGGCTCATACTTTCGCATATTTCTCATACTTGATGGCCAGATTCTGGGCTTTTTCCGGTTTGGATCACGTAGTAATGTGGTACGACACTGAAACTGTCGACTAAACCTGGTCTCGATCAATCTTTCAGAGGATAACGCATGCTAGGTCTACGTTAGGTGTGGGATTTGCTCTCATCAGGCTCATACTTTCGCGCATATCTCATACTTGATGGCCAGATTCTGGGCTTTTTTTTGGATTGGATCACGTAGTAATGTAGTACCACACTGAAACAGTCAATCAAACCTGGTTTCCATCAATATTTTAGAGGATAACGCATGTTACGTCTAGGTTAGGCCTGGGATTTGCACTGATCAGGGTCAAACTTTCACATTTTTCGCATACTTGTTGGCTAGATCCCGGGTTTTTTCAGGTTTGGATCACATAGTAATGTGGTACCACACTGAAGCAGTCAATTAAACCAGGTTTCGATCAATATTTTAGATGATAGCGCATGTTAGGTCTAGGTTAGGCCTGGGATTTGCGCTCAACAGGCTCATACTTTCGCATATTTCTCATACTTGATGGCCAGATTCTGGGCTTTTTTATGGTTTGGATCACGTAGTAATTTGGTACCACACTGAAACAGTCAATCAAACCTGGTTTCCATCAATATTTTAGAGGATAACGCATGTTAGGTCTAGGTTAGGTCTGGGATTTGCTCTCATCAGGCTCATACTTTCGCACATGTCTCATACTTGATGGCCAGATTCTGGGCTTTTTTTTGGTTTGGATCATGTAGTAATGTGGTACCACACTGAAACAGTCGACTAAACCTGGTCACAATCAATATTTCAGAGGATAACACATGCTAGGTCTACGTTAGGTGTGGGATTTGCTCTCATCAGGCTCATACTTTCGCATATTTCTCATACTTGATGGCCAGATTCTGGGCTTTTTTTGGCTTGCATCACGTAGTAATGTGGTACCACACTGAAACAGTCTATTAAACCTGGTTTCGATCAATATTTTAGAGGATAACGCATGTTAGGTCTAGGTTAGGTCTCGGATTTGCTCTCATCAGGCTCATACTTTCGCATATTTCTCATACTTGTTGGCCAGATCCTGGGCTTTTTCTGGATTGGATCGACGTAGTAATGTGGTACCACACTGAAACAGTCGACTAAACCTGGTCTCGATCAATATTTCAGAGGATAACACATGTTAGATCTAGGTTAGGCCTGGGATTTGCCCTCTTCAGTCTCATACTTTCGCATTCTTCACATACTTCTTGAACAGATCCTGGGTTATTTCTGGTTTGGATCACACAGTAATGTGGTACGACACAGAAACAGTCGACTAAACCTGGTCTCGATCAATATTTCAGAGGATAACGCATGCTAGGTCTACGTTAGGAGTGGGATTTGCTCTCATCAGGCTCATACTTTCGCACATGTCTCATACTTGATGGCCAGATTCTGGGCTTTTTTATGGTTTGGATCACGTAGTAATTTGGTACCACACTGAAACAGTCAATCAAACCTGGTTTCCATCAATATTTTAGAGGATAACGCATGTTACGTCTAGGTTAGGCCTGGGATTTGCACTGATCAGGGTCAAACTTTCACATTTTTCGCATACTTGTTGGCTAGATCCCGGGTTTTTTCAGGTTTGGATCACATAGTAATGTGGTACCACACTGAAACAGTCGACTAAACCTGGTCCCAATCAATATTTCAGAGGATAACACATGCTAGGTCTACGTTAGGTGTGGGATTTGCTCTCATCAGGCTCATACTTTCGCACATGTCTCATACTTGATGGCCAGATTCTGGGCTTTTTTATGGTTTGGATCACGTAGTAATTTGGTACCACACTGAAACAGTCAATCAAACCTGGTCTCGATCAATATTTTAGAGGATAACGCATGTTAGGTCTGGATTAGTTCTGGGATTTGCTCTCATCAGGCTCATACTTTCACATATTTCTCATATTTGATGGCCAGATTCTGGGCTTTTTATGGTTGGGAGCACATAGTAATATGGTTCCACCCTGAAACAGTCCATTAAACCTGGTTTCGATCGATATTTTAGAGGATAACGCATGTTATGTCTAGGTTAGGCCTGGGATTTGCACTGATCAGGGTCATACTTTCACATTTTTCGCATACTTGTTGGCTAGATCCCGGGTTTTTTCAGGTTTGGATCACATAGTAATGTGGTACCACACTGAAGTAGTCGATTAAACCAGGTTTCGATCAATATTTTAGATGATAGCGCATGTTAGGTCTAGGTTAGGCCTGGGATTTGCTCTCATCAGGCTGATACTTTCGCATATTTCTCATACTTGATGGCCAGATTCTGGGCTTTTTTATGGTTTGGATCACGTAGTAATTTGGTACCACACTGAAACAGTCAATCAAACCTGGTTTCCATCAATATTTTAGAGGATAGCGCATGTTAGGTCTAGGTTAGGTCTGGGATTTGCTCTCATCAGGCTCATACTTTCGCACATGTCTCATACTTGATGGCCAGATTCTGGGCTTTTTTTTGGTTGGGATCCCATAGTAATATGGTTCCACCCTGAAACAGTCCATTAAACCTGGTTTCGATCGATATTTTAGAGGATAACGCATGTTAGGTCTAGGTAAGGCCTGGGATTTGCCCTCATCAGACTCATACTATCGCATTCTTCACATACTTGTTGAACAGATCCTGGGTTTTTTTTGGTTGGGGTCACGTAGTAATGCGGAACCACACTGAAACAGTCGACTAAACCTGGTCTCGATCAATATTTCAGAGGATAACGCATGCTAGGTCTGGATTAGGACTGGGATTTGCTCTCATCAGGCTCATACTTTCGCATATTTCTCATACTTGATGGCCAGATTCTGGGCTTTCATTGGCTTGGATCACGTAGTATTGTGGTACCACACTGAAACAGTCTATTAAACCTGGTTTCGATCAATATTTTAGAGGATAACGCATGTTAGGTCTAGGTTAGGTCTGGGATTTGCTCTCATCAGGCTCATACTTTCGCATATTTCTCATACTTGTTGGCCAGATTCTGGGCTTTTTTTGGCTTGGATCGCGTAGTAATGTGGTACCACACTGAAACAGTCTATTAAACCTGGTTTCGATCAATATTATAGAGGATAACGAATGTTAGGTCTAGGTTAGGTCTGGGATTTGCTCTCATCAGGCTCATACTTTCGCATATTTCTCATACTTGATGGCCAGATTCTGGGCTTTTTCCGGTTTGGATCACGTAGTAATGTGGTACGACACTGAAACTGTCGATTAATCCTTGTCTCGATCAATATTTCAGAGGATAACGCATGCTAGGTCTACGTTAGGTGTGGGATTTGCACTCATCAGGCTCATACTTTCGCGCATTTCTCATACTTGATGGCCAGATTCTGGGCTTTTTTTTGGATTGGATCACGTAGTAATGTAGTACCACACTGAAACAGTCGACTAAACCTGGTCTCGATCAATATTTCAGAGGATAACGCATGTTAGGTCTAGGTTAGGCCTGGGATTTGCCCTCTTCAGTCTCATACTTTCGCATTCTTCACATACTTCTTGAACAGATCCTGGGTTATTTCTGGTTTGGATCACACAGTAATGTGGTACGACACAGAAACAGTCGACTAAACCTGGTCTCGATCAATATTTCAGAGGATAACGCATGCTAGGTCTACGTTAGGTGTGGGATTTGCTCTCATTAGGCTCATACTTTCGCATATTTCTCATACTTGATGGCCAGATTCTGGGCTTTTATTGGTTTGGATCACGTAGTATTGTGGTACCACACTGAAACAGTCTATTAAACCTGGTTTCGATCAATATTTTAGGAGATAACGCATGATAGGTCTAGGTTAGGTCTGGGATTTGCTCTCATCAGGCTCATACTTTCGCATATTTCTCATACTTGATGGCCAGATTCTGGGCTTTTTCCGGTTTGGATCACGTAGTAATGTGGTACGACACTGAAACTGTCGATTAATCCTTGTCTCGATCAATATTTCAGAGGATAACGCATGCTAGGTCTACGTTAGGTGTGGGATTTGCACTCATCAGGCTCATACTTTCGCGCATTTCTCATACTTGATGGCCAGATTCTGGGCTTTTTTTTGGATTGGATCACGTAGTAATGTAGCACCACACTGAAACAGTCGACTAAACCTGGTCTCGATCAATATTTCAGAGGATAACGCATGTTAGGTCTAGGTTAGGCCTGGGATTTGCCCTCTTCAGTCTCATACTTTCGCATTCTTCACATACTTCTTGAACAGATCCTGGGTTATTTCTGGTTTGGATCACACAGTAATGTGGTACGACACAGAAACAGTCGACTAAACCTGGTCTCGATCAATATTTCAGAGGATAACGCATGCTAGGTCTACGTTAGGTGTGGGATTTGCTCTCATTAGGCTCATACTTTCGCATATTTCTCATACTTGATGGCCAGATTCTGAGCTTTTATTGGTTTGGATCACGTAGTATTGTGGTACCACACTGAAACAGTCTATTAAACCTGGTTTCGATCAATATTTTAGGAGATAACGCATGATAGGTCTAGGTTAGGTCTGGGATTTGCTCTCATCAGGCTCATACTTTCGCATATTTCTCATACTTGATGGCCAGATTCTGGGCTTTTTTATGGTTTGGATCACGTAGTAATTTGGTACCACACTGAAACAGTCAATCAAACCTGGTTACCATCAATATTTTAGAGGATAACGCATGTTACGTCTAGGTTAGGCCTGGGATTTGCACTGATCAGGGTCATACTTTCACATTTATCGCATACTTGTTGGCTAGATCCCGGGTTTTTTCAGGTTTGGATCACATAGTAATGTGGTACCACACTGAAGCAGTCAATTAAACCAGGTTTCGATCAATATTTTAGATGATAGCGCATGTTAGGTCTAGGTTAGGCCTGGGATTTGCTCTCAACAGGCTCATACTTTCGCATATTTCTCATACTTGATGGCCAGATTCTGGGATTTTTATGGTTTGGATCACGTAGTGATTTGGTACCACACTGAAACAGTCAATCAAACCTGGTTTCCGTCAATATATTAGAGGATAACGCATGTTAGGTCTAGGTTAGGTCTGGGGTTTGCTCTCATCAGGCTCATACTTTCGCACATGTCTCATACTTGATGGCCAGATTCTGGGCTTTTTTTTGGTTTGGATCACGTAGTAATGTGGTACCACACTGAAACAGTCGACTAAACCTGGTCACAATCAATATTTCAGAGGATAACACATGCTAGGTCTACGTTAGGTGTGGGATTTGCTCTCATCAGGCTCATACTTTCGCACATTTCTCATACTTGATGGCCAGATTCTGGGCTTTTTTTGGCTTGCATCACGTAGTAATGTGGTACCACACTGAAACAGTCTATTAAACCTGGTTTCGGTCAATATTTTAGAGGATAACGCATGTTAGGTCTAGGTTAGGTCTCGGATTTGCTCTCATCAGGCTCATACTTTCGCATATTTCTCATACTTGTTGGCCAGATCCTGGGCTTTTTCTGGATTGGATCGACGTAGTAATGTGGTGCCACACTGAAACAGTCGACTAAACCTGGTCTCGATCAATATTTCAGAGGATAACACATGCTAGGTCTGGATTAGGTCTGGGATTTGCCCTCATCAGGCTCATACTTTCGCATATTTCTCATATTTGATGGCCAGATTCTGGGCTTTTTCTGGTTGGGATCCCATAGTAATATGGTTCCACCCTGAAACAGTCCATTAAACCTGGTTTCGATCGATATTTTAGAGGATAACGCATGTTAGGTCTAGGTTAGGCCTGGGATTTGCCCTCATCAGACTCATACTTTCGCATTCTTCACATACTTGTTGAACAGATCCTGGGTTTTTTTTGGTTGGGGTCACGTAGTATTGCGGAACCACACTGAAACAGTCGACTAAACCTGGTCTCGATCAATATTTCAGAGGATAACGCATGCTAGGTCTGGATTAGGTCTGGGATTTGCCCTCATCAGGCTCATACTTTCGCATATTTCTCATACTTGATGGCCAGATTCTGGGCTTTTATTGGCTTGGATCACGTAGTATTGTGGTACCACACTGAAACAGTCTATTAAACCTGGTTTCGATCAATATTTTAGAGGATAACGCATGTTAGATATAGGTTAGGTCTGGGATTCGCTCTCATCAGGCTCATACCGACGCATATTTCTCATACTTGATGGCCAGATTCTGGGCTTTTTCCGGTTTGGATCACGTAGTAATGTGGTACGACACTGAAACTGTCGACTAATCCTGGTCTCGATCAATATTTTAGAGGATAACGCATGATAGGTCTAGGTTAGGTCTGGGATTTGCTCTCATCAGGCTCATACTTTCGCATATTTCTCATATTTGATGGCCAGATTCTGGGCTTTTTCTAGTTGGGATCCCATAGTAATATGGTTCCACCCTGAAACAGTCCATTAAACCTGGTTTCGATCGTTATTTTAGAGGATAACGCATGTTAGGTCTAGGTTAGGCCTGGGATTTGCCCTCATCAGACTCATACTTTCGCATTCTTCACATACTTCTTGAACAGATCGTGGGTTATTTCTGGTTTGGATCACACAGTAATGTGGTACGACACAGAAACAGTCGACTAAACCTGGTCTCGATCAATATTTCAGAGGATAACGCATGCTAGGTCTACGTTAGGAGTGGGATTTGCTCTCATCAGGCTCATACTTTCGCACATTTCTCATACTTGATGGCCAGATTCTGGGCTTTTTTTGGCTTGCATCACGTAGTAATGTGGTACCACACTGAAACAGTCTATTAAACCTGGTTTCGATCAATATTTTAGAGGATAACGCATGTTAGGTCTACGTTAGGAGTGGGATTTGCTCTCATCAGGCTCATACTTTCGCATATTTCTCATACTTGTTGGCCAGATCCTGGGCTTTTTCTGGATTGGATCGACGTAGTAATGTGGTGCCACACTGAAACAGTCGACTAAACCTGGTCTCGATCAATATTTCAGAGGATAACACATGCTAGGTCTGGATTAGGTCTGGGATTTGCCCTCATCAGGCTCATACTTTCGCATATTTCTCATATTTGATGGCCAGATTCTGGGCTTTTTCTGGTTGGGATCCCATAGTAATATGGTTCCACCCTGAAACAGTCCATTAAACCTGGTTTCGATCGATATTTTAGAGGATAACGCATGTTAGGTCTAGGTTAGGCCTGGGATTTGCCCTCATCAGACTCATACTTTCGCATTCGTCAGATACTTGTTGAACAGATCCTGGGTTTTTTTTGGTTGGGGTCACGTAGTAATGCGGAACCACACTGAAACAGTCGACTAAACCTGGTCTCGATCAATATTTCAGAGGATAACGCATGCTAGGTCTGGATTAGGTCTGGGATTTGCCCTCATCAGGCTCATACTTTCGCATATTTCTCATACTTGATGGCCAGATTCTGGGCTTTTATTGGCTTGGATCACGTAGTATTGCGGTACCACACTGAAACAGTCTAGTAAACCTGGTTTCGATCAATATTTTAGAGGATAACGCATGTTAGGTCTAGGTTAGGTCTGGGATTTGCTCTCATCAGGCTCATACTTTCGCATATTTCTCATACTTGTTGGCCAGATTCTGGGCTTTTTTTGGCTTGGATCGCGTAGTAATGTGGTACCACACTGAAACAGTCTATTAAACCTGGTTTCGATCAATATTTTAGAGGATAACGCATGTTAGATATAGGTTAGGTCTGGGATTCGCTCTCATCAGGCTCATACCGACGCATATTTCTCATACTTGATGGCCAGATTCTGGGCTTTTTCCGGTTTGGATCACGTAGTAATGTGGTACGACACTGAAACTGTCGACTAATCCTGGTCTCGATCAATATTTTAGAGGATAACGCATGATAGGTCTAGGTTAGGTCTGGGATTTGCTCTCATCAGGCTCATACTTTCGCATATTTCTCATATTTGATGTCCAGATTCTGGGCTTTTTCTGGTTGGGATCCCATAGTAATATGGTTCCACCCTGAAACAGTCCATTAAACCTGGTTTCGATCAATATTTCAGAGGATAACGCATGTTAGGTCTAGGTTAGGCCTGGGATTTGCCCCCTTCAGTCTCATACTTTCGCATTCTTCACATACTTCTTGAACAGATCCTGGGTTATTTCTGGTTTGGATCACACAGTAATGTGGTACGACACAGAAACAGTCGACTAAACCTGGTCTCGATCAATATTTCAGAGGATAACACATGCTAGGTCTACGTTAGGTGTGGGATTTGCTCTCATCAGGCTCATACTTTCGCATATTTCTCATACTTGATGGCCATATTCTGGGCTTTTCTTGGCTTGCATCACGTAGTAATGTGGTACCACACTGAAACAGTCTATTAAACCTGGTTTCGATCAATATTTTAGAGGATAACGCATGTTAGGTCTAGGTTAGGTCTCGGATTTGCTCTCATCAGGCTCATACTTTCGCATATGTCTCATACTTGATGGCCAGATTCTGGGCTTTGTTTTGGTTTGGATCACGTAGTAATGTGGTACCAAACTGAAACAGTCGACTAAACCTGGTCACAATCAATATTTCAGAGGATAACACATGCTAGGTCTACGTTAGGTGTGGGATTTGCTCTCATCAGGCTCATACTTTCGCATATTTCTCATACTTGATGGCCAGATTCTGGACTTTTTTTGGCTTGCATCACGTAGTAATGTGGTACCACACTGAAACAGTCTATTAAACCTGGTTTCGATCAATATTTTAGAGGATAACGCATGTTAGGTCTAGGTTAGGTCTCGGATTTGCTCTCATCAGGCTCATACTTTCGCATATTTCTCATACTTGTTGGCCAGATCCTGGGCTTTTTCTGGATTGGATCGACGTAGTAATGTGGTACCACACTGAAACAGTCGACTAAACCTGGTCTCGATCAATATTTCAGAGGATAACGCATGCTAGGTCTGGATTAGGTCTGGGATTTGCCCTCATCAGGCTCATACTTTCGCATATTTCTCATATTTGATGGCCAGATTCTGGGCTTTTTCTGGTTGGGATCCCATAGTAATATGGTTCCACCCTGAAACAGTCCATTAAACCTGGTCTCGATCAATATTTCAGAGGATAACGCATGTTAGGTCTAGGTTAGGCCTGGGATTTGCCCTCTTCAGTCTCATACTTTCGCATTCTTCACATACTTCTTGAACAGATCCTGGGTTATTTCTGGTTTGGATCACACAGTAATGTGGTACGACACAGAAACAGTCGACTAAACCTGGTCTCGATCAATATTTCAGAGGATAACGCATGCTAGGTCTACGTTAGGTGTGGGATTTGCTCTCATTAGGCTCATACTTTCGCATATTTCTCATACTTGATGGCCAGATTCTGAGCTTTTATTGGTTTGGATCACGTAGTATTGTGGTACCACACTGAAACAGTCTATTAAACCTGGTTTCGATCAATATTTTAGGAGATAACGCATGATAGGTCTAGGTTAGGTCTGGGATTTGCTCTCATCAGGCTCATACTTTCGCATATTTCTCATACTTGATGGCCAGATTCTGGGCTTTTTTATGGTTTGGATCACGTAGTAATTTGGTACCACACTGAAACAGTCAATCAAACCTGGTTACCATCAATATTTTAGAGGATAACGCATGTTACGTCTAGGTTAGGCCTGGGATTTGCACTGATCAGGGTCATACTTTCACATTTATCGCATACTTGTTGGCTAGATCCCGGGTTTTTTCAGGTTTGGATCACATAGTAATGTGGTACCACACTGAAGCAGTCAATTAAACCAGGTTTCGATCAATATTTTAGATGATAGCGCATGTTAGGTCTAGGTTAGGCCTGGGATTTGCTCTCAACAGGCTCATACTTTCGCATATTTCTCATACTTGATGGCCAGATTCTGGGATTTTTATGGTTTGGATCACGTAGTGATTTGGTACCACACTGAAACAGTCAATCAAACCTGGTTTCCGTCAATATATTAGAGGATAACGCATGTTAGGTCTAGGTTAGGTCTGGGGTTTGCTCTCATCAGGCTCATACTTTCGCACATGTCTCATACTTGATGGCCAGATTCTGGGCTTTTTTTTGGTTTGGATCACGTAGTAATGTGGTACCACACTGAAACAGTCGACTAAACCTGGTCACAATCAATATTTCAGAGGATAACACATGCTAGGTCTACGTTAGGTGTGGGATTTGCTCTCATCAGGCTCATACTTTCGCACATTTCTCATACTTGATGGCCAGATTCTGGGCTTTTTTTGGCTTGCATCACGTAGTAATGTGGTACCACACTGAAACAGTCTATTAAACCTGGTTTCGGTCAATATTTTAGAGGATAACGCATGTTAGGTCTAGGTTAGGTCTCGGATTTGCTCTCATCAGGCTCATACTTTCGCATATTTCTCATACTTGTTGGCCAGATCCTGGGCTTTTTCTGGATTGGATCGACGTAGTAATGTGGTGCCACACTGAAACAGTCGACTAAACCTGGTCTCGATCAATATTTCAGAGGATAACACATGCTAGGTCTGGATTAGGTCTGGGATTTGCCCTCATCAGGCTCATACTTTCGCATATTTCTCATATTTGATGGCCAGATTCTGGGCTTTTTCTGGTTGGGATCCCATAGTAATATGGTTCCACCCTGAAACAGTCCATTAAACCTGGTTTCGATCGATATTTTAGAGGATAACGCATGTTAGGTCTAGGTTAGGCCTGGGATTTGCCCTCATCAGACTCATACTTTCGCATTCTTCACATACTTGTTGAACAGATCCTGGGTTTTTTTTGGTTGGGGTCACGTAGTATTGCGGAACCACACTGAAACAGTCGACTAAACCTGGTCTCGATCAATATTTCAGAGGATAACGCATGCTAGGTCTGGATTAGGTCTGGGATTTGCCCTCATCAGGCTCATACTTTCGCATATTTCTCATACTTGATGGCCAGATTCTGGGCTTTTATTGGCTTGGATCACGTAGTATTGTGGTACCACACTGAAACAGTCTATTAAACCTGGTTTCGATCAATATTTTAGAGGATAACGCATGTTAGATATAGGTTAGGTCTGGGATTCGCTCTCATCAGGCTCATACCGACGCATATTTCTCATACTTGATGGCCAGATTCTGGGCTTTTTCCGGTTTGGATCACGTAGTAATGTGGTACGACACTGAAACTGTCGACTAATCCTGGTCTCGATCAATATTTTAGAGGATAACGCATGATAGGTCTAGGTTAGGTCTGGGATTTGCTCTCATCAGGCTCATACTTTCGCATATTTCTCATATTTGATGGCCAGATTCTGGGCTTTTTCTAGTTGGGATCCCATAGTAATATGGTTCCACCCTGAAACAGTCCATTAAACCTGGTTTCGATCGTTATTTTAGAGGATAACGCATGTTAGGTCTAGGTTAGGCCTGGGATTTGCCCTCATCAGACTCATACTTTCGCATTCTTCACATACTTCTTGAACAGATCGTGGGTTATTTCTGGTTTGGATCACACAGTAATGTGGTACGACACAGAAACAGTCGACTAAACCTGGTCTCGATCAATATTTCAGAGGATAACGCATGCTAGGTCTACGTTAGGAGTGGGATTTGCTCTCATCAGGCTCATACTTTCGCACATTTCTCATACTTGATGGCCAGATTCTGGGCTTTTTTTGGCTTGCATCACGTAGTAATGTGGTACCACACTGAAACAGTCTATTAAACCTGGTTTCGATCAATATTTTAGAGGATAACGCATGTTAGGTCTACGTTAGGAGTGGGATTTGCTCTCATCAGGCTCATACTTTCGCATATTTCTCATACTTGTTGGCCAGATCCTGGGCTTTTTCTGGATTGGATCGACGTAGTAATGTGGTGCCACACTGAAACAGTCGACTAAACCTGGTCTCGATCAATATTTCAGAGGATAACACATGCTAGGTCTGGATTAGGTCTGGGATTTGCCCTCATCAGGCTCATACTTTCGCATATTTCTCATATTTGATGGCCAGATTCTGGGCTTTTTCTGGTTGGGATCCCATAGTAATATGGTTCCACCCTGAAACAGTCCATTAAACCTGGTTTCGATCGATATTTTAGAGGATAACGCATGTTAGGTCTAGGTTAGGCCTGGGATTTGCCCTCATCAGACTCATACTTTCGCATTCGTCAGATACTTGTTGAACAGATCCTGGGTTTTTTTTGGTTGGGGTCACGTAGTAATGCGGAACCACACTGAAACAGTCGACTAAACCTGGTCTCGATCAATATTTCAGAGGATAACGCATGCTAGGTCTGGATTAGGTCTGGGATTTGCCCTCATCAGGCTCATACTTTCGCATATTTCTCATACTTGATGGCCAGATTCTGGGCTTTTATTGGCTTGGATCACGTAGTATTGCGGTACCACACTGAAACAGTCTAGTAAACCTGGTTTCGATCAATATTTTAGAGGATAACGCATGTTAGGTCTAGGTTAGGTCTGGGATTTGCTCTCATCAGGCTCATACTTTCGCATATTTCTCATACTTGTTGGCCAGATTCTGGGCTTTTTTTGGCTTGGATCGCGTAGTAATGTGGTACCACACTGAAACAGTCTATTAAACCTGGTTTCGATCAATATTTTAGAGGATAACGCATGTTAGATATAGGTTAGGTCTGGGATTCGCTCTCATCAGGCTCATACCGACGCATATTTCTCATACTTGATGGCCAGATTCTGGGCTTTTTCCGGTTTGGATCACGTAGTAATGTGGTACGACACTGAAACTGTCGACTAATCCTGGTCTCGATCAATATTTTAGAGGATAACGCATGATAGGTCTAGGTTAGGTCTGGGATTTGCTCTCATCAGGCTCATACTTTCGCATATTTCTCATATTTGATGTCCAGATTCTGGGCTTTTTCTGGTTGGGATCCCATAGTAATATGGTTCCACCCTGAAACAGTCCATTAAACCTGGTTTCGATCAATATTTCAGAGGATAACGCATGTTAGGTCTAGGTTAGGCCTGGGATTTGCCCCCTTCAGTCTCATACTTTCGCATTCTTCACATACTTCTTGAACAGATCCTGGGTTATTTCTGGTTTGGATCACACAGTAATGTGGTACGACACAGAAACAGTCGACTAAACCTGGTCTCGATCAATATTTCAGAGGATAACACATGCTAGGTCTACGTTAGGTGTGGGATTTGCTCTCATCAGGCTCATACTTTCGCATATTTCTCATACTTGATGGCCATATTCTGGGCTTTTCTTGGCTTGCATCACGTAGTAATGTGGTACCACACTGAAACAGTCTATTAAACCTGGTTTCGATCAATATTTTAGAGGATAACGCATGTTAGGTCTAGGTTAGGTCTCGGATTTGCTCTCATCAGGCTCATACTTTCGCATATGTCTCATACTTGATGGCCAGATTCTGGGCTTTGTTTTGGTTTGGATCACGTAGTAATGTGGTACCAAACTGAAACAGTCGACTAAACCTGGTCACAATCAATATTTCAGAGGATAACACATGCTAGGTCTACGTTAGGTGTGGGATTTGCTCTCATCAGGCTCATACTTTCGCATATTTCTCATACTTGATGGCCAGATTCTGGACTTTTTTTGGCTTGCATCACGTAGTAATGTGGTACCACACTGAAACAGTCTATTAAACCTGGTTTCGATCAATATTTTAGAGGATAACGCATGTTAGGTCTAGGTTAGGTCTCGGATTTGCTCTCATCAGGCTCATACTTTCGCATATTTCTCATACTTGTTGGCCAGATCCTGGGCTTTTTCTGGATTGGATCGACGTAGTAATGTGGTACCACACTGAAACAGTCGACTAAACCTGGTCTCGATCAATATTTCAGAGGATAACGCATGCTAGGTCTGGATTAGGTCTGGGATTTGCCCTCATCAGGCTCATACTTTCGCATATTTCTCATATTTGATGGCCAGATTCTGGGCTTTTTCTGGTTGGGATCCCATAGTAATATGGTTCCACCCTGAAACAGTCCATTAAACCTGGTCTCGATCAATATTTCAGAGGATAACGCATGTTAGGTCTAGGTTAGGCCTGGGATTTGCCCTCTTCAGTCTCATACTTTCGCATTCTTCACATACTTCTTGAACAGATCCTGGGTTATTTCTGGTTTGGATCACACAGTAATGTGGTACGACACAGAAACAGTCGACTAAACCTGGTCTCGATCAATATTTCAGAGGATAACGCATGCTAGGTCTACGTTAGGTGTGGGATTTGCTCTCATTAGGCTCATACTTTCGCATATTTCTCATACTTGATGGCCAGATTCTGGGCTTTTATTGGTTTGGATCACGTAGTATTGTGGTACCACACTGAAACAGTCTATTAAACCTGGTTTCGATCAATATTTTAGGAGATAACGCATGATAGGTCTAGGTTAGGTCTGGGATTTGCTCTCATCAGGCTCATACTTTCGCATATTTCTCATACTTGATGGCCAGATTCTGGGCTTTTTTATGGTTTGGATCACGTAGTAATTTGGTACCACACTGAAACAGTCAATCAAACCTGGTTACCATCAATATTTTAGAGGATAACGCATGTTACGTCTAGGTTAGGCCTGGGATTTGCACTGATCAGGGTCATACTTTCACATTTATCGCATACTTGTTGGCTAGATCCCGGGTTTTTTCAGGTTTGGATCACATAGTAATGTGGTACCACACTGAAGCAGTCAATTAAACCAGGTTTCGATCAATATTTTAGATGATAGCGCATGTTAGGTCTAGGTTAGGCCTGGGATTTGCTCTCAACAGGCTCATACTTTCGCATATTTCTCATACTTGATGGCCAGATTCTGGGATTTTTATGGTTTGGATCACGTAGTGATTTGGTACCACACTGAAACAGTCAATCAAACCTGGTTTCCGTCAATATTTTAGAGGATAACGCATGTTAGGTCTAGGTTAGGTCTGGGGTTTGCTCTCATCAGGCTCATACTTTCGCACATGTCTCATACTTGATGGCCAGATTCTGGGCTTTTTTTTGGTTTGGATCACGTAGTAATGTGGTACCACACTGAAACAGTCGACTAAACCTGGTCACAATCAATATTTCAGAGGATAACACATGCTAGGTCTACGTTAGGTGTGGGATTTGCTCTCATCAGGCTCATACTTTCGCACATTTCTCATACTTGATGGCCAGATTCTGGGCTTTTTTTGGCTTGCATCACGTAGTAATGTGGTACCACACTGAAACAGTCTATTAAACCTGGTTTCGGTCAATATTTTAGAGGATAACGCATGTTAGGTCTAGGTTAGGTCTCGGATTTGCTCTCATCAGGCTCATACTTTCGCATATTTCTCATACTTGTTGGCCAGATCCTGGGCTTTTTCTGGATTGGATCGACGTAGTAATGTGGTGCCACACTGAAACAGTCGACTAAACCTGGTCTCGATCAATATTTCAGAGGATAACACATGCTAGGTCTGGATTAGGTCTGGGATTTGCCCTCATCAGGCTCATACTTTCGCATATTTCTCATATTTGATGGCCAGATTCTGGGCTTTTTCTGGTTGGGATCCCATAGTAATATGGTTCCACCCTGAAACAGTCCATTAAACCTGGTTTCGATCGATATTTTAGAGGATAACGCATGTTAGGTCTAGGTTAGGCCTGGGATTTGCCCTCATCAGACTCATACTTTCGCATTCTTCACATACTTGTTGAACAGATCCTGGGTTTTTTTTGGTTGGGGTCACGTAGTAATGCGGAACCACACTGAAACAGTCGACTAAACCTGGTCTCGATCAATATTTCAGAGGATAACGCATGCTAGGTCTGGATTAGGTCTGGGATTTGCCCTCATCAGGCTCATACTTTCGCATATTTCTCATACTTGATGGCCAGATTCTGGGCTTTTATTGGCTTGGATCACGTAGTATTGTGGTACCACACTGAAACAGTCTATTAAACCTGGTTTCGATCAATATTTTACAGGATAACGCATGTTAGGTCTAGGTTAGGTCTGGGATTTGCTCTCATCAGGCTCATACTTTCGCATATTTCTCATACTTGATGGCCAGATTCTGGGCTTTTTCCGGTTTGGATCACGTAGTAATGTGGTACGACACTGAAACTGTCGACTAATCCTGGTCTCGATCAATATTTTAGAGGATAACGCATGATAGGTCTAGGTTAGGTCTGGGATTTGCTCTCATCAGGCTCATACTTTCGCATATTTCTCATATTTGATGGCCAGATTCTGGGCTTTTTCTAGTTGGGATCCCATAGTAATATGGTTCCACCCTGAAACAGTCCATTAAACCTGGTTTCGATCGTTATTTTAGAGGATAACGCATGTTAGGTCTAGGTTAGGCCTGGGATTTGCCCTCATCAGACTCATACTTTCGCATTCTTCACATACTTCTTGAACAGATCGTGGGTTATTTCTGGTTTGGATCACACAGTAATGTGGTACGACACAGAAACAGTCGACTAAACCTGGTCTCGATCAATATTTCAGAGGATAACGCATGCTAGGTCTACGTTAGGAGTGGGATTTGCTCTCATCAGGCTCATACTTTCGCACATTTCTCATACTTGATGGCCAGATTCTGGGCTTTTTTTGGCTTGCATCACGTAGTAATGTGGTACCACACTGAAACAGTCTATTAAACCTGGTTTCGATCAATATTTTAGAGGATAACGCATGTTAGGTCTACGTTAGGAGTGGGATTTGCTCTCATCAGGCTCATACTTTCGCATATTTCTCATACTTGTTGGCCAGATCCTGGGCTTTTTCTGGATTGGATCGACGTAGTAATGTGGTGCCACACTGAAACAGTCGACTAAACCTGGTCTCGATCAATATTTCAGAGGATAACACATGCTAGGTCTGGATTAGGTCTGGGATTTGCCCTCATCAGGCTCATACTTTCGCATATTTCTCATATTTGATGGCCAGATTCTGGGCTTTTTCTGGTTGGGATCCCATAGTAATATGGTTCCACCCTGAAACAGTCCATTAAACCTGGTTTCGATCGATATTTTAGAGGATAACGCATGTTAGGTCTAGGTTAGGCCTGGGATTTGCCCTCATCAGACTCATACTTTCGCATTCGTCAGATACTTGTTGAACAGATCCTGGGTTTTTTTTGGTTGGGGTCACGTAGTAATGCGGAACCACACTGAAACAGTCGACTAAACCTGGTCTCGATCAATATTTCAGAGGATAACGCATGCTAGGTCTGGATTAGGTCTGGGATTTGCCCTCATCAGGCTCATACTTTCGCATATTTCTCATACTTGATGGCCAGATTCTGGGCTTTTATTGGCTTGGATCACGTAGTATTGCGGTACCACACTGAAACAGTCTAGTAAACCTGGTTTCGATCAATATTTTAGAGGATAACGCATGTTAGGTCTAGGTTAGGTCTGGGATTTGCTCTCATCAGGCTCATACTTTCGCATATTTCTCATACTTGTTGGCCAGATTCTGGGCTTTTTTTGGCTTGGATCGCGTAGTAATGTGGTACCACACTGAAACAGTCTATTAAACCTGGTTTCGATCAATATTTTAGAGGATAACGCATGTTAGATATAGGTTAGGTCTGGGATTCGCTCTCATCAGGCTCATACCGACGCATATTTCTCATACTTGATGGCCAGATTCTGGGCTTTTTCCGGTTTGGATCACGTAGTAATGTGGTACGACACTGAAACTGTCGACTAATCCTGGTCTCGATCAATATTTTAGAGGATAACGCATGATAGGTCTAGGTTAGGTCTGGGATTTGCTCTCATCAGGCTCATACTTTCGCATATTTCTCATATTTGATGGCCAGATTCTGGGCTTTTTCTGGTTGGGATCCCATAGTAATATGGTTCCACCCTGAAACAGTCCATTAAACCTGGTTTCGATCAATATTTCAGAGGATAACGCATGTTAGGTCTAGGTTAGGCCTGGGATTTGCCCCCTTCAGTCTCATACTTTCGCATTCTTCACATACTTCTTGAACAGATCCTGGGTTATTTCTGGTTTGGATCACACAGTAATGTGGTACGACACAGAAACAGTCGACTAAACCTGGTCTCGATCAATATTTCAGAGGATAACGCATGCTAGGTCTACGTTAGGAGTGGGATTTGCTCTCATCAGGCTCATACTTTCGCATATTTCTCATACTTGATGGCCAGATTCTGGGCTTTTATTGGTTTGGATCACGTAGTATTGTGGTACCACACTGAAACAGTCTATTAAACCTGGTTTCGATCAATATTTTAGAGGATAACGCATGATAGGTCTAGGTTAGGTCTGGGATTTGCTCTCATCAGGCTCATACTTTCGCATATTTCTCATACTTGATGGCCAGATTCTGGGCTTTTTTATGGTTTGGATCACGTAGTAATTTGGTACCACACTGAAACAGTCAATCAAACCTGGTTTCCATCAATATTTTAGAGGATAACGCTTGTTACGTCTAGGTTAGGCCTGGGATTTGCACTGATCAGGGTCATACTTTCGCATATTTCTCATACTTGATGTCCAGATTCTGGGCTTTTTTATGGTTTGGATCACGTAGTAATTTGGTACCACACTGAGACAGTCAATCAAACCTGGTTTCCATCAATATTTTAGAGGATAACGCATGTTAGGTCTAGGTTAGGTCTGGGATTTGCTCTCATCAGGCTCATACTTTCGCACATGTCTCATACTTGATGGCCAGATTCTGGGCTTTTTTTTGGTTTGGATCACGTAGTAATGTGGTACCACACTGAAACAGTCGACTAAACCTGGTCACAATCAATATTTCAGAGGATAACACATGCTAGGTCTACGTTAGGTGTGGGATTTGCTCTCATCAGGCTCATACTTTCGCATATTTCTCATACTTGATGGCCAGATTCTGGGCTTTTTTTGGCTTGCATCACGTAGTAATGTGGTACCACACTGAAACAGTCTATTAAACCTGGTTTCGATCAATATTTTAGAGGATAACGCATGTTAGGTCTAGGTTAGGTCTCGGATTTGCTCTCATCAGGCTCATACTTTCGCATATTTCTCATACTTGTTGGCCAGATCCTGGGCTTTTTCTGGATTGGATCGACGTAGTAATGTGGTACCACACTGAAACAGTCGACTAAACCTGGTCTCGATCAATATTTTAGAGGATAACGCATGTTAGGTCTGGATTAGGTCTGGGATTTGCTCTCATCAGGCTCATACTTTCGCATATTTCTCATATTTGATGGCCAGATTCTGGGCTTTTTTATGGTTTGGATCACGTAGTAATTTGGTACCACACTGAAACAGTCGACTAAACCTGGTCTCGATCATTTTTTCGTAGGATAACGCATGTTAGGTCTAGGTTAGGCCTGGGATTTGCCCTCTTCAGTCTCATACTTTCGCATTCTTCACATGCTTCTTGAACAGATCCTGGGTTATTTCTGGTTTGGATCACGTAGTAATGTGGTACCACACTGAAACAGTCGACTAAACCTGGTCACAATCAATATTTCAGAGGATAACGCATGCTAGGTCTACGTTAGGAGTGGGATTTGCTCTCATCAGGCTCATACTTTCGCATATTTCTCATACTTGTTGGCCAGATTCTGGGCTTTTTTTGGCTTGGATCGCGTAGTAATGTGGTACCACACTGAAACAGTCTATTAAACCTGGTTTCGATCAATATTTTAGAGGATAACGCATGTTAGGTCTAGGTTAGGTCTGGGATGTGCTCTCATCAGGCTCATACTTTCGCATATTTCTCATTCTTGATGGCCAGATTCTGGGCTTTTTCCGGTTTGGATCACGTAGTAATGTGGTACGACACTGAAACTGTCGACTAATCCTTGTCTCGATCAATATTTCAGAGGATAACGCATGCTAGGTCTACGTTAGGTGTGGGATTTGCTCTCGTCAGGCTCATACTTTCGCGCATTTCTCATACTTGATGGCCAGATTCTGGGCTTTTTTTTGGATTGGATCACGTAGTAATGTAGTACCACACTGAAACAGTCGACTAAACCTGGTCTCGATCAATATTTCAGAGGATAACGCATGCTAGGTCTACGTTAGGAGTGGGATTTGCTCTCATCAGGCTCATACTTTCGCATATTTCTCATACTTGATGGCCAGATTCTGGGCTTTTATTGGTTTGGATCACGTAGTATTGTGGTACCACACTGAAACAGTCTATTAAACCTGGTTTCGATCAATATTTTAGAGGATAACGCATGTTAGATATAGGTTAGGTTTGGGATTCGCTCTCATCAGGCTCATACCGACGCATATTTCTCATACTTGTTGGCCAGATTCTGGGCTTTTTTTGGCTTGGATCGCGTAGTAATGTGGTACCAGCCTGAAACAGTCTATTAAACCTGGTTTCGATCAATATTTTAGAGGATAACGCATGTTAGGTCTAGGTTAGGTCTGGGATTTGCTCTCATCAGGCTCATACTTTCGCATATTTCTCATACTTGATGGCCAGATTCTGGGCTTTTTCCGGTTTGGATCACGTAGTAATGTGGTACGACACTGAAACTGTCGACTAATCCTGGTCTCGATCAATATTTTAGAGGATAACGCATGATAGGTCTAGGTTAGGTCTGGGATTTGCTCTCATCAGGCTCATACTTTCGCATATTTCTCATATTTGATGGCCAGATTCTGGGCTTTTTCTGGTTGGGATCCCATAGTAATATGGTTCCACCCTGAAACAGTCCATTAAACCTGGTTTCGATCGATATTTTAGAGGATAATGCATGTTAGGTCTAGGTTAGGCCTGGGATTTGCCCTCATCAGACTCATACTTTCGCATTCTTCACATACTTGTTGAACAGATCCTGGGTTTTTTTTGGTTGGGGTCACGTAGTAATGCGGAACCACACTGAAACAGTCTATTAAACCTGGTTTCGATCAATATTTTAGAGGATAACGCATGTTAGGTCTAGGTTAGGTCTGGGATTTGCTCTCATCAGGCTCATACTTTCGCATATTTCTCATACTTGTTGGCCAGATTCTGGGCTTTTTTTGGCTTGGATCGCGTAGTAATGTGGTACCACACTGAAACAGTCTATTAAACCTGGTTTCGATCAATATTTTAGAGGATAACGCATGTTAGGTCTAGGTTAGGTCTGGGATTTGCTCTCATCAGGCTCATACTTTCGCATATTTCTCATACTTGATGGCCAGATTCTGGGCTTTTTCCGGTTTGGATCACGTAGTAATGTGGTACGACACTGAAACTGTCGACTAAACCTGGTCTCGATCAATATTTCAGAGGATAACGCATGTTAGGTCTAGGTTAGGCCTGGGATTTGCCCTCTTCAGTCTCATACTTTCGCATTCTTCACATACTTCTTGAACAGATCCAGGGTTATTTCTGGTTTGGATCACACAGTAATGTGGTACGACACAGAAACAGTCGACTAAACCTGGTCTCGATCAATATTTCAGAGGATAACGCATGCTAGGTCTACGTTAGGTGTGGGATTTGCTCTCATCAGGCTCATACTTTCGCATATTTCTCATACTTGATGGCCAGATTCTGGACTTTTTTTGGCTTGCATCACGTAGTAATGTGGTACCACACTGAAACAGTCTATTAAACCTGGTCTTGATCAATATTTTAGAGGATAACGCATGTTAGGTCTAGGTTAGGTCTGGGATTTGCTCTCATCAGGCTCATACTTTCGCGCATTTCTCATACTTGATGGCCAGATTCTGGGCTTTTTTATGGTTTGGATCACGCAGTAATTTGGTACCACACTGAAACAGTCAATGAAACCTGGTTTCCATCAATATTTTAGAGGATAACGCATGTTACGTCTAGGTTAGGCCTGGGATTTGCACTGATCAGGGTCATACTTTCACATTTTTCGCATGCTTGTTGGCTAGATCCCGGGTTTTTTCAGGTTTGGATCACATAGTAATGTGGTACCACACTGAAGCAGTCAATTAAACCAGGTTTCGATCAATATTTTAGATGATAGCGCATGTTAGGTCTAGGTTAGGCCTGGGATTTGCTCTCAACAGGCTCATACTTTCGCATATTTCTCATACTTGATGGCCAGATTCTGGGCTTTTATTGGCTTGGATCACGTAGTATTGTGGTACCACACTGAAACAGTCTATTAAACCTGGTTTCGATCAATATTTTAGAGGATAACGCATGTTAGGTCTAGGTTAGGTCTGGGATTTGCTCTCATCAGGCTCATACTTTCGCACATGTCTCATACTTGATGGCCAGATTCTGGGCTTTTTTTTGGTTTGGATCACGTAGTAATGTGGTACCACACTGAAACAGTCTATTAAACCTGGTTTCGATCAATATTTTAGAGGATAACGCATGTTAGGTCTAGGTTAGGTCTCGGATTTGCTCTCATCAGGCTCATACTTTCGCATATTTCTCATACTTGTTGGCCAGATCCTGGGCTTTTTCTGGATTGGATCGACGTAGTAATGTGGTACCACACTGAAACAGTCGACTAAACCTGGTCTCGATCAATATTTCAGAGGATAACTCATGTTAGGTCTAGGTTAGGCCTGGGATTTGCCCTCTTCAGTCTCATACTTTCGCATTCTTCACATACTTCTTGAACAGATCCTGGGTTATTTCTGGTTTGGATCACACAGTAATGTGGCACGACACTGAAACAGTCGACTAAACCTGGTCTCGATCAATATTTCAGAGGATAACGCATGCTAGGTCTGGATTAGGTCTGGGATTTGGGTTCATCAGGCTCATACTTTCGCATATTTCTCATATTTGATGGCCAGATTCTGGGCTTTTTCTGGTTGGGATCCCATAGTAATATGGTTCCACCCTGAAACAGTCCATTAAACCTGGTTTCGATTGATATTTTAGATGATAACGCATGTTAGGTCTAGGTTAGGCCTGGGATTTGCCCTCATCAGACTCATACTTTCGCATTCTTCACATACTTGTTGAACAGATCCTGGGTTTTTTTTGGTTGGGGTCACGTAGTAAAACGGAACCACACTGAAACAGTCGACTAAACCTGGTCTCGATCAATATTTCAGAGGATAACGCATGCTAGGTCTGGATTAGGTCTGGGATTTGCCCTCGTCAGGCTCATACTTTCGCATATTTCTCATACTTGATGGCCAGATTCTGGGCTTTTATTGGCTTGGATCACGTAGTATTGTGGTACCACACTGAAACAGTCTATTAAACCTGGTTTCGATCAATATTTTAGAGGATAACGCATGTTAGGTCTAGGTTAGGTCTGGGATTTGCTCTCATCAGGCTCATACTTTCGCATATTTCTCATACTTGTTGGCCAGATTCTGGGCTTTTCTTGGCTTGGATCGCGTAGTAATGTGGTACCACACTGAAACAGTCTATTAAACCTGGTTTCGATCAATATATAAGAGGATAACGCATGTTAGGTCTAGGTTAGGTCTGGGATTTGCTCTCATCAGGCTCATACTTTCGCATATTTCTCATACTTGATGGCCAGATTCTGGGCTTTTTCCGGTTTGGATCACGTAGTAATGTAGTACCACACTGAAACAGTCGACTGAACCTGGTTTCGATCAATATTTTAGAGGATAACGCATGTTAGGTCTAGGTTAGGCCTGGGATTTGCCCTCATCAGACTCATACTTCCGCATTCTTCATATACTTGTTGAACAGATCCTGGGTTTTTTTTGGTTGGGGTCACGTAGTAATGCGGAACCACACTGAAACAGTCGACTAAACCTGGTCTCGATCAATATTTCAGAGGATAACGCATGCTAGGTCTGGACTAGGTCTGGGATTTGCCCTCATCAGGCTCATACTTTCGCATATTTCTCATACTTGATGGCCAGATTCTGGGCTTTTATAGGCTTGGATCACGTAGTATTGTGGTACCACACTGAAACAGTCTATTAAACCTGGTTTCGATCAATATTTTAGAGGATAACGCATGTTAGGTCTAGGTTAGGTCTGGGATTTGCTCTCATCAGGCTCATACTTTCGCATATTTCTCATACTTGTTGGCCAGATTCTGGGCTTTTTTTGGCTTGGATCGCGTAGTAATGTGGTACCACACTGAAACAGTCTATTAAACCTGGTTTCGATCAATATTTCAGAGGATAACGCATGCTAGGTCTACGTTAGGTGTGGGATTTGCTCTCATCAGGCTCATACTTTCGCGCATTTCTCATACTTGATGGCCAGATTCTGGGCTTTTTTTTGGATTGGATCACGTAGTAATGTAGTACCACACTGAAACAGTCGACTAAACCTGGTCTCGATCAATATTTCAGAGGATAACGCATGTTAGGTCTAGGTTAGGCCTGGGATTTGCCCTCTTCAGTCTCATACTTTCGCATTCTTCACATACTTCATGAACAGATCCTGGGTTATTTCTGGTTTGGATCACACAGTAATGTGGTACGACACAGAAACAGTCGACTAAACCTGGTCTCGATCAATATTTCAGAGGATAACGCATGCTAGGTCTTCGTTAGGAGTGGGATTTGCTCTCATCAGGCTCATACTTTCGCATATTTCCCATACTTGACGGCCAGATTCTGGGCTTTTATTGGTTTGGATCACGTAGTATTGTGGTACCACACTGAAACAGTCTATTAAACCTGGTTTCGATCAATATTTTAGAGGATAACGCATGATAGGTCTAGGTTAGGCCTGGGATTTGCTCTCATCAGGCTCATACTTTCGCATATTTCTCATACTTGATGGCCAGATTCTGGGCTTTTTTATGGTTTGGATCACGTAGTAATTTGGTACCACACTGAAACAGTCAATCAAACCTGCTTTCCATCAATATTTTAGAGGATAACGCATGTTAGGTCTAGGTTAGGTCTGGGATTTGCACTGATCAGGGTCATACTTTCACATTTTTCGCATACTTGTTGGCTAGATCCCGGGTTTTTTCAGGTTTGGATCACATAGTAATGTGGCACCACACTGAAGCAGTCAATTAAACCAGGTTTCGATCAATATTTTAGATGATAGCGCATGTTAGGTCTAGGTTAGGCCTGGGATTTGCTCTCAACAGGCTCATACTTTCGCATATTTCTCATACTTGATGGCCAGATTCTGGGCTTTTTTATGGTTTGGATCACGTAGTAATTTGGAACCACACTGAAACAGTCTAGTAAACCTGGTTTCGATCAATATTTTAGAGGATAACGCATGTTAGGTCTAGGTTAGGTCTCGGATTTGCTCTCATCAGGCTCATACTTTCGCATATTTCTCAAACTTGTTGGCCAGATCCTGGGCTTTTTTTGGTTTGGATCACGTAGTAATGTGGTACCACACTGAAACAGTCGACTAAACCTGGTCTCGATCAATGTTTCAGAGGATAACACATGTTAGGTCTAGGTTAGGCCTGGGATTTGCCCTCTTCAGTCTCATACTTTCGCATTCTTCACATACTTCTTGAACAGATCCTGGGTTATATCTGGTTTGGATCACACAGTAATGTGGTACGACACTGAAACAGTCTATTAAACCTGGTTTCGATCAATATTTCAGAGGATAACGCATGCTAGGTCTGGATTAGGTCTGGGATTTGCCCTCATCAGGCTCATACTTTCGCATATTTCTCATATTTGTTGGCCAGATTCTGGGCTTTTTCTGGTTGGGATCCCATAGTAATATGGTTCCACCCTGAAACAGTCCATTAAACCTGGTTTCGATCGATATTTTAGAGGATAACGCATGTTAGGTCTAGGTTAGGCCTGGGATTTGCCCTCATCAGACTCATACTTTCGCATTCTTCACATACTTGTTGAACAGATCCTGGGTTTTTTTTGGTTGGGGTCACGTAGTAATGCGGAACCACACTGAAACAGTCGACTAAACCTGGTCTCGATCAATATTTCAGAGGATACCGCATGCTAGGCCTGGATTAGGTCTGGGATTTGCCCTCATCACGCTCATACTTTCGCATATTTCTCATACTTGATGGCCAGATTCTGGGCTTTTTTTGGCTTGCATCACGTAGTAATGTGGTACCACACTGAAACAGTCTATTAAACCTGGTTTCGATCAATATTTTAGAGGATAACGCATGTTAGGTCTAGGTTAGGTCTCGGATTTGCTCTCATCAGGCTCATACTTTCGCATATTTCTCATACTTGTTGGCCAGATCCTGGGCTTTTTCTGGATTGGATTGACGTAGTAATGTGGTACCACACTGAAACAGTCGACTAAACCTGGTCTCGATCAATATTTCAGAGGATAACACATGTTAGGTCTAGGTTAGGCCTGGGATTTGCCCTCTTCAGTCTCATACTTTCGCATTCTTCACATACTTCTTGAACAGATCCTGGGTTATTTCTGGTTTGGATCACACAGTAATGTGGTACGACACTGAAACAGTCGACTAAACCTGGTCTCGATCAATATTTCAGAGGATAACGCATGCTAGGTCTGGATTAGGTCTGGGATTTGCCCTCATCAGGCTCATACTTTCGCATATTTCTCATATTTGATGGCCAGATTCTGGGCTTTTTCTAGTTGGGATCCCATAGTAATATGGTTCCACCCTGAAACAGTCCATTAAACCTGGTTTCGATCGATATTTTAGAGGATAACGCATGTTAGGTCTAGGTTAGGCCTGGGATTTGCCCTCATCAGACTCATACTTTCGCATTCTTCACATACTTGTTGAACAGATCCTGGGTTTTTTTTGGTTGGGGTCACGTAGTAATGCGGAACCACACTGAAACAGTCGACTAAACCTGGTCTCGATCAATATTTAAGAGGATAACGCATGCTAGGTCTGGATTAGGTCTGGGATTTGCCCTCATCAGGCTCATACTTTCGCATATTTCTCATACTTGATGGCCAGATTCTGGGCTTTTATTGGCTTGGATCACGTAGTATTGTGGTGCCACACTGAAACAGTCTATTAAACCTGGTTTCGATCAATATTTTAGAGGATAACGCATGTTAGGTCTAGGTTAGGTCTGGGATTTGCTCTCATCAGGCTCATACTTTCGCATATTTCTCATACTTGATGGCCAGATTCTGGGCTTTTTCCGGTTTGGATCACGTAGTAATGTGGTACGACACTGAAACTGTCGACTAATCCTTGTCTCGATCAATATTTCAGAGGATAACGCATGCTAGGTCTACGTTAGGTGTGGGATTTGCTCTCATCAGGCTCATACTTTCGCGCATTTCTCATACTTGATGGCCAGATTCTGGGCTTTTTTTTGGATTGGATCACGTAGTAATGTAGTACCACACTGAAACAGTCGACTAAACCTGGTCTCGATCAATATTTCAGAGGATAACGCATGTTAGGTCTAGGTTAGGCCTGGGATTTGCCCTCTTCAGTCTCATACTTTCGCATTCTTCACATACTTCTTGAACAGATCCTGGGTTATTTCTGGTTTGGATCACACAGTAATGTGGTACGACACAGAAACAGTCGACTAAACCTGGTCTCGATCAATATTTCAGAGGATAACGCATGCTAGGTCTACGTTAGTAGTGGGATTTGCTCTCATCAGGCTCATACTTTCGCATATTTCTCATACTTGATGGCCAGATTCTGGGCTTTTATTGGTTTGGATCACGTAGTATTGTGGTACCACACTGAAACAGTCTATTAAACCTGGTTTCGATCAATATTTTAGAGGATAACGCATGTTAGGTCTAGGTTAGGTCTCGGATTTGCTCTCATCAGGCTCATACTTTCGCATATTTCTCATACTTGTTGGCCAGATCCTGGGCTTTTTCTGGATTGGATCGACGTAGTAATGTGGTACCACACTGAAACAGTCGACTAAACCTGGTCTCGATCAATATTTCAGAGGATAACTCATGTTAGGTCTAGGTTAGGCCTGGGATTTGCCCTCTTCAGTCTCATACTTTCGCATTCTTCACATACTTCTTGAACAGATCCTGGGTTATTTCTGGTTTGGATCACACAGTAATGTGGCACGACACTGAAACAGTCGACTAAACCTGGTCTCGATCAATATTTCAGAGGATAACGCATGCTAGGTCTGGATTAGGTCTGGGATTTGCCTTCATCAGGCTCATACTTTCGCATATTTCTCATATTTGATGGCCAGATTCTGGGCTTTTTCTGGTTGGGATCCCATAGTAATATGGTTCCACCCTGAAACAGTCCATTAAACCTGGTTTCGATTGATATTTTAGATGATAACGCATGTTAGGTCTAGGTTAGCCCTGGGATTTGCCCTCATCAGACTCATACTTTCGCATTCTTCACATACTTGTTGAACAGATCCTGGGTTTTTTTTGGTTGGGGTCACGTAGTAAAACGGAACCACACTGAAACAGTCGACTAAACCTGGTCTCGATCAATATTTCAGAGGATAACGCATGCTAGGTCTGGATTAGGTCTGGGATTTGCCCTCGTCAGGCTCATACTTTCGCATATTTCTCATACTTGATGGCCAGATTCTGGGCTTTTATTGGCTTGGATCACGTAGTATTGTGGTACCACACTGAAACAGTCTATTAAACCTGGTTTCGATCAATATTTTAGAGGATAACGCATGTTAGGTCTAGGTTAGGTCTGGGATTTGCTCTCATCAGGCTCATACTTTCGCATATTTCTCATACTTGTTGGCCAGATTCTGGGCTTTTCTTGGCTTGGATCGCGTAGTAATGTGGTACCACACTGAAACAGTCTATTAAACCTGGTTTCGATCAATATATAAGAGGATAACGCATGTTAGGTCTAGGTTAGGTCTGGGATTTGCTCTCATCAGGCTCATACTTTCGCATATTTCTCATACTTGATGGCCAGATTCTGGGCTTTTTCCGGTTTGGATCACGTAGTAATGTAGTACCACACTGAAACAGTCGACTGAACCTGGTTTCGATCAATATTTTAGAGGATAACGCATGTTAGGTCTAGGTTAGGCCTGGGATTTGCCCTCATCAGACTCATACTTCCGCATTCTTCACATACTTGTTGAACAGATCCTGGGTTTTTTTTGGTTGGGGTCACGTAGTAATGCGGAACCACACTGAAACAGTCGACTAAACCTGGTCTCGATCAATATTTCAGAGGATAACGCATGCTAGGTCTGGACTAGGTCTGGGATTTGCCCTCATCAGGCTCATACTTTCGCATATTTCTCATACTTGATGGCCAGATTCTGGGCTTTTATTGGCTTGGATCACGTAGTATTGTGGTACCACACTGAAACAGTCTATTAAACCTGGTTTCGATCAATATTTTAGAGGATAACGCATGTTAGGTCTAGGTTAGGTCTGGGATTTGCTCTCATCAGGCTCATACTTTCGCATATTTCTCATACTTGTTGGCCAGATTCTGGGCTTTTTTTGGCTTGGATCGCGTAGTAATGTGGTACCACACTGAAACAGTCTATTAAACCTGGTTTCGATCAATATTTCAGAGGATAACGCATGCTAGGTCTACGTTAGGTGTGGGATTTGCTCTCATCAGGCTCATACTTTCGCGCATTTCTCATACTTGATGGCCAGATTCTGGGCTTTTTTTTGGATTGGATCACGTAGTAATGTAGTACCACACCGAAACAGTCGACTAAACCTGGTCTCGATCAATATTTCAGAGGATAACGCATGTTAGGTCTAGGTTAGGCCTGGGATTTGCCCTCTTCAGTCTCATACTTTCGCATTCTTCACATACTTCTTGAACAGATCCTGGGTTATTTCTGGTTTGGATCACACAGTAATGTGGTACGACACAGAAACAGTCGACTAAACCTGGTCTCGATCAATATTTCAGAGGATAACGCATGCTAGGTCTTCGTTAGGAGTGGGATTTGCTCTCATCAGGCTCATACTTTCGCATATTTCCCATACTTGACGGCCAGATTCTGGGCTTTTATTGGTTTGGATCACGTAGTATTGTGGTACCACACTGAAACAGTCTATTAAACCTGGTTTCGATCAATATTTTAGAGGATAACGCATGATAGGTCTAGGTTAGGCCTGGGATTTGCTCTCATCAGGCTCATACTTTCGCATATTTCTCATACTTGATGGCCAGATTCTGGGCTTTTTTATGGTTTGGATCACGTAGTAATTTGGTACCACACTGAAACAGTCAATCAAACCTGGTTTCCATCAATATTTTAGAGGATAACGCATGTTAGGTCTAGGTTAGGTCTGGGATTTGCACTGATCAGGGTCATACTTTCACATTTTTCGCATACTTGTTGGCTAGATCCCGGGTTTTTTCAGGTTTGGATCACATAGTAATGTGGCACCACACTGAAGCAGTCAATTAAACCAGGTTTCGATCAATATTTTAGATGATAGCGCATGTTAGGTCTAGGTTAGGCCTGGGATTTGCTCTCAACAGGCTCATACTTTCGCATATTTCTCATACTTGATGGCCAGATTCTGGGCTTTTTTATGGTTTGGATCACGTAGTAATTTGGAACCACACTGAAACAGTCTAGTAAACCTGGTTTCGATCAATATTTTAGAGGATAACGCATGTTAGGTCTAGGTTAGGTCTCGGATTTGCTCTCATCAGGCTCATACTTTCGCATATTTCTCAAACTTGTTGGCCAGATCCTGGGCTTTTTTTGGTTTGGATCACGTAGTAATGTGGTACCACACTGAAACAGTCGACTAAACCTGGTCTCGATCAATGTTTCAGAGGATAACACATGTTAGGTCTAGGTTAGGCCTGGGATTTGCCCTCTTCAGTCTCATACTTTCGCATTCTTCACATACTTCTTGAACAGATCCTGGGTTATATCTGGTTTGGATCACACAGTAATGTGGTACGACACTGAAACAGTCTATTAAACCTGGTTTCGATCAATATTTCAGAGGATAACGCATGCTAGGTCTGGATTAGGTCTGGGATTTGCCCTCATCAGGCTCATACTTTCGCATATTTCTCATATTTGTTGGCCAGATTCTGGGCTTTTTCTGGTTGGGATCCCATAGTAATATGGTTCCACCCTGAAACAGTCCATTAAACCTGGTTTCGATCGATATTTTAGAGGATAACGCATGTTAGGTCTAGGTTAGGCCTGGGATTTGCCCTCATCAGACTCATACTTTCGCATTCTTCACATACTTGTTGAACAGATCCTGGGTTTTTTTTGGTTGGGGTCACGTAGTAATGCGGAACCACACTGAAACAGTCGACTAAACCTGGTCTCGATCAATATTTCAGAGGATAACGCATGCTAGGCCTGGATTAGGTCTGGGATTTGCCCTCATCACGCTCATACTTTCGCATATTTCTCATACTTGATGGCCAGATTCTGGGCTTTTTTTGGCTTGCATCACGTAGTAATGTGGTACCACACTGAAACAGTCTATTAAACCTGGTTTCGATCAATATTTTAGAGGATAACGCATGTTAGGTCTAGGTTAGGTCTCGGATTTGCTCTCATCAGGCTCATACTTTCGCATATTTCTCATACTTGTTGGCCAGATCCTGGGCTTTTTCTGGATTGGATTGACGTAGTAATGTGGTACCACACTGAAACAGTCGACTAAACCTGGTCTCGATCAATATTTCAGAGGATAACACATGTTAGGTCTAGGTTAGGCCTGGGATTTGCCCTCTTCAGTCTCATACTTTCGCATTCTTCACATACTTCTTGAACAGATCCTGGGTTATTTCTGGTTTGGATCACACAGTAATGTGGTACGACACTGAAACAGTCGACTAAACCTGGTCTCGATCAATATTTCAGAGGATAACGCATGCTAGGTCTGGATTAGGTCTGGGATTTGCCCTCATCAGGCTCATACTTTCGCATATTTCTCATATTTGATGGCCAGATTCTGGGCTTTTTCTAGTTGGGATCCCATAGTAATATGGTTCCACCCTGAAACAGTCCATTAAACCTGGTTTCGATCGATATTTTAGAGGATAACGCATGTTAGGTCTAGGTTAGGCCTGGGATTTGCCCTCATCAGACTCATACTTTCGCATTCTTCACATACTTGTTGAACAGATCCTGGGTTTTTTTTGGTTGGGGTCACGTAGTAATGCGGAACCACACTGAAACAGTCGACTAAACCTGGTCTCGATCAATATTTAAGAGGATAACGCATGCTAGGTCTGGATTAGGTCTGGGATTTGCCCTCATCAGGCTCATACTTTCGCATATTTCTCATACTTGATGGCCAGATTCTGGGCTTTTATTGGCTTGGATCACGTAGTATTGTGGTGCCACACTGAAACAGTCTATTAAACCTGGTTTCGATCAATATTTTAGAGGATAACGCATGTTAGGTCTAGGTTAGGTCTGGGATTTGCTCTCATCAGGCTCATACTTTCGCATATTTCTCATACTTGATGGCCAGATTCTGGGCTTTTTCCGGTTTGGATCACGTAGTAATGTGGTACGACACTGAAACTGTCGACTAATCCTTGTCTCGATCAATATTTCAGAGGATAACGCATGCTAGGTCTACGTTAGGTGTGGGATTTGCTCTCATCAGGCTCATACTTTCGCGCATTTCTCATACTTGATGGCCAGATTCTGGGCTTTTTTTTGGATTGGATCACGTAGTAATGTAGTACCACACTGAAACAGTCGACTAAACCTGGTCTCGATCAATATTTCAGAGGATAACGCATGTTAGGTCTAGGTTAGGCCTGGGATTTGCCCTCTTCAGTCTCATACTTTCGCATTCTTCACATACTTCTTGAACAGATCCTGGGTTATTTCTGGTTTGGATCACACAGTAATGTGGTACGACACAGAAACAGTCGACTAAACCTGGTCTCGATCAATATTTCAGAGGATAACGCATGCTAGGTCTACGTTAGGAGTGGGATTTGCTCTCATCAGGCTCATACTTTCGCATATTTCTCATACTTGATGGCCAGATTCTGGGCTTTTATTGGTTTGGATCACGTAGTATTGTGGTACCACACTGAAACAGTCTATTAAACCTGGTTTCGATCAATATTTTAGAGGATAACGCATGATAGGTCTAGGTTAGGTCTGGGATTTGCTCTCATCAGGCTCATACTTTCGCATATTTCTCATACTTGATGGCCAGATTCTGGGCTTTTTCCGGTTTGGATCACGTAGAAATGTAGTACGACACTGAAACTGTCGACTAATCCTGGTCTCGATCAATATTTCAGAGGATAACGCATGCTAGGTCTACGTTAGGTGTGGGATTTGCTCTCATCAGGCTCATACTTTCGCATATTTCTCATACTTTATGGCCAGATTCTGGGCTTTTATTGGTTTGGATCACGTAGTATTGTGGTACCACACTGAAACAGTCTATTAAACCTGGTTTCGATCAATATTTTAGAGGATAACGCATGATAGGTCTAGGTTAGGTCTGGGATTTGCTCTCATCAGGCTCATACTTTCGCATATTTCTCATACTTGATGGCCAGATTCTGGGCTTTTTTTGGTTTGGATCACGTAGTAATGCGGTACCACATTGAAACAGTCCATTAAACCTGGTTTCGATCAATATTTTAGAGGATAACGCATGTTAGGTCTACGTTAGGTGTGGGATTTGCTCTCATCAGGCTCATACTTTCGCATATTTCTCATACTTTATGGCCAGATTCTGGGCTTTTTTTGGTTTGGATCACGTAGTAATGCGGTACCACATTGAAACAGTCCATTAAATCTGGTTTCGATCAATATTTTAGAGGATAACGCATGTTAGATATAGGTTAGGTCTGGGATTCGCTCTCATCAGGCTCATACTTTCGCATATTTCTCATACTTGATGGCCAGATTCAGGGCTTTTTCCGGTTTGGATCACGTAGTAATGTGGTACGACACTGAAACTGTCGACTAATCCTGGTCTCGATCAATATTTTAGAGGATAACGCATGATAGGTCTAGGTTAGGTCTGGGATTTGCTCTCATCAGGCTCATACTTTCGCATATTTCTCATACTTGATGGCCAGATTCTGGGCTTTTACTGGTTTGGATCACGTAGTATTGTGGTACCACACTGAAACAGTCTATTAAACCTGGTTTCGATCAATATTTTAGAGGATAACGCATGTTAGGTCTAGGTTAGGCCTGGGATTTGCCCTCATCAGACTCATACTTTCGCATTCTTCACATACTTGTTGAACAGATCCTGGGTTTTTTTTGGTTGGGGTCACGTAGTAATGCGGAACCACACTGAAACAGTCGACTAAACCTGGTCTCGATCAATATTTCAGAGGATAACGCATGCTAGGTCTGGATTAGGTCTGGGATTTGCCCTCATCAGGTTCATACTTTCGCATATTTCTCATACTTGGTGGCCAGATTCTGGGCTTTTATTGGTTTGGATCACGTAGTATTGTGGTACCACACTGAAACAGTCTATTAAACCTGGTTTCGATCAATATTTTAGAGGATAACGCATGTTAGGTCTAGGTTAGGCCTGGGATTTGCCCTCATCAGGCTCATACTTTCGCATATTTCTCATATTTGATGGCCAGATTCTGGGCTTTTTCTGGTTGGGATCCCATAGTAATATGGTTCCACCCTGAAACAGTCCATTAAACCTGGTTTCGATCGATATTTTAGAGGATAACGCATGTTAGGTCTAGGTTAGGCCTGGGATTTGCCCTCATCAGACTCATACTTTCGCGCATTTCTCATACTTGATGGCCAGATTCTGGGCTTTTTTTTGGATTGGATCACGTAGTAATGTAGTACCACACTGAAACAGTCGACTAAACCTGGTCTCGATCAATATTTCAGAGGATACCGCATGCTAGGCCTGGATTAGGTCTGGGATTTGCCCTCATCACGCTCATACTTTCGCATATTTCTCATACTTGATGGCCAGATTCTGGGCTTTTTTTGGCTTGCATCACGTAGTAATGTGGTACCACACTGAAACAGTCTATTAAACCTGGTTTCGATCAATATTTTAGAGGATAACGCATGTTAGGTCTAGGTTAGGTCTCGGATTTGCTCTCATCAGGCTCATACTTTCGCATATTTCTCATACTTGTTGGCCAGATCCTGGGCTTTTTCTGGATTGGATTGACGTAGTAATGTGGTACCACACTGAAACAGTCGACTAAACCTGGTCTCGATCAATATTTCAGAGGATAACACATGTTAGGTCTAGGTTAGGCCTGGGATTTGCCCTCTTCAGTCTCATACTTTCGCATTCTTCACATACTTCTTGAACAGATCCTGGGTTATTTCTGGTTTGGATCACACAGTAATGTGGTACGACACTGAAACAGTCGACTAAACCTGGTCTCGATCAATATTTCAGAGGATAACGCATGCTAGGTCTGGATTAGGTCTGGGATTTGCCCTCATCAGGCTCATACTTTCGCATATTTCTCATATTTGATGGCCAGATTCTGGGCTTTTTCTAGTTGGGATCCCATAGTAATATGGTTCCACCCTGAAACAGTCCATTAAACCTGGTTTCGATCGATATTTTAGAGGATAACGCATGTTAGGTCTAGGTTAGGCCTGGGATTTGCCCTCATCAGACTCATACTTTCGCATTCTTCACATACTTGTTGAACAGATCCTGGGTTTTTTTTGGTTGGGGTCACGTAGTAATGCGGAACCACACTGAAACAGTCGACTAAACCTGGTCTCGATCAATATTTAAGAGGATAACGCATGCTAGGTCTGGATTAGGTCTGGGATTTGCCCTCATCAGGCTCATACTTTCGCATATTTCTCATACTTGATGGCCAGATTCTGGGCTTTTATTGGCTTGGATCACGTAGTATTGTGGTGCCACACTGAAACAGTCTATTAAACCTGGTTTCGATCAATATTTTAGAGGATAACGCATGTTAGGTCTAGGTTAGGTCTGGGATTTGCTCTCATCAGGCTCATACTTTCGCATATTTCTCATACTTGATGGCCAGATTCTGGGCTTTTTCCGGTTTGGATCACGTAGTAATGTGGTACGACACTGAAACTGTCGACTAATCCTTGTCTCGATCAATATTTCAGAGGATAACGCATGCTAGGTCTACGTTAGGTGTGGGATTTGCTCTCATCAGGCTCATACTTTCGCGCATTTCTCATACTTGATGGCCAGATTCTGGGCTTTTTTTTGGATTGGATCACGTAGTAATGTAGTACCACACTGAAACAGTCGACTAAACCTGGTCTCGATCAATATTTCAGAGGATAACGCATGTTAGGTCTAGGTTAGGCCTGGGATTTGCCCTCTTCAGTCTCATACTTTCGCATTCTTCACATACTTCTTGAACAGATCCTGGGTTATTTCTGGTTTGGATCACACAGTAATGTGGTACGACACAGAAACAGTCGACTAAACCTGGTCTCGATCAATATTTCAGAGGATAACGCATGCTAGGTCTACGTTAGTAGTGGGATTTGCTCTCATCAGGCTCATACTTTCGCATATTTCTCATACTTGATGGCCAGATTCTGGGCTTTTATTGGTTTGGATCACGTAGTATTGTGGTACCACACTGAAACAGTCTATTAAACCTGGTTTCGATCAATATTTTAGAGGATAACGCATGTTAGGTCTAGGTTAGGTCTCGGATTTGCTCTCATCAGGCTCATACTTTCGCATATTTCTCATACTTGTTGGCCAGATCCTGGGCTTTTTCTGGATTGGATCGACGTAGTAATGTGGTACCACACTGAAACAGTCGACTAAACCTGGTCTCGATCAATATTTCAGAGGATAACTCATGTTAGGTCTAGGTTAGGCCTGGGATTTGCCCTCTTCAGTCTCATACTTTCGCATTCTTCACATACTTCTTGAACAGATCCTGGGTTATTTCTGGTTTGGATCACACAGTAATGTGGCACGACACTGAAACAGTCGACTAAACCTGGTCTCGATCAATATTTCAGAGGATAACGCATGCTAGGTCTGGATTAGGTCTGGGATTTGCCTTCATCAGGCTCATACTTTCGCATATTTCTCATATTTGATGGCCAGATTCTGGGCTTTTTCTGGTTGGGATCCCATAGTAATATGGTTCCACCCTGAAACAGTCCATTAAACCTGGTTTCGATTGATATTTTAGATGATAACGCATGTTAGGTCTAGGTTAGCCCTGGGATTTGCCCTCATCAGACTCATACTTTCGCATTCTTCACATACTTGTTGAACAGATCCTGGGTTTTTTTTGGTTGGGGTCACGTAGTAAAACGGAACCACACTGAAACAGTCGACTAAACCTGGTCTCGATCAATATTTCAGAGGATAACGCATGCTAGGTCTGGATTAGGTCTGGGATTTGCCCTCGTCAGGCTCATACTTTCGCATATTTCTCATACTTGATGGCCAGATTCTGGGCTTTTATTGGCTTGGATCACGTAGTATTGTGGTACCACACTGAAACAGTCTATTAAACCTGGTTTCGATCAATATTTTAGAGGATAACGCATGTTAGGTCTAGGTTAGGTCTGGGATTTGCTCTCATCAGGCTCATACTTTCGCATATTTCTCATACTTGTTGGCCAGATTCTGGGCTTTTCTTGGCTTGGATCGCGTAGTAATGTGGTACCACACTGAAACAGTCTATTAAACCTGGTTTCGATCAATATATAAGAGGATAACGCATGTTAGGTCTAGGTTAGGTCTGGGATTTGCTCTCATCAGGCTCATACTTTCGCATATTTCTCATACTTGATGGCCAGATTCTGGGCTTTTTCCGGTTTGGATCACGTAGTAATGTAGTACCACACTGAAACAGTCGACTGAACCTGGTTTCGATCAATATTTTAGAGGATAACGCATGTTAGGTCTAGGTTAGGCCTGGGATTTGCCCTCATCAGACTCATACTTCCGCATTCTTCACATACTTGTTGAACAGATCCTGGGTTTTTTTTGGTTGGGGTCACGTAGTAATGCGGAACCACACTGAAACAGTCGACTAAACCTGGTCTCGATCAATATTTCAGAGGATAACGCATGCTAGGTCTGGACTAGGTCTGGGATTTGCCCTCATCAGGCTCATACTTTCGCATATTTCTCATACTTGATGGCCAGATTCTGGGCTTTTATTGGCTTGGATCACGTAGTATTGTGGTACCACACTGAAACAGTCTATTAAACCTGGTTTCGATCAATATTTTAGAGGATAACGCATGTTAGGTCTAGGTTAGGTCTGGGATTTGCTCTCATCAGGCTCATACTTTCGCATATTTCTCATACTTGTTGGCCAGATTCTGGGCTTTTTTTGGCTTGGATCGCGTAGTAATGTGGTACCACACTGAAACAGTCTATTAAACCTGGTTTCGATCAATATTTCAGAGGATAACGCATGCTAGGTCTACGTTAGGTGTGGGATTTGCTCTCATCAGGCTCATACTTTCGCGCATTTCTCATACTTGATGGCCAGATTCTGGGCTTTTTTTTGGATTGGATCACGTAGTAATGTAGTACCACACCGAAACAGTCGACTAAACCTGGTCTCGATCAATATTTCAGAGGATAACGCATGTTAGGTCTAGGTTAGGCCTGGGATTTGCCCTCTTCAGTCTCATACTTTCGCATTCTTCACATACTTCTTGAACAGATCCTGGGTTATTTCTGGTTTGGATCACACAGTAATGTGGTACGACACAGAAACAGTCGACTAAACCTGGTCTCGATCAATATTTCAGAGGATAACGCATGCTAGGTCTTCGTTAGGAGTGGGATTTGCTCTCATCAGGCTCATACTTTCGCATATTTCCCATACTTGACGGCCAGATTCTGGGCTTTTATTGGTTTGGATCACGTAGTATTGTGGTACCACACTGAAACAGTCTATTAAACCTGGTTTCGATCAATATTTTAGAGGATAACGCATGATAGGTCTAGGTTAGGCCTGGGATTTGCTCTCATCAGGCTCATACTTTCGCATATTTCTCATACTTGATGGCCAGATTCTGGGCTTTTTTATGGTTTGGATCACGTAGTAATTTGGTACCACACTGAAACAGTCAATCAAACCTGGTTTCCATCAATATTTTAGAGGATAACGCATGTTAGGTCTAGGTTAGGTCTGGGATTTGCACTGATCAGGGTCATACTTTCACATTTTTCGCATACTTGTTGGCTAGATCCCGGGTTTTTTCAGGTTTGGATCACATAGTAATGTGGCACCACACTGAAGCAGTCAATTAAACCAGGTTTCGATCAATATTTTAGATGATAGCGCATGTTAGGTCTAGGTTAGGCCTGGGATTTGCTCTCAACAGGCTCATACTTTCGCATATTTCTCATACTTGATGGCCAGATTCTGGGCTTTTTTATGGTTTGGATCACGTAGTAATTTGGAACCACACTGAAACAGTCTAGTAAACCTGGTTTCGATCAATATTTTAGAGGATAACGCATGTTAGGTCTAGGTTAGGTCTCGGATTTGCTCTCATCAGGCTCATACTTTCGCATATTTCTCAAACTTGTTGGCCAGATCCTGGGCTTTTTTTGGTTTGGATCACGTAGTAATGTGGTACCACACTGAAACAGTCGACTAAACCTGGTCTCGATCAATGTTTCAGAGGATAACACATGTTAGGTCTAGGTTAGGCCTGGGATTTGCCCTCTTCAGTCTCATACTTTCGCATTCTTCACATACTTCTTGAACAGATCCTGGGTTATATCTGGTTTGGATCACACAGTAATGTGGTACGACACTGAAACAGTCTATTAAACCTGGTTTCGATCAATATTTCAGAGGATAACGCATGCTAGGTCTGGATTAGGTCTGGGATTTGCCCTCATCAGGCTCATACTTTCGCATATTTCTCATATTTGTTGGCCAGATTCTGGGCTTTTTCTGGTTGGGATCCCATAGTAATATGGTTCCACCCTGAAACAGTCCATTAAACCTGGTTTCGATCGATATTTTAGAGGATAACGCATGTTAGGTCTAGGTTAGGCCTGGGATTTGCCCTCATCAGACTCATACTTTCGCATTCTTCACATACTTGTTGAACAGATCCTGGGTTTTTTTTGGTTGGGGTCACGTAGTAATGCGGAACCACACTGAAACAGTCGACTAAACCTGGTCTCGATCAATATTTCAGAGGATAACGCATGCTAGGCCTGGATTAGGTCTGGGATTTGCCCTCATCACGCTCATACTTTCGCATATTTCTCATACTTGATGGCCAGATTCTGGGCTTTTTTTGGCTTGCATCACGTAGTAATGTGGTACCACACTGAAACAGTCTATTAAACCTGGTTTCGATCAATATTTTAGAGGATAACGCATGTTAGGTCTAGGTTAGGTCTCGGATTTGCTCTCATCAGGCTCATACTTTCGCATATTTCTCATACTTGTTGGCCAGATCCTGGGCTTTTTCTGGATTGGATTGACGTAGTAATGTGGTACCACACTGAAACAGTCGACTAAACCTGGTCTCGATCAATATTTCAGAGGATAACACATGTTAGGTCTAGGTTAGGCCTGGGATTTGCCCTCTTCAGTCTCATACTTTCGCATTCTTCACATACTTCTTGAACAGATCCTGGGTTATTTCTGGTTTGGATCACACAGTAATGTGGTACGACACTGAAACAGTCGACTAAACCTGGTCTCGATCAATATTTCAGAGGATAACGCATGCTAGGTCTGGATTAGGTCTGGGATTTGCCCTCATCAGGCTCATACTTTCGCATATTTCTCATATTTGATGGCCAGATTCTGGGCTTTTTCTAGTTGGGATCCCATAGTAATATGGTTCCACCCTGAAACAGTCCATTAAACCTGGTTTCGATCGATATTTTAGAGGATAACGCATGTTAGGTCTAGGTTAGGCCTGGGATTTGCCCTCATCAGACTCATACTTTCGCATTCTTCACATACTTGTTGAACAGATCCTGGGTTTTTTTTGGTTGGGGTCACGTAGTAATGCGGAACCACACTGAAACAGTCGACTAAACCTGGTCTCGATCAATATTTAAGAGGATAACGCATGCTAGGTCTGGATTAGGTCTGGGATTTGCCCTCATCAGGCTCATACTTTCGCATATTTCTCATACTTGATGGCCAGATTCTGGGCTTTTATTGGCTTGGATCACGTAGTATTGTGGTGCCACACTGAAACAGTCTATTAAACCTGGTTTCGATCAATATTTTAGAGGATAACGCATGTTAGGTCTAGGTTAGGTCTGGGATTTGCTCTCATCAGGCTCATACTTTCGCATATTTCTCATACTTGATGGCCAGATTCTGGGCTTTTTCCGGTTTGGATCACGTAGTAATGTGGTACGACACTGAAACTGTCGACTAATCCTTGTCTCGATCAATATTTCAGAGGATAACGCATGCTAGGTCTACGTTAGGTGTGGGATTTGCTCTCATCAGGCTCATACTTTCGCGCATTTCTCATACTTGATGGCCAGATTCTGGGCTTTTTTTTGGATTGGATCACGTAGTAATGTAGTACCACACTGAAACAGTCGACTAAACCTGGTCTCGATCAATATTTCAGAGGATAACGCATGTTAGGTCTAGGTTAGGCCTGGGATTTGCCCTCTTCAGTCTCATACTTTCGCATTCTTCACATACTTCTTGAACAGATCCTGGGTTATTTCTGGTTTGGATCACACAGTAATGTGGTACGACACAGAAACAGTCGACTAAACCTGGTCTCGATCAATATTTCAGAGGATAACGCATGCTAGGTCTACGTTAGGAGTGGGATTTGCTCTCATCAGGCTCATACTTTCGCATATTTCTCATACTTGATGGCCAGATTCTGGGCTTTTATTGGTTTGGATCACGTAGTATTGTGGTACCACACTGAAACAGTCTATTAAACCTGGTTTCGATCAATATTTTAGAGGATAACGCATGATAGGTCTAGGTTAGGTCTGGGATTTGCTCTCATCAGGCTCATACTTTCGCATATTTCTCATACTTGATGGCCAGATTCTGGGCTTTTTCCGGTTTGGATCACGTAGAAATGTAGTACGACACTGAAACTGTCGACTAATCCTGGTCTCGATCAATATTTCAGAGGATAACGCATGCTAGGTCTACGTTAGGTGTGGGATTTGCTCTCATCAGGCTCATACTTTCGCATATTTCTCATACTTTATGGCCAGATTCTGGGCTTTTATTGGTTTGGATCACGTAGTATTGTGGTACCACACTGAAACAGTCTATTAAACCTGGTTTCGATCAATATTTTAGAGGATAACGCATGATAGGTCTAGGTTAGGTCTGGGATTTGCTCTCATCAGGCTCATACTTTCGCATATTTCTCATACTTGATGGCCAGATTCTGGGCTTTTTTTGGTTTGGATCACGTAGTAATGCGGTACCACATTGAAACAGTCCATTAAACCTGGTTTCGATCAATATTTTAGAGGATAACGCATGTTAGGTCTACGTTAGGTGTGGGATTTGCTCTCATCAGGCTCATACTTTCGCATATTTCTCATACTTTATGGCCAGATTCTGGGCTTTTTTTGGTTTGGATCACGTAGTAATGCGGTACCACATTGAAACAGTCCATTAAATCTGGTTTCGATCAATATTTTAGAGGATAACGCATGTTAGATATAGGTTAGGTCTGGGATTCGCTCTCATCAGGCTCATACTTTCGCATATTTCTCATACTTGATGGCCAGATTCAGGGCTTTTTCCGGTTTGGATCACGTAGTAATGTGGTACGACACTGAAACTGTCGACTAATCCTGGTCTCGATCAATATTTTAGAGGATAACGCATGATAGGTCTAGGTTAGGTCTGGGATTTGCTCTCATCAGGCTCATACTTTCGCATATTTCTCATACTTGATGGCCAGATTCTGGGCTTTTACTGGTTTGGATCACGTAGTATTGTGGTACCACACTGAAACAGTCTATTAAACCTGGTTTCGATCAATATTTTAGAGGATAACGCATGTTAGGTCTAGGTTAGGCCTGGGATTTGCCCTCATCAGACTCATACTTTCGCATTCTTCACATACTTGTTGAACAGATCCTGGGTTTTTTTTGGTTGGGGTCACGTAGTAATGCGGAACCACACTGAAACAGTCGACTAAACCTGGTCTCGATCAATATTTCAGAGGATAACGCATGCTAGGTCTGGATTAGGTCTGGGATTTGCCCTCATCAGGTTCATACTTTCGCATATTTCTCATACTTGGTGGCCAGATTCTGGGCTTTTATTGGTTTGGATCACGTAGTATTGTGGTACCACACTGAAACAGTCTATTAAACCTGGTTTCGATCAATATTTTAGAGGATAACGCATGTTAGGTCTAGGTTAGGCCTGGGATTTGCCCTCATCAGGCTCATACTTTCGCATATTTCTCATATTTGATGGCCAGATTCTGGGCTTTTTCTGGTTGGGATCCCATAGTAATATGGTTCCACCCTGAAACAGTCCATTAAACCTGGTTTCGATCGATATTTTAGAGGATAACGCATGTTAGGTCTAGGTTAGGCCTGGGATTTGCCCTCATCAGACTCATACTTTCGCGCATTTCTCATACTTGATGGCCAGATTCTGGGCTTTTTTTTGGATTGGATCACGTAGTAATGTAGTACCACACTGAAACAGTCGACTAAACCTGGTCTCGATCAATATTTCAGAGGATAACGCATGTTAGGTCTAGGTTAGGCCTGGGATTTGCCCTCTTCAGTCTCATACTTTCGCATTCTTCACATACTTCTTGAACAGATCCTGGGTTATTTCTGGTTTGGATCACACAGTAATGTGGTACGACACAGAAACAGTCGACTAAACCTGGTCTCGATCAATATTTCAGAGGATAACGCATGCTAGGTCTACGTTAGGAGAGGGATTTGCTCTCATCAGGCTCATACTTTCGCATATTTCTCATACTTGATGGCCAGATTCTGGGCTTTTATTGGTTTGGATCACGTAGTATTGTGGTACCACACTGAAACAGTCTATTAAACCTGGTTTCGATCAATATTTTAGAGAATAACGCATGTTAGGTCTAGGTTAGGTCTGGGATTTGCTCTCATCAGGCTCATACTTTCGCATATTTCTCATACTTGATGGCCAGATTCTGGGCTTTTTCCGGTTTGGATCACGTAGTAATGTGGTACGACACTGAAACTGTCGACTAATCCTGGTCTCGATCAATATTTCAGAGGATAACGCATGATAGGTCTACGTTAGGTGTGGGATTTGCTCTCATCAGGCTCATACTTTCGCATATTTCTCATACTTTATGGCCAGATTCTGGGCTTTTTTTGGTTTGGATCACGTAGTAATGCGGTACCACATAGAAACAGTCCATTAAACCTGGTTTCGATCAATATTTTAGAGGATAACGCATGTTAGATATAGGTTAGGTCTGGGATTTGCTCTCATCAGGCTCATACCGACGCATATTTCTCATACTTGTTGGCCAGATTCTGGGCTTTTTTTGGCTTGGATCGCGTAGTAATGTGGTACCACACTGTAACAGTCTATTAAACCTGGTTTCGATCAATATTTTAGAGGATAACGCATGTTAGGTCTAGGTTAGGTCTGGGATTTGCCCTCTTCAGTCTCATACTTTCGCATTCTTCACATACTTCTTGAACAGATCCTGGGTTATTTCTGGTTTGGATCACGTAGTAATGTGGTACGACACTGAAACTGTCGACTAATCCTCGTCTCGATCAATATTTTAGAGGATAACGCATGATAGGTCTAGGTTAGGTCTGGGATTTGCTCTCATCAGGCTCATACTTTCGCATATTTCTCATATTTGATGGCGAGATTCTGGGCTTTTTCTGGTTGGGATCCCATAGTAATATGGTTCCACCCTGAAACAGTCCATTAAACCTGGTTTCGATCGATATTTTAGAGGATAACGCATGTTAGGTCTAGGTTAGGCCTGGGATTTGCCCTCATCAGACTCATACTTTCGCATTCTTCACATACTTGTTGAACAGATCCTGGGTTTTTTTTGGTTGGGGTCACGTAGTAATGCGGAACCACACTGAAACAGTCGACTAAACCTGGTCTCGATCAATATTTCAGAGGATAACGCATGCTAGGTCTGGATTAGGTCTGGGATTTGCCCTCATCAGGCTCATACTTTCGCATATTTCTCATACTTGGTGGCCAGATTCTGGGCTTTTTTTTGCTTGGATCGCGTAGTAATGTGGTACGACACTGAAACTGTCGACTAATCCTGGTCTCGATCAATATTTTAGAGGATAACGCATGATAGGTCTAGGTTAGGTCTGGGATTTGCTCTCATCAGGCTCATACTTTCGCATATTTTTCATATTTGATGGCCAGATTCTGGGCATTTTCTGGTTGGGATCCCATAGTAATATGGTTCCACCCTGAAACAGTCCATTAAACCTGGTTTCGATCGATATTTTAGAGGATAACGCATGTTAGGTCTAGGTTAGGCCTGGGATTTGCCCTCATCAGACTCATACTTTCGCATTCTTCACATACTTGTTGAACAGATCCTGGGTTTTTTTTGGTTGGGGTCACGTAGTAATGCGGAACCACACTGAAACAGTCGACTAAACCTGGTCTCGATCAATATTTCAGAGGATAACGCATGCTAGGTCTGGATTAGGTCTGGGATTTGCCCTCATCAGGCTCATACTTTCGCATATTTCTCATACTTGTTGGCCAGATTCTGGGCTTTTTTTGGCTTGGATCGCGTAGTAATGTGGTACCACACTGAAACAGTCGACTAAACCTGGTCTCGATCAATATTTCAGAGGATAACACATGCTAGGTCTACGTTAGGTGTGGGATTTGCTCTCATCAGGCTCATACTTTCGCATATTTCTCATACTTGATGGCCAGATTCTGGGCTTTTTCCGGTTTGGATCACGTAGTAATGTGGTACGACACTGAAACAGTCGACTAAACCTGGTCTCGATCAATATTTCAGAGGATAACGCATGTTAGGTATAGGTTAGATCTGGGATTTGCTCCCATCAGGCTCATTCTTTCGCATATTTATCAATCTTGTTGGCCAGATCCTGGGCTTCCACTGGTTTGGATCACTTAGTAATGTGGTACCACACTGAAACAGTCAATTAAACCTGGTTTCGATCAATATTTTAGAGGATAGCACATGTTAGGTCTGGGTTAGGTCTAGGATTTGCCCTCATCAGGCTCATACTTTCGCATATTTCTCATACTTGATGGCCAGATTCTGGGCATTTTTTGGCTTGAATCACGTAGTAATGTGGTACCACACTGAAACAGTCTATTAAACCTGGTTTCGATCAATATTTTAGAGGATAACGCATGTTAGGTCTAGGTTATGTCTGGGATTTGCTCTCATCGGCTCATACTTTCGCATATTTCTCATACTTGTTGGCTAGATCCTGGGCTTTTTCTGGTTTGGATCACGTACTAATGTGGTACCACACTGAAACAGTCGACTAAACCCGGCCACGATCAATATTTTACGGGATAACGCATGATAGGTCTAGCTTAGGATTGGGATTTGCTCTCATCAGGCTCATACTTTCGCATATTTCTCATACTTGATGGCCAGATTCTGGGCTTTTTCCGGTTTGGATCACATAGTAATGTGGTACCACACTGAAACAGTCGACGAAACCTGGTCTCGATCAATATTTCAGAGGATAACGCATGTTAGGTCTAGGTTAGGCCTGGGATTTGCCCTCTTCAGTCTCATACTTTCGCATTCTTCACATACTTCTAGAACAGATCCTGGCTTTTTTCTGGTTTGGATCACGTACTAATGTGGTACCACACTGAAACAGTCTTTTAAACCTGGTTTCGATCAATATTTTAGAGGATAACGCATGTTAGGTCTAGGTTAGGTCTGGGATTTGCTCTCATCAGGCTCATACTTTCGCATATTTCTCAAACTTGTTGGCCAGATCCTGGGCTTTTTCTGGATTGGATCACGTAGTAATGTGGTACCACACTGAAACAGTCGACGAAACCTGGTCTCGATCAATATTTCAGAGGATAACGCATGTTAGGTCTAGGTTAGGCCTGGGATTTGCCCTCTTCAGACTCATACTTTCGAATTCTTCACATACTTCTTGAACAGATCCTGGCTTATTTCTGGTTTGGATCACGTACTAATGTGGTACCACACTGAAACAGTCGACTAAACCTGGTCACGATCAATATTTTGCGGGATAACGCATGTTAGGTCTAGTTTAGGTCTGGGATTTGCTCTCATCGGCTCATACTTTCGCATATTTCTCATACTTGATGGCCAGATTCTGGGCTTTTTCCGGTTTGGGTCACGTAGTAATGTGATACGACACTGAAGCAGTCGACTAATCCTGGTCTCGATCAATATCTCAGAGGATAACGCATGCTAGGACTACGTTAGGTGTGGGATTTGCTCTCATCAGGCTCATACTTTCGCATATTTCTCATACTTGATGGCCAGATTCTGGGCTTATTTGGCTTGGATCACGTAGTAATGTGGTACCACACTGAAACAGTATATTAAACCTGGTTTCGATCAATATTTTAGAGGATAACGCATGTTAGTTCTAGGTTAGGTGTGGGATTTGCTCTCATCGGCTCATACTTTAGCATATTGCTCATACTTGTTGGCTAGATCCTGGGCTTTTTCAGGTTTGGATCATGTACTAATGTGGTACCACACTGAAACAGTCGACTAAACCTGGTCATGATCAATATTTTACGGGATAACGCATGATAGGTCTAGCTTAGGTCTGGGATTTGCTCTCATCAGGCTCATACTTTCGCATATTTCTCATACTTGATGGCCAGATTCTGGGCTTTTTCCGGTTTGGATCACATAGTAATGTGGTACCACACTGAAACAGTCGACGAAACCTGGTCTCGATCAATATTTCAGAGGATAACGCATGTTAGGTCTAGGTTAGGCCTTGGATTTGCCCTCTTCAGTCTCATACTTTCGCATATTTCTCATACTTGTTGGCCAGATCCTGGGCTTTTTCTGGATTGGATCACGTAGTAATGTGGTACCACACTGAAACAGTCGACGAAACCTGGTCTCGATCAATATTTCAGAGGATAACGCATGTTAGGTCTAGGTTAGGCCTGGGATTTGCCCTCTTCAGTCTCATACTTTCGCACTCTTCACATACTTCTAGAACAGATCCTGGCTTTTTTCTGGTTTGGATCACGTAGTAATGTGGTGCCACACTGAAACAGTATATTAAACCTGGTTTCGATCAATATTTTAGAGGATAACGCATGTTAGGTCTGGATTAGGTCTGGGATTTGGTCTCATCAGGCTCATACTTTCGCATATTTCTCACATTTGAGTGCCAGATTCTGGGCTTTTTCTGGTTGGGATCACATAGTAATATGGTTCCACCCTGAAACAGTCCATTAAACCTGGTTTCGATCGATATTTTAGAGGATAACGCATGTTAGGTCTAGGTTAGGCCTGGGATTTGCCCTCATCAGGCTCATACTTTCGCATTCTTCACATACTTGTTGAACAGATCCTGGGTTTTTTTTGGTTGGGGTCACGTAGTAATGCGGAACCTCACTGAAACAGTCGACTAAACCTGGTCTCGATCAATATTTTTGAGGATAATGCATGTTACGTCTAGGTTAGGTCTGGGATTTGCTCACATCAGGCTCATACTTTCGCATATTTATCAATCTTGTTGGCCAGATTCTGGGCTTTTTTTGGCTTGGATCACGTAGTAATGTGGTACCACAATGAATCAGTCGATTAAAGCTGGTGACGATCAATATTTTAGGGGATAACGCATGTTACGTCTAGGTTAGGTCTGGGATTTGCTCTCACCAGGCTCATATTTTCACATTTTTCGCATACTTGTTGGCCAGATCCCGGGCTATTTCAGGTTTGGATCACACAGTAATGTGGTACCACACTGAGACAGTCGACTAAACCTGGTCTCGATCAATATTTTAGAGGATAACGCATGTTAGGTCTAGGTTAGGTGTGGGATTTGCTCTCATCGGCTCATACTTTCGCATATTTCTCATACTTGTTGGCTAGATCCTGGGCTTTTTCTGGTTTGGGTCACGTACTAATGTGGTACAACACTGAAACAGTCGACTAAACCTGGTCTCCATCAATATTTCAGAGGATAACGCATGTTAGGTCTAGGTTAGGCCTGGGATTTGCTCTCATCAGGCTCATACTTTCGCATATTTCTCATACTTGATGGCCAGATTCTGGGCTTTTTCCGGTTTGGATCACGTAGTAATGTGGTACGACACTGAAACAGTCGACTAAACCAGGTCTCGATCAATATTTCAGAGGATAACGCAAGCTAGGTCTACGTTAGGTGTGGGATTTGCTCTCATCAGGCTCATACTTTCGCATTCTTCACATACTTCTTGAACAGATCCTGGGTTCTTTCTGGTTTGGATCACATAGTAATGTGGTACCACACTGAAACAGTCGATTAAACCTGGTTTCGATCAATATTTTAGAGGATAACTCATGTTAGGTCTGGGCTAGGTCTAGGATTTGCCCTCATCAGGCTCATACTTTCGCATATTTCTCATACTTGATGGCCAGATTCTGGGCATTTTTTGGCTTGGATCACGTAGTAATGTGGTACAACACTGAAACAGTCTATTAAACCTGGTTTCGATCAATATTTTAGAGGATAACGCATGTTAGGTATAGGTTATGTCTGGGATTTGCTCTCATCGGCTCATACTTTCGCATATTTCTCATACTTGATGGCTAGATCCTGGGCTTTTTCTGGTTTGGATCACGTACTAATGTGGTACCACACTGAAACAGTCGACTAAACCCGGTCACGATCAATATTTTACGGGATAACGTATGATAGGTCTAGTTTAGGTCTGGGATTTGCTCTCATCAGGCTCATACTTTCGCATATTTCTCATACTTGATGGCCAGGTTCTGGGCTTTTATTGGCTTGGATCACGTAGTAATGTGGTACCACACTGAAACAGTCTATTAAAGCTGGTTTCGATCAATATTTTAGAGGATAACGCATGTTAGGTCTAGGTTAGGTCTGGGATTTGCTCTCATCAGGCTGATACTTTCGCATATTTCTCAAACTTGTTGGCCAGATCCTGGGCTTATTTGGCTTGGATCACGTAGTAATGTGGTACCACACTGAAACAGTCGACGAAACCTGGTCTCGATCAATATTTCAGAGGATAACGCATGTTAGGTCTAGGTTAGGCCTGGGATTTGCCCTCTTCAGTCTCATACTTTCGCATTCTTCACATACTTCTTGAACAGATCCTGGCTTATTTCTGGTTTGGATCACGTAGTAATGTGGTACCACACTGAAACAGTCTATTAAACCTGGTTTCGATCAATATTTTAGAGGATAACGCATGTTAGGTCTAGGTTAGGTGTGGGATTTGCTCTCATCGGCTCATATTTTCGCACATTTCTCATACTTGATGGCCAGATCCTGGGCTTTTTCTGGATTGCATCACGTAGTAATGTGGTTCCACACTGAAACAGTCACGAAACCTGGTCTCGATCAATATTTCAGAGGATAACGCATGTTAGGTCTAGGTTAGGCCTTGGATTTGCCCTCTTCAGTCTCATACTTTCGCATATTTCTCATACTTGTTGGCCAGATCCTGGGCTTTTTCTGGATTGGATCACGTAGTAATGTGGTACCACACTGAAACAGTCGACTAAACCTGGTCACGATCAATATTTTAAGGGATAACGCATGTTAGGTCTAGTTTAGGTCTGGGATTTGCTCTCATCGGCTCATACTTTCGCATATTTCTCATACTTGATGGCCAGATTCTGGGCTTCTTCCGGTTTGGATCACGTAGTAATGTGATACGACACTGAAGCAGTCGCCTAATCCTGGTCTCGAACAATATTTCAGAGGATAACGCATGCTAGGTCTTCATTAGGTGTGGGATTTGCTCTCATCAGGCCCATACTTTCGCATATTTCTCATACTTGTTGGCTAGAACCTGGGCTTTTTTTGGCTTGGATCACGTAGTAATGCGCTACCACATTGAAACAGTCCATTAAACCTGGTTTCGATCAATATTTTAGTGGATAACGCATGTTAGATCTAGGTTAGATCTAGGATTCGCTCTCATCAGGCTCATACTTTCGCATATTTCTCACATTTGATGGCCAGATTCTGGGCTTATTTGGCTTGGATCACGTAGTAATGTGGTACCACACTGAAACAGTCTATTAAACCTGGTTTCGATCAATATTTTAGTGGATAACGCATGTTAGGTCTAGGTTAGGTGTGGGATTTGCTCTCATCAGGCTCATACCTTCGCATATTTCTCATACTTGATGGCCAGATTCTGGGCTTATTTGGCTTGGATCACGTAGTAATGTGGTACCACACTGAAACAGTATATTAAACCTGGTTTCGATCAATATTTTAGAGGATAACGCATGTTAGGTCTATGTTAGGCCTTGGATTTGCCCTCTTCAGTCTCATACTTTCGCATATTTCTCATACTTGTTGGCTAGATCCTGGGCTTTTTCTGGTTTGGATCACGTACTAACGTGGTACCACACTGAAACAGTCGACTAAACCTGGTCACGATCAATATTTTACGGGATAACGCATGATAGGTCTAGCTTAGGTCTGGGATTTGCTCTCATCAGGCTCATACTTTCGCATATTTCTCATACTTGATGGCCAGATTCTGGGCTTTTTCCGGTTTGGATCACATAGTAATGTGGTACCACACTGAAACAGTCGACGAAACCTGGTCTCGATCAATATTTCAGCGGATAACGCATGTTAGGTCTAGGTTAGGCCTTGGATTTGCCCTCTTCAGTCTCATACTTTCGCATATTTCTCATACTTGTTGGCCAGATCCTGGGCTTTTTCTGGATTGGATCACGTAGTAATGTGGTACCACACTGAAACAGTCGACGAAACCTGGTCTCGATCAATATTTCAGAGGATAACGCATGTTAGGTCTAGGTTAGGCCTTGGATTTGCCCTCTTCAGTCTCATACCTTCGAATATTTCTCATACTTGATGGCCAGATTCTGGGCTTATTTGGCTTGGATCACGTAGTAATGTGGTACCACACTGAAACAGTATATTAAACCTGGTCTCGATCAATATTTCAGAGGATAACGCATGCTAGGTCTTCATTAGGTGTGGGATTTGCTCTCATCAGGCTCATACTTTCGCATATTTCTCATACTTGTTGCCTAGAACCTGGGCTTTTTTTGGCTTGGATCACGTAGTAATGCGGTACCACATTGAAACAGTCCATTAAACCTGGTTTCGATCAATATTTTAGAGGATAACGCATGTTAGGTCTAGGTTAGGTCTGGGATTTGCTCACATCAGGCTCATACTTTCGCATATTTATCAATCTTGTTGGCCAGATTCTGGGCTTTTTTTGGGTTGGATCACGTAGTAATGTGGTACCACACTGAAACAGTCTATTAAACCTGGTTTCGATCAATATTTTAGAGGATAACGCATGTTAGGTCTAGGTTATGTCTGGGATTTGCTCTCATCGGCTCATACTTTCGCATATTTCTCATACTTGTTGGCAAGATCCTGGGCTTTTTCTGGTTTGGATCACGTACTAATGTGGTACCACACTGAAACAGTCGACTAAACCAGGTCACGATCAATATTTTACGGGATAACGCATGATAGGTCTAGCTTAGGTCTGGGATTTGCTCTCATCAGGCTCATACTTTCGCATATTTCTCATACTTGATGGCCAGATTCTGGGCTTTTTCCGGTTTGGATCACATAGTAATGTGTTACCACACTGAAACAGTCGACGAAACCTGGTCTCGATCAATATTTCAGAGGATAACGCATGTTAGGTCTAGGTTAGGCCTTGGATTTGCCCTCTTCAGTCTCATACTTTCGCATATTTCTCATACTTGTTGGCCAGATCCTGGGCTTTTTCTGGATTGGATCACGTAGTAATGTGGTACCACACTGAAACAGTCGACGACACCTGGTCTCGATCAATATTTCAGAGGATAACGCATGTTAGGTCAAGGTTAGGCCTGGGATTTGCCCTCTTCAGTCTCATACTTTCGCATTCTTCACATACTTCTAGAACAGATCCTGGCTTTTTTCTGGTTTGGATCACGCACTAATGTGGTACCACACTGAATCAGTCTATTAAACCAGGTTTCGATCAATATTTTAGAGGATAACGCATGTTAGGTCTACGTTAGGTCTGGGATTTGCTCTCATCAGGCTCATACTTTCGCATATTTCTCAAACTTGTTGGCCAGATCCTGGGCTTTTTCTGGATTGGATCACGTAGTAATGTGGTACCACACTGAAACAGTCGACGAAACCTGGTCTCGATCAATATTTCAGAGGATAACGCATGTTAGGTCTAGGTTAGGCCAGGAATTTGCCCTCTTCAGTCTCATACTTTCGCATTCTTCACATACCTCTTGAACAGATCCTGGCTTATTTCTGGTTTGGATCACGTACAAATGTGGTACCACACTGAAACAGTCGACTAAACCTGGTCACGATCAATATTTTACGGGATAACGCATGTTAGGTCTAGTTTAGGTCTGGGATTTGCTCTCATCGGCTCATACTTTCGCATATTTCTCATACTTGATGGCCAGATTCTGGGCTTTTTCCGGTTTGGATCACGTAGTAATGTGATACGACACTGAAGCAGTCGACTAATCCTGGTCTCGATCAATATTTCAGAGGATAACGCATGCTAGGACTACGTTAGGTGTGGGATTTGCTCTCATCAGGCTCATACTTTCGCATATTTCTCATACTTGATGGCCAGATTCTGGGCTTATTTGGCTTGGATCACGTAGTAATGTGGTACCACACTGAAACAGTATATTAAACCTGGTTTCGATCAATATTTTAGAGGATAACGCATGTTAGGTCTAGGTTAGGTGTGGGATTTGCTCTCATCGGCTCATACTTTCGCATATTTCTCATACTTGTTGGCTAGATCCTGGGCTTTTTCTGGTTTGGATCATGTACTAATGTGGTACCACACTGAAACAGTCGACTAAACCTGGTCACGATCAATATTTTACGGGATAACGCATGTTAGGTCAAGTTTAGGTCTGGGATTTGCTCTCATCAGGCTCATACTTTCGCATATTTCTCATACTTGATGGCCAGATTCTGGGCTTTTTCCGGTTTGGATCACGTAGTAATGTGGTACGACACTGATACAGTCGACTAAACCTGGTCTCGATCAATATTTCAGAGGATAACGCATGCTAGGTCTTCGTTAGGTGTGGGATTTCCTCTCATCAGGCTCATACTTTCGCATATTTCTCATACTTGTTGGCTAGAACCTGGGCTTTTTTTGGCTTGGATCACGTAGTAATGCGGTACCACATTGAAACAGTCCATTAAACCTGGTTTCGATCAATATTTTAGAGGATAACGCATGTTAGATATAGGTTAGATCTGGGATTCGCTCTCATCAGGCTCATACCGTCGCATATTTCTCATACTTGTTGGCCAGATCCTGGGCCTTTTCTGGTATGCATCACGTAGTAATGTGGTACCACACTGAAACAGTATATTAAACCTGGTTTCGATCAATATTTTAGAGGATAACGCATGTTAGGTCTGGATTAGGTCTGGGATTTGCTCTCATCAGGCTCATACTTTCGCATATTTCTCACATTTGAGTGCCAGATTCTGGGCTTTTTCTGGTTGGGATCACATAGTAATATGGTTCCACCCTGAAACAGTCCATTAAACCTGGTTTCGATCGATATTTTAGAGGATAACGCATGTTAGGTCTAGGTTAGGCCTGGGATTTGCCCTCATCAGGCTCATACTTTCGCATTCTTCACATACTTGTTGAACAGATCCTGGGTTTTTTTTGGTTGGGGTCACGTAGTAATGTGGAACCACACTGAAACAGTCGACTAAACCTGGTCTCGATCAATATTTTTGAGGATAATGCATGTTACGTCTAGGTTAGGTCTGGGATTTGCTCACATCAGGCTCATACTTTCGCATATTTATCAATCTTGTTGGCCAGATTCTGGGCTTTTTTTGGCTTGGATCACGTAGTAATGTGGTACCACAATGAATCAGTCGATTAAAGCTGGTGACGATCAATATTTTAGGGGATAACGCATGTTACGTCTAGGTTAGGTCTGGGATTTGCTCTCATCAGGCTCATACTTTCGCATATTTCTCATATTTGATGGCCAGATTCTGGGCTTTTTCTCGTTGGGATCACATAATAATATGGTTCCACCCTGAAACAGTCTATTAAACCTGGTTTCGATCGATATTTTAGAGGATAACGCATGTTATGTCTAGGTTAGGCCTGGGATTTGCCCTGACCAGGGCCATACTTTCACATTTTTCGCATACTTGTTGGCCAGATCCCGGGCTATTTCAGGTTTGGATCACACAGTAATGTGGTACCACACTGAGACAGTCGACTAAACCTGGTCTCGATCAATATTTTAGAGGATAACGCATGTTAGGTCTAGGTTAGGTGTGGGATTTGCTCTCATCGGCTCATACTTTCGCATATTTCTCATACTTGTTGGCTAGATCCTGGGCTTTTTCTGGTTTGGGTCACGTACTAATGTGGTACCACACTGAAACAGTCGACTAAACCTGGTCTCGATCAATATTTCAGAGGATAACACATGCTAGGTCTACGTTAGGTGTGGGATTTGCTCTCATCAGGCTCATACTTTCGCATATTTCTCATACTTCACGGCCAGATTCTGGTCTTTTTCCGGTTTGGATCACGTAGTAATGTGGTACGACACTGAAACAGTCGACTAAACCAGGTCTCGATCAATATTTCAGAGGATAACGCAAGCTAGGTCTACGTTAGGTGTGGGATTTGCTCTCATCAGGCTCATACTTTCGCATATTTATCAATCTTGTTGGCCAGATCCTGGGCTTCCACTGGTTTGGATCACATAGTAATATGGTACCACACTGAAACAGTCGATTAAACCTAGTTTCGATCAATATTTTAGAGGACAACTCATGTTAGGTCTGGCTTAGGTCTAGGATTTGCCCTCATCAGGCTCATACTATCGGATGTTTCTCATACTTGATGGCCAGATCATGGGCTTTTTTTGGCTTGGATCACGTAGTAATGAGGTACCACATTGAGGCAGTCTATTAAACCTGGCTTTGATCAATATTTTAGAGAATAACGCATGTTAGTTCTAGGTTAGGTCTGGGATTCGCTCTCATCAGGCTCATACCGTCGCATATTTCTCATACTTGATGTCCAGATTCTGGGCTTTTTCCGGTTTGGATCACGTAGTAATGTGGTGCGACACTGAAACAGTCGACTAAACCTGGTCTCGATCAATATCTTAGAGGATAACGCATGTTAGGTATAGGTTAGATCTGGGATATGCTCCCATCAGGCTCATACTTTCGCATATTTATCAATCTTGTTGGCCAGATCCTGGGCTTCCACTGGTTTGGATCACGTTGTAATGTGGTACCACACTGAAACAGTCGATTAAACCTGGTTTCGATCAATATTTTAGAGGATAACTCATGTTAGGTCTGGGTTAGGTCTTGGATTTGCCCTCATCAGGCTCATACTTTCGCATTCTTCGCATACTCGTTGACCAGATCCTGGGCTTTTTCTGGTTTGGATCACGTTGTAATGTGGTACCACACTGAAACAGTCGACTAAACCTGGTCTCGATCAATATTTCAGAGGATAACACATGCTAGGTCTACGTTAGGTGTGGGATTTGCTCTCATCAGGCTCATACTTTCGCATATTTCTCATACTTCACGGCCAGATTCTGGGCTTTTTCCGGTTTGGATCACACAGTAATGTGGTACCACACTGAGACAGTCGACTAAACCTGGTCTCGATCAATATTTTAGAGGATAACGCATGTTAGGTCTAGGTTAGGTCTAGGATTTGCCCACATCAGGCTCATACTTTCGCATTCTTCGCATACTCGTTGACCAGATCCTGGGCTTTTTCTGGTTTGGATCACGTTGTAATGTGGTACCACACTGAAACAGTCGACTAAACCTGGTCTCGATCAATATTTCAGAGGATAACACATGCTAGGTCTACGTTAGGTGTGGGATTTGCTTTCATCAGGCTCATACTTTCGCATATTTCTCATACTTGATGGCCGGATTCTGGGCTTTTTCCGGCATGGATCACGTGGTAATGTGATACCACACTGAAACAGTCGACCAACCGTGGTCTCGATCAATATTTCAGAGGATAACGCATGTTAGGTCTGGGTTAGGCCTGGGATTTGCCCTCAACATTCTCATACTTTCGCATTCTTCACATACTTCTTGAACAGATCCTGGGTTTTTTCTGGTGTGGATCACATAGTAATGTGGTACCACACTGAAACAGTCGATTAAACCTGGTTTCGATCAATATTTTAGAGGATAACTCATGTTAGGTCTGGGTTAGGTCTTGGATTTGCCCTCATCAGGCTCATACTTTCGCATACTTCTCATACTTGATGGCTAGATCCTGGGCTTTTTCTGGTTTGGATCACGTACTAATGTGGTACCACACTGAAACAGTCGACTAAACCCGGTCACTATCAATATTTTACGGGATAACGCATGATAGGTCTAGTTTAGGTCTGGGATTTGCTCTCATCAGGCTCATACTTTCGCATATTTCTCATACTTGATGGCCAGGTTCTGGGCTTTTTCCGGTTTGGATCACATAGTAATGTGGTACCACACTGAAACAGTCGACGAAACCTGGTCTCGATCAATATTTCAGAGGATAACGCATGTTAGGTCTAGGTTAGGCCTTGGATTTGCCCTCTTCAGTCTCATACTTTCGCGTATTTCTCATACTTGTTGGCCAGATCCTGGGCTTTTTCTGGATTGGATCACGTAGTAATGTGGTACCACACTGAAGCAGTCGATGAAACCTGGTCTCGATCAATATTTCAGAGGATAACGCATGTTAGGTCTAGGTTAGGCCTGGGATTTGCCCTCTTCAGTCTCATACTTTCGCATTCTTCACATACTTCTTGAACAGATCCTGGCTTTTTTCTGGTTTGGATCACGTAGTAATGTGGTACAACACTGAAACAGTCTATTAAACCTGGTTTCGATCAATATTTTAGAGGATAACGCATGTTAGGTCTAGGTTAGGTCTGGGATTTGCTCTCATCAGGCTGATACTTTCGCATATTTCTCAAACTTGTTGGCCAGATCCTGGGTTTTTTCTGGATTGGATCACGTAGTAATGTGGTACCACACTGAAACAGTCGACGAAACCTGGTCTCGATCAATATTTCAGTGGATAACGCATGTTAGGTCTAGGTTAGGCCTGGGATTTGCCCTCTTCAGTGTCATACTTTCGCATTCTTCACATACTTCTTGAACAGATCCTGGCTTATTTCTGGTTTGGATCACACAGTAATGTGTTACGACACTGTAACAGTCGACTAAACCTGGTCACGATCAATATTTTACGGGATAACGCATGTTAGGTCTGGGTTAGGTCTGGGATTTGCCCTCATCGGCTCATACTTTCGCATATTTCTCATACTTGATGGCCAGATTCTGGGCTTTTTCCGGTTTGGATCACGTAGTAATGTGGTACGACACTGAAGCAGTCGACTAATCCTGGTCTCGATCAATATTTCAGAGGATAACGCATGCTAGGTCTACGTTAGGTGTGGGATTTGCTCTCATCAGGCTCATACTTTCGCATATTTCTCATACTTGGTGGCCAGATTCTGGGCTTTTATTGGCTTGGATCACGTAGTAATGTGGTACCACACTGAAACAGTCTATTAAACCTGGTTTCGATCAATATTTTAGAGGATAACGCATGTTGGGTCTAGGTTAGGTGTGGGATTTGCTCTCATCGGCTCATACTTTCGCACATTTCTCATACTTGATGGCCAGATCCTGGGCTTTTTCTGGATTGCATCACGTAGTAATGTGGTACCACACTGAAACAGTCACGAAACCTGGTCTCGATCAATATTTCAGAGGATAACGCATGTTAGGTCTAGGTCAGGCCTTCGATTTGCCCTCTTCAGTCTCATACTTTCGCATATTTCTCATACTTGTTGGCCAGATCCTGGGCTTTTTCTGGATTGGATCACGTAGTAATGTGGTGCCACACTGAAACAGTCGACTAAACCTGGTCACGATCAATATTTTGAGGGATAACGCATGTTAGGTCTAGTTTAGCTCTGGGATTTGCTCTCATCGGCTCACACTTTCGCATATTTCTCATACTTGATGGCCAGATTCTGGGCTTTTTCCGGTTTGGATCACGTAGTAATGTGATACGACACTGAAGCAGTCGCCTAATCCTGGTCTCGATCAATATTTCAGGGGATAACGCATGCTAGGTCTTCATTAGGTGTGGGATTTGCTCTCATCAGGCTCATACTTTCGCATATTTCTCATACTTGTTGGCTAGAACCTGGGCTTTTTTTGGCTTGGATCACGTAGTAATGCGGTACCACATTGAAACAGTCCATTAAACCTGGTTTCGATCAATATTTTAGAGGATAACGCATGTTAGATCTAGGTTAGATCTGGGATTCGCTCTCATCAGGCTCATACTTTCGCATATTTCTCACATTTGATGGCCAGATTCTGGGCTTATTTGGCTTGGGTCACGTAGTAATGTGGTACCACACTGAAACAGTCTATTAAACCTGGTTTCGATCAATATTTTAGAGGATAACGCATGTTAGGTCTAGGATAGGTGTGGGATTTGCTCTCATCAGGCTCATACTTTCGCATATTTCTCATACCTGATGGCCAGATTCTGGGCTTATTTGGCTTGGATCACGTAGTAATGTGGTACCACACTGAAACAGTATATTAAACCTGGTTTCGATCAATATTTTAGAGGATAACGCATGTTAGGTCTAGGTTAGGCCTTGGATTTGCCCTCTTCAGTCTCATACTTTCGCATATTTCTCATACTTGTTGGCTAGATCCTGGGCTTTTGCTGGTTTGGATCACGTACTAATGTGGTACCACACTGAAACAGTCGACTAAACCCGGTCACGATCAATATTTTACGGGATAACGCATGATAGGTCTAGTTTAGGTCTGGGATTTGCTCTCATCAGGCTCATACTTTCGCATATTTCTCATACTTGATGGCCAGGTTCTGGGCTTTTTCCGGTTTGGATCACATAGTAATGTGGTACCACACTGAAACAGTCGACTAAACCCGGTCACGATCAATATTTTACGGGATAACGCATGATAGGTCTAGTTTAGGTCTGGGATTTGCTCTCATCAGGCTCATACTTTCGCATATTTCTCATACTTGATGGCCAGGTTCTGGGCTTTTTCCGGTTTGGATCACATAGTAATGTGGTACCACACTGAAACAGTCGACGAAACCTGGTCTCGATCATTATTTCAGAGGGTAACGCATGCTAGGTCTACGTTAGGTGTGGGATTTGCTCTCATCAGTCTCATACTTTCGCATATTTCTCATACTTGATGGCCAGATTCTGGGCTTTTTTTGGCTTGGATCACGTAGTTATGTGGTATCACACTGAAACAGTCAATTAAACCTGGTTTCGATCAATATTTTAGAGGATAACACATGTTAGGTCTAGGTTAGGTCTGGGATTTGCACTCATCAGGCTCATACTTTCGCATATTTCTCATACTTGTTGGCTAGATCCTGGGCTTTTGCTGGTTTGGATCACGTACTAATGTGGTACCACACTGAAACAGTCGACTAAACCCGGTCACGATCAATATTTTACGGGATAACGCATGATAGGTCTAGTTTAGGTCTGGGATTTGCTCTCATCAGGCTCATACTTTCGCATATTTCTCATACTTGATGGCCAGGTTCTGGGCTTTTTCCGGTTTGGATCACATAGTAATGTGGTACCACACTGAAACAGTCGACGAAACCTGGTCTCGATCATTATTTCAGAGGGTAACGCATGCTAGGTCTACGTTAGGTGTGGGATTTGCTCTCATCAGTCTCATACTTTCGCATATTTCTCATACTTGATGGCCAGATTCTGGGCTTTTTTTGGCTTGGATCACGTAGTAATGCGGTACCACATTGAAACAGTCCATTAAACCTGGTTTCGATCAATATTTTAGAGGATAACGCATGTTAGATCTAGGTTAGATCTGGGATTCGCTCTCATCAGGCTCATACTTTCGCATATTTCTCACATTTGATGGCCAGATTCTGGGCTTATTTGGCTTGGGTCACGTAGTAATGTGGTACCACACTGAAACAGTCTATTAAACCTGGTTTCGATCAATATTTTAGAGGATAACGCATGTTAGGTCTAGGATAGGTGTGGGATTTGCTCTCATCAGGCTCATACTTTCGCATATTTCTCATACCTGATGGCCAGATTCTGGGCTTATTTGGCTTGGATCACGTAGTAATGTGGTACCACACTGAAACAGTATATTAAACCTGGTTTCGATCAATATTTTAGAGGATAACGCATGTTAGGTCTAGGTTAGGCCTTGGATTTGCCCTCTTCAGTCTCATACTTTCGCATATTTCTCATACTTGTTGGCTAGATCCTGGGCTTTTGCTGGTTTGGATCACGTACTAATGTGGTACCACACTGAAACAGTCGACTAAACCCGGTCACGATCAATATTTTACGGGATAACGCATGATAGGTCTAGTTTAGGTCTGGGATTTGCTCTCATCAGGCTCATACTTTCGCATATTTCTCATACTTGATGGCCAGGTTCTGGGCTTTTTCCGGTTTGGATCACATAGTAATGTGGTACCACACTGAAACAGTCGACTAAACCCGGTCACGATCAATATTTTACGGGATAACGCATGATAGGTCTAGTTTAGGTCTGGGATTTGCTCTCATCAGGCTCATACTTTCGCATATTTCTCATACTTGATGGCCAGGTTCTGGGCTTTTTCCGGTTTGGATCACATAGTAATGTGGTACCACACTGAAACAGTCGACGAAACCTGGTCTCGATCATTATTTCAGAGGGTAACGCATGCTAGGTCTACGTTAGGTGTGGGATTTGCTCTCATCAGTCTCATACTTTCGCATATTTCTCATACTTGATGGCCAGATTCTGGGCTTTTTTTGGCTTGGATCACGTAGTTATGTGGTATCACACTGAAACAGTCAATTAAACCTGGTTTCGATCAATATTTTAGAGGATAACACATGTTAGGTCTAGGTTAGGTCTGGGATTTGCACTCATCAGGCTCATACTTTCGCATATTTCTCATACTTGTTGGCTAGATCCTGGGCTTTTGCTGGTTTGGATCACGTACTAATGTGGTACCACACTGAAACAGTCGACTAAACCCGGTCACGATCAATATTTTACGGGATAACGCATGATAGGTCTAGTTTAGGTCTGGGATTTGCTCTCATCAGGCTCATACTTTCGCATATTTCTCATACTTGATGGCCAGGTTCTGGGCTTTTTCCGGTTTGGATCACATAGTAATGTGGTACCACACTGAAACAGTCGACGAAACCTGGTCTCGATCATTATTTCAGAGGGTAACGCATGCTAGGTCTACGTTAGGTGTGGGATTTGCTCTCATCAGTCTCATACTTTCGCATATTTCTCATACTTGATGGCCAGATTCTGGGCTTTTTTTGGCTTGGATCACGTAGTAATGTGGTACCACACTGAAACAGTATATTAAACCTGGTTTCGATCATTATTTTAGAGGATAACGCATGTTAGGTCTAGGTTAGGTCTGGGATTTGCTCTCATCGGGCTCATACTTTCGCATATTTCTCATACTTGTTGGCCAGATCCTGGGCTTTTTCTGGTTTGGATCACGTAGTAATGTGGTACCACACTGAAACAGTCGACTAAACCTGGTCACGATCAATATTTTAGGGGATAACGCATGTTAGGTCTAGGTTAGGTTGTCTCTCACTCGTGACGTAGGAGCGAGCGATCGTGTGTCCTCGTCGCTCCGGAGAAGGGACGGTTTTTGGAGGGGTGGGGGGTCCTTGGTAGGGACAGGGTGTAAGGTATAAGTGAAAGGAGTGATGGGTTAAAAAATTGTGAGGTGATATCGTGAAATGGACGAGAAATAAAGGAAAATATATGTGAGGTGATCAATGGCGGTGTTTTGAGTGGCAGGTGGAAGTGACAGGTGGACAAGGAGAGATATTCACGGGGTGAGAGACGAGGGCGGGGACTAGGAGCGGGCGGTGAGGAAAGGGGGCCAGAAGATGACACTGGTGAGTACCCTTTAAGGGAGCGAATATTGTACTTAAGTAAAATAGAGAGGAAAATAGAAACTAAAAGGATAGAGGAGGAAAGATGGCGGCTGTGAAAAGGACACATGGATGCGCAGATGACGATGTGACGTCATCGCGCATGCGTGACCGTTGATAGACATATCGTTTTACACGAATTACGGAGTTAAGATACAACACCAGGGATGGGGCTGCCACGGGGGGGGGGGGGCACCAGGACGAGAGTGATGTAGGAGTGGGCCGAATAGGAATGGGAATTATGAATGGTAGGAAGGAGAGGAATTTTCCAAGAAAGGAACACTCTGGTTGCGCACGTGTAGTCACTAACACGAACACAGGGGGGAGGCACTGGCACGTCCTTTTCCGGCGGTTGGTGAACTTGTTTACATGGCACTGAGACCAAGCACTGCACACAAACACGCGGGCGGGGGTAGTATAGGGCCTCCTAGCCGCGATACACATACGGGGGTGCGGCCGAGCGATGACGAGGTAACGAAAAGTAGATTATGCACGTTAGAACTTGGCGACGTGACACGCACATGGCTGAATGGAAGTGACGCGGAAAGAAGACATGCGCGCGCCGACAGATAGACGTAGCCGCGCCAACGCGCATGGTAGGGAGAGTTGCGCGACGGCGCGACTAGCGCTGCGTTCGGCTGACGTCACGGCGCAGGCGCGGTTGGATTGCGACGCAGTGCTGGTAGACGGCAATATGGCGGGTTTTGTTTATATGCCTTTAGGTTAGGACAACGAGTGGCCAAAATTGCTCTTATACAGACAGATACGATTTGACAACTAGAAGATAGTGTATACAGACATCCGCTAAAATATACCTCCAGTTACCCAAACACTAAGTGCAAGTTAATGCAATAGATGGATATTGAACAGTATTAATTAATTAATTGGTTAGTTTAGCATACACATCCAGCTCAGCATGTCGTTTATGTTTATTTTATTTTATGTTATGTTATATTTACACGCACATACACATTTCGTTGTTTTATTTTATTCTACCTTATGTTATATTATATAATATACCATATGTATCATGCTCATGGTTCCTTATATTAAATACTTTAGACGCTCAATAACAAATTTTCTGTTTTTCCAGTATTTGTTAGATGGTATGCAGACATATTAATATTATTATTACTGACTCTAGCTTTTCGTTCTTTAATAATACTATGCCGATGCTATTACGCGCTATAGATGAGACGTGCAATGAGATCTCACTACACTTAGACTTTACCCGGACCTATGGTACAAACCTATTGCACAGCTTTTTTTTTTTTTTTTTTTTTTTTTTTTTTTTTTTTGTCGTGGGGAAAATCTTCGAAAGACTCCCTCCCACCTCCTTGGGGAGAGGTGGGAGGGGTGTGTGGGATTCCCCGCGCCCGTACAACGACAGGCGCGGGACCTACCCACTAAAAACCCCACGGTGACCATTCGGCACGCTTTGGGAGGATACCGGGAATCGCTCGAAGCATTCTTCCGGTATCCTCCCCGTGCCCGCGCTTTCGCGCCCATCCCCCGGGGGGACAATCGGTCCCCCCAGTAGACACACTGCCTCATAGCGGCGGGACGGGGCCACTCCATCCCGCCGCTATCCGTCCCGGGGCCGCGTTTAGTGGCGGCTGCGAGCCCCAACTCGCAACCGCCCGCGACCCCGTTTCAACCCCTCGGCGGCCGGGCGTTCATGGCCGCACCAGACCGCCGAGGGTGCCTCCCCTTGCGTCGGACCGGTAGGGGGAGGCACTCCTACCCCCAACCGGTCCGACCCGGCGCCGCCTGGCGGGAGGAGGGTCCCCTCAGGACCCCCCTCCCAGCCTAGGTCATCCGCCACGCCGAGGCGGCCGCCCGCGACGCCTCGCGACCGGGCGACGACCTCGGGCCACCGCACGAGCGCGAGGTTCAGTGCGCCGCTGAAGCTCGCGCTCCCTCCCCGCGGCCTCCTTCTGCAACATTACGTTCTCGCAGAAGGAGGCCACGGCCCTCCACTTCTCCTTGCTGCCGAGCATGGCGCGCACCACGCCCGGCAGCGAGACATCCCGCCCGACGACGCCGACCAGGACACGGCGCTCCCCCTCCCACGCGGGGCATACCTCCAGGGTATGATCCGCCGTGTCCTCCTCAGCGTCGCAGTGGCAGCAACGCGCCGTCGGCTCCTTCCCTATCCGGCACAGGTATCTTCCGAAGCTGCCATGCCCGGAAAATACCTGTGCCAGCCGGTAGGTGAGGCTGCCATGGCCTCTGTCCAGCCACTCCTTCAGGAGTGGCCGAACAGCCCCGACAGTCCGGTGCCCCGCGGTTGGCAGAGCCAGCCGCTCCTGCCACGCGAGCAACACGGACTGCCGGGCCTGGCGCTTCAAATCGCCCCAAGCAGGTTCCTGCCCGCCCGGGACCGCCCCCACCCCCGCGCGACGGTCGACGCGGTGCCGGTACATCACCGCGTGCGACCGCGCGAGCAGGTCCATGGGCGGCATCCCCGCTAGCACCGTCGCCGCCTCATGTGACACGGTTCGATACCCGCGGACGACCCTGAGCGCCATGCGCCTCTGCACCCGACGCAGCATAGTCATGCTGCGCCGGGAGGCAGCCAGGTCGTCCGCCCAGACGGGGGCTCCGTATAGGGCCACCGACTGGACCATTGCCACATAGAGGCGACGAACTCGGCCCGCCGGGCCCCCCAGGTTGGGCAGGATCCGGCCCAGAGCCGCAACCATCCTTTCCAACCGGGGGACCAGGCAGCGGAAATGCTCCACGAAACGCCAGTGGCTATCGAGGATCAGCCCCAGATACCTGATCTGGGGCTTCACCTCGATGTCAGCCCCACCCACCCGGATCAGAGGGGGTGGCGGATCCTGCCGAGGTGAATGAAACGCAATCACCTCGGTCTTATGGACCGCCACCGTCATCCCCATCCCCCTGATCCGGTCGACGACGCGTTGCGACCCCTCCTCCGCGCGACGCATGGCCCTCCCCCAGTGCGCCCCGACGGCCAGCACCAGTGTGTCATCCGCATAACACACCGTGCTGACGCCGTCGGGGAGGCCGGCCCGCAACACCGAGTCGTACGCGATGTTCCACAGGAGTGGCCCGAGGACCGACCCCTGCGGAACACCGCAGTACACCTCCCTCCGCATATCACCATCCCGGCCCGGATACTCGATCCACCTGCCGCGGAGATAATCCCCGACGACCGCCCTGAGACAAGGGGGGACTCGATGATATTCGAGTCCCCTCCTTATCTCTTCCCAGGGGAGGGTGTTAAAGGCATTGGCAATATCCAAGGATATTGCCAATGCCCCCCCCTCCGCGGGAGACGGCCGCCTCCGAGAGGGCCCTCACACGACCTATCGCGTCGATAGTCGATCGGCCCCCCCGGAAACCGAACTGGCAGTCTGCCAGACCGGTATCACCCCGCGACAAGTGCTCGACGAGGCGGGCAGCAATCACACGTTCAAAGAGCTTGCCCACCTCGTCGAGGAGACAAATGGGCCGGTATGCGGAGGGAGACTCCGCGGGCCGACCCTCCTTCCGGAGGAGGACCATCCTCGCCACCTTCCAACTGGGGGGGAATCGCCCGTCCCTCAGGCAGCGGTCGAACAACCGCCTGAGGTCGGCCCCAAGGACGCCCTGGGTCAAGACCCAAACCCGGCCGGGCACCCCATCCGGACCCGGGGCCGTGTTACGAACCCCGAGCCGTCTGATGGCCGCTGCCAGCTCCTCCTGCGTGACCCCCAGCTCGGCCGTCCACTCCACTGGGGCAGCCGCCGCCGCCGGAGGACGCGGTCCCCTCTCCCCAATTGGGAAGAGTGTATTGACCACGTCCTCCAGCAGCCGGGGGTCAAGACACTCGGTGACGGGGGGCGCCCACGGGCGGAGCTTATTCAGCACCACCTTATATGGGCGCCCCCATGGATCGTCATCAAGGGTCTGGAGGAGCTCCTTCCATGCCTGGGTCTTGGCCCGTTTGATGGCGACCTGCAGAGCAACCCGCGCCACGCGGTATGCTCCATACAGGTCATCAGCTGCCCTCGCTCGCGCCACGCCGTCGCCTGTACGTTGACGACGGCGCGCGCGGGTGTACTGGCGTCGGGCGCGGACAGTCGCGACTCGCAACTCCGCGATCGCGTCCGACCACCAGTACACCGCCCGGCGAGGAGAAGCCCGCCCGACCCGAGGCATCGCCGCGTCGCAAATACCCGCGACCAATGCTCCGAGCCGGGCGACCTCCTCCTCTATGCTCGGCAACTCGGCCGCTCCCTGCGGCCAAGTTGCAGCGAGGGCAGCTGCCATCAGGGCGTCCTTGTCCAGGCGCCGAAGCGCCCAGCGGCGTGGTGGGGTGCCACGCAGGCGGCCGTGTCGGGATGCACTCGCGGCGGCAGAGACCTCCATCCGGATGTACCGGTGATCGGAGAGTGTCTCTGCCCCCGCGACCACGTGCCAACCCGACACCATGCGCACGGCGTTGGGGGTCGCGAATCCAACATCCACGATGGACCCCCCATATCGCCGCACGCATGTGTGCTCCGACCCCCGGTTCAATACCCGGAGGTCGAGCCCCGCCGCCCAATCGCCCAGGATCCCGCCGCGAACGGAGGTCCTGGGGGATCCCCAAGCCACCGACTTGGCATTAAAATCCCCCAGGACCAGCACCGGCCGGGCCGCGTAGCGCTGCACGCATGCCGCGACCTCGGCCAAGTACAGCTCGAACGCAGCGTGACCGCTACGGGGCGAAATGTAGCACCCCACCACAGCGACTCCCCCCCAGTCCACGGCGACGAATCCCCGACCGCGCTCCAACAAGGAGAACGGTGGGGACCCGTCGCCCCCTCCCCATACCGTCGCCACCAAGCCGTCCGCGTCGCCCACCCAATGAGGGTGATCAGGGACGCGGTACGGCTCGGCGGCGACCGCCAGGCCAACCCCCCACTCCGCGAGGACTTGGGACATCAAGTCCTGTGCCGCGCGGCAGTGGTTGAGGTTGGCCTGGAGGAGGAGGCGGGGCGGCATTAATTAATGGCCGCGCCAGCCTCCTCCCGGCCGTCCGTCCCCGTAGCACCGTCCACCTCCATGGAGGACGATGCCACCGCCCTCGGCACCGGAGCCGGTGCAGCCCGCCTCTTCCTCTCCTTCCGGGAGGGGGGGGAGCACTTCTTGCTCCCCACCCTGTGATCGGCTGGCCTCCCCATGTCCGCACACAGCGGGCAGTGGGGGGCCGCCGAGCACTGGCTCGCACGGTGCTCTTTGGCACCGCAGCGGTAACACTGACCGCTGCGGTCCACGGGCGAGGTGCACCACTGCCTCACGTGCCCCAATTCGTGGCAGCGGTGACACTGGAGCGGGCGCGGCGCGAGGATTTCCACTCGCGCCGAAACCCACCCCACCAACACCCTCCCGGATTCCGCCACCTTACGGGCGGCGGAGAGGGGGCACCGGGCCCACACCGACCCGAGGCCGGAGGGCGACCTGCGGATCTCTCCGATCCGCAGGTCCTCCACAGGACAGTCCCCCGCCCTCGCAAGGGCACGGGACACATCCTGTGCGCTGACCGAGTCGTCCAGCCCACAAACGCGCATCTCCGTGCGCTTCGTGGGCCGGGCGACCCGGACACCTCGCTCGCCCAGCTGCTCCCGGAGCCTCTGGGCGAGACGATCCGCCTTCGCGCCGCTCTCTGCACCGGGGATCTCCAACAAGAGACCCCCGGTCACGGCCCTCTTCGCCCTCACGGAGGCGATGCCCAGCTCTTCCAGGGAGATATTCTCCCTGGCGAGCCGCATCGCCTCCGCGAGGGTCAGGTCGCCCCCCTGCGCAACGGTCAGCGTCACCGCTGCCGTTTTTGGGGGACGACCTGGTCGTGCCTTCCCGACCTTCGCGGCCTTTACCTTGGCCGCCGGCGGCGGAGGCGGAGGCTGCGGTTGCGAGGCCTTCCTCGCCGCCCGCTTCGCCTTCCGCCCCACCACCTCACTCCACGCCACCCCCCCTTGGGAGGGTGCCGTGGAGGACGCGACCACCGCGACCACGGGTACACCACCCCCCTTGGGGGTCGCAACCCGGGGCCCTGGTGCCGCAACGCTGGGCGGAGCCTTCACTCCGCCCTTCTTTGCCTTCCCCGACTGTACCGGAACAGGTCGGGGAGGCACCGCCTTCCTGCTGACCGCTCTTCCGGCGAGGAGCTCCTCCCGGAAGGCGGCCAGCTTGCCATCAATCATGTCCCCAATCCTCCTCAGAAGATCGTCTTCTGAGGAGGACGGGGACTTCTTCACGGGCGGAGTGCGGGTGGAGGGGCCCGCGGTGCCCCGCACCACTGCCGCCGCACTCCGCTTATTTACCTCCGCTGAGGGACGCGGCGGTGGAGGAGGAGGGAGGATGGGAGGGAGGGCCGCGCTGTTCCACAGCGCCTCTGCCCTCCTCCTCCCCTGTCGCTCCTCCTCCAACAGGAGCTGCAGACGGGCGTTCCGCCCTCTGAGCTCCCGCGCCGCCTCCCTCATCTCCTCCGCCGCGGCCTTCAGGGCCTCCGCGCCACCGCTTTTCTGCCCCTTAAAGGCGCAGGCAGCGGCGACTTTCTCCACCCGCCTCAGGGACGAGGAGATCCTCTCCGATATCTCCTCGGTCACCTCGTCCCTGAGGCAACTCAGCCTCACCGACGGGCTCATCGCCCCGCCCACCTCGACGACGGCCTGCCCCGTCCTCTTCCTCTTAGAGCCTATGTGGCTCGTGCTGGAGGAGAAGGACGAGACCGACGCCGTCTCGTCGTCCTCCTCCACCCTCCACGAAGCCGGACCTGGCGCTGAGTGGGGCGCGAGCGCCGCCACCCTAACCCCAGCCCCGTCTCCGTCCTCCCCAACCGACAAAACCCGCCCCATCCCCATTTTATTTTCTGTGTCCATAAAAATCCCACGAGATGGTCGGAAATAAAGGTCCACCCGGGCAGAGCCGCCTTACCCGGGTAAGCCTAATACTCCGGGGGTTCGGCAGGTTCCCCGGAGGTGGTCGCTTGGGATTGGGCCTTCTCCCCCAACCATGCATCCCATCGCCGCGCACCATAGCTTAGGATTGGAGGGCGATTTTATAGAGTCGCCATACTCGTGGCCCAGGCGGTTAAGCCAAGACCCCCGTTCCTCCTGCCGTCACGTACCATTCACAAAACCAATAGGGAATTGTGAATGGGTCGTTGTGACGACCAACAGGAGGCTTACGGTGTGTGTATGACTCGGGTACCCCGGGTTCGTTAAGCCCGTACTGCAGCTGAAAGGCTGGCAGCCCCTGAGGGAAACCTATTGCACAGCTTCATTATACAGCTCTATAGTATCATACAGGGCGAGGTATTATAGAGGCTAATACGTACCACGAATGATCTAAGAACTAAATAACTGCGGTGTCAATTGCTGATTGATAACCGATGGCTATGACTATGGCAATTAATCGGAAAACTTGTTAACTGACAAATTAGGTAGGCTGCTACGTTGAAAGGCAGAGGTAAGGAATAATGATGGTCCAACACCGATAGCATAGATACACGTTTAATAGAGCACTGCTCAATACATATAGCGTATATAACATAAGCTACAAAGCAGTGGCCAAAATGCAACTTAGTATAGTTTATGGTATCTGAACTGTTATTCGACGCCTCCGGGTACAAGGCTGGCAGTAGGTAATGCGGCTACTATCTGCGAAATGGTGCGGGGCTGACGGCATAGTGGAGCAGGGGGGACAGGCATGAGCCGATATTGAATTGTGAAAAGGGGCAGAGGTTAAAATGATTCATATAGCTGAGACTAAGTGGAACATACATAAGGTTTGGAATTGTACCCACCGGCGCGGTGGGTGACAATTGACACTAATGAACACACACGACAACCGGACGGCAGGACGATAGTGCATGTACACGTACAAGTGCCCAGGCACAAACACATCGCTGCTGCTCAACATAATACTATAATGACGCATACACTAACGCGCGCACAACTGGCAATTTATGCCGGTACACACATACACGCACACGCACACACACGCACGCGCGCACACACACACACACACACACACACACGAAACTACAAGAATACACACACGCACCACTGGACATGGCCAACCCAGTGGGCTATGGTGGCCAAACTAATATAATATGGACATGGACAATACAAAGGATGATGGTATCGGATCAGGGGTGCTCGGAGCCCCAGGTCCCGGCTCGAGTAGTGGTGTACGGACAGGCCACTCCGGGTCGTCAACCGACGACTGTCTAACGCACTCGGTGGATCCCAGGCCGGTGCAGGGATTGCTGCGACTGGGCGAGACAAAAACGGATAAAACAGGTAACAACAGGCGACGGACATTGGATATGAAAATGGATAGAAACAAGGAAAAGGATAATGGTAATGAGGAGGCAGTTGATCTAACGGACGACAACGAGGTTTTTCTTACGCCCACTAATAGGGTGAATAAAAAGACGCAGCAGATAGGAAGTATGGATCCGTTTGTTGCAAGAAGTAAGATAGGTAGGTCACCAGATAGAAGGTTGACAAGCACCAGTCTAGGTAAACAGGTGCCAAGCCTACGTTATGAGACCGAAACGGAGTCAGAAGCGGAAGCCGAGGGCTCGATACATGAGAGAGGCGAGGATAGGCAAATTAGGGAAACGGTCACTAATGTCTACCAAGGGGTGAAAAGGGTGGGAAAGTACCTGACGTCTGAGAAACATATCAGCCAGGAAGCGATAAGTACGATCTTCGACGTGTATAAGGAGCTTAAGGTGCTTAAGAAATACCTAAAAGAGAATAGGGCTAGGGAAATCAGGACGCTTGAAGAGCTCAAAAATATGAGGGAGGAGATGGAAAAGATGAGGGAAAGAGAGAAAGATAGAGAACAGGAACTGGACAAAATCAGGCATAGGGATAATGAGAGAGAAAGGGGAATGAGGGAGGAGATGGAGAAGCTGAGGGAAAGAGATAGGATAAGGGATAGGGAGATGTGTGAACTTAGGGCAAGTATTAGTACAAGTAGTAGTAGGATTGAGGGGGCTAGTGCTAACAGTAAACGGAAAATAAGGTCGCCTGCCACTGACAGGATCCATAACGTAGCGCTCAGGAGAGTGAGAAGGAGAGAAGGCAGCGATAAGGATGAAGTACAGGAGACAGGTGAAAGGTATGAGGAGGGGGAAAAGGAAGATGGTAGGGAAGTTGAGGCTGATGGGAATAGGGGTAAGGATAGTTATGCGGGGGGCATGGAAAATAGCGAGGGAGGTGAATGGAATAAAGTAGATAGACGGAAAGAAAGGAAAAATGGGACAGAGGGTACCCCACGGGGTAGTATTTCGTCGTTAAGAGGGCGTGAGGATGAAGACAGAGGTAAAAGAGGAGAACAACGAAAGGGAAAGGATGGAGGAACGAGAGATATAGAGCAACGGGTAGGTATGAGACGCACTGGCCCAAGGACGGAGGCCATATGCGTCACTGCAGGAGAGAGAACTTATGCAGAGGTATTCAGAGAAATCGCTAATAAAGCGAAGGAATGCCTAAATGACATAAAAATGGTGAGGAGGTCAAGGAAGGGGGACCTTATAGTGGAGTATGCCAAAGAGGGCGGTGCCGCGAAGGGGGCTGAAGCCATACAAAACGGACTCGGCGACGGCTTCAACGTTAGAATGATGGTACCCAGAGTAGAAGTGCAAATTAGGGACCTGGATCCTATTAGTGACACACAGGAAGTCATAGAGGGATTTTGTCAAGCCTATGGCATCACTGACAGAACGGGAGTACGAGTTAAACTACTGCGGACGACATATGTGGGCACGCAGATGGCGATACTTGAAGCACCGGCTGCGCTGGCAGCCAAAATTGACGCAGTGGATAGGGTGAAAATTGGCTATACGTCGGTAAGAGTGAGGGTGGCACCCAAAGTTCTGAGATGTTTTAGGTGTCATGACTTTGGACACATGGGTGCAGAGTGCACAAAGGTCGGGAAGGGCGCGACGGTATGTAGAAGATGTGGTATGGAGGGACATATTATGAATGTTTGCACCAATATGCCATCCTGCGTCTTATGCCAGGAAAAGGGGGTACTAGAGGATAATAGACGGCATGTCGCAGGATCCTTCCGGTGCCCGTACTATCAGGAGGCCTTGCGGAGGAACAGGGCTAATTATAGAATAAATAATAAATAATAAATAATAAATAACAAATAGCTAGCTAACTAACTATAAATAAATACAAAGCATAGTAATAAGCAATAGATTTAGACAACTAGCTGGTGATAGTAGATAAAGAATATTAATAGATATTTATATATATATATATATATATATATATATATATATATATATATATATATATATATATATATATATATATAGTAGATTGATACTTTTTGGAGCATAGAACATAAAATTTGGAACCTAAAAACTAAAACGTTAGCGGTAAAGTTAAATTTAAAATATAAGATCTGGAAGAAAGATAAAAAATTTTTATTTTTTAACTTGAAGCGTAAATAATATACATCCATGAGGTACCTACAGATTAATTTAAACCATTGTCGGCTGGCGCAGGATATGTTAATTAGAGCGGCGGAGGAGTTGCGCGTGGATGTTGTCGCGGTCGCGGAACCCTATCGCATTGCAGCTGACTGGGAAGTGGACATCTCGGGTAGGGCCGCGATATAGGTCACGAGGTTTAATGGCATAAGACATAAGCAGGATAGAACCGAAAAAGGGAATGGTTATATCGCAGTAGAAATAGGAGAAGATACAATAGTGAGCTGTTATTACACGCCGCGATATAACAGAGAGTTGTTTAGTAAGGTTATAGATGAGCTGGAAACGGCACGCGGAAACTGGAAGCCTAGATGTAAAGTTATGGGGCATTTCAACGCTAAGTCCACAGCGTGCGGGGCGAATATTATTGACGCCAGAGGAATTATACTACACGAGGCGCTGATGAGGATGGGTCTTACGGCGGTGGATAGTAGTGGAGCAGTCACGTATGAAAAGGCCAACAGAAGCTCAAAGATTGACTTCCTCGCATGTGATCACGAGACATTGCGCGAACTTACTCGTAGTGAGGTCCTGAGGAGGTTTACCGCTTCGGACCATCTCTACGTTTTCCACGAGTTTGCGGGTAACAGGGCTGGGAGAACTAGGGAAGCGTACGGCTGGAAAACTAGCACGCTAGATGTTGAAAGGATGCTGAGGGTGCTCGATGATCACACGAATGGCATAGATTTTACACGATCTTTGGGTGAACGGGAGGTGGAAAGGGTCCTTGATGCGTTTGAAGCATCCTGTGATGCGTCGATGGAACCCAGAAGACCTGCACCGAGCAACAAGCCATCCAAAATTTGGTGGACGAGGGAGATAGCTGAATTAAGAGCTATCACCAACGGCAGCCGTAGGAGGTACCAGCGAGCGGTGAAGAGGGGACGGCCGGAAGCAGCAGCCCTGGCGGCGGCATTTAAGAACGATAGAAAAGCGCTGAACCTGGAAATTATGAAAAGCAAAACTAGAGCATGGCGTGACCTGTGCAGTACAGTTGAAGGAGATATATGGGGTAAGCCTTTTAAAGCCGTTATGAAGGCCGTCAAACCAAGGAAGGATCCACCGGAACTCTCTAGTGACCGCATGATGAGTGTTCTTGACGAGCTGTTCCCAACTGGGACATCAAGTAATCTTGATCGGCGAATAGACGTCGCCATGTATGCACGAGTCGGACTGCAACTAACCACAGCGGATGAGGTCAGGGAGGCTGCCAAGCCTCTTAACCCTAATAAGGCACCGGGTTACGACTGTATACCTGGAATAGTTGTTAAGATTGTGATAGAGCGTAGAATCAACTTAGTGATAAGTTTAATTAACGGGTGCATTTTGCAGGGTGTTGTGCCCACTAGGTGGAAGAGACAAAGATTGGTGCTACTCTACAAGGAGGGCAGGGATCCCGCGTTACCGTCGGCATATAGGCCACTTTGTTTAATTAGCCACTGGGCTAAGTTGTATGAAAGCATCTTGAAAGTACGAATATTGGCGGCACTTGGACCTGCGGGACTCTCACCTAGACAATATGGCTTCCGTAAGGGGCGCAGCACCCTGCAAGCATTACGGGGGGTTATGAAAATCGCGGACGAGGCCAAGAGTAAGCAAAAGTATTGTCTATTGATTACTCTTGACGTGAAAAACGCATTTAATACCATACCTCTTCAGCTTGTGGTACAGGAATGCAGACGGAAAATGTTACCACCGTATCTGCTGCAAATTATAAGTAATTACTTGAGGGATAGGGAGATATATTTTAAAAGCGGAGGTAGATGGACCTGTAGAAGTACATACATGGGTGTTCCACAGGGGTCCGTCATAGGGCCTATCCTGTGGAACATTGCATACGACGGCGTGCTATCATTGCAGTTGCCACGTGGTTGCGAGACCTTTGGGTTTGCTGATGATTTGGCACTTGTTGCCACACATCATAATATCGATGACCTTAAACAGAGAATAGATGATAGTATCAATAAAATAACTCGATGGTTTGAGGACAGCAAACTAAAAATAGCACCTGAAAAAACGGAGATGATGTTCCTAAATAAGAAGAGACGACCGCAGGAATTTGCTATAAATGTATTGCAGAAGGTCATCAGGCCTGGAACGGACATCAAATATCTGGGGGTAACGTTTGACAGGAGTCAAATATTTAAAAAACACATAGAGGTGGTTACCAATAAGGGTACAAAGACTATGGCGGCGCTGGCACGGATTCTGCCGAATACCGGGGGAGCAGGGCATAAAACCAGCCTGTTATACTACCATGTACTTGAGTCCATATTGCTATACGCTGCGCCTATATGGGCAAGGTGGGCATCTATAGAAGCAAACAGAAAAAAGTTACAGAGTATACAGAGCACTGGACTGATACGAGTAATAAAGGCGTTCCGTACGGCTCCAAGGGTGGTACTACCGGTGATAGCAGGGGTAATCCCAATACTGCTCAAAGTCGAGGAGCGTGTCAAGATAATGGAAGCCGAAGAAGAAGCAAGAGAGATTCTTGGAGCTGCACACCCAGACCTCGGTGCAACAATTGTGGCTGAAAGAAGAAGGATACGAGATAGTTTAATGGAGGAATGGCAAGACAGCTGGGACCGTGAAGCCAGCCACAAGCTTACATATAAATGGATACCCAATATAAGGGCGTGGATGGAAAGACCGTGTGGACAGGTGACCTTCCATATGACACAAGCAATGACAGGGCATGGATTTTTCGCCACGTATAGGAAGAAGATTGGTAAGGCAGAAACGGATCTGTGCTGGTACAACTGTAGAGTTAGTGACACGGTGGAGCACACACTGTTAGATTGTAATAGTTGGACAGCGCAAAGAGACAGACTATGGGAAACACTAAGGATAGGTGGAACACCCAATATTGAGGGGCTAGGGTTAAAAATGATACAGGGAATCGATGAATGGAACTTAATTAAAACATTTATTACGGAGATTCTGACCGAAAAAGGCAAGCTGGAGAGGGAGATGTACAGGAATATGAGGAATGCGGGAGCAAGAGGGTGAGCCAGCTGTGGCGAAGGGGCCCAGTGGCTCAGATTTAATTCACACTATGTTAAAGTACTAAGGGACTTTAACGTGGGTCCGGATGAAGAAACAGACAGGGAGAGAAAATGTTACAAGTTTTTCAATAAAGTTTTTATTACAAAAATATAAATGAACTATTTATAACATTTTAACAAAACAAAACTAGAAACTAAAAGAAAAAACTGACGACGGCTCCTATTGCGGCCTCGTCTCCTCTTTTTTAGTCTCCTTATTTCAATTTTTACTGCGGAGGCTTTCTGAAACAAAAGAATCCGCCTAATAAATACATTTGCGGACAAGTCAACAATCGCGCGCTCGTCAGCTGTTTCTCGCGCTCCAGCGACAGTCTGGTGTGCTTGGAGGGGAGAGCTGGCTGGCTATCTAGCGCTATAGCTAGTGGACTGTATATTCTTCTCTTTCTGGTCGATGAAATTCTCTTTCTACGATCACACCGACGCGCACACCGGGTAGACGAGCTTTTCTCCGTTCTACCGGGTTCTCTTTGCAATGCCACGGACGGGAAACCAAATGGAGGTTGTAAGGCTCCAAGAGGCTATATCCCGCGAGCACGCTCCCCGTGCGGGTGGCGTTTCTACACCACCCACGCAAGAGGACGTCTTGTCCTGGTTCGGCTCCCTCGTCAGCTGCTCCTCAGGAGCGACCTGCGGTATGCACACGTGGTTGCCAAGCCGGCGATTCCTTCATCAAAGGAACGCCCGGCAGCCAGCCGTGGCTACCTCGACGGAGGCTCCTGTCCCGAGGAACTGGCCTGCGGCTCACCGGTTCAGGACTCAATCCCCTGCAATTCCAACCACCCTACGTTCACAGCCCAGTGTGGTCGACTCACAGCTGGTAGTGGGTGTAGCGATGGAAGGAAGGCTCTTCGAACCCTTTGCTCCACCGTACGCTTAGGCTCTACTTATTGTCCCCTCACGACGGTATATTGGAGCGGGTTCTCCGACGCCCGATGCACGGAGAGCACCACGAAGTGATATTCCTTCTGAATATCTATCTTCCGGTTGCTCCTACGCCGTATAGCTCTAATCTTGGTTGGTGAAACTTTCCACCCCACCGGTCGGTGTACTCTCACTGGTACACAGGACGGGTGGTTCCAGTGGGTACGTATGACCTCTACGAACGGTGAACTACCACTAGGTGATACCAGTATGTCGGTATCAGCCTTCCAGTAGCTCTAACCGGATAATTGGAAGAAGACTCAAGGCGATCCACACCGAATCTCCAACGTCGCAGTCGCATCCACGAACTGCAACGTTCAATCACAATCCTGCGTCTACGATCGCTTCACACTCGGCGTGCCATGCGATCGCTGCAACGTCAGGCAGATTGTCCGTTTTCTGGGGAAAATCTCAAGTCGCTATGACGAGATTTTCCAATAAACTATTTGTCCGCAAACTGATTCTATTACGAGGAGCGAGATCGACTCATCCTCCTCGGAGCTCGTAGGGAAATGGAAACGCGACCGTCACAAGGTCCGCTCTCGATCGCCGACGGCTCAAGAATGAACCGTGACGATCAGCAAGCAGCGACGGCCGCGGCCGGCTCCGTCGCGCAAGCGCAGAACCGGGTAGCTACGCCTCGCGTTGCTGGGCCCGGGCTGCTACGCGCCGCGTGGCCACGGCGCGGCGCTGCCGCGTTTCGTCTATCGATCTTTTTCCGATAGATCTCTTTTCTCTCTCTTTCTCAGCGCTAACAACACATTCCTAGAATTTGTTCCAAAACTCGAGAATTTCAGTGAAGCTAGCTTGGAAAAACACGTAAATAGCCGCGGTATACTAATCTGAACGATGGAAAATTTCCACGTCAGCACAACCATCTAGAATTACGCGAATTCAATATAGATACGGGCATCGCGGCCGAGTTTCTACGTCTCGGACTCATGCGATATTTAAACACACTACTATATTTTATCTTTCTCTTTGTTAGGGGGAGGAGGTTTGAAAATACCTTGCCTAACGGGGGTCCGGATCTCGAGGGAAGGAACAGACGGAGAATAAGCGATACAATTATAATTTTATTTTCGCTGGATCGCCTTATGCGACCAAGCCGTTTATTTTGTCGGTATAGGGTTTTTTTTGTAACAATCGGCCGACGTCTGCCAGACGATGAGTGGTGCGGCCCGCGTTGTTACCCTGAAACAGACAGAGATACGACTAGGCGTTAAATACCTATCGACGTGAGTCACGTCGCTTGTCTTTTTTTTTTTTTTTTTTTTTTGTCGTGGGGAAAATCTTCGAAAGACTCCCTCCCACCTCCTTGGGGAGAGGTGGGAGGGGTGTGTGGGATTCCCCGCGCCCGTACAACGACAGGCGCGGGACCTACCCACTAAAAGCCCCACGGTGACCCTTCGGCACGCTTTGGGAGGATACCGGGAATCGCTCGAAGCATTCTTCCGGTATCCTCCCCGTGCCCGCGCTTTCGCGCCCATCCCCCGGGGGGACAATCGGTCCCCCCAGTAGACACACTGCCTCATAGCGGCGGGACGGGGCCACTCCATCCCGCCGCTATCCGTCCCGGGGCCGCGTTTAGTGGCGGCTGCGAGCCCCAACTCGCAACCGCCCGCGACCCCGTTTCCACCCCTCGGCGGCCGGGCGTTCATGGCCGCACCAGACCGCCGAGGGTGCCTCCCCTTGCGTCGGACCGGTAGGGGGAGGCACTCCTACCCCCAACCGGTCCGACCCGGCGCCGCCTGGCGGGAGGAGGGTCCCCTCAGGACACCCCTCCCAGCCTAGGTCATCCGCCACGCCGAGGCGGCCGCCCGCGACGCCTCGCGACCGGGCGACGACCTCGGGCCACCGCACGAGCGCGAGCTTCAGCGCGCCGCTGAAGCTCGCGCTCCCTCCCCGCGGCCTCCTTCTGCAACATTACGTTCTCGCAGAAGGAGGCCACGGCCCTCCACTTCTCCTCGCTGCCGAGCATGGCGCGCACCACGCCCGGCAGCGAGACATCCCGCCCGACGACGCCGACCAGGACACGGCGCTCCCACTCCCACGCGGGGCATACCTCCAGGGTATGATCCGCCGTGTCCTGCTCAGCGTCGCAGTGGCAGCAACGCGCCGTCGGCTCCTTACCTATCCGGCACAGGTATCTTCCGAAGCTGCCATGCCCGGAAAACACCTGTGCCAGCCGGTAGGTGAGGCTGCCATGGCCTCTGTCCAGCCACTCCTTCAGGAGTGGCCGAACAGCCCCGACAGTCCGGTGCCCCGCGGTTGGCAGAGCCAGCCGCTCCTGCCACGCGAGCAACACGGACTGCCGGGCCTGGCGCTTCAAATCGCCCCAAGCAGGTTCCTGCCCGCCCGGGACCGCCCCCACCCCCGCGCGACGGTCGACGCGGTGCCGGTACATCACCGCGTGCGACCGCGCGAGCAGGTCCATGGGCGGCATCCCCGCTAGAATCGTCGCCGCCTCATGTGACATGGTCCGATACCCGCGGACGACCCTGGGCGCCATGCGCCTCTGCACCCGACGCAGCATAATCATGCTGCGCCGGGAGGCAGTCAGGTCGTCCGCCCAGACGGGGGCCCCGTTTAGGGCCACCGACTGGACCATTGCCACATAGAGGCGACGAACTCGGCCCGCCGGGCCCCCCAGGTTGGGCAGGATCCGGCCCAGAGCCGCAACCATCCTTTCCAACCGGGGGACCAGGCAGCGGAAATGCTCCTCGAAACGCCAGTGGCTATCGAGGATCAGCCCTAGATACCTGATCTGGGGCTTCACCTCGATGTCAGCCCCACCCACCCGGATCAGAGGGGGTGGCGGATCCTGCCGAGGCGAATGAAACGCAATCACCTTGGTCTTATGGACCGCCACCGTCATCCCCATCCCCCTGATCCGGTCGACGACGCGTTGCGACCCCTCCTCCGCGCGACGCATGGCCCTCCCCCAGTGCGCCCCGACGGCCAGCACCAGTGTGTCATCCGCATAACACACCGTGCTGACGCCGTCGGGGAGGCCGGCCCGCAACACCGAGTCGTACGCGATGTTCCACAGGAGTGGCCCGAGGACCGACCCCTGCGGAACACCGCAGTACACCTCCCTCCGCATATCACCATCCCGGCCCGGATACTCGATCTACCTGCCGCGGAGATAATCCCCGACGACCGCCCTGAGACAAGGGGGGACTCGATGATATTCGAGTCCCCTCCTTATCTCTTCCCAGGGGAGGGTGTTAAAGGCATTGGCAATATCCAATGATATTGCCAACGCCACCCCTCCCCGGGAGACGGCCGCCTCCGAGAGGGCCCTCACACGACCTACCGCGTCGATAGTCGATCGGCCCCCCCGGAAACCGAACTGGCAGTCGGCCAGACCGGGATCACCCCGCGACAGGTGCTCGACGAGGCGGGCAGCAACCACACCCTCGAAGAGCTTGCCCACTTCGTCGAGGAGACAAATGGGCCGGTATGCGGAGGGAGACTCCGCGGGCCGACCCTCCTTCCGGAGGAGGACCATCCTCGCCACCTTCCAACTGGGGGGGAATCGACCGTCCCTCAGGCAGCGGTCGAACAACCGCCTGAGGTCGGCCCCAAGGACGCCCTGGGTCAAGATCCAAACCCGGCCGGGCACACCATCCGGACCCGGGGCCGTGTTACGAACCCCGAGCCGTCTGATGGCCGCTGCCAGCTCCTCCTGCGTGACCCCCAGCTCGGCCGTCCACTCCACTGGGACAGCCGCCGCCGCCGGAGGACACGGTCCCCTCTCCCCAATTGGGAAGAGTGTATTGACCACGTCCTCCAGCAGCCGGGGGTCAAGACCCTCGGTGACGGGGGGCGCCCACGGGCGGAGCTTATTCAGCACCACCTTATATGGGCGCCCCCATGGATCGTCATCAAGGGTCTGGAGGAGCTCCTTCCATGCCTGGGTCCTGGCCCGTTTGATGGCGACCTGCAGAGCAACCCGCGCCACGCGGTATGCTCCATACAGGTCATCAGCTGCCCTCGCTCGCGCCACGCCGTCGCCTGTACGTTGACGACGGCGCGCGCGGGTTTACTGGCGTCGGGCGCGGACAGTCGCGACTCGCAACTCCGCGATCGCGTCCGCCCACCAGTACACCGCCCGGCGAGGAGAAGCCCGCCCGACCCGAGGCATCGCCGCGTCGCAAATACCCGCGACCAATGCTCCGAGCCGGGCGACCTCCTCCTCTATGCTCGGCAACTCGGCCGCTCCCTGCGGCCAAGTTGCAGCGAGGGCAGCTGCCATCAGGGCGTCCTTGTCCAGGCGCCGAAGCGCCCAGCGGCGTGGTGGGGTGCCACGCAGGCGGCCGTGTCGGGATGCACTCGCGGCGGCAGAGACCTCCATCCGCATGTACCGGTGATCGGAGAGTGTCTCTGCCCCCGCTATCACGTGCCAACCCGACACCATGCGCACGGCGTTGGGGGTCGCGAATCCAACATCCGCGATGGACCCCCCATATCGCCGCACGCATGTGCGCTCCGACCCCCGGTTCCATACCCGGAGGTCGAGGCCCGCCGCCCAATCGCCCAGGATCCCGCCGCGAACGGAGGCCCTGGGGGATCCCCAAGCCACCGACTTGGCATTAAAATCCCCCAGGTCCAGCACCGGCCGGGCCGCGTAGCGCTGCACGCATGCCGCGACCTCGGCCAAGTACAGCTCGAACGCAGCGTGACCGCTACGGGGCGAAATGTAGCACCCCACCACAGCGACTCCCCCCCAGTCCACGGCGACGGATCCCCGACCGCGCTCCAACAAGGAGAACGGTGGGGACCCGTCGCCCCCTCCCCATACCGTCGCCACCAAGCCGTCCGCGTCGCCCACCCAATGAGGGTGATCAGGGACGCGGTACGGCTCGGCGGCGACCGCCAGGCCAACCCCCCACTCCGCGAGGACTTGGGACATCAAGTCCTGTGCCGCGCGGCAGTGGTTGAGGTTGGCCTGGAGGAGGAGGCGGGGCGGCATTAATTAATGGCCGCGCCAGCCTCCTCCCGGCCGTCCGTCCCCGTAGCACCGTCCACCTCCATGGAGGACGATGCCACCGCCCTCGGCACCGGAGCCGGTGCAGCCCGCCTCTTCCTCTCCTTCCGGGAGGGGGGGGGAGCACTTCTTGCTCCCCACCCTGTGATCGGCTGGCCTCCCCATGTCCGCACACAACGCGCAGTGGGGGGCCGCCGAGCACTGGCTCGCACGGTGCTCTTTGGCACCGCAGCGGTAACACTGACCGCTGCGGTCCACCGGCGAGGTGCACCACTGCCTCACGTGCCCCAATTCGTGGCAGCGGTGACACTGGAGCGGGCGCGGCGCGAGGATTTCCACTCGCGCCGAAACCCACCCCACCGACACCCTCCCGGATTCCGCCACCTTACGGGCGGCGGAGAGGGGGCACCGTGCCCACACCGACCCGAGGCCGGAGGGCGACCTGCGGATCTCTCCGATCCGCAGGTCCTCCACAGGACAGTCCCCCGCCCTCGCAAGGGCACGGGACACACATATAAGCGGAGTGCGGCGGCAGTGGTGCGGGGCACCGCGGGCCCCTCCACCCGCACTCCGCCCGTGAAGAAGTCCCCGTCCTCCTCAGAAGACGATCTTCTGAGGAGGATTGGGGACATGATTGATGGCAAGCTGGCCGCCTTCCGGGAGGAGCTCCTCGCCGGAAGAGCGGTCAGCAGGAAGGCGGTGCCTCCCCGACCTGTTCCGGTACAGTCGGGGAAGGCAAAGAAGGGCGGAGTGAAGGCTCCGCCCAGCGTTGCGGCACCAGGGCCCCGGGTCGCGACCCCCAAGGGGGGTGGTGACCCGTGGTCGCGGTGGTCGCGTCCTCCACAGCACCCTCCCAAGGGGGGGTGGCGTGGAGTGAGGTGGTGGGGCGGAAGGCGAAGCGGGCGGCGAGGAAGGCCTCGCAACCGCAGCCTCCGCCTCCGCCGCCGGCGCCCAAGGTAAAGGCCGCGAAGGTCGGGAAGGCACGACCAGGTCGTCCCCCAAAAACGGCAGCGGTGACGCTGACCGTTGCGCAGGGGGGCGACCTGACCCTCGCGGAGGCGATGCGGCTCGCCACGGAGAATATCTCCCTGGAAGAGCTGGGCATCGCCTCCGTGAGGGCGAAGAAGGCCGTGACCGGGGGTCTCTTGCTGGAGATCCCCGGTGCAGAAGGCGGCGCGAAGGCGGATCGTCTCGCCCAGAGGCTCCGGGAGCAGCTGGGCGAGCGAGGTGTCCGGGTCGCCCGGCCCACGAAGCGCACGGAGATGCGCGTTTGTGGGCTGGACGACTCGGTCAGCGCACAGGATGTGTCCCGTGCCCTTGCGAGGGCGGGGGACTGTCCTGTGGAGGACCTGCGGATCGGAGAGATCCGCAGGTCGCCCTCCGGCCTCGGGTCGGTGTGGGCACGGTGCCCCCTCTCCGCCGCCCGTAAGGTGGCGGAATCCGGGAGGGTGTCGGTGGGGTGGGTTTCGGCGCGAGTGGAAATCCTCGCGCCGCGCCCGCTCCAGTGTCACCGCTGCCACGAATTGGGGCACGTGAGGCAGTGGTGCACCTCGCCGGTGGACCGCAGCGGTCAGTGTTACCGCTGCGGTGCCAAAGAGCACCGTGCGAGCCAGTGCTCGGCGGCCCCCCACTGCCCGTTGTGTGCGGACATGGGGAGGCCAGCCGATCACAGGGTGGGGAGCAAGAAGTGCTCCCCCCCCCCTCCCGGAAGGAGAGGAAGAGGCGGGCTGCACCGGCTCCGGTGCCGAGGGCGGTGGCATCGTCCTCCATGGAGGTGGACGGTGCTACGGGGACGGACGGCCGGGAGGAGGCTGGCGCGGCCATTAATTAATGCCGCCCCGCCTCCTCCTCCAGGCCAACCTCAACCACTGCCGCGCGGCACAGGACTTGATGTCCCAAGTCCTCGCGGAGTGGGGGGTTGGCCTGGCGGTCGCCGCCGAGCCGTACCGCGTCCCTGATCACCCTCATTGGGTGGGCGACGCGGACGGCTTGGTGGCGACGGTATGGGGAGGGGGCGACGGGTCCCCACCGTTCTCCTTGTTGGAGCGCGGTCGGGGATCCGTCGCCGTGGACTGGGGGGGAGTCGCTGTGGTGGGGTGCTACATTTCGCCCCGTAGCGGTCACGCTGCGTTCGAGCTGTACTTGGCCGAGGTCGCGGCATGCGTGCAGCGCTACGCGGCCCGGCCGGTGCTGGTCCTGGGGGATTTTAATGCCAAGTCGGTGGCTTGGGGATCCCCCAGGGCCTCCGTTCGCGGCGGGATCCTGGGCGATTGGGCGGCGGGCCTCGACCTCCGGGTATGGAACCGGGGGTCGGAGCGCACATGCGTGCGGCGATATGGGGGGTCCATCGCGGATGTTGGATTCGCGACCCCCAACGCCGTGCGCATGGTGTCGGGTTGGCACGTGATAGCGGGGGCAGAGACACTCTCCGATCACCGGTACATACGGATGGAGGTCTCTGCCGCCGCGAGTGCATCCCGACACGGCCGCCTGCGTGGCACCCCACCACGCCGCTGGGCGCTTCGGCGCCTGGACAAGGACGCCCTGATGGCAGCTGCCCTCGCTGCAACTTGGCCGCAGGGAGCGGCCGAGTTGCCGAGCATAGAGGAGGAGGTCGCCCGGCTCGGAGCATTGGTCGCGGGTATTTGCGACGCGGCGATGCCTCGGGTCGGGCGGGCTTCTCCTCGCCGGGCGGTGTACTGGTGGGCGGACGCGATCGCGGAGTTGCGAGTCGCGACTGTCCGCGCCCGACGCCAGTACACCCGCGCGCGCCGTCGTCAACGTACAGGCGACGGCGTGGCGCGAGCGAGGGCAGCTGATGACCTGTATGGAGCATACCGCGTGGCGCGGGTTGCTCTGCAGGTCGCCATCAAACGGGCCAAGACCCGGGCATGGAAGGAGCTCCTCCAGACCCTTGATGACGATCCATTGGGGCGCCCATATAAGGTGGTGCTGAATAAGCTCCGCCCGTGGGCGCCCCCCGTCACCGAGGGTCTTGACCCCCGGCTGCTGGAGGACGTGGTCAATACACTCTTCCCAATTGGGGAGAGGGGATCGCGTCCTCCGGCGGCGGCGGCTGTCCCAGTGGAGTGGACGGCCGAGCTGGGGGTCACGCAGGAGGAGCTGGCAGCGGCCATCAGACGGCTCGGGGTTCGTAACACGGCCCCGGGTCCGGATGGTGTGCCCGGCCGGGTTTGGGTCTTGACCCAGGGCGTCCTTGGGGCCGACCTCAGGCGGTTGTTCGACCGCTGCCTGAGGGACGGGCGATTCCCCCCCAGTTGGAAGGTGGCGAGGATGGTCCTCCTCCGGAAGGAGGGTCGGCCCGCGGAGTCTCCCTCAGCATACCGGCCCATTTGTCTCCTCGACGAGGTGGGCAAGCTCTTCGAGCGTGTGATTGCTGCCCGCCTCGTCGAGCACCTGTCGCGGGGTGATCCCGGTCTGGCCGACTGCCAGTTCGGTTTCCGGGGGGGCCGATCGACTATCGACGCGATAGGTCGTGTGAGGGCCCTCTCGGAGGCGGCCGTCTCCCGGGGAGGGGTGGCGTTGGCAATATCCTTGGATATTGCCAATGCCTTTAACACCCTCCCCTGGGAAGAGATAAGGAGGGGACTCGAATATCATCGAGTCCCCCCTTGTCTCAGGGCGGTCGTCGGGGATTATCTCCGCGGCAGGTGGATCGAGTATCCGGGCCGGGATGGTGATATGCGGAGGGAGGTGTACTGCGGTGTTCCGCAGGGGTCGGTCCTCGGGCCACTCCTGTGGAACATCGCGTACGACTCGGTGTTGCGGGCCGGCCTCCCCGACGGCGTCAGCACGGTGTGTTATGCGGATGACACACTGGTGCTGGCCGTCGGGGCGCACTGGGGGAGGGCCATGCGTCGCGCGGAGGAGGGGTCGCAACGCGTCGTCGACCGGATCAGGGGGATGGGGATGACGGTGGCGGTCCATAAGACCGAGGTGATTGCGTTTCATTCACCTCGGCAGGATCCGCCACCCCCTCTGATCCGGGTGGGTGGGGCTGACATCGAGGTGAAGCCCCAGATCAGGTATCTAGGGCTGATCCTCGATAGCGACTGGCGTTTCGAGGAGCATTTCCGCTGCCTGGTCCCCCGGTTGGAAAGGATGGTTGCGGCTCTGGGCCGGATCCTGCCCAACCTGGGGGGCCCGGCGGGCCGAGTTCGTCGCCTCTATGTGGCAATGGTCCAGTCGGTGGCCCTATACGGGGCCCCCGTCTGGGCGGACGACCTGGCTGCCTCCCGGCGCAGCATGACTATGCTGCGTCGGGTGCAGAGGCGCATGGCGCTCAGGGTCGTCCGCGGGTATCGGACCATGTCACATGAGGCGGCGACGGTTCTAGCGGGGATGCCGCCCATGGACCTGCTCGCGCGGTCGCACGCGGTGATGTACCGGCACCGCGTCGACCGTCGCGCGGGGGTGGGGGCGGTCCCGGGCGGGCAGGAACCTGCTTGGGGCGATTTGAAGCGCCAGGCCCGGCAGTCCGTGTTGCTCGCGTGGCAGGAGCGGCTGGCTCTGCCAACCGCGGGGCACCGGACTCTCGGGGCTGTTCGGCCACTCCTGAAGGAGTGGCTGGACAGAGGCCATGGCAGCCTCACCTACCGGCTGGCACAGGTATTTTCCGGGCATGGCAGCTTCGGAAGATACCTGTGCCGGATAGGGAAGGAGCCGACGGCGCGTTGCTGCCACTGCGACGCTGAGCAGGACACGGCGGATCATACCCTGGAGGTATGCCCCGCGTGGGAGGGGGAGCGCCGTGTCCTGGTCGGCGTCGTCGGGCTGGATGTCTCGCTGCCGGGCGTGGTGCGCGCCATGCTCGGCAGCGAGGAGAAGTGGAGGACCGTGGCCTCCTTCTGCGAGAACGTAATGTTGCAGAAGGAGGCCGCGGGGAGGGAGCGCGAGCTTCAGCGCGCCGCTGAAGCTCGCGCTCGTGCGGTGGCCCGAGGTCGTCGCCCGGTCGCGAGGCGTCGCGGGCGGCCGCCTCGGCGTGGCGGATGACCTAGGCTGGGAGGGGGGTCCTGAGGGGACCCTCCTCCCGCCAGGCGGCGCTGGGTCGGACCGGTTGGGGGTAGGAGTGCCTCCCCCGACCGGTCCGACCCAAGGGGAGGCACCCTCGGCTGTCTGGTGCGGCCATGAACGCCCGGCCGCCGAGGGGTGGAAACGGGGTCGCGGGCGGTTGCGAGTTGGGGCTCGCAGCCGCCACTAAACGCGGCCCCGGGACGGATAGCGGCGGGATGGAGTGGCCCCGTCCCGCCGCTATGAGGCAGTGTGTCTACTGGGGGGACCGATTGTCCCCCCGGGGGATGGGCGCGAAAGCGCGGGCACGGGGAGGATACCGGAAGAATGCTTCGAGCGATTTCCGGTATCCTCCCAAAGCGTGCCGAAGGGTCACCGTGGGGTTTTTAGTGGGTAGGTCCCGCGCCTGTCGTTGTACGGGCGCGGGGAATCCCCCACACCCCTCCCACCTCTCCCCAAGGAGGTGGGAGGGAGTCTTTCGAAGATTTTCCCCACGACAAAAAAAAAAAAAAAAAAAAAAAAAAGGGCACGGGACACATCCTGTGCGCTGACCGAGTCGTCCAGCCCACAAACGCGCATCTCCGTGCGCTTCGTGGGCCGGGCGACCCGGACACCTCGCTCGTCCAGCTGCTCCCGGAGCCTCTGGGCGAGACGATCCGCCTTCGCGCCGCCTTCTGCACCGGGGATCTCCAGCAAGAGACCCCCGGTCACGGCCTTCTTCGCCCTCACGGAGGCGATGCCCAGCTCTTCCAGGGAGATATTCTCCGTGGCGAGCCGCATCGCCTCCGCGAGGGTCAGGTCGCCCCCCTGCGCAACGGTCAGCGTCACCGCTGCCGTTTTTGGGGGACGACCTGGTCGTGCCTTCCCGACCTTCGCGGCCTTTACCTTGGGCGCCGGCGGCGGAGGTGGAGGCTGCGGTTGCGAGGCCTTCCTCGCCGCCCGCTTCGCCTTCCGCCCCACCACCTCACTCCACGCCACCCCCCCTTGGGAGGGTGCTGTGGAGGACGCGACCACCGCGACCACGGGTACACCACCCCCCTTGGGGGTCGCGACCCGGGGCCCTGGTGCCGCAACGCTGGGCGGAGCCTTCACTCCGCCCTTCTTTGCCTTCCCCGACTGTACCGGAACAGGTCGGGGAGGCACCGCCTTCCTGCTGACCGCTCTTCCGGCGAGGAGCTCCTCCCGGAAGGCGGCCAGCTTGCCATCAATCATGTCCCCAATCCTCCTCAGAAGATCGTCTTCTGAGGAGGACGGGGACTTCTTCACGGGCGGAGTGCGGGTGGAGGGGCCCGCGGTGCCCCGCACCACTGCCGCCGCACTCCGCTTATTTACCTCCGCCGAAGGACGCGGCGGTGGAGGAGGAGGGAGGATGGGAGGGAGGGCCGCGCTGTTCCACAGCGCCTCTGCCCTCCTCCTCCCCTGTCGCTCCTCCTCCAACAGGAGCTGCAGACGGGCGTTCCGCCCTCTGAGCTCCCGCGCCGCCTCCCTCATTTCCTCCGCCGCGGCCTTCAGGGCCTCCGCGCCACCGCTTTTCTGCCCCTTAAAGGCGCAGGCAGCGGCGACTTTCTCCACCCGCCTCAGGGACGAGGAGATCCTCTCCGATATCTCCTCGGTCACCTCGTCCCTGAGGCAACTCAGCCTCACCGACGGGCCTCATCGCCCCGCCCACCTCGACGACGGCCTGCCCCGTCCTCTTCCTCTTAGAGCCTGTGTGGCTCGTGCTGGAGGAGAAGGACGAGACCGACGCCGTCTCGTCGTCCTCCTCCACCCTCCACGAAGCCGGACCTGGCGCTGAGTGGGGCGCGAGCGCCGCCACCCTAACCCCAACCCCGTCTCCGTCCTCCCCAACCGACAAAACCCGCCCCATCCCCATTTTATTTTCTGTGTCCATAATAATCCCACGAGATGGTCGGAAATAAAGGTCCACCCGGGCAGAGCCGCCTTACCCGGGTAAGCCTAATACTGCGGGGGTTCGGCAGGTTCCCCGGAGGTGGTCGCTTGGGATTGGGCCTTCTCCCCCAACCATGCATCCCATCGCCGCGCACCATAGCTTAGGATTGGAGGGCGATTTTATAGAGTCGCCATACTCGTGGCCCAGGCGGTAAAGCCAAGACCCCCGTTCCTCCTGCCGTCACGTACCATTCACAAAACCAATAGGGAATTGTGAATGGGTCGTTGTGACGACCAACAGGAGGCTTACGGTGTGTGTATGACTCGGGTACCCCGGGTTCGTTAAGCCCGTACTGCAGCTGAAAGGCTGGCAGCCCCTGAGGGACGTCGCTTGTCTTTCTCTTTTCGGTACGCTCCTGGTCGGTGCTTGTCGCACCTAGGAGCGGGAATCTCTGCCGCCGCGATACGCAGCTAAGCTAGTGGACTGTACGTGTGTGAGCGTTCCCTTTAAACCGGGAATCGCTCGCTTTCTTCCAATTAGGGAATTTCCTCTCGGTTTTCTGTTCGACTGCAACACTTGATTGTCGCAGGAGAGGGTGCCTAGAGAGAGGTTGTAAGGCTCCAACCGTCACCCGGTCCTCGGCCCCTTACCGTCTTCGTATGCGTGTGTACGGAACACGATGTGGTGCAGTCTTTCAATGGCGTATAGGACGTCTTACTATTGAGACTGGCACCACGACGCCTTGTGAGTCGCGTTCTACGCGCAGTGACCGTACAAGACTGGCGATCAGAGAACAACGCTCTGGCATTCGCCGGAAGCTGGGCTTAGAATAACTCGTCCCACGCTCCGACTGGAAGGCGGCAAGTCCACCCAAGGTATTTACGCCAATAAGGCCCCTTTAGGTGGTTGTAAGGCCGTTCGATTGAATCAAGGGAGGATCGAGTCTTAATCTCGATACCTCTCGCACGACCGCTGTTTGCAGCGATACGCGGAAAATTCGGGAACTCGATGATACCAAAGAGTTTCCCGCAGTCTTTAATCGGGTCGTACTCACGACCGAATCGATTAACTGGTTTGATACGACAACCGGAATTACACGCAATTTACTGGGGGCAGTTTGCTTACGCAAGCTAATCCCGTAAAGCTGCGGCTATACGTCGGTTGCCCGCTTTGTGAAAGTTCGAATAACTCGAACTTTCAACGTCGCGTGGGAATCAACCGCTAGAACCCGAGAATTTTCTTTATGCCTTTTTTCGTAATTTTTTCGAATGCTCGAATAACTCGAAGCAATTCGAATATTGTGAGGGCCTTTTGAATTTCAACGAATGCTCGAATAACTCGAAGCAATTCGGAATATTTTAAATTAGGTAAAGCGTGATCGTTTATCGATCCGCGCTTGGCAAGCTCTCGTTTGCAAGTGACGGACGAGCACGAGCTGCCGAAAAGTACGCGTGAGAGAGGGGGGAATCCTCCGACGCGCGGCGCTGTCGCCGTGGCTCTCATCCGTCTTTATCTAATATGTAATTATCGCACCTTCTCTATGGTCGAGCGTTTAACCGAAAAGTTCGAAATCGAACGTTACTGTACTGCTCGCGTGACTTACAGAAAAACTCAAGGAGCTAGAGTTTTTCTGCTGCCTTCTGTTTCGAGTCGCGGACGCGTCGACCTAGAATGTTCTGGTCGGTCGCGTATATTGAAAACAAAGCGGATTAACGGCTAATTACGAGTTTAAATAAATCGAATTAATTCGATCTTTGAACACTCTTCTCTTTTTAACTTTTAACTTATTATCTTTTTTATCTTATTTTATTCTAATTTATTTATTGTATTTTATTTTATATTCCATACTGCGGTGTGTGACACGTATGTACAACCACTACCTACGTTAGGTAGTCTTGTGGTAGGGCCAGGATATTTACTTTGCATTTGCTTTGCTTTGCATTTACTTTTTACATATTATACACTTCTGCATTTCTATCTAATATACGCATACGTATTACACTTTCATACCTTCACACATATTCACTACATAACTGTCTTCTCCTTTCTTACTTACACATATTGCTTACAGACAGTTATAATGCTATTTATATCGTGTACATCATAAATCTGCAGGCGTGGTGATAGGTTAGATCATGCAGCTGCTGTATAGCTATTCTATTCTATTCTATTCTATCCTATTTTCTCTTTTACTTCACTCTGCCCTGCACTGTTATTCATATGCATATTACTTCACTTTTAGCTAGCTGATATTGACGCATGTCACTACGCTATTTACATCGTTGCAATTCAGCCTAAATACTACGTCTGCACTTACACGTAAGAGATACTGTTTACATCCTGATCGCTATGCTCTATCGCTATGGTCTATACTACTGTATTTGCTAGGTCACTCTGTGCTTCTTATTTTTTATTAGTACTCGATATATTGTATTTTATTTCGTATTTTATTTCACTTTAGTTAAGCACAGGTTAAGTTATGGTTTTAGCTTAGCCGTGCTGGGTTTTATATTATGTTATTTTATTTCACCTCATCTGATTATATCTTATATTGTTTATTTTATTTTGTTATATTTTATTTTATTTTATTTTTTACTTCTAGTTGTTTATTGGTTTTACACCCTCTTATTCTAGTTCTCACTTATAATTCTATACGCTATGGCTGCACATATACGCTATACTACGCTATGCTATGTTACCTAGGGTATTTCACGACACTATAGCGTACGATGTTGGAAACTGCCTGACCTCATCCGACACAGATTGTACAGCACACATACACATAAATATAGCAGGGTATTTACAACCTTACGGGTGTCGGGTGTGTCCGTAAACCTTCTGCTCGGGGCACACACCCATGCCAAGACACTGTACCGGAGCTTGCTTTCAGAACATATCCTATTACGCAGTTGATACGGCCAGTACTTATTAGTACCATTTATTCGTACGTATTTTACTTTTATGCCTGTTACTTATTTATTTATTTATTTATTTATTAGACCGATTATTTATGTGTATGTACCTTACGTACTTATTAGATTGTTTAATTTATTTATCTATTTAATTATTTTTCTATACTTCGCATTTATTTTAAGCAACGTGTACGGCCACATTGTTTCTCTATATTATTTTATTTTATTTTGTTCAACACTGCGTTATCGTAATGGCTGGATTACACTGTGCGATTACCAATGGCCGGGTAGCACAATACTTCATTGGTGTATTTAGGTGTATGTGAACTATTATGGGATGTATCATCCGTGCAGTATTTTACTCGCTTATTTATTTATTTATTTTGTTCCATTTATTTATATAAACATCCATTAGATCTATTTTATCATATTCATCTATTTTAATCTATTTTAATTATTTTATCCTACTTTATTTTATTTTTTATCTTATGATATACTATGTTAATCTATTCTTTATCTTATGCTAGCTTATTTTCATCCTATTCTTGACTAGCTTACTCTCTACTATCCTCCTGACCTAGTTAGCATCGCTTTCTTTATCTGCACTCTACATTCGCACACATATACCCCTAGAGATACCAATAGAACATACATAGGCGTAACTCATATATCGGAAGTCATACAAACGCCATATGTAGAAAGCATACACGCTTTGTCTTATATTTTATATCTATCATACAACCACACATTCACAGCTACTCTTATATACACACTTTCATTTTTATTTTTTATTGGTTTATTTATTTTCTTATATTTTTTATTTATTTTCTTTTTATATTCCTATGCTATTTTTTATATAATTTACGTATATCTATGTTATACCATATTTAGTTGATTATTATTTTATATGCTTTTGCCTGTATATTATTTATATTCTTACTCATACCTTTGTTAGATTTATGTTATATTACTTTGGTTTCGTTTCCTAATATCTGTTATATTCTGTTTTCTGTTTTCTATATATATATATATGTAATGTTACCACACGTAACTATTAATGTGGTGTACCTCTGGTACAAATGTTAGGCAATAAAGGACGCAAGGGGGCATAGTCCCGACCTTTTATGGTATAACCAACCCTCGGGCTTCTCCCGACGGTGGGCAAAGTAGTTGAGCCCATGTGTCACCAGGACTTTCCTGGTCGCCTCCGCGAAATAATGCGGAAAGCGGTCCCGCCCTGCGGTGATGGGGGATAGAGGTGGGTCTTTAAAAAAAAAAAAAAAAAAAAAGGTCTAGGTTAGGTCTGGGATTTGCTCTCATCAGGCTCATACTTTCGCATATTTATCAATCTTGTTGGCCAGATCCTGGGCTTCCACTAGTTTGGATCACATAGTAATGTGGTACCACACTGACACAGTCAATTAAACCTGGTTTCGATCAATATCTTAGAGGATACCACATGTTAGGTCTAGGTTAGGCCTGGGATTTGCACTCATAAGACTCATACTTTCGCATATTTCTCATACTTGATGGCCAGAATCTGGGCTTTCTCCGGTATGGGTCACGTAGTAATGTGGTACCACACTCAAACAGTCGACTAAACCTGGTCTCGATCAATATTTCAGAGGATAACGCATGTTAGGTCTAGGTTAGGCCTGGGATTTGCCCTCATCAGACTCATACTTTCGCATTCTTCTCATACTCGTTGACCAGATCCTGGGCTTTTTCTGGTTTGGATCACGTGGTAATGTGGTACCACACTGAAACAGTCAATTAAACCTGGTTTCGATCAATATTTTAGAGGATAACGCATGTTAGGTCTAGGTTAGGTCTGAGATTTGCTCTCATCAGGCTCATACTTTCGCATATTTCTCATACTTGATGGCCAGATTCTGGGCTTTTTTTTGCTTGGATCACGTAGTAATGGGGTACCACATTGAAACGGTCCATTAAAGCTGGTCTCGATCGATATTTTAGAGGATAACGCATGTTAGGTCTAGGTTAGGTCTGGGATTTGCTCTCATCAGGCTCATACATTCGCATATTTCTCATACTTGTTGGCCAGATCCTGGGCTTTTTCTGGTTTGGATCACGTAGTAATGTGGCACCACACTGAAACAGTCGACTAAACCTGGTCACGATCAATATTTCAGAGGATAACGCACGCTAGGTCTACGTTAGGTGTGGGATTTGCTCTCATTAGGCGCATACTTTCGCATATTTCTCATACTTGATGGCCAGATTCTGGGCTTTTTTTTGCTTGGATCACGTAGTAATGGGGTACCACACTGAAACAGTCTATAAAACCTGGTTTCGATCGATATTTTAGAGGATAACGCATGTTAGGTCTAGGTTAGGTCTGGGATTTGCTCTCATCAGGCTCATACATTCGCATATTTCTCATACTTGTTGGCCAGATCCTGGGCTTTTTCTGGTTTGGATCACGTAGTAATGTGGCACCACACTGAAACAGTCGACTAAACCTGGTCACGATCAATATTTCAGAGGATAACGCACGCTAGGTCTACGTTAGGTGTGGGATTTGCTCTCATTAGGCGCATACTTTCGCATATTTCTCATACTTGATGGCCAGATTCTGGGCTTTTTTTGGCTTGGATCACGTAGTAATGAGGTACCACACTGAAGCAGTCTATTAAACCTGGCTTTGATCAATATTTTAGAGAATAACGCATGCTAGGTCTAGGTTAGGTCTGGGATTTGCCCTCATCAGACTCATACTTTCGGATTCTTCACATACTTGGTGGCCAGATACTTGGCGTTTTCTGGATTGGAGCACGTAGTAATGCGGTACCACACTGAAACAGTCGCTTAACCCTGGTCTCGATCAATATTTTATAGGATTACGCAAGTTAGGTCTGGGTTAGTTCAGGGATTTACACTCATCAGTCTCATACTTTCGCATATTTCTCATACTTGATGGCCAGATTCTGGGCTTCATTTGGTTTGGATCACGTAGTAATGCGGTACCACATTGAAACGGTCCATTAAAGCTGGTTTCGATCGATATTTTAGAGGAAAACGCATGTTAGGCCTAGGTTAGGTCTGGGATTTGCTCTCATCAGGCTCATACATTCGCATATTTCTCATACTTGTTGGCCAGATCCTGGGCTTTTTCTGGTTTGGATCACGTAGTAATGTGGCACCACACTGAAACAGTCGACTAAACCTGGTCACGATCAATATTTCAGAGGATAACGCACGCTAGGTCTACGTTAGGTGTGGGATTTGCTCTCATTAGGCGCATACTTTCGCATATTTCTCATACTTGATGGCCAGATTCTGGGCTTTTTTTTGCTTGGATCACGTAGTAATGGGGTACCACACTGAAACAGTCTATAAAACCTGGTTTCGATCAATATTTTAGAGGATGACGCATGTTAGGTCTAGGTTAGGTCTGGGATTTGCTCTCATCAGGCTCATACTTTCGCATATTTCTCATACTTGTTGGCCAGATCCTGGGCTTTTTCTGGTTTGGATCACGTAGTAATGTGGCACCACACTGAAACAGTCGACTAAACCTGGTCACGATCAATATTTTAGAGGATAACGCATGTTAGGTATAGGTTAGGTCTGGGATTTGCTCTCATCAGGCTCATACTTTCGCATATTTATCAATTTTGTTGGCCAGATCCTGGACTTCCACTGGTTTGGATCACGTAGTAATGTGGTACCACACTGATACAGTCGACTAAACCTGGTGTCGATCAATATTTTAGAGGACAACGCATGGTAGGTCTAGGTTAGGTCTGAGATTTGCTCTCATCAGGCTCATACTTTCGCATATTTCTCATACTTGGTAGCCGGATTCTGGGCTTCTTCCGGTATGGATCACGTAGTAATGTGATACCACACTGAAACAGTCGACTAAACCTGGTCTCGATCAATATTGCAGAGGATAACGCATGTTAGGTGTAGGTTAGGTCTGGGATTTGCTCTCATCAGGCTCATACTTTCGCATATTTATCAATCATGTTGGCCAGATTCTGGGCTTTTTTTCGCTCGGATCACGTAGTAATGTGGTACCACACTGAAACTGTCTATCAAACCTGGTATCGATCAATATTTTAGAGGATAACACATGTTAGGTCTAGGTTAGGTCTAGGATTTGCTCTCATCAGGCTCATACTTCCGCATATTTCTCATACTTGATGGCCAGATTCTGAGCTTTTTTTGCTTGGATCACGTAGTAATGGGGTACAACATTGAAACAGTCTATTAAACCTGGTTTCGATCAATATTTTGAGGATAACGCATGTTAGGTCTAGGTTAGGTCTGGGATTTGCTCTCATCAGGCTCATACTTTCGCATATTTCTCATACTTGTTGGCCAGATCCTGGGCTTTTTATGGTTTGGACCACGTAGTAATGTGATACCACACTGAAACAGTCGACTAAACCTGGTCACGATCAATATTTTAGAGGATAACGCATGTTAGGTATAGGTTAGGTCTGGGATTTGCTCTCATCAGGCTCATACTTTCGCATATTTATCAATTTTGTTGGCCAGATCCTGGACTTCCACTGGTTTGGATCACGTAGTAATGTGGTACCACACTGATACAGTCGACTAAATCTGGTGTCGATCAATATTTTAGAGGACAACGCATGGTAGGTCTAGGGTAGGTCCGAGATTTGCTCTCATCAGGCTCATACTTTCGCATATTTCTCATACATGATGGCCGGATTCTGGGCTTCTTCCGGTATGGATCACGTAGTAATGTGATACCACACTGAAACAGTTGACTAAACCTGGTCTCGATCAATATTTCAGAGGATAACGCATGTTAGGTGTAGGTTAGGTCTAGGATTTGCTCTCATCAGGCTCATATTTCCGCATATTTCTCATACTTGATGGCCAGATTCTGAGCTTTTTCTGGTTTGGATCACGTAGTAATGTGATACCACCCTGAAACAGTCGACTAAACCTGGTCTCGATCAATATTTTAGAGGATAACGCATGTTAGGTCTAGGTTAGGTCTGGGATTTGCTCTCATCAGGCTCATACTTTCGCATACTTCTCATACTTGATGGCCAGATTCTGGGCTTTTTTTCGCTCGGATCACGTAGTAATGTGGTACCACACTGAAACTGTCTATCAAACCTGGTCTCGATCAATATTTTTGAGGATAACGCATGTTAGGTCTAGGTTAGGTCTGGGATTTGCTCTCATCAGGCTCATACTTTCGCATACTTCTCATACTTGATAGCCAGATTCTGGGCTTTTTTTTGCTTGGATCACGTAGTAATGTGGCATCACACTGAAACAGTCGACTAAACCTGGTCAGGATCAATATTTTAGAGGATAACGCATGTTAGGTATAGGTTAGTTCTGGGATTTGCTCTCATCAGGCTCATACTTTCGCATATTTCTCATACTTGTTGGCCAGATCCTGGGCTTTTTATGGTTTGGATCACGTAGTAATGTGGTACCACACTGAAACAGTCCATGAAACCTGGTTTCGATCAATATTTTAGAGGATATCGCATGTTAGGTCTAGGTTAGGTCGGGGATTTGCTCTCATCAGGCTCATACTTTCGCATACTTCTCATACTTGATGGCCAGATTCTGGGCTTTTTTTTGCTTGGATCACGTAGTAATGAGGTACCACACTGAAGCAGTCTATTAAACCTGGCTTTGATCAATATTTTAGAGAATAACGCATGTTAGGTCTAGGTTAGGTCTGGGATTTGCCCTCATCAGACTCATACTTTCGCATATTTCTCATACTTGTTGACCAGATTCTGGGCTTTTTTTCGCTCGGATCACGTAGTAATGTGGTACCACACTGAAACTGTCTATCAAACCAGGTATCGATCAATATTTTAGAGGATAACACATGTTAGGTCTAGGTTAGGTCTAGGATTTGCTCTCATCAGGCTCATACTTCCGCATATTTCTCATACTTGATGGCCAGATTCTGAGCTTTTTCTGGTTTGGATTACGTAGTAATGTGATACCACCCTGAAACAGTCGACTAAACCTGGTCTCGATCAATATTTTAGAGGATAACGCATGTTAGGTCTAGGTTAGGTCTGGGATTTGCTCTCATCAGGCTCATACTTTCGCATACTTCTCATACTTGATGGCCAGATTCTGGGCTTTTTTTTGCTTGGATCACGTAGTAATGTGGCATCACACTGAAACAGTCGACTAAACCTGGTCAGGATCAATATTTTAGAGGATAACGCATGTTAGGTATAGGTTAGTTCTGGGATTTGCTCTCATCAGGCTCATACTTTCGCATATTTCTCATACTTGTTGGCCAGATCCTGTGCTTTTTATGGTTTGGATCACGTAGTAATGTGGTACCACACTGAAACAGTCCATGAAACCTGGTTTCGATCAATATTTCAGAGGATATCGCATGTTAGGTCTAGGTTAGGTCGGGGATTTGCTCTCATCAGGCTCATACTTTCGCATACTTCTCATACTTGATGGCCAGATTCTGGGCTTTTTTTTGCTTGGATCACGTAGTAATGAGGTACCACACTGAAGCAGTCTATTAAACCTGGCTTTGATCAATATTTTAGAGAATAACGCATGTTAGGTCTAGGTTAGGTCTGGGATTTGCCCTCATCAGACTCATACTTTCGGATTCTTCACATACTTGTTGGCCAGATACTCGGCGTTTTCTGGATTGGAGCACGTAGTAATGCGGTACCACACAGAAACAGTCGCTTAACCCTGGTCTCGATCAATATTTTATAGGATTACGCAAGTTAGGTCTGGGTAAGTTCAGGGATTTGCACTCATCAGTCTCATACTTTCGCATATTTCTCATACTTGATGGCCAGATTCTGGGCTTTATTTGGTTTGGATCACGTAGTAATGCGGTACCACATTGAAACGGTCCATTAAAGCTGGTTTCGATCGATATTTTAGAGGATAACGCATGTTAGGTCTAGGTTAGGTCTGGGATTTGCTCTCATCAGGCTCATACATTCGCATATTTCTCATACTTGTTGGCCAGATCCTGGGCTTTTTCTGGTTTGGATCACGTAGTAATGTGATACCACACTGAAACAGTCGACTAAACCTGGTCTCGATCAATATTTTAGAGGATAACGCATGTTAGGTCTAGGTTAGGTCTGGGATTTGCTCTCATCAGGCTCATACTTTCGCATACTTCTCATACCTGATGGCCAGATTCTGGGCTCTTTTTTGCTTGGATCACGTAGTAATGGGGTACAACACTGAAACAGTCTATTAAACCTGGTTTCGATCAATATTTTAGAGGATAACGCATGTTAGGTCTAGGTTAGGTCTGGGATTTGTTCTCATCTGGCTCATACTTTCGCATATTTCTCATACTTCTTGGCCAGATCCTGGGCTTTTTATGGTTTGGATCACGTAGTAATCTGGCACCACACTGAAACAGTCGACTAAACCTGGTCACGATCAATATTTTAGAGGATAACGCATGTTAGGTATAGGTTAGGTCTGGGATTTGCTCTCATCAGGCTCATACTTTCGCATATTTATCAATTTTGTTGGCCAGATCCTGGACTTCCACTGGTTTGGATCACGTAGTAATGTGGTACCACACTGATACAGTCGACTAAATCTGGTGTCGATCAATATTTTAGAGGACAACGCATGGTAGGTCTAGGTTAGGTCCGAGATTTGCTCTCATCAGGCTCATACTTTCGCATATTTCTCATACTTGTTGGCCAGATCCTGGGCTTTTTCTGGTTTGGATCACGTAGTAATGTGGCACCACACTGAAACAGTCGACTAAACCTGGTCACGATCAATATTTTAGAGGATAACGCATGTTAGGTATAGGTTAGGTCTGGGATTTGCTCTCATCAGGCTCATACTTTCGCATTCTTCTCATACTAGATGGCCAGATTCTGGGCTTTTTTTTGGTTTGGATCACGTAGTAATGTGGTACCACACTGAAACAGTCGACTAAACCTGGTCTCGATCAATATTTTAGGGGTAACGCATGTTAGGTCTAGGTTAGGTCTGGGATTTGGCCTCATCAGGCTCATACCTTCGCATATTTCTCATACTTGATGGCCAGATTCTGGGCTTTTTTTTGGTTTGGATCACGTATTAATGTGGTGCCACACTGAAACAGTCAATTGAACCTGGTTTCCATCAATATTTTAGAGGACAACGCATGTTAGGTCTAGGATAGGTCTGGGATTTGCTCTCATGAGGCTCATACTTTCGCACATTTCTCATACTTGATGGCCAGATTCTGGGCTTTTTTTTTGGTTTGGATCACGTATTAATGTGGTGCCACACTGAAACAGTCAATTGAACCTGGTTTCCATCAATATTTTAGAGGACAACGCATGGTAGGTCTAGGTTAGGTCTGAGATTTGCTCTCATCAGGCTCATACTTTCGCATATTTCTCATACTTGATGGCCGGATTCTGGGCTTCTTCCGGTATGGATCACGTAGTAATGTGATACCACACTGAAACAGTCGACTAAACCTGGTCTCGATCAATATTTCAGAGGATACCGCATGTTAGGTGTAGGTTAGGTCTGGGATTTGCTCTCATCAGGCTCATACTTTCGCATATTTATCAATCATGTTGGCCAGATTCTGGGCTTTTTTTCGCTCGGATCACGTAGTAATGTGGTACCACACTGAAACTGTCTATCAAGCCTGGTATCGATCAATATTTTAGAGGATAACACATGTTAGGTCTAGGTTAGGTCTAGGATTTGCTCTCATCAGGCTCATACTTCCGCATATTTCTCATACTTGATGGCCAGATTCTGAGCTTTTTCTGGTTTGGATCATGTAGTAATGTGATACCACCCTGAAACAGTCGACTAAACCTGGTCTCGATCAATATTTTAGAGGATAACGCATGTTAGGTCTAGGTTAGGTCTGGGATTTGCTCTCATCAGGCTCATACTTTCGCATACTTCTCATACTTGATGGCCAGATTCTGGGCTTTTTTTTGCTTGGATCACGTAGTAATGGGGTACAACACTGAAACAGTCTATTAAACCTGGTTTCGATCAATATTTTAGAGGATAACGCATGTTAGGTCTAGGTTAGGTCTGGGATTTGCTCTCATCAGGCTCATACTTTCGCATATTTCCCATATTTGTTGGCCAGATCCTGGGCTTTTTATGGTTTGGATCACGTAGTAATGTGGCATCACACTGAAACAGTCGACTAAACCTGGTCAGGATCAATATTTTAGAGGATAACGCATGTTAGGTCTAGGTTAGGTCTGGGATTTGCTCTCATCAGGCTCATACATTCGCATATTTCTCATACTTGTTGGCCAGATCCTGGGCTTTTTCTGGTTTGGATCACGTAGTAATGTGGCACCACACTGAAACAGTCGACTAAACCTGGTCACGATCAACATTTCACAGGATAACGCACGCTAGGTCTACGTTAGGTGTGGGATTTGCTCTCATTAGGGGCATACTTTCGCATATTTCTCATACTTGATGCCAGATTCTGGGCTTTTTTCTGCTTGGATCACGTAGTAATGGGGTACCACACTGAAACAGTCTATAAAACCTGGTTTCGATCAATATTTTAGAGGATAACGCATGTTAGGTCTAGATTAGGTCTGGGATTTGCTCTCATCAGGCTCATACTTTCGCATATTTCTCATACTTGTTGGCCAGATCCTGGGCTTTTTCTGGTTTGGATCACGTAGTAATGTGGCACCACACTGAAACAGTCGACTAAACCTGGTCACGATCAATACTTTAGAGGATAACGCATGTTAGGTATAGGTTAGGTCTGGGATTTGCTCTCATCAGGCTCATACTTTCGCATATTTATCAATTTTGTTGGCCAGATCCCGGACTTCCACTGGTTTGGATCACGTAGTAATGTGGTACCACACTGATACAGTCGACTAAACCTGGTGTCGATCAATATTTTAGAGGACAACGCATGGTAGGTCTAGTTTAGGTCTGAGATTTGCTCTCATCAGGCTCATACTTTCGCATATTTCTCATACTTGATGGCCAGATTCTGGGTTTTTTCCGGTATGGGTCACGTAGTAATGTGGTACCACACTGAAACAGTCGACTAAACCTGGTCTCGATCAATATTACAGAGGATAACGCATGTTAGGTCTAGGTTAGGCCTGGGATTTGCCCTCATCAGACTCATACTGTCGCATTCTTCTGATACTTGTGGAACAGATCCTGGGTTTTTTTCTGCTTTGGATCAGGTAGTAATGTGGTACCACACTGAAACAGTCAATTAAACCTAGTCTTGGTCAACATTTCAAAGGATATCCCATGTTAAGTCTGGGTTAGGTCTCGGATTTGCCCTCATCAGGCTCATACTTTCGCATTTTTCGCATACTCGTTCACCAGATCCTGGGCTTTTTCACGTTTGGATCACGTGGTGATGTGGTACCACACTGAAACAGTCAATGAAGCCTAGTCTGGGTCAACATTTCAAAGGATAACGCATGTTAGGTGTAGGTTAGGTCTGGGATTTGCTCTCATCAGGCCCATACTTTCGCATATTTATCAATCTTGTTGGCCAGATCCCGGACTTCCACTGGTTCGGATCACATAGTAATGTGGTACCACACTGACAAAGTCAAATAAACCTGGTTTCGATCAATATTTTAAAGGATAACACATGTTAGGTCTAGATTAGGTCTAGGATTTGCTCTCATCAGGCTCATACTTTCGCATATTTCTCATACTTGATGGCCAGATTCTGAGCTTTTTCCGGTTTGGATCACGTAGTAATGTGGTACCACACTGAAACAGTCCATGAAACCTGGTTTCGATCAATATTTTAGAGGATATCGCATGTTAGGTCTAGGTTAGGTCTGGGATTTGCTCTCATCAGGCTCATACTTTCGCATATTTCTCATACTTGATGGCCAGATTCTGGGCTTTTTTTTGCTTGGATCACGCAGTAATGGGGTACAACACTGAAACAGTCTATTAAACCTGGTTTCGATCAATATTTTAGAGGATAACGCATGTTAGGTCTAGGTTAGGTCTGGGATTTGCTCCCATCAGGCTCATACTTTCGCATATTTCTCATACTTGTTGGCCAGATCCTGGGCTTTTTCTGGTTTGGATCACGTAGTAATGTGGCACCACACTGAAACAGTCACTAAACCTGGTCACGATCAATATTTTAGAGGATAACGCATGTTATGTATAGGTTAGTTCTGGGATTTGCTCTCATCAGGCTCATACTTTCGCATATTTATCAATCTTGTTGGCCAGATCCTGGGCTTCCACTGGTTTGGATCACGTAGTAATGTGGTACCACACTGAAACAGTCGACTAAACCTGGTCACGATCAATATTTTAGGGGATAACGCATGTTAGGTCTAGGTTAGTTCTGGGATTTGCTCTCATCAGGCTCATACTTTCGGATTCTTCACATACTTGTTGGCCAGATACTTGGCGTTTTCTGGATTGGAGCACGTAGTAATGCGGTACCACACTGAAACAGTCGCTTAACCCTGGTCTCGATCAATATTTTAGAGGATAACGCATGTTATGTATAGGTTAGTTCTGGGATTTGCTCTCATCAGGTTCATACTTTCGCAGATTTATCAATCTTGTTGGCCAGATCCTGGGCTTCCACTGGTTTGGATCACGCAGTAATGGGGTACAACACTGAAACAGTCTATTAAACCTGGTTTCGATCAATATTTTAGAGGATAACGCATGTTAGGTCTAGGTTAGGTCTGGGATTTGCTCTCATCAGGCTCATACTTTCGCATATTTCTCATACTTGTTGGCAAGATCCTGGGCTTTTTATGGTTTGGATCACGTAGTAATGTGGCATCACACTGAAACAGTCGACTAATCCTGGTCAGGATCAATATTTTAGAGGATAACGCATGTTAGGTATAGGTTAGTTCTGGGATTTGCTCACATCAGGCTCATACTTTCGCATATTTATCAATCTTGTTGGCCAGATCCTGGGCTTCCACTGGTTAGGATCACATAGTAATATGGTACCACACTGAAACAGTCGATTAAACCTAGTTTCGATCAATATTTTAGAGGACAACTCATGTTAGGTCTGGCTTAGGTCTAGGATTTGCCCTCATCAGGCTCATACTATCGGATATTTCTCATACTTGATGGCCAGATCATGGCCTTTTTTTGGCTTGGATCACGTAGTAACGAGGTACCACACTGAAGCAGTCTATTAAACCTGGCTTTGATCAATATTTTAGAGAATAACGCATGTTAGGTCTAGGTTAGGTCTGGGATTTGCCCTCATCAGACTCATACTTTCGGATTCTTCACATACTTGTTGGCCAGATACTTGGCGTTTTCTGGATTGGAGCACGTAGTAATGTGGAATCACACTGGAACAGTCGTCTAAACCTGGTCAGGATCAATATTTTAGAGGATAACGCATGTTAGGTATAGGTTAGTTCTGGGATTTGCTCTCATCAGGCTCATACTTTCGCATATTTCTCATACTTGATGGCCAGATTCTGGGTTTTTTCCGGTATGGGTCACGTAGTAATGTGATACCACCCTGAAACAGTCGACTAAACCTGGTCTCGATCAATATTTTAGAGGATAACGCATGTTAGGTCTAGGTTAGGTCTGGGATTTGCTCTCATCAGGCTCATACTTTCGCATACTTCTCATACTTGATGGCCAGATTCTGGGCTTTTTTTTGCTTGGATCACGTAGTAATGGGGTACAACACTGAAACAGTCTATTAAACCTGGTTTCGATCAATATTTTAGAGGATAACGCATGTTAGGTCTAGGTTAGGTCTGGGATTTGCTCTCATCAGGCTCATACTTTCGCATATTTCTCATACTTGTTGGCCAGATCCTGGGCTTTTTATGGTTTGGATCACGTAGTAATGTGGCATCACACTGAAACAGTCGACTAAACCTGGTCAGGATCAATATTTTAGAGGATAACGCATGTTAGGTATAGGTTAGTTCTGGGATTTGCTCTCATCAGGCTCATACTTTCGCATATTTCTCATACTTGTTGGCCAGATCCTGGGCTTTTTATGGTTTGGATCATGTAGTAATGTGGTACCACACTGAAACAGTCCATGAAACCTGGTTTCGATCAATATTTCAGAGGATATCGCATGTTAGGTCTAGGTTAGGTCTGGGATTTGCTCTCATCAGGCTCATACTTTCGCATACTTCTCATACTTGATGGCCAGATTCTGGGCTTTTTTTTGCTTGGATCACGTAGTAATGCGGTACAACACTGATACAGTCTTTTAAACCTGGTTTCGATCAATATTTTAGAGGATAACGCATGTTAGGTCTAGGTTAGGTCTGGTATTTGCTCTCATCAGGCTCATACTTTCGCATATTTCTCATACCTGTTGGCCAGATCCTGGGCTTTTTATGGTTTGGATCACGTAGTAATGTGGCATCACATTGAAACAGTCGACTAAACCTCGTCAGGATCAATATTTTAGAGGATAACGCATGTTAGGTATAGGTTAGTTCTGGGATTTGCTCTCATCAGGCTCATACTTTCGCATATTTATCAATCTTGTTAGCCAGATCCTGGGCTTCCACTGGTTAGGATCACATAGTAATATGGTACCACACTGAAACAGTCGATTAAACCTAGTTTCGATCAATATTTTAGAGGACAACTCATGTTAGGTCTGGCTTAGGTCTAGGATTTGCCCTCATCAGGCTCATACTATCGGATATTTCTCATACTTGATGGCCAGATCATGGCCTTTTTTTGGCTTGGATCACGTAGTAACGAGGTACCACACTGAAGCAGTCTATTAAACCTGGCTTTGATCAATATTTTAGAGAATAACGCATGTTAGGTCTAGGTTAGGTCTGGGATTTGCCCTCATCAGACTCATACTTTCGGATTCTTCAGATACTTGTTGGCCAGATACTTGGCGTTTTCTGGATTGGAGCACGTAGTAATGTGGCATCACACTGAAACAGTCGACTAAACCTGGTCAGGATCAATATTTTAGAGGATAACGCATGTTAGGTATAGGTTAGTTCTGGGATTTGCTCTCATCAGGCTCATACTTTCGCATATTTCTCATACTTGATGGCCAGATTCTGGGTTTTTTCCGGTATGGGTCACGTAGTAATGTGATACCACCCTCAAACAGTCGACTAAACCTGGTCTCGATCAATATTTTAGAGGATAACGCATGTTAGGTCTAGGTTAGGACTGGGATTTGCTCTCATCAGGCTCATACTTTCGCATACTTCTCATACTTGATGGCCAGATTCTGGGCTTTTTTTTGCTTGGATCACGTAGTAATGGGGTACAACACTGAAACAGTCTATTAAACCTGGTTTCGATCAATATTTTAGAGGATAACGCATGTTAGGTCTAGGTTAGGTCTGGGATTTGCTCTCATCAGGCTCATACTTTCGCATATTTCTCATACTTGTTGGCCAGATCCTGGGCTTTTTATGGTTTGGATCACGTAGTAATGTGGCATCACACTGAAACAGTCGACTAAACCTGGTCAGGATCAATATTTTAGAGGATAACGCATGTTAGGTATAGGTTAGTTCTGGGATTTGCTCTCATCAGGCTCATACTTTCGCATATTTCTCATACTTGTTGGCCAGATCCTGGGCTTTTTATGGTTTGGATCATGTAGTAATGTGGTACCACACTGAAACAGTCCATGAAACCTGGTTTCGATCAATATTTTAGAGGATATCGCATGTTAGGTCTAGGTTAGGTCTGGGATTTGCTCTCATCAGGCGTATACTTTCGCATACTTCTCATACTTGATGGCCAGATTCTGGGCTTTTTTTTGCTTGGATCACGTAGTAATGAGGTACCACACTGAAACAGTCCATGGAACCTGGTTTCGATCAATATTTTAGAGAATAACGCATGTTAGGTCTAGGTTAGGTCTGGGATTTGCCCTCATCAGACTCATACTTTCGGATTCTTCACATACTTGTTGGCCAGATACTTGGCGTTTTCAGGATTGGAGCACGTAGTAATGTGGCATCACACTGAAACAGTCGACTAAACCTGGTCAGGATCAATATTTTAGAGGATAACGCATGTTAGGTATAGGTTAGTTCTGGGATTTGCTCTCATCAGGCTCATACTTTCGCATATTTCTCATACTTGATGGCCAGATTCTGGGTTTTTTCCGGTATGGGTCACGTAGTAATGTGATACCACCCTCAAACAGTCGACTAAACCTGGTCTCGATCAATATTTTAGAGGATGACGCATGTTAGGTCTAGGTTAGGACTGGGATTTGCTCTCATTAGGCTCATACTTTCGCATACTTCTCATACTTGATGGCCAGATTCTGGGCTTTTTTTTGCTTGGATCACGTAGTAATGGGGTACAACACTGAAACAGTCTATTAAACCTGGTTTCGATCAATATTTTAGAGGATAACGCATGTTAGGTCTAGGTTAGGTCTGGGATTTGCTCTCATCAGGCTCATACTTTCGCATATTTCTCATACTTGTTGGCCAGATCCTGGGCTTTTTATGGTTTGGATCACGTAGTAATGTGGCATCACACTGAAACAGTCGACTAAACCTGGTCAGGATCAATATTTTAGAGGATAACGCATGTTAGGTATAGGTTAGTTCTGGGATTTGCTCTCATCAGGCTCATACTTTCGCATATTTCTCATACTTGTTGGCCAGATCCTGGGCTTTTTATGGTTTGGATCATGTAGTAATGTGGTACCACACTGAAACTGTCCATGAAACCTGGTTTCGATCAATATTTTAGAGGATATCGCATGTTAGGTCTAGGTTAGGTCTGGTATTTGCTCTCATCAGGCTCATACTTTCGCATATTTCTCATACCTGTTGGCCAGATCCTGGGCTTTTTATGGTTTGGATCACGTAGTAATGTGGCATCACATTGAAACAGTCGACTAAACCTCGTCAGGATCAATATTTTAGAGGATAACGCATGTTAGGTATAGGTTAGTTCTGGGATTTGCTCTCATCAGGCTCATACTTTCGCATATTTATCAATCTTGTTAGCCAGATCCTGGGCTTCCACTGGTTAGGATCACATAGTAATATGGTACCACACTGAAACAGTCGATTAAACCTAGTTTCGATCAATATTTTAGAGGACAACTCATGTTAGGTCTGGCTTAGGTCTAGGATTTGCCCTCATCAGGCTCATACTATCGGATATTTCTCATACTTGATGGCCAGATCATGGCCTTTTTTTGGCTTGGATCACGTAGTAACGAGGTACCACACTGAAGCAGTCTATTAAACCTGGCTTTGATCAATATTTTAGAGAATAACGCATGTTAGGTCTAGGTTAGGTCTGGGATTTGCCCTCATCAGACTCATACTTTCGGATTCTTCAGATACTTGTTGGCCAGATACTTGGCGTTTTCTGGATTGGAGCACGTAGTAATGTGGCATCACACTGAAACAGTCGACTAAACCTGGTCAGGATCAATATTTTAGAGGATAACGCATGTTAGGTATAGGTTAGTTCTGGGATTTGCTCTCATCAGGCTCATACTTTCGCATATTTCTCATACTTGATGGCCAGATTCTGGGTTTTTTCCGGTATGGGTCACGTAGTAATGTGATACCACCCTCAAACAGTCGACTAAACCTGGTCTCGATCAATATTTTAGAGGATAACGCATGTTAGGTCTAGGTTAGGACTGGGATTTGCTCTCATCAGGCTCATACTTTCGCATACTTCTCATACTTGATGGCCAGATTCTGGGCTTTTTTTTGCTTGGATCACGTAGTAATGGGGTACAACACTGAAACAGTCTATTAAACCTGGTTTCGATCAATATTTTAGAGGATAACGCATGTTAGGTCTAGGTTAGGTCTGGGATTTGCTCTCATCAGGCTCATACTTTCGCATATTTCTCATACTTGTTGGCCAGATCCTGGGCTTTTTATGGTTTGGATCACGTAGTAATGTGGCATCACACTGAAACAGTCGACTAAACCTGGTCAGGATCAATATTTTAGAGGATAACGCATGTTAGGTATAGGTTAGGTCTGGGATTTGCTCTCATCAGGCTCATACTTTCGCATACTTCTCATACTTGATGGCCAGATTCTGGGCTTTTTTTTGCTTGGATCACGTAGTAATGAGGTACCACACTGAAACAGTCCATGAAACCTGGTTTCGATCAATATTTTAGAGAATAACGCATGTTAGGTCTAGGTTAGGTCTGGGATTTGCCCTCATCAGACTCATACTTTCGGATTCTTCACATACTTGTTGGCCAGATACTTGGCGTTTTCTGGATTGGAGCACGTAGTAATGTGGCATCACACTGAAACAGTCGACTAAACCTGGTCAGGATCAATATTTTAGAGGATAACGCATGTTAGGTATAGGTTAGTTCTGGGATTTGCTCTCATCAGGCTCATACTTTCGCATATTTCTCATACTTGATGGCCAGATTCTGGGTTTTTTCCGGTATGGGTCACGTAGTAATGTGATACCACCCTCAAACAGTCGACTAAACCTGGTCTCGATCAATATTTTAGGGGATAACGCATGTTAGGTCTAGGTTAGGTCTGGGATTTGCTCACATCAGGCTCATACTTTCGCATATTTATCAATCTTGTTGGCCAGATCCTGGGCTTCCACTGGTTTGGATCACGTAGTAATGTGGTACCACACTGAAACAGTCGACTAAACCTGGTCACGATCAATATTTTAGGGGATAACGCATGTTAGGTCTAGGTTAGGTCTGGGATTTGCTCTCAGCAGGCTCATACTTTCCCATATTTGTCATACTTGTTGGCCAGATCCTGGGCTTTTTCTGGTTTGGATCACGTAGTAATGTGGTACCACACTGAAACAGTCGACTAAACCTGGTCAGAATCAATATTTTAGGGGATAACGCATGATCGGTCTAGGTTACGTCTGGGATTTGCTCTCATCAGGCTCATGCTGTCGCATATTTCTCATACTTGATGGCCAGATTCTGGGCTTTTTTTGGCTTGGAACACGTAGTAATGGGGTACAACACTGAAACAGTCTATTAAACCTGGTTTCGATCAATATTTTAGAGGATAACGCATGTTAGGTCTAGGTTAGGTCTGGGATTTGCTCTCATCAGGCTCATACTTTCGCATATTTCTCATACTTGTTGGCCAGATCCTGGGCTTTTTATGGTTTGGATCACGTAGTAATGTGGCATCACACTGAAACAGTCGACTAATCCTGGTCAGGATCAATATTTTAGAGGATAACGCATGTTAGGTATAGGTTAGTTCTGGGATTTGCTCACATCAGGCTCATACTTTCGCATATATATCAATCTTGTTGGCCAGATCCTGGGCTTCCACTGGTTTGGATCACATAGTAATATGGTACCACACTGAAACAGTCGATTAAACCTAGTTTCGATCAATATTTTAGAGGACAACTCATGTTAGGTCTGGCTTAGGTCTAGGATTTGCCCTCATCAGGCTCGTACTATCGGATATTTCTCATACTTGATGGCCAGATCATGGGCTTTTTTTGGCTTGGATCACGTAGTAATGAGGTACCACACTGAAGCAGTCTATTAAACCTGGCTTTGATCAATATTTTAGAGAATAACGCATGTTAGGTCTAGGTTAGGTCTGGGATTTGCCCTCATCAGACTCATACTTTCGGATTCTTCACATACTTGTTGGCCAGATACTTGGCGTTTTCTGGATTGGAGCACGTAGTAATGTGGCATCACACTGAAACAGTCGACTAAACCTGGTCAGGATCAATATTTTAGAGGATAACGCATGTTAGGTATAGGTTAGTTCTGGGATTTGCTCTCATCAGGCTCATACTTTCGCATATTTCTCATACTTGATGGCCAGATTCTGGGTTTTTTCCGGTATGGGTCACGTAGTAATGTGATACCACCCTCAAACAGTCGACTAAACCTGGTCTCGATCAATATTTTAGAGGATAACGCATGTTAGGTCTAGGTTAGGTCTGGGATTTGCTCTCATCAGGCTCATACTTTCGCATACTTCTCATACTTGATGGCCAGATTCTGGGCTTTTTATTGCTTGGATCACGTAGTAATGGGGTACAACACTGAAGCAGTCTATTAAACCTGGTTTCGATCAATATTTTAGAGGATAACGCATGTTAGGTCTAGGTTAGGTCCGGGATTTGCTCTCATCAGGCTCATACTTTCGCATATTTCTCATACTTGTTGGCCAGATCCTGGGCTTTTTATGGTTTGGATCACGTAGTAATGTGGCATCACACTGAAACAGTCGACTAAACCTGGTCAGGATCAATATTTTAGAGGATAACGCATGTTAGGTATAGGTTAGTTCTGGGATTTGCTCTCATCAGGCTCATACTTTCGCATATTTCTCATACTTGTTGGCCAGATCCTGGGCTTTTTATGGTTTGGACCACGTAGTAATGTGGTACCACACTGAAACAGTCCATGAAACCTGGTTTCGATCAATATTTTAGAGGATATCGCATGCTAGGTCTAGGTTAGGTCTGGGATTTGCTCTCATCAGGCTCATACTTTCGCATACTTCTCATACTTGATGGCCAGATTCTGGGCTTTTTTTTGCTTGGATCACGTAGTAATGCGGTACAACACTGAAACAGTCTTTTAAACCTGGTTTCGATCTATATTTTAGAGGATAACGCATGTTAGGTCTAGGTTAGGTCTGGGATTTGCTCTCATCAGGCTCATGCTTTCGCATATTTCTCATACCTGTTGGCCAGATCCTGGGCTTTTTATGGTTTGGATCACGTAGTAATGTGGCATCACACTGAAACAGTCGACTAAACCTCGTCAGGATCAATATTTTAGAGGATAACGCATGTTAGGTATAGGTTAGTTCTGGGATTAGCTCACATCAGGCTCATACTTTCGCATATTTATCAATCTTGTTGGCCAGATCCTGGGCTTCCACTGGATTGGATCACATAGTAATATGGTACCACACTGAAACAGTCGATTAAACCTAGTTTCGATCAATATTTTAGAGGACAACTCATGTTAGGTCTGGCTTAGGTCTAGGATTTGCCCTCATCAGGCTCATACTATCGGATATTTCTCATACTTGATGGCCAGATCATGGGCTTTTTTTGGCTTGGACCACCTAGTAATGAGGTACCACACTGAAGCAGTCTATTTAACCTGGCTTTGATCAATATTTTAGAGAATAACGCATGTTAGGTCTAGGTTAGGTCTGGGACTTGCCCTCATCAGACTCATACTTTCGGATTCTTCACATACTTGTTGGCCAGATACTTGGCGTTTTCTGGATTGGAGCACGTAGTAATGCGGTACCACACTGAAACAGTCGCTTAACCCTGGTCTCGATCAATATTTTATAGGATTACGCAAGTTAGGTCTGGGTTAGTTCAGGGATTTACACTCATCAGTCTCATACTTTCGCATATTTCTCATACTTGATGGCCAGATTCTGGGCTTCATTTGGTTTGGATCACGTAGTAATGCGGTACCACATTGAAACGGTCCATTAAAGCTTGTTTCGTTCGATATTTTAGAGGATAACGCATGTTAGGTCTAGGTTAGGTCTGGGATTTGCTCTCATCAGGCTCATACATTCGCATATTTCTCATACTTGTTGGCCAGATCCTGGGCTTTTTCTGGTTTGGATCACGTAGTAATGTGGCACCACACTGAAACAGTCGACTAAACCTGGTCACGATCAATTTTTCAGAGGATAACGCACGCTAGGTCTACGTTAGGTGTGGGATTTGCTCTCATTAGGCGCATACTTTCGCATATTTCTCATACTTGATGGCCAGATTCTGGGCTTTTTTTTGCTTGGATCACGTAGTAATGGGGTACCACACTGAAACAGTCAATAAAACCTGGTTTCGATCAATATTTTAGAGGATGACGCATGTTAGGTCTAGGTTAGGTCTGGGATTTGCTCTCATCAGGCTCATACTTTCGCATATTTCTCATACTTGTTGGCCAGATCCTGGGCTTTTTCTGGTTTGGATCACGTAGTAATGTGGCACCACACTGAAACAGTCGACTAAACCTGGTCACGATCAATATTTTAGAGGATAACGCATGTTAGGTATAGGTTAGGTCTGGGATTTGCTCTCATCAGGCTCATACTTTCGCATATTTATCAATTTTGTTGGCCAGATCCTGGACTTCCACTGGTTTGGATCACGTAGTAATGTGGTACCACACTGATACAGTCGACTAAACCTGGTGTCGATCAATATTTTAGAGGATAACACATGTTAGGTCTAGGTTAGGTCTAGGATTTGCTCTCATCAGGCTCATACTTCCGCATATTTCAAATACTTGATGGCCAGATTCTGAGCTTTTTCTGGTTTGGATCACGTAGTAATGTGATACCACCCTGAAACAGTCGACTAAACCTGGTCTCGATCAATATTTTAGAGGATAACGCATGTTAGGTATAGGTTAGGTCTGGGATTTGCTCTCATCAGGCACATACTTTCGCATACTTCTCATACTTGATGGCCAGATTCTGGGCTTTTTTTTGCTTGGATCACGTAGTAATGGGGTACAACACTGAAACAGTCTATTAAACCTGGTTTCGATCAATATTTTAGAGGATAACGCATGTTAGGTCTAGGTTAGGTCTGGGATTTGCTCTCATCAGGCTCATACTTTCGCATATTTCTCATACTTGTTGGCCAGATCCTGGGCTTTTTATGGTTTGGATCACGTAGTAATGTGGCATCACACTGAAACAGTCGACTAAACCTGGTCAGGATCAATATTTTAGAGGATAACGCATGTTAGGTATAGGTTAGTTCTGGGATTTGCTCTCATCAGGCTCATACTTTCGCATATTTCTCATACTTGTTGGCCAGATCCTGGGCTTTTTATGGTTTGGATCACGTAGTAATGTGGTACCACACTGAAACAGTCCATGAAACCTGGTTTCGATCAATATTTTAGAGGATATCGCATGTTAGGTCTAGGTTAGGTCTGGGATTTGCTCTCATTAGGCTCATACTTTCGCATACTTCTCATACTTGATGGCCAGATTCTGGGCTTTTTTTTGCGTGGATCACGTAGTAATGAGGTACCACACTGAAGCAGTCTATTAAACCTGGCTTTGATCAATATTTTAGAGAATAACGCATGTTAGGTCTAGGTTAGGTCTGGGATTTGCCCTCATCAGACTCATACTTTCGGATTCTTCACATACTAGTTGGCCAGATACTTGGCGTTTTCTGGATTGGAGCACGTAGTAATGCGGTACCACACAGAAACAGTCGCTTAACCCTGGACTCGATCAATATTTTATAGGATTACGCACGCTAGGTCTACGTTAGGTGTGGGATTTGCTCTCATTAGGCGCATACTTTCGCATATTTCTCATACCTGATGGCCAGATTCTGGTCTTTTTTTTGCTTGGATCACGTAGTAATGGGGTACCACACTGAAACAGTCTATAAAACCTGGTTTCGATCAATATTTTAGAGGATAACGCATGTTAGGTCTAGGTTAGGTCTGGGATTTGCTCTCATCAGGCTCATACATTCGCATATTTCTCATACTTGTTGGCCAGATCCTGGGCTTTTTCTGGTTTGGATCACGTAGTAATGTGGCACCACACTGAAACAGTCGACTAAACCTGGTCACGATCAATATTTCAGAGGATAACGCACGCTAGGTCTACGTTAGGTGTGGGATTTGCTCTCATTAGGCGCATACTTTCGCATATTTCTCATACTTGATGGCCAGATCCTGGGCTTTTTCTGGTTTGGATCACGTAGTAATGTGGCACCACACTGAAACAGTCGACTAAACCTGGTCACGATCAATATTTTAGAGGATAACGCATGTTAGGTATAGGTTAGGTCTGGGATTTGCTCTCATCAGGCTCATACTTTCGCATATTTATCAATTTTGTTGGCCAGATCCTGGACTTCCACTGGTTTGGACACCGTAGTAATGTGGTACCACACTGATACAGTCGACTAAACCTGGTGTCGATCGATATTTTAGAGGACAACGCATGGTAGGTCTAGGTTAGGTCTGAGATTTGCTCTCATCAGGCTCATACTTCCGCATATTTGACATACTTGATGGCCAGATTCTGAGCTTTTTCTGGTTTTGATCACGTAGTAGTGTGATACCACCCTGAAACAGTCGACTAAACCTGGTCTCGATCAATATTTTAGAGGATAACGCATGTTAGGTCTAGGTTAGGTCTGGGATTTGCTCTCATCAGGCTCATACTTTCGCATACTTCTCATACTTGATGGCCAGATTCTGGGCTTTTTTTTGCTTGGATCACGTAGTAATGGGGTACAACACTGAAACAGTCTATTAAACCTGGTTTCGATCAATATTTTAGAGGATAACGCATGTTAGGTCTAGGTTAGGTCTGGGATTTGCTCTCATCAGGCTCATACATTCGCATATTTCTCATACTTGATGGCCAGATTCTGAGCTTTTTCTGGTTTTGATCACGTAGTAGTGTGATACCACCCTGAAACAGTCGACTAAACCTGGTCTCGATCAATATTTTAGAGGATAACGCATGTTAGGTCTAGGTTAGGTCTGGGATTTGCTCTCATCAGGCTCATACTTTCGCATACTTCTCATACTTGATGGCCAGATTCTGGGCTTTTTTTTGCTTGGATCACGTAGTAATGGGGTACAACACTGAAACAGTCTATTAAACCTGGTTTCGATCAATATTTTAGAGGATAACGCATGTTAGGTCTAGGTTAGGTCTGGGATTTGCTCTCATCAGGCTCATACATTCGCATATTTCTCATACTTGTTGGCCAGATCCTGGGCTTTTTCTGGTTTGGATCACGTAGTAATGTGGCACCACACTGAAACAGTCGACTAAACCTGGTCACGATCAATATTTCAGAGGATAACGCACGCTAGGTCTACGTTAGGTCTGGGATTTGCTCTCATTAGGCGCATACTTTCGCATATTTCTCATACTTGATGGCCAGATTCTGGGCTTTTTTTTGCTTGGATCACGTAGTAATGGGGTACCACACTGAAACACTCTATAAAACCTGGTTTCGATCAATATTTTAGAGGATAACGCATGTTAGGTCTAGATTAGGTCTGGGATTTGCTCTCATCAGGCTCATACTTTCGCATATTTCTCATACTTGTTGGCCAGATCCTGGGCTTTTTCTGGTTTGGATCACGTAGTAATGTGGCACCACACTGAAACAGTCGACTAAACCTGGTCACGATCAATATTTTAGAGGATAACGCATGTTAGGTATAGGTTAGGTCTGGGATTTGCTCTCATCAGGCTCATACTTTCGCATATTTATCAATTTTGTTGGCCAGATCCTGGACTTCCACTGGTTTGGATCACGTAGTAATGTGGTACCACACTGATACAGTCGACTAAACCTGGTGTCGATCAATATTTTAGAGGACAACGCATGGTAGGTCTAGGTTAGGTCTGGGATTTGCTCTCATCAGGCTCATACTTTCGCATATTTCTCATACTTGTTGGCCAGATCCTGGGTTTTTTTCTGCTTTGGATCAGGTAGTAATGTGGTACCATACTGAAACAGTCGACTAAACCTGGTCACGATCAATATTTTAGAGGATAACGCATGTTAGGTATAGGTTAGGTCTGGGATTTGCTCTCATCAGGCTCATACTTTCGCATATTTATCAATTTTGTTGGCCAGATCCTGGACTTCCACTGGTTTGGATCACGTAGTAATGTGGTACCACACTGATACAGTCGACTAAACCTGGTGTCGATCAATATTTTAGAGGGTAACACATGTTAGGTCTAGGTTAGGTCTAGGATTTGCTCTCATCAGGCTCATACTTCCGCATATTTCAAATACTTGATGGCCAGATTCTGAGCTTTTTCTGGTTTGGATCACGTAGTAATGTGATACCACCCTGAAACTGTCGACTAAACCTGGTCTCGATCAATATTTTAGAGGATAACGCATGTTAGGTCTAGGTTAGGTCTGGGATTTGCTCTCATCAGGCACATACTTTCGCATACTTCTCATACTTGATGGCCAGATTCTGGGCTTTTTTTTGCTTGGATCACGTAGTAATGGGGTACAACACTGAAACAGTCTATTAAACCTGGTTTCGATCAATATTTTAGAGGATAACGCATGTTAGGTCTAGGTTAGGTCTGGGATTTGCTCTCATCAGGCTCATACTTTCGCATATTTCTCATACTTGTTGGCCAGATCCTGGGCTTTTTATGGTTTGGATCACGTAGTAATGTGGCATCACACTGAAACAGTCGACTAAACCTGGTCAGGATCAATATTTTAGAGGATAACGCATGTTAGGTATAGGTTAGTTCTGGGATTTGCTCTCATCAGGCTCATACTTTCGCATATTTCTCATACTTGTTGGCCAGATCCTGGGCTTTTTATGGTTTGGATCACGTAGTAATGTGGTACCACACTGAAACAGTCCATGAAACCTGGTTTCGATCAATATTTTAGAGGATATCGCATGTTAGGTCTAGGTTAGGTCTGGGATTTGCTCTCATCAGGCTCATACTTTCGCATACTTCTCATACTTGATGGCCAGATTCTGGGCTTTTTTTTGCGTGGATCACGTAGTAATGAGGTACCACACTGAAGCAGTCTATTAAACCTGGCTTTGATCAATATTTTAGAGAATAACGCATGTTAGGTCTAGGTTAGGTCTGGGATTTGCCCTCATCAGACTCATACTTTCGGATTCTTCACATACTAGTTGGCCAGATACTTGGCGTTTTCTGGATTGGAGCACGTAGTAATGCGGTACCACACAGAAACAGTCGCTTAACCCTGGACTCGATCAATATTTTATAGGATTACGCACGCTAGGTCTACGTTAGGTGTGGGATTTGCTCTCATTAGGCGCATACTTTCGCATATTTCTCATACCTGATGGCCAGATTCTGGTCTTTTTTTTGCTTGGATCACGTAGTAATGGGGTACCACACTGAAACAGTCTATAAAACCTGGTTTCGATCAATATTTTAGAGGATAACGCATGTTAGGTCTAGGTTAGGTCTGGGATTTGCTCTCATCAGGCTCATACATTCGCATATTTCTCATACTTGTTGGCCAGATCCTGGGCTTTTTCTGGTTTGGATCACGTAGTAATGTGGCACCACACTGAAACAGTCGACTAAACCTGGTCACGATCAATATTTCAGAGGATAACGCACGCTAGGTCTACGTTAGGTGTGGGATTTGCTCTCATTAGGCGCATACTTTCGCATATTTCTCATACTTGATGGCCAGATCCTGGGCTTTTTCTGGTTTGGGTCACGTAGTAATGTGGCACCACACTGAAACAGTCGACTAAACCTGGTCACGATCAATATTTTAGAGGATAACGCATGTTAGGTATAGGTTAGGTCTGGGATTTGCTCTCATCAGGCTCATACTTTCGCATATTTATCAATTTTGTTGGCCAGATCCTGGACTTCCACTGGTTTGGATCTCGTAGTAATGTGGTACCACACTGATACAGTCGACTAAACCTGGTGTCGATCGATATTTTAGAGGACAACGCATGGTAGGTCTAGGTTAGGTCTGAGATTTGCTCTCATCAGGCTCATACTTTCGCATATTTCTCATACTTGATGGCCAGATTCTGGGTTTTTTCCGGTATGGGTCACGTAGTAATGTGGTACCACACTGAAACAGTCAATTAAACCTAGTCTTGGTCAACATTTCAAAGGATATCCCATGTTAAGTCTGGGTTAGGTCTCGGATTTGCCCTCATCAGGCTCATACTTTCGCATTTTTCGCATACTCGTTGACCAGATCCTGGGCTTTTTCTCGTTTGGATCACGTGGTGATGTGGTACCACACTGAAACAGTCAATGAAGCCTAGTCTGGGTCAACATTTCAAAGGATAACGCATGTTAGGTATAGGTTAGGTCTGGGATTTGCTCTCATCAGGCCCATAGTTTCGCATATTTATCAATCTTGTTGGCCAGATCCTGGGCTTTTTATGGTTTGGATCACGTAGTAATGTGGTACCACACTGATACAGTCGACTAAACCTGGTGTCGATCAATATTTTAGAGGGTAACACATGTTAGGTCTAGGTTAGGTCTAGGATTTGCTCTCATCAGGCTCATACTTCCGCATATTTCAAATACTTGATGGCCAGATTCTGAGCTTTTTCTGGTTTGGATCACGTAGTAATGTGATACCACCCTGAAACTGTCGACTAAACCTGGTCTCGATCAATATTTTAGAGGATAACGCATGTTAGGTCTAGGTTAGGTCTGGGATTTGCTCTCATCAGGCACATACTTTCGCATACTTCTCATACTTGATGGCCAGATTCTGGGCTTTTTTTTGCTTGGATCACGTAGTAATGGGGTACAACACTGAAACAGTCTATTAAACCTGGTTTCGATCAATATTTTAGAGGATAACGCATGTTAGGTCTAGGTTAGGTCTGGGATTTGCTCTCATCAGGCTCATACTTTCGCATATTTCTCATACTTGTTGGCCAGATCCTGGGCTTTTTATGGTTTGGATCACGTAGTAATGTGGCATCACACTGAAACAGTCGACTAAACCTGGTCAGGATCAATATTTTAGAGGATAACGCATGTTAGGTATAGGTTAGTTCTGGGATTTGCTCTCATCAGGCTCATACTTTCGCATATTTCTCATACTTGTTGGCCAGATCCTGGGCTTTTTATGGTTTGGATCACGTAGTAATGTGGTACCACACTGAAACAGTCCATGAAACCTGGTTTCGATCAATATTTTGGAGGATATCGCATGTTAGGTCTAGGTTAGGTCTGGGATTTGCTCTCATCAGGCTCATACTTTCGCATACTTCTCATACTTGATGGCCAGATTCTGGGCTTTTTTTTGCGTGGATCACGTAGTAATGAGGTACCACACTGAAGCAGTCTATTAAACTTGGCTTTGATCAATATTTTAGAGAATAACGCATGTTAGGTCTAGGTTAGGTCTGGGATTTGCCCTCATCAGACTCATACTTTCGGATTCTTCACATACTAGTTGGCCAGATACTTGGCGTTTTCTGGATTGGAGCACGTAGTAATGCGGTACCACACAGAAACAGTCGCTTAACCCTGGACTCGATCAATATTTTATAGGATTACGCACGCTAGGTCTACGTTAGGTGTGGGATTTGCTCTCATTAGGCGCATACTTTCGCATATTTCTCATACCTGATGGCCAGATTCTGGTCTTTTTTTTGCTTGGATCACGTAGTAATGGGGTACCACACTGAAACAGTCTATAAAACCTGGTTTCGATCAATATTTTAGAGGATAACGCATGTTAGGTCTAGGTTAGGTCTGGGATTTGCTCTCATCAGGCTCATACATTCGCATATTTCTCATACTTGTTGGCCAGATCCTGGGCTTTTTCTGGTTTGGATCACGTAGTAATGTGGCACCACACTGAAACAGTCGACTAAACCTGGTCACGATCAATATTTCAGAGGATAACGCACGCTAGGTCTACGTTAGGTGTGGGATTTGCTCTCATTAGGCGCATACTTTCGCATATTTCTCATACTTGATGGCCAGATCCTGGGCTTTTTCTGGTTTGGATCACGTAGTAATGTGGCACCACACTGAAACAGTCGACTAAACCTGGTCACGATCAATATTTTAGAGGATAACGCATGTTAGGTATAGGTTAGGTCTGGGATTTGCTCTCATCAGGCTCATACTTTCGCATATTTATCAATTTTGTTGGCCAGATCCTGGACTTCCACTGGTTTGGATCTCGTAGTAATGTGGTACCACACTGATACAGTCGACTAAACCTGGTGTCGATCGATATTTTAGAGGACAACGCATGGTAGGTCTAGGTTAGGTCTGAGATTTGCTCTCATCAGGCTCATACTTTCGCATATTTCTCATACTTGATGGCCAGATTCTGGGTTTTTTCCGGTATGGGTCACGTAGTAATGTGGTACCACACTGAAACAGTCAATTAAACCTAGTCTTGGTCAACATTTCAAAGGATATCCCATGTTAAGTCTGGGTTAGGTCTCGGATTTGCCCTCATCAGGCTCATACTTTCGCATTTTTCGCATACTCGTTGACCAGATCCTGGGCTTTTTCTCGTTTGGATCACGTGGTCATGTGGTACCACACTGAAACAGTCAATGAAGCCTAGTCTGGGTCAACATTTCAAAGGATAACGCATGTTAGGTATAGGTTAGGTCTGGGATTTGCTCTCATCAGGCCCATAGTTTCGCATATTTATCAATCTTGTTGGCCAGATCCTGGGCTTCCACTGGTTCGGATCACATAGTAATGTGGTACCACACTGACAAAGTCAAATAAACCTGGTTTCGATCTTTATTTTAAAGGATAACACATGTTAGCTCTAGATTAGGTCTAGGATTTGCTCTCATCAGGCTCATACTTTCGCATATTTCTCATACTTGATGGCCAGATTCTGAGCTTTTTCCGGTTTGGATCACGTAGTAATGTGGTACCACACTGAAACAGTCCATGAAACCTGGTTTCGATCAATATTTTAGAGGATATCGCATGTTAGGTCTAGGTTAGGTCTGGGATTTGCTCTCATCAGGCTCATACTTTCGCATATTTCTCATACTTGATGGCCAGATTCTGGGCTTTTTTTTGCTTGGATCACGCAGTAATGGGGTACAACACTGAAACAGTCTATGAAACCTGGTTTCGATCAATATTTTAGAGGATAACACATGTTAGGTCTAGGTTAGGTCTGGGATTCGCTCCCATCAGGCTCATACTTTCGCATATTTCTCATACTTGTTGGCCAGATCCTGGGCTTTTTCTGGTTTGGATCACGTAGTAATGTGGCACCACACTGAAACAGTCACTAAACCTGGTCACGATCAATATTTTAGAGGATAACGCATGTTATGTATAGGTTAGTTCTGGGATTTGCTCTCATCAGGCTCATGCTGTCGCATATTTCTCATACTTGATGGCCAGATTCTGGGCTTTTTTTGGCTTGGATCACGTAGTAATGTGGTACCACACTGAAACAGTCGACTAAACATGGTCTCGATCAATATTTTAGAGGATAACGCATGTTAGGTCCGGATTAGGTCCTGGGATTTGCCCTCATCAGTCTCATACTTTCGCATTCTTCACATAGTTCTTAAACAGATCCTGGGTCTTTTCTGGTTTGGATCACATAGTAGTGTGGTACCAAACTGAAACAGCCGATTAAACCAGGTTCCCGTCAATATTGTAGATGAATACGCATGTTAGATCTAGGTTAGGCCTGGGATTTCCCCTCATCAGACTCATACTGAAGCATTCTTCTCATACTTGTTGAACAGATCCTGGGTTTTTTCTGCTTTGGATCAGGTAGTAATGTGGTACCACACTGAAACAGTCAATTAAGCCTAGTCTGGGTCAACATTTCAAAGGATAACGCATGTTAGGTATAGGTTAGGTCTGGGATTTGCTCTCATCAGGCCCATACTTTCGCATATTTATTAATCTTGTTGGCCAGATCCTGGGCTTCCACTGGTTTGGATCACACAGTAATGTGGTACCACACTGACAAAGTCAAATAAACCTGGTTTCGATCAATATTTTAGAGGATATCGCATGTTAGGTCTAGGTTAGGTCTGGGATTTGCTCTTATCAGGCTCATACTTTCGCATATTTCTCATACTTGATGGCCAGATTCTGGGCTTTTTTTTGCTTGGATCACGCAGTAATGGGGTACAACTCTGAAACAGTCTATTAAAGCTGGTTTCGATCAATATTTTAGAGGATAACGCATGTTAGGTCTAGGTTAGGACTGGGATTTGCTCTCATCAGGCTCATACTTTCGCATATTTCTCATACTTGTTGGCCAGATCCTGGGCTTTTTCTGGTTTGGATCACGTAGTAATGTTGTACCACACTGAAACAGTCGACTAAACCTGGTCAGAATCAATATTTTAGGGGATAACGCATGATAGGTCTAGGTTACGTCTGGGATTTGCTCTCATCTGGCTCATACTTTCGCATATTTCTCATACTTGTTGGCCAGATCCTGGGCTTTTTCTGGTTTGGATCACGTAGTAATGTGGTACCACACTGAAAGAGTCGACTAAACCTGGCCAGAATCAATATTTTAGGGGATAAAGCATGATAGGTCTAGGTTATGTCTGGGATTTGCTCTCATCAGGCTCATGCTGTCGCATATTTCTCATACTTGATGGCCAGATTCTGGGCTTTTTTTGGCTTGTATCACGTAGTAATGCGGTACCACACTGATACAGTCGATTAAACCTAGTTTCGATCAACATTTTAGAGGATAGCGCATGTTAGGTCTAGGTTAGGTCTGGGATTTCCCCTCATCAGACTCATACTGACGCATTCTTCTCATACTTGTTGAACAGATCCTGGGTTTTTTCTGCTTTGGATCAGGTAGTAATGTGGTACCACACTGAATCAGTCAATTAAGCCTAGTCTGGGTCAACATTTCAAAGGATATCGCATGTTAAGGCTGGGTTAGGTCTCGGATTTGCCCTCATCAGGCTCATACTTTCGCATTTTTCGCATACTCGTTGATCAGATCCTGGGCTTTTTCTCGTTTGGATCACGTGGTGATGTGGTACCACACTGAAACAGTCAATTAAGCCTAGTCTGGGTCATCATTTCAAAGGATATCGCATGTTAAGTCTGGGTTAGGTCTCGGATTTGCCCTCATCAGGCTCATACTTTCGCATTTTTCGCATACTCGTTGACCAGATCCTGGGCTTTTTCTCGTTTGGATCACGTGGTGATGTGGTACCACACTGAAACAGTCATTTAAGCCTAGTCTGGGTCAACATTTCAAAGGATAACGCATGTTAGGTATAGGTTAGGTCTGGGATTTGCTCTCATCAGGCCCATACTTTCGCATATTTATCAATCTTGTTGGCCAGATCCTGGGCTTCCACTGGTTTGGATCACATAGTAATGTGGTACCACACTGACAAAGTCAAATAAACCTGGTTTCGATCAATATTTTAGAGGATAACACATGTTAGGTCTAGGTTAGGTCTAGGACTTGCTCTCATCAGGCTCATACTTTCGCATATTTCTCATACTTGATGGCCAGATTCTGAGCTTTTTCCGGTTTGGATCACGTAGTAATGTGGTACCACACTGAAACAGTCCATGAAACCTGGTTTCGATCAATATTTTAGAGGATATCGCATGTTAGGTCTAGGTTAGGTCTGGGATTTGCTCTCATCAGGCTCATACTTTCGCATATTTCTCATACTTGATGGCCAGATTCTGGGCTTTTTTTTGCTTGGATCACGCAGTAATGGGGTACAACACTGAAACAGTCTATTAAACCTGGTTTCGATCAATATTTCAGACGATAACGCATGTTAGGTCTAGGTTAGGTCTGGGATTTGCTCTCATCAGGCTCATACTTTCGCATATTTCTCATACTTGTTGGCCAGATCCTGGGCTTTTTCTGGTTTGGATCACGTAGTAATGTGGCACCACACTGAAACAGTCACTAAACCTGGTCACGATCAATATTTTAGAGGATAACGCATGTTCTGTATAGGTTAGTTCTGGGATTTGCTCTCATCAGGCTCATACTTTCGCATATTTATCAATCTTGTTGGCCAGATCCTGGGCTTCCACTGGTTTGGATCACGTAGTAATGTGGTACCACACTGAAACAGTCGACTAAACCTGGTCACGATCATTATTTTAGGGGATAACGCATGTTAGGTCTAGGTTAGGTCTGGGATTTGCTCTCATCAGGCTCATACTTTCGCATATTTCTCATACTTGTTGGCCAGATCCTGGGCTTTTTCTGGTTAGGATCACGTAGTAATGTGGTACCACACTGAAACAGTCGACTAAACCTGGTCTCGAACAATATTTTAGAGGATAACGCATGTTAGGTCCGGATTAGGTCCTCGGATTTGCCCTCATCAGTCTCATACTTTCGCATTCTTCACATAGTTCTTAAACAGATCCTGGGACTTCTCTGGTTTGGATCACATAGTAGTCTGGTACCAAACTGAAACAGCCGATTAAACCAGGTTCCGATCAATATTTTAGATGAATACGCATGTTAGATCTAGGTTAGGCCTGGGATTTGCCCTCATCAGACTCATACTTTCGCATTCTTCACATACTTGTGGAACAGATCCTGGGTTTTTTATGGTTTGGATCAGGTAGTAATGTGGTACCACACTGAAACAGTCAACTAAGCCTAGTCTGGGTCAACATTTCAAAGGATAACGCATGTTAGGTATAGGTTAGGTCTGGGATTTCCCCTCATCAGACTCATACTGACGCATTCTTCTGATACTTGTTGAACAGATCCTGGGTTTTTTCTGCTTTGGATCAGGTAGTAATGTGGTACCACACTGAAACAGTCAATTAAGCCTAGTCTGGGTCAACATTTCAAAGGATAACGCATGTTAGGTCTGGGTTAGGTCTGTGATTCGCCCTCATGAGGCTCATAATTTCGCATATTTCTCATACTTGATGGCCGGATTCTGGGCTTTTTCCGGTATGGATCACGTAGTAATGTGATACCACACTGAAACAGTCGACTAAACCTGGTCTCGATCAATATTTCAGAGGATAACGCATGTTAGGTCTGGGTTAGTTCTGGGATTTGCCCGCATCAGTCTCATACTTTCGCATTCTTCACATACTTCTTGGACAGATCCTGGGTTTTTTCTGGTTTGGATCACATAGTAATGTGGTACCACACTGAAACAGTCGATTAAACCTAGTTTCGATCAACATTTTAGAGGATAGCGCATGTTAGGTCTAGGCTAGGCCTGGGATTCGCTCTCATCAAACTCATACTTTCGCATTCTTCACATACTTGTGGAACAGATCCTGGGTTTTTTATGGTTTGGATCAGGTAGTAATGTGGTACCACACTGAAAGTCGATTAAACCTAGTTTCGATCAACATTTTAGAGGATAGCGCATGTTAGGTCTAGGTTAGGTCTGGGATTTGCTCCCATCAGGCTCATACTTTCGCATATATCTCATTCTTGTTGGCCAGATTCTGGGATCTTTTCCGGTATGGGTCACGTAGTAATGTGGTACCACACTGAAACAGTCGACTAAACCTGGTCAGAATCAATATTTTAGGGGATAACGCATGTTAGGTCTAGGTTATGTCTGGGATTTGCTCCCATCAGGCTCATGCTGTCGCATATTTCCCATACTTGATGGCCAGATTCTGGGCTTTTTTTGGCTTGGATCACATAGTAATGTGGTACCACACTGAAACAGTCGACTAAACCTGGTCTCGATCAATATTTTAGAGGATAACGCATGCTAGGTCTACGTTAGGTCTGGGATTTGCTCTCATCAGGCTCATACATGCGCATATTTCTCATACTTGCAGGCCAGATTCTGGGCTTTTTCTGGTTGGGATCACATAGTAATGTGGTTCCACACTCAAACAGTCGATTAAACCTGGTTTCGATCAATATTTCAGAGGATAACGCATGTTAGGTCTGGGTTAGGTCTGGGATTTGCCCTCTTCAGTCTCATACATTCGCATTCTTCACATACTTCTTGAACAGATCCTGGGTTCTTTCTGGTTTGGATCACATGGTAAAGTGGTACCACACTGAAACACTCAATTAAGCCTAGTCAGGGTCAACATTTCAAAGGATAACGCATGTTAGGTCTGTGTTAGGTCTGGGATTTGCACTGATCAGGCTCATACTTTCGCATTCTTCACATACTTGTGGAGCAGATCCTGGGCTTTTTATGGTTTGTATCACGTGGTAATGTGGTACCACACAGAAACAGACCATTAAACCCGGTTCTGATCATTGTTTTGGAGGATAACTCATGCTACGTCTAGGTTAGGTCTTGGATTTGACCTTATCAGGGTCATACTTTCGCAGATTTAACATACATGTTGACCTGATCGCGGCTTTTTTCTGGTTTGGATCACGTAGAAGTGTGGTACCACACTGAAACAGTCCATGAAAGCTGGTTTGGATCAATATTTTAGAGGATAACACATGTTAGGTCTAGGTTAGCTCTGGGATTTGCTCTGATCAGTCTCATACCATCGCATATTTCTCATACATGTTGGCCAGATCCTGGGCGTTTTCTGGTAAGGATCACGTAGTGATGTGGTACCACACTGAAACAGTCGACTAAACCTGGTCTCGATCAATATTTCAGAGGATAACGCATGCTAGGTCTACGTTAGGTGTGGGATTTGCCCTCATCAGGCTCATACTTTCGCATTTTTCGCAAACTCGTTGACCAGATCCTGGGCTTTTTCTGCTTTGGATCACGTAGTAATGTGGTACCACACTGAAACAGTCCATTAAACCTGGCTTTGATCAATATTTTAGAGAATAACGCATGTTAGGTCTAGGTTAGTTCTGGGATTTGCTCTCATCAGGCTCATACTTTCGCATATTTATCAATCTTGCTGGCCAGATCCTGGGCTTCGACTGGTTTGGATCACGTAGTAATGTGGAACCACACTGAAAAGGTCGACTAAACCTGGTCACGATCAATATTTTAGGGGATAACGCATGTTAGGTCTAGGTTAGGTCTGGGATTTGCTCTCACCAGGCTCATACTTTCGCATATTTCTCATACTTGTTGGCCAGATCCTGGGCTTTTTCTGGTTTGGATCACGTAGTAATGTGGTACCACACTGAAACAGTCGACTAAACCTGGTCAGAATCAATATTTTAGGGGATAACGCATGATAGGTCTAGGTAAGGTCTAGGATTTGCTGTCAGCAGGCTCATACTTTCGCATATTTCTCATACGTGATGGCCAGATTCTGAGCATTTTCCGGTTTGGATCACGTAGTAATGTGGAACCACACTGAAACAGTCGACTAAACCTGGTCACGATCAATATTTTAGGGGATAACGCATGTTAGGTCTAGGTTAGGTCTGGGATTTGCTCTCACCAGGCTCATACTTTCGCATTTTTCGCATACTCGATGACCAGATCCTGGGCTTTTTCTGCTTTGGATCACGTAGTAATGTGGTACCACACTGAAACAGACCATTAAAGCTGGCTTTGATCAATATTTTAGAGAATAACGCATGTTAGGTCTAGGTTAGGTCTGGGATTTGCCCTCATCAGGCTCATACTTTCGCGTTCTTCACATACTTGTTGAACAGATCCTGGGTTTTTTCTGCTTTGGATCACGTAGTAATGTGGTACCACACTGAAACAGTACATTAAATCTAGTTTCGATCAATATTTTAGAGGATAACATATGTTAGGTCTAGGTTAGCTCTGGGATTTGCTCTGATCAGTCTCATACCATCGCATATTTCTCATACTTGATGGCCGGATTCTGGGCTTTTTCCGGTATGGATCACGTAGTAATGTGATACCACACCAAAACAGTTGACTAAACCTGGTCTCGATCAATATTTCAGAGGATAACGCATGTTAGGTCTGGGTTAGGTCTGGGATTTGCCCTCTTCAGTCTCATACTTTCGCATTCTTCACATACTTCTTGCACAGATCCTGGGTTTTTTCTGGTTTGGATCACATAATAATGTTGTACCACACTGAAACAGTCGATTAGACCTGGTTTCGATCATTATTTTAGAGGATAGTTCATGTTAGGTCTAGGCCTGGGATTTGCCCTCATCAGGCTCATACTTTCGCATATTTCTCATTCTTGTTGGCCAGATCCTGGGCTTTCACAGGTTTGCGCCACGTAGTAATGTGGTACCACACCGAAACAGTCGATTAAACCTAGTTTCGATCAACATTTTAGAGGATAGCGCATGTTAGGTCTAGGCTAGGTCTGGGATTTGCCCTCTTCAGTCTCATACTTTCGCATTCTTCACATACTTCTTGGACAGATCCTGGGTTTTTTCTGGTTTGAATCACATAGTAATGTGGTACCACACTGAAACAGTCGATTAGACCTGGTTTCGATCAATATTTGAGAGGATAACTCATGTTAGGTCTAGGCCTGGGATTTGCCCTCATCAGGCTCATACTTTCGCATATTTCTCATTCTTGTTGGCCAGATCCTGGTCTTTCACTGGTTTGCGCCACGTAGTAATGTGGTACCACACTGAAACAGTCGATTAAACCTAGTTTCGGTCAACATTTTAGAGGATAGCACATGTTAGGTCTAGGTTAGGTCTGGGATTTGCTCCCATCAGGCTCATACTTTCGCATATATCTCATTCTTGTTGGCCAGATCCTGGGCTTCCACTGGTTTGGATCACGTAGTAATGTGGTACCACACTGAAACTGTCTATCAAACCTGGTATCGATCAATGTTTTAGAGGATAACGCATGTTAGGTCTAGGTTAGGTCTGAGATTTGCTCTCATCAGGCTCATACTTCCGCATATTTCTCATACTTGATGGCCAGATTCTGGGCTTTGTCTGGTTTGGATCTCGTGGTAATGTGGTACCACACTGAAACAGTCAATTAAGCCTTGTCTGGGTCAACATTTCAAAGGATAACGCATGTTAGGTATAGGTTAGGTCTGGGATTTGCTCTCATCAGTCTCATACTTTCGCATATTTATCAATCTTGTTGGCCAGATCCTGGGCTTCCACTGGTTTGGATCTCATAGTAATGTGGTACCACACTGACAAAGACAATTAAACCTGGTCAGGATCAATATTTTAGAGGATAACGCATGTTAGGTATAGGTTAGGTCTAGGATTTGCTCTCATCAGGCTCATACTTTCGCATATTTCTCATACTTGGTGGCCAGATTCTGAGCTTTTTCCGGTTTGGATCACGTAGTAATGTGGTACCACACTGAAACAGTCGATTAAACCTAGTTTCGATCAATATTTTAGAGGACAACGCATGCTAGGTCTACGTTAGGTCTGGGATTTGCACTGATCAGGCTCATACTTTCGCATTCTTCAAATACTTGTGGAGCAGATCCTGGGCTGTTTATGGTTTGTATCACGTGGTAATGTGGTACCACACAGAAACAGACCATTAAACCCGGTTCTGATCATTATTTTGGAGGATAACTCATGCTACGTCTAGGTTAGGTCTTGGATTTGATCTCATCAGGGTCATACTTTCGCAGATTTAACATACATGTTGACCTGATCGCGGCTTTTTTCTGGTTTGGATCACGTAGAAGTGTGGTACCACACTGAAACAGTCCATTAAAGCTGGTTTGGATCAATATTTTAGAGGATAACACATGTTAGGTCTAGGTTAGGTCTGGGATTTGCTCTGATCAGTCTCATACCATCGCATATTTCTCATACATGTTGGCCAGATCCTGGGCGTTTTCTGGTAAGGATCACGTAGTAATGTGGTACCACACTGAAACAGTCCATTAAACCTGGCTTTGATCAATATTTTAGAGAATAACGCATGTTAGGTCTAGGTTAGGTCTGGGATTTGCCCTCATCAGGCTCATACTTTCGCGTTCTTCACATACTTGTTGAACAGATCCTGGGTTTTTTCTGCTTTGGATCACGTAGTAATGTGGTAACACACTGAAACAGTACATTAAACCTAGTTTCGATCAATATTTTAGAGGATAACACATGTTAGGTCTAGGTTAGCTCTGGGATTTGCTCTGATCAGTCTCATACCATCGCATATTTCTCATACTTGATGGCCGGATTCTGGGCTTTTTCCGGTATGGATCACGTAGTAATGTGATACCACACCAAAACAGTTGACTAAACCTGGTCTCGATCAATATTTCAGAGGATAACGCATGTTAGGTCTGGGTTAGGTCTGGGATTTGCCCTCTTCAGTCTCATACTTTCGCATTCTTCACATACTTCTTGGACAGATCCTGGGTTTTTTCTGGTTTGGATCACATAGTAATGTGGTACCACACTGAAACAGTCGATTAGACCTGGTTTCGATCGATATTTTAGAGGATAACGCATGTTAGGTCTAGGTTAGGTCTGGGATTTGCTCCCATCAGGCTCAAACTTTCGCATATATCTCATTCTTGTTGGCCAGATCCTGGGCTTCCACTGGTTTGGATCACGTAGTAATGTGGCACCACACTGAAACAGTCGATTAGACCTGGTTTCGATCAATATTTTAGAGGATAACTCATGTTAGGTCTAGGCCTGGGATTTGCCCTCATCATGCTCATACTTTCGCATATTTCTCATTCTTGTTGGCCAGATCCTGGGCTTTCACTAGTTTGCGCCACGTAGTACTGTGGTACCACACTGAAACAGTCGATTAAACCTGGTTTCGGTCAACATTTTAGAGGATAGCACATGTTAGGTCTAGGTTGGGTCTGGGATTTGCTCCCATCAGGCTCATACTTTCGCATATATCTCATTCTTGTTGGCCAGATCCTGGGCTTCCACTGGTTTGGATCACATAGTAACGTGGTACCACACTGACAAAGACAATTAAACCTGGTCAGGATCAATATTTTAGAGGATAACGCATGTTAGGTATAGGTTAGTTCTGGGGTTTGCTCTCATCAGGGTCATACTTTCGCATATTTATCAATCTTGTTGGACAGATCCTGGGCTTCCACTGTTTTGGATCACATAGTAATATGGTACCACACTGAAACAGTCGATTAAACCTAGTTTCATCAATATTTTAGAGGACAACTCATGTTAGGTCTGGCTTAGCTCTAGGATTTGCCCTCATCAGGCTCATACTATCGGATAATTCTCATACTTGATGGCCAGATCATGGGCTTTTTTTGGCTTGGATCACGTAGTAATGTGGTACCACACTGAAGCAGTGTATTAAACCTGGCTTTGATCAATATTTTAGAGGATAACGCATGTTAGGTATAGGTTAGTTCTGGGGTTTGCTCTCATCAGGGTCATACTTTCGCATATTTATCAATCTTGTTGGACAGATCCTGGGCTTCCACTGGTTTGGATCACATAGTAACGTGGTACCACACTGACAAAGACAATTAAACCTGGTCAGGATCAATATTTTAGAGGATAACGCATGTTAGGTATAGGTTAGTTCTGGGGTTTGCTCTCATCAGGGTCATACTTTCGCATATTTATCAATCTTGTTGGACAGATCCTGGGCTTCCACTGTTTTGGATCACATAGTAATATGGTACCACACTGAAACAGTCGATTAAACCTAGTTTCATCAATATTTTAGAGGACAACTCATGTTAGGTCTGGCTTAGCTCTAGGATTTGCCCTCATCAGGCTCATACTATCGGATATTTCTCATACTTGATGGCCAGATCATGGGCTTTTTTTGGCTTGGATCACGTAGTAATGTGGTACCACACTGAAGCAGTGTATTAAACCTGGCTTTGATCAATATTTTAGAGAATAACGCATGTTAGGTCTAGGTTAGGTCTGGGATTTGCCCCCATCAGACTCATACTTTCGGGTTCTTCACATACTTGTTGGCCAGATACTTGGCGTTTTCTGGGTTGGGGCACGTAGTAATGTGGTACCACACTGAAACAGTCGCTTAATCCTGGTCTCGATCAATATTTTATAGGATAACGCAAGTTAGGTCTGGGTTAGTTCAGGGATTTGCACTCATCAGTCTCATACTTTCGCATATTTCTCATACTTGATGGCCAGATTCTGGGCTTTATTTGGTTTGGATCACGTAGTAATGCGGTACCACATTGAAACGGTCCATTAAAGCTGGTTTCGATCGATATTTTAGAGGATAACGCATGTAAGGTCTAGGTTAGGTCTGGGATTTGCTCTCATCAGGCTCATACATTCGCATATTTCTCATACTTGTTGGCCAGATCCTGGGCTTTTTCTGGTTTGGATCACGTAGTTATTGTGGCACCACACTGAAACAGTCGACTAAACCTGGTCACGATCAATATTTCAGAGGATAACGCACGCTAGGTCTACGTTAGGTGTGGGATTTGCTCTCATTAGGCGCATACTTTCGCATATTTCTCATACCTGATGGCCAGATTCTGGTCTTTTTTTTACTTGCATCACGTAGTAATGGGGTACCACACTGAAACAGTCTATAAAACCTGGTTTCGATCAATATTTTAGAGGATAACGCATGTTAGGTCTAGGTTAGGTCTGGGATTTGCTCTCATCAGGCTCATACTTTCGCATATTTCTCATACTTGTTGGCCAGATCCTGGGCTTTTTCTGGTTTGGATCACGTAGTAATGTGGCACCACACTGAAACAGTCGACTATACCTGGTCACGATCAATATTTTAGAGGATAACGCATGTTAGGTATAGGTTAGGTCTGGGATTTGCTCTCATCAGGCTCATACTTTCGCATATTTATCAATTTTGTTGGCCAGTTCCTGGACTTCCACTGGTTTGGATCACGTAGTAATGTGGTACCACACTGATACAGTCGACTAAACCTGGTGTCGATCAATATTTTAGAGGACAACGCATAGTAGGTCTAGGTTAGGTCTGAGATTTGCTCTCATTAGGCTCATACTTTCGCATATTTCTCATACTTGATGGCCAGATTCTGGGTTTTTTCCGGTATGGGTCACGTAGTAATGTGGTACCACACTGAAACAGTCGGCTAAACCTGGTCCCGATCAATATTACAGAGGATAACGCATGTTAGGTCTAGGTTAGGCCTGGGATTTGCCCTCATCAGACTCATACTGTCGCATTCTTCTGATACTTGTGGAACAGATCCTGGGTTTTTTTCTGCTTTGGATCAGGTAGTAATGTGGTACCACACTGAAACAGTCAATTAAACCTAGTCTTGGTCAACATTTCAAAGGATATCGCATGTTAAGTCTGGGTTAGGTCTCGGATTTGCCCTCGTCAGGCTCATACTTTCGCATTTTTCGCATACTCGTTGACCAGATCCTGGGCTTTTTCTGGTTTGGATCACGTAGTAATGTGGCACCACACTGAAACAGTCGACTATACCTGGTCACGATCAATATTTTAGAGGATAACGCATGTTAGGTATAGGTTAGGTCTGGGATTTGCTCTCATCAGGCTCATACTTTCGCATATTTATCAATTTTGTTGGCCAGATCCTGGACTTCCACTGGTTTGGATCACGCAGTAATGGGGCACAACACTGAAACGGTCTATTAAACCTGGTTTCGATCAATATTTTAGAGGATAACGCATGTTAGGTCTAGGTTAGGTCTGGGATTTGCTCTCATCAGGCTCACACTTTCGCATATTTCTCATACTTGTTGGCCAGATCCTGGGCTTTTTCTGGTTTGGATCACATGGTAATGTGGTACCACACTGAAACAGTCAATTAAGCCTTGTCTGGGTCAACATTTCAAAGGATAACGCATGTTAGGTATAGGTTAGGTCTGGGGTTTGCTCTCATCAGTCTCATACTTTCGCATATTTATCAATCTTGTTGGCCAGATCCTGGGCTTCCACTGGTTTGGATCACATAGTAATGTGGTACCACACTGACAAAGACAATTAAACCTGGTCAGGATCAATATTTTAGAGGATAACGCATGTTAGGTGTAGGTTAGTTCTGGGATTTGCTCTCATCAGGCTCATACTTTCGCATATTTATCAATCTTGTTGGCCAGATCCTGGGCTTCCACTGGTTTGGATCACATAGTAATATGGTACCACACTGAAACAGTCGATTAAACCTAGTTTCGATCAATATTTTGGAGGACAACTCATGTTAGGTCTGGCTTAGCTCTAGGATTTGCCCCCATCAGGCTCATACTATCGGATATTTCTCATACTTGATGGCCAGATCATGGGCTTTTTTTGGCTTGGATCGCGTAGTAATGTGGTACCACACTGAAGCAGTGTATTAAACCTGGCTTTGATCAATATTTTAGAGAATAACGCATGTTAGGTCTAGGTTAGGTCTGGGATTTGCCCCCATCAGACTCATACTTTCGGGTTCTTCACATACTTGTTGGCCAGATACTTGGCGTTTTCTGGATTGGGGCACGTAGTAATGTGGTACCACACTGAAACAGTCGCTTAATCCTGGTCTCGATCAATATTTTATAGGATAACGCAAGTTAGGTCTGGGTTAGTTCAGGGATTTGCACTCATCAGTCTCATACTTTCGCATATTTCTCATACTTGATGGCCAGATTCTGGGCTTTATTTGGTTTGGATCACGTAGTAATGCGGTACCACATTGAAACGGTCCATTAAAGCTGGTTTCGATCGATATTTTAGAGGATAACGCATGTAAGGTCTAGGTTAGGTCTGGGATTTGCTCTCATCAGGCTCATACATTCGCATATTTCTCATACTTGTTGGCCAGATCCTGGGCTTTTTCTGGTTTGGATCACGTAGTAATGTGGCACCACACTGAAACAGTCGACTAAACCTGGTCACGATTAATATTTCAGAGGATAACGCACGCTAGGTCTACGTTAGGTGTGGGATTTGCTCTCATTAGGCGCATACGTTCGCATATTTCTCATACCTGATGGCCAGATTCTGGTCTTTTTTTTGCTTGGATCACGTAGTAATGGGGTACCACACTGAAACAGTCTATAAAACCTGGTTTCGATCAATATTTTACAGGATAACGCATGTTAGGTCTAGGTTAGGTCTGGGATTTGCTCTCATCAGGCTCATACTTTCGCATATTTCTCATACTTGTTGGCCAGATCCTGCGCTTTTTCTGGTTTGGATCACGTAGTAATGTGGCACCACACTGAAACAGTCGACTATACCTGGTCACGATCAATATTTTGGAGGATAACGCATGTTAGGTATAGGTTAGGTCTGGGATTTGCACTCATCAGGCTCATACTTTCGCATATTTATCAATTTTGTTGGCCAGATCCTGGACTTCCACTGGTTTGGATCACGTAGTAATGTGGTACCACACTGATACAGTCGACTAAACCTGGTGTCGATCAATATTTTATAGGACAACGCATGGTAGGTCTAGGTTAGGTCTGAGATTTGCTCTCATCAGGCTCATACTTTCGCATATTTCTCATACTTGATGGCCAGATTCTGGGTTTTTTCCGGTATGGGTCACGTAGTAATGTGGTACCACACTGAAACAGTCGGCTAAACCTGGTCTCGATCAATATTACAGAGGATAACGCATGTTAGGTCTAGGTTAGGCCTGGGATTTGCCCTCATCAGACTCATATTGTCGCATTCTTCTGTAATTGTGGAACAGATCCAGGGTTTTTTTCTGCTTTGGATCAGGTAGTAATGTGGTACCACACTGAAACACTCAATTAAACCTAGTCTTGGTCAACATTTCAAAGGATATCGCATGTTAAGTCTGGGTTAGGTCTCGGATTTGCCCTCATCAGGCTCATACTTTCGCATTTTTCGCATACTCGTTGACCAGATCCTGGGCTTTTTCTCGTTTGGATCACGTGGTGATATGGTACCACACTGAAACAGTCAATGAAGCCTAGTCTGGGTCAACATTTCAAAGGATAACGCATGTTAGGTATAGGTTAGGTCTGGGGTTTGCTCTCATCAGGCCCATACTTTCGCATATTTATCAATCTTGTTGCCCAGATCCTGGCCTTCCACTGGTTTGGATCACATAGTAATGTTGTACCACTCTGACAAAGTCAAATAAACCTGTTTTCGATCAATATTTTAGAGGATAACACATGTTAGGTCTAGGTTAGGTCTAGGATTTGCTCTCATCAGGCTCATACTTTCGCATATTTCTCATACTTGGTGGCCAGATTCTGAGCTTTCTCCGGTTTGGATCACGTAGTAATGTGGTACCACACTGAAACAGTCCATGAAACCTGGTTTCGATCAATATTTTAGAGGATATCGCATGTTAGGTCTAGGTTAGGTCTGGGATTTGTTCTCATCGGGCTCATACTTTCGCAAATTTCTCATACTTGATGGCCAGATTCTTGGCTTTTTTTTGTTTGGATCACGCAGTAATGGGGTACAACACTGAAACAGTCTATTAAACCTGGTTTCGATCAATATTTTAGAGGATAACGCATGTTAGGTCTAGGTTAGGTCTGGGATTTGCTCTCATCAGGCTCATACTTTCGCATATTTCTCATACTTGTTGGCCAGATCCTGGACTTTTTCTGGTTTGGATCACGTAGTAATGTGGCACCACACTGAAACAGTCACTAAACCTGGTCACGATCAATATTTTAGAGGATAACGCATGTTATGTATAGGTTAGTTCTGGGATTTGCTCTCATCAGGCTCATACTTTCGCATATTTATCAATCTTGCTGGCCAGATCCTGGGCTTCGACTGGTTTGGATCACGTAGTAATGTGGAACCACACGGAAACAGTCGACTAAACCTGGTCACAATCAATATTATAGGGGATAACGCATGTTAGGTCTAGGTTAGGTCTGGGATTTGCTCTCACCAGGCTCATTCTTTCGCATATTTCTCATACTTGTTGGCCAGATCCTGGGCTTTTTCTGGTTTGGATCACGTAGTAATGTGGTACCACACTGAAACAGTCGACTAAACCTGGTCAGAATCAATATTTTAGGGGATAACGCATGATAGGTCTAGGTAAGGTCTAGGATTTGCTGTCATCAGGCTCATACTTTCGCATATTTCTCATACGTGATGGCCAGATTCTGAGCATTTTCCGGTTTGGATCACGTAGTAATGTGGAACCACACTGAAACAGTCGACTAAACCTGGTCACGATCAATATTTTAGGGGATAACGCATGTTAGGTCTAGGTTAGGTCTGGGATTTGCTCTCACCAGGCTCATACTTTCGCATATTTCTCATACTTGTTGGCCAGATTCTGAGCTTTCTCCGGTTTGGATCACGTAGTAATGTGGTACCACACTGCAACAGTCCATGAAACCTGGTTTCGATCAATATTTTAGAGGATATCGCATGTTAGGTCTAGGTTAGGCCTGGGATTTGCTCTCATCAGGCTCATACTTTCGCGTTCTTCACATACTTGTTGGCCAGATCCTGGGCTTTTTCTGGTTTGGATCACGTAGTAATGTGGTACCACACTGACACAGTACATTAAACCTAGTTTCGATCAATATTTTAGAGGATAACGCATGTTAAGTCTGGGTTAGGTCTAGGATTTGCCCTCATCAGGCTCATACTTTCGCATTTCTCGCATACTCGTTGACCAGATCCTGGGCTTTTTCTGGTTTGGATCACATGGTAATGTGGTACCACACTGAAACAGTCAATTAAGCCTAGTCAGAGTCAACATTTCAGAGGATAACGCATGTTAGGTCTGGGTTAGGTCTGTGATTTGCCTTCATGAGGCTCATACTTTCGCATATTTCTCATACTTGATGGCCGTATTCTGGGCTTTTTCCGGTATGGATCACGTAGTAATGTGATACCACACCGAAACAGTCGACTAAACCTGGTCTCGATCAATATTTCAGAGGATAACGCATGTTAGGTCTGGGTTAGGTCTGGGATTTGCCCTCTTCAGTCTCATACTTTCGCATTCTTCACATACTTCTTGGACAGATCCTGGGTTTTTTCTGGTTTGGATCACATAGTAATGTGGTACCACACTGAAACAGTCAATTAGACCTGGTTTCGATCAATATTTTAGAGGATAATTCATGTTAGGTCTAGGCCTGGGATTTGCCCTCATCAGGCTCATACTTTCGCATATTTCTCATTCTTGTTGGCCAGATCCTGGGCTTTCACTGGTTTGCGCCACGTAGTAATGTGGTACCACACCGAAACAGTCGATTAAACCTAGTTTCGATCAACATTTTAGAGGATAGCGCATTAGGTCTAGGCTAGGCCTGGGATTTGCCCTCATCAAACTCATACTTTCGCATTCTTCACATACTTGTGGAACAGATCCTGGGTTTTTTCTGGTTTGAATCAGGTAGTAATGCGGTACCACACTGAAACAGTCGATTAAACCTGGTTTCGGTCAATATTTTAGAGGATAACTCATGTTAGGTCTACGCCTGGGATTTGCCATCATCAGGCTCATAGTTTCGCATATTTCTCATTCTTGTTGGCCAGATCCTGGGCTGTCACCGGTTCGCACCACGTAGTAATGTGGTACCACACTGAAACAGTCGATTAAACCTAGTTTCGATCAACATTTTAGAGGATAGCACATGTTAGGAATAGGTTAGGTCTGGGATTTGCTCCCATCAGGCTCATACTTTCGCATATATCTCATTCTTGTTGGCCAGATCCTGGGCTTCCACTGGTTTGGATCACGTAGTAATGTGGTACCACACTGAAGCTGTCTATCAAACCTGGTATCGATCAATATTTTAGAGGATAACGCATGTTAGGTCTAGGTTAGGTCTGAGATTTGCTCTCATCAGGCTCATACTTTCGCATATTTCTCATACTTGATGGCCAGATTCTGGGCTTTTTTTTGCTTGGATCACGTAGTAATGTGGTACCACACTGAAACAGTCAATTAAACCTAGTCTGGGTCAACATTTCAAAGGATATCGCATGTTAAGTCTGGGTTAGGTCTCGGATTTGCCCTCATCAGGCTCATACTTTCGCATTTTTCGCATACTCGTTGACCAGATCCTGGGCTTTGTCTGGTATGGATCACGTGGTAATGTGGTACCACACTGAAACAGTCAATTAAGCCTTGTCTGGGTCAACATTTGACAGGATAGCGCATGTTAGGACTAGGTTAGGTCTGGGATTTGCGCTCATCAGGCTCATACTTTCGCATATTTCTCAAACTTGTTGGCCAGATTCTGGGCTTTTTCCGGATTGGATCACTTAGTAATATGGTACCACACTGAGACAGTCGACTAAACCTGGTCTCGGCCAATATTTTAGAGGATAGCGCATGCTAGGTCTACGTTAGGTCTGGGATTTGCCCTCGTCAGGCTCATACATTCACATATTTCTCATACTTGCTGGCCAGATTCTGGCTTTTTCTGGCTGGGATCACGTAGTAATGTGGTACCACACTGAAACAGTCAATTAAACCTAGTCTGGGTCAACATTTCAAAGGATATCGCATGTTAAGTCTGGGTTAGGTCTCGGATTTGCCCTCATCAGGCTCATACTTTCGCATTTTTCGCATACTCGTTGACCAGATCCTGGGCTTTGTCTGGTATGGATCACGTGGTAATGTGGTACCACACTGAAACAGTCAATTAAGCCTTGTCTGGGTCAACATTTGACAGGATAGCGCATGTTAGGTATAGGTTAGGTCTGGGATTTGCTCTCATCAGGCTCATACTTTCGCATATTTATCAATCTTGTTGGCCAGATCCTGGGCTTCCACTGGTTTGGATCACATAGTAATGTGGTACCACACTGACAGAGACAATTAAACCTGGTCAGGATCAATATTTTAGAGGATAACGCATGTTAGGTATAGGTTAGTTCTGGGATTTGCTCTCATCAGGCTCATACCTTCGCATATTTATCAATCTTGTTGGCCAGATCCTGGGCTTCCACAGGTTTGGATCACATAGTAATATGGTACCACACTGAAACAGTCGATTAAACCTTGTTTCGATCGATATTTTAGAGGATAACGCATGTTAAGTCTGAGTTGAGTCTAGGATTTGCCCTCATCAGGCTCATACTTTCGCATATTTCTCATACTTGATGGCCAGATTCTGGGCTCTTTTTGGTTTGGATCTCGTAGTAATGTGGTACGACACTGAAATAGTCGATTAAACCTGGTTTCAATCAATATTTTAGACGATAACGCATGTTAGGTCTATGTTAGGTCTGGGGTTTGCTCTCATCAGGCTCATACTTTCTCATATTTCTCATACTTGATGGCCAGATTCTGGGCTTTTTCTGGTTTGGATCACGTAGTAATGTGGTACCACACTGAAGCAGACGACTAAACCTGGTCTCGATCAATATTTTCGAGGATAACACATGTTAGGTCTGGATTAGGTCTGGGATTTGCCCTCATCAGGCTCATACTATCGGATATTTCTCGTACTTGATGGCCAGATCATGGGCTTTTTTTGGCTTGGATCACGTATTAATGTGGTACCACACTGAAACAGTCAATTAAGCCTTGTCTGGGTCAACATTTCAAAGGATAACGCATGTTAGGTATAGGTTAGATCTGGGATTTGCTCTCATCAGGCTCATACTTTCGCATATTTATCAATCTTGTTGGCCAGATCCTGGGCTTCCACTGGTTTCGATCACATAGTAATGTGGTACCACACTGACAAAGACAATTAAACCTGGTTTCGATCAATATTTTAGAGGATAACGCATGTTAGGTCTAGGTTAGGCCTGGGATTTGCTCTCATCAGGCTCATACTTTCGCGTTCTTCACATACTTGTTGGCCAGATCCTGGGCTTTTTCTGGTTTGGATCACGTAGTAATGTGGTACCACACTGACACAGTACATTAAACCTAGTTTCGATCAATATTTTAGAGGATAACGCATGTTAAGTCTGGGTTAGGTCTAGGATTTGCCCTCATCAGGCTCATACTTTCGCATTTCTCGCATACTCGTTGACCAGATCCTGGGCTTTTTCTGGTTTGGATCACATGGTAATGTGGTACCACACTGAAACAGTCAATTAAGCCTAGTCAGAGTCAACATTTCAGAGGATAACGCATGTTAGGTCTGGGTTAGGTCTGTGATTTGCCTTCATGAGGCTCATACTTTCGCATATTTCTCATACTTGATGGCCGTATTCTGGGCTTTTTCCGGTATGGATCACGTAGTAATGTGATACCACACCGAAACAGTCGACTAAACCTGGTCTCGATCAATATTTCAGAGGATAACGCATGTTAGGTCTGGGTTAGGTCTGGGATTTGCCCTCTTCAGTCTCATACTTTCGCATTCTTCACATACTTCTTGGACAGATCCTGGGTTTTTTCTGGTTTGGATCACATAGTAATGTGGTACCACACTGAAACAGTCAATTAGACCTGGTTTCGATCAATATTTTAGAGGATAATTCATGTTAGGTCTAGGCCTGGGATTTGCCCTCATCAGGCTCATACTTTCGCATATTTCTCATTCTTGTTGGCCAGATCCTGGGCTTTCACTGGTTTGCGCCACGTAGTAATGTGGTACCACACCGAAACAGTCGATTAAACCTAGTTTCGATCAACATTTTAGAGGATAGCGCATTAGGTCTAGGCTAGGCCTGGGATTTGCCCTCATCAAACTCATACTTTCGCATTCTTCACATACTTGTGGAACAGCTCCTGGGTTTTTTCTGGTTTGAATCAGGTAGTAATGCGGTACCACACTGAAACAGTCGATTAAACCTGGTTTCGGTCAATATTTCAGAGGATAACTCATGTTAGGTCTACGCCTGGGATTTGCCATCATCAGGCTCATAGTTTCGCATATTTCTCATTCTTGTTGGCCAGATCCAGGGCTGTCACCGGTTCGCACCACGTAGTAATGTGGTACCACACTGAAACAGTCGATTAAACCTAGTTTCGATCAACATTTTAGAGGATAGCACATGTTAGGAATAGGTTAGGTCTGGGATTTGCTCCCATCAGGCTCATACTTTCGCATATATCTCATTCTTGTTGGCCAGATCCTGGGCTTCCACTGGTTTGGATCACGTAGTAATGTGGTACCACACTGAAGCTGTCTATCAAACCTGGTATCGATCAATATTTTAGAGGATAACGCATGTTAGGTCTAGGTTAGGTCTGAGATTTGCTCTCATCAGGCTCATACTTTCGCATATTTCTCATACTTGATGGCCAGATTCTGGGCTTTTTTTTGCTTGGATCACGTAGTAATGTGGTACCACACTGAAACAGTCAATTAAACCTAGTCTGGGTCAACATTTCAAAGGATATCGCATGTTAAGTCTGGGTTAGGTCTCGGATTTGCCCTCATCAGGCTCATACTTTCGCATTTTTCGCATACTCGTTGACCAGATCCTGGGCTTTGTCTGGTATGGATCACGTGGTAATGTGGTACCACACTGAAACAGTCAATTAAGCCTTGTCTGGGTCAACATTTGACAGGATAGCGCATGTTAGGTATAGGTTAGGTCTGGGATTTGCTCTCATCAGGCTCATACTTTCGCATATTTATCAATCTTGTTGGCCAGATCCTGGGCTTCCACTGGTTTGGATCACATAGTAATGTGGTACCACACTGACAGAGACAATTAAACCTGGTCAGGATCAATATTTTAGAGGATAACGCATGTTAGGTATAGGTTAGTTCTGGGATTTGCTCTCATCAGGCTCATACTTTCGCATATTTATCAATCTTGTTGGCCAGATCCTGGGCTTCCACAGGTTTGGATCACATAGTAATATGGTACCACACTGAAACAGTCGATTAAACCTTGTTTCGATCGATATTTTAGAGGATAACGCATGTTAAGTCTGAGTTGAGTCTAGGATTTGCCCTCATCAGGCTCATACTTTCGCATATTTCTCATACTTGATGGCCAGATTCTGGGCTCTTTTTGGTTTGGATCTCGTAGTAATGTGGTACGACACTGAAATAGTCGATTAAACCTGGTTTCAATCAATATTTTAGACGATAACGCATGTTAGGTCTATGTTAGGTCTGGGGTTTGCTCTCATCAGGCTCATACTTTCTCATATTTCTCATACTTGATGGCCAGATTCTGGGCTTTTTCTGGTTTGGATCACGTAGTAATGTGGTACCACACTGAAGCAGACGACTAAACCTGGTCTCGATCAATATTTTCGAGGATAACACATGTTAGGTCTGGATTAGGTCTGGGATTTGCCCTCATCAGGCTCATACTATCGGATATTTCTCGTACTTGATGGCCAGATCATGGGCTTTTTTTGGCTTGGATCACGTATTAATGTGGTACCACACTGAAACAGTCAATTAAGCCTTGTCTGGGTCAACATTTCAAAGGATAACGCATGTTAGGTATAGGTTAGATCTGGGATTTGCTCTCATCAGGCTCATACTTTCGCATATTTATCAATCTTGTTGGCCAGATCCTGGGCTTCCACTGGTTTGGATCACATAGTAATGTGGTACCACACTGACAAAGACAATTAAACCTGGTTTCGATCAATATTTTAGAGGATAACGCATGTTAGGTCTAGGTTAGGCTTGGGATTTGCTCTCATCAGGCTCATACTTTCGCATATTTCTCAAACTTGTTGGCCAGATTCTGGGTTTTTTCTGGTTTGGATCACGTAGTAATGTGGTACCACACTGAGACAGTCGACTAAACCTGGTCAGAATCAATATTTTAGGGGATAACGCATGTTAGGTCTAGGTTATGTCTGGGATTTGCTCTCATCAGGCTCATGCTGTCGCATATTTCTCATACTTCATGGACAGATTCTGGGCTTTTTTTGGCTTGGATCACGTAGTAATGTGGTACCACACTGAAACAGTCCATTAAACCTGGTTTCGATCAATATTTTAGAGGATAACGCATGTTAGGACTAGGTTAGGTCTGGGATTTGCGCTCATCAGGCTCATACTTTCGCATATTTCTCAAACTTGTTGGCCAGATTCTGGGCTTTTTCCGGATTGGATCACTTAGTAATATGGTACCACACTGAGACAGTCGACTAAACCTGGTCTCGGCCAATATTTTAGAGGATAGCGCATGCTAGGTCTACGTTAGGTCTGGGATTTGCCCTCGTCAGGCTCATACATTCACATATTTCTCATACTTGCTGGCCAGATTCTGGCTTTTTCTGGCTGGGATCACGTAGTAATGTGGCACCACACTGAAACAGTCGACTATACCTGGTCACGATGAATATTTTAGAGGATAACGCATGTTAGGTATAGGTTAGGTCTGGGATTTGCTCTCATCAGGCTCATACTTTCGCATATTTATCAATTTTGTTGGCCAGATCCTGGACTCCCACTGGTTTGGATCACGTAGTAATGTGGTACCACACTGATACAGTCGACTAAACCTGGTGTCGATCAATATTTTAGAGGACAACGCATGGTAGGTCTAGCTTAGGTCTGAGATTTGCTCTCATCAGGCTCATACTTTCGCATATTTCTCATACTTGATGGCCAGATTCTGGGTTTTTTGCGGTATGGGTCACGTAGTAATGTGGTACCACACTGAAACAGTCGGCTAAACCTGGTCTCGATCAATATTACAGAGGATAACGCATGTTAGGTCTAGGTTAGGCCTGGGATTTGCCCTCATCAGACTCATACTGTCGCATTCTTCTGATACTTGTGGAACAGATCCTGGGTTTTTTTCTGCTTTGGATCAGGTAGTAATGTGGTACCACACTGAAACAGTCAATTAAACCTAGTCTTGGTCAACATTTCAAAGGATATCGCATGTTAAGTCTGGGTTAGGTCTCGGATTTGCTCTCATCAGGCTCATACTTTCGCATTTTTCGCATACTCGATGACCAGATCCTGGGCTTTTTCTCGTTTGGATCACGTGGTGATGTGGTACCACACTGAAACAGTCAATGAAGCCTAGTCTGGGTCAACATTTCAAAGGATAACGCATGTTAGGTATAGGTTAGGTCTGGGGTTTGCTCCCATCAGGCCCATACTTTCGCATATTTATCAATCTTGTTGCCCAGATCCTGGCCTTCCACTGGTTTGGATCACATAGTAATGTGGTACCACACTGACAAAGTCAAATAAACCTGGTTTCGATCAATATTTTAGAGGATAACGCATGTTAGGTCCGGATTAGGTCCTGGGATTTGCCCTCATCAGTCTCATACTTTCGCATTCTTCACATAGTTCTTAAACAGATCCTCGGATTTTCCTGGATTGGATAACATAGTAGTGTGGCACCAAACTGTAACAGCCGATTAAACCAGGTTCCGATCAATATTTTAGATGAATACGCATGTTAGATCTAGGTTAGGCCTGGGATTTGCCCTCATCAGACCCATACTTTCGCATTCTTCACATACTTGTTGAACAGATCCTGGGTATTTTCTGCTTTGGATCACGTAGTAATGTGGTACCACACTGAAACAGTCCATTAAACCTGGTTTCGATCAATATTTTAGAGGATAACGCATGTTAGGACTAGGTTAGGTCTGGGATTTGCGCTCATCAGGCTCATACTTTCGCATATTTCTCAAACTTGTTGGCCAGATTCTGGGCTTTTTCCGGATTGGATCACTTAGTAATATGGTACCACACTGAGACAGTCGACTAAACCTGGTCTCGGCCAATATTTTAGAGGATAGCGCATGCTAGGTCTACGTTAGGTCTGGGATTTGCCCTCGTCAGGCTCATACATTCACATATTTCTCATACTTGCTGGCCAGATTCTGGTCTTTTTTTTGCTTGGATCACGTAGTAATGGGGTACCACACTGAAACAGTCTATAAAACCTGGTTTCGATCAATATTTTAGAGGATAACGCATGTTAGGTCTAGGTTAGGTCTGGGATTTGCTCTCATCAGGCTCATACTTTCGCATATTTCTCATACTTGTTGGCCAGATCCTGGGCTTTTTCTGGTTTGGATCACGTAGTAATGTGGCACCACACTGAGACAGTCGACTATACCTGGTCACGATCAATATATCAGAGGATAACGCACGCTAGGTCTACGTTAGGTGTGCGATTTGCTCTCATTAGGCGCATACTTTCGCATATTTCTCATACCTGATGGCCAGATTCTGGTCTTTTTTTTGCTTGGATCACGTAGTAATGGGGTACCACACTGAAACAGTCTATAAAACCTGGTTTCGATCAATATTTTAGAGGATAACGCATGTTAGGTCTAGGTTAGGTCTGGGATTTGCTCTCATCAGGCCCATACTTTCGCATATTTCTCATACTTGTTGGCCAGATCCTGGGCTTTTTCTGGTTTGGATCACGCAGTAATGTGGCACCACACTGAAACAGTCGACTATACCTGGTCATGATCAATATTTTAGAGGATAACGCATGTTAGGTATAGGTTAGGTCTGGGATTTGCTCTCGTCAGGCTCATACTTTCGCATATTTATCAATTTTGTTGGCCAGATCCTGGACTTCCACTGGTTTGGATCACGTAGTAATGTGGTACCACACTGATACAGTCGACTAAACCTGGTGTCGATCAATATTTTAGAGGACAACGCATGGTAGGTCTAGGTTAGGTCTGAGATTTGCTCTCATGAGGCTCATACTTTCGCATATTTCTCATACCTGATGGCCAGATTCTGGGTTTTTTCCGGTATGGGTCACGTAGTAATGTGGTACCACACTGAAACAGTCGGCTAAACCTGGTCTCGATCAATATTACAGAGGATAACGCATGTTAGGTCTAGATTAGGCCTGGGATTTGCCCTCATCAGACTCATACTGTCGCATTCTTCTGATACTTGTGGAACAGATCCTGGGTTTTTTTCTGCTTTGGATCAGGTAGTAATGTGGTACCACACTGAAACAGTCAATTAAACCTAGTCTTGGTCAACATTTCAAAGGATATCGCATGTTAAGTCTGGGTTAGGTCTCGGATTTGCCCCCTTCAGGCTCATACTTTCGCATTTTTCGCATACTCGTTGACCAGATCCTGGGCTTTTTCTCGTTTGGATCAGGTGGTGATGTGGTACCATACTGAAACAGTCAATGAAGCCTAGTCTGGGTCAACATTTCAAAGGATAACGCATGTTAGGTATAGGTTAGGTCTGGGGTTTGCTCTCATCAGGCCCATACTTTCGCATATTTATCAATCTTGTTGCCCAGATCCTGGCCTTCCACTGGTTTGGATCACATAGTAATGTGGTACCACACTGACAAAGTCAAATAAACCTGGTTTCGATCAATATTTTAGAGGATAACACATGTTAGGTCTAGGTTAGGTCTAGGATTTGCTCTCATCAGGCTCATACTTTCGCATATTTCTCATACTTGGTGGCCAGATTCTGAGCTTTTTCCGGTTTGGATCACGTAGTAGTACGGTACCACACTGAAACAGTCCATGAAACCTGGTTTCGATCAATATTTTAGAGGATATCGCATGTTAGGTCTAGGTTAGGTCTGGGATTTGCTCTCACCAGGCTCATACTTTCGCATATTTCTCATACTTGTTGGCCAGATCCTGGGCTTTTTCTGGTTTGGATCACGTAGTAATGTGGTACCACACTGAAACAGTCGACTAAACCTGGTCAGAATCAATATTTTAGGGGATAACGCATGATAGGTCTAGGTTATGTCTGGGATTTGCTCTCATCAGGCTCATGCTGTCGCATATTTCTCATACTTGATGGCCAGATTCTGGGCTTTTTTTGGCTTGGATCACGTAGTAATGTGGTACCACACTGAAACAGTCGACTAAACCTGGTCTCGATCAATATTTCAGAGGATAACGCATGTTAGGTCTGGGTTAGGTCTGGGATTTGCCCGCATCAGTCACATACTTTCGCATTCTTCACATAGTTCTTAAACAGATCCTGGGTTTTTTCTGGATTGGATCACATAGTAGTGTGGTACCACACTGAAACAGCCGATTGAACCAGGTTCCGATCAATATTTTAGATGATTACGCATGATAGGTCTGAGTTAGGTCTGGGATTTGCCCTCTTCAGTCTCATACTTTCGCATTCTTCACATACTTCTTGGACAGATCCTGGGTTTTTTCTGGTTTGGATCACATAGTAATGTGGTATCACACTGACAAAGTCAATTAAACCTGGTTTCGATCAATATTTTAGAGGATAACACATGTTAGGTCAAGGTAAGGTCTAGGATTTGCTGTCATCAGGCTCATACTTTCGCATATTTCTCATACGTGATGGCCAGATTCTGAGCTCTTTCCGGTTTGGATCACGTAGTAATGTGGTACCACACTGAAACAGTCGAGTAAACCTGGTCTCGAACAATATTTTAGAGGATAACGCATGTTAGGTCCGGATTAGGTCTGGGATTTGCCCTCATCAGTCTCATACTTCCGCATTCTTCACATAGTTCTTAAACAGATCCTGGGTTTGTCCTGGTTTGGATCACATAGTAGCGTGGCACCACACTGAAACAGCCGATTAAACCAGGTTCCGATCAATATTTTAGATGATTACGCATGTTAGGTCTAGGTTAGGTCTGGGATTTGACCTCATCAGACTCATACTTTTGCATTCTTCACATACTTGTTGAACAGATCCTGGGTTTTTTCTGCTTTGGATCTGGTAGTAATGTGGTACCACACTGAAACAGACCATTTTAGCCTGGTTTCGATCAATATTTTCGAGGATATCGCATGTTAGGTCTAGGTTAGGTCGGGGATTTGCTCTCATCAGGCTCATACTTTCGCATATTTCTCATACTTGATTGCCAGATCCTGGGCTTCTTCTGGTTTGGATCACGTAGTAATGTGGCACCACACTGAAACAGTCACTAAACCTGGTCACGATCAATATTTTAGAGGATAACGCATGTTATGTATAGGTTATTTCTGGGAGTTGCTCTCATCAGGCTCATAGTTTCGCATATTTATCAATCTTGTTGGCCAGATCCAGGGCTTCCACTGGTTTGGATCACGTAGTAATGTGGAACCACACTGAAACAGTCGACTAAACCTGGTCACGATCAATATTTTAGGGGATAACGCATGTTAGGTCTAGGTTAGGTCTGGGATTTGCTCTCACCAGGCTCATACTTTCGCATATTTCTCATACTTGTTGGCCAGATCCTGGGCTTTTTCTGGTTTGGATCACGTAGTAATGTGGTACCACACTGAAACAGTCGACTAAACCTGGTCAGAATCAATATTTTAGGGGATAACGCATGATAGGTCTAGGTTATGTCTGGGATTTGCTCTCATCAGGCTCATACTTTCGCATATTTCTCATACTTGATGGCCAGATTCTTGGCTTTTTTTTGCTTGGATCACGCAGTAATGGGGTACAACACTGAAACAGTCTATTAAACCTGGTTTCGATCAATATTTTAGAGGATAACGCATGTTAGGTCTAGGTTAGGTCTGGGATTTGCTCTCATCAGGCTCATACTTTCGCATATTTCTCATACTTGTTGGCCAGATCCTGGGCTTTTTCTGGTTTGGATCACGTAGTAATGTGGCACCACACTGAAACAGTCACTAAACCTGGTCACGATCAATATTTTAGAGGATAACGCATGTTATGTATAGGTTATTTCTGGGAGTTGCTCTCATCAGGCTCATAGTTTCGCATATTTATCAATCTTGTTGGCCAGATCCAGGGCTTCCACTGGTTTGGATCACGTAGTAATGTGGAACCACACTGAAACAGTCGACTAAACCTGGTCACGATCAATATTTTAGGGGATAACGCATGTTAGGTCTAGGTTAGGTCTGGGATTTGCTCTCACCAGGCTCATACTTTCGCATATTTCTCATACTTGTTGGCCAGATCCTGGGCTTTTTCTGGTTTGGATCACGTAGTAATGTGGTACCACACTGAAACAGTCGACTAAACCTGGTCAGAATCAATATTTTAGGGGATAACGCATGATAGGTCTAGGTTATGTCTGGGATTTGCTCTCATCAGGCTCATGCTGTCGCATATTTCTCATACTTGATGGCCAGATTCTGGGCTTTTTTTGGCTTGGATCACGTAGTAATGTGGTACCACACTGAAACAGTCGACTAAACCTGGTCTCGATCAATATTTCAGAGGATAACGCATGTTAGGTCTGGGTTAGGTCTGGGATTTGCCCGCATCAGTCACATACTTTCGCATTCTTCACATAGTTCTTAAACAGATCCTGGGTTTTTTCTGGATTGGATCACATAGTAGTGTGGTACCACACTGAAACAGCCGATTGAACCAGGTTCCGATCAATATTTTAGATGATTACGCATGATAGGTCTGAGTTAGGTCTGGGATTTGCCCTCTTCAGTCTCATACTTTCGCATTCTTCACATACTTCTTGGACAGATCCTGGGTTTTTTCTGGTTTGGATCACATAGTAATGTGGTATCACACTGACAAAGTCAATTAAACCTGGTTTCGATCAATATTTTAGAGGATAACACATGTTAGGTCAAGGTAAGGTCTAGGATTTGCTGTCATCAGGCTCATACTTTCGCATATTTCTCATACGTGATGGCCAGATTCTGAGCTCTTTCCGGTTTGGATCACGTAGTAATGTGGTACCACACTGAAACAGTCGAGTAAACCTGGTCTCGATCAATATTTTAGATGATAACGCATGTTAGGTCCGGATTAGGTCTGGGATTTGCCCTCATCAGTCTCATACTTCCGCATTCTTCACATAGTTCTTAAACAGATCCTGGGTTTGTCCTGGTTTGGATCACATAGTAGCGTGGCACCACACTGAAACAGCCGATTAAACCAGGTTCCGATCAATATTTTAGATGATTACGCATGTTAGGTCTAGGTTAGGTCTGGGATTTGACCTCATCAGACTCATACTTTTGCATTCTTCACATACTTGTTGAACAGATCCTGGGTTTTTTCTGCTTTGGATCTGGTAGTAATGTGGTACCACACTGAAACAGACCATTTTAGCCTGGTTTCGATCAATATTTTCGAGGATATCGCATGTTAGGTCTAGGTTAGGTCGGGGATTTGCTCTCATCAGGCTCATACTTTCGCATATTTCTCATACTTGATTGCCAGATCCTGGGCTTCTTCTGGTTTGGATCACGTAGTAATGTGGCACCACACTGAAACAGTCACTAAACCTGGTCACGATCAATATTTTAGAGGATAACGCATGTTATGTATAGGTTATTTCTGGGAGTTGCTCTCATCAGGCTCATAGTTTCGCATATTTATCAATCTTGTTGGCCAGATCCAGGGCTTCCACTGGTTTGGATCACGTAGTAATGTGGAACCACACTGAAACAGTCGACTAAACCTGGTCACGATCAATATTTTAGGGGATAACGCATGTTAGGTCTAGGTTAGGTCTGGAATTTGCTCTCACCAGGCTCATACTTTCGCATATTTCTCATACTTGTTGGCCAGATCCTGGGCTTTTTCTGGTTTGGATCACGTAGTAATGTGGTACCACACTGAAACAGTCGACTAAACCTGGTCAAAATCAATATTTTAGGGGATAACGCATGATAGGTCTAGGTTATGTCTGGGATTTGCTCTCATCAGGCTCATGCTGTCGCATATTTCTCATACTTGATGGCCAGATTCTGGGCTTTTTTTGGCTTGGATCACGTAGTAATGTGGTACCACACTGAAACAGTCGACTAAACCTGGTCTCGATCAATATTTCAGAGGATAACACATGTTAGGTCTGGGTTAGGTCTGGGATTTGCCCGCATCAGTCACATACTTTCGCATTCTTCACATAGTTCTTAAACAGATCCTGGGTTTTTTCTGGATTGGATCACATAGTAGTGTGGTACCACACTGAAACAGCCGATTGAACCAGGTTCCGATCAATATTTTAGATGATTACGCATGATAGGTCTGAGTTAGGTCTGGGATTTGCCCTCTTCAGTCTCATACTTTCGCATTCTTCACATAGTTCTTAAACAGATCCTGGGTTTGTCCTGGTTTGGATCACATAGTAGCGTGGCACCACACTGAAACAGCCGATTAAACCAGGTTCCGATCAATATTTTAGATGATTACGTATGTTAGGTCTAGGTTAGGCCTGGGATTTGACCTCATCAGACTCATACTTTTGCATTCTTCACATACTTGTTGAACAGATCCTGGGTTTTTTCTGCTTTGGATCTGGTAGTAATGTGGTACCACACTGAAACAGACCATTTTAGCCTGGTTTCGATCAATATTTTCGAGGATATCGCATGTTAGGTCTAGGTTAGGTCGGGGATTTGCTCTCATCAGGCTCATACTTTCGCATATTTCTCATACTTGATTGCCAGATCCTGGGCTTCTTCTGGTTTGGATCACGTAGAAGTGTGGTACCACACTGATACGGTCCATTATAGCTGGTTTCGATCGATATCTTAGAGGATAACGCATGTTAGGTCTAGGTTAGCTCTGGGATTTGCTCTCATCAGTCTCATACCTTCGCATATTTCTCATACATGTTGGCCAGATCCTGGGCGTTTTCTGGTAAGGATCACGTAGTGATGTGGTACCACACTGAAACAGTCGACTAAACCTGGTCTCGATCAATATTTCAGAGGATAACGCATGCTAGGTCTAGGTTAGGTCTGGGATTTGCTCTCATCAGGCTCATACTTTCGCATTTTTCGCATACTCGTTGACCAGATCCTGGGCTATTTCTGGTTTGGATCACATAGTAATGTGGTATCACACTGACAAAGTCAATTAAACCTGGTTTCGATCAATATTTTAGAGGATAACACATGTTAGGTCAAGGTAAGGTCTAGGATTTGCTGTCATCAGGCTCATACTTTCGCATATTTCTCATACTTGATGGCCAGATTCTGGGCTTCTCTTGGTTTGGATCACGTAATAATGTGGTACCACACTGAAACAGTACATTAAACCTGGTTTCGATCAATATTTTAGAGGATAACGCATGTTAGGTCTATGTTAGGTCTGGGGTTTGCTCTCATCGAGCTCTTACTTTCACATATTTGTCATACTTGATGGCCAGATTCTCGGTTTTTTTTTGGTTTGGATCACGTAGTAATGTGGTACCACACTGAAACAGTCCATTAAACCTGGTTTGGATCAATATTTAAGAGGATAACGCATGTTAGGTCTATGTTAGGTCTGGGATTTGCTCTCATCAGGCTCATACTTTCGCATTTTTCGCATACTCGTTGACCAGATCCTGGGTTTTTTCTGGTTTGGATCACGTGGTAATGTGGTACCACACTGAAACAGTCGACTAAACCTGGTCTCGAGCAATATTTTAGAGGATAACGCATGTTATGTCTGGATTAGGTATGGGATTTGCCCTCATCAGTCTCATACTTCCTCATTCATCACATGCTTTTTGCTCAGATCCTGGGTTTTTTCTGGTTTGGTTCACATAGTAGTGTGGTACCACACTCAAACAGTCGATTAAACATGGTTTTCATCAATATTTTAGAGGATAACACGTGTTAGGTCTGTGTTGGGTCTAGAATTTGCCCCCATCAGGCTCATACTTTCGCGTATTTCTCTTACTTGTTAGCCAGATCCTTTGCTTTATCTTGTTTGGATCACATAGAAATGTGGTACCACACTGAAACAGTCAATTAAACCTGGTTTCGAGCAATATTTAAGAGGATAACACATGTTAGGTCTGAGTTGGGTCTAGAATTTGTCCCCATCAGGCTCATACTTTCGCATGTTTCTCTTACTTGCTAGCCAGATCCTTTGCTTTATCTTGTTTGGATCACATAGAAATGTGGTACCACACTGAAACAGTCAATTAAACCTGGTTTCGAGCAATATTTTAGAGGACAACGCACGTTAGGTCTGGATTAGGTATGGGATTTGCCATCATCAGTCTCATACTTTCGCATTCCTCACATACTTCTAGAACAGATCCTGGGTTTTCTCTGGTTTGGATCACATTGTAGTGTGGTACCACACTGAAACAGTCGATTAAACATGGTTTTGATCAATGTTTTAGAGGATAACACATGTTAGGTCTGAGTTGGTTCTAGGATTTGCCCTCATCAGGCTCACACTTTCGCATATTTCTCATACTTGATGGCCAGATTCTGGGTTTTTTTTTTGGTTTGGATCACGTAGTAATGTGGTACCACACTGAAACAGTCCATTAAACCTGGTTTCGATCAATATTTAAGAGGATAACGCATGTTAGGTCTATGTTAGGTCTGGGATTTGCTCTCATCAGGCTCATACTTTCGCATTTTTCGCATACTCGTTGACCAGATCCTGGGCTTTTTCTGGTTAGGATCACGTGGTAATGTGGTACCACACTGAGATAGTCGACTAAACCTGGTCTCGATCAATATTTCAGAGGATAACGCATGTTAGGTCTGGATTGGGTCTGGGATTTGCCCTCATCAGTCTCATACTTCCTCATTCTTCACATACTTTTTGCACAGATCCTGGGTTTTTTCTGGTTTGGTTCACATAGTAGCGTGGTAGCACACTCAAACAGTCAATTAAACCTGGTTTCGAGCAATATTTTAGAGGACAACGCATGTTAGGTCTGGATTAGGTATGGGATTTGCCCTCATCAGTCTCATACTTTCGCATTCTTCACATACTTGTTGAACAGATTCCGAGTTTTTTCTGGTTTCGATCACGTGGTAATGTGGTACCACACTGACACAGTCGATTAAACCTTGTTTCGGTCGATATTTTAGAGGATAACGCATGTTAAGTCTGAGTTGAGTCTAGGATTTGCCCTCATCAGGCTCATGCTTTCGCATATTTCTCATACTTGATGGCCAGATTCTGGGCTCTCTTTGGTTTGGATCACGTAGTAATGTGGTACGACACTGAAACAGTCGAATAAACCTGGTTTCAATCAATATTTTAGACGATAACGCATGTTAGGTCTATGTTAGGTCTGGGGTTTGCTCTCATCAGGCTCATACTTTCTCATATTTCTCATACTTGATGGCCAGATTCTGGGCTTTTTCTGGTTTGGATCACGTAGTAATGTGGTACCACACTGAAGCAGACGACTAAACCTGGTCTCGATCAATATTTTCGAGGATAACACATGTTAGGTCTGGATTAGGTCTGGGATTTGCCCTCATCAGGCTCATACTTTCGCATATTTCTCTTACTTGATGGCAAGATTCTGGGCTTTTTTTGGTTTGGATCACGTAGTAATGTGGTACCACACTGAAATAGTCGATTAAACCTGGTTCCGATCAATATTTTACAGGATAACGCATGTTAGGTCTATGTTAAGTCTGTGGTTTGCTCTCATCAGGCTCATACTTTCACATATTTCTCATACTTGATGGCCAGATTCTGGGCTTTTTTTGGTTTGGATCACGTACTAATGTGGTACCACACTGAAACAGTCCATTAAACCTGGTGTCGATCAATATTTAAGAGGATAACGCATGTTAGGTCTATGTTAGGTATGGGATTTGCTGTCATCAGGCTCATACTTCCTCATTCTTCACATACTTCATGAACAGATCCTGGGATTTGTCTGGATTGGATCACATACAAGTGTGGTACCACACTGAAACAGTCGATTAAACATGGTTTTGATCAATATTTTAGAGGATAACGCATGTTTGGTCTATGTTAGGTCTAGGATTTGCCCTCATCAGGCTCATACTTTCGCATATTTCTCTTACTTGATGGCCAGATTCTGGGCTCTCTTTGGTTTGGATCACGTGGTAATGTGGTACGACACTGAAACAGTCGAATAAACCTGGTTTCAATCAATATTTTAGACGATAACGCATGTTAGGTCTATGTTAGGTCTGGGGTTTGCTCTCATCAGGATCATACTTTCTCATATTTCTCATACTTGATGGCCAGATTCTGGGCTTTTTCTGGTTTGGATCACGTAGTAATGTGGTACCACACTGAAGCAGACGACTAAACCTGGTCTCGATCAATATTTTCGAGGATAACACATGTTAGGTCTGGATTAGGTCTGGGATTTGCCCTCATCAGGCTCATACTTTCGCATATTTCTCTTACTTGATGGCAAGATTCTGGGCTTTTTTTGGTTTGGATCACGTAGTAATGTGGTACCACACTGAAATAGTCGATTAAACCTGGTTTCGATCAATATTTTACAGGATAACGCATGTTAGGTCTATGTTAGGTATGGGATTTGCTGTCATCAGGCTCATACTTCCTCATTCTTCACATACTTCATGAACAGATCCTGGGATTTGTCTGGATTGGATAACATACTAGTGTGGTACCACACTGAAACAGTCGATTAAACATGGTTTTGATCAATATTTTAGAGGATAACGCATGTTTGGTCTATGTTAGGTCTAGGATTTGCCCTCATCAGGCTCATACTTTCGCATATTTCCCAAACTTGATGGCCAGATTCTGAGCTTTTTCTGGTTTGGATCACGTAGTAATGTGGTACCACACTGAAGCAGTCGACTAAACCTGGTCTCGATCAATATTTTCGAGGATAACACATGTTAGGTCTGGATTAGGTCTGGGATTTGCCCCATCAGTCTCATACTTCCTCATTCATCACATGCTTTTTGCTCAGATCCTGGGTTTTTTCTGGTTTGGTTCACATAGTAGTGTGGTACCACACTCAAACAGTCGATTTAACATGGTTTTCATCAATATTTTAGAGGATAACACGTGTTAGGTCTGAGTTGGGTCTAGAATTTGCCCCCATCAGGCTCATACTTTCGCGTATTTCTCTTACTTGATGGCCAGATTCTGGGCTCTCTTTGGTTTGGATCACGTGGTAATGTGGTACGACACTGAAACAGCCGAATCAACCTGGTTTCAATGAATATTTTAAACGATAACGCATGTTAGGTCTATGTCAGGTCTGGGGTTTGCTCTCATCAGGCTCATACTTTCTCATATTTCTCATACTTGATGGGCAGATTCTGGGCTTTTTCTGGTTTGGATCACGTAGTAATGTGGTACCACACTGAAATAGTCGATTAAACCTGGTTTCAATCAATATTTTAGACGATAACGCATGTTAGGTCTATGTTAGGTCTGGGGTTTGCTCTCATCAGGCTCATACTTTCGCATATTTCTCATACTTGATGGCCAGATTCTGGGCTTTTTTTGGTTTGGATCACGTAATAATGTGGTACCACACTGAAACAGTCCATTAAACCTGGTTTCGATCAATATTTAAGAGGATAACGCATGATAGGTCTATGTTAGGTCTGGCATTTGCTGTCATCAGGCTCATACTTCCTCATTCTTCACATACTTCATGAACAGATCCTGGGTTTTTTCTGGTTTGGATCACATTGTAGTGTGGTACCACACTGAAGCAGTCGATTAAACCTTGTTTCGATCGATATTTTAGAGGATAACGCATGTTAAGTCTGAGTTGAGTCTAGGATTTGCCCTCATCAGGCTCATACTTTCGCATATTTCTCATACTTGATGGCCAGATTCTGTGCATTTTTTGGTTTGGATCACGTAGTAATGTGGTACCACACTGAAACAGTCGATTAAACCTGGTTTCGATCAATATTTTAGAGGATAACGCATGTTTGGTCTATGTTAGGTCTGGGGTTTGCTCTCATCAGGCTCATACTTTCGCATATTTCTCATACTTGATGGCCAGATTCTGGGCTCTTTTTGGTTTGGATCACGTACTAATGTGGTACGACACTGAAATAGTCGATTAAACCTTGTTTCAGTCTATATTTTAGACGATAACGCATGTTAGGTCTATGTTAGGTCTGGGGTTTGCACTCATCCGGCTCAAACTTTCGCATATTTCTCATACTTGATGGCCAGATTCTGGGCTTTTTTTGGTTTGGATCACGTAATAATGTGGTACCACACTGAAACAGTCCATTAAAAATGGTTTCGATGAATATTTTAGAGGATAACGCATGTTAGGTCTGAGTTGGGTCTGGGATTTGCCCTCATCAGGCTCATACTTTCGCATATTTCTCATACTTGATGGCCAGATTCTGGGCTCTTCTTGGTTTGGATCACGTAGTAATGTGGTACGACACTGAAATAGTCGATTAAACCTGGTTTCAATCAATATTTTAGACGATAACGCATGTTAGGGCTATGTTAGGTCTGGGGTTTGCTCTCATCAGGCTCATACTTTCGCATATTTCTGATACTTGATGGCCAGATTCTGGGCTTTTTTTGGTTTGGATCACGTAATAATGTGGTACCACACTGAAACGGTCCATTAAACCTGGTTTCGATCAATATTTTAGAGGATAACGCATGTTAGGTCTGAGTTGGGTCTAGGATTTGCCCTCATCAGGCTCATACTTTCGCATATTTCTCGTTTTTGATGGCCAGATCCTTGGCTTTTTCTGGTTGGGATCACATAGTAATATGGTTCCACCCTGAAACAGTCCATTAAACCTGGTATCGATCGATATTTTAGAGGATAACGCATGTTAGGTCTAGGTTAGGCCTGGGATTTGCCCACATCAGACTCATACTTTCGCATATTTATCTATCTTGTTGGCCAGATCCTGGGCTTCCACTGGTTTGAGTCACGTAGTAATGCGGTACCACACTGAAACCGTCGACTAAACCTGGTCTCAATCAATATTTTAGAGGATAACGCATGTTAGGTCTAGGTTAGGTCTGGGATTTGCTCTCATCAGGCTCATACTTTCGCATATTTCTCAAACTTGATGGCCAGATTCTGGGCTTTTTTTTGGTTTAGATCACGTAGTAATGCGGTACCACATGGAAACAGTCCATTAAACCTGGTTTCGATCGATATTTTAGAGGATAACGCATGTTAGGTCTAGGTTAGGTCTGGGATTCGCTCTCATCAGGCTCATACTGTCGCATATTTCTCATACTTGTTGGCCAGATTCTGGGCTTCTTCTGGATTGGATCACGTAGTAATGTGGTACCACACTGAAACAGTCGACTAAACCTGGTCTCGATCGATATTTTAGAGGATAACGCATGTTAGGTCTGGATTAGGTCTGGGATTTGCTCTCATCAGGCTCATACTTTCGCATATTTCTCATATTTGATGGCCAGATTCTGGGCTTCTTCTGGTTAGGATCACATAGTAATATGGTTGCACCCTGAAACAGTCCATTAAACCTGGTTTCGATCGATATTTTAGAGGATAACGCATGTTAGGTCTAGGTTAGGCCTGGGATTTGCCCTCATCAGACTCATACTTTCGCATTCTTCACATACTTGTTGAACAGATCCTGGGTTTTTTTTGGTTGGGGTCACGTAGTACTGCGGTACCACAATGAAACAGTCGACTAAACCTGGTCTCGATCAATATTTTTGAGGATAACGCATGGTAGGTCCAGGTTAGGTGTGGGATTTGCTCTCATCGGCTCATACTTTCGCATATTTCTCATACTTGTTGGCTAGATCCTGGGCTTTTTTTGGTTTGGATCACGTAGTGATGCGGTACCACATTGAAACAGTCCATTAAACCTGGTTTCGATCAATATTTTAGAGGATAACGCATGTTAGGTCTGGGGTTAGGTTTGGGATTTGCTCTCATCAGGCTCAAGCTTTCGCATATTTCTCATACTTGTTGGCCAGATCCTGTGTTTTTTCTGGCTTGGTTCACGTAGTAATGTGGTACGACACTGAAACAGTCGACTAAACCTGGTCACGATCAATATTTAAGGGGATAACGCATGTTAGGTCTAGGTTAGGCCTGGGATTTGCCCTCATCAGACTCATACTTTCGCATTCTTCTCATACTTGTTGAACAGATCCTGGGTTTTTTCTTCTTTGGATCACGTAGTAATGTGGTACCACACTGAAACAGTCCATTAAACCTAGTCTGGGTCAACATTTCAAAGGATATCGCATGTTAAGTCTGGGTTAGGTCTAGGATTTGCCCTCATCAGGCTCATACTTTCGCATATTTCTCATACTTGATGGCCAGATTCTGGGCTTTTTCTGGTTGGGATCACATAGTAATATGGTTCCACCCTGAAACAGTCCGTTAAACCTGGTCTCGATCAATATTTCAGAGGATAACGCATGTTAGGTCTAGGTTAGGCCTGGGATTTGCCCTCATCAGACTCATACTTTCGCATTCTTCTCATACTTGTTGAACAGATCCTGGGTTTTTTCTTCTTTGGATCACGTGGTAATGTGGTACCACACTGAAACAGTCAATTAAGCCAAGTCTGCGTCAACATTTCAAAGGATAACGCATGTTAGGTCTGGGTCAGGTCTGTGAATTGCTCTCATGAGGCTCATACTTTCGCATATTTCTCATACTTGATGGCCAGATTCTGGGCTTTTTCCGGTTTGGATCACGTAGTAATGTGGTACCACACTGAAACAGTCGACTAAACCTGGTCTCGATCAATATTTTAGGGGATAACGCATGTTAGGTCTAGTTTAGGTGTGGGATTTGCTCTCATCAGGCTCATACTTTCGCATATTTATCAATCTTGTTGGCCAGATCCTGGGCTTCCACTAGTTTGGATCACATAGTAATGTGGTACCACACTGACACCAGTCAATTAAACCTGGTTTCGATCAATATTTTAGAGGATGACACATGTTAGGTCTAGGTTAGGTCTGGGATTTGCACTCATCAGGATCATACTTCCGCATATTTCTCATACTTGATGGCCAGATTCTGGGCTTTTTTTGGCTTAGATCACGTAGTAATGTGGTACCACAATGAAGCAGTATATTAAACCTGGGTTTGATCAATATTTTAGAAGATAACGCATGTTAGGTCTAGGTTAGGTCTGGGATTTGCTCTCATCAGGCTCATACTTTCGTATATTTCTCATACTTGATGGCCAGATTCTGGGCTTTTTTCTTGTTTGGATCACGTTGTAATGTGGTACCACACTGAAACAGTCAATTAAACCTGGTTTCCATCAATATTTTAGAGGATAACGCATGTTAGGTCTAGGTTAGTTCTGGGATTTGCTCTCATCAGGCTCATACTTTCGCGCATTTCTCATACTTGATGGCCAGATTCTGGGCTTTTTTTTGGTTTGGATCACGTAGTAATGTGGTGCCACACTGAAACAGTCTATTAAACCTGGTTTCGATCAACATTTTAGAGGATAACGCATGTTAGGTCTAGGTTAGGTCTGAGATTTGCTCTCATCAGGCTCATACTTTCGCATATTTCTCATACTTGATGGCCAGATTCTGGGCTTTTTTTGGTTTGGATCACGTAGTAATGCGTTACCACATTGAAACAGACCATTAAACCTGCTTTCGATCAATATTTTAGAGGATAACGCATGTTAGGCCTAGGTTAGGTCTGGGATTCGCTCTCATCAGGCTCATACCGTCGCATATTTCTCATACTTGTTGGCCAGATCCTGGGCCTTTTCTGGTATGGATCACGTAGTAATGTGGTACCACACTGAAACAGTCGACTAAACCTGGTCTCGATCAATATTTTAGAGGATAGCGCATGTTAGGTCTGGATTAGGTCAGGGATTTGCTCTCATCCGGCTCATACTTTCGCATATTTCTCATATTTGATGGCCAGATTCTGGGCTTTTTCTGGTTGGGATCACATAGTAATATGGTTCCACCCTGAAACAGTCCATTAAACCTGGTTTCGATCGATATTTTAGAGGATAACGCATGTAAGGTCTAGGTTAGGCCTGGGATTTACTCTCATCAGGCTCATACTTTCGCATATTTATCAATCTTGTTGGCCAGATTCTGGGCTTTTTTTGGCTTGGATCACGTAGTAATGTGGTACCACAATGAATCAGTCGATTAAAGCTGGTGACGACCAATATTTTAGGGGATAACGCATGTTACGTCTAGGTTAGGTCTGGGATTTGCTCTCATCAGGCTCATACATTCGCGTATTTATCAATCTTGTTGGCCAGATCCTGGGCTTCCACTAGTTTGGATCACATAGTAATGTGGTACCACACTGACACAAGTCAATTAAACCTGGTTTCGATCAATATTTTAGAGGATAACACATGTTAGGTCTAGGTTAGGTCTGGGATTTGCACTCATCAGGATCATACTTTCGCATATTTCTCATACTTGATGGCTAGATTCTGGGCTTTTTTTGGCTTAGATCACGTAGTAATGTGGTACCACACTGAAACAGTCTATTAAACCTGGTTTCGATCAATATTTTAGAGGATAACGCATGTTAGGTCTAGGTTAGGTCTGGGATTTGCTCTCATCAGGCTCATACTTTCGCATATTTCTCATACTTGTTGGCCAGATCCTGGGCTTTGTCTGGATTGGATCACGTAGTAATGTGGTACCACACTGGAACAGTCGACTAAACCTGGTCTCGATCAATATTTCAGAGGATAACGCATGTTAGGTCTAGGTTAGGCCTGGGATTTGCCCGCTTCAGTCTCATACATTCGCATTCTTCACATACTTCTTGAACAGATCCTGGGTTATTTCTGGTTTGGGTCACACAGTGATGTGGTACCACACTGAAACAGTCGACTAAACCTGGTCTCGATCAATATTTTAGGGGATAACGCATGTTAGGTCTAGGTTAGGTCTGGGATTTCCTCTCATCAGGCTCACACTTTCGCATATTTCTCATACTTGATGGCCAGATTCTAGGCTTCTTCTGGTTTGGATCACGTAGTAATGTGGTACCACACTGAAACAGTCGACTAAACCTGGTCTCGATCGATATTTTAGAGGATAACGCATGTTAGGTCTAGGTTAGGCCTGGGATTTGCCCTCATCAGGGTCATACTTTCGCATTCTTCACACACTTCTTGAACAGATCCTGGGTTTTTTCTGGTTTGGATCACATTGTAGTGTGGTACCACACTGAAACAGTCCATTAAACCTTGTTTCGATCGATATATTAGAGGATAACGCATGTTAAGTATGAGTTGGGTCTAGGATTTGCCCTCATCAGGCTCATACTATCGCATATTTCTCATACTTGATGGCCAGATTCCGGGCTTTTTTTTGGTTTGGATCACGTAGTAATGTGGTACCACACTGAAACAGTCGACTAAACCTGGTCTCGATCAATATTTTAGGGGATAACGCATGTTAGGTCTAGGTTAGGTCTGGGATTTGCACTCATCAGGATCATACTTTCGCATATTTCTCATACTTGGTGGCCGGATTCTGGCCTTTTTTTGGCTTAGATCACGTAGTAATGTGGTACCACACTGAAACAGTATATTAAACCTGGTTTTGATCAATATTTTATAGGATAACGCATGTTAGGTCTAGGTTAGGTCTGGGATTTGCTCTCATCAGGCTCATACTTTCGCATATTTCTCATACTTGTTGGACAGAACCTGGGCCTTTTCTGGTATGGATCACGTAGTGATGTGGTACCACCCTGAAACAGACGACTAAACCTGGTCTCGATCAATATTTTAGAGGGTAACGCATGTTATGTCTGGATTAGGTCTGGGATTTGCTCTCATCAGGCTCATACTTTCGCATATTTCTCATATTTGATGGCCAGATTCTGGGCTTCTTCTGGTTGGGATCACACAGTAATATGTTTCCACCCTGAAACAGTCCATTAAATCTGGTTTCGATCGATATTTCAGAGGATAACGCATGTTAGGTCTAGGTTGGGCCTGGGATTTGCCCTCATCAGGGTCATACTTTCGCATTCTTCACATACTTGTTGAACAGATCCTGGGTTTTTTCTGGTTTGGATCACATTGTAGTGTGGTACCACACTGAAACAGTCGATTAAACCTTGTTTCGATCGATATTTTAGAGGATAACGCACGTTAAGTTTAAATTGGGGTCTAGGATTTGCCCTCATCAGGCTCATACTATCGCATATTTCTCATACTTGATGGTCAGATCCTGGGCTTCTTCTGGTTTGGATCACGTAGTTATGTGGTACCACACTGAAACAGTCGACTAAACCTGGTCTCGATCAATATTTTAGAGGATAGCGCATGTAAGGTCTGGATTAGGTATGGGATTTGCTCTCATGAGGCTCATACTTTCGCATATCTCTCATATTTGATGGCCAGATTCTGGGCTTTTTCTGGTTGGGATCACATAGTAATATGGTTCCACCCTGAAACAGTCCATTAAACCTGGTTTCGATCGATATTTTAGAGGATAACGCATGTTAGGTCTAGGTTAGGCCTGGGATTCGCTCTCATCAGGCTCATACTTTCGCGTATTTCTCATACTTCATGGCCAGATTCTGGGCTTTTTTTGGCTTGGATCTCGTAGAAATGTGGTACCACACTGAAACAGTCTATTAAACCTGGTTTTGATCAATATTTTAGAGGATAACGCATGTCAGGTCTAGGTTAGGTCTGGGATTTGCTCTCATCACGCTCATACTTTCGCATATTTCTCATACTTGTTGGCCAGATCCCGGGCTTTTTCAGGTTTGGATCACATAGTAACGTGGTACCACACTGAATCAGTCGATTAAACCAGGTTTCGATCAATATTTTAGATGATAACGCATGTTAGGTCTAGGTTAGGCCTCGGATTTGCCCTCATTAGACTCATACTTTCGCATTCTTCACATACTTGTCGAACAGATCCTGGGTTTTTTTTGGTTGGGGTCACGTAGTGATGCGGCACGACACTGAAACAGTCGACTAAACCTGGTCTCGATCAATATTTCAGAGGATAACACATGCTAGGTCTACGTTAGGTGTGGGATTTGCTTTCATCAGGCTCATACTTTCGCATATTTATCAATCTTGATGGCCAAATTCTGGGCTTTTTTTGGCTTGGATCACGTAGTAATGAGGTACCACAATGAATCAGGCGATTAAAGCTGGTCACGATCAATATTTTAGGGGATAACGCATGTTACGTCTAGGTTAGGTCTGGGATTTGCACTCATCGGGATCATACTTTTGCATATTTCTCATACTTGATGGCCAGATTCTGGGCTTTTTTTGGCTTAGATCACGTAGTAATGTGGTACCACACTGAAACAGTATATTAAACCTGGTTTCGATCAATATTTTAGAAGATAACGCATGTTAGGTCTAGGTTAGGTCTGGGATTTGCTCCCATCAGGCTCATACTTTCGCATATTTCTCATACTTGATGGCCAGATTCTGGGCTTTTTTCTGGTTTGGATCACGTAGAAATGTGGTACCACACTGAAACAGTCTATTAAACCTGGTTTCGATCGATATTTTAGACGATAACGCATGTTAGGTCTAGGTTAGGTGTGGAATTTGCTCTCATCGGCTCATACTTTCGCATATTTCTCATACTTGATGTCCAGATTCTGGGCTTTTTCCGGTTTCGGATCACGTAGTAATGTGGTACGACACTGAAATAGTCGACTAAACCTGGTCTCGATCAATATTTCAGAGGATAACACATGCTAGGTCTACGTTAGGTGTGGGATTTGCTCTCGTCAGGCTCATACTTTCGCATATTTCTCATACTTGATGGCCAGATTCTGGGCTTTTTTTGGCTTGGATCACGTAGTAATGTGGTACCACACTGAAACAGTCGACTAAACCTGGTCTCGATCAATATTTTAGGGGATAACGCATGTTAGGTTTAGTTTAGGTGTGGGTTTTGCTCTCATCAGGCTCATACTTTCGCATATTTCCCATACTTGATGTCCAGATACTGGGCTTTTTTTGGCTTGGATCACGTAGTAATGTGGTACCACACTGAAACAGACGACTAGACCTGGACACGATCAATATTTTACGGGATAACGCATGTTAGGTCTAGTTTAGGTCTGGGATTTGCTCTCATCAGGCTCATACTTTCGCATATTTCTCATACTTGATGGCCAGATTCTGGGCTTTTTCCGGTTTGGATCACGTAGTAATGTGGTACGGCGCTGAAACAGTCGACTAATCCTGGTCTCGATCAATATTTCAGAGGATAACGCATGCTAGGTCTACGTAAGGTGTGGGATTTGGTCTCATCAGGCTCATACTTTCGCATATTTCTCATACTTTTGGCCAGATTCTGGGCTTTTTTTGGCTTGGATCACGTAGACATGTGGTACCACACTGAAACAGTCTATTAAACCTGGTTTCGATCAATATTTTAGAGGATAACGCATGTTAGGGCTAGGTTAGGTGTGGGATTTGCTCCCATCGGCTCATACTTTCGCATACTTCTCATACTTGTTGGCTAGATCCTGGGCTTTTTCTGGTTTGTATCACTTACTAATGTGGTGCCACACTGAAACAGTCGACTAAACCTGGTACCACGATCAATATTTTATGGGATAACTCATGTTAGGTCTAGTTTAGGTCTGGGATTTGCTCTCATCAGGCTCATACTTTCGCATATTTCTCATACTTGATGGCCAGATTCTGGGCTTTTTCCGGTTTGGATCACGTAGTAATGTGGTACGGCACTGAAACGGTCGTCTAATCCTGGTCTCGATCAATATTTCAGAGGATAACGCATGCTAGGTCTAGGTTAGGCCTCGGATTTGCACTCATTAGACTCATACTTTCGCATATTTCTCATACTTGATGGCCAGATTCTGGGCTTCTTTTGGCTTGGATCACGCAGAAATGTAGTACCACACTGAAACAGTCTATTAAACCTGGTTACGATCAATATTTTAGAGCATAACGCATGTTAGGCCTAGGTTAGGTGTGGAATTTGCTCTCATCGGCTCATACTTTCCCATATTTTTCATACTTGATGTCCAGATTCTGGGCTTTTTCCGGTTTGGATCACGTAGTAATGTGGTACGACAGTGAAACAGTCGACTAAACCTGGTTTCGATCAATATTTCAGAGGATAACGCATGCTAGGTCTACGTTAGGTGTGGGATTTGCTCTCGTCAGGCTCATACTTTCGCATATTTCTCATACTTCATGGCCAGATTCTGGGCTTTTTCCGGTTTGGGTCACGTAGTAATGTGGTACCACACTGAAACAGTCGACTAAACCTGGTCTCGATCAATATTTCAGAGGACAACACATGTTAGGTCTACGTTAGGTGTGGGATTTGCTCTCATCAGGCTCATACTTTCGCATATTTCTCATACTTGATGGCCAGATTCTCGGCTTTTTTTGGCTTGGATCACGTAGTAATGTGGTACCACACTGAAACAGTCGACTAAACCTGGTCTCGATCAATATTTTAGGGGATAACCCATGTTAGGTCTAGTTTAGGTGTGGGTTTTGCTCTCATCAGGCTCATACTTTCGCATATTTCTCATACTTGATGTCCAGATACTGGGCTTTTTTTTGGCTTGGATCACGTAGTAATGTGGTACCACACTGAAACAGTCGACTAAACCTGGTCACGATCAATATTTTACGGGACAACGCATGTTAGGTCTAGTTTATGTCTGGGATTTGCTCTCATCAGGCTCATACTTTCGCATATTTCTCACACTTGATGGCCAGATTCTGGGCTTTTTCCGGTTTGGATCACGTAGTAATGTGGTACGGCACTGAAACAGTCGACTAATCCTGGTCTCGATCAATATTTCAGAGGATAACGCATGCTAGGTCTACGTTAGGTGTGGGATTTGCTCTCATCAGGCTCATACTTTAGCATATTTCTCACACTTGATAGCCAGATTCTGGGCTTTTTTTGGCTTGGATCACGTAGCAATGTGGTACCACACTGAAACAGTCTATTAAACCTGGTTTTGATCAATATTTTAGAGGATAACGCATGTTAGGTCTAGGTTAGGTCTGGGATTTGCTCTCATCACGCTCATACTTTCGCATATTTCTCATACTTGTTGGCCAGATCCCGGGCTTTTTCAAGTTTGGATCACATAGTAACGTGGTACCACACTGAATCAGTCGATTAAACCAGGTTTCGATCAATATTTTAGATGATAACGCATGTTAGGTCTAGGTTAGGCCTCGGATTTGCCCTCATTAGACTCATACTTTCGCATTCTTCACATACTTGTCGAACAGATTCTGGGTTTTTTTTGGTTGGGGTCACGAAGTGATGCGGCACCACACTGAAACAGTCGACTAAACCTGGTCTCGATCAATATTTCAGAGGATAACACATGCTAGGTCTACGTTAGGTGTGGGATTTGCTTTCATCAGGCTCATACTTTCGCATATTTATCAATCTTGATGGCCAGATTCTGGGCTTTTTTTGGCTTGGATCACGTAGTAATGAGGTACCACAATGAATCAGGCGATTAAAGCTGGTCACGATCAATATTTTAGGGGATAACGCATGTTACGTCTAGGTTAGGTCTGGGATTTGCACTCATCAGGATCATACTTTTGCATATTTCTCATACTTGATGGCCAGATTCAGGGCTTTTTTTGGCTTAGATCACGTAGTAATGTGGTACCACACTGAAACGGTATATTAAACCTGGTTTCGATCAATATTTTAGAAGATAACGCATGTTAGGTCTAGGTTAGGTCTGGGATTTGCTCTCATCAGGCTCATACTTTCGCATATTTCTCATACTTGATGGCCAGATTCTGGGCTTTTTTCTGGTTTGGATCACGTAGAAATGTGGCACCACACTGAAACAGTCTATTAAGCCTGGTATCGATCAATATTTTAGAGGATAACGCATGTTAGGTCTAGGTTAGGTCTGGGATTTGCTCTCATCACGCTCATACTTTCGCATATTTCTCATACTTGTTGGCCAGATCCCGGGCTTTTTCATGTTTGGATTACATAGTAACGTGGTACCACACTGAAACAGTCGATTAAACCAGGTTTCGATCAATATTTTAGATGATAACGCATGTTAGGTCTAGGTTAGGCCTCGGATTTGCCCCCATTAGACTCATACTTTCGCATTCTTCACATACTTGTCGAACAGATCCTGGGTTTTTTTTGGTTGGGGTCACATAGTAATGAGGTACCACAATGAATCAGGCGATTAAAGCTGGTCACGATCAATATTTTAGAGGATAACGCATGTTACGTCTAGGTTAGGTCTGGGATTTGCACTCATCAGGATCATACTTTCGCACATTTCTCATACTTGATGGCCAGATTCTGGGCTCTTTTCTGGTTTGTATCACGTAGTAATGTGGTACCACACTGAAATAATCAATTAAACCTGGTTTCCATCAATATTTTAGAAGATAACGCATGTTAGGTCTAGGTTAGGTCTGGGATTTGCTCTCATCAGGCTCATACTTTCGCATATTTCTCATACTTGATGGCCAGATTCTGGGCTTTTTTCTGGTTTGGATCACGTAGAAATGTGGTACCACACTGAAACAGTCTATTAAACCTGGTTTCGATCAATATTTTAGAAGATAACGCATGTTAGGTCTAGGTTAGGTCTGGGATTTGCACCCATCAGGCTCATACTTTCGCATATTTCTCATACTTGATGGCCAGATTCTGGGCTTTTTTCTGGTTTGGATCACGTAGAAATGTGGTACCACACTGAAACAGTCTATTAAACCTGGTTTCGATCAATATTTTAGACGATAACGCATGTTAGGTCTAGGTTAGGTGTGGAATTTGCTCTCATCGGCTCATACTTTCGCATATTTCTCATACTTGATGTCCAGATTCTGGGCTTTTTCCGGTTTCGGATCACGTAGTAATGTGGTACAACACTGAAATAGTCGACTAAACCTGGTCTCGATCAATATTTCAGAGGATAACACATGCTAGGTCTACGTTAGGTGTGGGATTTGCTCTCGTCAGGCTCATACTTTCGCATATTTCTCATACTTGATGGCCAGATTCTGGGCTTTTTTTGGCTTGGATCACGTAGTAATGTGGTACCACACTGAAACAGTCGACTAAACCTGGTCTCGATCAATATTTTAGGGGATAACGCATGTTAGGTTTAGTTTAGGTGTGGGTTTTGCTCTCATCAGGCTCATACTTTCGCATATTTCTCATATTTGATGTCCAGATACTGGGCTTTTTTTGGCTTGGATCACGTAGTAATGTGGTACCACACTGAAACAGACGACTAAACCTGGACACGATCAATATTTTACGGGATAACGCATGTTAGGTCTAGTTTAGGTCTGGGATTTGCTCTCATCAGGCTCATACTTTCGCATATTTCTCATACTTGATGGCCAGATTCTGGGCTTTTTCCGGTTTGGATCACGTAGTAATGTGGTACGGCACTGAAACAGTCGACTAATCCTGGTCTCGATCAATATTTCAGAGGGTAACGCATGCTAGGCCTACGTAGGGTGTGGGATTTGGTCTCATCAGGCTCATACTTTCGCATATTTCTCATACTTGATGGCCAGATTCTGGGCTTTTTTTGGCTTGGATCACGTAGACATGTGGTACCACACTGAAACAGTCTATTAAACCTGGTTTCGATCAATATTTTAGAGGATGACGCATGTTAGGGCTAGGTTAGGTGTGGGATTTGCTCTCATCGGCTCATACTTTCGCATACTTCTCATACTTGTTGGCTAGATCCTGGGCATTTTCTGGTTTGTATCACTTACTAATGTGGTGCCACACTGAAACAGTCGACTAAACCTGGTACCACGATCAATATTTTATGGGATAACTCATGTTAGGTCTAGTTTAGGTCTGGGATTTGCTCTCATCAGGCTCATACTTTCGCATATTTCTCATAATTGATGGCCAGATTCTGGGCTTTTTCCGGTTTGGATCACGTACTAATGTGGTACGGCACTGAAACAGTCGTCTAATCCTGGTCTCGATCAATATTTCAGAGGATAACGCATGCTAGGTCTAGGTTAGGCCTCGGATTTGCCCTCATTAGACTCATACTTTCGCATATTTCTCATACTTGATGGCCAGATTCTGGGCTTCTTTTGGCTTGGATCACGCAGAAATGTAGTACCACACTGAAACAGTCTATTAAACCTGGTTACGATCAATATTTTAGAGCATAACGCATGTTAGGCCTAGGTTAGGTGTGGAATTTGCTCTCATCGGCTCATACTTTCGCATATTTTTCCTACTTGATGTCCAGATTCTGGGCTTTTTCCGGTTTGGATCACGTAGTAATGTGGTACGACACTGAAACAGTCGACTAAACCTGGTTTCGATCAATATTTCAGAGGATAACGCATGCTAGGTCTACGTTAGGTGTGGGATTTGCTCTCGTCAGGCTCATACTTTCGCATATTTCTCATACTTCATGGCCAGATTCTGGGCTTTTTCCGGTTTGGGTCACGTAGTAATGTGGTACCACACTGAAACAGTCGGCTAAACCTGGTCTCGATCAATATTTCAGAGGATAACACATGCTAGGTCTACGTTAGGTGTGGGATTTGCTCTCATCAGGCTCATACTTTCGCATATTTCTCATACTTGATGGCCAGATTCTGGGCTTTTTTTGGCTTGGATCACGTAGTAATGTGGTACCACACTGAAACAGTCGACTAAACCTGGTCTCGATCAATATTTTAGGGGATAACCCATGTTAGGTCTAGTTTAGGTGTGGGTTTTGCTCTCATCAGGCTCATACTTTCGCATATTTCTCATACTTGATGTCCAGATACTGGGCTTTTTTTTGGCTTGGATCACGTAGTAATGTGGTACCACACTGAAACAGTCGACTAAACCTGGTCACGATCAATATTTTACGGGATAACGCATGTTAGGTCTAGTTTGTGTCTGGGATTTGCTCTCATCAGGCTCATACTTTCGCATATTTCTCATACTTGATGGCCAGATTCTGGGCTTTTTCCGGTTTGGATCACGTAGTAATGTGGTACGGCACTGAAACAGTCGACTAATCCTGGTCTCGATCAATATTTCAGAGGATAACGCATGCTAGGCCTACGTTAGGTGTGGGATTTGCTCTCATCAGGCTCATACTTTAGCATATTTCTCACACTTGATAGCCAGATTCTGGGCTTTTTTTGGCTTGGATCACGTAGCAATGTGGTACCACACTGAAACAGTCTATTAAACCTGGTTTTGATCAATATTTTAGAGGATAACGCATGTTAGGTCTAGGTTAGGTCTGGGATTTGCTCTCATCACGCTCATACTTTCGCATATTTCTCATACTTGTTGGCCAGATCCCGGGCTTTTTCAAGTTTGGACCACATAGTAACGTGGTACCACACTGAATCAGTCGATTAAACCAGGTTTCGATCAATATTTTAAATGATAACGCATGTTAGGTCTAGGTTAGGCCTCGGATTTGCCCTCATTAGACTCATACTTTCGCATTCTTCACATACTTGTCGAACAGATCCTGGGTTTTTTTTGGTTGGGGTCACGTAGTGATGCGGCACCACACTGAAACAGTCGACTAAACCTGGTCTCGATCAATATTTCAGAGGATAACACATGCTAGGTCTACGTTAGGTGTGGGATTTGCTTTCATCAGGCTCATACTTTCGCATATTTATCAATCTTGATGGCCAGATTCTGGGCTTTTTTTGGCTTGGATCACGTAGTAATGAGGTACCACAATGAATCAGGCGATTAAAGCTGGTCACGATCAATATTTTAGGGGATAACGCATGTTACGTCTAGGTTAGGTCTGGGATTTGCACTCATCAGGATCATACTTTTGCATATTTCTTATACTTGATGGCCAGATTCAGGCCTTTTTTTGGCTTAGATCACGTAGTAATGTGGTACCACACTGAAACGGTATATTAAACCTGGTTTCGATCAATATTTTAGAAGATAACGCATGTTAGGTCTAGGTTAGGTCTGGGATTTGCTCTCATCAGGCTCATACTTTCGCATATTTCTCATACTTGATGGCCAGATTCTGGGCTTTTTTCTGGTTTGGATCACGTAGAAATGTGGCACCACACTGAAACAGTCTATTAAGCCTGGTATCGATCAATATTTTAGAGGATATCGCATGTTAGGTCTAGGTTAGGTCTGGGATTTGCTCTCATCACGCTCATACTTTCGCATATTTCTCATACTTGTTGGCCAGATCCCGGGCTTTTTCAGGTTTGGATTACATAGTAACGTGGTACCACACTGAAACAGTCGATTAAACCAGGTTTCGATCAATATTTTAGATGATAACACATGTTAGGTCTAGGTTAGGCCTCGGATTTGCCGTCATTAGACTCATACTTTCGCATTCTTCACATACTTGTCGAACAGATCCTGGGTTTTTTTTGGTTGGGGTCACGTAGTAATGAGGTACCACAATGAATCAGGCGATTAAAGCTGGTCACGATCAATATTTTAGAGGATAACGCATGTTACGTCTAGGTTAGGTCTGGGATTTGCACTCATCAGGATCATACTTTCGCACATTTCTCATACTTGATGGCCAGATTCTGGGCACTTTTCTGGTTTGTATCACGTAGTAATGTGGTACCACACTGAAACAGTCAATTAAACCTGGTTTCCATCAATATTTTAGAAGATAACGCATGTTAGGTCTAGGTTAGGTCTGGGATTTGCTCTCATCAGGCTCATACTTTCGCATATTTCTCATACTTGATGGCCAGATTCTGGGCTTTTTTCTGGTATGGATCACGTAGAAATGTGGTACCACACTGAAACAGTCTATTAAACCTGGTTTCGATCAATATTTTAGAGGATAACGCATGTTAGGTTTAGGTTAGGTGTGGGATTTGCTCTCGTCAGGCTCATACTTTCGCATATTTCTCATACTTGATGGCCAGATTCTGGGCTTTTTTTGGCTTGGATCACGTAGTAATGTGGTACCACACTGAAACAGTCGACTAAACCAGGTCTCGATCAATATTTCAGAGGATAACGCATGTTAGGTCTAGGTTTGGCCTGGGATTTGCCCTCTTCAGTCTCATACTTTCGCATTCTTCACATACTTCCTGAACAGATCCTCGGTTATTTCTGGTTTGGATCACACAGTAATGTGGTACCACACTGAAACAGTCGACTAAACCTGGTCTCGATCAATATTTTAGGGGATAACGGATGTTAGGTCTAGTTTATGTGTGGGATTTGCTCTCATCAGGCTCATACTTTCGCCTATTTCTCATACTTGATGGCCAGATTCCGGGTTTTTTTTTGGTTTGGATCACGTAGTAATGTGGTACCACACTGAAACAGTCGACCAAACCTGGTCTCGATCAATATTTCAGAGGATAACACATGCTAGGTCTACGTTAGGTGTGGGATTTGCTCTCATCAGTCTCATACTTTCGCATATTTCTCATACTTGATGGCCAGATTCTGGGCTTTTTTTGGCTTGGATCACGTAGTAATGTGGTACCACACTGAAACAGTCTATTAAACCTGGTTTCGATCAATATTTTAGAGGATAACGCATGTTAGGTCTAGGTTAGGTCTGGGATTTGCTCTCATCACGCTCATACTTTCGCATATTTCTCATACTTGTTGGCCAGATCCTGGGCTTTTTATGGATTCGATCACGTAGTAAAGTAGTACCACACTGAAACAGTCGACTAAACCTGGTCTCGATCAATATTTCAGAGGATAACGCAAGCTAGGCCTACGTTAGGTGTGGGATTTGCTCTCATCAGGCTCATACTTTCGCATATTTCTCATACTTGATGGCCAGATTCTGCGCTTTTTTTGGCTTGGTTCATGCAGTAATGTGGTACCACACTGAAACGGTCTATTAAACCTGGTTTCGATCAATATTTTAGAGGAAAACGCATGCTAGGTCTAGGTTAGGTGTGGGATTTGCTCTCATCGGCTCATACTTTCGCATATTTCTCATACTTGTTGGCTAGATCCTGGGCTTTTTCTGGTTTGGATCACGTACTAATGTGGTACCACACTGAAACAGTCGACTAAACCTGGTTTCGATCAATATTTCGGAGGATAACGGATGTTAGGTCTAGGTTAGGCCTGGGATTTGCCCTCTTCAGTCTCATACTTTCGCATTCTTCACATACTTCTTGAACAGATCCTGGGTTATTTCTGGTTTGGATCACACAGTAATGTGGTACCACACTGAAACAGTCGACTAAACCTGGTCTCGATCAATATTTTAGGGGATAACGCATGTTATGTCTCGGTTAGGTCTGGGATTTGCTCTCATCAGGCTCATACTTTCGCATATTTCTCATACTTGATGGCCAGATTCTGGGCTTTTTCCGGTTTGGATCACGTAGTAATGTGGTACCACACTGAAACAGTCGACTAAACCTGGTCTCGATCAATATTTCAGAGGATAACACATGCAAGGTCTACGTTAGGTGTGGGATTTGCTCTCATCAGGCTCATACTTTCGCATCTTTCGAATACTTGATGGCCAGATTCTGGGCTTTTTTTGGCTTGGATCACGTAGTAATGTGGTACCACACTGAAACAGTCGACTAAACCTGGTCTCGATCAATATTTTAGGGGATAACGCATGTTAGGTCTAGTTTAGGTGTGGGATTTCCTCTCATCAGGCTCATACTTTCGCATATTTCTCATAGTTGATGTCCAGATACTGGGCTTTTTTTGGCTTGGATCACGTAGTAATGTGGTACCACACTGAAACAGTCGACTAAACCTGGTCACGATCAATATTTTACGGGATCACGCATGCTAGGTCTAGGTTAGGCCTCGGATTTGCCCTCATTAGACTCATACTTTCGCATTCTTCACATACTTGTCGAACAGATCCTGGGTTTTTTTTGGTTGGGGTCGCGTAGTAATGCGGTACCACACTGAAACAGTCGACTAAACCTGGTCTCGATCAATATTTCAGAGGATAACACATGCTAGGTCTACGTTAGGTGTGGGATTTGCTCTCATCAGGCTCATACTTTCGCATATTTATCAATCTTGATGGCCAGATTCTGGGCTTTTTTGGCTTGGATCACGTAGTAATGAGGTACCACAATGAATCAGGCGATTAAAGCTGGTCACGATCAATATTTTAGAGGATAACGCATGTTACGTCTAGGTTAGGTCTGGGATTTGCACTCATCAGGATCATACTTTCGCATATTTCTCATACTTGATGGCCAGATTCTGAGCTCTTTTCTGGTTTGTATCACGTAGTAATGTGGTACCACACTGAAACAGTCAATTAAACCTGGTTTCCGTCAATATTTTAGAAGATAACGCATGTTAGGTCTAGGTTAGGTCTGGGATTTGCTCTCATCAGGCTCATACTTTCGCATATTTCTCATACTTGATGGCCAGATTCTGGGCTTTTTTCTGGTTTGGATCACGTAGAAATGTGGTACCACACTGAAACAGTCTATTAAACCTGGTTTCGATCAATATTTTAGGGGATAACGCATGTTATGTCTCGGTTAGGTCTGGGATTTGCTCTCATCAGGCTCATACTTTCGCATATTTCTCATACTTGATGGCCAGATTCTGGGCTTTTTCCGGTTTGGATCACGTAGTAATGTGGTACCACACTGAAACAGTCGACTAAACCTGGTCTCGATCAATATTTCAGAGGATAACACATGCAAGGTCTACGTTAGGTGTGGGATTTGCTCTCATCAGGCTCATACTTTCGCATCTTTCGAATACTTGATGGCCAGATTCTGGGCTTTTTTTGGCTTGGATCACGTAGTAATGTGGTACCACACTGAAACAGTCGACTAAACCTGGTCTCGATCAATATTTTAGGGGATAACGCATGTTAGGTCTAGTTTAGGTGTGGGATTTCCTCTCATCAGGCTCATACTTTCGCATATTTCTCATAGTTGATGTCCAGATACTGGGCTTTTTTTGGCTTGGATCACGTAGTAATGTGGTACCACACTGAAACAGTCGACTAAACCTGGTCACGATCAATATTTTACGGGATCACGCATGCTAGGTCTAGGTTAGGCCTCGGATTTGCCCTCATTAGACTCATACTTTCGCATTCTTCACATACTTGTCGAACAGATCCTGGGTTTTTTTTGGTTGGGGTCGCGTAGTAATGCGGTACCACACTGAAACAGTCGACTAAACCTGGTCTCGATCAATATTTCAGAGGATAACACATGCTAGGTCTACGTTAGGTGTGGGATTTGCTCTCATCAGGCTCATACTTTCGCATATTTATCAATCTTGATGGCCAGATTCTGGGCTTTTTTGGCTTGGATCACGTAGTAATGAGGTACCACAATGAATCAGGCGATTAAAGCTGGTCACGATCAATATTTTAGAGGATAACGCATGTTACGTCTAGGTTAGGTCTGGGATTTGCACTCATCAGGATCATACTTTCGCATATTTCTCATACTTGATGGCCAGATTCTGAGCTCTTTTCTGGTTTGTATCACGTAGTAATGTGGTACCACACTGAAACAGTCAATTAAACCTGGTTTCCGTCAATATTTTAGAAGATAACGCATGTTAGGTCTAGGTTAGGTCTGGGATTTGCTCTCATCAGGCTCATACTTTCGCATATTTCTCATACTTGATGGCCAGATTCTGGGCTTTTTTCTGGTTTGGATCACGTAGAAATGTGGTACCACACTGAAACAGTCTATTAAACCTGGTTTCGATCAATATTTTAGAGGATAACGCATGTTAGGTCTAGGTTAGGTGTGGGATTTGCACTCGTCAGGCTCATACTTTCGCATATTTCTGATACTTGATGGCCAGATTCTGGGCTTTTTCCGGTTTGGGTCACGTAGTAATGTGGTACCACACTGAAACAGTCGACTAAACCTGGTCTCGATCAATATTTCAGAGGATAACACATGCTAGGTCTACGTTAGGTGTGGGATTTGCTCTCATCAGGCTCATACTTTCGCATATTTCTCATACTTGATGGCCAGATTCTGGGCTTTTTTTGGCTTGGATCACGTAGTAATGTGGTACGACACTGAAACAGTCGACTAAACCTGGTCTCGATCAATATTTTAGGGGATAACGCATGTTAGGTCTAGTTTAGGTGTGGGTTTTGCTCTCAACAGGCTCATACTTTCGCATATTTCTCATACTTGATGTCCAGATACTGGGCTTTTTTTGGCTTGGATCACGTAGTAATGTGGTACCACACTGAAACAGTCGACTAAACCTGGTCACGATCAATATTTTACGGGATAACGCATGTTAGGTCTAGTTTAGGTCTGGGATTTGGTCTCATCAGGCTCATATTTTCGCATATTTCTCATACTTGATGGCCAGCTTCTGGGCTTTTTCCGGTTTGGATCACGTAGTAATGTGGTGCGGCACTGAAACAGTCGACTAATCCTGGTCTCGATCGATATTTCAGAGGATAACGCATGCTAGGTCTACGTAAGGTGTGGGATTTGCTCTCATCAGGCTCATACTTTCGCATATTTCTCATACTTGATGGCCAGATTCTGGGCTTTTTTTGGCTTGGATCACGTAGTAATGTAGTACGGCACTGAAACAGTCGACTAATCCTGGTCTCGATCAATATTTCAGAGGATAACGCATGCTAGGTCTACGTTAGGTGTGGGATTTGCTCTCATCAGGCTCATACTTTCGCATATTTCTCACACTTGATAGCCAGATTCTGGGCATTTTTTGGCATGGATCACGTAGTAATGTGGTACCACACTGAAACAGTCTATTAAACCTGGTTTCCATCAATATTTTAGAGGATAACGCATGTTAGGTCTAGGTTAGGTCTGGGATTTGCTCTCTTCACGCTCATACTTTCGCATATTTCTCATACTTGTTGGCCAGATCCCGGGCTTTTCCGGGTTTGGATTACATAGTAACGTGGTACCACACTGAAACAGTCGATTAAACCAGGTTTCGATCAATATTTTAGATGATAACGCATGTTAGGTCTAGGTTAGGCCTCGGATTTGCCCTCATTAGACTCATACTTTCGCATTCTTCACATACTTGTCGAACAGATCCTGGGTTTTTTTTGGTTGGGATCACGTAGTAATGCGGCACCACACTGAAACAGTCGACTAAACCTGGTCTCGATCAATATTTCAGAGGATAACACATGCTAGGTCTACGTTAGGTCTGGGATTTGCACTCATCAGGCTCATACTTTCGCATATTTCTCATACTTGATGGCCAGATTCTGGGCTTTTTTTGGCTTGGATCACGTAGTAATGAGGTACCACAATGAATCAGTCGACTAAACCTGGTCTCGATCAATATTTCAGAGGATAACACATGCAAGGTCTACGTTAGGTGTGGGATTTGCTCTCATCAGGCTCATACTTTCGCACCTTTCGAATACTTGATGGCCAGATTCTGGGCTTTTTTTGGCTTGGATCACGTAGTAATGTGGTACCACACTGAAACAGTCGACTAAACCTGGTCTCGATCAATATTTTAGGGGATAACGCATGTTAGGTCTTGTTTAGGTGTGGGATTTCCTCTCATCAGGCTCATACTTTCGCATATTTCTCATAGTTGATGTCCAGATACTGGGCTTTTTTTGGCTTGGATCACGTAGTAATGTGGTACCACACTGAAACAGTCGACTAAACCTGGTCACGATCAATATTTTACGGGATAACGCATGCTAGGTCTAGGTTAGGCCTCGGATTTGCCCTCATTAGACTCATACTTTCGCATTCTTCATATACTTGTCGAACAGATCCTGGGTTTTTTTTGGTTGGGGTCACGTAGTAATGCGGTACCACACTGAAACAGTCGACTAAACCTGGTCTCGATCAATATTTCAGAGGATAACACATGCTAGGTCTACGTTAGGTGTGGGATTTGCTCTCATCAGGCTCATACTTTCGCATATTTATCAATCTTGATGGCCAGATTCTGGGCTTTTTTTGGCTTGGATCACGTAGTAATGAGGTACCACAATGAATCAGGCGATTAAAGCTGGTCACGATCAATATTTTAGAGGATAACGCATGTTACGTCTAGTTTAGGTCTGGGATTTGGTCTCATCAGGCTCATATTTTCGCATATTTCTCATACTTGATGGCCAGCTTCTGGGCTTTTTCCGGTTTGGGTCACGTAGTAATGTGGTACCACACTGAAACAGTCGACTAAACCTGGTCTCGATCAATATTTCAGAGGATAACACATGCTAGGTCTACGTTAGGTGTGGGATTTGCTCTCATCAGGCTCATACTTTCGCATATTTCTCATACTTGATGGCCAGATTCTGGGCTTTTTTTGGCTTGGATCACGTAGTAATGTGGTACGACACTGAAACAGTCGACTAAACCTGGTCTCGATCAATATTTTAGGGGATAACGCATGTTAGGTCTAGTTTAGGTGTGGGTTTTGCTCTCAACAGGCTCATACTTTCGCATATTTCTCATACTTGATGTCCAGATACTGGGCTTTTTTTGGCTTGGATCACGTAGTAATGTGGTACCACACTGAAACAGTCGACTAAACCTGGTCACGATCAATATTTTACGGGATAACGCATGTTAGGTCTAGTTTAGGTCTGGGATTTGGTCTCATCAGGCTCATATTTTCGCATATTTCTCATACTTGATGGCCAGCTTCTGGGCTTTTTCCGGTTTGGATCACGTAGTAATGTGGTGCGGCACTGAAACAGTCGACTAATCCTGGTCTCGATCAATATTTCAGAGGATAACGCATGCTAGGTCTACGTAAGGTGTGGGATTTGCTCTCATCAGGCTCATACTTTCGCATATTTCTCACACTTGATAGCCAGATTCTGGGCATTTTTTGGCATGGATCACGTAGTAATGTGGTACCACACTGAAACAGTCTATTAAACCTGGTTTCCATCAATATTTTAGAGGATAACGAATGTTAGGTCTAGGTTAGGTCTGGGATTTGCTCTCATCACGCTCATACTTTCGCATATTTCTCATACTTGTTGGCCAGATCCCGGGCTTTTCCGGGTTTGGATTACATAGTAACGTGGTACCACACTGAAACAGTCGATTAAACCAGGTTTCGATCAATATTTTAGATGATAACGCATGTTAGGTCTAGGTTAGGCCTCGGATTTGCCCTCATTAGACTCATACTTTCGCATTCTTCACATACTTGTCGAACAGATCCTGGGTTTTTTTTGGTTGGGATCACGTAGTAATGCGGCACCACACTGAAACAGTCGACTAAACCTGGTCTCAATCAATATTTCAGAGGATAACACATGCTAGGTCTACGTTAGGTCTGGGATTTGCACTCATCAGGCTCATACTTTCGCATATTTCTCATACTTGATGGCCAGATTCTGGGCTTTTTTCTGGTTTGGATCACGTAGTAATGTGGTACCACACTGAAACAGTCAATTAAACCTGGTTTCCATCAATATTCTAGAGGATAACGCATGTTAGGTCTAGGCTAGTTCTGGGATTTGCTCTCATCAGGCTCATACTTTCGCACATTTCTCATACTTGATGGCCAGATCCCGGGCTTTTTTTTGGTTTGGATCACGTAGTAATGTGGTACCACACTGAAACAGTCGACCAAACCTGGTCTCGATCATTATTTCAGAGGATAACATATGCTAGGTCTACGTGAGGTGTGGGATTTGCTCTCATCAGTCTCATACTTTCGCATATTTCTCATACTTGATGGCCAGATTCTGGGCTTTTTTTGGCTTGGATCACGTAGTAATGTGGTACCACACTGAAACAGTCTATTAAACCTGGTTTCGATCAATATTTTAGAGGATAACGCATGTTAGGTCTAGGTTAGGTCTGGGATTTGCTCTCATCACGCTCATACTTTCGCATATTTCTCATACTTGTTGGCCAGATCCTGGGCTTTTTATGGATTCGATCACGTAGTAAAGTGGTACCACACTGAGACAGTCGACTAAACCTGGTCTCGATCAATATTTCGGAGGATAACGGATGTTAGGTCTAGGTTAGGCCTGGGATTTGCCCTCTTCAGTCTCATACTTTCGCATTCTTCACACACTTCTTGAACAGATCCTGGGTTATTTCTGGTTTGGATCACACAGTAATGTGGTACCACACTGAAACAGTCGACTAAACCTGGTCTCGATCAATATTTTAGGGGATAACGCATGTTAGGTCTAGTTTATGTGTGGGATTTGCTCTCATCAGGCTCATACTTTCGCATATTTCCCATACTTGATGGCCAGATTCTGGGCTTTTTCCGGTTTGGATCACGTAGTAATGTGGTACCACACTGAAACAGTCGACTAAATCTGGTCTCGATCAATATTTCAGAGGATAACACATGCTAGGTCTACGTTAGGTGTGGGATTTGCTCTCATCAGGCTCATTCTTTCGCATATTTCTCATACTTGATGGCCAGATTCTGGGCTTTTTTTGGCTTGGATCACGTAGTAATGAGGTACCACAATGAATCAGTCGATTGAAGCTGGTCGCGATGAATATTTTAGGGGATGACGCATGTTACGTCTAGGTTAGCTCTGGGATTTGCACTCATCAGGCTCATACTTTCGCAAATTTCTCATACCTGATGGCCAGATTCTGGGCTTTTTTCTGGTTTGGATCACGTAGTAATGTGGTAACACACTGAAACAGTCAATTAAACCTGGTTTCCATCAATATTCTAGAGGATAACGCATGTTAGGTCTAGGTTAGTTCTGGGATTTGCTCTCATCAGGCTCATACTTTCGCACATTTCTCATACTTGATGGCCAGATCCTGGGTTATTTCAGGTTTGGATCACACAGTAATGTGGTACCACACTGAAAGAGTCGACTAAACCTGGTCTCGATCAATATTTTAGGGGATAACGCATGGTATGTCTAGGTTAGGTCTGGGATTTGCTCTCATCAGGCGCATACTTTCGCATATTTCTCATACTTGATGGCCAGATTCTGGGCTTTTTCCGGTTTGGATCACGTAGTAATGTGGTACCACACTGAAACAGTCGACTAAACCTGGTCTCGATCAATATTTCAGAGGATAACACATGCTAGGTCTACGTTAGGTGTGGGATTTGCTCTCATCAGGCTCATACTTTCGCATATTTCTCATACTTGATGGCCAGATTCTGGGCTTTTTTTGGCTTAGATCACGTAGTAATGTGGAACCACACTGAAACAGTCGACTAAACCTGGTCTCGATCAATATTTTAGGGGATAACGCATGTTAGGTCTAGTTTAGGTGTGGGATTTCTTCTCATCAGGCTCATACTTTCGCATATTTCTCATACTTGATGGCCAGATTCTGGGCTTTTTTTGGCTTGGATCACGTAGTAATGTGGTACCACACTGAAACAGTCTATTAAACCTGGTTTCGATCAATATTTTAGAGGATAACGCATGTTAGGTCTAGGTTAGGTCTGGGATTTGCTCTCATCACGCTCATACTTTCGCATATTTCTCATACTTGATGGCCAGATTCTGGGCTTTTTTTGGCTTGGATCACGTAGTAATGTGGGACCACACTGAAACAGTCGAGTAAACCTGGTCTCGATCAATATTTCGGAGAATAACGGATGTTAGGTCTAGGTTAGGCCTGGGATTTGCCCACTTCTGTCTCATACTTTCGCATTCTTCACATACTTCTTGAACAGATCCTGGGTTATTTCTGGTTTGGATCACACAGTAATGTGGTACCACACTGAAACAGACGACTAAACCTGGTCTCGATCAATATTTTAGGGGATAACGCATGTTATGTCTAGGTTAGGTCTGGGATTTGCTCTCAACAGGCTCATACTTTCGCATATTTCTCATACTTGATGGCCAGATTCTGGGCTTTTTTTGGCTTGGATCACGTAGTAATGTGGGACCACACTGAAACAGTCGACTAAACCTGGTCTCGATCAATATTTTAGGGGATAACGCATGTTAGGTCTAGTTTAGGTGTGGGATTTCTTCTCATCAGGCTCATACTTTCGCATATTTCTCATACTTGATGGCCAGATTCTGGGCTTTTTTTGGCTTGGATCACGTAGTAATGTGGTACCACACTGAAACAATATATTAAACCTGGTTTCGATCAATATTTTAGAAGATAACGCATGTTAGGTCTAGGTTAGGTCTGGGATTTGCTCTCATCACGCTCATACTTTCGCATATTTCTCATACTTGTTGGCCAGATTCTGGGCTTTTTATGGATTCGATCACGTAGTAAAGTGGTACCACACTGAAACAGTCGACTAAACCTGGTCTCGATCAATATTTCAGAGGATAACACATGCTAGGTCTACGTTAGGTGTGGGATATGCTCTCATCAGGCTCATACTTTCGCATATTTCTCATACTTGATGGCCAGATTCTGGGCTTTTTTTGGCTTGGATCACGTAGTAATGTGGTACCACACTGAAACAGTCGACTGAACCTGGTCACGATCGATATTTGACGGGATAACGCATGTTAGGTCTAGTTTAGGTCGGGGATTTGCTCTCATCAGGCTCATACTTTCGCATATTTCTCATACTTGATGGCCAGATTCTGGGCTTGTTTTGGCTTGGATCACGGAGAAATGTGGTACCACACTGAAACAGTCGACTAAACCTGGTCTCGATCAATATTTCAGAGGATAACGCATGCTAGGCCTACGTTAGGTGTGGGATTTGCTCTCATCAGGCTCATACTTTCGCATATTTCTTATACTTGTTGGCTAGATCCTGGGCTTTTTCTGGTTTGGATCACGTAGTAATGTGGTACCACAATGAATCAGTCGATTAAAGCTGGTGACGATCAATATTTTAGGGGATAACGCATGTTACGTCTAGGTTAGGTCTGGGATTTGCTCTCATCAGGCTCATACTTTCGCATATTTCTCATACTTGATGGCCTGATTCTGGGCTTTTTTTTGGGTTGGATCACGTAGTAATGTGGTACCACACTGAAACAGTCGACTAAACCTGGTCTCGATCAATACTTCAGAGGATAACACATGCTAGGTCTACGTTAGGTCTGGGATGTGCTCTCATCAGTCTCATACTTTCGCAGATTTCTCATACTTGATGGCCAGATTCCGGGCTTTTTTTGGCTTGGATCACGTAGTAATGTGGTACCACACTGAAACAGTCTATTAAACCTGGTTTCGATCAATATTTTAGAGGATAACGCATGTTAGGTCTAGGTTAGGTCTGGGATTTGCGCTCATCAGGCTCATACTTTCGCATATTTCTCATACTTCATGGCCAGATTCTGGGCTTTTCTCTGGTTTGGATCACGTAGTAATGTGGTACCACACTGAAACAGTCAATTAAACCTGGTTTCCATATATATTTTAGAGGATAACGCATGTTAGGTCTAGGTTAGTTCTGGGATTTGCCCTCATCAGGCTCATACTTTCGCACATTTCTCATGCTTGATGGCCAGATTCCGGGCTTTTTTTTGGTTTGGATCACGTAGTAAAATGGTACCACACTGAAACAGTCGACTTGACCTGGTCTCGATCAATATTTTAGGGGATAACGCATGTTAGGTCTAGGTTAGGTCTGGGATTTGCTCTCATGAGGCTCATACTTTCGCATATTTCTCATACTTGATGGCCAGATTCTGGGCTTTTTCCGGTTTGGATCACGTAGTAATGTGGTACCACATAGAAACAGTCGACTAAACCTGGTCTCGATCAATATTTCAGAGGATAACACATGCTAGGTCCACGTTAGGTGTGGGATTTGCTCTCATCGGCTCATACTTTCGCATATTTCTCATACTTGTTGGCTAGATCCTGGGCTTTTTCTGGTTTGTATCACGTACTAATGTGGTACCACACTGAAACAAATGACTAAACCTGGTCACGATCGATATTTTACGGGATAACGCATGTTAGGTCTAGTTTAGGTCTGGGATTTGCTCTCGTCAGGCTCATACTTTCGCATATTTCTCATACTTGATGGCCAGATTCAGGGCGTTTTCCGGTTTGGATCACGTAGTAATGTGGTACGGCACTGAAACAGTCGACTAATCCTGGTCTCGATCAATATTTCAGAGGATAACACATGCTAGGTCTACGTTAGGTGTGGGATTTGCTCTCCTCAGGCTCATACTTTCGCATATTTCTCATACTTGATGGCCAGATTCTGGGCTTTTCTTGGCTTGGATCACGTAGTAGTGTGGTACCACACTGAAAGAGTCGACTAAACGTGGTCTCGATCAATATTTTGGATGATAACGCATGTTAGGTCTGGGTTAGGTGTGGGATTTGCTCTCATCGGCTCATACTTTCGCATATTTCTCATACTTGATGGCCAGATTCTGGGCTTTTTTTGGCTTGGATCACGTAGTAGTGTGGTACCACACCGAAACAGTCGACTAAACCTGGTCACGATCAATATTTTACGGGATAACTCATGTTAGGTCTAGGTTAGTTCTGGGATTTGCCCTCATCAGGCTCATACTTTCGCACATTTCTCTTACTTGATGGCCAGATTCCGGGCTTTTTTTTGGTTTGGATCACGTAGTAATATGGTACCACACTGAAACAGTCGACTAAACCTGGTCTCGATCAATATTTCTGAGGATAACACATGCTAGGTCTACGTTAGGTGTGGGATGTGCTCTCATCAGTCTCATACTTTCGCATATTTCTCATACTTGATGGCCAGATTCCGGGCTTTTTTTGGCTTGGATCACGTAGTAATGTGGTACCACACTGAAACAGTCTATTAAACCTGGTTTCGATCAATATTTTAGAGGATAACGCATGTTAGGTCTAGGTTAGGTCTGGGATTTGCTCTCATCACGCTCATACTTTCGCATATTTCTCATACTTGTTGGCCAGATCCTGGGCTTTTTATGGATTGGATCACGTAGTAATGTGGTACCACACTGAAACAGTCGAGTAAACCTGGTCTCGATCAATATTTCAGAGGATAACGCCTGTTAGGTCTAGGTTAGGCCTGGGATTTGCCCTCTTCAGTCTCATACTTTCGCATTCTTCACATACTTCTCGAACAGATCCTGGGTTATTTCTGGTTTGGATCACACAGTAATGTGGTACCACACTGAAACAGACGACTAGACCTGGTCTCGATCAATATTTTAGGGGATAACGCATGTTAGGTCTAGTTTAGGTCTGGGATTTGCTCTCATCAGGCTCATACTTTCGCATATTTCTCATACTTGATGTCCAGATACTGGGCTTTTTTTGGCTTGGATCACGTAGTAATGTGGTACCACACTGAAACAGTCGACTAAACCTGGTTTCGATCAATATTTTAGATGATAAAGCATGTTAGGTCAAGGTTAGGTGTGGGATTTGCTCTCATCGGCTCATACTTTCGCATATTTCTCATACTTGATGACCAGATTCTGGGCTTTTTTTGGCTTGGATCACGTAGTAGTGTGGTACCACACTGAAACAGTCGACTAAACCTGGTCACGATCAATATTTTACGGGATAACTCATGTTAGGTCTAGGTTAGTTCTGGGATTTGCCCTCATCAGGCTCATACTTTCGCACATTTCTCATACTTGATGGCCAGATTCCGGGCTTTTTTTTGGTTTGGATCACGTAGTAATATGGTACGACACTGAAGCAGTCGACTAAACCTGGTCTCGATCAATATTTCAGAGGATAACGCATGCTAGGTGTACGTTAGGTGTGGGATTTGCTCTCATCAGGCTCATACTTTCGCATTCTTCACATACTTGTTGAACAGATCCTGGGTTTTTTTTGGTTGGGGTCACGTAGTAATGCGGAACCGCACTGAAACAGTCTATTAAACCTGGTTTCGATCAATATTTTAGATGATAACGCATGTTAGGTCAAGGTTAGGTGTGGGATTTGCTCTCATCGGCTCATACTTTCGCATATTTCTCATACTTGATGACCAGATTCTGGGCTTTTTTTGGCTTGGATCACGTAGTAATGTGGTGCCACAATGAATCAGTCGATTAAAGCTGGTGACGATCAATATTTTAGGGGATAACGCATGTTGCGTGTAGGTTAGGTCTGGGATTTGCTCTCATCAGGCTCATACTTTCGCATATTTCTCATACTTTGATGGCCTGATTCTGGGCTTTTTTCTGGTTTGGATCACGTAGTAATGTGGTACCACACTAAACAGTCAATTAAACCTGGTTTCCATCAATATTTTAGAGGATAACGCATGTTAGGTCTAGGTTAGTTCTGGGATTTGCTCTCATCAGGCTCATACTTTCGCATATCTCTCATACTTGATGGTCAGATTCTGGGCTTTTTCCGGTTTGGATCACGTAGTAATGTGGTACGACACTGAAGCAGTCGACTAAACCTGGTCTCGATCAATATTTTAGAGGATAACGCATGTTAGGTCTAGGTTAGGTCTGGGATTTGCTCTCATCACGCTCATACTTCCGCATATTTCTCATACTTGATGTCCAGATTCTGGGCTTTTTCCTGTTTGGATCACGTAGTAATGTGGTACGACACTGAAGCATTCTATTAAACCTGGTTTCGATCAACATTTTAGAGGATAACGCATGTTAGGTCTAGGTTAGGTCTGAGATTTGCTCTCATCAGGCTCATACTTTCGCATATTTCTCATACTTGATGGCCAGATTCTGGGCTTTTTCTGGATTGGATCACGTAGTAATGTGGTACGACACTGAAGCAGTCGACTAAACCAGGTCTCGATCAATATTTCAGAGGATAACGCATGCTAGGTCTACGTTAGGTGTGGGATTTGCTCTCATCAGGCTCATTCTTTCGCATTCTTCACATACTTGTTGAACAGATCCTGGGTTTTTTTTGGTTGGGGTCACGTAGTAATGCGGAACCACACTGATACAGTCTATTAAACCTGGTTTCGATCAATATTTCAGAGGATAACACATGCTAGGTCTACGTTAGGTGTGGGATTTGCTCTCATCAGGCTCATACTTTCGCATATTTCTCATACTTGATGGCCAGATTCTGGGCTTTATTTGGCTTGGATCACGTAGTAATGTGGTACCACACTGAAACAGTCTATTAAACCTGGTTTCCATCAATATTTTAGAGGATAACGCATGTTAGGTCTAGGTTAGATCTGGGATTTGCTCTCATCAGGCTCATACTTGCGCATATTTCTCATAGTTGTTGGCCAGATCCTGGGCTTTTTCTGGATTGGATCACGTAGTAATGTGGTACCACACTGAAACAGTCGACTCAACCAGGTCTCGATCTATATCTCAGAGGATAACGCATGTTGGGATGGGTTAGGCCTGGGATTTGCCCTCTTCAGTCTCATACTTTCGCATTCTTCACATACTTCTTGAACAGATCCTGGGTTATTTCTGGTTTGGATCACGTAGTAATGTGGTACCACACTGAAACAGTCGACTAAACCTGGTCTCGATCAATATTTTAGGGGATAGCGCATGTTAGGTCTAGTTTAGGTGTGGGATTTGCTCTCATCAGGCTCATACTTTCGCATATTTCTCATACTTGATGTCCAGATTCTGGGCTTTTTCCTGTTTGGATCACGTAGTAATGTGGTACGACACTGAAACATTCTATTAAACCTGGTTTCGATCAACATTTTAGAGGATAACGCATGTTAGGTCTAGGTTAGGTCTGAGATTTGCTCTCATCAGGCTCATACTTTCGCATATTTCTCATACTTGATGGCCAGATTCTGGGCTTTTTTTGGTTTGGTTCACGTAGTAATGCGGTACCACATTGAAACTGTCCATTAAACCTGGTTTCGATCAATATTTTAGAGGATAACGCATGTTAGGTCTAGGTTAGGCCTGGGATTAGCCCTCATCAGGGTCATACTTTCACATTTTTCGCATACTTGTTGGCCAGATCCCGGGCTTTTTCAGGTTTGGATCACATAGTAATGTGGTACCACACTGAAACAGTCGATTAAACCAGGTTTCGATCAATATTTTAGATGATAACGCATGTTAGGTCTAGGTTAGGCGTCGGATTCGCCTTCATCAGACTCATACTTTCGCATTCTTCACATACTTGTCGAACAGATCCTGGGTTTTTTTTGGTTGGGGTCACGTAGTAATGCGGCACCACACTGAAACAGTCGACTAAACCTGGTCTCGATCAATATTTCAGAGGATAACACATGCTAGGTCTACGTTAGGTGTGGGATTTGCTCTCATCAGGCTCATACTTTCGCATATTTATCAATCTTGATGGACAGATTCTGGGCTTTTTTTGGCTTGGATCACGTAGTAATGAGGTACCACAATCAATCAGTCGATTAAAGCTGGTCACGATCAATATTTTAGGGGATGACGCATGTTACGTCTAGGTTAGGTCTGGGATTTGCACTCATCAGGCTCATACTTTCGCATATTTCTCATACTTGATGTCCAGATTCTGGGCTTTTTCCTGTTTGGATCACGTAGTAATGTGGTACGACACTGAAACATTCTATTAAACCTGGTTTCGATCAACATTTTAGAGGATAACGCATGTTAGGCCTAGGTTAGGTCTGAGATTTGCTCTCATCAGGCTCATACTTTCGCATATTTCTCATACTTTGATGGCCTGATTCTCGGCTTTTTTTTGGTTTGGATCACGTAGTAATGTGGTACCACACTGAAACAGTCGACTAAACCTGGTCTCGAACAATATTTCAGAGGATAACACATGCTAGGTCTACGTTAGGTGTGGGATTTGCTCTCATCAGGCTCATACTTTCGCATATTTATCTATCTTGATGGCCAGATTCTGGGCTTTGTTTGGCTTGGATCACGTAGTAATGAGGTACCACAATGAATCAGTCGATTAAAGCTGGTCACGATCAATATTTTAGGGGATAACGCATGTTACGTCTAGGTTAGGTCTGGGATTTGCACTCATCAGGATCATACTTTCGCATATTTCTCATACTTGATGGCCAGATTCTGGGCTTTTTTTGGCTTAGATCACGTAGTAATGTGGTACCACACTGAAACAATATATTAAACCTGGTTTCGATCAATATTTTAGAAGATAACGCATGTTAGGTCTAGGTTAGGTCTGGGATTTGCTCTCATCAGGCTCATACTTTCGCATATTTCTCATACTTCATGGCCAGATTCTGGGCTTTTTTCTGGTTTGGATCACGTAGTAATGTGGTACCACACTGAAACAGTCAATTAAACCTGGTTTCCATCAATATTTTAGAGGATAACGCATGTTAGGTCTAGGTTAGTTCTGGGATTTGCTCTCATCAGGCTCATACTTTCGCATATTTCTCATACTTGATGGCCAGATTCTGGGCTTTTTCCGGTTTGGATCACGTAGTAATGTGGTACGACACTGAAGCAGTCGACTAAACCTGGTCTCGATCAATATTTTAGAGGATAACGCATGTTAGGTCTAGGTTAGGTCTGGGATTTGCTCTCATCACGCTCATACTTCGGCATATTTCTCATACTTGATGTCCAGATTCTGGGCTTTTTCCTGTTTGGATCACGTAGTAATGTGGTACGACACTGAAGCAGTCGACTAAACCTGGTCTCGATCAATATTTTAGAGGATAACGCATGTTAGGTCTAGGTTAGGTCTGAGATTTGCTCTCATCAGGCTCATACTTTCGCATATTTCTCATACTTGATGGCCAGATTCTGGGCTTTTTCTGGATTGGATCACGTAGTAATGTGGTACGACACTGAAGCAGTCGACTAAACCAGGTCTCGATCAATATTTCAGAGGATAACGCATGCTAGGTCTACGTTAGGTGTGGGATTTGCTCTCATCAGGCTCATTCTTTCGCATTCTTCACATACTTGTTGAACAGATCCTGGGTTTTTTTTGGTTGGGGTCACGTAGTAATGCGGAACCACACTGATACAGTCTATTAAACCTGGTTTCGATCAATATTTCAGAGGATAACACATGCTAGGTCTACGTTAGGTGTGGGATTTGCTCTCATCAGGCTCATACTTTCGCATATTTCTCATACTTGATGGCCAGATTCTGGGCTTTATTTGGCTTGGATCACGTAGTAATGTGGTACCACACTGAAACAATATATTAAACCTGGTTTCGATCAATATTTTAGAAGATAACGCATGTTAGGTCTAGGTTAGGTCTGGGATTTGCTCTCATCAGGCTCATACTTTCGCATATTTCTCATACTTCATGGCCAGATTCTGGGCTTTTTTCTGGTTTGGATCACGTAGTAATGTGGTACGACACTGAAACAGTCAATTAAACCTGGTTTCCATCAATATTTTAGAGGATAACGCATGTTAGGTCTAGGTTAGGTCTGAGATTTGCTCTCATCAGGCTCATACTTTCGCATATTTCTCATACTTGATGGCCAGATTCTGGGCTTTTTTTGGTTTGGATCACGTAGTAATGCGGTACCACATTGAAACTGTCCATTAAACCTGGTTTCGATCAATATTTTAGAGGATAACGCATGTTAGGTCTAGGTTAGGCCTGGGATTAGCCCTCATCAGGGTCATACTTTCACATTTTTCGCATACTTGTTGGCCAGATCCCGGGCTTTTTCAGGTTTGGATCACATAGTAATGTGGTACCACACTGAAACAGTCGATTAAACCAGGTTTCGATCAATATTTTAGATGATAACGCATGTTAGGTCTAGGTTAGGCGTCGGATTCGCCTTCATCAGACTCATACTTTCGCATTCTTCACATACTTGTCGAACAGATCCTGGGTTTTTTTTGGTTGGGGTCACGTAGTAATGCGGCACCACACTGAAACAGTCGACTAAACCTGGTCTCGATCAATATTTCAGAGGATAACACATGCTAGGTCTACGTTAGGTGTGGGATTTGCTCTCATCAGGCTCATACTTTCGCATATTTATCAATCTTGATGGACAGATTCTGGGCTTTTTTTGGCTTGGATCACGTAGTAATGAGGTACCACAATCAATCAGTCGATTAAAGCTGGTCACGATCAATATTTTAGGGGATGACGCATGTTACGTCTAGGTTAGGTCTGGGATTTGCACTCATCAGGCTCATACTTTCGCATATTTCTCATACTTGATGTCCAGATTCTGGGCTTTTTCCTGTTTGGATCACGTAGTAATGTGGTACGACACTGAAACATTCTATTAAACCTGGTTTCGATCAACATTTTAGAGGATAACGCATGTTAGGCCTAGGTTAGGTCTGAGATTTGCTCTCATCAGGCTCATACTTTCGCATATTTCTCATACTTTGATGGCCTGATTCTCGGCTTTTTTTTGGTTTGGATCACGTAGTAATGTGGTACCACACTGAAACAGTCGACTAAACCTGGTCTCGAACAATATTTCAGAGGATAACACATGCTAGGTCTACGTTAGGTGTGGGATTTGCTCTCATCAGGCTCATACTTTCGCATATTTATCTATCTTGATGGCCAGATTCTGGGCTTTTTTTGGCTTGGATCACGTAGTAATGAGGTACCACAATGAATCAGTCGATTAAAGCTGGTCACGATCAATATTTTAGGGGATAACGCATGTTACGTCTAGGTTAGGTCTGGGATTTGCTCTCATCAGGCTCATACTTTCGCATATTTCTCATACTTGATGGCCAGATTCTGGGCTTTTTTTGGCTTAGATCACGTAGTAATGTGGTACCACACTGAAACAATATATTAAACCTGGTTTCGATCAATATTTTAGAAGATAACGCATGTTAGGTCTAGGTTAGGTCTGGGATTTGCTCTCATCAGGCTCATACTTTCGCATATTTCTCATACTTCATGGCCAGATTCTGGGCTTTTTTCTGGTTTGGATCACGTAGTAATGTGGTACCACACTGAAACAGTCAATTAAACCTGGTTTCCATCAATATTTTAGAGGATAACGCATGTTAGGTCTAGGTTAGTTCTGGGATTTGCTCTCATCAGGCTCATACTTTCGCATATTTCTCATACTTGATGGCCAGATTCTGGGCTTTTTCCGGTTTGGATCACGTAGTAATGTGGTACGACACTGAAGCAGTCGACTAAACCTGGTCTCGATCAATATTTCAGAGGATAACACATGCTAGGTCTACGTTAGGTGTGGGATTTGCTCCCATCAGGCTCATACTTTCGCATATTTCTCATACTTGATGACCAGATTCTGGGCTTTTTTTGGCTTGGATCAGGTAGTAATGTGGTACCACACTGAAACAGTCTATTAAACCTGGTTTCGATCAATATTTTAGAGGATAACGCATGTTAGGTCTAGGTTAGATCTGGGATTTGCTTTCATCAGGCTCATACTTTCGCATATTTCTCATAGTTGTTGGCCAGATCCTGGGCTTTTTCTGGATTGGATCACGTAGTAATGTGGTACCATACTGATACAGTCGACTAAACCTGGTCTCGATCAATATCTCAGAGGATAACGCATGTTAGGTCTAGGTTAGGCCTGGGATTTGCCCTCTTCAGTCTCATACTTTCGCATTCTTCACATACTTCCTGAACAGATCCTGGGTTATTTCTGGCTTGGATCACGTAGTAATGTGGTACCACACTGAAACAGTCGACTAAACCTGGTCTCGATCAATATTTTAGGGGATAACTCATGTTAGGTCTAGTTTAGGTGTGGGATTTGCTCTCATCAGGCTCATACTTTCGCATATTTCTCATACTTGATGGCCAGATTCTGGGCTTTTTTTGGTTTGGATCACGTAGTAATGCGGCACCACATTGAAACTGTCCATTAAACCTGGTTTCGATCAATATTTTAGAGGATAACGCATGTTAGGTCTAGGTTAGGCCTGGGATTTGCCCTCATCAGGGACATACTTTCACATTTTTCGCATACTTGTTGGCCAGATCCCGGGCTTTTTCAGGTTTGGATCACATAGTAATGTGGTACCACACTGAAACAGTCGATTAAACCAGGTTTCGATCAATATTTTAGATGATAACGCATGTTAGGTCTAGTTTAGGTGTGGGATTTGCTCTCATCAGGCTCATACTTTCGCATATTTCTCATACTTGATGTCCGGATACTGGGCTTTTTTTGGCTTGGATCACGTAGTAATGTGGTACCACACTGAAACAGTCGACTAAACCTGGTCTCGGTCAATATTTTAGAGGATAACGCATGTTAGGTCTAGGTTAGGTGTGGGTTTTGCTCTCATCGGCTCATACTTTCGCATATTTCTCATACTTGTTGGCTAGATCCTGGGCTTTTTCTGGTTTGGATCACGTACTAATGTGGTACCACACTGAAGCAGTCGACTAAACCTGGTCACGATCGATATTTTACGGGATAACGCATGTTAGGTCTAGTTTAGGTCTGGGATTTGCTCTCATCAGGCTCATACTTTCGCATATTTCTCATACTTGATGGCCAGATTCTGGGCTTGTTTTGGCTTGGATCGCGGAGAAATGTGGTACCACACTGAAACAGTCTATTAAACCTGGTTACGATCAATATTTTAGAGGATAACGCATGTTAGGTCTAGGTTAGGTGTGGGATTTGCTCACATCGGCTCATACTTCCGCATATTGCTCATTGTTAAAATAGGTACGAGTATGTGCAAAGGTTGTGAAAAGACCTTGTCTCGTACCCTTTAACGAAGTTTGGTCCGGATCACGAGGGATTGGGAATATGGGGGAAAGTGAATGTACAGTTTATAATTATCTTTCGCCTAGTCCAATGGGCTGGCCGTTTATTAATAAGGAAAATTCAAAATTAAATAAACGTAAAAAAGGAAATTAACGAAAAAATTAACTTTATATTTATGATTTTTTAAAATTGCAGGAAAAAAGCCCGAGCTGATGGCTCGGGAAAAAAAACCTGCACCGCCGTCGGCGCCTACGGCTCTCGTCTCGGTCTTCTGTAATCAAAAGAAATACCGAAATCCGGCGGTTAATACCTGACAACGCTCGGTGCGTTGTCTGACTCGCTTTAATCCACACGCTCCTTCTTCCGTTTACGGTGAATAGGAGCGGGATTCTTACACAGCGATACACAACTGTGTTAGTGGACTGTATTATTATTTCAACGTTTCAGATTTTGGAAACGTTGAATTGCAGATGGGGAAGACGAGATTCTAATCTCGATCTTCCCACTGCTGCAAGCTTGGTTTTTGCAGGAGAGGACAACAAGTGGAGGTTGTAGGGCTCCAAAGGTTGTCAACTCCGCGGTCCCTCGCCGTTCCCTGGTCCGTACGGGACCGGTGTGATGCAGAGCCTTAACTGCGCAGAAGCGACTGATTATTAAGGTTCTAACACCACGGTGCCCTTTGAACGTAGTTCTACGTCGAGTGTCCGTACCCACTGACGATCTGGAACCCACGCTCGAGCAGGTCGAAACCAGCCGAGATATTTACCCAGGGAATGCCAAATAAGGCCCCTATCGGGTGTTATCCCAAACTTTTGTTTCGACCCTGGAAAACGACGAACCCAACCCAGGGATTTTGCAACGAAGGCTCCCTATAGGTTGGGGTTCTGAACCGTGCAATAGCCAAGCAGAGAATCAAGAAATTCTCTCGGTTCTCAAACACGACCACTGATTTCAGCAATACGTGTTTGTCCGTCACAACGGTGGCGATAATCAAGCACTGTTTAAGTGCAATCTGATTATATTCAGCCACCGATGGCGGGTTGTGAAAATTACTCAAGTTATCGAGTAAATTTTCCCGTTCCTATGGTTCAGTTACCGCGGAAATCGAGATATTCTCACGAAACCGTAGGGTACGAAATTCGACTGGACGTGATTCTTTCGAATCCGCAGCAGTCTCTGTCTTGTACCGTTTCGGTTAAGTGGATCCACGATCGTATTAGACGAATCTAATTAATCGTATGTATCGATTCCGACAGATTGACGAGGTCGGCTCAGGAGATCCGCACTCGTCGAGAACCAGATAGCAAGTGTTCCCGAGACATACCTGCTTAACCGTGGCCACGAGGGAGGGGAAATTTTCATCTCGTGGCGCTGTCTGGTTTAAGCTGTCTGTCTCTTACTAATTTTGTATCCTCTCTGTAATTTTGGCGTATTAACACGTGTTCTCATGGAACCGTTACTAGGCCGATCGCGTGATTTGTATCGAAAGTAAGTTTGTAGTTTTTCTACACGGTATTGCTCGAAACATATTACGCCGCAGAGAAGGCTCTGGAATGTCGCGTAAACTGAGAATACCGTATAAGAAACTTTCTGCTTTTTCTATCGATCACGCGACGGTTTAACCGACTTTTCAAACAACGAATTAACGCGTTATTTAAACATACCGCCCCCCTTGCACGGTCCGTGCAATAAACAAAGGAGCGGTAATTCGCGGTTTTTTCGACACAGAGAGGATTTTGTTCACTTAATTAACAAAATTAGGTTACTTACTTTGACGATGACGCCTGGTTGCTTGCTTGCTGCTCCTGCAGCAGCTTCAGGGACGCGAGGACCACCTCCGTCAGCGAGCTGTCCTGCCGCTGGCCGCTACTGGGGGTTCTCCGGGCCTCCGCCCTCGCCTTGCGCCGTTGTTCGGCGCGGCGCCAGGACCGTCCTTTTTCTTGGGGCTTCTGGTCCTCCCTGGCGGGCCGTTTCCTGGTCGGGGTCGGCTTTGGCGGGGGCGATTTTGGCTGCGCCGGTTGCTGGACGGCCGGTGTCGCCGCGGTTTTCGTGGCCTTTGACGGCCGGAAATTGCAGGCGACGAGCCGGCCGGCTGGTGTCCACTTTAGGTGGAAGTGACCCCCTTCGGCTGGACACTTATACCGCCGTGTGGTCCACGGCACGTGGGCTGGCACGCGTATCACCTCGGGCCCCATGTGGACATCGTAGGTCGGCAGGTTGCCGATGATGGCGGCGGCTGGCGGTTCGTTATCGGGCACCGCGGCCTCGGCAGTCCTCCTCTCAGGGGCAGATGAGGTCGAGGCCTCTGCCTCGGGGCACTCCGTGTCCTTCTCTCTTCCACTTTTGGGAGCGAATACCTCCCCCAATTGGAGGAGGCGCCCAAACTGGGCTTCCATCTCGGGGTCCATGCGTTCTGACCCCACGACCGTCACCACACTTTCATCGCTTGACATCTTGCTTATTTGATTGATTAGGAACTGAACCGATTCGGTCCGCGGAACCTGCTTTTAAAGCCGTGGATCCCGGGGAATCGGGGAATCGCTCCCTTCCTCAATTCTTGACGGGATGGTAGGGTATGATACCCCTCTGTCCGTATCCCTCAGCTGAGACTTGTAGAACGTGTGAGACAACACCATGGTTGTGTCGATGGTCTTTCTCACTCTACTGTGTCTCTTTGTCTAGCGGAATTCGGGATTTCTTATGTCCCGATAGCGTCGTCGACGTTTGTTGTCGTTACCGACTCTTCCACGGGCAATTTACACAGACGTGTGATAGGACGTGTGTAGGTGGACGTTGCTGTGCGAACTTTAACTACACGCACACGCCTGTCTTTACCCGGGAATGTTTCCTCGATTCTACCCATTTCCCATTGATTTGGGGGGAGAAGAGGGTTTTGCACTAACACCAAATCGTTTGGTTTTAGCTGTGCGTGGGCGGTATGCCACTTATAGCGGTTCTGGAGGTGCGTGAGATAATCACGCGTCCAATGCCTCCAGAGTTGCTCGTGGAATTTCTGTATCGCTCTCCAACGTGTAAGGCGGGAGAGTTTTTCAGTTTCCACGGACTCGAACGGAAGTGCATTTATCGGACTTCCGGTCAAGAAGTGGCCCGGTGTGAGAGGCGCATAATCCTCAGGGTTATCGCTTAAAGCGGAAATCGGTCGAGAGTTCAAGCTCGCTTCGATCTTGCAGAGTAATGTCTGCATTTCCTCGCTTGTAGGCGCGAAATCGCCGAGGGTGCGTTTGAGGTGATGTTTCACCGATTTCACACCGGCTTCTTGCATACCGCCGAAATGAGGTGCACTAGGTGGATTAAATTTCCACGTAATACCCTTCTGGCCGCACTTATTGCGCATTTCCTGTGTATTGTACACGATATTGAAATGTTCTCGCAATTCTCGATCCGCTCCGACGAAGTTTGTTCCGTTGTCACTGAACATGCAGGACGGAACTCCTCGACGGGCGATAAATCGATCCAAGGCGGCCAAAAATGCACTTGTTGTGTAATCATGCACGAGTTCGATATGCACGGCTCTTGTAGCGAAGCAGACGAATACTGCTATGTAAGCTTTATGAGCTGCTTTTCCTCGACCGGCGGAGTCGCGGACACGGTATGGTCCAGCGTAATCTACTCCGCAGTTCGAAAAAACTCGTGCCTCGCGACTGCGTTCCGGAATTAAATCCTGCATTATCTGCGTAGAGGCGTTTGCTTGCCATCTCACGCATCGTATGCAATTATGGATAACCGTACGCGCCGCGTTACGACAACCGATGATCCAGAATTTCTGTCTCACCGTGTACATGGTTAATTGCAAACCCCCGTGTAACGTATCAACGTGACATTGCCGGATTATCATGTTAGAAACATGATGCTTTGGCAGAATTACCGGGTGTTTTGTTTCCCATGCAAGTGCTGCATTCTCCAGCCTTCCACCCACTCGCAAGACGTCTTTTTCGTCGAGGAAAGGGTTGAGGCTTTTTAACGGAGACTTTGCAGGAATTCCCTTCCGCTTTTTTAAGCTTTGGTATTCTTCCGCAAAGTGCATGCGTTGTAAATAGCGCACAATTCTTTCTGTTGCACGCTGTAATTCCGGTGCTTCGACGATTTTGGCACCGAAAGACCGCCGCTCCCCGTCCCACGTCCTTTTTAGTCGAAGACAGTAGGCGGTTACGCGGAGTAGCTTACTCCATTTGGAAAATCGGAATACAAAATCCCATTCCTTTTGTGGAGTTGCTACGAGGGTATGCGATACGCGCTTACCCTCCTCGGTCTCGATCGAAGCGGGCATTTTTGGCCAATTTTCTTCCGCTTGTCGAAGCCACGTCGGCCCGGAAATCCAGAGCTCCGACTGAAGGAGTTCCGACGCGTCCACCCCACGCGAATTTAGATCCGCGGGGTTCGAGCGCGTGGGAACATGATGCCATTCAGCGTTCGGGAGTAATGTCTGGATTTTCGACACTCGGTTGGCGATTACAACCTTCCATGTCGATGCATGCTTCCTTAACCAAGCCAATGCAATCGTGGAATCTGTCCAGCAGATTACGCGGTGCACTTTTATCGGAAGTGACCGCTGCACGTGCACCACCAGCTCGGAGAGGAGTGCCGCCCCGTTTAATTCGAGGACTGGGATGGACTGCGTTTTAATCGGAGCGACTCGCGTTTTTGCCATCAGCAACGTCGTAAAAATTTCGTTGCTTATCGTCGTCACGCGTAAATACGTGACGGCCGAATAGGCCGCGAGCGAAGCGTCGCAGAATCCATGCAATTCTACTGACACCGTATCAACTCCGAAACGTATCCATCTAGGAATTTTTAACTCCTTTAAGCTGCTCCAATCCGTACAGAACGCATTCCACGTTTTTTGCGTATTCGCGGAGATTTGATCGTCCCACTGGATTTTCTCCAGCCACTGAGACTGCATCAAAATCTTCGCGCGAATTACAACCGGCGAGAGCCAGCCGAGCGGATCGAAGAGCTTGGCAATTTCCGAAAACAAATTTCTTTTTGTCATCGGTGATGCCGAGGGTTGGAACCGTTGGAGATTGAAATAGAAATAATCTCCAGACGGTATCCATCGTAAACCGAGCACTTTTAGTTCAGAATCATCGAACAAAGTGAGGTCAACGGCGTGGGAGTGAGCGCTGTGGGGAATATTTCGCAATAATTGTGGCGAATTTCCTGCCCACTTCCTCAGCTCAAACCCGCCTCCTTGGAGGAGCTCGCAGACTTGTGTGCGGATTTTCTCCAACAAGGATTTATCAGGTGCTCCCAGGAATACATCGTCGACGTAAATGTCCTTCTCGAGAATCGGAGCGGCAAGCGGAAATTTCTTTCCATCCTGTTCCTTTAATTCGAGGAGGGTACGCATCGACAAGTACGGGGCGCACGCCGTTCCGTATGTAACGGTATTTAACTCGAACGCTACCAGCTGTTCGGTTTCGGGTGCATTCCATACTATGCATTGAAAACGACGGTCCTCAGGGGCGACGAGAATCTGTCGAAACATCTTCTCGATATCAGCCACCAACACGTATTCGTACAAACGCCATCTCGTTAATACCGAGGTAATATCGTTTTGTAATTTCGGACCTACGTGTAGGATGTCGTTTAGGGAGCGTCCACCCACTGTCCTGCTGGTCGCATTAAAGACGACCCGCAATTTGGTGGTCGCGCTGTCCGTGCGAATGACCGCTCGGTGCGGAATGTAAAGTCTAGTTTGGTCAATAGGTTCGATACGCGACATATGACCTAAAGACTCGTATTCCGTTAGAAACTCTGCGTATTCTTTACCGAGAGTCGGATTCGTGTCCAGTTTCTTCCTCAGCCTTGTGAGAGCGGAAAGCGCGATATGGAAGGAATTTCCCAACGCTTCTTCCGGTCTCGGGCAATTGAGGGGGAGTCGGACTACAAACCGCCCAGTTTCGTCACGGGTAACGGTTTTTTGAAAGAATGCTTCACACTCCTCTTCTGCTTTGGTATGCGTGGAGGTTGCGGGAATTTCTTCCATTTCCCAGAACTTTCGAACCGCTTGATCCAGCGATTCGAGTACGGTGCAGTGCAGCGACTGCACCGTGTTCTGCGCACCACTTGCTGCGTTTGTCGGCCCGGATATCACCCAGCCGAATGCAGTTTCTTGTGCAATGGGACCTGCATCGTTTATGCGACGGAATCCCGCTCGCATAATCTGTGCGTATAAGTCCGCACCGATCAAAATTTCAATGGTTTGATCCGATGCGGGGTCGGGGTCGGCAAGCGGTAATTCCAGGAACGCTTCGTATTCGAGCGTTCCTACCGATGGAGTCGCGTAGGTCGTGATTTGAGGCACGACGTACGCATCAGCCACACACATCGGTTTCTCACCGTCTTTTGCGCCGAGACTCATTCCGACACTGTACTTTATCGATCGGGTTCGGTCACCCCCTAGGCCCGTCACCGTAGCTGGGGTTTTCCTCCGCGCGAGTTTGAGGTCATTCACCAAACTCGCGGATATGAAGGACGTTTCCGATCCTTGATCGAGTAGGGCGCGCGCGATTCGCGTCGTGCCATTTTTGCCGAACACTTTAACTCGGGCGGTCGCTAATAGCACTGGCCTCGGTGCGCCTGTACCAAGAGCGGTACAGTGCGACGTGGAGGCGGGCGTTGTTTTAGCACTCGCCGAAGTGTTGGGTTTCGGCCTCGATTTCGTAGACCGACGGGATTGGTCATTAAGACGCCGCTCTTCCCGGTTGCCGACCTCACTTTTTGGTAACGGCTTAGTCGGTTGAGCTTCCCGTTTTACCTCGAAGTGCAGCAGGGAATGGTGCATCCCGCCGCACGTCGTACATGCCGTGGAGTTTTTGCATTTGGTCACCGTATGAGTGGTGCCCAGGCACTGGATGCACCACCGGCGACCTTTCACATACTGACTGCGCATTTTTGCAGTCAATATTGCAAAATTTCGGCAGTTCGGCAAACTGTGCGGCCCGTTACAGAATCCGCACAATTGAGTGGGCGTTGTTCCAACCTGCCTGACGTTATCGGAACCCGTTCGTCGTGGCTGTTCAGCCTGGACGTTTTCCATGACAACGTTATGGCTTCTCACGTTCTTCGAGGCGGCGCTGACTTCCCACGCCGCGCTTCGATTACGCGTGGATTTTGTTGGAAGCCCCAAGGCAGCTTTTCTGCGCTCCTCGTTCATGGAGAGCAAGGCACGTGACCGTTTGTCCACGAATTTCCTTACGTCCTCGAACGTAGGATAATCGGGCGAGAGGTCTAGCGTTTTTTGCCATTCCAGCTCCATTTCGGGGGTGAAGTGTTGCTTCACCCAATGAGCGAGCAGCCAGTCTCGTTGCTGTTCTGGTGTGCCCTTTGTATCCAGAACAGCGATTGCTTGGGTGCAACCCACGGTCACTTGTTGCATGCTGGACAAGTCGTTCATATCGATGGGCTTCAGATATAGAAGCTTGTCCAGTAGTTTCCCAGTGACTATGCGTGGGAGGCCGAATTCGGTCTTCAGCCTCGTCCACGCTTCCGTGAAGTTGCGACCCACGACTGGAAGGGAAGCAACGATTGCTGCAGCCGGCCCCTCAAGGCAGGCATTCAGAAAATACAATCGTTGGATGTCTCCCAACGCAGCATTGTTAATTACCCCGGCGGTAAACAGATCCTCAAAGTGTTCCCACTCTCGAGGATCACCTCCGAATTTGGGTATTCGCTGCTTGGGGAGCTCGATCGGTACGTTGCATGGTTCGACCGACACCGCTGGTCTTTTGTCAGTGGTGAGTCGGTCGATTTCCGTGCTTACGAGATCCATGTATTCGTGGAAATCGTTTTCGGCGGCTACGATAATATTCTGTTTAAAGAAATCGTAGTTTTGTCTTTGCGCCGGCTTTAAGAGCTTGCGCACTGCCGTATACCGATCGTTTAACTCCTTCCATTGTGTTTTGGCAAAATCGAGCTTTTCCTCGAGAAGTCTCACCGAGTAATTCGCTCTGCCAGTTTTTCTCAGGTTAGTACCCAATTTGCTTAGGCGGTAGGTGATTTCGCACATGGTCTCTATGTGCTCATCAGCTTCCGTCCACATGGTTTCTTTAGCCACGGCCATTGTTGGGTTTTATCGAGGATTAATCAGCTCGAACTAACCTCTCACGTGGATATTCGACACGTGTGATTTACTGTACCTTTCCCAATTCCTCTCAACCTCGTGTTATATCCGGCTCGAAGGACCTTTGTTAAAATAGGTACGAGTATGTGCAAAGGTTGTGAAAAGACCTTGTCTCGTACCCTTTAACGAAGTTTGGTCCGGATCACGAGGGATTGGGAATATGGGGGAAAGTGAATGTACAGTTTATAATTATCTTTCGCCTAGTCCAATGGGCTGGCCGTTTATTAATAAGGAAAATTCAAAATTAAATAAACGTAAAAAAGGAAATTAACGAAAAAATTAACTTTATATTTATGATTTTTTAAAATTGCAGGAAAAAAGCCCGAGCTGATGGCTCGGGAAAAAAAACCTGCACCGCCGTCGGCGCCTACGGCTCTCGTCTCGGTCTTCTGTAATCAAAAGAAATACCGAAATCCGGCGGTTAATACCTGACAACGCTCGGTGCGTTGTCTGACTCGCTTTAATCCACACGCTCCTTCTTCCGTTTACGGTGAATAGGAGCGGGATTCTTACACAGCGATACACAACTGTGTTAGTGGACTGTATTATTATTTCAACGTTTCAGATTTTGGAAACGTTGAATTGCAGATGGGGAAGACGAGATTCTAATCTCGATCTTCCCACTGCTGCAAGCTTGGTTTTTGCAGGAGAGGACAACAAGTGGAGGTTGTAGGGCTCCAAAGGTTGTCAACTCCGCGGTCCCTCGCCGTTCCCTGGTCCGTACGGGACCGGTGTGATGCAGAGCCTTAACTGCGCAGAAGCGACTGATTATTAAGGTTCTAACACCACGGTGCCCTTTGAACGTAGTTCTACGTCGAGTGTCCGTACCCACTGACGATCTGGAACCCACGCTCGAGCAGGTCGAAACCAGCCGAGATATTTACCCAGGGAATGCCAAATAAGGCCCCTATCGGGTGTTATCCCAAACTTTTGTTTCGACCCTGGAAAACGACGAACCCAACCCAGGGATTTTGCAACGAAGGCTCCCTATAGGTTGGGGTTCTGAACCGTGCAATAGCCAAGCAGAGAATCAAGAAATTCTCTCGGTTCTCAAACACGACCACTGATTTCAGCAATACGTGTTTGTCCGTCACAACGGTGGCGATAATCAAGCACTGTTTAAGTGCAATCTGATTATATTCAGCCACCGATGGCGGGTTGTGAAAATTACTCAAGTTATCGAGTAAATTTTCCCGTTCCTATGGTTCAGTTACCGCGGAAATCGAGATATTCTCACGAAACCGTAGGGTACGAAATTCGACTGGACGTGATTCTTTCGAATCCGCAGCAGTCTCTGTCTTGTACCGTTTCGGTTAAGTGGATCCACGATCGTATTAGACGAATCTAATTAATCGTATGTATCGATTCCGACAGATTGACGAGGTCGGCTCAGGAGATCCGCACTCGTCGAGAACCAGATAGCAAGTGTTCCCGAGACATACCTGCTTAACCGTGGCCACGAGGGAGGGGAAATTTTCATCTCGTGGCGCTGTCTGGTTTAAGCTGTCTGTCTCTTACTAATTTTGTATCCTCTCTGTAATTTTGGCGTATTAACACGTGTTCTCATGGAACCGTTACTAGGCCGATCGCGTGATTTGTATCGAAAGTAAGTTTGTAGTTTTTCTACACGGTATTGCTCGAAACATATTACGCCGCAGAGAAGGCTCTGGAATGTCGCGTAAACTGAGAATACCGTATAAGAAACTTTCTGCTTTTTCTATCGATCACGCGACGGTTTAACCGACTTTTCAAACAACGAATTAACGCGTTATTTAAACACTCATACTTGATGTCCAGATTCTGGGCTTTTTCCGGTTTGGATCACGTAGTAATGCGGTACGACACTGAAACAGTCGACTAAACCTGGTCTCGATCAATATTTCAGAGGATAACGCATGCTAGGCCTACGTTAGGTGTGGGATTTGCTCTCATCAGGCTCATACTTTCGCATATTTCTCATACTTGATGGCCAGATTCTGGGCTTTTTTTGGCTTGGATCATGTAGTAATGTGGTACCACACTGAAACAGTCTATTAAACCTGGTTTCGATCAATATTTTAGAGGATAACGCATGTTAGGTCTAGGTTAGGTGTGGGATTTGCTCTCATCGGCTCATACTTTTTCATATTTCTCATACTTGTTGGCTAGATCCTGGGCTTTTTCTGGTTTGGATCACGTACTAATGTGGTACCACACTGAAACAGTCGACTAAACCTGGTCACGATCAATATTTTACGGGATAACGCATGTTAGGTCTAGTTTAGGTCTGGGATTTGCTCACTTCGGCTCATACTTCCGCATATTGCTCATACTTGATGTCCAGATTCTGGGCTTTTTCCGGTTTGGATCACGTAGTAATGCGGTACGACACTGAAACAGTCGACTAAACCAGGTCTCGATCAATATTTCAGAGCATAACACATGCTAGGTCTACGTTAGGTGTGGGATTTGCTCTCATCAGGCTCATACTTTCGCATATTTATCTATCTTGATGGCCAGATTCTGGGCTTTTTCCGGTTTGGATCACGTAGTAATGTAGTACGGCACTGAAACAGTCGACTAATCCTGGTCTCGATCAATATTTCAGAGGATAACGCATGCTAGGTCTACGTTAGGTGTGGGATTCTCATACTTGATGGCCAGATTCTGGGCTTTTTTTGGCTGAGATCACGTAGTAATGTGGTACCACACTGAAACAATATATTAAACCTGGTTTCGATTAATATTTTAGAAGATAACGCTTGTTAGGTCTAGGTTAGGTCTGGGATTTGCTCTCATCAGGCTCATACTTTCGCATATTTCTCATACTTGATGGCCAGATTCTGGGCTTGTTTTGGCTTGGATCACGGAGAAATGTGGTACCACACTGAAACACTCTATTAAACCTGGTTACGATCAATATTTTAGAGGATAACGCATGTTAGGTCTAGGTTAGGTGTGGGATTTGCTCACATCGGCTCATACTTCCGCATATTGCTGATACTTGATGTCCAGATTCTGGGCTTTTTCCGGTTTGGATCACGTAGTAATGCGGTACGACACTGAAACAGTCGACTAAACCTGGTCTCGATCAATATTTCAGAGCATAACACATGCTAGGTCTACGTTAGGTGTGGGATTTGCTCTCATCAGGCTCATACATTCGCATATTTATCTATCTTGATGGCCAGATTCTGGGCTTTTTTTGGCTTGGATCACGTAGTAATGAGGTACCACAATGAATCAGTCGATTAGAGCTGGTCACGATCAATATTTTAGGGGATAACGCATGTTACGTCTAGGTTAGGTCTGGGATTTGCACTCATCAGGATCATACTTTCGCATATTTCTCATACTTGATGGCCAGATTCTCGGCTTTTTTTGGCTGAGATCACGTAGTAATGTGGTACCACACTGAAACAATATATTAAACCTGGTTTCGATTAATATTTTAGAAGATAACGCTTGTTAGGTCTAGGTTAGGTCTGGGATTTGCTCTCATCAGGCTCATACTTTCGCATATTTCTCATACTTGATGGCCAGATTCTGGGCTTTTTCCGGTTTGGATCACGTAGTAATGTGGTACCACACTGAAACAGTCAATTAAACCTGGTTTCCATCAATATTTTAGAGGATAACGCATGTTAGGTCTAGGTTAGTTCTGGGATTTGCTCTCATCAGGCTCATACTTTCGCACATTTCTCATACTTGATGGCCAGATTCCGGGCTTTTTTTTGGTTTGGATCACGTAGTAATGTGGTACCACACTGAAACAGTCGACTAAACCTGGTCTCGATTAATATTTCAGAGGATAACGCATGTTAGGTCTAGGTTAGGTCTGGGATTTGCTCTCATCACGCTCATACTTTCGCATATTTCTCATACTTGTTGGCCAGATCCTGGGCTTTTTATGGATTGGATCACGTAGTAATGTGGTGCCACACTGAAACAGTCGACCAAACCTGGTCTCGATCAATATTTCAGAGGATAACGCATGTTAGGCCTAGGTTAGGCCTGGGATTTGCCCTCTTCAGTCTCATACTTTCGCAATCTTCACATACTTCTCGAACAGATCCTGGGTTATTTCTGGTTTGGATCACACAGTAATGTGGTACCACACTGAAACAGACGACTAGACCTGGTCTCGATCAATATTTTAGGGGATAACGCATGTTAGGACTAGGTTAGGTCTGGGATTTGCTCTCATCAGGCTCATACTTCCGCATATTTCTCATACTTGATGGCCAGATTCTGGGCTTTTTCCGGTTTGGATCACGTAGTAATGTGGTACCACAATGAATCAGTCGATTAAAGCTGGTGACGATCAATATTTTAGGGGATAACGCATGTTACGTCTAGGTTAGGTCTGGGATTTGCACCCATCAGGCTCATACTTTCGCATTCTTCACATACTTCTCGAACAGATCCTGGGTTATTTCTGGTTTGGATCACACAGTAATGTGGTACCACACTGAAACAGACGACTAGACCTGGTCTCGATCAATATTTTAGGGGATAACGCATGTTAGGACTAGGTTAGGTCTGGGATTTGCTCTCATCAGGCTCATACTTCCGCATATTTCTCATACATGATGGCCAGATTCTGGGCTTTGTCCGGTTTGGATCACGTAGTAATGTAGTACCACAATGAATCAGTCGATTAAAGCTGGTGACGATCAATATTTTAGGGGATAACGCATGTTACGTCTAGGTTAGGTCTGGGATTTGCACCCATCAGGCTCATACTTTCGCATATTTCTCATACTTTGATGGCCTGATTCTGGGCTTTTTTTTGGTTTGGATCACGTAGTAATGTGGTACCACACTGAAACAGTCGACTAAACCTGGTCTCGATCAATATTTCAGAGGATAACACATGCTAGGTCTACGTTAGGTGTGGGATTTGCTCTCATCAGGCTCATACTTTCGCATATTTTTCTATCTTGATGGCCAGATTCTGGGCTTTTTTTGGCTTGGATCACGTAGTAATGAGGTGCCACAATGAATCAGTCGATTAAAGCTGGTCACGATCAATATTTTAGGGGATAACGCATGTTACGTCTAGGTTAGGTCTGGGATTTGCACTCATCAGGATCATACATTCGCATATTTCTCATACTTGATGGCCAGATTCTGGGCTTTTTTTGGCTTAGATCACGTAGTAATGTGGTACCACACTGAAACAATATATTAAACCTGGTTTCGATCAATATTTTAGAAGATAACGCATGTTAGGTCTAGGTTAGGTCTGGGATTTGCTCTCATCAGGCTCATACTTTCGCATATTTCTCATACTTCATGTCAGATTCTGGGCTTTTTTCTGGTTTGGATCACGTAGTAATGTGGTACCACACTGAAACAGTCAATTAAACCTGGTTTCCATCAATATTTTAGAGGATAACGCATGTTAGGTCTAGGTTAGTTCCAGGATTTGCTCTCATCAGGCTCATACTTTCGCATATCTCTCATACTTGATGGTCAGATTCTGGGCTTTTTCCGGTTTGGATCACGTAGTAATGTGGTACGACACTGAAGCAGTCGACTAAACCTGGTCTCGATCAATATTTTAGAGGATAACGCATGTTAGGTCTAGGTTAGGTCTGGGATTTGCTCTCATCACGCTCATACTTCCGCATATTTCTCATACTTGATGTCCAGATTCTGGGCTTTTTCCTGTTTGGATCACGTAGTAATGTGGTACGACACTGAAGCATTCTATTAAACCTGGTTTCGATCAACATTTTAGAGGATAACGCATGTTAGGTCTAGGTTAGGTCTGAGATTTGCTCTCATCAGGCTCATACTTTCGCATATTTCTCATACTTGATGGCCAGATTCTGGGCTTTTTCTGGATTGGATCACGTAGTAATGTGGTACGACACTGAAGCAGTCGACTAAACCTGGTCTCGATCAATATTTCAGAGGATACCGCATGCTAGGTCTACGTTAGGTGTGGGATTTGCTCTCATCAGGCTCATACTTTCGCATTCTTCACATACTTGTTGAACAGATCCTGGGTTTTTTTTGGTTGGGGTCACGTAGTAATGCGGAACCACACTGAAACAGTCTATTAAACCTGGTTTCGATCAATATTTCAGAGGATAACACATGCTAGGTCTACGTTAGGTGTGGGATTTGCTCTCATCAGGCTCATACTTTCGCATATTTCTCATACTTGATGGCCAGATTCTGGGCTTTTTTTGGCTTGGATCACGTAGTAACGTGGTACCACACTGAAACAGTCTATTAAACCTGGTTTCCATCAATATTTTAGAGGATAACGCATGTTAGGTCTAGGTTAGATCTGGGATTTGCTCTCATCAGGCTCATACTTGCGCATATTTCTCATAGTTGTTGGCCAGATCCTGGGCTTTTTCTGGATTGGATCACGTAGTAATGTGGTACCACACTGAAACAGTCGACTCAACCTGGTCTCGATCTATATCTCAGAGGATAACGCATGTTAGGTCTGGGTTAGGCCTGGGATTTGCCCTCTTCAGTCTCATACTTTCGCATTCTTCACATACTTCTTGAACAGATCCTGGGTTATTTCTGGTTTGGATCACGCAGTAATGTGGTACCACACTGAAACAGTCGACTAAACCTGGTCTCGATCAATATTTTAGGGGATAGCGCATGTTAGGTCTAGTTTAGGTGTGGGATTTGCTCTCATCAGGCTCATACTTTCGCATATTTCTCATACTTGATGTCCAGATTCTGGGCTTTTTCCTGTTTGGATCACGTAGTAATGTGGTACGACACTGAAACATTCTATTAAACCTGGTTTCGATCAACATTTTAGAGGATAACGCATGTTAGGTCTAGGTTAGGCGTCGGATTCGCCTTCATCAGACTCATACTTTCGCATTCTTCACATACTTGTCGAACAGATCCTGGGTTTTTTTTGGTTGGGGTCACGTAGTAAAGCGGCACCACACTGAAACAGTCGACTATACCTGGTCTCGATCAATATTTCAGAGGATAACACATGCTAGGTCTACGTTAGGTGTGGGATTTGCTCTCATCAGGCTCATACTTTCGCATATTTATCAATCTTGATGGACAGATTCTGGGCTTTTTTTGGCTTGGATCACGTAGTAATGAGGTACCACAATGAATCAGTCGATTAAAGCTGGTCACGATCAATATTTTAGGGGATGACGCATGTTACGTCTAGGTTAGGTCTGGGATTTGCACTCATCAGGCTCATACTTTCGCATATTTCTCATACTTCATGTCCAGATTCTGGGCTTTTTCCTGTTTGGATCACGTAGTAATGTGTTACGACACTGAAACATTCTATTAAACCTGGTTTCGATCAACATTTTAGAGGATAACGCATGTTAGGTCTAGGTTAGGTCTGAGATTTGCTCTCATCAGGCTCATACTTTCGCATATTTCTCATACTTTGATGGCCTGATTCTCGGCTTTTTTTTGGTTTGGATCACGTAGTAATGTGGTACCACACTGAAACAGTCGACTAAACCTGGTCTCGAACAATATTTCAGAGGATAACACATGCTAGGTCTACGTTAGGTGTGGGATTTGCTCTCATCAGGCTCATACTTTCGCATATTTATCTATCTTGATGGCCAGATTCTGGGCTTTTTTTGGCTTGGATCACGTAGTAATGAGGTACCACAATGAATCAGTCGATTAAAGCTGGTCACGATCAATATTTTAGGGGATGACGCATGTTACGTCTAGGTTAGGTCTGGGATTTGCACTCATCAGGCTCATACTTTCGCATATTTCTCATACTTGATGTCCAGATTCTGGGCTTTTTCCTGTTTGGATCACGTAGTAATGTGTTACGACACTGAAACATTCTATTAAACCTGGTTTCGATCAACATTTTAGAGGATAACGCATGTTAGGTCTAGGTTAGGTCTGAGATTTGCTCTCATCAGGCTCATACTTTCGCATATTTCTCATACTTTGATGGCCTGATTCTCGGCTTTTTTTTGGTTTGGATCACGTAGTAATGTGGTACCACACTGAAACAGTCGACTAAACCTGGTCTCGAACAATATTTCAGAGGATAACACAGGCTAGGTCTACGTTAGGTGTGGGATTTGCTCTCATCAGGCTCATACTTTCGCATATTTATCTATCTTGATGGCCAGATTCTGGGCTTTTTTTGGCTTGGATCACGTAGTAATGAGGTACCACAATGAATCAGTCGATTAAAGCTGGTCACGATCAATATTTTAGGGGATAACGCATGTTACGTCTAGGTTAGGTCTGGGATTTGCACTCATCAGGATCATACTTTCGCATATTTCTCATACTTGATGGCCAGATTCTGGGCTTTTTTTGGCTTAGATCACGTAGTAATGTGGTACCACACTGAAACAATATATTAAACCTGGTTTCGATCAATATTTTAGAAGATAACGCATGTTAGGTCTAGGTTAGGTCTGGGATTTGCTATCATCAGGCTCATACTTTTGCATATTTCTCATACTTCATGGCCAGATTCTGGGCTTTTTTCTGGTTTGGATCACGTAGTAATGTGGTACGACACTGAAGCAGTCGACTAAACCTGGTCTCGATCAATATTTCAGAGGGTAACGCATGCTAGGTCTACGTTAGGTGTGGGATTTGCTCTCATCAGGCTCATACTTTCGCATATTTCTCATACTTGATGGCCAGATTCTGGGCTTTTTCCGGTTTGGATCACGTAGTAATGTGGTACGACACTGAAGCAGTCAATTAAACCTGGTTTCCATCAATATTTTAGAGGATAACGCATGTTAGGTCTAGGTTAGGTCTGGGATTTGCTCTCATCAGGCTCATACTTTTGCATATTTCTCATACTTCATGGCCAGATTCTGGGCTTTTTTCTGGTTTGGATCACGTAGTAATGTGGTACGACACTGAAGCAGTCAATTAAACCTGGTTTCCATCAATATTTTAGAGGATAACGCATGTTAGGTCTAGGTTAGTTCTGGTATTTGCTCTCATCAGGCTCATACTTTCGCATATTTCTCATACTTGATGGCCAGATTCTGGGCTTTTTCCGGTTTGGATCACGTAGTAATGTGGTACGACACTGAAGCAGTCGACTAAACCTGGTCTCGATCAATATTTTAGAGGATAACGCATGTTAGGTCTAGGTTAGGTCTGGGATTTGCTCTCATCACGCTCATACTTTCGCATTCTTCACATACTTGTTGAACAGATCCTGGGTTTTTTTTGGTTGGGGTCACGTAGTAATGCGGAACCACACTGAAACAGTCTATTAAACCTGGTTTCGATCAATATTTCAGAGGATAACACATGCTAGGTCTACGTTAGGTGTGGGATTTGCTCTCATCAGGCTCATACTTTCGCATATTTCTCATACTTGATGGCCAGATTCTGGGCTTTTTTTGGCTTGGATCACGTAGTAATGTGGTACCACACTGAAACAGTCTATTAAACCTGGTTTCCATCAATATTTTAGAGGATAACGCATGTTAGGTCTAGGTTAGATCTGGGATTTGCTCTCATCAGGCTCATACTTGCGCATATTTCTCATAGTTGTTGGCCAGATCCTGGGCTTTTTCTGGATTGGATCACGTAGTAATGTGGTACCACACTGAAACAGTCGACTCAACCTGGTCTCGATCTATATCTCAGAGGATAACGCATGTTAGGTCTGGGTTAGGCCTGGGATTTGCCCTCTTCAGTCTCATACTTTCGCATTCTTCACATACTTCTTGAACAGATCCTGGGTTATTTCTGGTTTGGATCACGTAGTAATGTGGTACCACACTGAAACAGTCGATTAAAGCTGGTCACGATCAATATTTTAGGGGATGACGCATGTTACGTCTAGGTTAGGTCTGGGATTTGCACTCATCAGGCTCATACTTTCGCATATTTCTCATACTTGATGTCCAGATTCTGGGCTTTTTCCTGTTTGGATCACGTAGTAATGTGGTACGACACTGAAACATTCTATTAAACCTGGTTTCGATCAACATTTTAGAGGATAACGCATGTTAGGTCTAGGTTAGGTCTGAGATTTGCTCTCATCAGGCTCATACTTTCGCATATTTCTCATACTTTGATGGCCTGATTCTCGGCTTTTTTTTCGTTTGGATCACGTAGTAATGTGGTACCACACTGAAACAGTCGACTAAACCTGGTCTCGAACAATATTTCAGAGGATAACACATGCTAGGTCTACGTTAGGTGTGGGATTTCCTCTCATCAGGCTCATACTTTCGCATATTTATCTATCTTGATGGCCAGATTCTGGGCTTTTTTTGGCTTGGATCACGTAGTAATGAGGTACCACAATGAATCAGTCGATTAAAGCTGGTCACGATCAATATTTTAGGGGATAACGCATGTTACGTCTAGGTTAGGTCTGGGATTTGCACTCATCAGGATCATACTTTCGCATATTTCTCATACTTGATGGCCAGATTCTGGGCTTTTTTTGGCTTAGATCACGTAGTAATGTGGTACCACACTGAAACAATATATTAAACCTGGTTTCGATCAATATTTTAGAAGATAACGCATGTTAGGTGTAGGTTAGGTCTGGGATTTGCTCTCATCAGGCTCATACTTTCGCATATTTCTCATACTTCATGGCCAGATTCTGGGCTTTTTTCTGGTTTGGATTACGTAGTAATGTGGTACCACACTGAAACAGTCAATTAAACCTGGTTTCCATCAATATTTTAGAGGATAACGCATGTTAGGTCTAGGTTAGTTCTGGGATTTGCTCTCATCAGGCTCATACTTTCGCATATTTCTCATACTTGATGGCCAGATTCTGGGCTTTTTCCGGTTTGGATCACGTAGTAATGTGGTACGACACTGAAGCAGTCGACTAAACCTGGTCTCGATCAATATTTTAGAGGATAACGCATGTTAGGTCTAGGTTAGGTCTGGGATTTGCTCTCATCACGCTCATACTTTCGCATATTTCTCATACTTGATTTCCAGATTCTGGGCTTTTTCCTGTTTGGATCACGTAGTAATGTGGTACGACACTGAAGCAGTCGACTAAACCTGGTCTCGATCAATATTTCAGAGGGTAACGCATGCTAGGTCTACGTTAGGTGTGGGATTTGCTCTCATCAGGCTCATACTTTCGCATATTTCTCATACTTGTTGGCTAGATCCTGGGTTTTTTTTGGTTGGGGTCACGTAGTAATGCGGTACCACACTGAAACAGTCGACTAAACCTGGTCACGATCAATATTTTACGGGATAACTCATGTTAGGTCTAGTTTAGGTCTGGTATTTGCTCTCATCAGGCTCATACTTTCGCATATTTCTCATACTTGATGGCCAGATTCTGGGCTTTTTTTGGTTTGGATCACGTAGTAATGTGGTACCACACTGAAACAGTCGACTAAACCTGGTCTCGATCAATATTTCAGAGGATAACACATGCTAGGTCCACGTTAGGTGTGGGATTTGCTCCCATCAGGCTCATACTTTCGCATATTTCTCATACTTGATGACCAGATTCTGGGCTTTTTTTGGCTTGGATCAGGTAGTAATGTGGTACCACACTGAAACAGTCTATTAAACCTGGTTTCGATCAATATTTTAGAGGATAACGCATGTTAGGTCTAGGTTAGGTCTGGGATTTGCTCTCATCACGCTCATACTTTCGCATATTTCTCATACTTGTTGGCCAGATCCTGGGCTTTTTATGGATTGGATCACGTAGTAATGTGGTGCCACACTGAAACAGTCGACCAAACCTGGTCTCGAGCAATATTTCAGAGGATAACGCATGTTAGGCCTAGGTTAGGCCTGGGATTTGCCCTCTTCAGTCTCATACTTTCGCATTCTTCACATACTTCTCGAACAGATCCTGGGTTATTTCTGGTTTGGATCACACAGTAATGTGGTACCACACTGAAACAGACGACTAGACCTGGTCTCGATCAATATTTTAGGGGATAACGCATGTTAGGACTAGGTTAGATCTGGGATTTGCTCTCATCAGGCTCATACTTTCGCATATTTCTCATACTTGATGGCCAGATTCTGGGCTTTTTCCGGTTTCGATCACGTAGTAATGTGGTACCACAATGAATCAGTCGATTAAAGCTGGTGACGATCAATATTTTAGGGGATAACGCATGTTACGTCTAGGTTAGGTCTGGGATTTGCACCCATCAGGCTCATACCTTCGCATATTTCTCATACTTTGACGGCCTGATTCTGGGCTTTTTTTTGGTTTGGATCACGTAGTAATGTGGTACCACACTGAAACAGTCGACTAAACCTGGTCTCGATCAATATTTCAGGGGATAACACATGCTAGGTCTACGTTAGGTGTGGGATTTGCTCTCATCAGGCTCATACTTTCGCATATTTATCTATCTTTATGGCCAGATTCTGGGCTTTTTTTGGCTTGGATCACGTAGTAATGAGGTACCACAATGAATCAGTCGATTAAAGCTGGTCACGATCAATATTTTAGGGGATAACGCATGTTACGTCTAGGTTAGGTCTGGGATTTGCACTCATCAGGATCATACTTTCGCATATTTCTCATACTTGATGGCCAGATTCTGGGCTTTTTTTGGCTTGGATCACGTAGTAATGTGGTACCACACTGAAACAATATATTAAACCTGGTTTCGATCAATATTTTAGAAGATAACGCATGTTAGGTCTAGGTTAGGTCTGGGATTTGCTCTCATCAGGCTCATACTTTCGCATATTTCTCATACTTCATGGCCAGATTCTGGGCTTTTTTCTGGTTTGGATCACGTAGTAATGTGGTACCACACTGAAACAGTCAATTAAACCTGGTTTCCATCAATATTTTAGAGGATAACGCATGTTAGGTCTAGGTTAGTTCTGGGAGTTGCTCTCATCAGGCTCATACTTTCGCATATTTCTCATACTTGATGGCCAGATTCTGGGCTTTTTCCGGTTTGGATCACGTAGTAATGTGGTACCACATTGAAACTGTCCATTAAGCCTGGTTTCGATCAATATTTTAGAGGATAACGCATGTTAGGTCTAGGTTAGGCCTGGGATTTGCCCACTTCAGTCTCATACTTTCGCATTCTTCACATACTTCCTGAACAGATCCTGGGTTATTTCTGGCTTGGATCACGTAGTAATGTGGTACCACACTGAAACAGTCGACTAAACCTGGTCTCGATCAATATTTTAGGGGATAACTCATGTTAGGTCTAGTTTAGGTGTGGGATTTGCTCTCATCAGGCTCATACTTTCGCATATTTCTCATACTTGATGTCCAGATTCTGGGCTTTTTCCTGTTTGGATCACGTAGTAATGTGGTACGACACTGAAACATTCTATTAAACCTGGTTTCGATCAACATTTTAGAGGATAACGCATGTTAGGTCTATGTTAGGTCTGATATTTGCTCTCATCAGGCTCATACTTTCGCATATTTCTCATACTTGATGGCCAGATTCTGGGCTTTTTTTGGTTTGGATCACGTAGTAATGCGGTACCACATTGAAACTGTCCATTAAACCTGGTTTCGATCAATATTTTAGAGGATAACGCATGTTAGGTCTAGGTTAGGCCTGGGATTTGCCCTCATCAGGGTCATACTTTCACATTTTTCGCATACTTGTTGGCCAGATCCCGGGCTTTTTCAAGTTTGGATCACATAGTAATGTGGTACCACACTGAAACAGTCGATTAAACCAGGTTTCGATCAATATTTTAGATGATAACGCATGTTAGATCTAGGTTAGGCGTCGGATTCGCCTTCATCAGGCTCATACTTTCGCATTCTTCACATACTTGTCGAACAGATCCTGGGTTTTTATTGGTTGGGGTCACGTAGTAATGCGGAACCACACTGAAACAGTCTATTAAACCTGGTTTCGATCAATATTTTAGAGGATAACGCATGTTAGGTCTAGGTTTGGCCTGGGATTTGCCCTCATCAGGGTCATACTTTCACATTTTTCGCATACTTGTTGGCCAGATCCCGGGCTTTTTCAAGTTTGGATCACATAGTAATGTGGTACCACACTGAAACAGTCGACTAAACCTGGTCTCGATCAATATTTTAGGGGATAACTCATGTTAGGTCTAGTTTAGGTGTGGGATTTGCTCTCATCAGGCGCATACTTTCGCATATTTCTCATACTTGATGTCCAGATTCTGGGCTTTTTCCGGTTTGGATCACGTAGTAATGCGGTCCGACACTGAAACAGTCGACTAAACCTGGTCTCGATCAATATTTCAGAGCATAACACATGCTAGGTCTACGTTAGGTGTGGGATTTGCTCTCATCAGGCTCATACTTTCGCATATTTATCTATCTTGATGGCCAGATTCTGGGCTTTTTTTGGCTTGGATCACGTAGTAATGAGGTACCACAATGAATCAGTCCATTAGAGCTGGTCACGATCAATATTTTAGGGGATAACGCATGTTACGTCTAGGTTAGGTCTGGGATTTGCACTCATCAGGATCATACTTTCGCATATTTCTCATACTTGTTGGCCAGATCCTGGGCTTTTTATGGATTGGATCACGTAGTAATGTGGTGCCACACTGAAACAGTCGACCAAACCTGGTCTCGATCAATATTTCAGAGGATAACGCATGTTAGGCCTAGGTTAGGCCTGGGATTTGCCCTCTTCAGTCTCATACTTTCGCATTCTTCACATACTTCTCGAACAGATCCTGGGTTATTTCTGGTTTGGATCACACAGTAATGTGGTACCACACTGAAACAGACGACTAGACCTGGTCTCGATCAATATTTTAGGGGATAACGCATGTTAGGACTAGGTTAGGTCTGGGATTTGCTCTCATCAGGCTCATACTTTCGCATATTTCTCATACTTGATGGCCAGATTCTGGGCTTTTTCCGGTTTGGATCACGTAGTAATGTGGTACCACACAGAAACAGTCGACTAAACCTGGTCTCGATCAATATTTCAGAGGATAACACATGCTAGGTCTACGTTAGGTGTGGGATTTGCTCTCATCAGGCTCATACTTTCGCATATTTCTCATACTTGATGGCCAGATTCTGGGCTTTTTTTGGCTTGGATCACGTAGTAATGTGGTACCACATTGAAACAGTCGACTAAACCTGGTCTCGATCAATATTTTAGGGGATAGCGCATGTTAGGTCTAGTTTAGGTGTGGGATTTGCTCTCATCAGGCTCATACTTTCGCATATTTCTCATACTTGATGTCCGGATACTGGGCTTTTTTTGGCTTGGATCACGTAGTAATGTGGTACCACACTGAAACTGTCGACTAAACCTGGTTTCGATCAATATTTTAGAGGATAACGCATGTTAGGTCTAGGTTAGGTGTGGGATTTGCTCTCATCGGCTCATACTTTCGCATATTTCTCATACTTGTTGGCTAGATCCTGGGCTTTTTCTGGTTTGTATCACGTACTAATGTGGTACCACACTGAGACAAATGACTAAACCTGGTCACGATCGATATTTTACGGGATAACGCATGTTAGGTCTAGTTTAGGTCTGGGATTTGCTCTCATCAGGCTCATACTTTCGCATATTTCTCATACTTGATGGCCAGATTCTGGGCGTTTTCCGGTTTGGATCACGTAGTAATGTGGTACGGCACTGAAACAGTCGACTAATCCCGGTCTCGATCAATATTTCAGAGGATAACTCATGCTAGGTCTACGTAAAGTGTGGGATTTGCTCTCATCAGGCTCATACTTTCGCATATTTCTCATACTTGATGGCCAGATTCTGGGCTTTTTCCGGTTTGGATCACGTAGTAATGTGGTACCACACAGAAACAGTCGACTAAACCTGGTCTCGATCAATATTTCAGAGGATAACGCATGCTAGGTCTACGTTAGGTGTGGGATTTGCTCTCATCAGGCTCATACTTTCGCATATTTCTCATACTTGATGGCCAGATTCTGGGCTTTTTCCGGTTTGGATCACGTAGTAATGTGGTACCACACAGAAACAGTCGACTAAACCTGGTCTCGATCAATATTTCAGAGGATAACACATGCTAGGTCTACGTTAGGTGTGGGATTTGCTCTCATCAGGCTCATACTTTCGCATATTTCTCTTACTTGATGGCCAGATTCTGGGCTTTTTTTGGCTTGGATCACGTAGTAATGTGGTACCACATTGAAACAGTCGACTAAACCTGGTCTCGAACAATATTTTAGGGGATAACGCATGTTAGGTCTAGTTTAGGTGTGGGGTTTGCTCTCATCAGGCTCATACTTTCGCATATTTCTCATACTTGATGTCCGGATACTGGGCTTTTTTTGGCTTGGATCACGTAGTAATGTGGTACCACACTGAAACTGTCGACTAAACCTGGTTTCGATCAATATTTTAGAGGATAACGCATGTTAGGTCTATGTTAGGTCAGGGATTTGCTCTCATCACGCTCATACTTTCGCATATTTCTCATACTTGTTGGCCAGATCCTGGGCTTTTTATGGATTGGATCACGTAGTAATGTGGTGCCACACTGAAACAGTCGACCAAACCTGGTCTCGATCAATATTTCAGAGGATAACGCATGTTAGGCCTAGGTTAGGCCTGGGATTTGCCCTCTTCAGTCTCATACTTTCGCATTCTTCACATACTTCTCGAACAGATCCTGGGTTATTTCTGGTTTGGATCACACAGTAATGTGGTACCACACTGAAACAGACGACTAGACCTGGTCTCGATCAATATTTTAGGGGATAACGCATTTTAGGACTAGGATAGGTCTGGGATTTGCTCTCATCAGGCTCATACTTTCGCATATTTCTCATACTTGATGGCCAGATTCTGGGCTTTTTCCGGTTTGGATCACGTAGTAATGTGGTACCACACAGAAACAGTCGACTAAACCTGGTCTCGATCAATATTTCAGAGGATAACACATGCTAGGTCTACGTTAGGTGTGGGATTTGCTCTCATCAGGCTCATACTTTCGCATATTTCTCATACTTGATGGCCAGATTCTGGGCTTTTTTTGGCTTGGATCACGTAGTAATGTGGTACCACACTGAAAGAGTCGACTAAACCTGGTCTCGATCAATATTTTAGGGGATAACGCATGTTAGGTCTAGTTTAGGTGTGGGATTTGCTCTCATCAGGCTCATACTTTCGCATATTTCTCATACTTGATGTCCGGATACTGGGCTTTTTTTGGCTTGGATCACGTAGTAATGTGGTACCACACAGAAACTGTCGACTAAACCTGGTTTCGATCAATATTTTAGAGGATAACGCATGCTAGGTCTACGTAAAGTGTGGGATTTACTCTCATCAGGCTCATACTTTCGCATATTTCTCATACTTGATGGCCAGACTCTGGGCTTTTTTTGGCTTGGATCACGTAGAAATGTGGTACCACACTGAAACAGTCTATTAAACCTGGTTACAATCAATATTTTAGAGGATAACGCATGTTAGGTCTAGGTTAGGTGTGGGATCTGCTCTCATCGGCTCACACTTTCGCATATTTCTCATACTTGATGACCAGATTCTGGGCTTTTTTTGGCTTGGATCACGTAGTAATGTGGTACCACACTGAAACAGTCTATTAAACCTGGTTTCGATCATTATTTTAGAGGATAACGCATGTTAGGTCTAGGTTAGGTCTGGGATTTGCTCTCATCACGCTCATACTTTCGCATATTTCTCATACTTGATGTCCGGATACTGGGCTTTTCTTGGCTTGGATCACGTAGTAAAGTGGTACCACACTGAAACAGTCGACTAAACTTGGTCTCGATCAATATTTCGGAGGATAACGCATGATAGGTCTAGGTTAGGCCTGGGATTTGCCCTCTTCAGTCTCATACTTTCGCATTCTTCACATACTTCTTGAACAGATCCTGGGTTATTTCTGGTTTGGATCACACAGTAATGTGGTACCACACTGAAACAGTCGACTGAACCTGGTCTCGATCAATATTTTAGGGGATAACGCATGTTAGGTCTAGGTTAGGTCTGGGATTTGCTCTCATCAGGCTCATACTTTCGCATATTTCTCATACTTGTTGGCCAGATCCTGGGCTTTTTATGGATTCGATCACGTAGTAAAGTGGTACCACACTGAAACAGTCGACTAAACCTGGTCTCGATCAATATTTCGGAGGATAACGCATGTTAGGTCTAGGTTAGGCCTGGGATTTGCCCTCTTCAGTCTCATACTTTCGCATTCTTCACATACTTCTTGAACAGATCCTGGTTTGGATCACACAGTAATGTGGTACCACACTGAAACAGTCGACTAAACCTGGTCTCGATCAATATTTTAGGGGATAACGCATGTTAGGTCTAGGTTAGGTCTGGGATTTGCTCCCATCAGGCTCATACTTTCGCATATTTCTCATACTTGATGGTCAGATTCTGGGCTTTTTTTTGGTTTGGATCACGTAGTAATGTGGTACCACACTGAAACAGTCGACTAAACCTGGTCTCGATCAATATTTCAGAGGATAACACATGCTAGGTCTACGTTAGGTGTGGGATTTGCTCTCATCAGGCTCATACTTTCGCATATTTCTCATACTTGATGGCCAGATTCTGGGCTGCCCCCTGTTTGGATCACGTAGTAATGTGGTACCACATAGAAACAGTCGACTAAACCTGGTTTCGATCAATATTTCAGAGGATAACACATGCTAGGTCTACGTTAGGTGTGGGATTTGCTGTCATCAGGCTCATACTTTCGCATATTTCTCATACTTGATGGCCAGATTCTGGGCTTTTTTTGGCTTGGATCACGTAGTAATGTGGTACCACACTGAAACAGTCGACTAAACCTGGTCTCGATCAATATTTCAGAGGATAACGCATGTTACGTCTAGGTTAGGCCTGGGATTTGCCCTCTTCAGTTTCATACTTTCGCATTCTTCACATACTTCTCGAACAGATCCTGGGTTATTTCTGGTTTGGATCACACAGTAATGTGGTACCACACTGAAACAGTCGACTAAACCTGGTTTCGATCAATATTTTAGAGGATAACGCATGTTAGGTCTAGGTTAGGTGTGGGATTTGCTCTCATCGGCTCATACTTTCGCATATTTCTCATACTTGTTGGCTAGATCCTGGGCTTTTTCTGGTTTGTATCACGTACCAATGTGGTACCACACTGAAACAAATGACTAAACCTGGTCACGATCGATATTTTACGGGATAACGCATGTTAGGTCTAGTTTAGGTCTGGGATTTGCTCTCATCAGGCTCATACTTTCGCATATTTCTCATACTTGATGGCCAGATTCTGGGCTTTTTCAGGTTTGGATCACGTAGTAATGTGGTACGGCACTTGAACAGTCGACTAATCCTGGTCTCGATCAATATTTCAGAGGATAACGCATGCTAGGTCTACGTAAGGTGTGGGATTTGGTCTCATCAGGCTCATACTTTCGCATATTTCTCATACTTGATGGCCAGATTCTGGGCTTTTTTTGGCTTGGATCACGTAGACATGTGGTACCACACTGAAACAGTCTATTAAACCTGGTTTCGATCAATATTTTAGAGGATAACGCATGTTAGGGCTAGGTTAGGTGTGGGATTTGCTCACATCGGCTCATACTTTCGCATACTTCTCATACTTGTTGGCTAGATCCTGGGCTTTTTCTGGTTTGTATCACTTACTAATGTGGTGCCACACTGAAACAGTCGACTAAACCAGGTACCACGATCAATATTTTATGGGATAACTCATGTTAGGTCTAGTTTAGGTCTGGGATTTGCTCTCATCAGGCTCATACTTTCGCATATTTCTCATACTTGATGTCCAGATACTGGGCTTTTTTTGGCTTGGATCACGTAGTAATGTGGTACCACACTGAAACAGTCGACTAAACCTGGTTTCGATTCAATATTTTAGATGATAACGCATGTTAGGTCAAGGTTAGGTGTGGGATTTGCTCTCATCGGCTCATACTTTCGCATATTTCTCATACTTGATGACCAGATTCTGGGCTTTTTTTGGCTTGGATCACGTAGTAGTGTGGTACCACACTGAAACAGTCGACTAAACCTGGTCACGATCAATATTTTACGGGATAACTCATGTTAGGTCTAGGTTAGTTCTGGGATTTGCCCTCATCAGGCTCATACTTTCGCACATTTCTCATACTTGATGGCCAGATTCCGGGCTTTTTTTTGGTTTGGATCACGTAGTAATATGGTCCGACACTGAAGCAGTCGGCTAAACCTGGTCTCGATCAATATTTCAGAGGATAACGCATGCTAGGTCTACGTGAGGTGTGGGATTTGCTCTCATCAGGCTCATACTTTCGCATTCTTCACAAACTTGTTGAACAGATCCTGGGTTTTTTTTGGTTGGGGTCACGTAGTAATGCGGAACCACACTGAAACAGTCTATTAAACCTGGTTTCGATCAATATTTTAGATGATAACGCATGTTAGGTCAAGGTTAGGTGTGGGATTTGCTCTCATCGGCTCATACTTTCGCATATTTCTCATACTTGATGGCCAGATCCTGGGCTTTTTCTGGATTGGATCACGTAGTAATGTGGTACCACACTGAAACAGTCGACTAAACCTGGTCTCGATCAATATTTCAGAGGATAACACATGCTAGGTCTACGTTAGGTGTGGGATATGCTCTCATCAGGCTCATACTTTCGCATATTTCTCATACTAGATGGCCAGATTCTGCGCTTTTTTTGGCTTGGATCACGTAGTAATGTGGTACCACACTGAAACAGTCTATTAAACCTGGCTTCGATCAATATCTTAGAGGATAACGCATGTTAGGTCTGGGTTAGGTCTGAGATTTGCTCTCATCAGGCTCATACTTCCGCATATTTCTCATACTTGTTGGCCAGATCCTGGGCTTTTTCTGGATTGGATCACGTAGTAATGTGGTACCACACTGAAACAGTCGACTAAACCTGGTCTCGATCAATATTTCAGAGGAAAACGCATGTTAGGTCTAGGTTAGGCCTGGGATTTGCCCTCTTCAGTCTCATACTTTCGCATTCTTCACATACTTCTTGAACAGATCCTGGGTTATTTCTGGTTTGGATCACACAGTAATGTGGTACCGCACTGAAACAGTCGACTAAGCCTGGTCTCGATCAATATTTTAGGGGATAACGCATGTTAGGTCTAGGTCAGGTCTGGGATTTGCTCTCATCAGGCTCATACTTTCGCATATTTCTCATACTTGATGGCCAGATTCTGGGCTTTTTCCGGTATGGATCACGTAGTAATGTAGTACCACACTGAAACAGTCGACTAAACCTGGTCTCAATCAATATTTTAGGGGATAACGCATGTTAGGTCTAGTTTAGGTGTGGGATTTGCTCTCATCAGGCTCATACTTTCGCATATTTCTCATACTTGATGTCCAGATTCTGGGCTTTTTTTGGCTTGGATCACGTAGTAATGTGGTACCACACTGAAACAGTCTATTAAACCTGGTCTCGATCAATATTTCAGAGGATAACACATGCTAGGTCTACGTTAGGTGTGGGATTTGCTCTCATCAGGCTCATACTTTCGCATATTTCTCATACTTGATGGCCAGATTCTGGGCTTTTTTTGGCTTGGATCACGTAGTAATGTGGTACCACACTGAAAGAGTCGACTAAACCTGGTCTCGATCAATATTTTAGGGGATAACGCATGTTAGGTCTAGTTTAGGTGTGGGATTTGCTCTCATCAGGCTCATACTTTCGCATATTTCTCATACTTGATGTCCGGATACTGGGCTTTTTTTGGCTTGGATCACGTAGTAATGTGGTACCACACAGAAACTGTCGACTAAACCTGGTTTCGATCAATATTTTAGAGGATAACGCATGCTAGGTCTACGTAAAGTGTGGGATTTGCTCTCATCAGGCTCATACTTTCGCATATTTCTCATACTTGATGGCCAGACTCTGGGCTTTTTTTGGCTTGGATCACGTAGAAATGTGGTACCACACTGAAACAGTCTATTAAACCTGGTTACAATCAATATTTTAGAGGATAACGCATGTTAGGTCTAGGTTAGGTGTGGGATCTGCTCTCATCGGCTCACACTTTCGCATATTTCTCATACTTGATGACCAGATTCTGGGCTTTTTTTGGCTTGGATCACGTAGTAATGTGGTACCACACTGAAACAGTCTATTAAACCTGGTTTCGATCATTATTTTAGAGGATAACGCATGTTAGGTCTAGGTTAGGTCTGGGATTTGCTCTCATCACGCTCATACTTTCGCATATTTCTCATACTTGATGTCCGGATACTGGGCTTTTCTTGGCTTGGATCACGTAGTAAAGTGGTACCACACTGAAACAGTCGACTAAACTTGGTCTCGATCAATATTTCGGAGGATAACGCATGATAGGTCTAGGTTAGGCCTGGGATTTGCCCTCTTCAGTCTCATACTTTCGCATTCTTCACATACTTCTTGAACAGATCCTGGGTTATTTCTGGTTTGGATCACACAGTAATGTGGTACCACACTGAAACAGTCGACTAAACCTGGTCTCGATCAATATTTTAGGGGATAACGCATGTTAGGTCTAGGTTAGGTCTGGGATTTGCTCTCATCAGGCTCATACTTTCGCATATTTCTCATACTTGTTGGCCAGATCCTGGGCTTTTTATGGATTCGATCACGTAGTAAAGTGGTACCACACTGAAACAGTCGACTAAACCTGGTCTCGATCAATATTTCGGAGGATAACGCATGTTAGGTCTAGGTTAGGCCTGGGATTTGCCCTCTTCAGTCTCATACTTTCGCATTCTTCACATACTTCTTGAACAGATCCTGGTTTGGATCACACAGTAATGTGGTACCACACTGAAACAGTCGACTAAACCTGGTCTCGATCAATATTTTAGGGGATAACGCATGTTAGGTCTAGGTTAGGTCTGGGATTTGCTCCCATCAGGCTCATACTTTCGCATATTTCTCATACTTGATGGTCAGATTCTGGGCTTTTTTTTGGTTTGGATCACGTAGTAATGTGGTACCACACTGAAACAGTCGACTAAACCTGGTCTCGATCAATATTTCAGAGGATAACACATGCTAGGTCTACGTTAGGTGTGGGATTTGCTCTCATCAGGCTCATACTTTCGCATATTTCTCATACTTGATGGCCAGATTCTGGGCTGCCCCCTGTTTGGATCACGTAGTAATGTGGTACCACATAGAAACAGTCGACTAAACCTGGTTTCGATCAATATTTCAGAGGATAACACATGCTAGGTCTACGTTAGGTGTGGGATTTGCTGTCATCAGGCTCATACTTTCGCATATTTCTCATACTTGATGGCCAGATTCTGGGCTTTTTTTGGCTTGGATCACGTAGTAATGTGGTACCACACTGAAACAGTCGACTAAACCTGGTCTCGATCAATATTTCAGAGGATAACGCATGTTACGTCTAGGTTAGGCCTGGGATTTGCCCTCTTCAGTTTCATACTTTCGCATTCTTCACATACTTCTCGAACAGATCCTGGGTTATTTCTGGTTTGGATCACACAGTAATGTGGTACCACACTGAAACAGTCGACTAAACCTGGTTTCGATCAATATTTTAGAGGATAACGCATGTTAGGTCTAGGTTAGGTGTGGGATTTGCTCTCATCGGCTCATACTTTCGCATATTTCTCATACTTGTTGGCTAGATCCTGGGCTTTTTCTGGTTTGTATCACGTACCAATGTGGTACCACACTGAAACAAATGACTAAACCTGGTCACGATCGATATTTTACGGGATAACGCATGTTAGGTCTAGTTTAGGTCTGGGATTTGCTCTCATCAGGCTCATACTTTCGCATATTTCGCATACTTGATGGCCAGATTCTGGGCTTTTTCAGGTTTGGATCACGTAGTAATGTGGTACGGCACTTGAACAGTCGACTAATCCTGGTCTCGATCAATATTTCAGAGGATAACGCATGCTAGGTCTACGTAAGGTGTGGGATTTGGTCTCATCAGGCTCATACTTTCGCATATTTCTCATACTTGATGGCCAGATTCTGGGCTTTTTTTGGCTTGGATCACGTAGACATGTGGTACCACACTGAAACAGTCTATTAAACCTGGTTTCGATCAATATTTTAGAGGATAACGCATGTTAGGGCTAGGTTAGGTGTGGGATTTGCTCACATCGGCTCATACTTTCGCATACTTCTCATACTTGTTGGCTAGATCCTGGGCTTTTTCTGGTTTGTATCACTTACTAATGTGGTGCCACACTGAAACAGTCGACTAAACCAGGTACCACGATCAATATTTTATGGGATAACTCATGTTAGGTCTAGTTTAGGTCTGGGATTTGCTCTCATCAGGCTCATACTTTCGCATATTTCTCATACTTGATGTCCAGATACTGGGCTTTTTTTGGCTTGGATCACGTAGTAATGTGGTACCACACTGAAACAGTCGACTAAACCTGGTTTCGATTCAATATTTTAGATGATAACGCATGTTAGGTCAAGGTTAGGTGTGGGATTTGCTCTCATCGGCTCATACTTTCGCATATTTCTCATACTTGATGACCAGATTCTGGGCTTTTTTTGGCTTGGATCACGTAGTAGTGTGGTACCACACTGAAACAGTCGACTAAACCTGGTCACGATCAATATTTTACGGGATAACTCATGTTAGGTCTAGGTTAGTTCTGGGATTTGCCCTCATCAGGCTCATACTTTCGCACATTTCTCATACTTGATGGCCAGATTCCGGGCTTTTTTTTGGTTTGGATCACGTAGTAATATGGTCCGACACTGAAGCAGTCGGCTAAACCTGGTCTCGATCAATATTTCAGAGGATAACGCATGCTAGGTCTACGTTAGGTGTGGGATTTGCTCTCATCAGGCTCATACTTTCGCATTCTTCACAAACTTGTTGAACAGATCCTGGGTTTTTTTTGGTTGGGGTCACGTAGTAATGCGGAACCACACTGAAACAGTCTATTAAACCTGGTTTCGATCAATATTTTAGATGATAACGCATGTTAGGTCAAGGTTAGGTGTGGGATTTGCTCTCATCGGCTCATACTTTCGCATATTTCTCATACTTGATGGCCAGATCCTGGGCTTTTTCTGGATTGGATCACGTAGTAATGTGGTACCACACTGAAACAGTCGACTAAACCTGGTCTCGATCAATATTTCAGAGGATAACACATGCTAGGTCTACGTTAGGTGTGGGATATGCTCTCATCAGGCTCATACTTTCGCATATTTCTCATACTAGATGGCCAGATTCTGCGCTTTTTTTGGCTTGGATCACGTAGTAATGTGGTACCACACTGAAACAGTCTATTAAACCTGGCTTCGATCAATATCTTAGAGGATAACGCATGTTAGGTCTGGGTTAGGTCTGAGATTTGCTCTCATCAGGCTCATACTTCCGCATATTTCTCATACTTGTTGGCCAGATCCTGGGCTTTTTCTGGATTGGATCACGTAGTAATGTGGTACCACACTGAAACAGTCGACTAAACCTGGTCTCGATCAATATTTCAGAGGAAAACGCATGTTAGGTCTAGGTTAGGCCTGGGATTTGCCCTCTTCAGTCTCATACTTTCGCATTCTTCACATACTTCTTGAACAGATCCTGGGTTATTTCTGGTTTGGATCACACAGTAATGTGGTACCGCACTGAAACAGTCGACTAAGCCTGGTCTCGATCAATATTTTAGGGGATAACGCATGTTAGGTCTAGGTCAGGTCTGGGATTTGCTCTCATCAGGCTCATACTTTCGCATATTTCTCATACTTGATGGCCAGATTCTGGGCTTTTTCCGGTATGGATCACGTAGTAATGTAGTACCACACTGAAACAGTCGACTAAACCTGGTCTCAATCAATATTTTAGGGGATAACGCATGTTAGGTCTAGTTTAGGTGTGGGATTTGCTCTCATCAGGCTCATACTTTCGCATATTTCTCATACTTGATGTCCAGATTCTGGGCTTTTTTTGGCTTGGATCACGTAGTAATGTGGTACCACACTGAAACAGTCTATTAAACCTGGCTTCGATCAATATTTTAGAGGATAACGCATGTTAGGTCTGGGTTAGGTCTGAGATTTGCTCTCATCAGGCTCATACTTTCTCATATTTCTCATACTTCTTGAACAGATCCTGGGTTATTTCTGGTTTGGATCACACAGTAATGTGGTACCGCACTGTAACAGTCGACTAAGCCTGGTCTCGATCAATATTTTAGGGGATAACGCATGTTAGGTCTAGGTCAGGTCTGGGATTTGCGCTCATCAGGCTCATACTTTCGCATATTTCTCATACTTGATGGCCAGATTCTGGGCTTTTTCCGGTATGGATCACGTAGTAATGTGGTACCACACTGAAACAGTCTATTAAACCTGGCTTCGATCAATATTTTAGAGGATAACGCATGTTAGGTCTGGGTTAGGTCTGAGATTTGCTCTCATCAGGCTCATACTTTCGCATATTTCTCATACTTCTTGAACAGATCCTGGGTTATTTCTGGTTTGGATCACACAGTAATGTGGTACCGCACTGTAACAGTCGACTAAGCCTGGTCTCGATCAATATTTTAGGGGATAACGCATGTTAGGTCTAGGTCAGGTCTGGGATTTGCGCTCATCAGGCTCATACTTTCGCATATTTCTCATACTTGATGGCCAGATTCTGGGCTTTTTCCGGTATGGATCACGTAGTAATGTAGTACCACACTGAAACAGTCGACTAAACCTGGTCTCAATCAATATTTTAGGGGATAACGCATGTTAGGTCTAGTTTAGGTGTGGGATTTGCTCTCATCAGGCTCATACTTTCGCATATTTCTCATACTTGATGTCCAGATTCTGGGCTTTTTCCGGTTTGGATCACGTAGTAATGTGGTAGCACACTGAAGCAGTATATTAAACCTGGTTTCGATCAATATTTTAGAAGATAACGCATGTTAGGTCTAGGTTAGGTCTGGGATTTGCTCTCATCAGGCTCATACTTTCGCATATTTCTCATACTAGATGGCCAGATTCTGGGCTTTTTTTGGCTTGGAACACGTAGTAATGTGGTACCACACTGAAACAGTCTATTAAACCTGGCTTCGATCAATATTTTAGAGGATAACGCATGTTAGGTCTGGGTTAGGTCTGGGATTTGCTCTCATCAGGCTCATACTTTCGCATATTTCTCATACTTGATGGCCAGATCCTGGGCTTTTTCTGGATTGGATCACGTAGTAATGTGGTACCACACTGAAACAGTCGACTAAACCTGGTCTCGATCAATATTTCAGAGGATAACACATGCTAGGTCTACGTTAGGTGTGGGATATGCTCTCATCAGGCTCATACTTTCGCATATTTCTCATACTAGATGGCCAGATTCTGCGCTTTTTTTGGCTTGGATCACGTAGTAATGTGGTACCACACTGAAACAGTCTATTAAACCTGGCTTCGATCAATATCTTAGAGGATAACGCATGTTAGGTCTGGGTTAGGTCTGAGATTTGCTCTCATCAGGCTCATACTTTCGCATATTTCTCATACTTGTTGGCCAGATCCTGGGCTTTTTCTGGATTGGATCACGTAGTAATGTGGTACCACACTGAAACAGTCGACTAAACCTGGTCTCGATCAATATTTCAGAGGAAAACGCATGTTAGGTCTAGGTTAGGCCTGGGATTTGCCCTCTTCAGTCTCATACTTTCGCATTCTTCACATACTTCTTGAACAGATCCTGGGTTGTTTCTGGTTTGGATCACACAGTAATGTGGTACCGCACTGAAACAGTCGACTAAGCCTGGTCTCGATCAATATTTTAGGGGATCACGCATGTTAGGTCTAGGTCAGGTCTGGGATTTGCTCTCATCAGGCTCATACTTTCGCATATTTCTCATACTTGATGGCCAGATTCTGGGCTTTTTCCGGTATGGATCACGTAGTAATGTAGTACCACACTGAAACAGTCGACTAAACCTGGTCTCAATCAATATTTTAGGGGATAACGCATGTTAGGTCTAGTTTAGGTGTGGGATTTGCTCTCATCAGGCTCATACTTTCGCATATTTCTCATACTTGATGTCCAGATTCTGGGCTTTTTCCGGTTTGGATCACGTAGTAATGTGGTAGCACACTGAAACAGTATATTAAACCTGGTTTCGATCAATATTTTAGAAGATAACGCATGTTAGGTCTAGGATAGGTCTGGGATTTGCTCTCATCAGGCTCATACTTTCGCATATTTCTCATACTTGATGGCCAGATTCTGGGCTTTTTTTTTGGTTTGGATCACGTATTAATGTGGTACCACACTGAAACAGTCAATTGAACCTGGTTACCATCAATATTTTAGAGGATAACGCATGTTAGGTCTAGGTTAGGTCTGGGATTTGCTCTCATCAGGCTCATACTTTCGCACATTTCTCATACTAGATGGCCAGATTCTGGGCTTTTTTTTGGTTTGGAACACGTAGTAATGTGGTACCACACTGAAACAGTCGACTAAACCTGGTTTCGATCAATATTTCAGAGGATAACACATGCTAGGTCTACGTTAGGTGTGGGATTTGCTCTCATCAGGCTCATACTTTCGCATATTTCTCATACTAGATGGCCAGATTCTGGGCTTTTTTTGGCTTGAATCACGTAGTAATGTGGTACCACACTGAAACAGTCTATTAAACCTGGCTTCGATCAATATTTTAGAGGATAACGCATGTTAGGTCTGGGTTAGGTCTGGGATTTGCTCTCATCAGGCTCATACTTTCGCATATTTCTCATACCTGTTGGCCAGATCCTGGGCTTTTTCTGGATTGGATCACGTAGTAATGTGGTACCACACTGAAACAGTCGACTCAACCTGGTCTCGATCAATATTTCAGAGGAAAACGCATGTTAGGTCTAGGTTAGGCCTGGGATTTGCCCTCTTCAGTCTCATACTTTCGCATTCTTCACATACTTCTTGAACAGATCCTGGGTTATTTCTGGTTTGCATCACACAGTAATGTGGTACTGCACTGAAACAGTCGACTAAACCTGGTCTCGATCAATATTTTAGAGGATAACGCATGTTAGGTCTGGGTTAGGTCTGGGATTTGCTGTCATCAGGCTCATACTTTCGCATATTTCTCATACTTGTTGGCCAGATCCTGGGCTTTTTTTTGGTTTGGATCACGTAGTCATGTGGTACCACACTGAAACAGTCGACTAAACCTGGTCTCGATCAATATTTCAGAGGAAAACGCATGTTAGGTCTAGGTTAGGCCTGGGATTTGCCCTCTTCAGTCTCATGCTTTCGCATACTTCACATACTTCTTGAACAGATCCTGGGTTATTTCTGGTTTGGATCACACAGTAATGTGGTACCACACTGAAACAGTCGATTAAGCCTGGTCTCGATCAATATTTTAGGGGATAACGCATGTTAGGTCTAGGTCAGGTCAGGGATTTGCTCTCATCAGGCTCATACTTTCGCATATTTCTCATACTTGATGGCCAGATTCTGGGCTTTTTCCGGTTTGGATCATGTAGTAATGTGGTACCACACTGAAACAGTCGACTAAACCTGGTCTCAATCAATAGTTTAGGGGATAACGCATGTTAGGTCTAGTTTAGGTGTGGGATTTGCTCTCATCAGGCTCATACTTTCGCATATTTCTCATACTTGATGTCCAGATTCTGGGCTTTTTCCGGTTTGGATCACGTAGTAATGTGGTAGCATACTGAAACAGTATATTAAACCTGGTTTCGATCAATATTTTAGAAGATAACGCATGTTAGGTCTAGGATAGGTCTGGGATTTGCTCTCATCAGGCTCATACTTTCGCATATTTCTCATACTTGATGGCCAGATTCTGGGCTTTTTTTTTGGTTTGGATCACGTATTAATGTGGTACCACACTGAAACAGTCAATTGAACCTGGTTACCATCAATATTTTAGAGGATAACGCATGTTAGGTCTAGGTTAGGTCTGGGATTTGCTCTCATCAGGCTCATACTTTCGCACATTTCTCATACTAGATGGCCAGATTCTGGGCTTTTTTTTGGTTTGGATCACGTAGTAATGTGGTACCACACTGAAACAGTCGACTAAACCTGGTTTCGATCAATATTTCAGAGGATAACACATGCTAGGTCTACGTTAGGTGTGGGATTTGCTCTCATCAGGCTCATACTTTCGCATATTTCTCATACTAGATGGCCAGATTCTGGGCTTTTTTTGGCTTGGATCACGTAGTAATGTGGTACCACACTGAAACAGTCTATTAAACCTGGCTTCGATCAATATTTTAGAGGATAACGCATGTTAGGTCTGGGTTAGGTCTGGGATTTGCTCTCATCAGGCTCATACTTTCGCATATTTCTCATAACTGTTGGCCAGATCCTGGGCTTTTTCTGGATTGGATCACGTAGTAATGTGGTACCACACTGAACCAGTCGACTAAACCTGGTCTCGATCAATATTTCAGAGGAAAACGCATGTTAGGTCTAGGTTAGGCCTGGGATTTGCCCTCTTCAGTCTCATACTTTTGCATTCTTCACATACTTCTTGAACAGATCCTGGGTTATTTCTGGTTTGGATCACACAGTAATGTGGTACCGCACTGAAACAGTCGACTAAACCTGCTCTCGATCAATATTTTAGAGGATAACGCATGTTAGGTCTGGGTTAGGTCTGGGATTTGCTGTCATCAGGCTCATACTTTCGCATATTTCTCATACTTGTTGGCCAGATCCTGGGCTTTTTTTTGGTTTGGATCACGTAGTCATGTGGTACCACGCTGAAACAGTCGACTAAACCTGGTCTCGATCAATATTTCAGAGGAAAACGCATGTTAGGTCAAGGTTAGGCCTGGGATTTGCCCTCTTGAGTCTCATGCTTTCGCATACTTCACATACTTCTTGAACAGATCCTGGGTTATTTCTGGTTTGGATCACACAGTAATGTGGTACCACACTGAAACAGTCGATTAAGCCTGGTCTCGATCAATATTTTAGGGGATAACGCATGTTAGGTCTAGGTCAGGTCAGGGATTTGCTCTCATCAGGCTCATACTTTCGCATATTTCTCATACTTGATGGCCAGATTCTGGGCTTTTTCCGGTTTGGATCACGTAGTAATGTGGTACCACACTGAAACAGTCGACTAAACCTGGTCTCAATCAATAGTTTAGGGGATAACGCATGTTAGGTCTAGTTTAGGTGTGGGATTTGCTCTCATCAGGCTCATACTTTCGCATATTTCTCATACTTGATGTCCAGATTCTGGGCTTTTTCCGGTTTGGATAACGTAGTAATGTGGTAGCACACTGAAACAGTATATTAAACCTGGTTTCGATCAAATATTTTAGAAGATAACGCATGTTAGGTCTAGGTTAGGTCTGGGATTTGCTCTCATCAGGCTCATACTTTCGCATATTTCTCATACTTGATGGCCAGATTCTGGGCTTTTTTTTTGGTTTGGATCACGTATTAATGTGGTACCACACTGAAACAGTCAATTGAACCTGGTTTCCATCAATATTTTAGAGGATAACGCATGTTAGGTCTAGGTTAGGTCTGGGATTTGCTCTCTTCAGGCTCATACTTTCGCACATTTCTCATACTAGATGGCCAGATTCTGGGCTTTTTTTTGGTTTGGATCACGTAGTAATGTGGTACCACACTGAAACAGTCGACTAAACCTGGTCTCGATCAATATTTCAGAGGATAACACATGCTAGGTCTACGTTAGGTGTGGGATTTGCTCTCATCAGGCTCATACTTTCGCATATTTCTCATACTAGATGGCCAGATTCTGGGCTTTTTTTGGCTTGGAACACGTAGTAATGTGGTACCACACTGAAACAGTCTATTAAACCTGGCTTCGATCAATATTTTAGAGGATAACGCATGTTAGGTCTGGGTTAGGTCTGGGATTTGCTCTCATCAGGCTCATACTTTCGCATATTTCTCATACTTGATGGCCAGATCCTGGGCTTTTTCTGGATTGGATCACGTAGTAATGTGGTACCACACTGAAACAGTCGACTAAACCTGGTCTCGATCAATATTTCAGAGGATAACACATGCTAGGTCTACGTTAGGTGTGGGATATGCTCTCATCAGGCTCATACTTTCGCATATTTCTCATACTAGATGGCCAGATTCTGCGCTTTTTTTGGCTTGGATCACGTAGTAATGTGGTACCACACTGAAACAGTCTATTAAACCTGGCTTCGATCAATATCTTAGAGGATAACGCATGTTAGGTCTGGGTTAGGTCTGAGATTTGCTCTCATCAGGCTCATACTTTCGCATATTTCTCATACTTGTTGGCCAGATCCTGGGCTTTTTCTGGATTGGATCACGTAGTAATGTGGTACCACACTGAAACAGTCGACTAAACCTGGTCTCGATCAATATTTCAGAGGAAAACGCATGTTAGGTCTAGGTTAGGCCTGGGATTTGCCCTCTTCAGTCTCATACTTTCGCATTCTTCACATACTTCTTGAACAGATCCTGGGTTGTTTCTGGTTTGGATCACACAGTAATGTGGTACCGCACTGAAACAGTCGACTAAGCCTGGTCTCGATCAATATTTTAGGGGATCACGCATGTTAGGTCTAGGTCAGGTCTGGGATTTGCTCTCATCAGGCTCATACTTTCGCATATTTCTCATACTTGATGGCCAGATTCTGGGCTTTTTCCGGTATGGATCACGTAGTAATGTAGTACCACACTGAAACAGTCGACTAAACCTGGTCTCAATCAATATTTTAGGGGATAACGCATGTTAGGTCTAGTTTAGGTGTGGGATTTGCTCTCATCAGGCTCATACTTTCGCATATTTCTCATACTTGATGTCCAGATTCTGGGCTTTTTCCGGTTTGGATCACGTAGTAATGTGGTACCACACTGAAACAGTCTATTAAACCTGGCTTCGATCAATATTTTAGAGGATAACGCATGTTAGGTCTGGGTTAGGTCTGGGATTTGCTCTCATCAGGCTCATACTTTCGCATATTTCTCATACTTGATGGCCAGATCCTGGGCTTTTTCTGGATTGGATCACGTAGTAATGTAGTACCACACTGAAACAGTCGACTAAACCTGGTCTCGATCAATATTTCAGAGGATAACACATGCTAGGTCTACGTTAGGTGTGGGATATGCTCTCATCAGGCTCATACTTTCGCATATTTCTCATACTTCTTGAACAGATCCTGGGTTATTTCTGGTTTGGATCACACAGTAATGTGGTACCGCACTGTAACAGTCGACTAAGCCTGGTCTCGATCAATATTTTAGGGGATAACGCATGTTAGGTCTAGGTCAGGTCTGGGATTTGCGCTCATCAGGCTCATACTTTCGCATATTTCTCATACTTGATGGCCAGATTCTGGGCTTTTTCCGGTATGGATCACGTAGTAATGTAGTACCACACTGAAACAGTCGACTAAACCTGGTCTCAATCAATATTTTAGGGGATAACGCATGTTAGGTCTAGTTTAGGTGTGGGATTTGCTCTCATCAGGCTCATACTTTCGCATATTTCTCATACTTGATGTCCAGATTCTGGGCTTTTTCCGGTTTGGATCACGTAGTAATGTGGTAGCACACTGAAGCAGTATATTAAACCTGGTTTCGATCAATATTTTAGAAGATAACGCATGTTAGGTCTAGGTTAGGACTGGGATTTGCTCTCATCAGGCTCATACTGTCGCATATTTCTCATACTTGATGTCCAGATTCTGGGCTTTTTCCGGTTTGGATCAGGTAGTAATGTGGTAGCACACTGAAACAGTATATTAAACCTTGTTTCGATCAATATTTTAGAAGATAACGCATGTTAGGTCTAGGTTAGGTCTGGGATTTGCTCTCATCAGGCTCATACTTTCGCATATTTCTCATACTTGATGGCCAGATTCTGGGCTTTTTTTTTGGTTTGGATCACGTAGTACTGTGGTACCACACTGAAACAGTCGACTAAAGCTGGTCTCAATCAATATTTTAGGGGATAACGCATGTTAGGTCTAATTTAGGTGTGGGATTTGCTCTCATCAGGCTCATACTTTCGCATATTTCTCATACTTGATGTCCAGATTCTGGGCTTTTTCCGGTTTGGATCACGTAGTAATGTGGTACGACACTGAAACAGTCGACTGAGCCTGGTCTCGATCAACATTTCAGAGGATAACGCATGCTTGGTCTAGGTCAGGTCTGGGATTTGCTCTCATCAGGCTCATACTTTCGCATATTTCTCATACTTGATGGCCAGATTCTGGGCTTTTTTTTTGGTTTGGATCACGTATTAATGTGGTACCACACTGAAACAGTCAATTGAACCTGGTTTCCATCAATATTTTAGAGGACAACGCATGTTAGGTCTAGGTTAGGTCTGGGATTTGCTCTCATCAGGCTCATACTTTCGCACATTTCTCATACTTGATGGCCAGATTCTGGGCTTTTTTTTGGCTTGGATCACGTAGTAATGTGGTAGCACACTGAAACAGTATATTAAAGCTGGTTTCGATCAATATTTTAGAAGATAACGCATGTTAGGTCCAGTTTAGGTGTGGGATTTGCTCTCATCAGGCTCATACTTTCGCATATTTCTCATACTTGATGGCCAGATTCTGGGCTTTTTTTTTGGTTTGGATCACGTATTAATGTGGTGCCACACTGAAACAGTCAATTGAACCTGGTTTCCATCAATATTTTAGAGGACAACGCATGTTAGGTCTAGTTTAGGTGTGGGATTTGCTGTCATCAGGCTCATACTTTCGCATATTTCTCATACTTGATGTCCAGATTCTGGGCTTTTTTTTGGCTTGGATCACGTAGTAATGTGGTACCACACTGAAACAGTCTATTAGATCTGGTTTCGATCAATATTTTAGAGGATAACGCATGTTAGGTCTAGGTTAGGTCTGGGATTTGCTCTCATCAGGCTCATACTTTCGCATATTTCTCATACTTGTTGGCCAGATCCTGGGCTTTTTCTGGATTGGATCACGTAGTAATGTGGTACCACACTGAAACAGTCGACTAAACCTGGTCTCGATCAATATTTCAGAGGAAAACGCATGTTAGGTCTAGGTTAGGCCTGGGATTTGCTCTCTTCAGTCTCATACTTTCGCATTCTTCACATACTTCTTGAACAGATCCTGGGTTATTTCTGGTTTGGATCACACAGTAATGTGGTACCACACTGAAACAATCGACTAAGCCTGGTCTCGATCAATATTTTAGGGGATAACGCATGTTAGGTCTAGGTCAGGTCTGGGATTTGCTCTCATCAGGCTCATACTTTCGCATATTTCTCATACTTGATGGCCAGATTCTGGGCTTTTTCCGGTTTGGATCACGTAGTAATGTGGTACCACACTGAAACAGTCGACTAAACCTGGTCTCAATCAATATTTTAGGGGATAACGCATGTTAGGTCTAGTTTAGGTGTGGGATTTGCTCTCATCAGGCTCATACTTTCGCATATTTCTCATACTTGATGTCCAGATTCTGGGCTTTTTCCGGTTTGGATCACGTAGTAATGTGGTAGCACACTGAAACAGTATATTAAACCTGGTTTCGATCAATATTTTAGAAGATAACGCATGTTAGGTCTAGGATAGGTCTGGGATTTGCTCTCATCAGGCTCATACTTTCGCATATTTCTCATACTTGATGGCCAGATTCTGGGCTTTTTTTTTGGTTTGGATCACGTATTAATGTGGTACCACACTGAAACAGTCAATTGAACCTGGTTACCATCAATATTTTAGAGGATAACGCATGTTAGGTCTAGGTTAGGTCTGGGATTTGCTCTCATCAGGCTCATACTTTCGCACATTTCTCATACTAGATGGCCAGATTCTGGGCTTTTTTTTGGTTTGGATCACGTAGTAATGTGGTACCACACTGAAACAGTCGACTAAACCTGGTTTCGATCAATATTTCAGAGGATAACACATGCTAGGTCTACGGTAGGTGTGGGATTTGCTCTCATCAGGCTCATACTTTCGCATATTTCTCATACTAGATGGCCAGATTCTGGGCTTTTTTTGGCTTGGATCACGTAGTAATGTGGTACCACACTGAAACAGTCTATTAAACCTGGCTTCGATCAATATTTTAGGGGATAACGCATGTTAGGTCTAGGTCAGGTCTGGGATTTGCTCTCATCAGGCTCATACTTTCGCATATTTCTCATACTTGATGGCCAGATTCTGGGCTTTTTCCGGTTTGGATCACGTAGTAATGTGGTAGCACACTGAAACAGTATATTAAACCTGGTTTCGATCAATATTTTAGAAGATAACGCATGTTAGGTCTAGGTTAGGTCTGGGATTTGCTCTCATCAGGCTCATACTTTCGCACATTTCTCATACTTGATGGCCAGATTCTGGGCTTTTTTTTTGGTTTGGATCACGTATTAATGTGGTGCCACACTGAAACAGTCAATTGAACCTGGTTTCCATCAATATTTTAGAGGACAACGCATGTTAGGTCTAGGTTAGGTCTGGGATTTGGCCTCATCAGGCTCATACCTTCGCATATTTCTCATACTTGATGGCCAGATTCTGGGCTTTTTTTTGGTTTGGATCACGTATTAATGTGGTGCCACACTGAAACAGTCAATTGAACCTGGTTTCCATCAATATTTTAGAGGACAACGCATGTTAGGTCTAGGATAGGTCTGGGATTTGCTCTCATCAGGCTCATACTTTCGCACATTTCTCATACTTGATGGCCAGATTCTGGGCTTTTTTTTTGGTTTGGATCACGTACTAATGTGGTGCCACACTGAAACAGTCAATTGAACCTGGTTTCCATCAATATTTTAGAGGACAACGCATGTTAGGTCTAGGTTAGGTCTGGGATTCGCTCTCTCAGGCTCATACTTTCGCACATTTCTCATACTTGATGGCCAGATTCTGGGCTTTTTTTTGGCTTGGATCACACAGTAATGTGGTACCACACTGAAACAGTCGACTAAACCTGGTCTCGATCAATATTTCAGAGGATAACACATGCTAGGTCTACGGTAGGTGTGGGATTTGCTCTCATCAGGCTCATACTTTCGCACATTTCTCATACTAGATGGCCAGATTCTGGGCTTTTTTTTGGTTTGGATCACGTAGTAATGTGGTACCACACTGAAACAGTCGACTAAACCTGGTCTCGATCAATATTTCAGAGGATAACACATGCTAGGTCTACGTTAGGTGTGGGATTTGCTCTCATCAGGCTCATACTTTCGCATATTTCTCATACTTGATGGCCAGATTCTGGGCTTTTTCCGGTTTGGATCACGTAGTAATGTGGTACCACACTGAAACAGTCGAGTAAACCTGGTCTCAATCAATATTTTAGGGGATAACGCATGTTAGGTCTAGTTTAGGTGTGGGATTTGCTCTCATCAGGCTCATACTTTCGCATATTTCTGATACTTGATGTCCAGATTCTGGGCTTTTTCCGGTTTGGATCACGTAGTAATGTGGTAGCACACTGAAACAGTATATTAAACCTGGTTTCGATCAATATTTTAGAGGACAACGCATGTTAGGTCTAGGTTAGGTCTGGGATTTGCTCTCATCAGGCTCATACTGTCGCACATTTCTCATACTTGATGGCCAGATTCTGGGCTATTTTTTGGCTTGGATCACGTAGTAATGTGGTACCACACTGAAACAGTCTATTAAACCTGGTTTCGATCAACATTTTAGAGGATAACGCATGTTAGGTCTAGGTTAGGTCTGGGATTTGCTCTCATCAGGCTCATACTTTCGCATATTTCCCATACTTGATGTCCAGATTCTGGGCTTTTTCCGGTTTGGATCACGTAGTAATGTGGTAGCACACTGAAACAGTATATTAAACCTGGTTTCGATCGATGTTTTGGAGGATAACGCATGTTAGGTCTAGGTTAGGCCTGGGATTTGCACTCATCAGGATCATACTTTCGCATATTTCTCATACTTGATGGCCAGATTCTGGCCTTTTTTTGGCTTAGATCACGTAGTAATGTGGTACCACACTGAAACAGTATATTAAACCTGGTTTTGATCAATATTTTAGAAGATAACGCATGTTAGGTCTAGGTTAGGCCTGGGATTTGCACTCATCAGGATCATACTTTCGCATATTTCTCATACTTGATGGCCAGATTCTGGCCTTTTTTTGGCTTAGATCACGTAGTAATGTGGTACCACACTGAAACAGTCAATTGAACCTGGTTTCCATCAACATTTTAGAGGATAACGCATGTTAGGTCTAGGTTAGGTCTGGGATTTGCTCTCATCAGGCTCATACTTTCGCATATTTCCCATACTTGATGTCCAGATTCTGGGCTTTTTCCGGTTTGGATCACGTAGTAATGTGGTAGCACACTGAAACAGTATATTAAACCTGGTTTCGATCGATATTTTAGAGGATAACGCATGTTAGGTCTAGGTTAGGCCTGGGATTTGCACTCATCAGGATCATACTTTCGCATATTTCTCATACTTGATGGCCAGATTCTGGCCTTTTTTTGGCTTAGATCACGTAGTAATGTGGTACCACACTGAAACAGTATATTAAACCTGGTTTCGATCAATATTTTAGAAGATAACGCATGTTAGGTCTAGGATAGGTCTGGGATTTGCTCTCATCAGGCTCATACTTTCGCATATTTCTCATACTTGATGGCCAGATTCTGGGCTTTTTTTTTGGTTTGGATCACGTATTAATGTGGTACCACACTGAAACAGTCAATTGAACCTGGTTACCATCAATATTTTAGAGGATAACGCATGTTAGGTCTAGGTTAGGTCTGGGATTTGCTCTCATCAGGCTCATACTTTCGCACATTTCTCATACTAGATGGCCAGATTCTGGGCTCTTTTTTGGTTTGGATCACGTAGTAATGTGGTACCACACTGAAACAGTCGACTAAACCTGGTTTCGATCAATATTTCAGAGGATAACACATGCTAGGTCTACGGTAGGTGTGGGATTTGCTCTCATCAGGCTCATACTTTCGCATATTTCTCATATTAGATGGCCAGATTCTGGGCTTTTTTTGGCTTGGATCACGTAGTAATGTGGTACCACACTGAAACAGTCTATTAAACCTGGCTTCGATCAATATTTTAGAGGACAACGCATGTTAGGTCTAGGTTAGGTCTGGGATTTGCTCTCATCAGGCTCATACTTTCGCACATTTCTCATACTAGATGGCCAGATTCTGGGCTTTTTTTTTGGTTTGGATCACGTATTAATGTGGTACCACACTGAAACAGTCAATTGAACCTGGTTTCCATCAATATTTTAGAGGACAACGCATGTTAGGTCTAGGTTAGGTCTGGGATTTGCTCTCATCAGGCTCATACTTTCGCACATTTCTCATACTAGATGGCCAGATTCTGGGCTTTTTTTTGGTTTGGATCACGTAGTAATGTGGTACGACACTGAAACAGTCGACTGAACCTGGTCTCGATCAATATTTCAGAGGATAACGCATGCTAAGTCTACGTTAGGTGTGAGATTTGCTCTCATGAGGCTCATACTTTCGCATATTTCTCATACTTGATGGCCAGATTCTGGGCTTTTTTTTGGCTTGGATCACGTAGTTATGTGGTACCACACTGAAACAGTCTATTAAACCTGATTTCCATCAATATTTTAGAGGATAACGCATGTTAGGTCTAGGTTAGGTGTGGGATTTGCTCTCATCGGCTCATACTTTCGCATATTTCTCATACTTGTTGGCTAGATCCTGGGCTTTTTCTGGCTTGGATCACGTACTAATGTGGTACCACACTGAAACAGTCGACTAAACCTGGTCACGATCAATATTTTACGGGATAACGCATGTTAGGTCTAGTTTAGGTCTGGAATTTGCTCTCATCAGGCTCATACTTTCGCATATTTCTCATACTTGATGGCCAGATTCTGGGCTTTTTTTGGCTTGGATCACGTAGTAATGTGGTACCACACTGAAACAGTCTATTAAACCTGGTTTCGATCAACATTTTAGAGGATAACGCATGGTAGGTCTAGGTTAGGTCTGAGATTTGCTCTCATCAGGCTCATACTTTCGCATATTTCTCATACTTGATGGCCAGATTCTGGGCTTTTTTTTTGGTTTGGATCACGTAATAATGTGGTACCACACTGAAACAGTCAATTGAACCTGGTTTCCATCAATATTTTAGAGGACAACGCATGTTAGGTCTAGGTTAGGTCTGGGATTTGCTCTCATCAGGCTCATACTTTCGCACATTTCTCATACTTGATGGCCAGATTCTGGGCTATTTTTTGGCTTGGATCACGTAGTAATGTGGTACCACACTGAAACAGTCTATTAAACCTGGTTTCGATCAACATTTTAGAGGATAACGCATGTTAGGTCTAGGTTAGGTCTGGGATTTGCTCTCATCAGGCTCATACTTTCGCATATTTCCCATACTTGATGTCCAGATTCTGGGCTTTTTCCGGTTTGGATCACGTAGTAATGTGGTAGCACACTGAAACAGTATATTAAACCTGGTTTCGATCGATATTTTAGAGGATAACGCATGTTAGGTCTAGGTTAGGCCTGGGATTTGCACTCATCAGGATCATACTTTCGCATATTTCTCATACTTGATGGCCAGATTCTGGCCTTTTTTTGGCTTAGATCACGTAGTAATGTGGTACCACACTGAAACAGTATATTAAACCTGGTTTTGATCAATATTTTAGAAGATAACGCATGTTAGGTCTAGGTTAGGTCTGGGATTTGCTCTCATCAGGCTCATACTTTCGCATATTTCTCATACTTGATGGCCAGATTCTGGGCTTTTTTTTGGTTTGGATCACGTAGTAATGTGGTACCACACTGAAAGAGTCTCTTAAACCTGGTTTCGATCAATATTTTAGAGGATAACGCATGTTAGGTCTAGGTTAGGTCTGGGATTGGCTCTCATCAGGCTCATACTTTCGCATATTTCCCATACTTGTTGGCCAGATCCTGGGCTTTTTCTGGATTGGATCACGTAGTAATGTGGTAGCACACTGAAACAGTCGACTAAACCTGGTCTCGATCAATATTTCAGAGGATAACGCATGCTAGGTCTAGGTTAGGCATCGGATTTGCCCTCTTCAGTCTCATACTTTCGCATTCTTCACATACTTCTTGAACAGATCCTGGGTTATTTCTGGTTTGGATCACACAGTGATGTGGTACCACACTGAAACAGTCGACTAAACCTGGTCTCGATCAATATTTTAGGGGATAACGCATGTTAGGTCTAGGTTAGGTCTGGGATTTGCTCTCATCAGGCTAATACTTTCGCATTTTTCTCATACTTGATGGCCAGATTCTGGGCTCCTTCTGGTTTGGATCACGTGGTAATGTGTTACCACACTGAAACAAACCATTAAACCAGGTTTCGATCAATATTTTTGAGGGTAACGCATGTTAGGTCTAGGTTAGGTCTGGGAGTTGCACTCATCAGGCTCATACTTTCGCATATTTCTCATACTTGATGTCGAGAATCTGGGCCTTTTTCTGGTTTGGATCACGTAGTGATGTGGTGCCACACTGAAACAGTCGAATAAACCTGGTTTCGATCAATATTTTAGAGGATAACGCATGTTAGGACTGGATTAGGTCTGGGATTTGCCCTTATCAGTCTCATGCTTTCGCATTCTTCACATACTTCTTGAACAGATCCCGGGTTTTTTCTGGTTTGGGTCACGTGGTAATGTGGTACCACACTGAAACAGTCGACTAAACCTGGTCTCGATCAATATTTCAGAGCAAAACGCATGTTAGGTCTAGGTTAGGCCTGGGATTTGCCCTCTTCAGTCTCATACTTTCGCATTCTTCACATACTTCTTGAACAGATCCTGGGTTATTTCTGGTTTGGATCACACAGTAATGTGGTACCACACTGAAACAGTCGACTAAGCCTGGTCTCGATCAATATTTTAGGGAATAACGCATGTTAGGTCTAGGTCAGGTCTGGGATTTGCTCTCATCAGGCTCATACTTTCGCATATTTCTCATACTTGATGGCCAGATTCTGGGCTTTTTCCGGTTTGGATCACGTAGTAATGTGGTACCACACTGAAACAGTCGACTAAACCTGGTCTCAATCAATATTTTAGGGGATAACGCATGTTAGGTCTAGTTTAGGTGTGGGATTTGCTCTCATCAGGCTCATACTTTCGCATATTTCTCATACTTGATGTCCAGATTCTGGGCTTTTTCCGGTTTGGATCACGTAGTAATGTGGTAGCACACTGAAACAGTATGTTAAACCTGGTTTCGATCAATATTTTAGAAGATAACGCATGTTAGGTCTAGGTTAGGTCTGGGATTTGCTCTCTTCAGGCTCATACTTTCGCATATTTCTCATACTTGATGGCCAGATTCTGGGCTTTTTTTTGGTTTGGATCACGTATTAATGTGGTGCCACACTGAAGCAGTCGACTAAACCTGGTTTCGACCAATATTTTAGAGAATAACGCATGCTAGGACTGGATTTGGTCTGGGATTTGCCCTTATCAGTCTCATACTTTCGCATTCTTCACATACTTCTTGAACAGATCCTGGGTTTTTTCTGGTTTGGATCACATTGTAGTGGGGTACCACACTGAAGCAGTCGATTAAACCTTGTTTCGGTCGATATTTTAGAGGATAACGCATGTTAAGTCTGAGTTGGGTCTAGGATTTGCCCTCATCAGGCTCATACTTTCGCATATTTCTGATACTTGATGGCCAGTTCCTGGGCTTCTTCTGGTTTGGATCACATAGAAATGTGGTACCACACTGAAACAGACCATTAAACCTGGTTTCGATCAACATTTTAGAGGATAACGCATATTAGGTCTAGGTTAGGTCTTGGATTTGCTCTCATCAGGCTCATACTTTCGCATATTTCTCATACTTGTTGGCCAGATCCTGGGCTTTTTCTGGATTGGATCACGTAGTAATGTGGTACCACACTGAAACAGTCGACTAAACCTGGTCTCGATCAATATTTCAGAGGAAAACGCATGTTAGGTCTAGGTTAGGCCTGGGATTTGCCCTCTTCAGTCTCACACTTTCGCATTCTTCACATACTCCTTGAACAGATCCTGGGTTTTTTCTGGTTTGGTTCACTTTGTAGTGGGGTACCACACTGAAACAGTCGATTAAACCTTGTTTCGGTCGATATTTTAGAGGATAACGCATGTTAAGTCTGAGTTGGGTCTAGGATTTGCCCTCATCAGGCTCATACTTTCGCATATTTCTCATACTTGATGGCCAGTTCCTGGGCTTCTTCTGGTTTGGATCACATAGAAATGTGGCACCACACTGAAACAGTCAGCTAAACCTAGTTTCGATCAATATTTTAGAGGATAACGCATGTTAGGTCTAGGTTAGGACTTGGATTTGCCCCCATCAGACTCATACTTTCGCATTCTTCACATACTTGTTGAACAGATCCCGGGTTTTTTCTGGTTTGGATCACGTGGTAATGTGGTACCACACTGAAACAGACCATTAAAACATGGTTTCGATCAATATTTTAGAGGTTAACGCATGTTAGGTCTAGGTTAGGTCTGGGATTTGCACTCATCAGGCTCATACTTTCGCATATTTCTCATACTTGATGGCCAGATTCTGGGCCTTTTTTGGTTTCGATCGCGTAGTAATGCGGTATCGCACTGAAACAGGCCATTAAACCTGGTTTCGATCAATATTTTAGAGGATAACACATGTCAAGTCTGAGTTGGGTCTAGGATTTGCCCTCATCAGGCTCATACCTTCGCATATTTCTCTTACTTGATGGCCAGATTCTGGGCTTTTTCTGGTTTGGATCACGTAGTAATGTGGTGCCACACTGAAACAGTCGACTAAACCTGGTCACGATCAATATTTTAGTGGATAACGCATGTTATGTCTAGGTTAGGTCTGGGATTTGCACTCATCAGGCTCATACTTTCGCATTCATCACATACTTGTTGAACAGATCCTGGGTTTTTTCTGGTTTGGATCACGTAGTAATGTGGTACCTCACTGAATCAGTCGATTAAACCAGGTTTCGATCAATATTTTAGAGGATAACGCATGTTAGGTCTAGGTTAGGCCCGGGATTTGCACTCATCAGGGTCATACTTTCGCATTCTTCACATACTTGTTGAACAGAACCTGGTTTTTTTCTGGTTTGGATCACGAGGTAATGTGGTACCACACTGAAACAGACAATTAAGCATGGTTTCGATGAATATTTTAGAGGATTACCCATATTAGGTCTAGGTTAGTTCTGGGATTTGCACTCATCAGGCTCATACTTTCGCATATTTCTCGTACATGATGGCCAGATCCTGGGCTTTTTCTGGTTTGGATCACGTAGTAATGTGGTACCACACTGAAGCAGTCGACTAAACCTGGTCTCGATCAATATTATAGAGGATGACGCATGTTAGGTCTAGGTTAGACCTTGGATTTGCCCTCATCAGTCTCATACTTCCTCGTTCTTCACATACTTGTTGAACAGAACCTGTGTTTTTTCTGGTTTGGATCACATAGTAGTGTGGTACCACACTGAAACAGTCCATTAAACCTGGTTACGATCAATATTTTAGAGGATAACGCATGTTAGGTCAATGTTAGGTCTGGGATTTGCTCCCATCAGGCTCATACATTCACATTTTCCACATACTTGTTGGCCAGATCCCGGGCTTTTTCTGGTTTGGATCACGTGGTAATGTGGTATCACACTGAAACAGTCGATTAAACCCTGTTTCGATCAATATTTTAGAGGATAACACATGTCAAGTCTGAGTTGGTTCTAGGATTTGCCCTCATCAGTCTCATACTTTCGCATTCTTCACATACTTCTTGAACAGATCCTGGGTTTTTTGTGGTTGGGATCACGTAGTAATGTGGTACCACACTGAATCAGTCCATTAAACCTGGTTTCGATCAATATTTTAGAGGATAGCGCATGTTAGCTCTATATTAGGTCTGGGATTTGCCCTCGTCAGACTTATACTTTCGCATTCTTCACATACTAGTTGAACAGATCCTGGGTTTTATCCGGTTTGGATCACGTAGTAATGTGGTACCACACTGAAACGGTCAATTAAACCTCGTTTCGATCGATATTTTAGAGGATGACGCATGTTAGGTCTAGGTTAGGCCTGGGATTTGCACTCATCAGGCTCATACTTTCGCATATTTTTAATACTTGATGTCCAGATTCTGGGGCTTTTTTGGTTTCGATCACGTAGTAATGTGGTACCACACTGAAACAGTCCATTAAACCTGGTTTCGAGCAATATTTTAGAGGATAACGCATGTTAGGTCTATGTTAGGTCTGGGGTTTGCTGTTCAGGCTCATACTTTCGCATATTTCTCAAACTTCACGGCCAGATTCTGGGCTTCTTTTGGTTTGGATCACGTAGTAATGTGGTACCACACTGAAACAGTCGATTAAACCTGATTTCGATCAATATTTTAGAGGATAACGAATGTTAGGCCTATGTTAGGTCTGGGGTTTGCTCTCATCAGGCTCATACCTTCGCATATTTCTTATACTTGATGGCCAGATTCTGGGTTATTTTTTTGGATTGGATCACGTAGTAATGTGGTACCACACTGAAACAGTCCGTTAAACCTGGTTTTGAACAATATTTAAGAGGATAACGCATGTTAAGTCTAGGTTAGGCCTTGGATTTGCCCCCATCAGACTCATACTTTCGCATTCTTCGCATACTTGTTGAACAGATCCTGGTTTTTTTCTGGTTTGGATCACGTAGTAATGTGGTACCACACTGAATCTGTCGATTAAACATGGTTTCGATAAATATTTTAGTGGATAACGCATGTTAGGTCTAGGTTAGGTCTGGGATTTGCTCTCATCAGGCTTATACTTTTGCATATTTCTCAAACTTGATGGCCAGAATCTGGGATTTTTCTGGTTTGAATCACATAGTAGTGTGGTACCACACTGAAACAGTCCATTAAACCTGGTTTCGATCGATATTTTAGAGGATAACGCATGTTAGGTCTAGGTTAGGCCTGGGATTTGCCCTCATCAGACTCATACTTTCGCATTCTTCACATACTTGTTGAACAGATCCTGGGTTTTTTTTGGTTGGGGTCACGTAGTACTGCGGTACCACAATGAAACAGTCGACTAAACCTGGTCTCGATCAATATTTTTGAGGATAACGCATGGTAGGTCCAGGTTAGGTGTGGGATTTGCTCTCATCGGCTCATACTTTCGCATATTTCTCATACTTGTTGGCTAGATCCTGGGCTTTTTTTGGTTTGGTTCACGTAGTGATGCGGTACCACATTGAAACAGTCCATTAAACCTGGTTTCGATCAATATTTTAGAGGATAACGCATGTTAGGTCTGGGGTTAGGTTTGGGATTTGCTCTCATCAGGCTCAAGCTTTCGCATATTTCTCATACTTGTTGGCCAGATCCTGTGTTTTTTCTGGCTTGGTTCACGTAGTAATGTGGTACCACACTGAAACAGTCGACTAAACCTGGTCACGATCAATATTTTAGAGGATAACGCATGATAGGTATAAGTTAGGTCTGGTATTTGCTCTCGTCAGGCTCTTACTCTCGCATATTTATCCATCTTGTTGGCCAGATCCTGGGCTTCCACTGGTTTGGATCACGTAGTAATGTGGTACCACACTGAAACAGTCGACTAAACCTGGTCACGACCAATATTTAAGGGGATAACGCATGTTAGGTCTAGGTTAGGTCTGGGATTTGCACTCATCAGTCTCATACTTTCGCATATTTCTCGTATTTGATGGCCAGATCCTTGGCTTTTTCTGGTTGGGATCACATAGTAATATGGTTCCACCCTGAAACAGTCCATTAAACCTGGTATCGATCGATATTTTAGAGGATAACGCATGTTAGGTCTAGGTTAGGCCTGGGATTTGCCCACATCAGACTCATACTTTCGCATATTTATCCATCTTGTTGGCCAGATCCTGGGCTTCCACTGGTTTGAGTCACGTAGTAATGCGGTACCACACTGAAACCGTCGACTAAACCTGGTCTCGATCAATATTTTAGAGGATAACGCATGTTAGGTCTAGGTTAGGTCTGGGATTTGCTCTCATCAGGCTCATACTTTCGCATATTTCTCAAACTTGATGGCCAGATTCTGGGCTTTTTTTTGGTTTAGATCACGTAGTAATGCGGTAGCACATGGAAACAGTCCATTAAACCTGGTTTCGATCGATATTTTAGAGGATAACGCATGTTAGGTCTAGGTTAGGTCTGGGATTCGCTCTCATCAGGCTCATACTGTCGCATATTTCTCATACTTGTTGACCAGATCCTGGGGTTTTTCTGGTTTGGATCACGTTGTAATGTGGTACCACACTGAAACAGTCGACTAAACATGGTCACCATCAATATTTTAGAGGATAACGCATGTTAGGTATAGGTTAGGTCTGGGATTTGCTCTCATCAGGCTCATACTTTCGCATATTTATCAATCTTGTTGGCCAGATCCTGGGCTTCCACTGGTTTGGATCACGTAGTAATGTGGTACCACACTGAAACAGTCGACTAAACCTGGTCTCGATCAATATTTCAGAGGATAACGCATGTTAGGTCTAGGTTAGGCCTGGGATTTGCCCTCATCAGACTCATACTTTCGCATTCTTCTCATACTTGTTGAACAGATCCTGGGTTTTTTCTTCTTTGGATCACGTAGTAATGTGGTACCACACTGAAACAGTCCATTAAACCTAGTCTGGGTCAACATTTCAAAGGATATCGCATGTTAAGTCTGGGTTAGGTCTAGGATTTGCCCTCATCAGGCTCATACTTTCGCATATTTCTCATACTTGATGGCCAGATTCTGGGCTTTTTCTGGTTGGGATTACATAGTAATATGGTTCCACCCTGAAACAGTCCATTAAACCTGGTCTCGATCAATATTTCAGAGGATAACGCATGTTAGGTCTAGGTTAGGCCTGGGATTTGCCCTCATCAGACTCATACTTTCGCATTCTTCTCATACTTGTTGAACAGATCCTGGGTTTTTTCTTCTTTGGATCACGTGGTAATGTGGTACCACACTGAAACAGTGAATTAAGCCTAGTCTGCGTCAACATTTCAAAGGATAACGCATGTTAGGTCTAGTTTAGGTGTGGGATTTGCTCTCATCAGGCTCATACTTTCGCATATCTATCAATCTTGTTGGCCAGATCCTGGGCTTCCACTAGTTTGGATCACATAGTAATGTGGTACCACACTGACACCAGTCAATTAAACCTGGTTTCGATCAATATTTTAGAGGATGACACATGTTAGGTCTAGGTTAGGTCTGGGATTTGCACTCATCAGGATCATACTTCCGCATATTTCTCATACTTGATGGCCAGATTCTGGGCTTTTTTTGGCTTAGATCACGTAGTAATGTGGTACCACAAGGAAGCAGTATATTAAACCTGGGTTTGATCAATATTTTAGAAGATAACGCATGTTAGGTCTAGGTTAGGTCTGGGATTTGCTCTCATCAGGCTCATACTTTCGTATATTTCTCATACTTGATGGCCAGATTCTGGGCTTTTTTCTTGTTTGGATCACGTTGTAATGTGGTACCACACTGAAACAGTCAATTAAACCTGGTTTCCATCAATATTTTAGAGGATAACGCATGTTAGGTCTAGGTTAGTTCTGGGATTTGCTCTCATCAGGCTCATACTTTCGCGCATTTCTCATACTTGATGGCCAGATTCTGGGCTTTTTTTTGGTTTGGATCACGTAGTAATGTGGTGCCACACTGAAACAGTCTATTAAACCTGGTTTCGATCAACATTTTGGAGGATAACGCATGTTAGGTCTAGGTTAGGTCTGAGATTTGCTCTCATCAGGCTCATACTTTCGCATATTTCTCATACTTGATGGCCAGATTCTGGGCTTTTTTTGGTTTGGATCACGTAGTAATGCGTTACCACATTGAAACAGACCATTAAACCTGCTTTCGATCAATATTTTAGAGGATAACGCATGTTAGGCCTAGGTTAGGTCTGGGATTCGCTCTCATCAGGCTCAAACCGTCGCATATTTCTCATACTTGTTGGCCAGATCCTGGGCCTTTTCTGGTATGGATCACGTAGTAATGTGGTACCACACTGAAACAGTCGACTAAACCTGGTCTCGATCAATATTTTAGAGGATAGCGCATGTTAGGTCTGGATTAGGTCAGGGATTTGCTCTCATCCGGCTCATACTTTCGCATATTTCTCATATTTGATGGCCAGATTCTGGGCTTTTTCTGGTTGGGATCACATAGTAATATGGTTCCACCCTGAAACAGTCCATTAAACCTGGTTTCGATCGATATTTTAGAGGATAACGCATGTAAGGTCTAGGTTAGGCCTGGGATTTACTCTCATCAGGCTCATACTTTCGCATATTTATCAATCTTGTTGGCCAGATTCTGGGCTTTTTTTGGCTTGGATCACGTAGTAATGTGGTACCACAATGAATCAGTCGATTAAAGCTGGTGACGACCAATATTTTAGGGGATAACGCATGTTACGTCTAGGTTAGGTCTGGGATTTGCTCTCATCAGGCTCATACATTCGCGTATTTATCAATCTTGTTGGCCAGATCCTGGGCTTCCACTAGTTTGGATCACATAGTAATGTGGTACCACACTGACACAAGTCAATTAAACCTGGTTTCGATCAATATTTTCGAGGATGACACATGTTAGGTCTAGGTTAGGTCTGGGATTTGCACTCATCAGGATCATACTTTCGCATATTTCTCATACTTGATGGCTAGATTCTGGGCTTTTTTTGGCTTAGATCACGTAGTAATGTGGTACCACACTGAAACAGTATATTAAACCTGGTTTTGATCAATATTTTAGAAGATAACGCATGTTAGGTCTAGGTTAGGTCTGGGATTTGCTCTCATCAGGCTCATACTTTCGCATATTTCTCAAACTTGATGGCCAGATTCTGGGCTTTTTTTGGCTTGGATCACGTAGTAATGTGGTACCACACTGAAACAGTCTATTAAACCTGGTTTCGATCAATATTTTAGAGGATAACGCATGTTAGGTCTAGGTTAGGTCTGGGATTTGCTCTCATCAGGCTCATACTTTCGCATATTTCTCATACTTGTTGGCCAGATCCTGGGCTTTGTCTGGATTGGATCACGTAGTAATGTGGTACCACACTGGAACAGTCGACTAAACCTGGTCTCGATCAATATTTCAGAGGATAACGCATGTTAGGTCTAGGTTAGGCCTGGGATTTGCCCTCTTCAGTCTCATACATTCGCATTCTTCACATACTTCTTGAACAGATCCTGGGTTATTTCTGGTTTGGGTCACACAGTGATGTGGTACCACACTGAAACAGTCGACTAAACCTGGTCTCGATCAATATTTTAGGGGATAACGCATGTTAGGTCTAGGTTAGGTCTGGGATTTCCTCTCATCAGGCTCACACTTTCGCATATTTCTCATACTTGATGGCCAGATTCTAGGCTTCTTCTGGTTTGGATCACGTAGTAATGTGGTACCACACTGAAACAGTCGACTAAACCTGGTCTCGATCGATATTTTAGAGGATAACGCATGTTAGGTCTAGGTTAGGCCTGGGATTTGCCCTCATCAGGGTCATACTTTCGCATTCTTCACACACTTCTTGAACAGATCCTGGGTTTTTTCTGGTTTGGATCACATTGTAGTGTGGTACCACACTGAAACAGTCCATTAAACCTTGTTTCGATCGATATTTTAGAGGATAACGCATGTTAAGTATGAGTTGGGTCTAGGATTTGCCCTCATCAGGCTCATACTATCGCATATTTCTCATACTTGATGGCCAGATTCCGGGCTTTTTTTTGGTTTGGATCACGTAGTAATGTGGTACCACACTGAAACAGTCGACTAAACCTGGTCTCGATCAATATTTTAGGGGATAACGCATGTTAGGTCTAGGTTAGGTCTGGGATTTGCACTCATCAGGAACATACTTTCGCATATTTCTCATACTTGGTGGCCAGATTCTGGCCTTTTTTTGGCTTAGATCACGTAGTAATGTGGTACCACACTGAAACAGTATATTAAACCTGGTTTTGATCAATATTTTATAGGATAACGCATGTTAGGTCTAGGTTAGGTCTGGGATTTGCTCTCATCAGGCTCATACTTTCGCATATTTCTCATACTTGTTGGACAGAACCTGGGCCTTTTCTGGTATGGATCACGTAGTGATGTGGTACCACCCTGAAACAGACGACTAAACCTGGTCTCGATCAATATTTTAGAGGGTAACGCATGTTATGTCTGGATTAGGTCTGGGATTTGCTCTCATCAGGCTCATACTTTCGCATATTTCTCATATTTGATGGCCAGATTCTGGGCTTCTTCTGGTTGGGATCACACAGTAATATGTTTCCACCCTGAAACAGTCCATTAAATCTGGTTTCGATCGATATTTCAGAGGATAACGCATGTTAGGTCTAGGTTGGGCCTGGGATTTGCCCTCATCAGGGTCATACTTTCGCATTCTTCACATACTTGTTGAACAGATCCTGGGTTTTTTCTGGTTTGGATCACATTGTAGTGTGGTACCACACTGAAACAGTCGATTAAACCTTGTTTCGAACGATATTTTAGAGGATAACGCACGTTAAGTTTAAATTGGGGTCTAGGATTTGCCCTCATCAGGCTCATACTATCGCATATTTCTCATACTTGATGGTCAGATCCTGGGCTTCTTCTGGTTTGGATCACGTAGTTATGTGGTACCACACTGAAACAGTCGACTAAACCTGGTCTCGATCAATATTTTAGAGGATAGCGCATGTAAGGTCTGGATTAGGTATGGGATTTGCTCTCATGAGGCTCATACTTTCGCATATTTCTCATATTTGATGGCCAGATTCTGGGCTTTTTCTGGTTGGGATCACATAGTAATATGGTTCCACCCTGAAACAGTCCATTAAACCTGGTTTCGATCGATATTTTAGAGGATAACGCATGTTAGGTCTAGGTTAGGCCTGGGATTCGCTCTCATCAGGCTCATACTTTCGCGTATTTCTCATACTTCATGGCCAGATTCTGGGCTTTTTTTGGCTTGGATCTCGTAGAAATGTGGTACCACACTGAAACAGTCTATTAAACCTGGTTTCGATCAATATTTTAGAGGATAACGCATGTTAGGTCTAGGTTAGGTGTGGGATTTGCTCTCATCGGCTCATACTTTCGCATACTTCTCATACTTGTTGGCTAGATAATGGGCTTTTTCTGGTTTATATCACTTACTAATGTGGTGCCGCACTCAAACAGTCGACTAAACCTGGTCACGATCAATATTTCAGAGGATAACACATGCTAGGTCTAGTTTAGGTCTGGGATTTGCTCTCATCAGGCTCATACTTTCGCATATTTCTCATACTTGATGGCCAGATTCTGGGCTTTTTCCGGTTTGGATCACGTAGTAATGTGGTACGGCACTGAAACAGTCGACTAAACCTGGTCTCGATCAATATTTCAGAGGATAACGCATGCTAGGTCTACGTAAGGTGTGGGATTTGCTCTCATCAGGCTCATACTTTCGCATATTTCTCATACTTGATGGCCAGATTCTGGGCTTCTTTTGGCTTGGATCACGCAGAAATGTAGTACCACACTGAAACAGTCTATTAAACCTGGTTACGATCAATATTTTAGAGGATAACGCATGTTAGGTCTAGGTTAGGTGTGGAATTTGCTCTCATCGGCTCATACTTTCGCATATTTTTCATACTTGATGTCCAGATTCTGGGCTTTTTCCGGTTTGGATCACGTAGTATTGTGGTACGACACTGAAACAGTCGACTAAACCTGGTCTCGATCAATATTTCAGGGGATAACGCATGCTAGGTCTACGTTAGGTGTGGGATTTGCTCTCGTCAGGCTCATACCTTCGCATATTTCTCATACTTCATGGCCAGATTCTGGGCTTTTTCCGGTTTGGGTCACGTAGTAATGTGGTACCACACTGAAACAGTCGACTAAACCTGGTCTCGATCAATATTTCAGAGGATAACACATGCTAGGTCTACGTTAGGTGTGGGCGTTGCTCTCATCAGGCTCATACTTTCGCATATTTCTCATACTTGATGGCCAGATTCTGGGCTTTTTTTGGCTTGGATCACGTAGTAATGTGGTACCACACTGAAACAGTCGACTAATCCTGGTCTCGATCAATATTTTAGGGGATAACACATGCTAGGTCTACGTTAGGTGTGGGTTTTGCTCTCATCAGGCTCATACTTTCGCATATTTCTCATACTTGATGTCCAGATACTGGGCTTTTCTTGGCTTGGATCACGTAGTAATGTGGTACCACACTGAAACAGTCGACTAAACCTGGTCACGATCAATATTTTACGGGATAACGCATGTTAGGTCTAGTTTATGTCTGGGATTTGCTCTCATCAGGCTCATACTTTCGCATATCTCTCATACTTGATGGCCAGATTCTGGCCTTTTTCCGGTTTGGATCACGTAGTAATGTGGTACGGCACTGAAACAGTCGACTAATCCTGGTCTCGATCAATATTTCAGAGGATAACACATGCTAGGTCTACGTTAGGTGTGGGATTTGCTCTCATCAGGCTCATACTTTCGCATATTTCTCACACTTGATTGCCAGATTCTGGGCTTTTTTTGGCTTGGATCACGTAGTAATGTGGTACCACACTGAAACAGTCTATTAAACCTGGTTTTGATCAATATTTTAGAGGATAACGCATGTCAGGTCTAGGTTAGGTCTGGGATTTGCTCTCATCACGCTCATACTTTCGCATATTTCTGATACTTGTTGGCCAGATCCCGGGCTTTTTCAGGTTTGGATCACATAGTAACGTGGTACCACACTGAATCAGTCGATTAAACCAGGTTTCGATCAATATTTTAGATGATAACGCATGTTAGGTCTAGGTTAGGCCTCGGATTTGCCCTCATTAGACTCATACTTTCGCATTCTTCACATACTTGTCGAACAGATCCTGGGTTTTTTTTGGTTGGGGTCACGTAGTGATGCGGCACGACACTGAAACAGTCGACTAAACCTGGTCTCGATCAATATTTCAGAGGATAACACATGCTAGGTCTACGTTAGGTGTGGGATTTGCTTTCATCAGGCTCATACTTTCGCATATTTATCAATCTTGATGGCCAAATTCTGGGCTTTTTTTGGCTTGGATCACGTAGTAATGAGGTACCACAATGAATCAGGCGATTAAAGCTGGTCACGATCAATATTTTAGGGGATAACGCATGTTACGTCTAGGTTAGGTCTGGGATTTGCACTCATCGGGATCATACTTTTGCATATTTCTCATACTTGATGGCCAGATTCTGGGCTTTTTTTGGCTTAGATCACGTAGTAATGTGGTACCACACTGAAACAGTATATTAAACCTGGTTTCGATCAATATTTTAGAAGATAACGCATGTTAGGTCTAGGTTAGGTCTGGGATTTGCTCCCATCAGGCTCATACTTTCGCATGTTTCTCATACTTGATGGCCAGATTCTGGGCTTTTTTCTGGTTTGGATCACGTAGAAATGTGGTACCACACTGAAACAGTCTATTAAACCTGGTTTCGATCGATATTTTAGATGATAACGCATGTTAGGTCTAGGTTAGGTGTGGAATTTGCTCTCATCGGCTCATACTTTCGCATACTTCTCATACTTGTTGGCTAGATCCTGGGCTTTTTCTGGTTTGTATCACTTACTAATGTGGTGCCACACTGAAACAGTCGACTAAACCTGGTACCACGATCAATATTTTATGGGATAACTCATGTTAGGTCTAGTTTAGGTCTGGGATTTGCTCTCATCAGGCTCATACTTTCGCATATTTCTCATACTTCATGGCCAGATTCTGGGCTTTTTCCGGTTTGGATCACGTAGTAATGTGGTACGGCACTGAAACAGTCGTCTAATCCTGGTCTCGATCAATATTTCAGAGGATAACGCATGCTCGGTCTAGGTTAGCCCTCGGATTTGCACTCATTAGACTCATACTTTCGCATATTTCTCATACTTGATGGCCAGATTCTGGGCTTCTTTTGGCTTGGATCACGCAGAAATGTAGTACCACACTGAAACAGTCTATTAAACCTGGTTACGATCAATATTTTAGAAGATAACGCATGTTAGGTCTAGGTTAGGTCTGGGATTTGCTCTCATCAGGCTCATACTTTCGCATATTTCTCATACTTGATGGCCAGATTCTGGGCTTTTTTCTGGTTTGGATCACGTAGAAATGTGGCACCACACAGAAACAGTCTATTAAGCCTGGTATCGATCAATATTTTAGAGGATAACGCATGTTAGGTCTAGGTTAGGTCTGGGATTTGCTCTCATCACGCTCATACTTTCGCATATTTCTCATACTTGTTGGCCAGATCCCGGGCTTTTTCAGGTTTGGATTACATAGTAACGTGGTACCACACTGAAACAGTCGATTAAACCAGGTTTCGATCAATATTTTAGATGATAACGCATGTTAGGTCTAGGTTAGGCCTCGGATTTGCCCCCATTAGACTCATACTTTCGCATTCTTCACATACTTGTCGAACAGATCCTGGGTTTTTTTTGGTTGGGGTCACATAGTAATGAGGTACCACAATGAATCAGGCGATTAAAGCTGGTCACGATCAATATTTTAGAGGATAACGCATGTTACGTCTAGGTTAGGTCTGGGATTTGCACTCATCAGGATCATACTTTCGCACATTTCTCATACTTGATGGCCAGATTCTGGGCTCTTTTCTGGTTTGTATCACGTAGTAATGTGGTACCACACTGAAATAATCAATTAAACCTGGTTTCCATCAATATTTTAGAAGATAACGCATGTTAGGTCTAGGTTAGGTCTGGGATTTGCTCTCATCAGGCTCATACTTTCGCATATTTCTCATACTTGATGGCCAGATTCTGGGCTTTTTTCTGGTTTGGATCACGTAGAAATGTGGTACCACACTGAAACAGTCTATTAAACCTGGTGTCGATCAATATTTTAGAAGATAACGCATGTTAGGTCTAGGTTAGGTCTGGGATTTGCACCCATCAGGCTCATACTTTCGCATATTTCTCATACTTGATGGCCAGATTCTGGGCTTTTTTCTGGTTTGGATCACGTAGAAATGTGGTACCACACTGAAACAGTCTATTAAACCTGGTTTCGATCAATATTTTAGACGATAACGCATGTTAGGTCTAGGTTAGGTGTGGAATTTGCTCTCATCGGCTCATACTTTCGCATATTTCTCATACTTGATGTCCAGATTCTGGGCTTTTTCCGGTTTCGGATCACGTTGTAATATGGTACGACACTGAAATAGTCGACTAAACCTGGTCTCGATCAATATTTCAGAGGATAACACATGCTAGGTCTACGTTAGGTGTGGGATTTGCTCTCGTCAGGCTCATACTTTCGCATATTTCTCATACTTGATGGCCAGATTCTGGGCTTTTTTTGGCTTGGATCACGTAGTAATGTGGTACCACACTGAAACAGTCGACTAAACCTGGTCTCGATCAATATTTTAGGGGATAACGCATGTTAGGTTTAGTTTAGGTGTGGGTTTTGCTCTCATCAGGCTCATACTTTCGCATATTTCTCATATTTGATGTCCAGATACTGGGCTTTTTTTGGCTTGGATCACGTAGTAATGTGGTACCACACTGAAACAGACGACTAAACCTGGACACGATCAATATTTTACGGGATAACGCATGTTAGGTCTAGTTTAGGTCTGGGATTTGCTCTCATCAGGCTCATACTTTCGCATATTTCTCATACTTGATGGCCAGATTCTGGGCTTTTTCCGGTTTGGATCACGTAGTAATGTGGTACGGCACTGAAACAGTCGACTAATCCTGGTCTCGATCAATATTTCAGAGGATAACGCATGCTAGGCCTACGTAGGGTGTGGGATTTGGTCTCATCAGGCTCATACTTTCGCATATTTCTCATACTTGATGGCCAGATTCTGGGCTTTTTTTGGCTTGGATCACGTAGACATGTGGTACCACACTGAAACAGTCTATTAAACCTGGTTTCGATCAATATTTTAGAGGATAACGCATGTTAGGGCTAGGTTAGGTGTGGGATTTGCTCTCATCGGCTCATACTTTCGCATACTTCTCATACTTGTTGGCTAGATGCTGGGCATTTTCTGGTTTGTATCACTTACTAATGTGGTGCCACACTGAAACAGTCGACTAAACCTGGTACCACGATCAATATTTTATGGGATAACTCATGTTAGGTCTAGTTTAGGTCTGGGATTTGCTCTCATCAGGCTCATACTTTCGCATATTTCTCATAATTGATGGCCAGATTCTGGGCTTTTTCCGGTTTGGATCACGTACTAATGTGGTACGGCACTAAAACAGTCGTCTAATCCTGGTCTCGATCAATATTTCAGAGGATAACGCATGCTAGGTCTAGGTTAGGCCTCGGATTTGCCCTCATTAGACTCATACTTTCGCATATTTCTCATACTTGATGGCCAGATTCTGGGCTTCTTTTGGCTTGGATCACGCAGAAATGTAGTACCACACTGAAACAGTCTATTAAACCTGGTTTCGATCAATATTTCAGAGGATAACGCATGCTAGGTCTACGTTAGGTGTGGGATTTGCTCTCGTCAGGCTCATACTTTCGCATATTTCTCATACTTCATGGCCAGATTCTGGGCTTTTTCCGGTTTGGGTCACGTAGTAATGTGGTACCACACTGAAACAGTCGACTAAACCTGGTCTCGATCAATATTTCAGAGGATAACACATGCTAGGTCTACGTTAGGTGTGGGATTTGCTCTCATCAGGCTCATACTTTCGCATATTTCTCATACTTGATGGCCAGATTCTGGGCTTTTTTTGGCTTGGATCACGTAGTAATGTGGTACCACACTGAAACAGTCGACTAAACCTGGTCTCGATCAATATTTTAGGGGATAACCCATGTTAGGTCTAGTTTAGGTGTGGGTTTTGCTCTCATCAGGCTCATACTTTCGCATATTTCTCATACTTGATGTCCAGATACTGGGCTTTTTTTTGGCTTGGATCACGTAGTAATGTGGTACCACACTGAAACAGTCGATTAAACCTGGTCACGATCAATATTTTACGGGATAACGCATGTTAGGTCTAGTTTATGTCTGGGATTTGCTCTCATCAGGCTCATACTTTCGCATATTTCTCATACTTGATGGCCAGATTCTGGGCTTTTTCCGGTTTGGATCACGTAGTAATGTGGTACGGCACTGAAACAGTCGACTAATCCTGGTCTCGATCAATATTTCAGAGGATAACGCATGCTAGGTCTACGTTAGGTGTGGGATTTGCTCTCATCAGGCTCATACTTTAGCATATTTCTCACACTTGATAGCCAGATTCTGGGCTTTTTTTGGCTTGGATCACGTAGCAATGTGGTACCACACTGAAACAGTCTATTAAACCTGGTTTTGATCAATATTTTAGAGGATAACGCATGTTAGGTCTAGGTTAGGTCTGGGATTTGCTCTCATCACGCTCATACTTTCGCATATTTCTCATACTTGTTGGCCAGATCCCGGGCTTTTTCAAGTTTGGACCACATAGTAACGTGGTACCACACTGAATCAGTCGATTAAACCAGGTTTCGATCAATATTTTAGATGATAACGCATGTTAGGTCTAGGTTAGGCCTCGGATTTGCCCTCATTAGACTCATACTTTCGCATTCTTCACATACTTGTCGAACAGATCCTGGGTTTTTTTTGGTTGGGGTCACGTAGTGATGCGGCACCACACTGAAACAGTCGACTAAACCTGGTCTCGATCAATATTTCAGAGGATAACGCATGCTAGGTCTACGTTAGGTGTGGGATTTGCTTTCATCAGGCTCATACTTTCGCATATTTATCAATCTTGATGGCCAGATTCTGGGCTTTTTTTGGCTTGGATCACGTAGTAATGAGGTACCACAATGAATCAGGCGATTAAAGCTGGTCACGATCAATATTTTAGGGGATAACGCATGTTACGTCTAGGTTAGGTCTGGGATTTGCACTCATCAGGATCATACTTTTGCATATTTCTCATACTTGATGGCCAGATTCAGGGCTTTTTTTGGCTTAGATCACGTAGTAATGTGGTACCACACTGAAACGGTATATTAAACCTGGTTTCGATCAATATTTTAGAAGATAACGCATGTTAGGTCTAGGTTAGGTCTGGGATTTGCTCTCATCAGGCTCATACTTTCGCATATTTCTCATACTTGATGGCCAGATTCTGGGCTTTTTTCTGGTTTGGATCACGTAGAAATGTGGCACCACACTGAAACAGTCTATTAAGCCTGGTATCGATCAATATTTTAGATGATAACACATGTTAGGTCTAGGTTAGGCCTCGGATTTGCCGTCATTAGACTCATACTTTCGCATTCTTCACATACTTGTCGAACAGATCCTGGGTTTTTTTTGGTTGGGGTCACGTAGTAATGAGGTACCACAATGAATCAGGCGATTAAAGCTGGTCACGATCAATATTTTAGGGGATAACGCATGTTACGTCTAGGTTAGGTCTGGGATTTGCACTCATCAGGATCATACTTTTGCATATTTCTCATACTTGATGGCCAGATTCTGGGCTTTTTTTGGCTTGGATCACGTAGCAATGTGGTACCACACTGAAACAGTCTATTAAACCTGGTTTTGATCAATATTTTAGAGGATATCGCATGTTAGGTCTAGGTTAGGTCTGGGATTTGCTCTCATCACGCTCATACTTTCGCATATTTCTCATACTTGTTGGCCAGATCCCGGGCTTTTTCAGGTTTGGATTACATAGTAACGTGGTACCACACTGAAACAGTCGATTAAACCAGGTTTCGATCAATATTTTAGATGATAACACATGTTAGGTCTAGGTTAGGCCTCGGATTTGCCGTCATTAGACTCATACTTTCGCATTCTTCACATACTTGTCGAACAGATCCTGGGTTTTTTTTGGTTGGGGTCACGTAGTAATGAGGTACCACAATGAATCAGGCGATTAAAGCTGGTCACGATCAATATTTTAGAGGATAACGCATGTTACGTCTAGGTTAGGTCTGGGATTTGCACTCATCAGGATCATACTTTCGCACATTTCTCATACTTGATGGCCAGATTCTGGGCTCCTTTCTGGTTTGTATCACGTAGTAATGTGGTACCACACTGAAACAGTCAATTAAACCTGGTTTCCATCAATATTTTAGAAGATAACGCATGTTAGGTCTAGGTTAGGTCTGGGATTTGCTCTCATCAGGCTCATACTTTCGCATATTTCTCATACTTGATGGCCAGATTCTGGGCTTTTTTCTGGTTTGGATCACGTAGAAATGTGGTACCACACTGAAACAGTCTATTAAACCTGGTTTCGATCAATATTTTAGAGGATAACGCATGTTAGGTTTAGGTTACGTGTGGGATTTGCTCTCGTCAGGCTCATACTTTCGCATATTTCTCATACTTGATGGCCAGATTCTGGGCTTTTTTTGGCTTGGATCACGTAGTAATGTGGTACCACACTGAAACTGTCGACTAAACCAGGTCTCGATCAATATTTCAGAGGATAACGCATGTTAGGTCTAGGTTTGGCCTGGGATTTGCCCTCTTCAGTCTCATACTTTCGCATTCTTCACATACTTCCTGAACAGATCCTCGGTTATGTCTGGTTTGGATCACACAGTAATGTGGTAGCACACTGAAACAGTCGACTAAACCTGGTCTCGATCAATATTTTAGGGGATAACGCATGTTAGGTCTAGTTTATGTGTGGGATTTGCTCTCATCAGGCTCATACTTTCGCATATTTCTCATACTTGATGGCCAGATTCTGCGCTTTTTTTGGCTTGGTTCATGTAGTAATGTGGTACCGCACTGAAACAGTCTATTAAACCTGGTTTCGATCAATATTTTAGAGGATAACGCATGCTAGGTCTAGGTTAGGTGTGGGATTTGCTCTCATCGGCTCATACTTTCGCATATTTCTCATACTTGTTGGCTAGATCCTGGGCTTTTTCTGGTTTGGATCACGTACTAATGTGGTACCACACTGAAACAGTCGACTAAACCTGGTTTCGATCAATATTTTAGAGGATAACGCATGTTAGGTCTAGGTTAGGTCTGGGATTTGCTCTCATCACGCTCATACTTTCGCATATTTCTCATACTTTTTGGCCAGATCCTGGGCTTTTTATGGATTCGATCACGTAGTAAAGTGGTACCACACTGAAACAGCCGACTAAACCTGGTCTCGATCAATATTTCGGAGGATAACGGATGTTAGGTCTAGGTTAGGCCTGGGATTTGCCCTCTTCAGTCTCATACTTTCGCATTCTTCACATACTTCTTGAACAGATCCTGGGTTATTTCTGGTTTGGATCACACAGTAATGTGGTACCACACTGAAACAGTCGACTAAACCTGGTCTCGATCAATATTTTAGGGGATAACGCATGTTATGTCTCGGTTAGGTCTGGGATTTGCTCTCATCAGGCTCATACTTTCGCATATTTCTCATACTTGATGGCCAGATTCTGGGCTTTTTCCGGTTTGGATCACGTAGTAATGTGGTACCACACTGAAACAGTCGACTAAACCTGGTCTCGATCAATATTTCAGAGGATAACACATGCAAGGTCTACGTTAGGTGTGGGATTTGCTCTCATCAGGCTCATACTTTCGCATCTTTCGAATACTTGATGGCCAGATTCTGGGCTTTTTTTGGCTTGGATCACGTAGTAATGTGGTACCACACTGAAACAGTCGACTAAACCTGGTCTCGATCAATATTTTAGGGGATAACGCATGTTAGGTCTAGTTTAGGTGTGGGATTTCCTCTCATCAGGCTCATACTTTCGCATATTTCTCATAGTTGATGTCCAGATACTGGGCTTTTTTTGGCTTGGATCACGTAGTAATGTGGTACCACACTGAAACAGTCGACTAAACCTGGTCACGATCAATATTTTACGGGATAACGCATGCTAGGTCTAGGTTAGGCCTCGGATTTGCCCTCATTAGACTCATACTTTCGCATTCTTCACATACTTGTCGAACAGATCCTGGGTTTTTTTTGGTTGGGGTCGCGTAGTAATGCGGTACCACACTGAAACAGTCGACTAAACCTGGTCTCGATCAATATTTCAGAGGATAACACATGCTAGGTCTACGTTAGGTGTGGGATTTGCTCTCATCAGGCTCATACTTTCGCATATTTATCAATCTTGATGGCCAGATTCTGGGCTTTTTTGGCTTGGATCACGTAGTAATGAGGTACCACAATGAATCAGCCGATTAAAGCTGGTCACGATCAATATTTTAGAGGATAACGCATGTTACGTCTAGGTTAGGTCTGGGATTTGCACTCATCAGGATCATACTTTCGCATATTTCTCATACTTGATGGCCAGATTCTGAGCTCTTTTCTGGTTTGTATCACGTAGTAATGTGGTACCACACTGAAACAGTCAATTAAACCTGGTTTCCGTCAATATTTTAGAAGATAACGCATGTTAGGTCTAGGTTAGGTCTGGGATTTGCTCTCATCAGGCTCATACTTTCGCATATTTCTCATACTTGATGGCCAGATTCTGGGCTTTTTTCTGGTTTGGATCACGTAGAAATGTGGTACCACACTGAAACAGTCTATTAAACCTGGTTTCGATCAATATTTTAGAGGATAACGCATGTTAGGTCTAGGTTAGGTGTGGGATTTGCTCTCGTCAGGCTCATACTTTCGCATATTTCTGATACTTGATGGCCAGATTCTGGGCTTTTTCCGGTTTGGGTCACGTAGTAATGTGGTACCACACTGAAACAGTCGACTAAACCTGGTCTCGATCAATATTTCAGAGGATAACACATGCTAGGTCTACGTTAGGTGTGGGATTTGCTCTCATCAGGCTCATACTTTCGCATATTTCTCATACTTGATGGCCAGATTCTGGGCTTTTTTTGGCTTGGATCACGTAGTAATGTAGTACGGCACTGAAACAGTCGACTAATCCTGGTCTCGATCAATATTTCAGAGGATAACGCATGCTAGGTCTACGTAAGGTGTGGGATTTGCTCTCATCAGGCTCATACTTTCGCATATTTCTCATACTTGATGGCCAGATTCTGGGCTTTTTTTGGCTTGGATCACGTAGTAATGTAGTACGGCACTGAAACAGTCGACTAATCCTGGTCTCGATCAATATTTCAGAGGATAACGCATGCTAGGTCTACGTTAGGTGTGGGATATGCTCTCATCAGGCTCATACTTTCGCATATTTCTCACACTTGATAGCCAGATTCTGGGCATTTTTTGGCATGGATCACGTAGTAATGTGGTACCACACTGAAACAGTCTATTAAACCTGGTTTCCATCAATATTTTAGAGGATAACGCATGTTAGGTCTAGGTTAGGTCTGGGATTTGCTCTCATCACGCTCATACTTTCGCATATTTCTCATACTTGTTGGCCAGATCCCGGGCTTTTCCGGGTTTGGATTACATAGTAACGTGGTACCACACTGAAACAGTCGATTAAACCAGGTTTCGATCAATATTTTAGATGATAACGCATGTTAGGTCTAGGTTAGGCCTCGGATTTGCCCTCATTAGACTCATACTTTCGCATTCTTCACATACTTGTCGAACAGATCCTGGGTTTTTTTTGGTTGGGATCACGTAGTAATGCGGCACCACACTGAAACAGTCGACTAAACCTGGTCTCGATCAATATTTCAGAGGATAACACATGCTAGGTCTACGTTAGGTCTGGGATTTGCACTCATCAGGCTCATACTTTCGCATATTTCTCATACTTGATGGCCAGATTCTGGGCTTTTTTTGGCTTGGATCACGTAGTAATGAGGTACCACAATGAATCAGTCGACTAAACCTGGTCTCGATCAACATTTCAGAGGATAACACATGCAAGGTCTACGTTAGGTGTGGGATTTGCTCTCATCAGGCTCATACTTTCGCATCTTTCGAATACTTGATGGCCAGATTCTGGGCTTTTTTTGGCTTGGATCACGTAGTAATGTGGTACCACACTGAAACAGTCGACTAAACCTGGTCTCGATCAATATTTTAGGGGATAACGCATGTTAGGTCTAGTTTAGGTGTGGGATTTCCTCTCATCAGGCTCATACTTTCGCATATTTCTCATAGTTGATGACCAGATACTGGGCTTTTTTTGGCTTGGATCACGTAGTAATGTGGTACCACACTGAAACAGTCGACTAAACCTGGTCACGATCAATATTTTACGGGATAACGCATGCTAGGTCTAGGTTAGGCCTCGGATTTGCCCTCATTAGACTCATACTTTCGCATTCTTCATATACTTGTCGAACAGATCCTGGGTTTTTTTTGGTTGGGGTCACGTAGTAATGCGGTACCACACTGAAACAGTCGACTAAACCTGGTCTCGATCAATATTTCAGAGGATAACACATGCTAGGTCTACGTTAGGTGTGGGATTTGCTCTCATCAGGCTCATACTTTCGCATATTTATCAATCTTGATGGCCAGATTCTGGGCTTTTTTTGGCTTGGATCACGTAGTAATGAGGTACCACAATGAATCAGGCGATTAAAGCTGGTCACGATCAATATTTTAGAGGATAACGCATGTTACGTCTAGGTTAGGTCTGGGATTTGCACTCATCAGGATCATACTTTCGCATATTTCTCATACTTGATGGCCAGATTCTGAGCTCTTTTCTGGTTTGTATCACGTAGTAATGTGGTACCACACTGAAACAGTCAATTAAACCTGGTTTCCATCAATATTTTAGAAGATAACGCATGTTAGGTCTAGGTTAGGTCTGGGATTTGCTCTCGTCAGGCTCATACTTTCGCATATTTCTGATACTTGATGGCCAGATTCTGGGCTTTTTCCGGTTTGGGTCACGTAGTAATGTGGTACCACACTGAAACAGTCGATTAAACCTGGTCTCGATCAATATTTCAGAGGATAACACATGCTAGGTCTACGTTAGGTGTGGGATTTGCTCTCATCAGGCTCATACTTTCGCATATTTCTCATACTTGATGGCCATATTCTGGGCTTTTTTTGGCTTGAATCACGTAGTAATGTGGTACGACACTGAAACAGTCGACTAAACCTGGTCTCGATCAATATTTTAGGGGATAACGCATGTTAGGTCTAGTTTAGGTGTGGGTTTTGCTCTCAACAGGCTCATACTTTCGCATATTTCTCATACTTGATGTCCAGATACTGGGCTTTTTTTGGCTTGGATCACGTAGTAATGTGGTACCACACTGAAACAGTCGACTAAACCTGGTCACGATCAATATTTTACGGGATAACGCATGTTAGGTCTAGTTTAGGTCTGGGATTTGGTCTCATCAGGCTCATATTTTCGCATATTTCTCATACTTGATGGCCAGCTTCTGGGCTTTTTCCGGTTTGGGTCACGTAGTAATGTGGTACCACACTGAAACAGTCGACTAAACCTGGTCTCGATCAATATTTCAGAGGATAACACATGCTAGGTCTACGTTAGGTGTGGGATTTGCTCTCATCAGGCTCATACTTTCGCATATTTCTCATACTTGATGGCCAGATTCTGGGCTTTTTTTGGCTTGGATCACGTAGTAATGTGGTACGACACTGAAACAGTCGACTAAACCTGGTCTCGATCAATATTTTAGGGGATAACGCATGTTAGGTCTAGTTTAGGTGTGGGTTTTGCTCTCAACAGGCTCATACTTTCGCATATTTCTCATACTTGATGTCCAGATACTGGCCTTTTTTTGGCTTGGATCACGTAGTAATGTGGTACCACACTGAAACAGTCGACTAAACCTGGTCACGATCAATATTTTACGGGATAACGCATGTTAGGTCTAGTTTAGGTCTGGGATTTGGTCTCATCAGGCTCATATTTTCGCATATTTCTCATACTTGATGGCCAGCTTCTGGGCTTTTTCCGGTTTGGATCACGTAGTAATGTGGTGCGGCACTGAAACAGTCGACTAATCCTGGTCTCGATCAATATTTCAGAGGATAACGCATGCTAGGTCTACGTAAGGTGTGGGATTTGCTCTCATCAGGCTCATACTTTCGCATATTTCTCATACTTGATGGCCAGATTCTGGGCTTTTGCTGGCTTGGATCACGTAGTAATGTAGTACGGCACTGAAACAGTCGACTAATCCTGGTCTCGATCAATATTTCAGAGGATAACGCATGCTAGCTCTACGTTAGGTGTGGGATTTGCTCTCATCAGGCTCATACTTTCGCATATTTCTCACACTTGATAGCCAGATTCTGGGCATTTTTTGGCATGGATCACGTAGTAATGTGGTACCACACTGAAACAGTCTATTAAACCTGGTTTCCATCAATATTTTAGAGGATAACGCATGTTAGGTCTAGGTTAGGTCTGGGATTTGCTCTCATCACGCTCATACTTTCGCATATTTCTCATACTTGTTGGCCAGATCCCGGGCTTTTCCGGGTTTGGATTACATAGTAACGTGGTACCACACTGAAACAGTCGATTAAACCAGGTTTCGATCAATATTTTAGATGATAACGCATGTTAGGTCTAGGTTAGGCCTCGGATTTGCCCTCATTAGACTCATACTTTCGCATTCTTCACATACTTGTCGAACAGATCCTGGGTTTTTTTTGGTTGGGATCACGTAGTAATGCGGCACCACACTGAAACAGTCGACTAAACCTGGTCTCGATCAATATTTCAGAGGATAACACATGCTAGGTCTACGTTAGGTCTGGGATTTGCACTCATCAGGCTCATACTTTCGCATATTTCTCATACTTGATGGCCAGATTCTGGGCTTTTTTTGGCTTGGATCACGTAGTAATGAGGTACCACAATGAATCAGTCGATTGAAGCTGGTCACGATCAATATTTTAGGGGATGACGCATGTTACGTCTAGGTTAGCTCTGGGATTTGCACTCATCAGGCTCATACTTTCGCATATTTCTCATACTTGATGGCCAGATTCTGGGCTTTTTTCTGGTTTGGATCACGTAGTAATGTGGTACCACACTGAAACAGTCAATTAAACCTGGTTTCCATCAATATTCTAGAGGATAACGCATGTTAGGTCTAGGTTAGTTCTGGGATTTGCTCTCATCAGGCTCATACTTTCGCACATTTCTCATACTTGATGGCCAGATCCCGGGCTTTTTTTTGGTTTGGATCACGTAGTAATGTGGTACCACACTGAAACAGTCGACCAAACCTGGTCTCGATCAATATTTCAGAGGATAACATATGCTAGGTCTACGTGAGGTGTGGGATTTGCTCTCATCAGTCTCATACTTTCGCATATTTCTCATACTTGATGGCCAGATTCTGGGCTTTTTTTGGCTTGGATCACGTAGTAATGTGGTACCACACTGAGACAGTCTATTAAACCTGGTCTCGATCAATATTTTAGGGGATAACGCATGTTATGTCTAGGTTAGGTCTGGGATTTGCTCTCAACAGGCTCATACTTTCGCATATTTCTCATACTTGATGGCCAGATTCTGGGCTTTTTTTGGCTTGGATCACGTAGTAATGTGGGACCACACTGAAACAGTCGACTAAACCTGGTCTCGATCAATATTTTAGGGGATAACGCATGTTAGGTCTAGTTTAGGTGTGGGATTTCTTCTCATCAGGCTCATACTTTCGCATATTTCTCATACTTGATGGCCAGATTCTGGGCTTTTTTTGGCTTGGATCACGTAGTAATGTGGTACCACACTGAAACAATATATTAAACCTGGTTTCGATCAATATTTTAGAAGATAACGCATGTTAGGTCTAGGTTAGGTCTGGGATTTGCTCTCATCAGGCTCATACTTTCGCATATTTCTCATGCATGATGGCCAGATTCTAGGCTTTTTTCTGGTTTGGATCACGTAGTAATGTGGTACCACACTGAAACAGTCAATTAAACCTGGTTTCCATCAATATTTTAGAGGATAACGCATGTTAGGTCTAGGTTAGGTCTGGGATTTGCTCTCATCACGCCCATACTTTCGCATATTTCTCATACTTGTTGGCCAGATTCTGGGCTTTTTATGGATTCGATCACGTAGTAAAGTGGTACCACACTGAAACAGTCGACTAAACCTGGTCTCGATCAATATTTCAGAGGATAACACATGCTAGGTCTACGTTAGGTGTGGGATTTGCTCTCATCAGGCTCATACTTTCGCATATTTCTCATACTTGATGGCCAGATTCTGGGCTTTTTTTGGCTTGGATCACGTAGTAATGTGGTACCACACTGAAACAGTCGACTGAACCTGGTCACGATCGATATTTGACGGGATAACGCATGTTAGGTCTAGTTTAGGTCGGGGATTTGCTCTCATCAGGCTCATACTTTCGCATATTTCTCATACTTGATGGCCAGATTCTGGGCTTGTTTTGGCTTGGATCACGGAGAAATGTGGTACCACACTGAAACAGTCGACTAAACCTGGTCTCGATCAATATTTCAGAGGATAACGCATGCTAGGCCTACGTTAGGTGTGGGATTTGCTCTCATCAGGCTCATACTTTCGCATATTTCTTATACTTGTTGGCTAGATCCTGGGCTTTTTCTGGTTTGGATCACGTAGTAATGTGGTACCACAATGAATCAGTCGATTAAAGCTGGTGACGATCAATATTTTAGGGGATAACGCATGTTACGTCTAGGTTAGGTCTGGGATTTGCTCTCATCAGGCTCATACTTTCGCATATTTCTCATACTTGATGGCCTGATTCTGGGCTTTTTTTTGGGTAGGATCACGTAGTAATGTGGTACCACACTGAACCAGTCGACTAAACCTGGTCTCGATCAATACTTCAGAGGATAACACATGCTAGGTCTACGTTAGGTCTGGGATGTGCTCTCATCAGTCTCATACTTTCGCAGATTTCTCATACTTGATGGCCAGATTCCGGGCTTTTTTTGGCTTGGATCACGTAGTAATGTGGTACCGCACTGAAACAGTCTATTAAACCTGGTTTCGATCAATATTTTAGAGGATAACGCATGTTAGGTCTAGGTTAGGTCTGGGATTTGCGCTCATCAGGCTCATACTTTCGCATATTTCTCATACTTCATGGCCAGATTCTGGGCTTTTCTCTGGTTTGGATCACGTAGTAATGTGGTACCACACTGAAACAGTCAATTAAACCTGGTTTCCATATATATTTTAGAGGATAACGCATGTTAGGTCTAGGTTAGTTCTGGGATTTGCCCTCATCAGGCTCATACTTTCGCACATTTCTCATACTTGATGGCCAGATTCCGGGCTTTTTTTTGGTTTGGATCACGTAGTAATATGGTACCACACTGAAACAGTCGACTAAACCTGGTCTCGATCAATATTTCAGAGGATAACACATGCTAGGTCTACGTTAGGTGTGGGATGTGCTCTCATCAGTCTCATACTTTCGCATATTTCTCATACTTGATGGCCAGATTCCGGGCTTTTTTTGGCTTGGATCACGTAGTAATGTGGTACCACACTGAAACAGTCTATTAAACCTGGTTTCGATCAATATTTTAGAGGATAACGCATGTTAGGTCTAGGTTAGGTCTGGGATTTGTTCCCATCACGCTCATACTTTCGCATATTTCTCATACTTGTTGGCCAGATCCTGGGCTTTTTATGGATTGGATCACGTAGTAATGTGGTACCACACTGAAACAGTGGACTAAACCTGGTCTCGATCAATATTTCAGAGGATAACGCATGTTAGGTCTAGGTTAGGCCTGGGATTTGCCCTCTTCAGTCTCATACTTTCGCATTCTTCACATACTTCTCGAACAGATCCTGGGTTATTTCTGGTTTGGATCACACAGTAATGTGGTACCACACTGAAACAGACGACTTGACCTGGTCTCGATCAATATTTTAGGGGATAACGCATGTTAGGTCTAGGTTAGGTCTGGGATTTGCTCTCATGAGGCTCATACTTTCGCATATTTCTCATACTTGATGGCCAGATTCTGGGCTTTTTCCGGTTTGGATCACGTAGTAATGTGGTACCACATAGAAACAGTCGACTAAACCTGGTCTCGATCAATATTTCAGAGGATAACACATGCTAGGTCCACGTTAGGTGTGGGATTTGCTCTCATCGGCTCATACTTTCGCATATTTCTCATACTTGTTGGCTAGATCCTGGGCTTTTTCTGGTTTGTATCACGTACTAATGTGGTACCACACTGAAACAAATGACTAAACCTGGTCACGATCGATATTTTACGGGATAACGCATGTTAGGTCTAGTTTAGGTCTGGGATTTGCTCTCATCAGGCTCATACTTTCGCATATTTCTCATACTTGATGGCCAGATTCTGGGCTTTTCTTGGCTTGGATCACGTAGTAGTGTGGTACCACACTGAAACAGTCGACTAAACGTGGTCTCGATCAATATTTTGGATGATAACGCATGTTAGGTCTAAGTTAGGTGTGGGATTTGCTCTCATCGGCTCATACTTTCGCATATTTCTCATACTTGATGGCCAGATTCTGGGCTTTTTTTGGCTTGGATCACGTAGTAGTGTGGTACCACACCGAAACAGTCGACTAAACCTGGTCACGATCAATATTTTACGGGATAACTCATGTTAGGTCTAGGTTAGTTCTGGGATTTGCCCTCATCAGGCTCATACTTTCGCACATTTCTCTTACTTGATGGCCAGATTCCGGGCTTTTTTTTGGTTTGGATCACGTAGTAATATGGTACCACACTGAAACAGTCGACTAAACCTGGTCTCGATCAATATTTCTGAGGATAACACATGCTAGGTCTACGTTAGGTGTGGGATGTGCTCTCATCAGTCTCATACTTTCGCATATTTCTCATACTTGATGGCCAGATTCCGGGCTTTTTTTGGCTTGGATCACGTAGTAATGTGGTACCACACTGAAACAGTCTATTAAACCTGGTTTCGATCAATATTTTAGAGGATAACTCATGTTAGGTCTAGGTTAGGTCTGGGATTTGCTCTCATCACGCTCATACTTTCGCATATTTCTCATACTTGTTGGCCAGATCCTGGGCTTTTTATGGATTGGATCACGTAGTAATGTGGTACCACACTGAAACAGTCGACTAAACCTGGTCTCGATCAATATTTCAGAGGATAACGCCTGTTAGGTCTAGGTTAGGCCTGGGATTTGCCCTCTTCAGTCTCATACTTTCGCATTCTTCACATACTTCTCGAACAGATCCTGGGTTATTTATGGTTTGGATCACACAGTAATGTGGTACCACACTGAAACAGACGACTAGACCTGGTCTCGATCAATATTTTAGGGGATAACGCATGTTAGGTCTAGGTTAGGTCTGGGATTTGCTCTCATCAGGCTCATACTTTCGCATATTTCTCATACTTGATGGCCAGATTCTGGGCTGTCTCCGGTTTGGATCACGTAGTAATGTGGTACCACATAGAAACAGTCGACTAAATCTGGTCTCGATCAATATTTCAAAGGATAACACATGCTAGGTCTACGTTAGGTGTGGGATTTGCTGTCATCAGGCTCATACTTTCGCATATTTCTCATACTTGATGGCCAGATTCTGGGCTTTTTTTGGCTTGGATCACGTAGTAATGTGGTACCACGCTGAAACAGTCGACTAAACCTGGTCTCGATCAATATTTCAGAGGATAACGCATGTTACGTCTAGGTTAGGCCTGGGGTTTGCCCTCTTCAGTCTCATACTTTCGCATTCTTCACATACTTCTCGAACAGATCCTGGGTTATTTCTGGTTTGGATCACACAGTAATGTGGTACCACACTGAAACAGTCTATTAAACCTGGTTTCGATCAATATTTTAGATGATAACGCATGTTAGGTCAAGGTTAGGTGTGGGATTTGCTCTCATCGGCTCATACTTTCGCATATTTCTCATACTTGATGACCAGATTCTGGGCTTTTTTTGGCTTGGATCACGTAGTAATGTGGTGCCACAATGAATCAGTCGATTAAAGCTGGTGACGATCAATATTTTACGGGATAACGCATGTGAGGTCTAGTTTAGGTCTGGGATTTGCTCTCATCAGGCTCATACTTTCGCATATTTCTCATACTGGATGGCCAGATTCTGGGCGTTTTCCGGTTTGCATCACGTAGTAGTGTGGTACGGCACTGAAACAGTCGACTAATCCTGGTCTCGATCAATATTTCAGAGGATAACACATGCTAGGTCTACGTTAGGTGTGGGATTTGCTCTCATCAGGCTCATACTTTCGCATATTTCTCATACTTGATGTCCAGATACTGGGCTTTTTTTGGCTTGGATCACGTAGTAATGTGGTACCACACTGAAACAGTCGACTAAACCTGGACACGATCAATATTTTACGGGATAACGCATGTTAGGTCTAGTTTAGGTCTGGGATTTGCTCTCATCAGGCTCATACTTTCGCATATTTCTCATACTTGATGGCCAGATTCTGGGCTTTTTATGGATTCGATCACGTAGTAAAGTGGTACCACACTGAAACAGTCGACTAAACCTGGTCTCGATCAATATTTCGGAGGATAACGGATGTTAGGTCTAGGTTAGGCCTGGGATTTGCCCACTTCAGTCTCATACTTTCGCATTCTTCACATACTTCTTGAACAGATCCTGGGTTATTTCCGGTTTGGATCACGTAGTAATGTGGTACGGCACTGAAACAGTCGACTAATCCTGGTCTCGATCAATATTTCAGAGGATAACGCATGCTAGGTCTACGTAAGGTGTGGGATTTGCTCTCATCAGGCTCATACTTTCGCATTCTTCACATACTTGTTGAACAGATCCTGGGTTTTTTTTGGTTGGGGTCACGTAGTAATGCGGAACCGCACTGAAACAGTCTATTAAACCTGGTTTCGATCAATATTTTAGATGATAACGCATGTTAGGTCAAGGTTAGGTGTGGGATTTGCTCTCATCGGCTCATACTTTCGCATGTTTCTCATACTTGATGGCCAGATTCTGGGCTTTTTTTGGCTTGGATCACGTAGACATGTGGTACCACACTGAAACAGTCTATTAAACCTGGTTTCGATCAATATTTTAGAGGATAACGCATGTTAGGGCTAGGTTAGGTGTGGGATTTGCTCTCATCGGCTCATACTTTCGCATACTTCTCATACTTGTTGGCTAGATCCTGGGCTTTTTCTGGTTTGTATCACTTACTAATGTGGTGCCACACTGAAACAGTCGACTAGACCAGGTACCACGATCAATATTTTATGGGATAACTCATGTTAGGTCTAGTTTAGGTCTGGGATTTGCTCTCATCAGGCTCATACTTTGGCATATTTCTCATACTTGATGTCCAGATACTGGGCTTTTTTTGGCTTGGATCACGTAGTAATGTGGTACCACACTGAAACAGTCGACTAAACCTGGTTTCGATCAATATTTCAGATGATAACGCATGTTAGGTCAAGGTTAGGTGTGGGATTTGCTCTCATCGGCTCATACTTTCGCATATTTCTCATACTTGATGACCAGATTCTGGGCTTTTTTTGGCTTGGATCACGTAGTAGTGTGGTACCACACTGAAACAGTCGACTAAACCTGGTCACGATCAATATTTTACGGGATAACTCATGTTAGGTCTAGGTTAGTTCTGGGATTTGCCCTCATCAGGCTCATACTTTCGCACATTTCTCATACTTGATGGCCAGATTCCGGGCTTTTTTTTGGTTTGGATCACGTAGTAATATGGTACGACACTGAAGCAGTCGACTAAACCTGGTCTCGATCAATATTTCAGAGGATAACGCATGCTAGGTCTACGTTAGGTGTGGGATTTGCTCTCATCAGGCTCATACTTTCGCATTCTTCACATACTTGTTGAACAGATCCTGGGTTTTTTTTGGTTGGGGTCACGTAGTAATGCGGAACCGCACTGAAACAGTCTATTAAACCTGGTTTCGATCAATATTTTAGATGATAACGCATGTTAGGTCAAGGTTAGGTGTGGGATTTGCTCTCATCGGCTCATACTTTCGCATATTTCTCATACTTGATGACCAGATTCTGGGCTTTTTTTGGCTTGGATCACGTAGTAATGTGGTGCCACAATGAATCAGTCGATTAAAGCTGGTGACGATCAATATTTTAGGGGATAACGCATGTTACGTCTAGGTTAGGTCTGGGATTTGCTCTCATCAGGCTCATACTTTCGCATATTTCTCATACTTTGATGGCCTGATTCTGGGCTTTTTTCTGGTTTGGATCACGTAGTAATGTGGTACCACACTAAACAGTCAATTAAACCTGGTTTCCATCAATATTTTAGAGGATAACGCATGTTAGGTCTAGGTTAGTTCTGGGATTTGCTCTCATCAGGCTCATACTTTCGCATATCTCTCATACTTGATGGTCAGATTCTGGGCTTTTTCCGGTTTGGATCACGTAGTAATGTGGTACGACACTGAAGCAGTCGACTAAACCTGGTCTCGATCAATATTTTAGAGGATAACGCATGTTAGGTCTAGGTTAGGTCTGGGATTTGCTCTCATCACGCTCATACTTCCGCATATTTCTCATACTTGATGTCCAGATTCTGGGCTTTTTCCTGTTTGGATCACGTAGTAATGTGGTACGACACTGAAGCATTCTATTAAACCTGGTTTCGATCAACATTTTAGAGGATAACGCATGTTAGGTCTAGGTTAGGTCTGAGATTTGCTCTCATCAGGCTCATACTTTCGCATATTTCTCATACTTGATGGCCAGATTCTGGGCTTTTTCTGGATTGGATCACGTAGTAATGTGGTACGACACTGAAGCAGTCGACTAAACCAGGTCTCGATCAATATTTCAGAGGATAACGCATGTTAGGTCTACGTTAGGTGTGGGATTTGCTCTCATCAGGCTCATTCTTTCGCATTCTTCACATACTTGTTGAACAGATCCTGGGTTTTTTTTGGTTGGGGTCACGTAGTAATGCGGAACCACACTGATACAGTCTATTAAACCTGGTTTCGATCAATATTTCAGAGGATAACACATGCTAGGTCTACGTTAGGTGTGGGATTTGCTCTCATCAGGCTCATACTTTCGCATATTTCTCATACTTGATGGCCAGATTCTGGGCTTTATTTGGCTTGGATCACGTAGTAATGTGGTACCACACTGAAACAGTCTATTAAACCTGGTTTCCATCAATATTTTAGAGGATAACGCATGTTAGGTCTAGGTTAGATCTGGGATTTGCTCTCATCAGGCTCATACTTGCGCATATTTCTCATAGTTGTTGGCCAGATCCTGGGCTTTTTCTGGATTGGATCACGTAGTAATGTGGTACCACACTGAAACAGTCGACTCAACCAGGTCTCGATCTATATCTCAGAGGATAACGCATGTTGGGATGGGTTAGGCCTGGGATTTGCCCTCTTCAGTCTCATACTTTCGCATTCTTCACATACTTCTTGAACAGATCCTGGGTTATTTCTGGTTTGGATCACGTAGTAATGTGGTACCACACTGAAACAGTCGACTAAACCTGGTCTCGATCAATATTTTAGGGGATAGCGCATGTTAGGTCTAGTTTAGGTGTGGGATTTGCTCTCATCAGGCTCATACTTTCGCATATTTCTCATACTTGATGTCCAGATTCTGGGCTTTTTCCTGTTTGGATCACGTAGTAATGTGGTACGACACTGAAACATTCTATTAAACCTGGTTTCGATCAACATTTTAGAGGATAACGCATGTTAGGTCTAGGTTAGGTCTGAGATTTGCTCTCATCAGGCTCATACTTTCGCATATTTCTCATACTTGATGGCCAGATTCTGGGCTTTTTTTGGTTTGGATCACGTAGTAATGCGGTACCACATTGAAACTGTCCATTAAACCTGGTTTCGATCAATATTTTAGAGGATAACGCATGTTAGGTCTAGGTTAGGCCTGGGATTAGCCCTCATCAGGGTCATACTTTCACATTTTTCGCATACTTGTTGGCCAGATCCCGGGCTTTTTCAGGTTTGGATCACATAGTAATGTGGTACCACACTGAAACAGTCGATTAAACCAGGTTTCGATCAATATTTTAGATGATAACGCATGTTAGGTCTAGGTTAGGCGTCGGATTCGCCTTCATCAGACTCATACTTTCGCATTCTTCACATACTTGTCGAACAGATCCTGGGTTTTTTTTGGTTGGGGTCACGTAGTAATGCGGCACCACACTGAAACAGTCGACTAAACCTGGTCTCGATCAATATTTCAGAGGATAACACATGCTAGGTCTACGTTAGGTGTGGGATTTGCTCTCATCAGGCTCATACTTTCGCATATTTATCAATCTTGATGGACAGATTCTGGGCTTTTTTTGGCTTGGATCACGTAGTAATGAGGTACCACAATCAATCAGTCGATTAAAGCTGGTCACGATCAATATTTTAGGGGATGACGCATGTTACGTCTAGGTTAGGTCTGGGATTTGCACTCATCAGGCTCATACTTTCGCATATTTCTCATACTTGATGTCCAGATTCTGGGCTTTTTCCTGTTTGGATCACGTAGTAATGTGGTACGACACTGAAACATTCTATTAAACCTGGTTTCGATCAACATTTTAGAGGATAACGCATGTTAGGCCTAGGTTAGGTCTGAGATTTGCTCTCATCAGGCTCATACTTTCGCATATTTCTCATACTTTGATGGCCTGATTCTCGGCTTTTTTTTGGTTTGGATCACGTAGTAATGTGGTACCACACTGAAACAGTCGACTAAACCTGGTCTCGAACAATATTTCAGAGGATAACACATGCTAGGTCTACGTTAGGTGTGGGATTTGCTCTCATCAGGCTCATACTTTCGCATATTTATCTATCTTGATGGCCAGATTCTGGGCTTTTTTTGGCTTGGATCACGTAGTAATGAGGTACCACAATGAATCAGTCGATTAAAGCTGGTCACGATCAATATTTTAGGGGATAACGCATGTTACGTCTAGGTTAGGTCTGGGATTTGCACTCATCAGGATCATACTTTCGCATATTTCTCATACTTGATGGCCAGATTCTGGGCTTTTTTTGGCTTAGATCACGTAGTAATGTGGTACCACACTGAAACAATATATTAAACCTGGTTTCGATTAATATTTTAGAAGATAACGCATGTTAGGTCCAGGTTAGGTCTGGGATTTGCTCTCATCAGGCTCATACTTTCGCATATTTCTCATACTTCATGGCCAGATTCTGGGCTTTTTTCTGGTTTGGATCACGTAGTAATGTGGTACCACACTGAAACAGTCAATTAAACCTGGTTTCCATCAATATTTTAGAGGATAACGCATGTTAGGTCTAGGTTAGTTCTGGGATTTGCTCTCATCAGGCTCATACTTTCGCATATTTCTCATACTTGATGGCCAGATTCTGGGCTTTTTCCGGTTTGGATCACGTAGTAATGTGGTACGACACTGAAGCCGTCGACTAAACCTGGTCTCGATCAATATTTTAGAGGATAACGCATGTTAGGTCTAGGTTAGTTCTGGGATTTGCTCTCATCAGGCTCATACTTTCGCATATCTCTCATACTTGATGGTCAGATTCTGGGCTTTTTCCGGTTTGGATCACGTAGTAATGTGGTACGACACTGAAGCAGTCGACTAAACCTGGTCTCGATCAATATTTTAGAGGATAACGCATGTTAGGTCTAGGTTAGGTCTGGGATTTGCTCTCATCACGCTCATACTTCCGCATATTTCTCATACTTGATGTCCAGATTCTGGGCTTTTTCCTGTTTGGATCACGTAGTAATGTGGTACGACACTGAAGCATTCTATTAAACCTGGTTTCGATCAACATTTTAGAGGATAACGCATGTTAGGTCTAGGTTAGGTCTGAGATTTGCTCTCATCAGGCTCATACTTTCGCATATTTCTCATACTTGATGGCCAGATTCTGGGCTTTTTCTGGATTGGATCACGTAGTAATGTGGCACGACACTGAAGCAGTCGACTAAACCAGGTCTCGATCAATATTTCAGAGGATAACGCATGCTAGGTCTACGTTAGGTGTGGGATTTGCTCTCATCAGGCTCATTCTTTCTCATTCTTCACATACTTGTTGAACAGATCCTGGGTTTTTTTTGGTTGGGGTCACGTAGTAATGCGGAACCACACTGATACAGTCTATTAAACCTGGTTTCGATCAATATTTCAGAGGATGACACATGCTAGGTCTACGTTAGGTGTGGGATTTGCTCTCATCAGGCTCATACTTTCGCATATTTCTCATACTTGATGGCCAGATTCTGGGCTTTATTTGGCTTGGATCACGTAGTAACGTGGTACCACACTGAAACAGTCTATTAAACCTGGTTTCCATCAATATTTTAGAGGATAACGCATGTTAGGTCTAGGTTAGATCTGGGGTTTGCTCTCATCAGGCTCATACTTGCGCATATTTCTCATAGTTGTTGGCCAGATCCTGGGCTTTTTCTGGATTGGATCACGTAGTAATGTGGTACCACACTGAAACAGTCGACTCAACCAGGTCTCGATCTATATCTCAGAGGGTAACGCATGTTGGGATGGGTTAGGCCTGGGATTTGCCCTCTTCAGTCTCATACTTTCGCATTCTTCACATACTTCTTGAACAGATCCTGGGTTATTTCTGGTTTGGATCACGTAGTAATGTGGTACCACACTGAAACAGTCGACTAAACCTGGTCTCGATCAATATTTTAGGGGATAGCGCATGTTAGGTCTAGTTTAGGTGTGGGATTTGCTCTCATCAGGCTCATACTTTCGCATATTTCTCATACTTGATGTCCAGATTCTGGGCTTTTTCCTGTTTGGATCACGTAGTAATGTGGTACGACACTGAAACATTCTATTAAACCTGGTTTCGATCAACATTTTAGAGGATAACGCATGTTAGGTCTAGGTTAGGTCTGAGATTTGCTCTCATCAGGCTCATACTTTCGCATATTTCTCATACTTGATGGCCAGATTCTGGGCTTTTTTTGGTTTGGATCACGTAGTAATGCGGTACCACATTGAAACTGTCCATTAAACCTGGTTTCGATCAATATTTTAGAGGATAACGCATGTTAGGTCTAGGTTAGGCCTGGGATTAGCCCTCATCAGGGTCATACTTTCACATTTTTCGCATACTTGTTGGCCAGATCCCGGGCTTTTTCAGGTTTGGATCACATAGTAATGTGGTACCACACTGAAACAGTCGATTAAACCAGGTTTCGATCAATATTTTAGATGATAACGCATGTTAGGTCTAGGTTAGGCGTCGGATTCGCCTTCATCAGACTCATACTTTCGCATTCTTCACATACTTGTCGAACAGATCCTGGGTTTTTTTTGGTTGGGGTCACGTAGTAATGCGGCACCACACTGAAACAGTCGACTAAACCTGGTCTCGATCAATATTTCAGAGGATAACACATGCTAGGTCTACGTTAGGTGTGGGATTTGCTCTCATCAGGCTCATACTTTCGCATATTTATCAATCTTGATGGACAGATTCTGGGCTTTTTTTGGCTTGGATCACGTAGTAATGAGGTACCACAATCAATCAGTCGATTAAAGCTGGTCACGATCAATATTTTAGGGGATGACGCATGTTACGTCTAGGTTAGGTCTGGGATTTGCACTCATCAGGCTCATACTTTCGCATATTTCTCATACTTGATGTCCAGATTCTGGGCTTTTTCCTGTTTGGATCACGTAGTAATGTGGTACGACACTGAAACATTCTATTAAACCTGGTTTCGATCAACATTTTAGAGGATAACGCATGTTAGGCCTAGGTTAGGTCTGAGATATGCTCTCATCAGGCTCATACTTTCGCATATTTCTCATACTTTGATGGCCTGATTCTCGGCTTTTTTTTGGTTTGGATCACGTAGTAATGTGGTACCACACTGAAACAGTCGACTAAACCTGGTCTCGAACAATATTTCAGAGGATAACACATGCTAGGTCTACGTTAGGTGTGGGATTTGCTCTCATCAGGCTCATACTTTCGCATATTTATCTATCTTGATGGCCAGATTCTGGGCTTTTTTTGGCTTGGATCACGTAGTAATGAGGTACCACAATGAATCAGTCGATTAAAGCTGGTCACGATCAATATTTTAGGGGATAACGCATGTTACGTCTAGGTTAGGTCTGGGATTTGCACTCATCAGGATCATACTTTCGCATATTTCTCATACTTGATGGCCAGATTCTGGGCTTTTTTTGGCTTAGATCACGTAGTAATGTGGTACCACACTGAAACAATATATTAAACCTGGTTTCGATTAATATTTTAGAAGATAACGCATGTTAGGTCTAGGTTAGGTCTGGGATTTGCTCTCATCAGGCTCATACTTTCGCATATTTCTCATACTTCATGGCCAGATTCTGGGCTTTTTTCTGGTTTGGATCACGTAGTAATGTGGTACCACACTGAAACAGTCAATTAAACCTGGTTTCCATCAATATTTTAGAGGATAACGCATGTTAGGTCTAGGTTAGTTCTGGGATTTGCTCTCATCAGGCTCATACTTTCGCATATTTCTCATACTTGATGGCCAGATTCTGGGCTTTTTCCGGTTTGGATCACGTAGTAATGTGGTACGACACTGAAGCAGTCGACTAAACCTGGTCTCGATCAATATTTTAGAGGATAACGCATGTTAGGTCTAGGTTAGGTCTGGGATTTGCTCTCATCACGCTCATACTTTCGCATATTTCTCATACTTGATGTCCAGATTCTGGGCTTTTTCCTGTTTGGATCACGTAGTAATGTGGTACGACACTGAAGCAGTCGACTAAACCTGGTCTCGATCAATATTTCAGAGGATAACACATGCTAGGTCTACGTTAGGTGTGGGATTTGCTCCCATCAGGCTCATACTTTCGCATATTTCTCATACTTGATGACCAGATTCTGGGCTTTTTTTGGCTTGGATCAGGTAGTAATGTGGTACCACACTGAAACAGTCTATTAAACCTGGTTTCGATCAATATTTTAGAGGATAACGCATGTTAGGTCTAGGTTAGATCTGGGATTTGCTTTCATCAGGCTCATACTTTCGCATATTTCTCATAGTTGTTGGCCAGATCCTGGGCTTTTTCTGGATTGGATCACGTAGTAATGTGGTACCATACTGATACAGTCGACTAAACCTGGTCTCGATCAATATCTCAGAGGATAACGCATGTTAGGTCTAGGTTAGGCCTGGGATTTGCCCTCTTCAGTCTCATACTTTCGCATTCTTCACATACTTCCTGAACAGATCCTGGGTTATTTCTGGCTTGGATCACGTAGTAATGTGGTACCACACTGAAACAGTCGACTAAACCTGGTCTCGATCAATATTTTAGGGGATAACTCATGTTAGGTCTAGTTTAGGTGTGGGATTTGCTCTCATCAGGCTCATACTTTCGCATATTTCTCATACTTGATGGCCAGATTCTGGGCTTTTTTTGGTTTGGATCACGTAGTAATGCGGCACCACATTGAAACTGTCCATTAAACCTGGTTTCGATCAATATTTTAGAGGATAACGCATGTTAGGTCTAGGTTAGGCCTGGGATTTGCCCTCATCAGGGACATACTTTCACATTTTTCGCATACTTGTTGGCCAGATCCCGGGCTTTTTCAGGTTTGGATCACATAGTAATGTGGTACCACACTGAAACAGTCGATTAAACCAGGTTTCGATCAATATTTTAGATGATAACGCATGTTAGATCTAGGTTAGGCGTCGGATTCGCCTTGATCAGGCTCATACTTTCGCATTCTTCACATACTTGTCGAACAGATCCTGGGTTTTTTTTGGTTGGGGTCACGTAGTAATGCGGAACCACACTGAAACAGTCTATTAAACCTGGTTTCGATCAATATTTTAGAGGATAACGCTTGGTAGGTCTAGGTTAGGTCTGGGATTTGCTCTCATCAGGCTCATACTTTCGCATATTTCTCATACTTGATGGCCAGATTCTGGGCTTTTTCCGGTTTGAACCACGTAGTAATGTGGTACCACACTGAAACAGTCGACTAAACCTGGTCTCGATCAATATTTCAGAGGATAACGCATGCTAGGTCTACGTTAGGTGTGGGATTTGCCCTCTTCAGTCTCATACTTTCGCATTCTTCACATACTTCTTGAACAGATCCTGGGTTATTTCTGGTTTGGATCACACAGTAATGTGGTACCACACTGAAACAGTCGACTAAACCTGGTCTCGGTCAATATTTTAGAGGATAACGCATGTTAGGTCTAGTTTAGGTGTGGGATTTGCTCTCATCAGGCTCATACTTTCGCATATTTCTCATACTTGATGTCCGGATACTGGGCTTTTTTTGGCTTGGATCACGTAGTAATGTGGTACCACACTGAAACAGTCGACTAAACCTGGTCTCGGTCAATATTTTAGAGGATAACGCATGTTAGGTCTAGGTTAGGTGTGGGTTTTGCTCTCATCGGCTCATACTTTCGCATATTTCTCATACTTGTTGGCTAGATCCTGGGCTTTTTCTGGTTTGGATCACGTACTAATGTGGTACCACACTGAAGCAGTCGACTAAACCTGGTCACGATCGATATTTTACGGGATAACGCATGTTAGGTCTAGTTTAGGTCTGGGATTTGCTCTCATCAGGCTCATACTTTCGCATATTTCTCATACTTGATGGCCAGATTCTGGGCTTTTTTTGGCTTGGATCATGTACTAATGTGGTACCACACTGAAACAGTCTATTAAACCTGGTTTCGATCAATATTTTAGAGGATAACGCATGTTAGGTCTAGGTTAGGTGTGGGATTTGCTCTCATCGGCTCATACTTTTTCATATTTCTCATACTTGTTGGCTAGATCCTGGGGTTTTTCTGGTTTGGATCACGTACTAATGTGGTACCACACTGAAACAGTCGACTAAACCTGGTCACGATCAATATTTTACGGGATAACGCATGTCAGGTCTAGTTTAGGTCTGGGATTTGCTCACTTCGGCTCATACTTCCGCATATTGCTCATACTTGATGTCCAGATTCTGGGCTTTTTCCGGTTTGGATCACGTAGTAATGCGGTACGACACTGAAACAGTCGACTAAACCAGGTCTCGATCAATATTTCAGAGCATAACACATGCTAGGTCTACGTTAGGTGTGGGATTTGCTCTCATCAGGCTCATACTTTCGCATATTTATCTATCTTGATGGCCAGATTCTGGGCTTTTTCCGGTTTGGATCACGTAGTAATGTAGTACGGCACTGAAACAGTCGACTAATCCTGGTCTCGATCAATATTTCAGAGGATAACGCATGCTAGGTCTACGTTAGGTGTGGGATTCTCATACTTGATGGCCAGATTCTGGGCTTTTTTTGGCTTGGATCACGTAGTAATGTGGTACCACACTGAAACAGTCTATTAAACCTGGTTTCCATCAATATTTTAGAGGATAACGCATGTTAGGTCTAGGTTAGATCTGGGATTTGCTCTCATCAGGCTCATACTTGCGCATATTTCTCATAGTTGTTGGCCAGATTCTGGGCTTTTTCCGGTTTGGATCACGTACTAATGTGGTACCACACTGAAACAGTCGACTAAACCTGGTCACGATCGATATTTTACGGGATAACGCATGTTAGGTCTAGTTTAGGTCTGGGATTTGCTCTCATCAGGCTCATACTTTCGCATATTTCTCATACTTGATGGCCAGATTCTGGGCTTGTTTTGGCTTGGATCACGGAGAAATGTGGTACCACACTGAAACACTCTATTAAACCTGGTTACGATCAATATTTTAGAGGATAACGCATGTTAGGTCTAGGTTAGGTGTGGGATTTGCTCACATCGGCTCATACTTCCGCATATTGCTCATACTTGATGTCCAGATTCTGGGCTTTTTCCGGTTTGGATCACGTAGTAATGCGGTACGACACTGAAACAGTCGACTAAACCTGGTCTCGATCAATATTTCAGAGGATAACGCATGCTAGGCCTACGTTAGGTGTGGGATTTGCTCTCATCAGGCTCATACTTTCGCATATTTCTCATACTTGTTGGCCAGATTCTGGGCTTTTTTTGGCTTGGATCACGGAGAAATGTGGTACCACACTGAAACACTCTATTAAACCTGGTTACGATCAATATTTTAGAGGATAACGCATGTTAGGTCTAGGTTAGGTGTGGGATTTGCTCTCATCGGCTCATACTTTTTCATATTTCTCATACTTGTTGGCTAGATCCTGGGCTTTTTCTGGTTTGGACAACGTACTAATGTGGTACCACACTGAAACAGTCGACTAAACCTGGTCACGATCAATATTTTACGGGATAACGCATGTTAGGTCTAGTTTAGGTCTGGGATTTGCTCACATCGGCTCATACTTCCGCATATTGCTCATACTTGATGTCCAGATTCTGGGCTTTTTCCGGTTTGGATCACGTAGTAATGCGGTACGATACTGAAACAGTCGACTAAACCTGGTCTCGATCAATATTTCAGAGCATAACACATGCTAGGTCTACGTTAGGTGTGGGATTTGCTCTCATCAGGCTCATACTTTCGCATATTTATCTATCTTGATGGCCAGATTCTGGGCTTTTTTTGGCTTGGATCACGTAGTAATGAGGTACCACAATGAATCAGTCGATTAGAGCTGGTCACGATCAATATTTTAGGGGATAACGCATGTTACGTCTAGGTTAGGTCTGGGATTTGCACTCATCAGGATCATACTTTCGCATATTTCTCATACTTGATGGCCAGATTCTCGGCTTTTTTTGGCTGAGATCACGTAGTAATGTGGTACCACACTGAAACAATATATTAAACCTGGTTTCGATTAATATTTTAGAAGATAACGCTTGTTAGGTCTAGGTTAGGTCTGGGATTTGCTCTCATCAGGCTCATACTTTCGCATATTTCTCATACTTGATGGCCAGATTCTGGGCTTTTTTCTGGTTTGGATCACGTAGTAATGTGGTACCACACTGAAACAGTCAATTAAACCTGGTTTCCATCAATATTTTAGAGGATAACGCATGTTAGGTCTAGGTTATTTCTGGGATTTGCTCTCATCAGGCTCATACTTTCGCACATTTCTCATACTTGATGGCCAGATTCCGGGCTTTTTTTTGGTTTGGATCACGTAGTAATGTGGTACCACACTGAAACAGTCGACTAAACCTGGTCTCGATTAATATTTCAGAGGATAACGCATGTTAGGTCTAGGTTAGGTCTGGGATTTGCTCTCATCACGCTCATACTTTCGCATATTTCTCATACTTGTTGGCCAGATCCTGGGCTTTTTATGGATTGGATCACGTAGTAATGTGGTGCCACACTGAAACAGTCGACCAAACCTGGTCTCGATCAATATTTCAGAGGATAACGCATGTTAGGCCTAGGTTAGGCCTGGGATTTGCCCTCTTCAGTCTCATACTTTCGCATTCTTCACATACTTCTCGAACAGATCCTGGGTTATTTCTGGTTTGGATCACACAGTAATGTGGTACCACACTGAAACAGACGACTAGACCTTGTCTCGATCAATATTTTAGGGGATAACGCATGTTAGGACTAGGTTAGGTCTGGGATTTGCTCTCATCAGGCTCATACTTCCGCATATTTCTCATACTTGATGGCCAGATTCTGGGCTTTTTCCGGTTTGGATCACGTAGTAATGTGGTACCACAATGAATCAGTCGATTAAAGCTGGTGACGATCAATATTTTAGGGGATAACGCATGTTACGTCTAGGTTAGGTCTGGGATTTGCACCCATCAGGCTCATACTTTCGCATATTTCTCATACTTTGATGGCCTGATTCTGGGCTTTTTTTTGGTTTGGATCACGTAGTAATGTGGTACCACACTGAAACAGTCGACTAAACCTGGTCTCGATCAATATTTCAGAGGATAACACATGCTAGGTCTACGTTAGGTGTGGGATTTGCTTTCATCAGGCTCATACTTTCGCATATTTATCTATCTTGATGGCCAGATTCTGGGCTTTTTTTGGCTTGGATCACGTAGTAATGAGGTGCCACAATGAATCAGTCGATTAAAGCTGGTCACGATCAATATTTTAGGGGATAACGCATGTTACGTCTAGGTTAGGTCTGGGATTTGCACTCATCAGGATCATTCTTTCGCATATTTCTCATACTTGATGGCCAGATTCTGGGCTTTTTTTGGCTTAGATCACGTAGTAATGTGGTACCACACTGAAACAATATATTAAACCTGGTTTCGATCAATATTTTAGAAGATAACGCATGTTAGGTCTAGGTTAGGTCTGGGATTTGCTCTCATCAGGCTCATACTTTCGCATATTTCTCATACTTGATGGCCAGATTCTGGGCTTTTTTCTGGTTTGGATCACGTAGAAATGTGGCACCACACTGAAACAGTCTATTAAGCCTGGTATCGATCAATATTTTAGAGGATATCGCATGTTAGGTCTAGGTTAGGTCTGGGATTTGCTCTCATCAGGCTCATACTTTCGCATATTTCTCATACTTCATGACCAGATACTGGGCTTTTTTCTGGTTTGGATCACGTAGTAATGTGGTACCACACTGAAACAGTCAATTAAACCTGGTTTCCATCAATATTTTAGAGGATAACGCATGTTAGGTCTAGGTTAGTTCTAGGATTTGCACTCATCAGGCTCATACTTTCGCATATCTCTCATACTTGATGGTCAGATTCTGGGCTTTTTCCGGTTTGGATCACGTAGTAATGTGGTACGACACTGAAGCAGTCGACTAAACCTGGTCTCGATCAATATTTTAGAGGATAACGCATGTTAGGTCTAGGTTAGGTCTGGGATTTGCTCTCATCACGCTCATACTTCCGCATATTTCTCATACTTGATGTCCAGATTCTGGGCTTTTTCCTGTTTGGATCACGTAGTAATGTGGTACGACACTGAAGCATTCTATTAAACCTGGTTTCGATCAACATTTTAGAGGATAACGCATGTTAGGTCTAGGTTAGGTCTGAGATTTGCTCTCATCAGGCTCATACTTTCGCATATTTCTCATACTTGATGGCCAGATTCTGGGCTTTTTCTGGATTGGATCACGTAGTAATGTGGTACGACACTGAAGCAGTCGACTAAACCTGGTCTCGATCAATATTTCAGAGGATAACGCATGCTAGGTCTACGTTAGGTGTGGGATTTGCTCTCATCAGGCTCATACTTTCGCATTCTTCACATACTTGTTGAACAGATCCTGGGTTTTTTTTGGTTGGGGTCACGTAGTAATGCGGAACCACACTGAAACAGTCTATTAAACCTGGTTTCGATCAATATTTCAGAGGATAACACATGCTAGGTCTACGTTAGGTGTGGGATTTGCTCTCATCAGGCTCATACTTTCGCATATTTCTCATACTTGATGGCCAGATTCTGGGCTTTTTTTGGCTTGGATCACGTAGTAATGTGGTACCACACTGAAACAGTCTATTAAACCTGGTTTCCATCAATATTTCAGAGGATAACGCATGTTAGGTCTAGGTTAGATCTGGGATTTGCTCTCATCAGGCTCATACTTGCGCATATTTCTCATAGTTGTTGGCCAGATCCTGGGCTTTTTCTGGATTGGATCACGTAGTAATGTGGTACCACACTGAAACAGTCGACTCAGCCTGGTCTCGATCAATATTTTAGGGGATAGCGCATGTTAGGTCTAGTTTAGGTGTGGGATTTGCTCTCATCAGGCTCATACTTTCGCATATTTCTCATACTTGATGTCCAGATTCTGGGCTTTTTCCTGTTTGGATCACGTAGTAATGTGGTACGACACTGAAACATTCTATTAAACCTGGTTTCGATCAACATTTTAGAGGATAACGCATGTTAGGTCTAGGTTAGGTCTGAGATTTGCTCTCATCAGGCTCATACTTTCGCATATTTCTCATACTTGATGGCCAGATTCTGGGCTTTTTTTGGTTTGGATCACGTAGTAATGCGGTACCACATTGAAACTGTCCATTAAACCTGGTTTCGATCAATATTTTAGAGGATAACGCATGTTAGGTCTAGGTTAGGCCTGGGATTAGCCCTCATCAGGGTCATACTTTCACATTTTTCGCATACTTGTTGGCCAGATCCCGGGCTTTTTCAGGTTTGGATCACATAGTAATGTGGTACCACACTGAAACAGTCGATTAAACCAGGTTTCGATCAATATTTTAGATGATAACGCATGTTAGGTCTAGGTTAGGCGTCGGATTCGCCTTCATCAGACTCATACTTTCGCATTCTTCACATACTTGTCGAACAGATCCTGGGTTTTTTTTGGTTGGGGTCACGTAGTAAAGCGGCACCACACTGAAACAGTCGACTAAACCTGGTCTCGATCAATATTTCAGAGGATAACACATGCTAGGTCTACGTTAGGTGTGGGATTTGCTCTCATCCGGCTCATACTTTCGCATATTTATCAATCTTGATGGACAGATTCTGGGCTTTTTTTGGCTTGGATAACGTAGTAATGAGGTACCACAATGAATCAGTCGATTAAAGCTGGTCACGATCAATATTTTAGGGGATGACGCATGTTACGTCTAGGTTAGGTCTGGGATTTGCACTCATCAGGCTCATACTTTCGCATATTTCTCATACTTGATGTCCAGATTCTGGACTTTTTCCTGTTTGGATCACGTAGTAATGTGTTACGACACTGAAACATTCTATTAAACCTGGTTTCGATCAACATTTTAGAGGATAACGCATGTTAGGTCTAGGTTAGGTCGGAGATTTGCTCTCATCAGGCTCATACTTTCGCATATTTCTCATACTTTGATGGCCTGATTCTCGGCTTTTTTTTGGTTTGGATCACGTAGTAATGTGGTACCACACTGAAACAGTCGACTAAACCTGGTCTCGAACAATATTTCAGAGGATAACACATGCTAGGTCTACGTTAGGTGTGGGATTTGCTCTCATCAGGCTCATACTTTCGCATATTTATCTATCTTGATGGCCAGATTCTGGGCTTTTTTTGGCTTGGATCACGTAGTAATGAGGTACCACAATGAATCAGTCGATTAAAGCTGGTCACGATCAATATTTTAGGGGATGACGCATGTTACGTCTAGGTTAGGTCTGGGATCTGCACTCATCAGGCTCATACTTTCGCATATTTCTCATACTTGATGTCCAGATTCTGGGCTTTTTCCTGTTTGGATCACGTAGTAATGTGTTACGACACTGAAACATTCTATTAAACCTGGTTTCGATCAACATTTTAGAGGATAACGCATGTTAGGTCTAGGTTAGGTCTGAGATTTGCTCTCATCAGGCTCATACTTTCGCATATTTCTCATACTTTGATGGCCTGATTCTCGGCTTTTTTTTGGTTTGGATCACGTAGTAATGTGGTACCACACTGAAACAGTCGACTAAACCTGGTCTCGAACAATATTTCAGAGGATAACACATGCTAGGTCTACGTTAGGTGTGGGATTTGCTCTCATCAGGCTCATACTTTCGCATATTTATCTATCTTGATGGCCAGATTCTGGGCTTTTTTTGGCTTGGATCACGTAGTAATGAGGTACCACAATGAATCAGTCGATTAAAGCTGGTCACGATCAATATTTTAGGGGATAACGCATGTTACGTCTAGGTTAGGTCTGGGATTTGCACTCATCAGGATCATACTTTCGCATATTTCTCATACTTGATGGCCAGATTCTGGGCTTTTTTTGGCTTAGATCACGTAGTAATGTGGTACCACACTGAAACAATATATTAAACCTGGTTTCGATCAATATTTTAGAAGATAACGCATGTTAGGTCTAGGTTAGGTCTGGGATTTGCTCTCATCAGGCTCATACTTTTGCATATTTCTCATACTTCATGGCCAGATTCTGGGCTTTTTTCTGGTTTGGATCACGTAGTAATGTGGTACGACACTGAAGCAGTCGACTAAACCTGGTCTCGATCAATATTTCAGAGGGTAACGCATGCTAGGTCTACGTTAGGTGTGGGATTTGCTCTCATCAGGCTCATACTTTCGCATATTTCTCATACTTGATGGCCAGATTCTGGGCTTTTTCCGGTTTGGATCACGTAGTAATGTGGTACGACACTGAAGCAGTCGACTAAACCTGGTCTCGATCAATATTTTAGAGGATAACGCATGTTAGGTCTAGGTTAGTTCTGGGATTTGCTCTCATCAGGCTCATACTTTCGCATATTTCTCATACTTGATGGCCAGATTCTGGGCTTTTTCCGGTTTGGATCACGTAGTAATGTGGTACGACACTGAAGCAGTCAATTAAACCTGGTTTCCATCAATATTTTAGAGGATAACGCATGTTAGGTCTAGGTTAGTTCTGGGATTTGCTCTCATCAGGCTCATACTTTCGCATATTTCTCATACTTGATGGCCAGATTCTGGGCTTTTTCCGGTTTGGATCACGTAGTAATGTGGTACGACACTGAAGCAGTCGACTAAACCTGGTCTCGATCAATATTTTAGAGGATAACGCATGTTAGGTCTAGGTTAGGTCTGGGATTTGCTCTCATCAGGCTCATACTTTTGCATATTTCTCATACTTCATGGCCAGATTCTGGGCTTTTTTCTGGTTTGGATCACGTAGTAATGTGGTACGACACTGAAGCAGTCAATTAAACCTGGTTTCCATCAATATTTTAGAGGATAACGCATGTTAGGTCTAGGTTAGTTCTGGTATTTGCTCTCATCAGGCTCATACTTTCGCATATTTCTCATACTTGATGGCCAGATTCTGGGCTTTTTCCGGTTTGGATCACGTAGTAATGTGGTACGACACTGAAGCAGTCGACTAAACCTGGTCTCGATCAATATTTTAGAGGATAACGCATGTTAGGTCTAGGTTAGGTCTGGGATTTGCTCTCATCACGCTCATACTTTCGCATTCTTCACATACTTGTTGAACAGATTCTGGGTTTTTTTTGGTTGGGGTCACGTAGTAATGCGGAACCACACTGCAACAGTCTATTAAACCTGGTTTCGATCAATATTTCAGAGGATAACACATGCTAGGTCTACGTTAGGTGTGGGATTTGCTCTCATCAGGCTCATACTTTCGCATATTTCTCATACTTGATGGCCAGATTCTGGGCTTTTTTTGGCTTGGATCACGTAGTAATGTGGTACCACACTGAAACAGTCTATTAAACCTGGTTTCCATCAATATTTTAGAGGATAACGCATGTTAGGTCTAGGTTAGATCTGGGATTTGCTCTCATCAGGCTCATACTTGCGCATATTTCTCATAGTTGTTGGCCAGATCCTGGGCTTTTTCTGGATTGGATCACGTAGTAATGTGGTACCACACTGAAACAGTCGACTCAACCTGGTCTCGATCTATATCTCAGAGGATAACGCATGTTAGGTCTGGGTTAGGCCTGGGATTTGCCCTCTTCAGTCTCATACTTTCGCATTCTTCACATACTTCTTGAACAGATCCTGGGTTATTTCTGGTTTGGATCACGTAGTAATGTGGTACCACACTGAAACAGTCGACTAAACCTGGTCTCGATCAATATTTTAGGGGATAGCGCATGTTAGGTCTAGTTTAGGTGTGGGATTTGCTCTCATCAGGCTCATACTTTCGCATATTTCTCATACTTGATGTCCAGATTCTGGGCTTTTTCCTGTTTGGATCACGTAGTAATGTGGTACGACACTGAAACATTCTATTAAACCTGGTTTCGATCAACATTTTAGAGGATAACGCATGTTAGGTCTAGGTTAGGTCTGAGATTTGCTCTCATCAGGCTCATACTTTCGCATATTTCTCATACTTGATGGCCAGATTCTGGGCTTTTTTTGGTTTGGATCGCGTAGTAATGCGGTACCACATTGAAACTGTCCATTAAACCTGGTTTCGATCAATATTTTAGAGGATAACGCATGTTAGGTCTAGGTTAGGCCTGGGATTAGCCCTCATCAGGGTCATACTTTCACATTTTTCGCATACTTGTTGGCCAGATCCCGGGCTTTTTCAGGTTTGGATCACATAGTAATGTGGTACCACACTGAAACAGTCGATTAAACCAGGTTTCGATCAATATTTTAGATGATAACACATGTTAGGTCTAGGTTAGGCGTCGGATTCGCCTTCATCAGACTCATACTTTCGCATTCTTCACATACTTGTCGAACAGATCCTGGGTTTTTTTTGGTTGGGGTCACGTAGTAAAGCGGCACCACACTGAAACAGTCGACTAAACCTGGTCTCGATCAATATTTCAGAGGATAACACATGCTAGGTCTACGTTAGGTGTGGGATTTGCTCTCATCAGGCTCATACTTTCGCATATTTATCAATCTTGATGGACAGATTCTGGGCTTTTTTTGGCTTGGATCACGTAGTAATGAGATACCACAATGAATCAGTCGATTAAAGCTGGTCACGATCAATATTTTAGGGGATGACGCATGTTACGTCTAGGTTAGGTCTGGGATTTGCACTCATCAGGCTCATACTTTCGCATATTTCTCATACTTGATGTCCAGATTCAGGGCTTTTTCCTGTTTGGATCACGTAGTAATGTGGTACGACACTGAAACATTCTATTAAACCTGGTTTCGATCAACATTTTAGAGGATAACGCATGTTAGGTCTAGGTTAGGTCTGAGATTTGCTCTCATCAGGCTCATACTTTCGCATATTTCTCATACTTTGATGGCCTGATTCTCGGCTTTTTTTTGGTTTGGATCACGTAGTAATGTGGTACCACACTGAAACAGTCGACTAAACCTGGTCTCGAACAATATTTCAGAGGATAACACATGCTAGGTCTACGTTAGGTGTGGGATTTGCTCTCATCAGGCTCATACTTTCGCATATTTATCTATCTTGATGGCCAGATTCTGGGCTTTTTTTGGCTTGGATCACGTAGTAATGAGGTACCACAATGAATCAGTCGATTAAAGCTGGTCACGATCAATATTTTAGGGGATAACGCATGTTACGTCTAGGTTAGGTCTGGGATTTGCACTCATCAGGATCATACTTTCGCATATTTCTCATACTTGATGGCCAGATTCTGAGCTTTTTTTGGCTTAGATCACGTAGTAATGTGGTACCACACTGAAACAATATATTAAACCTGGTTTCGATCAATATTTTAGAAGATAACGCATGTTAGGTGTAGGTTAGGTCTGGGATTTGCTCTCATCAGGCTCATACTTTCGCATATTTCTCATACTTCATGGCCAGATTCTGGGCTTTTTTCTGGTTTGGATCACGTAGTAATGTGGTACCACACTGAAACAGTCAATTAAACCTGGTTTCCATCAATATTTTAGAGGATAACGCATGTTAGGTCTAGGTTAGTTCTGGGATTTGCTCTCATCAGGCTCATATTTTCGCATATTTCTCATACTTGATGGCCAGATTCTGGGCTTTTTCCGGTTTGGATCACGTAGTAATGTGGTACCACACTGAAACAGTCGACTAAACCTGGTCTCAATCAATATTTTAGGGGATAACGCATGTTAGGTCTAGTTTAGGTGTGGGATTTGCTCTCATCAGGCTCATACTTTCGCATATTTCTCATACTTGATGTCCAGATTCTGGGCTTTTTCCGGTTTGGATCACGTAGTAATGTGGTAGCACACTGAAACAGTATATTAAACCTGGTTTCGATCAATATTTTAGAAGATAACGCATGTTAGGTCTAGGATAGGTCTGGGATTTGCTCTCATCAGGCTCATACTTTCGCATATTTCTCATACTTGATGGCCAGATTCTGGGCTTTTTTTTTGGTTTGGATCACGTATTAATGTGGTACCACACTGAAACAGTCAATTGAACCTGGTTACCATCAATATTTTAGAGGATAACGCATGTTAGGTCTAGGTTAGGTCTGGGATTTGCTCTCATCAGGCTCATACTTTCGCACATTTCTCATACTAGATGGCCAGATTCTGGGCTTTTTTTTGGTTTGGATCACGTAGTAATGTGGTACCACACTGAAACAGTCGACTAAACCTGGTTTCGATCAATATTTCAGAGGATAACACATGCTAGGTCTACGGTAGGTGTGGGATTTGCTCTCATCAGGCTCATACTTTCGCATATTTCTCATACTAGATGGCCAGATTCTGGGCTTTTTTTGGCTTGGATCACGTAGTAATGTGGTACCACACTGAAACAGTCTATTAAACCTGGCTTCGATCAATATTTTAGAGGATAACGCATGTTAGGTCTGGGTTAGGTCTGGGATTTGCTCTCATCAGGCTCATACTTTCGCATATTTCTCATACCTGTTGGCCAGATCCTGGGCTTTTTCTGGATTGGATCACGTAGTAATGTGGTACCACACTGAAACAGTCGACTAAACCTGGTCTCGATCAATATTTCAGAGGAAAACGCATGTTAGGTCTAGGTTAGGCCTGGGATTTGCCCTCTTCAGTCTCATACTTTCGCATTCTTCACATACTTCTTGAACAGATCCTGGGTTATTTCTGGTTTGGATCACACAGTAATGTGGTACCGCACTGAAACAGTCGACTAAACCTGGTCTCGATCAATATTTTAGAGGATAACGCATGTTAGGTCTGGGTTAGATCTGGGATTTGCTGTCATCAGGCTCATACTTTCGCATATTTCTCATACTTGTTGGCCAGATCCTGGGCTTTTTTTTGGTTTGGATCACGTAGTCATGTGGTACCACACTGAAACAGTCGACTAAACCTGGTCTCGATCAATATTTCAGAGGAAAACGCATGTTAGGTCTAGGTTAGGCCTGGGATTTGCCCTCTTCAGTCTCATACTTTCGCATTCTTCACATACTTCTTGAACAGATCCTGGGTTATTTCTGGTTTGGATCACACAGTAATGTGGTACCGCACTGAAACAGTCGACTAAACCTGGTCTCGATCAATATTTTAGAGGATAACGCATGTTAGGTCTGGGTTAGGTCTGGGATTTGCTGTCATCAGGCTCATACTTTCGCATATTTCTCATACTTGTTGGCCAGATCCTGGGCTTTTTTTTGGTTTGGATCACGTAGTCATGTGGTACCGCACTGAAACAGTCGACTAAACCTGGTCTCGATCAATATTTCAGAGGAAAACGCATGTTAGGTCTAGGTTAGGCCTGGGATTTGCCCTCTTCAGTCTCATACTTTCGCATTCTTCACATACTTCTTGAACAGATCCTGGGTTATTTCTGGTTTGGATCACACAGTAATGTGGTACCACACTGAAACAGTCGACTAAGCCTGGTCTCGATCAATAATTTAGGGGATAACGCATGTTAGGTCTAGGTCAGGTCTGGGATTTGCTCTCATCAGGCTCATACTATCGCATATTTCTCATACTTGATGGCCAGATTCTGGGCTTTTTCCGGTTTGGATCACGTAGTAATGTGGTAGCACACTGAAACAGTATATTAAACCTGGTCTCGATCAATATTTCAGAGGATAACACATGCTAGGTCCACGTTAGGTGTGGGATTTGCTCCCATCAGGCTCATACTTTCGCATATTTCTCATACTTGATGACCAGATTCTGGGCTTTTTTTGGCTTGGATCAGGTAGTAATGTGGTACCACACTGAAACAGTCTATTAAACCTGGTTTCGATCAATATTTTAGAGGATAACGCATGTTAGGTCTAGGTTAGGTCTGGGATTTGCTCTCATCACGCTCATACTTTCGCATATTTCTCATACTTGTTGGCCAGATCCTGGGCTTTTTATGGATTGGATCACGTAGTAATGTGGTGCCACACTGAAACAGTCGACCAAACCTGGTCTCGAGCAATATTTCAGAGGATAACGCATGTTAGGCCTAGGTTAGGCCTGGGATTTGCCCTCTTCAGTCTCATACTTTCGCATTCTTCACATACTTCTCGAACAGATCCTGGGTTATTTCTGGTTTGGATCACACAGTAATGTGGTACCACACTGAAACAGACGACTAGACCTGGTCTCGATCAATATTTTAGGGGATAACGCATGTTAGGACTAGGTTAGGTCTGGGATTTGCTCTCATCAGGCTCATACTTTCGCATATTTCTCATACTTGATGGCCAGATTCTGGGCTTTTTCCGGTTTGGATCACGTAGTAATGTGGTACCACAATGAATCAGTCGATTAAAGCTGGTGACGATCAATATTTTAGGGGATAACGCATGTTACGTCTAGGTTAGGTCTGGGATTTGCACCCATCAGGCTCATACCTTCGCATATTTCTCATACTTTGATGGCCTGATTCTGGGCTTTTTTTTGGTTTGGATCACGTAGTAATGTGGTACCACACTGAAACAGTCGACTAAACCTGGTCTCGATCAATATTTCAGGGGATAACACATGCTAGGTCTACGTTAGGTGTGGGATTTGCTCTCATCAGGCTCATACTTTCGCATATTTATCTATCTTTATGGCCAGATTCTGGGCTTTTTTTGGCTTGGATCACGTAGTAATGAGGTGCCACAATGAATCAGTCGATTAAAGCTGGTCACGATCAATATTTTAGGGGATAACGCATGTTACGTCTAGGTTAGGTCTGGGATTTGCACTCATCAGGATCATACTTTCGCATATTTCTCATACTTGATGGCCAGATTCTGGGCTTTTTTTGGCTTAGATCACGTAGTAATGTGGTACCACACTGAAACAATATATTAAACCTGGTTTCGATCAATATTTTAGAAGATAACGCATGTTAGGTCTAGGTTAGGTCTGGGATTTGCTCTCATCAGGCTCATACTTTCGCATATTTCTCATACTTCATGGCCAGATTCTGGGCTTTTTTCTGGTTTGGATCACGTAGTAATGTGGTACCACACTGAAACAGTCAATTAAACCTGGTTTCCATCAATATTTTAGAGGATAACGCATGTTAGGTCTAGGTTAGTTCTGGGATTTGCTCTCATCAGGCTCATACTTTCGCATATCTCTCATACTTGATGGTCAGATTCTGGGCTTTTTCCGGTTTGGATCACGTAGTAATGTGGTACGACACTGAAGCAGTCGACTAAACGTGGTCTCGATCAATATTTTAGAGGATAACGCATGTTAGGTCTAGGTTAGGTCTGGGATTTGCTCTCATCACGCTCATACTTCCGCATATTTCTCATACTTGATGTCCAGATTCTGGGCTTTTTCCTGTTTGGATCACGTAGTAATGTGGTACGACACTGAAGCATTCTATTAAACCTGGTTTCGATCAACATTTTAGAGGATAACGCATGTTAGGTCTAGGTTAGGTCTGAGATTTGCTCTCATCAGGCTCATACTTTCGCATATTTCTCATACTTGATGGCCACATTCTGGGCTTTTTCTGGATTGGATCACGTAGTAATGTGGTACGACACTGAAGCAGTCGACTAAACCTGGTCTCGATCAATATTTCAGAGGATAACGCATGCTAGGTCTACGTTAGGTGTGGGATTTGCTCTCATCAGGCTCATACTTTCGCATTCTTCACATACTTGTTGAACAGATCCTGGGTTTTTTTTGGTTGGGGTCACGTAGTAACGCGGAACCACACTGAAGCAGTCTATTAAACCTGGTTTCGATCAATATTTCAGAGGATAACACATGCTAGGTCTACGTTAGGTGTGGGATTTGCTCTCATCAGGCTCATACTTTCGCATATTTCTCATACTTGATGGCCAGATTCTGGGCTTTTTTTGGCTTGGATCACGTAGTAATGTGGTACCACACTGAAACAGTCTATTAAACCTGGTTTCCATCAATATTTTAGAGGATAACGCATGTTAGGTCTAGGTTAGATCTGGGATTTGCTCTCATCAGGCTCATACTTGCGCATATTTCTCATAGTTGTTGGCCAGATCCTGGGCTTTTTCTGGATTGGATCACGTAGTAATGTGGTACCACACTGAAACAGTCGACTCAACCTGGTCTCGATCTATATCTCAGAGGATAACGCATGTTAGTTCTGGGTTAGGCCTGGGATTTGCCCTCTTCAGTCTCATACTTTCGCATTCTTCACATACTTCTTGAACAGATCCTGGGTTATTTCTGGTTTGGATCACGTAGTAATGTGGTACCACACTGAAACAGTCGACTAAACCTGGTCTCGATCAATATTTTAGGGGATAGCGCATGTTAGGTCTAGATTAGGTGTGGGATTTGCTCTCACCAGGCTCATACTTTCGCATATTTCTCATACTTGATGTCCAGATTCTGGGCTTTTTCCTGTTTGGATCACGTAGTAATGTGGTACGACACTGAAACATTCTATTAAACCTGGTTTCGATCAACATTTTAGAGGATAACGCATGTTAGGTCTAGGATAGGTCTGAGATTTGCTCTCATCAGGCTCATACTTTCGCATATTTCTCACACTTGATGGCCAGATTCTGGGCTTTTTTTGGTTTGGATCACGTAGTAATGCGGTACCACATTGAAACTGTCCATTAAACCTGTTTTCGATCAATATTTTAGAGGATAACGCATGTTCGGTCTAGGTTAGGCCTGGGATTAGCCCTCATCAGGGTCATACTTTCACATTTTTCGCATACTTGTTGGCCAGATCCCGGGCTTTTTCAGGTTTGGATCACATAGTAATGCGGTACCACACTGAAACAGTCGATTAAACCAGGTTTCGATCAATATTTTAGATGATAACGCATGTTAGGTCTAGGTTAGGCGTCGGATTCGCCTTCATCAGACTCATACTTTCGCATTCTTCACATACTTGTTGAACAGATCCTGGGTTTTTTTTGGTTGGGGTCACGTAGTAATGCGGAACCACACTGAAACAGTCGACTAAACGTGGTCTCGATCAATATTTCAGAGGATAACACATGCTAGGTCTACGTTAGGTGTGGGATTTGCTCTCATCAGCCTCATACTTTCGCATATTTATCAATCTTGATGGACAGATTCTGGGCTTTTTTTGGCTTGGATCACGTAGTAATGAGGTACCACAATGAATCAGTCGATTAAAGCTGGTCACGATCAATATTTTAGGGGATGACGCATGTTACGTCTAGGTTAGGTCTGGGATTTGCACTCATCAGGCTCATACTTTCGCATATTTCTCATACTTGATGTCCAGATTCTGGGCTTTTTCCTGTTTGGATCACGTAGTAATGTGGTACGACACTGAAACATTCTACTAAACCTGGTTTCGATCAACATTTTAGAGGATAACGCATGTTAGGTCTAGGTTAGGTCTGAGATTTGCTCTGATCAGGCTCATACTTTCGCATATTTCTCATACTTTGATGGCCTGATTCTCGGCTTTTTTTTGGTTTGGATCACGTAGTAATGTGGTACCACACTGAAACAGTCGACTAAACCTGGTCTCGAACAACATTTCAGAGGATAACACATGCTAGGTCTACGTTAGGTGTGGGATTTGCTCTCATCAGGCTCATACTTTCGCATATTTATCTATCTTGATGGCCAGATTCTGGGCTTTTTTTGGCTTGGATCACGTAGTAATGAGGTACCACAATGAATCAGTCGATTAAAGCTGGTCACGATCAATATTTTAGGGGATAACGCATGTTACGTCTAGGTTAGGTCTGGGATTTGCACTCATCAGGATCATACTTTCGCATATTTCTCATACTTGATGGCCAGATTCTGGGCTTTTTTTGGCTTAGATCACGTAGTAATGTGGTACCACACTGAAACAATATATTAAACCTGGTTTCGATCAATACTTTAGAAGATAACGCATGTTAGGTCTAGGTTAGGTCTGGGATTTGCTCTCATCAGGCTCATACTTTCGCATATTTCTCATACTTCATGGCCAGATTCTGGGCTTTTTTCTGGTTTGGATCACGTAGTAATGTGGTACCACACTGAAACAGTCAATTAAACCTGGTTTCCATCAATATTTTAGAGGATAACGCATGTTAGGTCTAGGTTAGTTCTGGGAGTTGCTCTCATCAGGCTCATACTTTCGCATATTTCTCATACTTGATGGCCAGATTCTGGGCTTTTTCCGGTTTGGATCACGTAGTAATGTGGTACCACATTGAAACTGTCCATTAAACCTGGTTTCGATCAATATTTTAGAGGATAACGCATGTTAGGTCTAGGTTAGGCCTGGGATTTGCCCACTTCAGTCTCATACTTTCGCATTCTTCACATACTTCCTGAACAGATCCTGGGTTATTTCTGGCTTGGATCACGTAGTAATGTGGTACCACACTGAAACAGTCGACTAAACCTGGTCTCGATCAATATTTTAGGGGATAACTCATGTTAGGTCTAGTTTAGGTGTGGGATTTGCTCTCATCAGGCTCATACTTTCGCATATTTCTCATACTTGATGTCCAGATTCTGGGCTTTTTCCTGTTTGGATCACGTAGTAATGTGGTACGACACTGAAACATTCTATTAAACCTGGTTTCGATCAACATTTTAGAGGATAACGCATGTTAGGTCTATGTTAGGTCTGATATTTGCTCTCATCAGGCTCATACTTTCGCATATTTCTCATACTTGATGGCCAGATTCTGGGCTTTTTTTGGTTTGGATCACGTAGTAATGCGGTACCACATTGAAACTGTCCATTAAACCTGGTTTCGATCAATATTTTAGAGGATAACGCATGTTAGGTCTAGGTTAGGCCTGGGATTTGCCCTCATCAGGGTCATACTTTCACATTTTTCGCATACTTGTTGGCCAGATCCCGGGCTTTTTCAAGTTTGGATCACATAGTAATGTGGTACCACACTGAAACAGTCGATTAAACCAGGTTTCGATCAATATTTTAGATGATAACGCATGTTAGATCTAGGTTAGGCGTCGGATTCGCCTTCATCAGGCTCATACTTTCGCATTCTTCACATACTTGTCGAACAGATCCTGGGTTTTTATTGGTTGGGGTCACGTAGTAATGCGGAACCACACTGAAACAGTCTATTAAACCTGGTTTCGATCAATATTTTAGAGGATAACGCATGTTAGGTCTAGGTTTGGCCTGGGATTTGCCCTCATGAGGGTCATACTTTCACATTTTTCGCATACTTGTTGGCCAGATCCCGGGCTTTTTCAAGTTTGGATCACATAGTAATGTGGTTCCACACTGAAACAGTCGACTAAACCTGGTCTCGATCAATATTTTAGGGGATAACTCATGTTAGGTCTAGTTTAGGCGTGGGATTTGCTCTCATCAGGCTCATACTTTCGCATATTTCTCATACTTGATGTCCAGATTCTGGGCTTTTTCCGGTTTGGATCACGTAGTAATGCGGTACGACACTGAAACAGTCGACTAAACCTGGTCTCGATCAATATTTCAGAGCATAACACATGCTAGGTCTACGTTAGGTGTGGGATTTGCTCTCATCAGGCTCATACTTTCGCATATTTATCTATCTTGATGGCCAGATTCTGGGCTTTTTTTGGCTTGGATCACGTAGTAATGAGGTACCACAATGAATCAGTCCATTAGAGCTGGTCACGATCAATATTTTAGGGGATAACGCATGTTACGTCTAGGTTAGGTCTGGGATTTGCACTCATCAGGATCATACTTTCGCATATTTCTCATACTTGTTGGCCAGATCCTGGGCTTTTTCTGGTTTGTATCACGTACTAATGTGGTACCACACTGAGACAAATGACTAAACCTGGTCACGATCGATATTTTACGGGATAACGCATGTTAGGTCTAGTTTAGGTCTGGGATTTGCTCTCATCAGGCTCATACTTTCGCATATTTCTCATACTTGATGGCCAGATTCTGGGCGTTTTCCGGTTTGGATCACGTAGTAATGTGGTACGGCACTGAAACAGTCGACTAATCCCGGTCTCGATCAATATTTCAGAGGATAACTCATGCTAGGTCTACGTAAAGTGTGGGATTTGCTCTCATCAGGCTCATACTTTCGCATATTTCTCATACTTGATGGCCAGATTCTGGGCTTTTTCCGGTTTGGATCACGTAGTAATGTGGTACCACACAGAAACAGTCGACTAAACCTGGTCTCGATCAATATTTCAGAGGATAACACATGCTAGGTCTACGTTAGGTGTGGGATTTGCTCTCATCAGGCTCATACTTTCGCATATTTCTCATACTTGATGGCCAGATTCTGGGCTTTTTCCGGTTTGGATCACGTAGTAATGTGGTACCACACAGAAACAGTCGACTAAACCTGGTCTCGATCAATATTTCAGAGGATAACACATGCTAGGTCTACGTTAGGTGTGGGATTTGCTCTCATCAGGCTCATACTTTCGCATATTTCTCATACTTGATGGCCAGATTCTGGGCTTTTTTTGGCTTGGATCACGTAGTAATGTGGTTCCACATTGAAACAGTCGACTAAACCTGGTCTCGAACAATATTTTAGGGGATAACGCATGTTAGGTCTAGTTTAGGTGTGGGGTTTGCTCTCATCAGGCTCATACTTTCGCATATTTCTCATACTTGATGTCCGGATACTGGGCTTTTTTTGGCTTGGATCACGTAGTAATGTGGTACCACACTGAAACTGTCGACTAAACCTGGTTTCGATCAATATTTTAGAGGATAACGCATGTTAGGTCTATGTTAGGTCAGGGATTTGCTCTCATCACGCTGATACTTTCGCATATTTCTCATACTTGTTGGCCAGATCCTGGGCTTTTTATGGATTGGATCACGTAGTAATGTGGTGCCACACTGAAACAGTCGACCAAACCTGGTCTCGATCAATATTTCAGAGGATAACGCATGTTAGGCCTAGGTTAGGCCTGGGATTTGCCCTCTTCAGTCTCATACTTTCGCATTCTTCACATACTTCTCGAACAGATCCTGGGTTATTTCTGGTTTGGATCACACAGTAATGTGGTACCACACTGAAACAGACGACTAGACCTGGTCTCGATCAATATTTTAGGGGATAACGCATTTTAGGACTAGGATAGGTCTGGGATTTGCTCTCATCAGGCTCATACTTTCGCATATTTCTCATACTTGATGGCCAGATTCTGGGCTTTTTCCGGTTTGGATCACGTAGTAATGTGGTACCACACAGAAACAGTCGACTAAACCTGGTCTCGATCAATATTTCAGAGGATAACACATGCTAGGTCTACGTTAGGTGTGGGATTTGCTCTCATCAGGCTCATACTTTCGCATATTTCTCATACTTGATGGCCAGATTCTGGGCTTTTTTTGGCTTGGATCACGTAGTAATGTGGTACCACACTGAAACAGTCGACTAAACCTGGTCTCGATCAATATTTTAGGGGATAACGCATGTTAGGTCTAGTTTAGGTGTGGGATTTGCTCTCATCAGGCTCATACTTTCGCATATTTCTCATACTTGATGTCCGGATACTGGGCTTTTTTTGGCTTGGATCACGTAGTAATGTGGTACCACACTGAAACTGTCGACTAAACCTGGTTTCGATCAATATTTTAGAGGATAACGCATGCTAGGTCTACGTAAAGTGTGGGATTTGCTCTCATCAGGCTCATACTTTCGCATATTTCTCATACTTGATGGCCAGATTCTGGGCTTTTTTTGGCTTGGATCACGTAGAAATGTGGTACCACACTGAAACAGTCTATTAAACCTGGTTACAATCAATATTTTAGAGGATAACGCATGTTAGGTCTAGGTTAGGTGTGGGATTTGCTCTCATCGGCACACACTTTCGCATATTTCTCATACTTGATGACCAGATTCTGGGCTTTTTTTGGCTTGGATCACGTAGTAATGTGGTACCACACTGAAACAGTCTATTAAACCTGGTTTCGATCATTATTTTAGAGGATAACGCATGTTAGGTCTAGGTTAGGTCTGGGATTTGCTCTCATCACGCTCATACTTTCGCATATTTCTCATACTTGATGTCCGGATACTGGGCTTTTCTTGGCTTGGATCACGTAGTAAAGTGGTACCACACTGAAACAGTCGACTAAACTTGGTCTCGATCAATATTTCGGAGGATAACGCATGATAGGTCTAGGTTAGGCCTGGGATTTGCCCTCTTCAGTCTCATACTTTCGCATTCTTCACATACTTCTTGAACAGATCCTGGGTTATTTCTGGTTTGGATCACACAGTAATGTGGTACCACACTGAAACAGTCGACTAAACCTGGTCTCGATCAATATTTTAGGGGATAACGCATGTTAGGTCTAGGTTAGGTCTGGGATTTGCTCTCATCAGGCTCATACTTTCGCATATTTCTCATACTTGTTGGCCAGATCCTGGGCTTTTTATGGATTCGATCACGTAGTAAAGTGGTACCACACTGAAACAGTCGACTAAACCTGGTCTCGATCAATATTTCGGAGGATAACGCATGTTAGGTCTAGGTTAGGCCTGGGATTTGCCCTCTTCAGTCTCATGCTTTCGCATTCTTCACATACTTCTTGAACAGATCCTGGTTTGGATCACACAGTAATGTGGTACCACACTGAAACAGTCGACTAAACCTGGTCTCGATCAATATTTCAGAGGATAACACATGCTAGGTCTACGTTAGGTGTGGGATTTGCTCTCATCAGGCTCATACTTTCGCATATTTCTCATACTTGATGGCCAGATTCTGGGCTGTCTCCGGTTTGGATCACGTAGTAATGTGGTACCACATAGAAACAGTCGACTAAACCTGGTTTCGATCAATATTTCAGAGGATAACACATGCTAGGTCTACGTTAGGTGTGGGATTTGCTGTCATCAGGCTCATACTTTCGCATATTTCTCATACTTGATGGCCAGATTCTGGGCTTTTTTTGGCTTGGATCACGTAGTAATGTGGTACCACACTGAAACAGTCGACTAAACCTGGTTTCGATTCAATATTTTAGATGATAACGCATGTTAGGTCAAGGTTAGGTGTGGGATTTGCTCTCATCAGGCTCATACTTTCGCACATTTCTCATACTTGATGGCCAGATTCCGGGCTTTTTTTTGGTTTGGATCACGTAGTAATATGGTACGACACTGAAGCAGTCGGCTAAACCTGGTCTCGATCAATATTTCAGAGGATAACGCATGCTAGGTCTACGTTAGGTGTGGGATTTGCTCTCATCAGGCTCATACTTTCGCATTCTTCACAAACTTGTTGAACAGATCCTGGGTTTTTTTTGGTTGGGGTCACGTAGTAATGCGGAACCACACTGAAACAGTCTATTAAACCTGGTTTCGATCAATATTTTAGATGATAACGCATGTTAGGTCAAGGTTAGGTGTGGGATTTGCTCTCATCGGCTCATACTTTCGCATATTTCTCATACTTCATGGCCAGATTCTGGGCTTTTTTCTGGTTTGGATCACGTAGTAATGTGGTACCACACTGAAACAGTCAATTAAACCTGGTTTCCATCAATATTTTAGAGGATAACGCATGTTAGGTCTAGGTTAGGTCCGGGATTTGCTCTCATCACGCTCATACTTCCGCATATTTCTCATACTTGACGTCCAGATTCTGGGCTTTTTCCTGTTTGGATCACGTAGTAATGTGGTACGACACTGAAGCATTCTATTAAACCAGGTTTCGATCAACATTTTAGAGGATAACGCATGTTAGGTCTAGGTTAGGTCTGAGATTTGCTCTCATCAGGCTCATACTTTCGCATATTTCTCATACTTGATGGCCAGATTCTGGGCTTTTTCAGGATTGGATCACGTAGTAATGTGGTACGACACTGAAGCAGTCGACTAAACCTGGTCTCGATCAATATTTCAGAGGATAACGCATGCTAGCTCTACGTTAGGTGTGGGATTTGCTCTCATCAGGCTCATACTTTCGCATATTTCTCATACTTGATGGCCAGATTCTGGGCTTTTTTTGGCTTGGATCACGTAGTAATGTGGTACCACACTGAAACAGTCTATTAAACCTGGTCTCCATCAATATTTTAGAGGATAACGCATGTTAGGTCTAGGTTAGGTCTGAGATTTGCTCTCATCAGGCTCATACTTTCGCATATTTCTCATACTTGATGGCCAGATTCTGGGCTTTTTCTGGATTGGATCACGTAGTAATGTGGTACCACACTGAAACAGTCGATTAAACCAGGTTTCGATCAATATTTTAGATGATAACGCATGTTAGGTCTAGGTTAGGCGTCGGATTCGCCTTCATCAGACTCATACTTTCGCATTCTTCACATACTTGTCGAACAGATCCTGGGTTTTTTTTGGTTGGGGTCACGTAGTAATGCGGCACCACACTGAAACAGTCGACTAAACCTGGTCTCGATCAATATTTTAGGGGATAACGCATGTTAGGTCTAGGTTAGGTCTGGGATTTGCTCTCATCAGGCTCATACTTTCGCATATTTCTCATACTTGTTGGCCAGATCCTGGGCTTTTTATGGATTCGATCACGTAGTAAAGTGGTACCACACTGAAACAGTCGACTAAACCTGGTCTCGATCAATATTTCGGAGGATAACGCATGTTAGGTCTAGGTTAGGCCTGGGATTTGCCCTCTTCAGTCTCATACTTTCGCATTCTTCACATACTTCTTGAACAGATCCTGGTTTGGATCGCACAGTAATGTGGTACCACACTGAAACAGTCGACTAAACCTGGTCTCGATCAATATTTTAGGGGATAACGCATGTTAGGTCTAGGTTAGGTCTGGGATTTGCTCCCATCAGGCTCATACTTTCGCATATTTCTCATACTTGATGGTCAGATTCTGGGCTTTTTTTTGGTTTGGATCACGTAGTAATGTGGTACCACACTGAAACAGTCGACTAAACCTGGTCTCGATCAATATTTCAGAGGATAACACATGCTAGGTCTACGTTAGGTGTGGGATTTGCTCTCATCAGGCTCATACTTTCGCATATTTCTCATACTTGATGGCCAGATTCTGGGCTGTCTCCGGTTTGGATCACGTAGTAATGTGGTACCACATAGAAAGAGTCGACTAAACCTGGTTTCGATCAATATTTCAGAGGATAACACATGCTAGGTCTACGTTAGGTGTGGGATTTGCTGTCATCAGGCTCATACTTTCGCATATTTCTCATACTTGATGGCCAGATTCTGGGCTTTTTTTGGCTTGGATCACACAGTAATGTGGTACCACACTGAAACAGTCGACTAAACCTGGTCACGATCAATATTTTAGGGGATAACGCATGTTAGGTCTAGGTTAGGTCTGGGATTTGCTCCCATCAGGCTCATACTTTCGCATATTTCTCATACTTGATGGTCAGATTCTGGGCTTTTTTTTGGTTTGGATCACACAGTAATGTGGTACCACACTGAAACAGTCGACTAAACCTGGTCTCGATCAATATTTTAGGGGATAACGCATGTTAGGTCTAGTTTAGGTGTCGGATTTGCTCTCATCAGGCTCATACTTTCGCATATTTCTCATACTTGACGTCCGGATACTGGGCTTTTTTTGGCTTGGATCACGTAGTAATGAGGTACCACAATGAATCAGTCGATTAAAGCTGGTCACGATCAATATTTTAGTGGATAACGCATGTTAGGTCTAGGTTAGGTGTGGGTTTTGCTCTCATCGGCTCATACTTTCGCATATTTCTCATACTTGTTGGCTAGATCCTGGGCTTTTTCTGGTTTGTATCACGTACTAATGTGGTACCACACTGAAACAGTCGACTAAACCTGGTCACGATCGATATTTGACGGGACAACGCATGTTAGGTCTAGTTTAGGTCTGGGATTTGCTCTCATCAGGCTCATACTTTCGCATATTTCTCATACTTGATGGCCAGATTCTGGGCTTCTTTGGCTTGGATCACGGAGAAATGTGGTACCGCACTGAAACAGTCTATTAAACCTGGTTACGATCAATATTTTACAGGATAACACATGTTACGTCTAGGTTAGGTGTGGGATTTGCTCTCATCGGCTCATACTTTCGCATATTTCTCATACTTGTTGGCTAGATCCTGGGCTTTTTCTGGTTTGGATCACGTACTAATGTGGTACCACACTGAAACAGTCGACTAAACCTGGTCACGATCAATATTTTACGGGATAACGCATGTTAGGTCTAGTTTAGGTCTGGGATTTGCTCTCATCAGGCTCATACTTTCGCATATTTCTCATCCTTGATGGCCAGATTCTGGGCTTTTTCCGGTTTGGATCACGTAGTAATGTGGTACGACACTGAAGCAGTCGACTAAACCTGGTCTCGTTCAATTTTTCAGAGGATAACACATGCTAGGTCTACGTTAGGTGTGGGATTTGCTCTCATCGGCTGATACTTTCGCATATTTCTCATACATGTTGGCTAGATCCTGGGCTTTTTCTGGTTTGGATCACGTACTAATGTGGTACCACACTGAAACAGTCGACTAAACCTGGTCACGATCAATATTTTACGGGATAACGCATGTTAGGTCTAGTTTAGGTCTGGGATTTGCTCTCATCAGGCTCATACTTTCGCATATTTCTCATCCTTGATGGCCAGATTCTGGGCTTTTTCCGGTTTGGATCACGTAGTAATGTGGTACGACACTGAAACAGTCTATTAAACCTGGTTTCGATCAATATTTTAGAGGATAACGCTTGGTAGGTCTAGGTTAGGTGTGGGATTTGCTCTCATCGGCTCATACTTTCGCATATTTCCTATACTTGTTGGCTAGATCCTGGGCTTTTTCTGGTTTGGATCACGTAGTAATGTGGTACCACAATGATCAGTCGATTAAAGCTGGTGACGATCAATATTTTAGGGGATAACGCATGTTACGTCTAGGTTAGGTCTGGGATTTGCTCTCATCAGGCTCATACTTCCGCATATTTCTCATACTTGATGGCCTGATTCTGGGCTTTTTTTTGGTTTGGATCACGTAGTAATGTGGTACCACACTGAAACAGTCGACTAAACCTGGTCTCGATCAATATTTCAGAGGATAACACATGCTAGGTCTACGTTAGGTGTTGGATTTGCTCTCATCAGGCTCATACTTTCGCATATTTATCTATCTTGATGGCCAGATTCTGGGCTTTTTTTGGCTTGGATCACGTAGTAATGAGGTACCACAATGAATCAGTCGATTAAAGCTGGTCACGATCAATATTTTAGGGGATAACGCATGTTACGTCTAGGTTAGGTCTGGGATTTGCACTCATCAGGAACATACTTTCGCATATTTCTCATACTTGATGGCCAGATTCTGGGCTTTTTTTGGCTTAGATCACGTAGTAATGTGATACCACACTGAAACAATATATTAAACCTGGTTTCGATTAATATTTTAGAAGATAACGCATGTTAGGTCAAGGTTAGGTCTGGGATTTGCTCTCATCAGGCTCATACTTTCGCATATTTCTCATACTTGATGCCCAGATTCTGGGCTTTTTTCTGGTTTGGATCACGTAGTAATGTGGTACCACACTGAAACAGTCCATTAAACCTGGTTTCCATCAATATTTTAGAGGATAACGCATGTTAGGTCTAGGTTAGTTCTGGGATTTGCTCTCATCAGGCTCATACTTTCGCACATTTCTCATACTTGATGGCCAGATTCCGGGCTTTTTTTTGGTTTGGATCACGTAGTAATGTGGTACCACACTGAAACAGTCGACTAAACCTGGTCTCGATCAATATTTCAGAGGATAACACATGCTGGGTCTACGTTGGGTGTGGGATTTGCTCTCATCAGTCTCATACTTTCGCATATTTCTCATACTTGATGGCCAGATTCTGGGCTTTTTTTGGCTTGGATCACGTAGTAATGTGGTACCACACTGAAACAGTCTATTAAACGTGGTTTCGATCAACATTTTAGAGGATAACGCATGTTAGGTCTAGGTTAGGTCTGGGATTTGCTCTCATCACACTCATACTTTCGCATATTTCTCATACTTGTTGGCCAGATCCTGGGCTTTTTATGGATTGGATCACGTAGTAATGTGGTACCACACTGAAACAGTCGACTAAACCTGGTCTCGATCAATATTTCAGAGGATAACGCATGTTAGGTCTTGGTTAGGCCTGGGATTTGCCCTCTTCAGTCTCATACTTTCGCATTCTTCACATACTTCTCGAACAGATCCTGGGTTATTTCTGGTTTGGATCACACAGTAATGTGGTACCACACTGAAACAGACGACTAGACCTGGTCTCGATCAATATTTTAGGGGATAAAGCATGTTAGGACTAGGTTAGGTCTGGGATTTGCTCTCATCAGGCTCATACTTTCGCATATTTCTCATACTTGATGGCCAGATTCTGGGCTTTTTCCGGTTTGGATCACGTAGTTATGTGGTACCACACAGAAACAGTCGACTAAACATGGTCTCGATCAATATTTCAGAGGATAACACATGCTAGGTCTACGTTAGGTGTGGGATTTGCTCTCATCAGGCTCATACTTTCGCATATTTCTCATACTTGATGTCCGGATACTGGGCGTTTTCCGGTTTGGATCACGTAGTAATGTGGTACGGCACTGAAACAGTCGACTAATCCTGGTCTCGATCAATATTTCAGAGGATAACTCATGCTAGGTCTACGTAAAGTGTGGGATTTGCTCTCATCAGGCTCATACTTTCGCATATTTCTCATAGTTGATGGCCAGATTCTGGGCTTTTTTTGGCTTGGATCACGTAGTAATGTGGTTCCACACTGAAACTGTCGACTAAACCTGGTTTCGATCAATATTTTAGAGGATAACGCATGTTAGGTCTAGTTTAGGTGTGGGATTTGCTCTCATCGGCTCATACTTTCGCATATTTCTCATACTTGTTGGCTAGATCCTGGGCTTTTTCTGGTTTGTATCACGTACTGATGTGGTGCCACACTGAAACAAATGACTAAACCTGGTCACGATCGATATTTTACGGGATAACGCATGTTAGGTCTAGTTTAGGTCTGGGATTTGCTCTCATCAGGCTCATACTTTCGCATATTTCTCATACTTGATGGCCAGATTCTGGGCGTTTTCCGGTTTGGATCACGTAGTAATGTGGTACGGCACTGAAACAGTCGACTAATCCTGGTCTCGATCAATATTTCAGAGGATAACTCATGCTAGGTCTACGTAAAGTGTGGGATTTGCTCTCATCAGGCTCATACTTTCGCATATTTCTCATAGTTGATGGCCAGATTCTGGGCTTTTTTTGGCTTGGATCACGTAGTAATGTGGTACCACACTGAAACAGTCTACTAAACCTGGTTTCGATCAATATTTTAGAGGATGACGCATGTTAGGTCTAGGTTAGGTGTGGGATTTGCTCTCATCGGCTCATACTTTCGCATATTTCTCATACTTGTTGGCTAGATCCTGGGCTTTTTCTGATTTGTATCACGTACTAATGTGGTACCACACTGAAACAGTCGACTAAACCTGGTCACGATCAATATTTTACGGGATAACGCATGTTAGGTCTAGGTTAGGTGTGGGATTTGCTCTCATCGGCTCATACTTTCGCATAATTCTCATACTTGATGACCAGATTCTGGGCTTTTTTTGGCTTGGATCACGTAGAAATGTGGTACCACACTGAAACAGTCTATTAAACCTGGTTACGATCAATATTTTAGAGGATAACGCATGTTAGGTCTACGTTAGGTGTGGGATTTGCTCTCATCAGGCTCATACTTTCGCATATTTCTCTTACTTGATGGCCAGATTCTGGGCTTTTTTTGGCTTGGATCATGTAGTAATGTGGTACCACACTGAATCAGTCGATTAAAGCTGGTGAAGATCAATATTTCAGAGGATAACACATGCTAGGTCTACGTTAGGTGTGGGATTTGCTACTCATCAGGCTCATACTATCGCATATTTCTCATACTTGATGGCCAGATTCTGGGCTTTCTTTGGCTTGGATCACGTAGTAATGTGGTACCACACTGAAACAGTCTATTAAACCAGGTTTCGATCAATATTTTAGATGATAACGCATGTTAGGTCTAGGTTAGGCCTGGGATTCGCTCTCATCAGGCTCATACTGTCGCATATTTCCCGTACTTGTTGGCCAGATCCTGGGCCTTTTCTGGTATGGAGCACGTAGTAATGTGGTACCACACTGAAACAGTCTATTAAACCTGGTTTCGATCAATATTTTAGAGGATAACGCATGTTAGGTCTAGGTTAAATCTGGGATTTGCTCTCATCAGGCTCATACTTTCGCATATTTCTCATACTTGTTGGCCAGATCCTGGGCTTTTTCTGGATTGGAACACGTAGTAATGTGGTACCACACTGAAACTGTCCATTAAACCTGGTTTCGATCAATATTTTAGTGGATAACGCATGTTAGGTCTAGGTTAGGTCTGGGATTCGCTCTCATCAGGCTCATACTTTCGCATATTTCTCATACTTGTTGGCCAGATCCTGGGCTTTTTCTGGATTGGATCACGTAGTAATGTGGTACCACACTGAAACAGTCGACTAAACCTGGTCTCGATCAATATTTCAGAGGATAACGCATGTTAGGTCTAGGTTAGGCCTGGGATTTGCCCTCTTCAGTCTCATACTTTCGCATTCTTCACATACTTCTTGAACAGATCCTGGGTTATTTCTGGTTTGGATCACGTAGTGATGTGGTACCACACTGAAACTGTCGACTAAACCTGGTTTCGATCAATATTTTAGAGGATAACGCATGTTAGGTCTAGGTTAGGTGTGGGATTTGCTCTCATCGGCTCATACATTCGCATATTTCTCATACTTGTTGGCTAGATCCTGGGCTTTTTCTGGTTTGTATCACGTACTAATGTGGTACCACACTGAAACAAATGACTAAACCTGGTCACGATCGATATTTTACGGGATAACGCATGTTAGGTCTAGGTTAGGCCTGGGATTTGCCCTCTTCAGCCTCATACTTTCGCATTCTTCACATACTTCTTGAACAGATCCTGGGTTATTTCTGGTTTGGATCACACAGTAATGTGGTACCACACTGAAACAGTCGACTAAACCTGGTCTCGATCAATATTTTAGGGGATAACGCATGTTAGGTCTAGGTTAGGTCTGGGATTTGCTCCCATCAGGCTCATACTTTCGCATATTTCTCATACTTGATGGCCAGATTCTGGGCTTTTTCCGGTTTGGATCACGTAGTAATGTGGTACCACACTGAAACAGTCGACTAAACCTGGTCTCGATCAATACTTCAGAGGATAACACATGCTAGGTCTACGTTAGGTGTGGGATTTGCTCTCATCAGGCTCATACTTTCGCATATTTCTCATACTTGATGGCCAGATTCTGGGCTTTTTTTGGCTTGGATCACGTAGTAATGTGGTACCACACTGAAACAGTCGACTAAACCTGGTTTCAATCAATATTTTAGAGGATAAGGCATGTTAGGTCTAGGTTAGGTGTGGGTTTTGCTCTCATCGGCTCATACTTTCGCATATTTCTCATACTTGTTGGCTAGATCCTGGGCTTTTTCTGGTTTGTATCACGTACTAATGTGGTACCACACTGAAACAGTCGACTAAACCTGGTCACGATCGATATTTGACGGGATAACGCATGTTAGGTCTAGTTTAGGTCTGGGATTTGCTCTCATCAGGCTCATACTTTCGCATATTTCTCATACTTGATGGCCAGATTCTGGGCTTGTTTTGGTTTGGATCACGGAGAACTGTGGTACCACACTGAAGCACTCTATTAAACCTGGTTACGATCAATATTTTAGAGGCTAACGCATGTTAGGTCTAGGTTAGGTGTGGGATTTGCTCACATCGGCTCATACTTCCGCATATTTCTCATACTTGATGTCCAGATTCTGGGCTTTTTCCGGTTTGGATCACGTAGTAATGCGGTACGACACTGAAACAGTCGACTAAACCTGGTCTCGATCAATATTTCAGAGGATAACGCATGCTAGGCCTACGTTAGGTGTGGGATTTGCTCTCATCAGGCTCATACTTTCGCATATTTCTCGTACTTGATGGCCAGATTCTGGGGTTTTTTTGGCTTGGATCATGTAGTAATGTGGTACCACACTGAAACAGTCTATTAAACCTGGTTTCGATCAATATTTTAGAGGATAACGCATGTTAGGTCTAGGTTAGGTGTGGGATTTGTTCTCATCGGCTCATACTTTCGCATATTTCTCATACTTGTTGGCTAGATCCTGGGCTTTTTCTGGTCTGGATCACGTACTAATGTGGTACCACACTGAAACAGTCGACTAAACCTGGTCACGATCAATATTTTACGGGATAACGCATGTTAGGTCTAGTTTAGGTCTGGGATTTGCTCCCATCAGGCTCATACTTTCGCATATTTCTCATACTTGATGGCCAGATTCTGGGCTTTTTCCGGTTTGGATCACGTAGTAATGTGGTACCACACTGAAACAGTCGACTAAACCTGGTCTCGATCAATACTTCAGAGGATAACACATGCTAGGTCTACGTAAAGTGTGGGATTTGCTCTCATCAGGCTCATACTGTCGCATATTTCTCATACTTGATGGCCAGATTCTGGGCTTTTTTTGGCTTGGATCACGTAGAAATGTGGTACCACACTGAAACAGTCTATTAAACCTGGTTACGATCAATATTTTAGAGGATAACGCATGTTAGGTCTAGGTTAGGTGTGCGATTTGCTCTCATCGGCTCATACTTTCGCATATTTCTCATACTTGATGACCAGATTCTGGGCTTTTTTTGGCTTGGATCACGTAGTAATGTGGTACCACACTGAAACAGTCTACTAAACCTGGTTTCGATCAATATTTTAGAGGATGACGCATGTTAGGTCTAGGTTAGGTGTGGGATTTGCTCTCATCGGCTCATACTTTCGCATATTTCTCATACTTGTTGGCTAGATCCTGGGCTTTTTCTGATTTGTATCACGTACTAATGTGGTACCACACTGAAACAGTCGACTAAACCTGGTCACGATCAATATTTTACGGGATAACGCATGTTAGGTCTAGTTTAGGTCTGGGATTTGCTCTCATCAGGCTCATACTTTCACATATTTCTCATACTTGTTGGCCAGATCCTGGGCTTTTTCAGGATTGGATCACATAGTAATGTGGTACCACACTGAAACAGTCGACTAAACCTGGTCTCGATGAATATTTCAGAGGATAACACATGCTAGGTCTACGTTAGGTGTGGGATTTGCTCTCATCAGGCTCATACTATCGCATATTTCTCATACTTGATGGCCAGATTCTGGGCTATTTTTGGCCTGGATCACGTAGTAATGTGGTACCACACTGAAACAGTCTATGAAACCAGGTTTCGATCAATATTTTAGATGATAACGCATGTTAGGTCTAGGTTAGGCCTGGGATTCGCTCTCATCAGGCTCATACTGTCGCATATTTCCCGTACTTGTTGGCCAGATCCTGGGCCTTTTCTGGTATGGATCACGTAGTAATGTGGTACCACACTGAAATAGTCGACTAAACCTGGTCTCGATCAATATTTTACGGTATAACGCATGTTAGGTCTAGTTTAGGTCTGGGATTTCCTCTCATCAGGCTCATACTTTCGCATATTTCTTATACTTGATGGCCAGATTCTGGGCTTTTTCCGGTTTGGATCACGTAGTAATGTGGTACGACACTGAAGCAGTCGACTAAACCTGGTCTCGATCAATATTTCAAAGGATAACGCATGCTAGGTCTACGTTAGGTGTGGGATTTGCTCTCATCAGGCTCATACTTTCGCATTCTTCACATACTTGTTGGCCAGATCCTGGGCCTTTTCTGGTATGGATCACGTAGTAATGTGGTACCACACTGAAACAGTCTATTAAACCTGGTTTCGATCAATATTTTAGAGGATAACGCTTGGTAGGTCTAGGTTAGGTGTGGGATTTACTCTCATCGGCTCATACTTTCGCATATTTCTCATACTTGTTGGCTAGATCCTGGGCTCTTTCTGGTTTGGATCACGTAGTCATGTGGTACCACAATGAAACAGTCGACTAAACCTGGTCACGATCAATATTTTACGGGATAACGCATGTTAGGTCTAGTTTAGGTCTGGGATTTGCTCTCATCAGGCTCATACTTTCGCATATTTCTCATACTTGATGGCCAGATTCTGGGCTTTTTCCGGTTTGGATCACGTAGTAATGTGGTACGACACTGAAGCAGTCGACTAAACCTGGTCTCGATCAATATTTCAAAGGATAACGCATGCTAGGTCTACGTTAGGTGTGGGATTTGCTCTCATCAGGCTCATACTTTCGCATTCTTCACATACTTGTTGAACAGATCCTGGGCTTTTTTTGGCTTGGATCATGTAGTAATGTGGTACCACACTGAATCAGTCGATTAAAGCTGGTGAAGATCAATATTTCAGAGGATAACACATGCTAGGTCTACGTTAGGTGTGGGATTTGCTCTCATCAGGCTCATACTATCGCATATTTCTCATACTTGATGGCCAGATTCTGGGCTTTTTTTGGCTTGGATCACGTAGTAATGTGGTACCACACTGAAACAGTCTATTAAACCAGGTTTCGATCAATATTTTAGATGATAACGCATGTTAGGTCTAGGTTAGGCCTGGGATTCGCTCTCATCAGGCTCATACTGTCGCATATTTCCCGTACTTGTTGGCCAGATCCTGGGCCTTTTCTGGTATGGATCACGTAGTAATGTGGTACCACACTGAAACAGTCTATTAAACCTGGTTTCGATCAATATTTTAGAGGATAACGCTTGGTAGGTCTAGGTTAGGTGTGGGATTTACTCTCATCGGCTCATACTTTCGCATATTTCTCATACTTGTTGGCTAGATCCTGGGCTTTTTCTGGTTTGGATCACGTAGTAATGTGGTACCACAATGAATCAGTCGATTAAAGCTGGTCTCGATCAATACTTCAGAGGATAACACATGCTAGGTCTACGTTAGGTGTGGGATTTGCTCTCATCAGGCTCATACTTTCGCATATTTCTCATACTTGAAGGCCAGATTCTGGGCTTTTTCTGGTTTGTATCACGTACTAATGTGTTACCACACTGAAACAGTCGACTAAACCTGGTCACGATCGATATTTAACGGGATAACGCATGCTAGGTCTACGTAAAGTGTGGGATTTGCTCTCATCAGGCTCATACTGTCGCATATTTCTCATACTTGATGGCCAGATTCTGGGCTTTTTTTGGCTTGGATCACGTAGAAATGTGGTACCACACTGAAACAGTCTATTAAACCTGGTTACGATCAATATTTTAGAGGATAACGCATGTTAGGTCTAGGTTAGGTGTGCGATTTGCTCTCATCGGCTCATACTTTCGCATATTTCTCATACTTGATGACCAGATTCTGGGCTTTTTTTGGCTTGGATCACGTAGTAATGTGGTACCACACTGAAACAGTCTACTAAACCTGGTTTCGATCAATATTTTAGAGGATGACGCATGTCAGGTCTAGGTTAGGTGTGGGATTTGCTCTCATCGGCTCATACTTTCGCATATTTCTCATACTTGTTGGCTAGATCCTGGGCTTTTTCTGATTTGTATCACGTACTAATGTGGTACCACACTGAAACAGTCGACTAAACCTGGTCACGATCAATATTTTACGGGATAACGCATGTTAGGTCTAGTTTAGGTCTGGGATTTGCTCTCATCAGGCTCATACTTTCGCATATTTCTCATACTTGAAGGCCAGATTCTGGGCTTTTTCTGGTTTGTATCACGGACTAATGTGGTACCACACTGAAACAGTCGACTAAACCTGGTCTCGATGAATATTTCAGAGGATAACGCATGCTAGGTCTACGTTAGGTGTGGGATTTGCTCTCATCAGGCTCATACTATCGCATATTTCTCATACTTGATGGCCAGATTCTGGGCTATTTTTGGCCTGGATCACGTAGTAATGTGGTACCACACTGAAACAGTCTATGAAACCAGGTTTCGATCAATATTTTAGATGATAACGCATGTTAGGTCTAGGTTAGGCCTGGGATTCGCTCTCATCAGGCTCATACTGTCGCATATTTCCCGTACTTGTTGGCCAGATCCTGGGCCTTTTCTGGTATGGATCACGTAGTAATGTGGTACCACACTGAAACAGTCGACTAAACCTGGTCTCGATCAATATTTTACGGGATAACGCATGTTAGGTCTAGTTTAGGTCTGGGATTTCCTCTCATCAGGCTCATACTTTCGCATATTTCTCATACTTGATGGCCAGATTCTGGGCTTTTTCCGGTTTGGATCACGTACTAATGTGGTACGACACTGAAGCAGTCGACTAAACCTGGTCTCGATCAATATTTCAAAGGATAACGCATGCTAGGTCTACGTTAGGTGTGGGACTTGCTCTCATCAGGCTCGTACTTTCGCATATTTCTCATACTTGATGGCCAGATTCTGGGCCTTTTCTGGTATGGATCACGTAGTAATGTGGTACCACACTGAAACAGTCTATTAAACCTGGTTTCGATCAATATTTTAGAGGATAACGCTTGGTAGGTCTAGGTTAGGTGTGGGATTTACTCTCATCGGCTCATACTTTCGCATATTTCTCATACTTGTTGGCTAGATCCTGGGCTCTTTCTGGTTTGGATCACGTAGTCATGTGGTACCACAATGAATCAGTCGACTAAAGCTGGTCTCGATCAATACTTCAGAGGATAACACATGCTAGGTCTACGTTAGGTGTGGGATTTGCTCTCATCAGGCTCATACTTTCGCATATTTCTCATACTTGATGGCCAGATTCTGGGCTTTTTTTGGCTTGGATCACGTAGGAATGTGGTACCACACTGAAACAGTCGACTAAACCTGGTCTCGATCAATATTTTAGGGGATAACGCATGTTAGGTCTAGGTTAGGTCTGGGATTTGCCCCCATCAGGCTCATACTTTCGCATATCTCTCATACTTGATGGCCAGATTCTGGGCTTTTTCCGGTTTGGATCACGTAGTAATGTGGTACCACACTGAAACAGTCGACTAAACCTGGTTTCGATCAATATTTTAGAGGATAACGCATGTTAGGTCTAGGTTAGGTGTGGGTTTTGCTCTCATCGGCTCATACTTTCGCATATTTCTCATACTTGTTGGCTAGATCCTGGGCTTTTTCTGGTTTGTATCACGTACTAATGTGTTACCACACTGAAACAGTCGACTAAACCTGGTCACGATCGATATTTAACGGGAAAACGCATGCTAGGTCTACGTAAAGTGTGGGATTTGCTCTCATCAGGCTCATACTGTCGCATATTTCTCATACTTGATGGCCAGATTCTGGGCTTTTTTTGGCTTGGATCACGTAGAAATGTGGTACCACACTGAAACAGTCTATTAAACCTGGTTACGATCAATATTTTAGAGGATAACGAATGTTAGGTCTAGGTTAGGTGTGCGATTTGCTCTCATCGGCTCATACTTTCGCATATTTCTCATACTTGATTACCAGATTCTGGGCTTTTTTTGGCTTGGATCACGTAGTAATGTGGTACCACACTGAAACAGTCTACTAAACCTGGTTTCGATCAATATTTTAGAGGATGACGCATGTTAGGTCTAGGTTAGGTGTGGGATTTGCTCTCATCGGCTCATACTTTCGCATATTTCTCATACTTGTTGGCTAGATCCTGGGCTTTTTCTGATTTGTATCACGTACTAATGTGGTACCACACTGAAACAGTCGACTAAACCTGGTCACGATCAATATTTTACGGGATAACGCATGTTAGGTCTAGTTTAGGTCTGGGATTTGCTCTCATCAGGCCCATACTGTCGCATATTTCCCGTACTTGTTGGCCAGATCCTGGGCCTTTTCTGGTATGGATCACGTAGTAATGTGGTACCACACTGAAACAGTCGACTAAACCTGGTCTCGATGAATATTTCAGAGGATAACACATGCTAGGTCTACGTTAGGTGTGGGATTTGCTCTCATCAGGCTCATACTATCGCATATTTCTCATACTTGATGGCCAGATTCTGGGCTTTTTTTGGCCTGGATCACGTAGTAATGTGGTACCACACTGAAACAGTCTATGAGACCAGGTTTCGATCAATATTTTAGATGATAACGCATGTTAGGTCTAGGTTAGGCCTGGGATTCGCTCTCATCAGGCCCATACTGTCGCATATTTCCCGTACTTGTTGGCCAGATCCTGGGCCTTTTCTGGTATGGATCACGTAGTAATGTGGTACCACACTGAAATAGTCGACTAAACCTGGTCTCGATCAATATTTTACGGGATAACGCATGTTAGGTCTAGTTTAGGTCTGGGATTTCCTCTCATCAGGCTCATACTTTCGCATATTTCTCATACTTGATGGCCAGATTCTGGGTTTTTTCCGGTTTGGATCACGTAGTAATGCGGAACCACACTGAAACAGTCTATTAAACCTGGTTTCGATCAATATTTTAGAGGATAACGCTTGGTAGGTCTAGGTTAGGTGTGGGATTTACTCTCATTGGCTCATACTTTCGCATATTTCTCATACTTGTTGGCTAGATCCTGGGCTTTTTCTGGTTTGGATCACGTAGTAATGTGGTACCACAATGAATCAGTCGATTAAAGCTGGTGAAGATCAATATTTTAGGGGATAACGCATGTTACGTCTAGGTTAGGTCTGGGATTTGCTCTCATCAGGCTCATACTTTCGCATATTTCTCATACTTGATGGCCAGATTCTGGGCTTTTTTTTGGTTTGGATCACGTAGTAATGTGGTACCACACTGAAACAGTCGACTAAATCTGGTCTCGATCAATATTTCAGAGGATAACACATGCTAGGTCTACGTTAGGTGTGGGACTTGCTCTCATCAGGCTCGTACTTTCGCATATTTCTCATACTTGATGGCCAGATTCTGGGCTTTTTTTGGCTTGGATCACGTAGCAATGTGGTACCACACTGAAACAGTCTATTAAACCTGGATTCGATCAATATTTTAGAGGATAACGCATGTTAGGTCTAGGTTAGATCTGGGATTTGCTCTCAACAGGCTCATACTTTCGCATATTTCTCATACTTGTTGGCCAGATCCTGGGCTTTTTCTGGATTGGAACACGTAGTAATGTGGTACCACACTGAAACTGTCCATTAAACCTGGTTTCGATCAATATTTTAGTGGATAACGCATGTTAGGTCTAGGTTAGGTCTGGGATTCGCTCTCATCAGGCTCATACTGTCGCATATTTCCCATACTTGTTGGCCAGATCCTGGGCCTTTTCAGGTATGGATCACGTAGTAATGTGGTACCACACTGAAACAGTCGACTAAACCTGGTCTCGATCAATATTTTAGAGGATAACGCATGTTAGGTCTGGATTCGGTCTGGGATTTGCTCTCATCAGGCTCATACTTTCGCATATTTCTCATATATGATGGCCAGATTCTGGGCTTTTTGTGGTTGGGATCACATAGTAATATGGTTCCACCCTGAAACAGTCCATTAAACCTGGTTTCGTTCGATATTTTAGAGGATAACGCGTGTTAGGTCTAGGTTAGGCCTGGGATTTGCCCTCATCAGGGTCATACTTTCACATTTTTCGCATACTTGTTGGCCAGATCCCGGGCTTTTTCAGGTTTGGATCACGTAGTAATGTGTTACCACACTGAAACAGTCCATTAAACCAGGTTTCGATCAATATTTTAGATGATAACGCATGTTAGCTCTAGGTTAGGCCTCGGATTCGTCTTCATCAGACTCATACTTTCGCATTCTTCACATACTTGTCGAACAGATCCTGGGTTTTTTTTGGTTGGGGTCACGTAGTAATGTGGTACCACACTGAAACAGTCGACTAAACCTGGTCTCGATCAATATTTCAGAGGATAACACATGCTAGGTCAACGTTAGGTGTGGGATTTGCTCTCATCAGGCTCATACTTTCGCATATTTCTCATACTTGTTGGCCAGATCCTGGGCTTTTTCTGGATTGGATCACGTAGTAATGTGGTACCACACTGAAACAGTCGACTAAACCTGGTCTCGATCAATATTTTAGGCGATAACGCATGTTAGGTCTAGTTTAGGTGTGGGATTTGCTCCCATCAGGCTCATACTTTCGCATATTTCTCATACTTGTTGGCTAGTTCCTGGGCTTTTTCTGGTTTGGATCACGTACTAATGTGGTACCACACTGAAACAGTCGACTAAACCTGGTCACGATCAATATTTTACGGGATAACGCATGTTAGGTCTACGTTAGGTGTGGGATTTGCTCTCATCAGGCTCATACTTTCGCATATTTATCTATCTTGATGGCCAGATTCTGGGCTTTTCTTGGCTTGGATCACGTAGTAATGAGGTACCACAATGAATCAGTCGATTAAAGCTGGTCACGATCAATATTTTAGGGGATAACGCATGTTACGTCTAGGTTAGGTCTGGGATTTGCACTCATCAGGATCATACTTTCGCATATATCTCATACTTGATGGCCAGATTCTGGGGTTTTTTTGGCTTGGATCATGTAGTAATGTGGTACCACACTGAAACAGTCTATTAAACCTGGTTTCGATCAATATTTTGGAGGATAACGCATGTTAGGTCTAGGTTAGGTCTGGGATTTGCTCTCATCAGGCTCATACTTTCGCATTCTTCACATACTTGTTGAACAGATCCTGGGTTTTTTTTGGTTGGGGTCACGTAGTAATGCGGAACCACACTGAAACAGTCTATTAAACCTGGTTTCGATCAATATTTTAGAGGATAACGCTTGGTAGGTCTAGGTTAGGTGTGGGATTTGCTCTCACCGGCTCATACTTTCGCATATTTCTTATACTTGCTGGCTAGATCCTGGGCTTTTTCTGGTTTGGATCACGTAGTAATGTGGTACCACAATGAATCAGTCGATTAAAGCTGGTGACGATCAATATTTTAGGGGATAACGCATGTTACGTCTAGGTTAGGTCTGGGATTTGCTCTCATCAGGCTCATACTTTCGCATATTTCTCATACTTGATGGCCTGATTCTGGGCTTTTTTTTGGTTTGGATCACGTAGTAATGTGGTACCACACTGAAACAGTCGACTAAACCTGGTCTCGATCAATATTTCAGAGGATAACACATGTTAGGTCTACGTTAAGTGTGGGATTTGCTCTCATCAGGCTCATACTTTCGCATATTTATCTATCTTGATGGCCAGATTCCTGGCTTTTTTTGGCTTGGATCGCGTAGTAATGAGGTACCACAATGAATCAGTCGACTAAAGCTGGTCACGATCAATATTTGAGGGGATAACGCATGTTAGGTCTAGGTTAGGCCTGGGATTTGCCCTGATCAGTGTCATACTTTCGCATATCTCTCATACTTGATGGCCAGATTCTGGGCTTTTTTTAGCTTGGATAACGTAGTAATGTGGTACCACACTGAAACAGTCTATTAAACCTGGTTTCGATCAACATTTTAGAGGATAACGCATGTTAGGTCTAGGTTAGGTCTGAGATTTGCTCTCATCAGACTCATACTTTCGCATATTACTCATACTTGATGGCCAGCTTCTGGGCTTTTTTTGGTTTGGATCACGTAGTAATGCGGTACCACATTGATTCAGTCAATTAAACCTGGTCACGATCAATATTTTAGGGGATAACGCATGTTACGTCTAGGTTAGGTCTGGGATTTGCACTCATCAGGATCATACTTTCGCATATTTCTCATACTTGATGGCCAGATTCTGGGCTTGTTTTGGCTTAGATCACGTAGTAATGTGGTACCACACTGAAACAATATATTAAACCTGGTTTCGATTAATATTTTAGAAGATAACGCATGTTAGGTCTAGGTTAGGTCTGGGATTTGCTCTCATCAGGCTCATACTTTCGCATATTTCTCATACATGATGGCCTGATTCTGGGCTTTTTTTTGGTTTGGATCACGTAGTAATGTGGTACGACACTGAAACAGTCGACTATACCTGGTCTCGATCAATATTTTTGAGGATAACGCATGTTAGGTCTGGATTAGGTCTGGGATTTGCTCTCATCAGGCTCATACTTTCGCATATTTCTCATATTTGATGGCCTGATTCTGGGCTTTTTTTCGGTTTGGATCACGTAGTGATGTGGTACCACACTGAAACAGTCGACTAAACCTGGTCTCGATCAATATTTCAGAGGATAACACATGTTACGTCTAAGTTATGTCTGGGATTTGCTCTCATCAGGCTCATACTATCGCATATTTATCAATCCTGTTGGCCAGATTCTGGGCTTTTTTTGGCTTGGGTCACGTAGTAATGAGGTACCACAATGAATCAGTCGATTAAAGCTGGTGACGATCAATATTTTAGGGGATAACGCATGTTACGTCTAGGTTAGGTCTGGGATTTGCTCTCATCAGGCTCATACTTTCTGCATATTTATCAATCCTTATGGCCAGATCCTGGGCCTTTTCTGGTATGGATTACGTAGTAATGTGGTACCACACTGAAACAGTCGACTAAACCTGGTCTCGATCAATATTTTAGAGGATAACGCATGTTAGGTCTGGATTAGGTCTGGGATTTGCTCTCATCAGGCTCATACTTTCGCATATTTCTCATATTTGATGGCCAGATTCTGGGCTTTTTCTGGTTGGGATCACATAGTAATATGGTTCCACCCTGAAACAGTCCATTAAACCTGGTTTCGATCGATATTTTAGAGGATAACGCATGTTAAGTATGAGTTGGGTCTAGGATTTGCCCTCATCAGGCTCATACTATCGCTTATTTCTCATACTTGATGGCCAGATCCTGGGCTTCTTCTGGTTTGGATCACGTAGTAATGGGGTACCACACTGAAACAGTCGACTAAACCTGGTCTCGATCAATATTTTAGAGGATAACGCATGTTAGGTCTAGGTTAGGCCTGGGATTTGCCCTGATCAGTGTCATACTTTCGCATATCTCTCATACTTGATGGCCAGATTCTGGGCTTTTTTTAGCTTGGATAACGTAGTAATGTGGTACCACACTGAAACAGTCTATTAAACCTGGTTTCGATCAACATTTTAGAGGATAACGCATGTTAGGTCTAGGTTAGGTCTGAGATTTGCTCTCATCAGACTCATACTTTCGCATATTACTCATACTTGATGGCCAGCTTCTGGGCTTTTTTTGGTTTGGATCACGTAGTAATGCGGTACCACATTGATTCAGTCAATTAAACCTGGTTTCGATCAATATTTTAGAGGATAATGCATGTTAGGTCTAGGTTAGGTCTGGGATTCGCTCTCATCAGGCTCATACCGTCGCATATTTCTCATACTTGTTGGCCAGATCCTGGGCCTTTTCTGGTATGGATCACGCAGTAATGTGGTACCACACTGAAACAGTCGACTAAACCTGGTCTCGATCAATATTTTAGAGGATAACGCATGTTAGGTCTAGGTTAGGCCTGGGATTTGCCCTGATCAGGGTCATACTTTCACATTTTTCGCATACTTGTTGGCCAGATCCTGGGATTTTTCAGGTTTGGATCACATAGTAATGTGGTACCACACTGAAACAGTCGATTAAACCAGGTTTCGAACAATATTTTACATCATAACGCATGTTAGGTCTAGGTTAGGCCTGGGATTTGCCCACATCTGACTCATACTTTCGCATTCTTCACATACTTGTTGAACAGATCCTGGGTTTTTTTTGGTTGGGGTCACGTAGTAATGCGGAACCACACTGAAACAGTCGATTAAACCTTGTTTCGATCGATATTTTAGAGGATAACGCATGTTAAGTACGAGCTGGGTCTACGATTTGCCCTCATCAGGCTCATACTATCGCATATTTCTTATACTTGATGGCCAGATCCTGGGCTTCTTCTGGTTTGGATCACGTAGTAATGTGGTACCACAATGAAACAGTCGACTAAACCTGGTCTCGATCAATATTTTAGAGGATAACGCATGTTAGGTCTGGATTAGGTCTGGGATTTGCTGTCATCAGGCTCATACTTTCGCATTCTTCACATACTTCTTGAACAGATGCTGGGTTATTTCTGGTTTGGATCACACAGTAATGTGGTACCACACTGAAACAGTCGACTAAACCTGGTCTCGATCAATATTATAGGGGATAACGCATGTTAGGTCTAGCTTAGGTCTGGGATTTGCTCTCATCAGGCTCATACTTTCGCATGTTTCTCATACTTGATGGCTAGATTCTGGGCTTTTTCCGGTTTGGATCACGTAGTAATGTGGTACGACACTGAAACGGTCGACTAATCCTGGTCTCGATCAATATTTCAGAGGATAACGCATGCTAGGTCTACGTTAGGTGTGGGATTTGCTCTCATTAGGCTCATACTTTCGCATATATCTCATACTTGATGGCCAGATTCTGGGCTTTTTTTGGCTTGTATAACGTAGTAATGTGGTACCACACCTGAACAGTCTATTAAACCTGGTTTCGATCACTATTTTAGAGGATAACGCATGTTAGGTCTAGGTTAGGCCTGGGATTTGCCCTGATCAGGGTCATACTTTCACATTTTTCGCATACTTGTTGGCCAGATCCTGGGATTTTTCAGGTTTGGATCACGTAGTAATGTGGTACCACAATGAAACAGTCGACTAAACCTGGTCTCGATCAATATTTTAGAGGATAACGCATGTTAGGTCTGGATTAGGTCTGGGATTTGCTGTCATCAGGCTCATACTTTCGCATTCTTCACATACTTCTTGAACAGATCCTGGGTTATTTCTGCTTTGAATCACACAGTAATGTGGTACCACACTGAAACAGTCGACTAAACCTGGTCTCGATCAATATTTTAGAGGATAACGCATGTTAGGTCTGGATTAGGTCTGGGATTTGCTCTCATCAGGCTCATACTTTCGCATATTTATCAATCTTGTTCGCCAGATCCTGGGCCTTTTCTGGTATGGATCACGTAGTAATGTGGTACCACACTGAAACAGTCGACTAAACCTGGTCTCGATCAATATTTTAGAGGATAACGCATGTTAGGTCTGGATTAGGTCTGGGATTTGCTCTCATCAGGCTCATACTTTCGCATATTTCTCATATTTGATGGCCAGACTCTGGGCTTTTTCTGGTTGGGATCACATAGTAATATGGTTCCATCCTGAAACAGTCCATTAAACCTGGTTTCGATCGATATTTTAGAGGATAACGCATGTTAGGTCTAGGTTAGGCCTGGGATTTGCCCTCATCAGTCTCATACTTTCCCATTCTTCACATACTTGTTGAACAGATCCTGGGTTTTTTTTGGTTGGGGTCACGTAGTAATGCGGAACCACACTGAAACAGTCGACTAAACCTGGTCTCGATCAATATTTTTGAGGATAACGCATGTTACGTCTAGGTTAGGTCTGGGATTTGCTCTCATCGGCTCATACTTTCGCATATTTCTCATACTTGTTGGCTAGATCCTGGGCTTTTTCTGGTTTGGATGACGTACTAATGTGGTACCACATTGAAACAGTCCATTAAACCTGGTTTCGATCAATATTTTAGAGGATAACGCATGTTAGATCTAGGTTAGGTCTGGGATTTGCTCTCATCGGCTCATACTTTCGCATATTTCTCATACTTGTTGGCCAGATCCTGGGCCTTTTCTGGTATGGATCACGTAGTAATGTGGTACCACACTGAAGCAGTCGAAAAAACCTGGTCTCGATCAATATTTCAGAGGATAACGCATGCTAGGTTTACGTTAGGTGTGGGATTTGCTCTCATCAGGCTCATACTTTCGCATATTTCTCATACTTGATGGCCAGATTCTGGGCTTTTTTTGGCATGGATCACGTAGTACTGTGGTACCACACTGAAACAGTCTATTAAACCTGGGTTCGATCAATATTTTAGAGGATAACGCATGTTAGGTCTAGGTTAGCTGTGGGATTTGCTCTCATCGGCTCATACTTTCGCATATTTCTCATACTTGTTGGCTAGATCCTGGGCTTTTTCTGGTTTGGATCACGTAGTAATGTGGTACGACACTGAAACAGTCGACTATACCTGGTCTCGATCAATATTTTTGAGGATAACGCATGTTACGTCTAAGTTAGGTCTGGGATTTGCTCTCATCAGGCTCATACTATCGCATATGTATCAATCTTGTTGGCCAGATTCTGGGCTTTTTTTGGCTTGGATCACGTAGTAATGAGGTACCACAATGAATCAGTCGATTAAAGCTGGTGACGATCAATATTTTAGGGGATAACGCATGTTACGTCTAGGTTAGGTCTGGGATTTGCCCTCATCAGGGTCATACTTTCAGCATATTTATCAATCCTGTTGGCCAGATCCTGGGCCTTTTCTGGTATGGATCACGTAGTAATGTGGTACCACACTGAAACAGTTGACTAAACCTGGTCTCGATCAATATTTTAGAGGATAACGCATCTTAGGTCTGGATTAGGTCTGGGATTTGCTCTCATCAGGCTCATACTTTCGCATATTTCTCATACTTGACGGCCAGATTCTGGGCTTTTTCTGGTTGGGATCACATAGTAATATGGTTCCACCCTGAAACAGTCCATTACACCTGGTTTCGATCGATATTTTAGAGGATAACGCATGTTAAGTATGAGTTGGGTCTAGGATTTGCCCTCATCAGGCTCACACTATCGCTTATTTCTCTTACTTGATGGCCAGATCCTGGGCTTCTTCTGGTTTGGATCACGTAGTAATGTGGTACCACACTGAAACAGTCGACTAAACCTGGTCGCGATCAATATTTTAGAGGATAACGCATGTTAGGTCTAGGTTAGGCCTGGGATTTGCCCTGATCAGGGTCATACTTTCACATTTTTCGCATACTTGTTGGCCAGATCCTGGGATTTTTCAGGTTTGGATCACATAGTAATGTGGTACCACACTGAAACAGTCGATTAAACCAGGTTTCCATCAATATTTTACATGACAACGCATGTTAGGTCAAGGTTAGGCCTGGGATTTGCCCACATCTGACTCATACTTTCGCATTCTTCACATACTTGTTGAACAGATCCTGGGTTTTTTTTGGTTGGGGTCACGTAGTAATGCGGAACCACACTGAAACAGTCGACTAAATCTGGTCTCGATCAATATTTCAGAGGATAACGCATGCTAGGTCTACGTTAGGTGTGGGATTTGCTCTCATCAGGCTCATACTTTCGCATATCTCTCATACTTGATGGCCAGATTCTGGGCTTTTTTTGGCTTGGATAACGTAGTAATGTGGTACCACACTGAAACAGTCTATTAAACCTGGTTTCGATCAACATTTTAGAGGATAACGCATGTTAGGTCTAGGTTAGGTCTGAGATTTGCTCTCATCAGACTCATACTTTCGCATATTACTCATGCTTGATGGCCAGCTTCTGGGCTTTTTTTGGTTTGGATCACGTAGTAATGTGGTACGACACTGAAACGGTCGACTAATCCTGGGCTCGATCAATGTTTCAGAGGATAACGCATGCTAGGTCTACGTTAGGTGTGGGATTTGCTCTCATTAGGCTCGTACTTTCGCATATTTCTCATACTTGATGGCCAGATTCTGGGCTTTTTCTGGTTGGGATCACATAGTAATATGGTTCCACCCTGAAACAGTCCATTAAACCTGGTTTCGATCGATATTTTAGAGGATAACGCATGTTAGGTCTAGGTTAGGCCTGGGATTTGCCCACATCTGACTCATACTTTCGCATTCTTCACATACTTCTTGAACAGATGCTGGGTTATTTCTGGTTTGGATCACACAGTAATGTGGTACCACACTGAAACAGTCGACTAAACCTGGTCTCGATCAATATTTTAGGGGATAACGCATGTTAGGTCTAGTTTAGGTCTGGGATTTGCTCTCATCAGGCTCATACTTTCGCATGTTTCTCATACTTGATGGCTAGATTCTGGGCTTTTTCCGGTTTGGATCACGTAGTAATGTGGTACGACACTAAAACGGTCGACTAATCCTGGTCTCGATCAATATTTCAGAGGATAACGCATGCTAGGTCTACGTTAGGTGTGGGATTTGCTCTCATTAGGCTCGTACTTTCGCATATTTCTCATACTTGATGGCCAGATTCTGGGCTTTTTTTGGCTTGTATAACGTAGTAATGTGGTACCACACCTGAACAGTCTATTAAACCTGGTTTCGATCACTATTTTAGAGGATAACGCATGTTAGGTCTAGGTTAGGTGTGGGATTTGCTCTCATGGGCTCATACATTCGCATATTTCTCATACATGATGTCCAGATTCTGAGCTTTTTCCGGTTTGGATCACATAGTAATGTGGTACGACACTGAAACAGACGACTAAACCAGGTCTCGATCAATATTTCAGAGGATAACACATGCTAGGTCTACGTTAGGTATGGGATTTGCTCTCATCAGGCTCATACTTTCGCATATTTCTCATACTTGATGGCCAGATTCTGGGCTTTTTTTGGCTTGGATCACGTAGTAATGTGGTACCACACTGAAACAGTCTATTAAACCAGGTTTCGATCAATATTTTAGATGATAACACATGTTAGGTCTAGGTTAGGCCTGGGATTCGCTCTCATCAGGCCCATACTGTCGCATATTTCCCGTACTTGTTGGCCAGATCCTGGGCCTTTTCTGGTTTGGATCACGAAGTAATGTGGTACCACAATGAATCAGTCGATTAAAGCTGGTCTCGATCAATACTTCAGAGGATAACACATGCTAGGTCTACGTTAGGTGTGGGATTTGCTCTCATCAGGCTCATACTTTCGCATATTTCTCATACTTGATGGCCAGATTCTGGGCTCTTTTTGGCTTGGATCACGTAGGAATGTGGTACCACACTGAAACAGTCGACTAAACCTGGTCTCGATCAATATTTTAGGGGATAACGCATGTTAGGTCTAGGTTAGGTCTGGGATTTGCACCCATCAGGCTCATACTTTCGCATATTTCTCATACTTGATGGCCAGATTCTGGGCTTTTTCCGGTTTGGATCACGTAGTAATGTGGTACCACACTGAAACAGTCGACTAAACCTGGTCTCGATCAATACTGCAGAGGATAACGCATGCTAGGTCTACGTTAGGTGTGGGATTTGCTCTCATCAGGCTCATACTTTCGCATATTTCTCATACTTGATGGCCAGATTCTGGGCTTTTTTTGGCTTGGATCACGTAGGAATGTGGTACCACACTGAAACAGTCGACTAAACCTGGTCTCGATCAATATTTTAGGGGATAACGCATGTTAGGTCTAGTTTAGGTGTGGGATTTGCTCTCATCAGGCTCATACTTTCGCATATTTCTCATACTTGATGTCCGGATACTGGGCTTTTTTTGGCTTGGATCACGTAGTAATGTGGTACCACACTGAAACAGTCGACTAAACCTGGTTTCGATCAATATTTTAGAGGATAACGCATGTTAGGTCTAGGTTAGGTGTGGGTTTTGCTCTCATCGGCTCATACTTTCGCATATTTCTCATACTTGTTGGCTAGATCCTGGGCTTTTTCTGGTTTGTATCACGTACTAATGTGGTACCACACTGAAACAGTCGACTAAACCTGGTCACGATCGATATTTAACGGGATAACGCATGCTAGGTCTACGTAAAGTGTGGGATTTGCTCTCATCAGGCTCATACTTTCGCATATTTATCAATCTTGTTCGCCAGATCCTGGGCCTTTTCTGGTATGGATCACGTAGTAATGTGGTACCACACTGAAACAGTCGACTAAACCTGGTCTCGATCAATATTTTAGAGGATAACGCATGTTAGGTCTGGATTAGGTCTGGGATTTGCTCTCATCAGGCTCATACTTTCGCATATTACTCATATTTGATGGCCAGACTCTGGGCTTTTTCTGGTTGGGATCACATAGTAATATGGTTCCATCCTGAAACAGTCCATTAAACCTGGTTTCGATCGATATTTTAGAGGATAACGCATGTTAGGTCTAGGTTAGGCCTGGGATTTGCCCTCATCAGTCTCATACTTTCCCATTCTTCACATACTTGTTGAACAGATCCTGGGTTTTTTTTGGTTGGGGTCACGTAGTAATGCGGAACCACACTGAAACAGTCGACTAAACCTGGTCTCGATCAATATTTTTGAGGATAACGCATGTTACGTCTAGGTTAGGTCTGGGATTTGCTCTCATCGGCTCATACTTTCGCATATTTCTCATACTTGTTGGCTAGATCCTGGGCTTTTTCTGGTTTGGATCACGTAGTACTGTGGTACCACACTGAAACAGTCTATTAAACCTGGGTTCGATCAATATATTAGAGGATAACGCATGTTAGGTCTAGGTTAGCTGTGGGATTTGCTCTCATCGGCTCATACTTTCGCATATTTCTCATACTTGTTGGCTAGATCCTGGGCATTTTCTGGTTTGGATCACGTAGTAATGTGGTACGACACTGAAACAGTCGACTATACCTGGTCTCGATCAATATTTTTGAGGATAACGCATGTTACGTCTAAGTTAGGTCTGGGATTTGCTCTCATCAGGCTCATACTATCGCATATGTATCAATCTTGTTTGCCAGATTCTGGGCTTTTTTTGGCTTGGATCACGTAGTAATGAGGTACCACAATGAATCAGTCGATTAAAGCTGGTGACGATCAATATTTTAGGGGATAACGCATGTTACGTCTAGGTTAGGTCTGGGATTTGCTCTCATCAGGCTCATACTTTCAGCATATTTATCAATCCTGTTGGCCAGATCCTGGGCCTTTTCTGGTATGGATCACGTAGTAATGTGGTACCACACTGAAACAGTTGACTAAACCTGGTCTCGATCAATATTTTAGAGGATAACGCATCTTAGGTCTGGATTAGGTCTGGGATTTGCTCTCATCAGGCTCATACTTTCGCATATTTCTCATACTTGACGGCCAGATTCTGGGCTTTTTCTGGTTGGGATCACATAGTAATATGGTTCCACCCTGAAACAGTCCATTAAACCTGGTTTCGATCGATATTTTAGAGGATAACGCATGTTAAGTATGAGTTGGGTCTAGGATTTGCCCTCATCAGGCTCACACTATCGCTTATTTCTCTTACTTGATGGCCAGATCCTGGGCTTCTTCTGGTTTGGATCACGTAGTAATGTGGTACCACACTGAAACAGTCGACTAAACCTGGTCGCGATCAATATTTTAGAGGATAACGCATGTTAGGTCTAGGTTAGGCCTGGGATTTGCCCTGATCAGGGTCATACTTTCACATTTTTCGCATACTTGTTGGCCAGATCCTGGGATTTTTCAGGTTTGGATCACATAGCAGTGTGGTACCACACTGAAACAGTCGATTAAACCAGGTTTCCATCAATATTTTACATGACAACGCATGTTAGGTCTAGGTTAGGCCTGGGATTTGCCCACATCTGACTCATACTTTCGCATTCTTCACATACTTGTTGAACAGATCCTGGGTTTTTTTTGGTTGGGGTCACGTAGTAATGCGGAACCACACTGAAACAGTCGACTAAATCTGGTCTCGATCAATATTTCAGAGGATAACGCATGCTAGGTCTACGTTAGGTGTGGGATTTGCTCTCATCAGGCTCATACTTTCGCATATCTCTCATACTTGATGGCCAGATTCTGGGCTTTTTTTGGCTTGGATAACGTAGTAATGTGGTACCACACTGAAACAGTCTATTAAACCTGGTTTCGATCAACATTTTAGAGGATAACGCATGTTAGGTCTAGGTTAGGTCTGAGATTTGCTCTCATCAGACTCATACTTTCGCATATTACTCATACTTGATGGCCAGCTTCTGGCCTTTTTTTGGTTTGGATCACGTAGTAATGTGGTACGACACTGAAACGGTCGACTAATCCTGGGCTCGATCAATATTTCAGAGGATAACGCATGCTAGGTCTACGTTAGGTGTGGGATTTGCTCTCATTAGGCTCGTACTTTCGCATATTTCTCATACTTGATGGCCAGATTCTGGGCTTTTTCTGGTTGGGATCACATAGTAATATGGTTCCACCCTGAAACAGTCCATTAAACCTGGTTTCGATCGATATTTTAGAGGATAACGCATGTTAGGTCTAGGTTAGGCCTGGGATTTGCCCACATCTGACTCATACTTTCGCATTCTTCACATACTTCTTGAACAGATGCTGGGTTATTTCTGGTTTGGATCACACAGTAATGTGGTACCACACTGAAACAGTCGACTAAACCTGGTCTCGATCAATATTTTAGGGGATAACGCATGTTAGGTCTAGTTTAGGTCTGGGATTTGCTCTCATCAGGCTCATACTTTCGCATGTTTCTCATACTTGATGGCTAGATTCTGGGCTTTTTCCGGTTTGGATCACGTAGTAATGTGGTACGACACTGAAACGGTCGACTAATCCTGGTCTCGATCAATATTTCAGAGGATAACGCATGCTAGGTCTACGTTAGGTGTGGGATTTGCTCTCATTAGGCTCGTACTTTCGCATATTTCTCATACTTGATGGCCAGATTCTGGGCTTTTTTTGGCTTGTATAACGTAATAATGTGGTACCACACCTGAACAGTCTATTAAACCTGGTTTCGATCACTATTTTAGAGGATAACGCATGTTAGGTCTAGGTTAGGTGTGGGATTTGCTCTCATGGGCTCATACATTCGCATATTTCTCATACATGATGTCCAGATTCTGAGCTTTTTCCGGTTTGGATCACATAGTAATGTGGTACGACACTGAAACAGACGACTAAACCAGGTCTCGATCAATATTTCAGAGGATAACACATGCTAGGTCTACGTTAGGTATGGGATTTGCTCTCATCAGGCTCATACTTTCGCATATTTCTCATACTTGATGGCCAGATTCTGGGCTTTTTTTGGCTTGGATCACGTAGTAATGTGATACCACACTGAAACAGTCTATTAAACCAGGTTTCGATCAATATTTTAGATGATAACACATGTTAGGTCTAGGTTAGGCCTGGGATTCGCTCTCATCAGGCCCATACTGTCGCATATTTCCCGTACTTGTTGGCCAGATCCTGGGCCTTTTCTGGTTTGGATCACGAAGTAATGTGGTACCACAATGAATCAGTCGATTAAAGCTGGTCTCGATCAATACTTCAGAGGATAACACATGCTAGGTCTACGTTAGGTGTGGGATTTGCTCTCATCAGGCTCATACTTTCGCATATTTCTCATACTTGATGGCCAGATTCTGGGCTCTTTTTGGCTTGGATCACGTAGGAATGTGGTACCACACTGAAACAGTCGACTAAACCTGGTCTCGATCAATATTTTAGGGGATAACGCATGTTAGGTCTAGGTTAGGTCTGGGATTTGCACCCATCAGGCTCATACTTTCGCATATTTCTCATACTTGATGGCCAGATTCTGGGCTTTTTCCGGTTTGGATCACGTAGTAATGTGGTACCACACTGAAACAGTCGACTAAACCTGGTCTCGATCAATACTGCAGAGGATAACACATGCTAGGTCTACGTTAGGTGTGGGATTTGCTCTCATCAGGCTCATACTTTCGCATATTTCTCATACTTGATGGCCAGATTCTGGGCTTTTTTTGGCTTGGATCACGTAGGAATGTGGTACCACACAGAAACAGTCGACTAAACCTGGTCTCGATCAATATTTTAGGGGATAACGCATGTTAGGTCTAGTTTAGGTGTGGGATTTGCTCTCATCAGGCTCATACTTTCGCATATTTCTCATACTTGATGTCCGGATACTGGGCTTTTTTTGGCTTGGATCACGTAGTAATGTGGTACCACACTGAAACAGTCGACTAAACCTGGTTTCGATCAATATTTTAGAGGATAACGCATGTTAGGTCTAGGTTAGGTGTGGGTTTTGCTCTCATCAGCTCATACTTTCGCATATTTCACATACTTGTTGGCTAGATCCTGGGCTTTTTCTGGTTTGTATCACGTACTAATGTGGTACCACACTGAAACAGTCGACTAAACCTGGTCACGATCGATATTTAACGGGATAACGCATGCTAGGTCTACGTAAAGTGTGGGATTTGCTCTCATCAGGCTCATACTTTCGCATATTTCTCATACCTGATGGCCAGATTCTGGGCTTTTTCCGGTTTGGATCACGTAGTAATGTGGTACCACACTGAAACAGTCGACTAAACCTGGTCTCGATCAATATTTTAGGGGATAACGCATGTTAGGTCTAGTTTAGGTGTGGGATTTGCTCTCATCAGGCTCATACTTTCGCATATTTCTCATACTTGATGTCCGGATTCTGGGCTTTTTTTGGCTTGGATCACGTAGGAATGTGGTACCACACTGAAACAGTCGACTAAACCTGGTCTCGATCAATATTTTAGGGGATAACGCATGTTAGGTCTAGTTTAGGTGTGGGATTTGCTCTCATCAGGCTCATACTTTCGCATATTTCTCATACTTGATGTCCGGATACTGGGCTTTTTTTGGCTTGGATCACGTAGTAATGTGGTACCACACTGAAACAGTCGACCAAACCTGGTCTCGATCAATATTTTAGGGGATAACGCATGTTAAGTCTAGTTTAGGTGTGGGATTTGCTCTCATCAGGCTCATACTTTCGCATATTTCTCATACTTGATGTCCGGATACTGGGCTTTTTTTGGCTTGGATCACGTAGTAATGTGGTACCACACTGAAACAGTCTATTAAACCTGGTTACGATCAATATTTTAGAGGATAACGCATGTTAGGTCTAGTTTAGGTCTGGGATTTGCTCTCATCAGGCTCATACTTTCGCATGTTTCTCATACTTGATGGCTAGATTCTGGGCTTTTTCCGGTTTGGATCACGTAGTAATGTGGTACGACACTGAAACGGTCAACTAATCCTGGGCTCGATCAATATTTCAGAGGATAACGCATGCTAGGTCTACGTTAGGTGTGGGATTTGCTCTCATTAGGCTCGTACTTTCGCATATTTCTCATACTTGATGGCCAGATTCTGGGCTTTTTCTGGTTGGGATCACATAGTAATATGGTTCCACCCTGAAACAGTCCATTAAACCTGGTTCCGATCGATATTTTAGAGGATAACGCATGTTAGGTCTAGGTTAGGCCTGGGATTTGCCCACATCTGACTCATACTTTCGCATTCTTCACATACTTCTTGAACAGATGCTGGGTTATTTCTGGTTTGGATCACACAGTAATGTGGTACCACACTGAAACAGTCGACTAAACCTGGTCTCGATCAATATTTTAGGGGATAACGCATGTTAGGTCTAGTTTAGGTCTGGGATTTGCTCTCATCAGGCTCATACTTTCGCATGTTTCTCATACTTGATGGCTAGATTCTGGGCTTTTTCCGGTTTGGATCACGTAGTAATGTGGTACGACACTGAAACGGTCGACTAATCCTGGTCTCGATCAATATTTCAGAGGATAACGCATGCTAGGTCTACGTTAGGTGTGGGATTTGCTCTCATTAGGCTCGTACTTTCGCATATTTCTCATACTTGATGGCCAGATTCTGGGCTTTTTTTGGCTTGTATAACGTAGTAATGTGGTACCACACCTGAACAGTCTATTAAACCTGGTTTCGATCACTATTTTAGAGGATAACGCATGTTAGGTCTAGGTTAGGTGTGGGATTTGCTCTCATGGGCTCATACATTCGCATATTTCTCATACATGATGTCCAGATTCTGAGCTTTTTCCGGTTTGGATCACATAGTAATGTGGTACGACACTGAAACAGACGACTAAACCAGGTCTCGATCAATATTTCAGAGGATAACACATGCTAGGTCTACGTTAGGTATGGGATTTGCTCTCATCAGGCTCATACTTTCGCATATTTCTCATACTTGATGGCCAGATTCTGGGCTTTTTTTGGCTTGGATCACGTAGTAATGTGGTACCACACTGAAACAGTCTATTAAACCAGGTTTCGATCAATATTTTAGATGATAACACATGTTAGGTCTAGGTTAGGCCTGGGATTCGCTCTCATCAGGCCCATACTGTCGCATATTTCCCGTACTTGTTGGCCAGATCCTGGGCCTTTTCTGGTTTGGATCACGAAGTAATGTGGTACCACAATGAATCAGTCGATTAAAGCTGGTCTCGATCAATACTTCAGAGGATAACACATGCTAGGTCTACGTTAGGTGTGGGATTTGCTCTCATCAGGCTCATACTTTCGCATATTTCTCATACTTGATGGCCAGATTCTGGGCTCTTTTTGGCTTGGATCACGTAGGAATGTGGTACCACACTGAAACAGTCGACTAAACCTGGTCTCGATCAATATTTTAGGGGATAACGCATGTTAGGTCTAGGTTAGGTCTGGGATTTGCACCCATCAGGCTCATACTTTCGCATATTTCTCATACTTGATGTCCGGATACTGGGCTTTTTTTGGCTTGGATCACGTAGTAATGTGGTACCACACTGAAACAGTCGACCAAACCTGGTCTCGATCAATATTTTAGGGGATAACGCATGTTAGGTCTAGTTTAGGTGTGGGATTTGCTCTCATCAGGCTCATACTTTCGCATATTTCTCATACTTGATGTCCGGATACTGGGCTTTTTTTGGCTTGGATCACGTAGTAATGTGGTACCACACTGAAACAGTCTATTAAACCTGGTTACGATCAATATTTTAGAGGATAACGCATGTTAGGTCTAGGTTAGGTGTGCGATTTGCTCTCATCGGCTCATACTTTCGCATATTTCTCATACTTGATGACCAGATTCTGGGCTTTTTTTGGCTTGGATCACGTAGTAATGTGGTACCACACTGAAACAGTCTACTAAACCTGGTTTCGATCAATATTTTAGAGGATGACGCATGTTAGGTCTAGGTTAGGTGTGGGATTTGCTCTCATCGGCTCATACTTTCGCATATTTCTCATACTTGTTGGCTAGATCCTGGGCTTTTTCTGATTTGTATCACGTACTAATGTGGTACCACACTGAAACAGTCGACTAAACCTGGTCACGATCAATATTTTACGGGGTAACGCATGTTAGGTCTAGTTTAGGTCTGGGATTTGCTCTCATCAGGCTCATACTTTCGCATATTTCTCATACTTGTTGGCCAGATCCTGGGCTTTTTCAGGATTGGATCACATAGTAATGTGGTACCACACTGAAACAGTCGACTAAACCTGGTCTCGATGAATATTTCAGAGGATAACACATGCTAGGTCTACGTTAGGTGTGGGATTTGCTCTCATCAGGCTCATACTATCGCATATTTCTCATACTTGATGGCCAGATTCTGGGCTTTTTTTGGCCTGGATCACGCAGTAATGTGGTACCACACTGAAACAGTCTATGAAACCAGGTTTCGATCAATATTTTAGATGATAACGCATGTTAGGTCTAGGTTAGGCCTGGGATTCGCTCTCATCAGGCTCATACTGTCGCATATTTCCCGTACTTGTTGGCCAGATCCTGGGCCTTTTCTGGTATGGATCACGTAGTAATGTGGTACCACACTGAAATAGTCGACTAAACCTGGTCTCGATCAATATTTCACGGGATAACGCATGTTAGGTCTAGTTTAGGTCTGGGATTTCCTCACATCAGGCTCATACTTTCGCATATTTCTCATACTTGATGGCCAGATTCTGGGTTTTTTCCGGTTTGGATCACGTAGTAATGCGGAACCACACTGAAACAGTCTATTAAACCTGGTTTCGATCAATATTTTAGAGGATAACGCTTGGTAGGTCTAGGTTAGGTGTGGGATTTACTCTCATCGGCTCATACTTTCGCATATTTCTCATACTTGTTGGCTAGATCCTGGGCTTTTTCTGGTTTGGATCACGTAGTAATGTGGTACCACAGTGAATCAGTCGATTAAAGCTGGTGAAGATCAATATTTTAGGGGATAACGCATGTTACGTCTAGGTTAGGTCTGGGATTTGCTCTCATCAGGCTCATACTTTCGCATATTTCTCATACCTGATGGCCAGATTCTGGGCTTTTTTTTGGTTTGGATCACGTAGTAATGTGGTACCACACTGAAACAGTCGACTAAACCTGGTCTCGATCAATATTTCAGAGGATAACACATGCTAGGTCTACGTTAGGTGTGGGATTTGCTCTCATCAGGCTCATACTTTCGCATATTTCTCATACTTGATGGCCAGATTCTGGGCTTTTTTTGGCTTGGATCACGTAGTAATGTGGTACCACACTGAAACAGTCTATTAAACCTGGATTCGATCAATATTTTAGAGGATAACGCATGTTAGGTCTAGGTTAGATCTGGGATTTGCTCTCATCAGGCTCATACTTTCGCATATTTCTCATACTTGTTGGCCAGATCCTGGGCTTTTTCTGGATTGGAACACGTAGTAATGTGGTACCACACTGAAACTGTCCATTAAACCTGGTTTCGATCAATATTTTAGTGGATAACGCATGTTAGGTCTAGGTTAGGTCTGGGATTTGCTCTCATCAGGCTCATACTTTCGCATATTTCTCATACTTGACGGCCAGATTCTGGGCTTTTTCTGGTTGGGATCACATAGTAATATGGTTCCACCCTGAAACAGTCCATTAAACCTGGTTTCGATCGATATTTTAGAGGATAACGCATGTTAAGTATGAGTTGGGTCTAGGATTTGCCCTCATCAGGCTCACACTATCGCTTATTTCTCTTACTTGATGGCCAGATCCTGGGCTTCTTCTGGTTTGGATCACGTAGTAATGTGGTACCACACTGAAACAGTCGACTAAACCTGGTCGCGATCAATATTTTAGAGGATAACGCATGTTAGGTCTAGGTTAGGCCTGGGATTTGCCCTGATCAGGGTCATACTTTCACATTTTTCGCATACTTGTTGGCCAGATCCTGGGATTTTTCAGGTTTGGATCACATAGCAGTGTGGTACCACACTGAAACAGTCGATTAAACCAGGTTTCCATCAATATTTTACATGACAACGCATGTTAGGTCTAGGTTAGGCCTGGGATTTGCCCACATCTGACTCATACTTTCGCATTCTTCACATACTTGTTGAACAGATCCTGGGTTTTTTTTGGTTGGGGTCACGTAGTAATGCGGAACCACACTGAAACAGTCGACTAAATCTGGTCTCGATCAATATTTCAGAGGATAACGCATGCTAGGTCTACGTTAGGTGTGGGATTTGCTCTCATCAGGCTCATACTTTCGCATATCTCTCATACTTGATGGCCAGATTCTGGGCTTTTTTTGGCTTGGATAACGTAGTAATGTGGTACCACACTGAAACAGTCTATTAAACCTGGTTTCGATCAACATTTTAGAGGATAACGCATGTTAGGTCTAGGTTAGGTCTGAGATTTGCTCTCATCAGACTCATACTTTCGCATATTACTCATACTTGATGGCCAGCTTCTGGCCTTTTTTTGGTTTGGATCACGTAGTAATGTGGTACGACACTGAAACGGTCGACTAATCCTGGGCTCGATCAATATTTCAGAGGATAACGCATGCTAGGTCTACGTTAGGTGTGGGATTTGCTCTCATTAGGCTCGTACTTTCGCATATTTCTCATACTTGATGGCCAGATTCTGGGCTTTTTCTGGTTGGGATCACATAGTAATATGGTTCCACCCTGAAACAGTCCATTAAACCTGGTTTCGATCGATATTTTAGAGGATAACGCATGTTAGGTCTAGGTTAGGCCTGGGATTTGCCCACATCTGACTCATACTTTCGCATTCTTCACATACTTCTTGAACAGATGCTGGGTTATTTCTGGTTTGGATCACACAGTAATGTGGTACCACACTGAAACAGTCGACTAAACCTGGTCTCGATCAATATTTTAGGGGATAACGCATGTTAGGTCTAGTTTAGGTCTGGGATTTGCTCTCATCAGGCTCATACTTTCGCATGTTTCTCATACTTGATGGCTAGATTCTGGGCTTTTTCCGGTTTGGATCACGTAGTAATGTGGTACGACACTGAAACGGTCGACTAATCCTGGTCTCGATCAATATTTCAGAGGATAACGCATGCTAGGTCTACGTTAGGTGTGGGATTTGCTCTCATTAGGCTCGTACTTTCGCATATTTCTCATACTTGATGGCCAGATTCTGGGCTTTTTTTGGCTTGTATAACGTAATAATGTGGTACCACACCTGAACAGTCTATTAAACCTGGTTTCGATCACTATTTTAGAGGATAACGCATGTTAGGTCTAGGTTAGGTGTGGGATTTGCTCTCATGGGCTCATACATTCGCATATTTCTCATACATGATGTCCAGATTCTGAGCTTTTTCCGGTTTGGATCACATAGTAATGTGGTACGACACTGAAACAGACGACTAAACCAGGTCTCGATCAATATTTCAGAGGATAACACATGCTAGGTCTACGTTAGGTATGGGATTTGCTCTCATCAGGCTCATACTTTCGCATATTTCTCATACTTGATGGCCAGATTCTGGGCTTTTTTTGGCTTGGATCACGTAGTAATGTGATACCACACTGAAACAGTCTATTAAACCAGGTTTCGATCAATATTTTAGATGATAACACATGTTAGGTCTAGGTTAGGCCTGGGATTCGCTCTCATCAGGCCCATACTGTCGCATATTTCCCGTACTTGTTGGCCAGATCCTGGGCCTTTTCTGGTTTGGATCACGAAGTAATGTGGTACCACAATGAATCAGTCGATTAAAGCTGGTCTCGATCAATACTTCAGAGGATAACACATGCTAGGTCTACGTTAGGTGTGGGATTTGCTCTCATCAGGCTCATACTTTCGCATATTTCTCATACTTGATGGCCAGATTCTGGGCTCTTTTTGGCTTGGATCACGTAGGAATGTGGTACCACACTGAAACAGTCGACTAAACCTGGTCTCGATCAATATTTTAGGGGATAACGCATGTTAGGTCTAGGTTAGGTCTGGGATTTGCACCCATCAGGCTCATACTTTCGCATATTTCTCATACTTGATGGCCAGATTCTGGGCTTTTTCCGGTTTGGATCACGTAGTAATGTGGTACCACACTGAAACAGTCGACTAAACCTGGTCTCGATCAATACTGCAGAGGATAACACATGCTAGGTCTACGTTAGGTGTGGGATTTGCTCTCATCAGGCTCATACTTTCGCATATTTCTCATACTTGATGGCCAGATTCTGGGCTTTTTTTGGCTTGGATCACGTAGGAATGTGGTACCACACTGAAACAGTCGACTAAACCTGGTCTCGATCAATATTTTAGGGGATAACGCATGTTAGGTCTAGTTTAGGTGTGGGATTTGCTCTCATCAGGCTCATACTTTCGCATATTTCTCATACTTGATGTCCGGATACTGGGCTTTTTTTGGCTTGGATCACGTAGTAATGTGGTACCACACTGAAACAGTCGACTAAACCTGGTTTCGATCAATATTTTAGAGGATAACGCATGTTAGGTCTAGGTTAGGTGTGGGTTTTGCTCTCATCAGCTCATACTTTCGCATATTTCACATACTTGTTGGCTAGATCCTGGGCTTTTTCTGGTTTGTATCACGTACTAATGTGGTACCCCACTGAAACAGTCGACTAAACCTGGTCACGATCGATATTTAACGGGATAACGCATGCTAGGTCTACGTAAAGTGTGGGATTTGCTCTCATCAGGCTCATACTTTCGCATATTTCTCATACCTGATGGCCAGATTCTGGGCTTTTTCCGGTTTGGATCACGTAGTAATGTGGTACCACACTGAAACAGTCGACTAAACCTGGTCTCGATCAATATTTTAGGGGATAACGCATGTTAGGTCTAGTTTAGGTGTGGGATTTGCTCTCATCAGGCTCATACTTTCGCATATTTCTCATACTTGATGTCCGGATTCTGGGCTTTTTTTGGCTTGGATCACGTAGGAATGTGGTACCACACTGAAACAGTCGACTAAACCTGGTCTCGATCAATATTTTAGGGGATAACGCATGTTAGGTCTAGTTTAGGTGTGGGATTTGCTCTCATCAGGCTCATACTTTCGCATATTTCTCATACTTGATGTCCGGATACTGGGCTTTTTTTGGCTTGGATCACGTAGTAATGTGGTACCACACTGAAACAGTCGACCAAACCTGGTCTCGATCAATATTTTAGGGGATAACGCATGTTAAGTCTAGTTTAGGTGTGGGATTTGCTCTCATCAGGCTCATACTTTCGCATATTTCTCATACTTGATGTCCGGATACTGGGCTTTTTTTGGCTTGGATCACGTAGTAATGTGGTACCACACTGAAACAGTCTATTAAACCTGGTTACGATCAATATTTTAGAGGATAACGCATGTTAGGTCTAGTTTAGGTCTGGGATTTGCTCTCATCAGGCTCATACTTTCGCATGTTTCTCATACTTGATGGCTAGATTCTGGGCTTTTTCCGGTTTGGATCACGTAGTAATGTGGTACGACACTGAAACGGTCAACTAATCCTGGGCTCGATCAATATTTCAGAGGATAACGCATGCTAGGTCTACGTTAGGTGTGGGATTTGCTCTCATTAGGCTCGTACTTTCGCATATTTCTCATACTTGATGGCCAGATTCTGGGCTTTTTCTGGTTGGGATCACATAGTAATATGGTTCCACCCTGAAACAGTCCATTAAACCTGGTTTCGATCGATATTTTAGAGGATAACGCATGTTAGGTCTAGGTTAGGCCTGGGATTTGCCCACATCTGACTCATACTTTCGCATTCTTCACATACTTCTTGAACAGATGCTGGGTTATTTCTGGTTTGGATCACACAGTAATGTGGTACCACACTGAAACAGTCGACTAAACCTGGTCTCGATCAATATTTTAGGGGATAACGCATGTTAGGTCTAGTTTAGGTCTGGGATTTGCTCTCATCAGGCTCATACTTTCGCATGTTTCTCATACTTGATGGCTAGATTCTGGGCTTTTTCCGGTTTGGATCACGTAGTAATGTGGTACGACACTGAAACGGTCGACTAATCCTGGCCTCGATCAATATTTCAGAGGATAACGCATGCTAGGTCTACGTTAGGTGTGGGATTTGCTCTCATTAGGCTCGTACTTTCGCATATTTCTCATACTTGATGGCCAGATTCTGGGCTTTTTTTGGCTTGTATAACGTAGTAATGTGGTACCACACCTGAACAGTCTATTAAACCTGGTTTCGATCACTATTTTAGAGGATAACGCATGTTAGGTCTAGGTTAGGTGTGGGATTTGCTCTCATGGGCTCATACATTCGCATATTTCTCATACATGATGTCCAGATTCTGAGCTTTTTCCGGTTTGGATCACATAGTAATGTGGTACGACACTGAAACAGACGACTAAACCAGGTCTCGATCAATATTTCAGAGGATAACACATGCTAGGTCTACGTTAGGTATGGGATTTGCTCTCATCAGGCTCATACTTTCGCATATTTCTCATACTTGATGGCCAGATTCTGGGCTTTTTTTGGCTTGGATCACGTAGTAATGTGGTACCACACTGAAACAGTCTATTAAACCAGGTTTCGATCAATATTTTAGATGATAACACATGTTAGGTCTAGGTTAGGCCTGGGATTCGCTCTCATCAGGCCCATACTGTCGCATATTTCCCGTACTTGTTGGCCAGATCCTGGGCCTTTTCTGGTTTGGATCACGAAGTAATGTGGTACCACAATGAATCAGTCGATTAAAGCTGGTCTCGATCAATACTTCAGAGGATAACACATGCTAGGTCTACGTTAGGTGTGGGATTTGCTCTCATCAGGCTCATACTTTCGCATATTTCTCATACTTGATGGCCAGATTCTGGGCTCTTTTTGGCTTGGATCACGTAGGAATGTGGTACCACACTGAAACAGTCGACTAAACCTGGTCTCGATCAATATTTTAGGGGATAACGCATGTTAGGTCTAGGTTAGGTCTGGGATTTGCACCCATCAGGCTCATACTTTCGCATATTTCTCATACTTGATGTCCGGATACTGGGCTTTTTTTGGCTTGGATCACGTAGTAATGTGGTACCACACTGAAACAGTCGACCAAACCTGGTCTCGATCAATATTTTAGGGGATAACGCATGTTAGGTCTAGTTTAGGTGTGGGATTTGCTCTCATCAGGCTCATACTTTCGCATATTTCTCATACTTGATGTCCGGATACTGGGCTTTTTTTGGCTTGGATCACGTAGTAATGTGGTACCACACTGAAACAGTCTATTAAACCTGGTTACGATCAATATTTTAGAGGATAACGCATGTTAGGTCTAGGTTAGGTGTGCGATTTGCTCTCATCGGCTCATACTTTCGCATATTTCTCATACTTGATGACCAGATTCTGGGCTTTTTTGGCTTGGATCACGTAGTAATGTGGTACCACACTGAAACAGTCTACTAAACCTGGTTTCGATCAATATTTTAGAGGATGACGCATGTTAGGTCTAGGTTAGGTGTGGGATTTGCTCTCATCGGCTCATACTTTCGCATATTTCTCATACTTGTTGGCTAGATCCTGGGCTTTTTCTGATTTGTATCACGTACTAATGTGGTACCACACTGAAACAGTCGACTAAACCTGGTCACGATCAATATTTTACGGGGTAACGCATGTTAGGTCTAGTTTAGGTCTGGGATTTGCTCTCATCAGGCTCATACTTTCGCATATTTCTCATACTTGTTGGCCAGATCCTGGGCTTTTTCAGGATTGGATCACATAGTAATGTGGTACCACACTGAAACAGTCGACTAAACCTGGTCTCGATGAATATTTCAGAGGATAACACATGCTAGGTCTACGTTAGGTGTGGGATTTGCTCTCATCAGGCTCATACTATCGCATATTTCTCATACTTGATGGCCAGATTCTGGGCTTTTTTTGGCCTGGATCACGCAGTAATGTGGTACCACACTGAAACAGTCTATGAAACCAGGTTTCGATCAATATTTTAGATGATAACGCATGTTAGGTCTAGGTTAGGCCTGGGATTCGCTCTCATCAGGCTCATACTGTCGCATATTTCCCGTACTTGTTGGCCAGATCCTGGGCCTTTTCTGGTATGGATCACGTAGTAATGTGGTACCACACTGAAATAGTCGACTAAACCTGGTCTCGATCAATATTTCACGGGATAACGCATGTTAGGTCTAGTTTAGGTCTGGGATTTCCTCACATCAGGCTCATACTTTCGCATATTTCTCATACTTGATGGCCAGATTCTGGGTTTTTTCCGGTTTGGATCACGTAGTAATGCGGAACCACACTGAAACAGTCTATTAAACCTGGTTTCGATCAATATTTTAGAGGATAACGCTTGGTAGGTCTAGGTTAGGTGTGGGATTTACTCTCATCGGCTCATACTTTCGCATATTTCTCATACTTGTTGGCTAGATCCTGGGCTTTTTCTGGTTTGGATCACGTAGTAATGTGGTACCACAGTGAATCAGTCGATTAAAGCTGGTGAAGATCAATATTTTAGGGGATAACGCATGTTACGTCTAGGTTAGGTCTGGGATTTGCTCTCATCAGGCTCATACTTTCGCATATTTCTCATACCTGATGGCCAGATTCTGGGCTTTTTTTTGGTTTGGATCACGTAGTAATGTGGTACCACACTGAAACAGTCGACTAAACCTGGTCTCGATCAATATTTCAGAGGATAACACATGCTAGGTCTACGTTAGGTGTGGGATTTGCTCTCATCAGGCTCATACTTTCGCATATTTCTCATACTTGATGGCCAGATTCTGGGCTTTTTTTGGCTTGGATCACGTAGTAATGTGGTACCACACTGAAACAGTCTATTAAACCTGGATTCGATCAATATTTTAGAGGATAACGCATGTTAGGTCTAGGTTAGATCTGGGATTTGCTCTCATCAGGCTCATACTTTCGCATATTTCTCATACTTGTTGGCCAGATCCTGGGCTTTTTCTGGATTGGAACACGTAGTAATGTGGTACCACACTGAAACTGTCCATTAAACCTGGTTTCGATCAATATTTTAGTGGATAACGCATGTTAGGTCTAGGTTAGGTCTGGGATTCGCTCTCATCAGGCTCATACTGTCGCATATTTCCCATACTTGTTGGCCAGATCCTGGGCCTTTTCTGGTATGGATCACGTAGTAATGTGGTACCACACTGAAACAGTCGACTAAACCTGGTCTCGATGAATATTTTAGAGGATAACGCATGTTAGGTCTGGATTCGGTCTGGGATTTGCTCTCATCAGGCTCATACTTTCGCATATTTCTCATATATGATGGCCAGATTCTGGGCTTTTTGTGGTTGGGATCACATAGTAATATGGTTCCACCCTGAAACAGTCCATTAAACCTGGTTTCGTTCGATATTTTAGAGGATAACGCGTGTTAGGTCTAGGTTAGGCCTGGGATTTGCCCTCATCAGGGTCATACTTTCACATTCTTCGCATACTTGTTGGCCAGATCCCGGGCTTTTTCAGGTTTGGATCACGTAGTAATGTGGTACCACACTGAAACAGTCCATTAAACCAGGTTTCGATCAATATTTTAGATGATAACGCATGTTAGGTCTAGGTTAGGCTTCGGATTCGTCTTCATCAGACTCATACTTTCGCATTCTTCACATACTTGTCGAGCAGATCCTGGGTTTTTTTTGGTTGGGGTCACGTAGTAATGTGGTACCACACTGAAACAGTCGACTAAACCTGGTCTCGATCAATATATCAGAGGATAACACATGCTAGGTCAACGTTAGGTGTGGGATTTGCTCTCATCAGGCTCATACTTTCGCATATTTCTCATACTTGTTGGCCAGATCCTGGGCTTTTTCTGGATTGGATCACGTAGTAATGTGGTACCACACTGAAACAGTCGACTAAACCTGGTCTCGATCAATATTTCAGAGGATAACGCATGTTAGGTCTAGGTTAGGCCTGGGATTTGCCCTCTTCAGTCTCATACTTTCGCATTCTTCACATACTTCTTGAACAGATCCTGGGTTATTTCTGGTTTGGATCACGTAGTAATGTGGTACCACACTGAAACAGTCGACTAAACCTGGTGTCGATCAATATTTTAGGGGATAACGCATGTTAGGTCTAGTTTAGGTGTGGGATTTGCTCCCATCAGGCTCATACTTTCGCATATTTCTCATACTTGATGGCCAGATGCTGGGCTTTTTCCGGCTTGGATCACGTAGTAATGTGGTACCACACTGAAACAGTCGACTAAACCTGGTCTCGATCAATATATCAGAGGATAACACATGCTAGGTCTACGTTAGGTGTGGGATTTGCTCTCATCAGGCTCATACTTTCGCATATTTCTCATACTTGATGGCCAGATTCTGGGCTTTTTTTGGCTTGGATCACGGAGAAATGTGGTACCACACTGAAACAGTCTATTAAACCTGGTTACGATCAATATTTTAGAGGATAACGCATGTTAGGTCTAGGTTAGGTGTGGGGTTTGCTCACATCGGCTCATACTTCCGCATATTTCTCATACTTGATGTCCAGATTCTGGGCTTTTTCCGGTTTGGATCACGTACTAATGTGGTACCACACTGAAACAGTCGACTAAACCTGGTCACGATCGATATTTGACGGGATAACGCATGTTAGGTCTAGTTTAGGTCTGGGATTTGCTCTCATCAGGCTCATACTTTCGCATATTTCTCATACTTGATGGCCAGATTCTGGGCTTGTTTTGGTTTGGATCACGGAGAAATGTGGTACCACACTGAAACAGTCTATTAAACCTCGTTACGATCAATATTTTAGAGGATAACGCATGTTAGGTCTAGGTTAGGTGTGGGGTTTGCTCACATCGGCTCATACTTCCGCATATTTCTCATACTTGATGTCCAGATTCTGGGCTTTTTCCGGTTTGGATCACGTAGTAATGCGGTACGACACTGAAACAGTCGACTAAACCTGGTCTCGATCAATATTTCAGAGGATAACGCATGCTAGGCCTACGTTAGGTGTGGGATTTGCTCTCATCAGGCTCATACTTTCGCATATTTCTCATACTTGATGGCCAGATTCTGGGGTTTTTTTGGCTTGGATCATGTAGTAATGTGGTACCACACAGAAACAGTCTATTAAACCTGGTTTCGATCAATATTTTAGAGGATAACGCATGTTAGGTCTAGGTTAGGTGTGGGATTTGCTCTCATCGGCTCATACTTTCGCATATTTCTCATTCTTGTTGGCTAGATCCTGGGCTTTTTCTGGTTTGGATCACGTACTAATATGGTACCACACTGAAACAGTCGACTAAACCTGGTCACGATCAATATTTTACGGGATAACGCATGTTAGGTCTACGTTAGGTGTGGGATTTGCTCTCATCAGGCCCATACTTTCGCATATTTATCTATCTTGATGGCCAGATTCTGGGCTTTTTTTGGCTTGGATCACGTAGTAATGAGGTACCACAATGAATCAGTCGATTAAAGCTGGTCACGATCAATATTTTAGGGGATAACGCCTGTTACGTCTAGGTTAGGTCTGGGATTTGCACTCATCAGGATCATACTTTCGCATATTTCTCATACTTGATGGCCAGATTCTGGGGTTTTTTTGGCTTGGATCATGTAGTAATGTGGTACCACACTGAAACAGTTTATTAAACCTGGTTTCGATCAATATTTTAGAGGATAACGCATGTTAGGTCTAGGCTAGGTGTGGGATTTGCTCTCATCGGCTCATAGTTTCGCATATTTCTCATACTTGTTGGCTAGATCCTGGGCTTTTTCTGGTTTGGATCACGTACTAATGTGGTACCACACTGAAACAGTCGACTAAACCTGGTCACGATCAATATTTTACGGGATAACGCATGTTAGGTCTACGTTAGGTGTGGGATTTGCTCTCATCAGGCCCATACTTTCGCATATTTATCTATCTTGATGGCCAGATTCTGGGCTTTTTTTGGCTTGGATCACATAGTAATGAGGTACCACAATGAATCAGTCGATTAAAGCTGGTCACGATCAATATTTTAGGGGATAACGCCTGTTACGTCTAGGTTAGGTCTGGGATTTGCACTCATCAGGATCATACTTTCGCATATTTCTCATACTTGATGGCCAGATTCTGGGGTTTTTTTGGCTTGGATCATGTAGTAATGTGGTACCACACTGAAACAGTCTATTAAACCTGGTTTCGATCAATATTTTAGAGGATAACGCATGTTAGGTCTAGGTTAGGTGTGGGATTTGCTCTCATCGGCTCATAGTTTCGCATATTTCTCATACTTGTTGGCTAGATCCTGGGCTTTTTCTGGTTTGGATCACGTACTAATGTGGTACCACACTGAAACAGTCGACTAAACCTGGTCACGATCAATATTTTACGGGATAACGCATGTTAGGTCTACGTTAGGTGTGGGATTTGCTCTCATCAGGCTCATACTTTCGCATATTTATCTATCTTGATGGCCAGATTCTAGGTTTTTTCCGGTTTGGATCACGTAGTAATGCGGAACCACACTGAAACAGTCTATTAAACCTGGTTTCGATCAATATTTTAGAGGATAACGCTTGGTAGGTCTAGGTTAGGTGTGGGATTTACTCTCATCGGCTCATACTTTCGCATATTTCTCATACTTGTTGGCTAGATCCTGGGCTTTTTCTGGTTTGGATCACGTAGTAATGTGGTACCACAATGAATCAGTCGATTAAAGCTGGTGAAGATCAATATTTTAGGGGATAACGCATGTTACGTCTAGGTTAGGTCTGGGATTTGCTCTCATCAGGCTCATACTTTCGCATATTTCTCATACCTGATGGCCAGATTCTGGGCTTTTTTTTGGTTTGGATCACGTAGTAATGTGGTACCACACTGAAACAGTCGACTAAACCTGGTCTCGATCAATATTTCAGAGGATAACACATGCTAGGTCTACGTTAGGTGTGGGATTTGCTCTCATCAGGCTCATACTTTCGCATATTTCTCATACTTGATGGCCAGATTCTGGGCTTTTTTTGGCTTGGATCACGTAGTAATGTGGTACCACACTGAAACAGTCTATTAAACCTGGATTCGATCAATATTTTAGAGGATAACGCATGTTAGGTCTAGGTTAGATCTGGGATTTGCTCTCATCAGGCTCATACTTTCGCATATTTCTCATACTTGTTGGCCAGATCCTGGGCTTTTTCTGGATTGGAACACGTAGTAATGTGGTACCACACTGAAACTGTCCATTAAACCTGGTTTCGATCAATATTTTAGTGGATAACGCATGTTAGGTCTAGGTTAGGTCTGGGATTCGCTCTCATCAGGCTCATACTGTCGCATATTTCCCATACTTGTTGGCCAGATCCTGGGCCTTTTCTGGTATGGATCACGTAGTAATGTGGTACCACACTGAAACAGTCGACTAAACCTGGTCTCGATCAATATTTTAGAGGATAACGCATGTTAGGTCTGGATTCGGTCTGGGATTTGCTCTCATCAGGCTCATACTTTCGCATATTTCTCATATATGATGGCCAGATTCTGGGCTTTTTGTGGTTGGCATCACATAGTAATATGGTTCCACCCTGAAACAGTCCATTAAACCTGGTTTCGTTCGATATTTTAGAAGATAACGCGTGTTAGGTCTAGGTTAGGCCTGGGATTTGCCCTCATCAGGGTCATACTTTCACATTTTTCGCATACTTGTTGGCCAGATCCCGGGCTTTTTCAGGTTTGGATCACGTAGTAATGTGGTACCACACTGAAACAGTCCATTAAACCAGGTTTCGATCAATATTTTAGATGATAACGCATGTTAGGTCTAGGTTAGGCTTCGGATTCGTCTTCATCAGACTCATACTTTCGCATTCTTCACATACTTGTCGAACAGATCCTGGGTTTTTTTTGGTTGGGGTCACGTAGTAATGTGGTACCACACTGAAACAGTCGACTAAACCTGGTCTCGATCAATATATCAGAGGATAACACATGCTAGGTCAACGTTAGGTGTGGGATTTGCTCTCATCAGGCTCATACTTTCGCATATTTCTCATACTTGTTGGCCAGATCCTGGGCTTTTTCTGGATTGGATCACGTAGTAATGTGGTACCACACTGAAACAGTCGACTAAACCTGGTCTCGATCAATATTTCAGAGGATAACGCATGTTAGGTCTACGTTAGGCCTGGGATTTGCCCTCTTCAGTCTCATACTTTCGCATTCTTCACATACTTCTTGAACAGATCCTGGGTTATTTCTGGTTTGGATCACGTAGTAATGTGGTACCACACTGAAACAGTCGACTAAACCTGGTCTCGATCAATATTTTAGGGGATAACGCATGTTAGGTCTAGTTTAGGTGTGGGATTTGCTCCCATCAGGCTCATACTTTCGCATATTTCTCATACTTGATGGCCAGATGCTGGGCTCTTTCCGGCTTGGATCACGTAGTAATGTGGTACCACACTGAAACAGTCGACTAAACCTGGTCTCGATCAATACTTCAGAGGATAACACATGCTAGGTCTACGTTAGGTGTGGGATTTGCTCTCATCAGGCTCATACTTTCGCATATTTCTCATACTTGATGGCCAGATTCTGGGCTTTTTTTGGCTTGGATCACGTAGTAATGTGGTACCACACTGAAACAGTTGACTAAACCTGGTCTCGATCAATATTTTAGGGGATAACGCATGTTAGGTCTAGTTTAGGTGTGGGATTTGCTCTCATCAGGCTCATACTTTCGCATATTTCTCATACTTGATGTCCGGATACTGGGCTTTTTTTGGCTTGGATCACGTAGTAATGTGGTACCACACTGAAACAGTCGACTAAACCTGGTTTCGATCAATATTTTAGAGGATAACGCATGTTAGGTCTAGGTTAGGTGTGGGTTTTGCTCTCATCGGCTCATACTTTCGCATATTTCTCATACTTGTTGGCTAGATCCTGGGCTTTTTCTGGTTTGTATCACGTACTAATGTGGTACCACACTGAAACAGTCGACTAAACCTGGTCACGATCGATATTTGACGGGATAACGCATGTTAGGTCTAGTTTAGGTCTGGGATTTGCTCTCATCAGGCTCATACTTTCGCATATTTCTCATACTTGATGGCCAGATTCTGGGCTTGTTTTGGTTTGGATCACGGAGAAATGTGGTACCACACTGAAACAGTCTATTAAACCTGGTTACGATCAATATTTTAGAGGATAACGCATGTTAGGTCTAGGTTAGGTGTGGGGTTTGCTCACATCGGCTCATACTTCCGCATATTTCTCATACTTGATGTCCAGATTCTGGGCTTTTTCCGGTTTGGATCACGTAGTAATGCGGTACGACACTGAAACAGTCGACTAAACCTGGTCTCGATCAATATTTCACAGGATAACGCGTGCTAGGCCTACGTTAGGTGTGGGATTTGCTCTCATCAGGCTCGTACTTTCGCATATTTCTCATACTTGATGGCCAGATTCTGGGGTTTTTTTGGCTTGGATCATGTAGTAATGTGGTACCACACTGAAACATTCTATTAAACCTGGTTTCGATCAATATTTTAGAGGATAACGCATGTTAGGTCTAGGTTAGGTGTGGGATTTGCTCTCATCGGCTCATACTTTCGCATATTTCTCATTCTTGTTGGCTAGATCCTGGGCTTTTTCTGGTTTGGATGACGTACTAATGTGGTACCACACTGAAACAGTCGACTAAACCTGGTCACGATCAATATTTTACGGGATAACGCATGTTAGGTCTACGTTAGGTGTGGGATTTGCTCTCATCAGGCTCATACTTTCGCATATTTATCTATCTTGATGGCCTGATTCTGGGCTTTTTTTTGGTTTGGATCACGTAGTAGTGTGGTACGACACTGAAACAGTCGACTATACCTGGTCTCGATCAATCTTTTTGAGGATAACGCATGTTAGGTCTGGATTAGGTCTGGGATTTGCTCTTATCAGGCTCATACTTTCGCATATTTCTCATATTTGATGGCCTGATTCTGGGCTTTTTTTTGGTTTGGATCACGTAGTAATGTGGTACCACACTGAAACAGTCGACTAAACCTGGTCTCGATCGATATTTCAGAGGATAACACATGTTACGTCTAAGTTATGTCTGGGATTTGCTCTCATCAGGCTCATACTATCGCATATTTATCAATCTTGTTGGCCAGATTCTGGGCTTTTTTTGGCTTGGATCACGTAGTAATGAGGTACTACAATGAATCAGTCGATTAAAGCTGGTGACGATCAATATTTTAGGGGATAACGCATATTATGTCTAGGTTAGGTCTGGGATTTGCTCTCATCAGGCTCATACTTTCTGCATATTTATCAATCCTATTGGCCAGATCCTGGGCCTTTTCTGGTATGGATCACGTAGTAATGTGGTACCACACTGAAACAGTCGACTAAACCTGGTCTCGATCAATATTTTAGGGGATAACGCATGTTACGTCTAGGTTAGGTCTGGGATTTGCTCTCATCAGGCTCATACTTTCGCATATTTCTCATACTTGATGGCCTGATTCTGGGCTTTTTTTGGCTTGGATCACGTAGTAATGTGGTACCACACTGAAACAGTCTACTAAACCTGGTTTCGATCAATATTTTAGAGGATGACGCATGTTAGGTCTAGGTTAGGTGTGGGATTTGCTCTCATCGGCTCATACTTTCGCATATTTCTCATACTTGTTGGCTAGATCCTGGGCTTTTTCTGATTTGTATCACGTACTAATGTGGTACCACACTGAAACAGTCGACTAAACCTGGTCACGATCAATATTTTACGGGGTAACGCATGTTAGGTCTAGTTTAGGTCTGGGATTTGCTCTCATCAGGCTCATACTTTCGCATATTTCTCATACTTGTTGGCCAGATCCTGGGCTTTTTCAGGATTGGATCACATAGTAATGTGGTACCACACTGAAACAGTCGACTAAACCTGGTCTCGATGAATATTTCAGAGGATAACACATGCTAGGTCTACGTTAGGTGTGGGATTTGCTCTCATCAGGCTCATACTATCGCATATTTCCCATACTTGATGGCCAGATTCTGGGCTTTTTTTGGCCTGGATCACGCAGTAATGTGGTACCACACTGAAACAGTCTATGAAACCAGGTTTCGATCAATATTTTAGATGATAACGCATGTTAGGTCTAGGTTAGGCCTGGGATTCGCTCTCATCAGGCTCATACTGTCGCATATTTCCCGTACTCGTTGGCCAGATCCTGGGCCTTTTCTGGTATGGATCACGTAGTAATGTGGTACCACACTGAAATAGTCGACTAAACCTGGTCTCGATCAATATTTTACGGGATAACGCATGTTAGGTCTAGTTTAGGTCTGGGATTTCCTCTCATCAGGCTCATACTTTCGCATATTTCTCATACTTGATGGCCAGATTCTAGGTTTTTTCCGGTTTGGATCACGTAGTAATGCGGAACCACACTGAAACAGTCTATTAAACCTGGTTTCGATCAATATTTTAGAGGATAACGCTTGGTAGGTCTAGGTTAGGTGTAGGATTTACTCTCATCGGCTCATACTTTCGCATATTTCTCATACTTGTTGGCTAGATCCTGGGCTTTTTCTGGTTTGGATCACGTAGTAATGTGGTACCACAATGAATCAGTCGATTAAAGCTGGTGAAGATCAATATTTTAGGGGATAACGCATGTTACGTCTAGGTTAGGTCTGGGATTTGCTCTCATCAGGCTCATACTTTCGCATATTTCTCATACCTGATGGCCAGATTCTGGGCTTTTTTTTGGTTTGGATCACGTAGTAATGTGGTACCACACTGAAACAGTCGACTAAACCTGGTCTCGATCAATATTTCAGAGGATAACACATGCTAGGTCTACGTTAGGTGTGGGATTTGCTCTCATCAGGCTCATACTTTCGCATATTTCTCATACTTGATGGCCAGATTCTGGGCTTTTTTTGGCTTGGATCACGTAGTAATGTGGTACCACATTGAAACAGTCTATTAAACCTGGATTCGATCAATATTTTAGAGGATAACGCATGTTAGGTCTAGGTTAGATCTGGGATTTGCTCTCATCAGGCTCATACTTTCGCATATTTCTCATACTTGTTGGCCAGATCCTGGGCTTTTTCTGGATTGGAACACGTAGTAATGTGGTACCACACTGAAACTGTCCATTAAACCTGGTTTCGATCAATATTTTAGTGGATAACGCATGTTAGGTCTAGGTTAGGTCTGGGATTCGCTCTCATCAGGCTCATACTGTCGCATATTTCCCATACTTGTTGGCCAGATCCTGGGCCTTTTCTGGTATGGATCACGTAGTAATGTGGTACCACACTGAAACAGTCGACTAAACCTGGTCTCGATCAATATTTTAGAGGATAACGCATGTTAGGTCTGGATTCGGTCTGGGATTTGCTCTCATCAGGCTCATACTTTCGCATATTTCTCATATATGATGGCCAGATTCTGGGCTTTTTGTGGTTGGGATCACATAGTAATATGGTTCCACCCTGAAACAGTCCATTAAACCTGGTTTCGTTCGATATTTTAGAGGATAACGCGTGTTAGGTCTAGGTTAGGCCTGGGATTTGCCCTCATCAGGGTCATACTTTCACATTTTTCGCATACTTGTTGGCCAGATCCCGGGCTTTTTCAGGTTTGGATCACGTAGTAATGTGGTACCACACTGAAACAGTCCATTAAACCAGGTTTCGATCAATATTTTAGATGATAACGCATGTTAGGTCTAGGTTAGGCTTCGGATTCGTCTTCATCAGACTCATACTTTCGCATTCTTCACATACTTGTCGAACAGATCCTGGGTTTTTTTTGGTTGGGGTCACGTAGTAATGTGGTACCACACTGAAACAGTCGACTAAACCTGGTCTCGATCAATATATCAGAGGATAACACATGCTAGGTCAACGTTAGGTGTGGGATTTGCTCTCATCAGGCTCATACTTTCGCATATTTCTCAAACTTGTTGGCCAGATCCTGGGCTTTTTCTGGATTGGATCACGTAGTAATGTGGTACCACACTGAAACAGTCGACTAAACCTGGTCTCGATCAATATTTCAGAGGATAACGCATGTTAGGTCTAGGTTAGGCCTGGGATTTGCCCTCTTCAGTCTCATACTTTCGCATTCTTCACATACTTCTTGAACAGATCCTGGGTTATTTCTGGTTTGGATCACGTAGTAATGTGGTACCACACTGAAACAGTCGACTAAACCTGGTCTCGATCAATATTTTAGGGGATAACGCATGTTAGGTCTAGTTTAGGTGTGGGATTTGCTCCCATCAGGCTCATACTTTCGCATATTTCTCATACTTGATGGCCAGATGCTGGGCTTTTTCCGGCTTGGATCACGTAGTAATGTGGTACCACACTGAAACAGTCGACTAAACCTGGTCTCGATCAATACTTCAGAGGATAACACATGCTAGGTCTACGTTAGGTGTGGGATTTGCTCTCATCAGGCTCATACTTTCGCATATTTCTCATACTTGATGGCCAGATTCTGGGCTTTTTTTGGCTTGGATCACGTAGTAATGTGGTACCACACTGAAACAGTTGACTAAACCTGGTCTCGATCAATATTTTAGGGGATAACGCATGTTAGGTCTAGTTTAGGTGTGGGATTTGCTCTCATCAGGCTCATACTTTCGCATATTTCTCATACTTGATGTCCGGATACTGGGCTTTTTTTGGCTTGGATCACGTAGTAATGTGGTACCACACTGAAACAGTCGACTAAACCTGGTTTCGATCAATATTTTAGAGGATAACGCATGTTAGGTCTAGGTTAGGTGTGGGTTTTGCTCTCATCGGCTCATACTTTCGCATATTTCTCATACTTGTTGGCTAGATCCTGGGCTTTTTCTGGTTTGTATCACGTACTAATGTGGTACCACACTGAAACAGTCGACTAAACCTGGTCACGATCGATATTTGACGGGATAACGCATGTTAGGTCTAGTTTAGGTCTGGGATTTGCTCTCATCAGGCTCATACTTTCGCATATTTCTCATACTTGATGGCCAGATTCTGGGCTTGTTTTGGTTTGGATCACGGAGAAATGTGGTACCACACTGAAACAGTCTATTAAACCTGGTTACGATCAATATTTTAGAGGATAACGCATGTTAGGTCTAGGTTAGGTGTGGGGTTTGCTCACATCGGCTCATACTTCCGCATATTTCTCATACTTGATGTCCAGATTCTGGGCTTTTTCCGGTTTGGATCACGTAGTAATGCGGTACGACACTGAAACAGTCGACTAAACCTGGTCTCGATCAATATTTCACAGGATAACGCGTGCTAGGCCTACGTTAGGTGTGGGATTTGCTCTCATCAGGCTCGTACTTTCGCATATTTCTCATACTTGATGGCCAGATTCTGGGGTTTTTTTGGCTTGGATCATGTAGTAATGTGGTACCACACTGAAACATTCTATTAAACCTGGTTTCGATCAATATTTTAGAGGATAACGCATGTTAGGTCTAGGTTAGGTGTGGGATTTGCTCTCATCGGCTCATACTTTCGCATATTTCTCATTCTTGTTGGCTAGATCCTGGGCTTTTTCTGGTTTGGATGACGTACTAATGTGGTACCACACTGAAACAGTCGACTAAACCTGGTCACGATCAATATTTTACGGGATAACGCATGTTAGGTCTACGTTAGGTGTGGGATTTGCTCTCATCAGGCTCATACTTTCGCATATTTATCTATCTTGATGGCCAGATTCTGGGCTTTTTTTGGCTTGGATCACGTAGTAATGAGGTACCACAATGAATCAGTCGATTAAAGCTGGTCACGATCAATATTTTAGGGGATAACGCCTGTTACGTCTAGGTTAGGTCTGGGATTTGCACTCATCAGGATCATACTTTCGCATATTTCTCATACTTGATGGCCAGATTCTGGGGTTTTTTTGGCTTGGATCATGTAGTAATGTGGTACCACACTGAAACAGTCTATAAAACCTGGTTTCGATCAATATTTTAGAGGATAACGCATGTTAGGTCTAGGTTAGGTGTGGGATTTGCTCTCATCGGCTCATACTTTCGCATATTTCTCATACTTGTTGGCTAGATCCTGGGCTTTTTCTGGTTTGGATCACGTACTAATGTGGTACCACACTGAAACAGTCGACTAAACCTGGTCACGATCAATATTTTACGGGATAACGCATGTTAGGTCTACGTTAGGTGTGGGATTTGCTCTCATCAGGCTCATACTTTCGCATATTTATCTATCTTGATGGCCAGATCCTGGGTTTTTTTTGGTTGGGGTCACGTAGTAATGCGGAACCACACTGAAACAGTCTATTAAACCTGGTTTCGATCAATATTTTAGAGGATAACGCTTGGTAGGTCTAGGTTAGGTGTGGGATTTGCTCTCATCGGCTCATACTTTCGCATATTTCTTATACTTGTTGGCTAGATCCTGGGCTTTTTCTGGTTTGGATCACGTAGTAATGTGGTACCACAATGAATCAGTCGATTAAAGCTGGTGACGATCAATATTTTAGGGGATAACGCATGTTACGTCTAGGTTAGGTCTGGGATTTGCTCTCATCAGGCTCATACTTTCGCATATTTCTCATACTTGATGGCCTGATTCTGGGCTTTTTTTTGGTTTGGATCACGTAGTAATGTGGTACCACACTGAAACAGTCGACTAAACCTGGTCTCGATCAATATTTCAGAGGATAACACATGTTAGGTCTACGTTAGGTGTGGGATTTGCTCTCATCAGGCTCATACTTTCGCATATTTATCTATCTTGATGGCCAGATTCTGGGCTTTTTTTGGCTTGGATCACGTAGTAATGAGGTACCACAATGAATCAGTCGATTAAAGCTGGTCACGATAAATATTTTAGGGGATAACGCATGTTACGTCTAGGTTAGGTCTGGGATTTGCACTCATCAGGATCATACTTTCGCATATTTCTCATACTTGATGGCCAGATTCTGGGCTTGTTTTGGCTTAGATCACGTAGTAATGTGGTACCACACTGAAACATTATATTAAACCTGGTTTCGATTAATATTTTAGAAGATAACGCATGTTAGGTCTAGGTTAGGTCTGGGATTTGCTCTCATCAGGCTCATACTTTCGCATATTTCTCATACTTGATGGCCTGATTCTGGGCTTTTTTTTGGTTTGGATCACGTAGTAGTGTGGTACGACACTGAAACAGTCGACTATACCTGGTCTCGATCAATATTTTTGAGGATAACGCATGTTAGGTCTGGATTAGGTCTGGGATTTGCTCTTATCAGGCTCATACTTTCGCATATTTCTCATATTTGATGGCCTGATTCTGGGCTTTTTTTTGGTTTGGATCACGTAGTAATGTGGTACCACACTGAAACAGTCGACTAAACCTGGTCTCGATCAATATTTCAGAGGATAACACATGTTACGTCTAAGTTATGTCTGGGATTTGCTCTCATCAGGCTCATACTATCGCATATTTATCAATCTTGTTGGCCAGATTCTGGGCTTTTTTTGGCTTGGATCACGTAGTAATGAGGTACCACAATGAATCAGTCGATTAAAGCTGGTGACGATCAATATTTTAGGGGATAACGCATATTACGTCTAGGTTAGGTCTGGGATTTGCTCTCATCAGGCTCATACTTTCTGCATATTTATCAATCCTGTTGGCCAGATCCTGGGCCTTTTCTGGTATGGATCACGTAGTAATGTGGTACCACACTGAAACAGTCGACTAAACCTGGTCTCGATCAATATTTTAGAGGATAACGCATGTTAGGTCTGGATTAGGTCTGGGATTTGCTCTCATCAGGCTCATACTTTCGCATATTTCTCATATCTGATGGCCAGATTCTGGGCTTTTTCTGGTTGGGATCACATAGTAATATGGTTCCACCCTGAAACAGTCCATTAAACCTGGTTTCGATCGATATTTTAGAGGATAACGCATGTTAAGTATGAGTTGGGTCTAGGATTTGCCCTCATCAGGCTCATACTATCGCCTATTTCTCATACTTGATGGCCAGATCCTGGGCTTCTTCTGGTTTGGATCACGTAGTAATGTGGTACCACACTGAAACAGTCGACTAAACCTGGTCTCGATCAATATTTTAGAGGATAAGGCATGTTAGGTCTAGGTTAGGCCTGGGATTTGCCCTGATCAGGGTCATACTTTCGCATATCTCTCATACTTGATGGCCAGATTCTGGGCTTTTTTTGGCTTGGATAACGTAGTAATGTGGTACCACACTGAAACAGTCTATTAAACCTGGTTTCGATCAACATTTTAGAGGATAACGCATGTTAGGCCTAGGTTAGGTCTGAGATTTGCTCTCATCAGACTCATACTTTCGCATATTACTCATACTTGATGGCCAGCTTCTGGGCTTTTTTTGGTTTGGATCACGTAGTAATGCGGTACCACATTGATTTAGTCAATTAAACCTGGTTTCGATCAATATTTTAGAGGATAATGCATGTTAGGTCTAGGTTAGGTCTGGGATTCGCTCTCATCAGGCTCATACCGTCGCATATTTCTCATACTTGTTGGCCAGATCCTGGGCCTTTTCTGGTATGAATCACGCAGTAATGTGGTACCACACTGAAACAGTCGACTAAACCTGGTCTCGATCAATATTTTAGAGGATAACGCATGTTAGGTCTAGGTTAGGCCTGGGATTTGCCCTGATCAGGGTCATACTTTCACATTTTTCGCATACTTGTTGGCCAGATCCTGGGATTTTTCAGGTTTGGATCACATAGTAATGTGGTACCACACTGAAACAGTCGATTAAACCAGGTTTCGATCAATATTTTACATGATAACGCATGTTAGGTCTAGGTTAGGCCTGGGATTTGCCCACATCTGACTCATACTTTCGCATTCTTCACATACTTGTTGAACAGATCCTGGGTTTTTTTTGGTTGGGGTCACGTAGTAATGCGGAACCACACTGAAACAGTCGACTAAATCTGGTCTCGATCAATATTTTTGAGGATAACGCATGTTACGTCTAAGTTAGGTCTGGGATTTGCTCTCATCAGGCTCATACTATCGCATATTTATCAATCTTGTTGGCCAGATTCTGGGCTTTTTTTGGCTTGGATCACGTAGTAATGAGGTACCACAATGAATCAGTCGATTAAAGCTGGTGACGATCAATATTTTAGGGGATAACGCATGTTACGTCTAGGTTAGGTCTGGGATTTGCTCTCATCAGGCTCATACTTTCTGCATATTTATCAATCCTGTTGGCCAGATCCTGGGCCTTTTCTGGTATGGATCACGTAGTAATGTGGTACCACACTGAAACAGTCGACTAAACCTGGTCTCGATCAATATTTTAGAGGATAACGCATGTTAGGTCTAGGTTAGGCCTGGGATTTGCCCTCATCAGGGTCATACTTTCGCATTCTTCACATACTTGTTGAACAGATCGTGGGTTTGTACTGGTTTGGATCACATTGTAGTGTGGTACCACACTGAAACAGTCGATTAAACCTTGTTTCGATCGATGTTTTAGAGGATAACGCATGTTAAGTACGAGCTGGGTCTACGATTTGCCCTCATCAGGCTCATACTATCGCATATTTCTTATACTTGAGGGCCAGATCCTGGGCTTCTTCTGGTTTGGATCACGTAGTAATGTGGTACCACAATGAAACAGTCGACTAAACCTGGTCTCGATCAATATTTTAGAGGATAACGCATGTTAGGTCTGGATTAGGTCTGGGATTTGCTGTCATCAGGCTCATACTTTCGCATTCTTCACATACTTCTTGAACAGATGCTGGGTTATTTCTGGTTTGGATCACACAGTAATGTGGTACCACACTGAAACAGTCGACTAAACCTGGTCTCGATCAATATTTTAGGGGATAACGCATGTTAGGTCTAGCTTAGGTCTGGGATTTGCTCTCATCAGGCTCATACTTTCGCATGTTTCTCATACTTGATGGCTAGATTCTGGGCTTTTTCCGGTTTGGATCACGTAGTAATGTGGTACGACACTGAAACGGTCGACTAATCCTGGTCTCGATCAATATTTCAGAGGATAACGCATGCTAGGTCTACGTTAGGTGTGGGATTTGCTCTCATTAGGCTCATACTTTCGCATATTTCTCATACTTGATGGCCAGATTCTGGGCTTTTTTTGGCTTGTATAACGTAGTAATGTGGTACCACACCTGAACAGTCTATTAAACCTGGTTTCGATCACAATTTTAGAGGATAACGCATGTTAGGTCTAGGTTAGGTGTGGGATTTGCTCTCATGGGCTCATACTTTCGCATATTTCTCATACATGATGTCCAGATTCTGAGCTTTTTCCGGTTTGGATCACATAGTAATGTGGTACGACACTGAAACACGCGACTAAACCAGGTCTCGATCAATATTTCAGAGGATAACGCATGTTAGGTCTGGGTTAGGTCTGTGATTTGCTCTCATCAGGCTCATACTTTCGCATATTTATCAATCTTGTTGGCCTGATCCTGAGCCTTTTCTGGTATGGATCACGTAGTAATGTGGTACCACAATGAAACAGTCGACTAAACCTGGTCTCGATCAATATTTTAGAGGATAACTCATGTTAGGTCTGGATTAGGTCTGGGATTTGCTGTCATCAGGCTCATACTTTCGCATTCTTCACATACTTCTTGAACAGATCCTGGGTTATTTCTGGTTTGAATCACACAGTAATGTGGTACCACACTGAAACAGTCGACTAAACCTGGTCTCGATCAATATTTTAGAGGATAACGCATGTTAGGTCTGGATTAGGTCAGGGATTTGCTCTCATCAGGCTCATACTTTCGCATATTTATCAATCTTGTTCGCCAGATCCTGGGCCTTTTCTGGTATGGATCACGTAGTAATGTGGTACCACACTGAAACAGTCGACTAAACCTGGTCTCGATCAATATTTTAGAGGATAACGCATGTTAGGTCTGGATTAGGTCTGGGATTTGCTCTCATCAGGCTCATACTTTCGCATTCTTCACATACTTCTTGAACAGATCCTGGGTTTTTTTCTGGTTTGGATCACATTGTAGTGTGGTACCACACTGAAACAGTCGATTAAACCTTGTTTCGATCGATATTTTAGAGGATAACGCATGTCAAGTATGAGCTGGGTCTAGGATTTGCCCTCCTCAGGCTCATACTATCGCATATTTCTCATACTTGATGGCCAGATCCTGGGCTTCTTCTGGTTTGGATCACATAGTAATGTGGTACCACACTGAAACAGTCGATTAAACCAGGTTTCGATCAATATTTTACATGATAACGCATGTTAGGTCTAGCTTAGTCCTGGGATTTGCCCTCATCAGTCTCATACTTTCCCATTCTTCACATACTTGTTGAACAGATCCTGGGTTTTTTTTGGTTGGGGTCACGTAGTATTGCGGAACCACACTGAAACAGTCGACTAAACCTGGTCTCGATCAATATTTTTGAGGACAACGCATGTTACGTCTAGGTTAGGTCTGGGATTTGCCCACATCTGACTCATACTTTCGCATTCTTCACATACTTGTTGAACAGATCCTGGGTTTTTTTTGGTTGGGGTCACGTAGTAATGCGGAACCACTCTGAAACAGTTGACTAAATCTGGTCTCGATCAATATTTCAGAGGATAACGCATGCTAGGTCTACGTTAGGTGTGGGATTTGCTCTCATCAGGCTCATACTTTCGCATATCTCTCAAACTTGATGGCCAGATTCTGGGCTTTTTTTGGCTTGGATAACGTAGTAATGTGGTACCACACTGAAACAGTCTATTAAACCTGGTTTCGATCAACATTTTAGAGGATAACGCATGTTAGGTCTAGGTTAGGTCTGAGATTTGCTCTCATCAGACTCATACTTTCGCATATTACTCATACTTGATGGCCAGCTTCTGGGCTTTTTTTGGTTTGGATCACGTAGTAATGCGGTACCACATTGAAACAGTCTATTAAACCTGGTTTCGATCAATATTTTAGGGGATAACGCATGTGACGTCTAGGTTAGGTCTGGGATTTGCTCTCATCAGGCTCATACTTTCTGCATATTTATCAATCCTGCTGGCCAGATCCTGGGCCTTCTCTGGTATGGATCACGTAGTAATGTGGTACCACACTGAAACAGTCGACGAAACCTGGTCTCGATCAATATTTTAGAGGATAACGCATGTTAGGTCTGGATTAGGTCTGGGATTTGCTCTCATCAGGCTCATACTTTCGCATATTTCTCATATTTGATGGCCAGATTCTGGGCTTTTTCTGGTTGGGATAACATAGTAATATGGTTCCACCCTGAAACAGTCCATTAAACCTGGTTTCGATCGATATTCTAGAGGATAACGCATGTTAGGTCTAGGTTAGGCCTGGGATTTGCCCACATCTGACTCATACTTTCGGATTCTTCACATACTTCTTGAACAGATGCTGGGTTATTTCTGGTTTGGATCACACAGTAATGTGGTACCACACTGAAACAGTCGACTAAACCTGGTCTCGATCAATATTTTAGGGGATAACGCATGTTAGGTCTAGTTTAGGTCTGGGATTTGCTCTCATCAGGCTCATACTTTCGCATGTTTCTCATACTTGATGGCTAGATTCTGGGCTTTTTCCGGTTTGGATCACGTAGTAATGTGGTACGACACTGAAACGGTCGACTAATCCTGGTCTCGATCAATATTTCAGAGGATAACGCATGCTAGGTCTACGTTAGGTGTGGGATTTGCTCTCATTAGGCTCATACTTTCGCATATTTCTCATACTTGATGGCCAGATTCTGGCCTTTTTTTGGCTTGTATAACGTAGTAATGTGGTACCACACCTGAACAGTCTATTAAACCTGGTTTCGATCACTATTTTAGAGGATAACGCATGTTAGGTCTAGGTTAGGTGTGGGATTTGCTCTCATGGGCTCATACATTCGCATATTTCTCATACATGATGTCCAGATTCTGAGCTTTTTCCGGTTCGGATCACATAGTAATGTGGTACGACACTGAAACAGACGACTAAACCAGGTCTCGATCAATATTTCAGAGGATAACGCATGTTAGGTCTGGGTTAGGTCTGGGATTTGCTCTCATCAGGCTCATACTTTCGCATATTTATCAATCTTGTTGGCCTGATCCTGAGCCTTTTCTGGTATGGATCACGTAGTAATGTGGTACCACAATGAAACACTCGACTAAACCTGGTCTCGATCAATATTTTAGAGGATAACGCATGTTAGGTCTAGGTTAGGCCTGGGATTTGCCCTCATCAGGGTCATACTTTCGCATTCTTCACATACTTCTTGAACTGATCCTGGGTTTTTTCTGGTTTGGATCACATTGTAGTGTGGTACCACACTGAAACAGTCGATTAAACCTTGTTTCGATCGATATTTTAGAGGATAACGCATGTTAAGTATGAGCTGGGTCTAGGATTTGCCCTCCTCAGGCTCATACTATCGCATATTTCTCATACTTGATGGCCAGATTCTGGGCTTTTTCCGGTTTGGAACACGTAGTAATGTGGTACCACACTGAAACAGTCTATTAAACCTGGTTTCGATCAACATTTTAGAGGATAACGCATGTTAGGTCTAGGTTAGGTCTGAGATTTGCTCTCATCATGCTCATACTTTCGCATATTTCACATACTTTATGGCCAGATTCTGGGCTTTTTTTGGTTTGGATCACGTAGTAATGCGGTACCACATTGAAACAGTCCATTACACCTGGTTTCGATCAATATTTTAGAGGATAACGCAAGTTAAATCTAGGTTAGGTCTGGGATTCACTCTCATCAGGCTCATACCGTCGCATATTTCTCATACTTGTTGGCCAGATCCTGGGCCTTTTCTGGTATGGATCACGTAGTAATGTGGTACCACACTGAAACAGTCGACTAAACCTGGTCTCGATCAATATTTTAGAGGATAACGCATCTTAGGTCTGGATTTGGTCTGGGATTTGCTCTCATCAGGCTCATACTTTCGCATATTTCTCATACTTGATGGCCAGATTCTGGGCTTTTTCTGGTTGGGATCACATAGTAATATGGTTCCACCCTGAAACAGTCCATTAAACCTGGTTTCGATCGATATTTTAGAGGATTACGCATGTTAGGTCTAGGTTTGGCCTGGGATTTGCCCTGATCAGGGTCATACTTTCACATTTTTCGCATACTTGTTGGCCAGATCCCGGGCTTTTTCAGGTTTGGATCACATAGTAATGTGGTACCACACTGAAACAGTCGATTAAACCAGGTTTCGATCAATATTTTACATGATAACGCATGTTAGGTCTAGCTTAGTCCTGGGATTTGCCCTCATCAGTCTCATACTTTCCCATTCTTCACATACCTGTTGAACAGATCCTGGGTTTTTTTTGGTTGGGGTCACGTAGTAATATGGTTCCACCCTGAAACAGTCCATTAAACCTGGTTTCGATCGATATTTTACAGGATAACGCATCTTAGGTCTAGGTTAGGCCTGGGATTTGCCCTCATCAGACTCATACTTTCGCATTCTTCACATACTTGATGAACAGATCCTGGGATTTTTCCGGTTTGGATCACGTAATAATGCGGTACCACATTGAAACAGTCCTTTAAACCTGGTTTCGATCGATATTTTAGAGGACAACACATGCTAGGTCTACGTTAGGTGTGGGATTCGCTCTCATCAGGATCATACTTTCGCATATTTATCAATCTTGTTGGCCAGATCCTGGGCTTCCACTAGTTTGGATCACATAGTAATGTGGTACCACACTGACACAAGTCAATTAAACCTGGTATCGATCAATATTTTAGAGGATGACACATGTTAGGTCTAGGTTAGGTCTGGGATTTGCACTCATCAGGATCATACTTTCGCATATTTCTCATACTTGATGTCCAGATTCTGGGCTTTTTTTTGGTTTCGATCACGTAGTAATGTGGTACCACACTGAAACAGTCAATTAAACCTGGTTTCCATCAATATTTTAGAGAATAACGCATGTTAGGTCTAGGTTAGGTCTGGGATTTGCTCTCATCAGGCTCATACCCTCGCACATTTCTCATACTTGATGGCCAGATTCTGGGCTTTTTTTTGGTTTGGATCGCGTGGTAATGTGGTATCACACTGAAACAGTCGACTAAACCTGGTCTCGATCAATATTTCAGAGGACAACACATGCTAGGTCTACGTTAGGTGTGGGATTTGCTCTCATCAGGCTCATACTTTCGCACATTTCTCATACTTGATGGCCAGATTCTGGGCTTTTTTTGGCTTGGATCACATAGTAATGCGGAACCACACTGAAACAGTCGACTAAACCTGGTCTCGATCAATATTTTTGAGGATAACGCATGTTACGTCTAGGTTATGTCTGGGATTTGCTCTCATCAGGCTCATACTTTCGCATATTTATCAATCTTGTTGGCCAGGTCCTGGGCTTCCACTAGTTTGGATCACATAGTAATGTGGTACCACACTGACACAAGTCAATTAAACCTGGTTTCGATAAATATTTTAGAGAATAACGCATGTTAGGTCTAGGTTAGGTCTGGGATCTGCACTCATCAGGGTCATACTTTCGCATATTTCTCATACTTGATGTCCAGATTCTGGGCTTCTTTTTGGTTTGGATCACGTAGTAATGTGGTACCACACTGAAACAGTCGACTAAACCTGGTCTCGATCAATATTTCAGAGGACAACACATGCTAGGTCTACGTTAGTTGTGGGATTTGCTCTCATCAGGCTCATACTTTCGCATATTTCTCATACTTGATGGCCAGATTCTGGGCTTTTTTTGGCTTGGATCACGTAGTAATGTGGTACCACACTGAAACAGTTTATTAAACCTGGTTTCGATCAACATTTTAGAGGATAACACATGTTAGGTCTAGGTTAGGTCTGGGATTCGCACTCATCAGGCTCATACCGTCGCATATTTCTCATACTTGTTGGCCAGATCCTGGGCCTTTTCTGGTATGGATCACGTAGTAATGTGGTACCACACTGAAACAGTCGACTAAACCTGGTCTCGATCAATATTTTAGAGGATAACGCATGTTAGGTCTGGATTAGGTCTGGGATTTGCTCTCATCAGGCTCATTCTTTCGCATATTTCTCATATTTGATGGCCAGATTCTGGGCTTTTTCTGGTTGGGATCACATAGTAATATGGTTCCACCCTCAAACAGTCCATTAAATCTGGTTTCGATCAATATTTCAGAGGATAACGCATGTTAGGTCTGGGTTAGGCCTGGGATTTGCCCTCATCAGACTCATACTTTCGCATTCTTCACATACTTGTTGAACAGATCCTGGGTTTTTTTTGGTTGGGGTCACGTAGTAATGCGGAACCACACTGAAACAGTCGACTAAACCTGGTCTGGATCAATATTTCAGAGGATAACACATGCTACGTCTACGTTAGGTCTGGGATTTGCTCTAATCAGGCTCATACTTTCGCATATTTCTCATACTTGATGACCAGATTCTGGGCTTTTTCCGGTTTGGATCACGTAGTATTGTGGTACGACACTGAAACAGTCGACTAAACCTGGTCTCGATCAATATTTCAGAGGATAACGCATGCTAGGTCTACGTTAGGTGTGGGATTTGCTCTCATCAGGCTCATACTTTCGCATATTTCTCATACTTGATGGCCAGATTCTGGGCTTTTTTTGGCTTGGATCACGTAGTAATGGGGTACCACACTGAAACAGTCTATTAAACCTGGTTTCGATCAACATTTTAGAGGATAACGCATGTTAGGTCTAGGTTAGGTCTGAGATTTGCTCTCATCGGGCTCATGCTTTCGCATATTTCACATACTTTATGGCCAGATTCTGGGCTATTTCCGGTTTGAATCACGCAGTAATGTGGTACCACACTGAAACAGTCGACTAAACCTGGTCTCGATCAATATTTCAGAGGACAACACATGCTAGGTCTACGTTAGGTGTGGGATTTGCTCTCATCAGGCTCATACTTTCGCATATTTCTCATACTTGATGGCCAGATTCTGGGCTTTTTTTGGCTTGGATCACGTAGTAATGTGGTACCACACTGAAACTGTCTATTAAACCCGGTTTCGATCAATATTTTACAGGATAACGCATGTTAGGTCTAGGTTAGGTGTGGGATTTTCCCTCATCGGCTCATACTTTCGCATATTTCTCATACTTGTAGGCTAGATCCTGGGCTTTTTCTGGTTTGGATCACGTACTAATGTGGTACCACACTGATACAGTCGACTAAAACTGGTCACGATCAATATTTTACGGGATAATGCATGTTAGGTCTAGTTTAGGTCTGGGATTTGCTCTAATCAGGCTCATACTTTCGCATATTTCTCATACTTGATGGCCAGATTCTGGGCTTTTTCCGGTTTGGATCACGTAGTATTGTGGTACGACACTGAAACAGTCGACTAAACCTGGTCTCGATCAATATTTCAGAGGATAACGCATGCTAGGTCTACGTTAGGAGTGGGATTTGCTCTCATCAGGCTCATACTTTCGCATATTTCTCATACTTGATGGCCAGATTCTGGGCTTTTTTTGGCTTGGATCACGTAGTAATGGGGTACCACACTGAAACAGTCTATTAAACCTGGTTTCGATCAACATTTTAGAGGATAACGCATGTTAGGTCTAGGTTAGGTCTGAGATTTGCTCTCATCGGGCTCATACTTTCGCATATTTCACATACTTTATGGCCAGATTCTGGGCTATTTCCGGTTTGGATCACGCAGTAATGTGGTACCACACTGAAACTGTCTATTAAACCCGGTTTCGATCAATATTTTAGAGGATAACGCATGTTAGGTCTAGGTTAGGTGTGGGATTTTCTCTCATCGGCTCATACTTTCGCATATTTCTCATACTTGTAGGCTAGATCCTGGGCTTTTTCTGGTTTGGATCACGTACTAATGTGGTACCACACTGAAACAGTCGACTAAAACTGGTCACGATCAATATTTTACGGGATAATGCATGTTAGGTCTAGTTTAGGTCTGGGATTTGCTCTCATCAGACTCATACTTTCGCATATTTCTCATACTTGATGGCCAGATTCTGGGCTTTTTCCGGTTTGGATCACGTAGTAATGTGGTACGACACTGAAACAGTCGACTAAACCTGGTCTCGATCAATATTTCAGAGGATAACGCATGCTAGGTCTACGTTAGGTGTGGGATTTGCTCTTATCAGGCTCATACTTTCGCATATATCTCATACTTGATGGCTAGATTCTGGGCTTTTTTTGTCTTGGATCACGTAGTAATGTGGTACCACACTGAAACAGTCGACTAAACCTGGTCTCGATCAATATTTTAGAGGATAACGCATGTTAGGTCTGGATTAGGTCTAGGATTTGCTCTCATCAGGCTCATGCTTTCGCATATTTCTCATATTTGATGGCCAGATTCTGGGCTTTTTCTGGTTGGGATCACATAGTAATATGGTTCCACCCTGAAACAGTCCATTAAACCTGGTTTCGATCGATATTTTAGAGGATAACGCATGTTAGGTCTGGGTTAGGCCTGGGATTTGCCCTCATCAGACTCATACTTTCGCATTCTTCACATACTTGTTGAACAGATCCTGGGTTTTTTTTGGTTGGGGTCACGTAGTAATGCGGAACCACACTGAAACAGTCGACTAAACCTGGTCTCGCTCAATATTTTAGAGGATAACGCATGTTACGTCTAGGTTAGGTGTGGGATTTGCTCTCATCAGGCTCATACTTTCGCATATTTCTTATCCTTGATGGCCAGATTCTGGGCTCTTTTATGGTTTGGATCACGTAGTAATGTGGTACCACACTGAAACAGTCGACTAAACCTGGTCTCGATCAATATTTTAGAGGATAACGCATGTTAGGTCTGGATTAGGTCTGGGATTTGCTCTCATCAGGCTCATTCTTTCGCATATTTCTCATATTTGATGGCCAGATTCTGGGCTTTTTCTGGTTGGGATCACATAGTAATATGGTTCCACCCTGAGACAGTCCATTAAATCTGGTTTCGATCAATATTTCAGAGGATAACACATGCTAGGTCTACGTTAGGTCTGGGATTTGCTCTAATCAGGCTCATACTTTCGCATATTTCTCATACTTGATGGCCAGATTCTGGGCTTTTTCCGGTTTGGATCACGTAGTATTGTGGTACGACACTGAAACAGTCGACTAAACCTGGTCTCGATCAATATTTCAGAGGATAACGCATGCTAGGTCTACGTTAGGTGTGGGATTTGCTCTCATCAGGCTCATACTTTCGCATATTTCTCATACTTGATGGCCAGATTCTGGGCTTTTTTTGGCTTGGATCACGTAGTAATGGGGTACCACACTGAAACAGTCTATTAAACCTGGTTTCGATCAACATTTTAGAGGATAACGCATGTTAGGTCTAGGTTAGGTCTGAGATTTGCTCTCATCGGACTCATACTTTCGCATATTTCTCATACTTGATGGCCAGATTCTGGGCTATTTCCGGTTTGGATCACGCAGTAATATGGTTCCACCCTGAAACAGTCCATTAAACCTGGTTTCGATCGATATTTTAGAGGATAACGCATGTTAGGTCTGGGTTAGGCCTGGGATTTGCCCTCATCAGACTCATACTTTCGCATTCTTCACATACTTGTTGAACAGATCCTGGGTTTTTTTTGGTTGGGGTCACGTAGTAATGCGGAACCACACTGAAACAGTCGACTAAACCTGGTCTCGCTCAATATTTTAGAGGATAACGCATGTTACGTCTAGGTTAGGTGTGGGATTTGCTCTCATCAGGCTCATACTTTCGCATATTTCTTATCCTTGATGGCCAGATTCTGGGCTCTTTTATGGTTTGGATCACGTAGTAATGTGGTACCACACTGAAACAGTCGACTAAACCTGGTCTCGATCAATATTTTAGAGGATAACGCATGTTAGGTCTGGATTAGGTCTGGGATTTGCTCTCATCAGGCTCATTCTTTCGCATATTTCTCATATTTGATGGCCAGATTCTGGGCTTTTTCTGGTTGGGATCACATAGTAATATGGTTCCACCCTGAGACAGTCCATTAAATCTGGTTTCGATCAATATTTCAGAGGATAACACATGCTAGGTCTACGTTAGGTCTGGGATTTGCTCTAATCAGGCTCATACTTTCGCATATTTCTCATACTTGATGGCCAGATTCTGGGCTTTTTCCGGTTTGGATCACGTAGTATTGTGGTACGACACTGAAACAGTCGACTAAACCTGGTCTCGATCAATATTTCAGAGGATAACGCATGCTAGGTCTACGTTAGGAGTGGGATTTGCTCTCATCAGGCTCATACTTTCGCATATTTCTCATACTTGATGGCCAGATTCTGGGCTTTTTTTGGCTTGGATCACGTAGTAATGGGGTACCACACTGAAACAGTCTATTAAACCTGGTTTCGATCAACATTTTAGAGGATAACGCATGTTAGGTCTAGGTTAGGTCTGAGATTTGCTCTCATCGGACTCATACTTTCGCATATTTCTCATACTTGATGGCCAGATTCTGGGCTATTTCCGGTTTGGATCACGCAGTAATGTGGTACCACACTGAAACAGTCGACTAAACCTGGTCTCGATCAATATTTCAGAGGACAACACATGCTAGGTCTACGTTAGGTGTGGGATTTGCTCTCATCAGGCTCATACTTTCGCATATTTCTCATACTTGATGGCCAGATTCTGGGCTTTTTTTGGCTTGGATCACGTAGTAATGTGGTATCACACTGAAACTGTCTATTAAACCCGGTTTCGATCAATATTTTAGAGGATAACGCATGTTAGGTCTAGGTTAGGTGTGGAATTTTCTCTCATCGGCTCATACTTTCGCATATTTCTCATACTTGTAGGCTAGATCCTGGGCTTTTTCTGGTTTGGATCACGTACTAATGTGGTACCACACTGAAACAGTCGACTAAAACTGGTCACGATCAATATTTTACGGGATAATGCATGTTAGGTCTAGTTTAGGTGTGGGATTTGCTCTCATCAGGCTCATACTTTCGCATATTTCTTATACTTGATGGCCAGATTCTGGGCTCTTTTATGGTTTGGGTCACATAGTAATGTGGTACGAGACTGAAACAGTCGACTAAACCTGGTCTCGATCAATATTTCAGAGGATAGCGCATGCTTGGTCTACGTTAGGTGTGGGATTTGCTCTCATCAGGCTCATACTTTCGCATATTTCTCATACTTGATGGCCAGATTCTGGGCTTTTTTTGGTTGGGGTCACGTAGTAATGCGGAGCCACACTGAAACAGTCGGCTAAACCTGGTCTCGATCAATATTTTTGAGGATAACGCATGTTACGTGTAGGTTAGGTCTGGGATTTGCTCTCATCAGGCTCATACTTTCGCATTGTTTAAAGATTTGCATAATGCCGAGCGATTGTCCTCGGCCGCGATTACCGTTAATCCTGTTAACGTACACTTCGAAGGAGATTATCTCTAATAGGATTTGTACAGCAAACGAAAAGATTTACAAAAGGAAAGTTCGAATTGTTTGATATTCAGAACGATTCTGCCTATAGTTAAAGGGTGTAAAGAGTAGATGTTCAGTCTGGTGCGGGTCCACTGATTGACCTCGCACAGCTGAGAATTCGATAAAACTCGAGAAAAGTGTGGAAATAATCCGCCTTTTCCTTGACAAACGGATCGGTTTAGATTCGGTCAAGTACGCCCCGGAATCTTGTATGGGATTTCCCAAATCGAGATTCCACGAAATCAGTCCTGCGACAAGAGATCGAGAAAATACACCAGCAAGGTGTCCCATATCCTGTGGAGTGATCGAGAATATACACCAGTAAGGTGTTCGATCCCTCCGTGCAGAATTGAGCGGTCGTCTCGATCGTATAAAGGATCGAGGCATAAGAAAGTTGGCAAAAGTTACGCTTCAATTTTCTTGTGATTACCGCCAGGCTGAGGAGACACCAAAGGAAGGCACCTACGTGGTGAACCATCCAGGTGGGTCCATTGTAGTCGGGTTGACGTCCACAAAGGACGTCTGACTTTTCCGGTCTGCGAGTCCTTACTCCTACAGATCCCGCCGGTGTAACGTTTAGAGGAGCACCTGTGCGGAGGAGTAACGGAATCGTGGGTCAGGCCCCCACGTGGTTCGAATACTGCTAAGTGCAGCGAATAGATGTGCAACGTGCAGTGAACCACGTGCAGTCGGGCTCCGTAGTGCAACCCCTGACCAATAAGTCGTCTGTTGAAGCAGCCAAGAGCAGCCACAGTTCGACGGTTGGGCTGTTGCACTGCACTGCGTTTCGGCGCATAGACTCAGTGGACAGACTCACGGGAAAAGTGCATTTGGAGCCTTACAACCTCCACTTGCAATCCCGTCCACAAGGTAATCGACTGCAAACGGCGTAGATAAGGAATTTATTCTTTATCAAAAGCCAAAATTATAAATACAGTCCACTAGCGAGCTCGTATATTACGAGCGAGCGTAATTCTCCGCTCCCACACATTCGATTCCCGAAGCCAGGAGCGTGAGGACACAAACGCGGCATAGATACGCATAACGTGTTTACGTGTATCTAACACATAGCCGTGTTTTTCTGATTATAGGAACCTTAACCTACCTCAACCCAGCGAGTTCGGCGACCGGCAGAGACGAGGCAGGCAACGTCCCAGCACGATTATAGATAATCACAATTTATTTTGGTTTTCGATTGTTATTTTTATTTCAATTTTACGTTTGTAATAAAAGGTCGGCGTAGAAGGCCGACGAAAAGAAAACCAGACGTCCGTAATAATTTTCCCTGAAAACTCCTATACCTCTATCCGGACCTCGTCGTTAGAAGCATCAGCTTTTTAACACGCATATTTATCAATCTTGTTGGCCAGATTCTGGGCTTTTTTTCGCTTGGATCACGTAGTAATACGGTACCACATTGAAACAGTCCATTAAACCTGGTTTCGATCAATATTTTAGAGGATAACGCATGTTAGATCTAGGTTAGGTCTGGGATTCGCTCTCATCAGGCTCATACCGTCGCATATTTCTCATACTTGTTGGCCAGATGCTGGGCCTTTGCTGGTATGGATCACGTAGTAATGTGGTACCACACTGAAACAGTCGACTAAACCTGGTCTCGATCAATATTTTAGAGGATAACGCATGTTAGGTCTGGATTAGGTCTGGGATTTGCTCTCATCAGGCTCATACTTTCACATATTTCTCATATTTGATGGCCAGATTCTGGGCTTTTTCGGGATTGGATCGACGTAGTAATGTGGTACCACACTGAAACAGTCTATTAAACCTGGTTTCGATCAATATTTTAGAGGATAACGCATGTTAGGTCTAGGTTAGGTCTCGGATTTGCTCTCATCAGGCTCATACTTTCGCATATTTCTCATACTTGTTGGCCAGATCCTGGGCTTTTTCGGGATTGGATCGACGTAGTAATGTGCTACCATACTGAAACAGTCGACTAAACCTGGTCTCGATCAATATTTCAGAGGATAACACATGTTAGGTCTAGGTTAGGCCTGGGATTTGCCCTCTTCAGTCTCATACTTTCGCATTCTTCACATACTTCTTGAACAGATCCTGGGTTATTTCTGGTTTGGATCACACAGTAATGTGGTACCACACTGAAACAGTCGACTAAACCTGGTCTCGATCAATATTTTAGAGGATAACGCATGTTAGGTCTGGATTAGGTCTGGGATTTGCTCTCATCAGGCTCATACTTTCGCATATTTCTCATACTTGATGGCCAGATTCTGGGCTTTTTTTGGCTTGGATCACGTAGTAATGTGGTATCACACTGAAACTGTCTATTAAACCCGGTTTCGATCGATATTTTAGAGGATAACGCATGTTACGTCTAGGTTAGGCCTGGGATTTGCACTGATCAGGGTCATACTTTCACATTTTTCGCATACTTGTTGGCTAGATCCCGGGTTTTTTCAGGTTTGGATCACATAGTAATGTGGTACCACACTGAAGCAGTCGATTAAACCAGGTTTCGATCAATATTTTAGATGATAGCGCATGTTAGGTCTAGGTTAGGCCTGGGTTTTGCTCTCATCAGGCTCATACTTTCGTATATTTCTCATACTTGATGGCCAGATTCTGGGCTTTTTTATGGTTTGGATCACGTAGTAATTTGGTACCACACTGAAACAGTCAATCAAACCTGGTTTCCATCAATATTTTGGAGGATAACGCATGTTAGGTCTAGGTTAGGTCTGGGATTTGCTCTCATCAGGCTCATACTTTCGCACATGTCTCATACTTGATGGCCAGATTCTGGGCTTTTTTTTGGTTTGGATCACGTAGTAATGTGGTACCACACTGAAACAGTCGACTAAACCTGGTCACAATCAATATTTCAGAGGATAACACATGCTAGGTCTACGTTAGGTGTGGGATTTGCTCTCATCAGGCTCATACTTTCGCATATTTCTTATACTTGATGGCCAGATTCTGGGCTTTTTTTGGCTTGCATCACGTAGTAATGTGGTACCACACTGAAACAGTCTATTAAACCTGGTTTCGATCAATATTTTAGAGGATAACGCATGTTAGGTCTAGGTTAGGTCTCGGATTTGCTCTCATCAGGCTCATACTTTCGCATATTTCTCATACTTGTTGGCCAGATCCTGGGCTTTTTCTGGATTGGATCGACGTAGTAATGTGGTACCACACTGAAACAGTCGACTAAACCTGGTCTCGATCAATATTTCAGAGGATAACACATGTTAGGTCTAGGTTAGGCCTGGGATTTGCCCTCTTCAGTCTCATACTTTCGCATTCTTCACATACTTCTTGAACAGATCCTGGGTTATTTCTGGTTTGGATCACACAGTAATGTGGTACGACACTGAAACAGTCGACTAAACCTGGTCTCGATCAATATTTCAGAGGATAACGCATGCTAGGTCTGGATTAGGTCTGGGATTTGCCCTCATCAGGCTCATACTTTCGCATATTTCTCATATTTGATGGCCAGATTCTGGGCTTTTTCTGGTTGGGATCCCATAGTAATATGGTTCCACCCTGAAACAGTCCATTAAACCTGGTTTCGATCGATATTTTAGAGGATAACGCATGTTAGGTCTAGGTTAGGCCTAGGATTTGCCCTCATCAGACTCATACTTTCGCATTCTTCACATACTTGTTGAACAGATCCTGGGTTTTTTTTGGTTGGGGTCATGTAGTAATGCGGAACCACACTGAAACAGTCGACTAAACCTGGTCTCGATCAATATTTCAGAGGATAACGCATGCTAGGTCTGGATTAGGTCTGGGATTTGCCCTCATCAGACTCATACTTCCGCATATTTCTCATACTTGATGGCCAGATTCTGGGCTTTTATTGGCTTGGATCACGTAGTATTGTGGTACCACACTGAAACAGTCTATTAAACCTGGTTTCGATCAATATTTTAGAGGATAACGCATGTTAGGTCTAGGTTAGGTCTGGGATTTGCTCTCATCAGGCTCATACTTTCGCATATTTCTCATACTTGTTGGCCAGATTCTGGGCTTTTTTTGGCTTGGATCGCGCAGTAATGTGGTACTACACTGAAACAGTCTATTAAACCTGGTTTCGATCAATATTTTAGAGGACAACGCATGTTAGGTCTAGGTTAGGTCTGGGATTTGCTCTCATCAGGCTCATACTTTCGCATATTTCTCATACTTGATGGCCAGATTCTGGGCTTTTTCCGGTTTGGATCACGTAGTAATGTGGTACGACACTGAAACTGTCGACTAAACCTGGTCTCGATCAATATTTCAGAGGATAACGCATGCTAGGTCTACGTTAGGTGTGGGATTTGCTCTCATCAGGCTCATACTTTCGCGCATTTCTCATACTTGATGGCCAGATTCTGGGCTTTTTTTTGGATTGGATCACGCAGTAATGTAGTACCACACTGAAACAGTCGACTAAACCTGGTCTCGATCAATATTTCAGAGGATAACGCATGTTAGGTCTAGGTTAGGCCTGGGATTTGCCCTCTTCAGTCTCATACTTTCGCATTCTTCACATACTTCTTGAACAGATCCTGGGTTATTTCTGGTTTGGATGACACAGTAATGTGGTACGACACAGAAACAGTCGACTAAACCTGGTCTCGATCAATATTTCAGAGGATAACGCATGCTAGGTCTACGTCAGGAGTGGGATTTGCTCTCATCAGGCTCATACTTTCGCATATTTCTCATACTTGATGGCCAGATTCTGGGCTTTTATTGGTTTGGATCACGTAGTATTGTGGTACCACACTGAAACAGTCTATTAAACCTGGTTTCGATCAATATTTTAGAGGATAACGCATGATAGGTCTAGGTTAGGTCTGGGATTTGCTCTCATCAGGCTCATACTTTCGCATATTTCTCATACTTGATGGCCAGATTCTGGGCTTCTTCCGGTTTGGATCACGTAGAAATGTGGTACGACACTGAAACTGTCGACTAATCCTGGTCTCGATCAATATTTCAGAGGATAACGCATGCTAGGTCTACGTTAGGTGTGGGATTTGCTCTCATTAGGCTCATACTTTCGCATATTTCTCATACTTTATGGCCAGATTCTGGGCTTTTTTTGGTTTGGATCACGTAGTAATGCGGTACCACATTGAAACAGTCCATTAAACCTGGTTTCGATCAATATTTTAGAGGATAACGCATGTTAGATCTAGGTTAGGTCTGGGATTCGCTCTCATCAGGCTCATACCGTCGCATATTTCTCATACTTGTTGGCCGGATTCTGGGCATTTTTTGGCTTGGATCACGTAGTAATGTGGTACCACACTGAAACAGTCTATTAAACCTGGTTTCGATCAATATTTTAGAGGATAACGCATGTTAGGTCTAGGTTAGGTCTGGGATTTGCTCTCATCAGGCTCATACTTTCGCGCATTTCTCATACTTGATGGCCGGATTCTGGGCTTTTTTTTGGATTGGATCACGTAGTAATGTGGCACCACACTGAAACAGTCGACTAAACCTGGTCTCGATCAATATTTCAGAGGATAACACATGCTAGGTCTACCTTAGGTGTGGGATTTGCTCTCAACAGGCTCATACTTTCGCATATTTCTCATACTTGTTGGCCAGATTCTGGGCTTTTTTTGGCTTGGATCACGTAGTATTGTGGTACCACACTGAAAAAGTCTATTAAACCTGGCTTCGATCAATATTTTAGAGGATAACGCATGTTAGGTCTAGGTTAGGTCTGGGATTTGCTCTCGTCAGGCTCATACTTTCGCATATTTCTCATACTTGATGGCCAGATTCTGGGCTTTTTCCGGTTTGGATCACGTAGTAATGTGGCACCACACTGAAACAGTCGACTAAACCTGGTCTCGATCAATATTTCAGAGGATAACACATGCTAGGTCTACGTTAGGTGTTGGATTTGCTCTCAACAGGCTCATACTTTCGCATATTTCTCATACTTGTTGGCCAGATTCTGGGCTTTTTTTGGTTTGGATCACGTAGTAATGCGGTACCACATTGAAACAGTCCATTAAACCTGGTTTCGATCAATATTTTAGAGGATAACGCATGCTAGGTCTACGTTAGGAGTGGGATTTGCTCTCATCAGGCTCATACTTTCGCATATTTCTCATACTTGATGGCCAGATTCTGGGCTTTTATTGGTTTGGATCACGTAGTATTGTGGTACCACACTGAAACAGTCTATTAAACCTGGTTTCGATCAATATTTTAGAGGATAACGCATGTTAGGTCTAGGTTAGGTCTGGGATTTGCTCTCATCAGGCTCATACTTTCGCATATTTCCCATACTTGATGGCCAGATTCTGGGCTTTTTCCGGTTTGGATCACGTAGTAATGTGGTACGACACTGAAACTGTCGACTAATCCTTGTCTCGATCAATATTTCAGAGGATAACGCATGCTAGGTCTACGTTAGGTGTGGGATTTGCTCTCATCAGGCTCATACTTTCGCGCATTTCTCATACTTGATGGCCAGATTCTGGGCTTTTTTTTGGATTGGATCACGTAGTAATGTAGTACCACACTGAAACAGTCGACTAAACCTGGTCTCGATCAATATTTCAGAGGATAACGCATGTTAGGTCTAGGTTAGGCCTGGGAATTGCCCTCTTCAGTCTCATACTTTCGCATTCTTCACATACTTGTTGAACAGATCCTGGGTTTTTTTTGGTTGGGGTCACGTAGTAATGCGGAACCACACTGAAACAGTCGACTAAACCTGGTCTCGATCAATATTTCAGAGGATAACGCATGCTAGGTCTGGATTAGGTCTGGGATTTGCCCTCATCAGGCTCATACTTACGCATATTTCTCATACTTGATGGCCAGATTCTGGGCTTTTATTGGCTTGGATCACGTAGTATTGTGGTACCACACTGAAACAGTCTATTAAACCTGGTTTCGATCAATATTTTAGAGGATAACGCATGTTAGATATAGGTTAGGTCTGGGATTCGCTCTCATCAGGCTCATACCGACGAATATTTCTCATACTTGTTGGCCAGATACTGGGCTTTTTTTGGCTTGGATCGCGTAGCAATGTGGTACCACACTGAAACAGTCTATTAAACCTGGTTTCGATCAATATTTTAGAGGATAACGCATGTTAGGTCTAGGATAGGTCTGGGATTTGCTCTCATCAGGCTCATACTTTCGCATATTTCTCATACTTGATGGCCAGATTCTGGGCTTTTTCCGGTTTGGATCACGTAGTAATGTGGTACGACACTGAAACTGTCGACTAATCCTGGTCTCGATCAATATTTTAGAGGATAACGCATGATAGGTCTAGGTTAGGTCTGGGATTTGCTCTCATCAGGCTCATGCTTTCGCATATTTCTCATATTTGTTGGCCAGATTCTGGGCTTTTTCTGGTTGGGATCCCATAGTAATATGGTTCCACCCTGAAACAGTCCATTAAACCTGGTTTCGATCAATATTTTAGAGGATAACGCATGTTAGATATAGGTTAGGTCTGGGATTCGCTCTCATCAGGCTCATACCGACGAATATTTCTCATACTTGTTGGCTAGATTCTGGGCTTTTTTTGGCTTGGATCGCGTAGCAATGTGGTACGACACAGAAACAGTCGACTAAACCTGGTCTCGATCAATATTTCAGAGGATAACGCATGCTAGGTCTACGTCAGGAGTGGGATTTGCTCTCATCAGGCTCATACTTTCGCATATTTCTCATACTTGATGGCCAGATTCTGGGCTTCTTCCGGTTTGGATCACGTAGAAATGTGGTACGACACTGAAACTGTCGACTAATCCTGGTCTCGATCAATATTTCAGAGGATAACGCATGCTAGGTCTACGTTAGGTGTGGGATTTGCTCTCATCAGGCTCATACTTTCGCATATTTCTCATACTTTATGGCCAGATTCTGGCCTTTTTTTGGTTTGGATCACGTAGTAATGCGGTACCACATTGAAACAGTCCATTAAACCTGGTTTCGATCAATATTTTAGAGGATAACGCATGTTAGATCTAGGTTAGGTCTGGGATTCGCTCTCATCAGGCTCATACCGTCGCATATTTCTCATACTTGTTGGCCGGATTCTGGGCATTTTTTGGCTTGGATAACGTAGTAATGTGGTACCACACTGAAACAGTCTATTAAACCTGGTTTCGATCAATATTTTAGAGGATAACGCAAGTTAGGTCTAGGTTAGGTCTGGGATTTGCTCTCATCAGGCTCATACTTTCGCGCATTTCTCATACTTGATGGCCGGATTCTGGGCTTTTTTTTGGATTGGATCACGTAGTAATGTGGCACCACACTGAAACAGTCGACTAAACCTGGTCTCGATCAATATTTCAGAGGATAACACATGCTAGGTCTACGTTAGGTGTGGGATTTGCTCTCAACAGGCTCATACTTTCGCATATTTCTCATACTTGTTGGCCAGATTCTGGGCTTTTTTTGGCTTGGATCACGTAGTATTGTGGTACCACACTGAAAAAGTCTATTAAACCTGGTTTCGATCAATATTTCAGAGGATAACGCATGATAGGTCTAGGTTAGGTCTGGGATTTGCTCTCATCAGGCTCATACTTTCGCATATTTCTCATATTTGTTGGCCAGATTCTGGGCTTTTTCTGGTTGGGATCCCATAGTAATATGGTTCCACCCTGAAACAGTCCATTAAACCTGGTTTCGATCAATATTTTAGAGGATAACGCATGTTAGATCTAGGTTAGGTCTGGGATTCGCTCTCATCAGGCTCATACCGTCGCATATTTCTCATACTTGTTGGCCGGATTCTGGGCATTTTTTGGCTTGGATCACGTAGTAATGTGGTACCACACTGAAACAGTCTATTAAACCTGGTTTCGATCAATATTTTAGAGGATAACGCATGTTAGGTCTAGGTTAGGTCTGGGATTTGCTCTCATCAGGCTCATACTTTCGCGCATTTCTCATACTTGATGGCCAGATTCTGGGCTTTTTTCCGGTTTGGATCACGTAGTAATGTGGTACGACACTGAAACTGTCGACTAATCCTGGTCTCGATCAATATTTCAGAGGATAACGCATGATAGGTCTACGTTAGGTGTGGGATTTGCTCTAATCAGGCTCATACTTTCGCATATTTCTCATACTTGATGGCCAGATTCTAGGCTTTTATTGGTTTGGATCACGTAGTATTGTGGTACCACACTGAAACAGTCTATTAAACCTGGTTTCGATCAATATTTTAGAGGATAACGCATGTTAGGCCCTAGGTTAGGTCTGGGATTTGCTCTCATCAGGCTCATACTTCCGCATATTTCTCATACTTGATGGCCAGATTCTGGGCTATTTCCGGTTTGGATCACGTAGTAGTGTGGTACGACACTGAAACTGTCGACTAAACCTTGTCTCGATCAATATTTCAGAGGATAACGCATGCTAGGTCTACCTTAGGTGTGGGATTTGCTCTCATCAGGCTCATACTTTCGCATATTTCTCATACTTGATGGCCAGATTCTGGGCTTTTTCCGGTTTGGATCACGTAGTAATGTGGTACGACACTGAAACTGTCGACTAAACCTGGTCTCGATCAATATTTCAGAGGATAACGCATGCTAGGTCTACGTTAGGTGTGGGATTTGCTCTCATCAGGCTCATACTTTCGCGCATTTCTCATACTTGATGGCCAGATTCTGGGCTTTTTTTTGGATTGGATCACGTAGTAATGTAGTACCACACTGAAACAGTCGACTAAGCCTGGTCTCGATCAATATTTCAGAGGATAACGCATGTTAGGTCTAGGTTAGGCCTGGGATTTGCCCTCTTCAGTCTCATACTTTCGCATTCTTCACATACTTCTTGAACAGATCCTGGGTTATTTCTGGTTTGGATCACACAGTAATGTGGTACGACACAGAAACAGTCGACTAAACCTGGTCTCGATCAATATTTCAGAGGATAACGCATGCTAGGTCTACGTCAGGAGTGGGATTTGCTCTCATCAGGCTCATACTTTCGCATATTTCTCATACTTGATGGCCAGATTCTGGGCTTTTATTGGTTTGGATCACGTAGTATTGTGGTACCACACTGAAACAGTCTATTAAACCTGGTTTCGATCAATATTTTAGAGGATAACGCATGATAGGTCTAGGTTAGGTCTGGGATTTGCTCTCATCAGGCTCATACTTTCGCATATTTCTCATACTTGATGGCCAGATTCTGGGCTTCTTCCGGTTTGGATCACGTAGAAATGTGGTACGACACTGAAACTGTCGACTAATCCTGGTCTCGATCAATATTTCAGAGGATAACGCATGCTAGGTCTACGTTAGGTGTGGGATTTGCTCTCATCAGGCTCATACTTTCGCATATTTCTCATACTTTATGGCCAGATTCTGGGCTTTTTTTGGTTTGGATCACGTAGTAATGCGGTACCACATTGAAACAGTCCATTAAACCTGGTTTCGATCAATATTTTAGAGGATAACGCATGTTAGATCTAGGTTAGGTCTGGGATTCGCTCTCATCAGGCTCATACCGTCGCATATTTCTCATACTTGTTGGCCGGATTCTGGGCATTTTTTGGCTTGGATCACGTAGTAATGTGGTACCACACTGAAACAGTCTATTAAACCTGGTTTCGATCAATATTTTAGAGGATAACGCATGTTAGGTCTGGGATTTGCTCTCATCAGGCTCATACTTTCGCGCATTTCTCATACTTGATGGCCGGATTCTGGGCTTTTTTTTGGATTGGATCACGTAGTAATGTGGCACCACACTGAAACAGTCGACTAAACCTGGTCTCGATCAATATTTCAGAGGATAACACATGCTAGGTCTACGTTAGGTGTGGGATTTGCTCTCAACAGGCTCATACTTTCGCATATTTCTCATACTTGTTGGCCAGATTCTGGGCTTTTTTTGGCTTGGATCACGTAGTATTGTGGTACCACACTGAAAAAGTCTATTAAACCTGGTTTCGATCAATATTTTAGAGGATAACGCATGTTAGGTCTAGGTTAGGTCTGGGATTTGCTCTCATCAGGCTCATACTTTCGCGCATTTCTCATACTTGATGGCCAGATTCTGGGCTTTTTTCCGGGTTGGATCACGTAGTAATGTGGTACCACGCTGAAACAGTCTATTAAACCTGGTTTCGATCAATATTTTAGAGGATAACGCATGTTAGGTCTAGGTTAGGTCTGGAATTTGCTCTCATCAGGCTCATACTTCCGCATATTTCTCATACTTGATGGCCAGATTCTGGGCTTTTTCCGGTTTGGATCACGTAGTAATGTGGTACAACACTGAAACTGTCGACTAAACCTTGTCTCGATCAATATTTCAGAGGATAACGCATGATAGGTCTACGTTAGGTGTGGGATTTGCTCTCATCAGGCTCATACTTTCGCATATTTCTCATATTTGATGGCCAGATTCTGGGCTTTTTTTGGTTTGGATCACGTAGTAATGCGGTACCACATTGAATCAGTCCATTAAACCTGGTTTCGATCAATATTTTAGAGGATAACGCATGCTAGGTCTACGTTAGGAGTGGGATTTGCTCTCATCAGGCTCATACTTTCGCATATTTCTCATACTTGATGGCCAGATTCTGGGCTTTTATTGGTTTGGATCACGTAGTATTGTGGTACCACACTGAAACAGTCTATTAAACCTGGTTTCGATCAATATTTTAGAGGATAACGCATGTTAGGTCTAGGTTAGGTCCGGGATTTGCTCTCATCAGGCTCATACTTTCGCATATTTCTCATACTTGATGGCCAGATTCTGGGCTTTTTCCGGTTTGGATCACGTAGTAATGTGGTACGACACTGAAACTGTCGACTAATCCTTGTCTCGATCAATATTTCAGAGGATAACGCATGCTAGGTCTACGTTAGGTGTGGGATTTGCTCTCATCAGGCTCATACTTTCGCGCATTTCTCATACTTGATGGCCAGATTCTGGGCTTTTTTTTGGATTGGATCACGTAGTAATGTAGTACCGCACTGAAACAGTCGACTAAACCTGGTCTCGATCAATATTTCAGAGGATAACGCATGTTAGGTCTAGGTTAGGCCTGGGAATTGCCCTCTTCAGTCTCATACTTTCGCATATTTCTCATACTTGATGGCCAGATTCTGGGCTTTTTCCGGTTTGGATCACGTAGTAATGTGGTACGACACTGAAACTGTCGACTAATCCTGGTCTCGATCAATATTTTAGAGGATAACGCATGATAGGTCTAGGTTAGGTCTGGGATTTGCTCTCATCAGGCTCATACTTTCGCATATTTCTCATATTTGTTGGCCAGATTCTGGGCTTTTTCTGGTTGGGATCCCATAGTAATATGGTTCCACCCTGAAACAGTCCATTAAACCTGGTTTCGATCAATATTTTAGAGGATAACGCATGTTAGATCTAGGTTAGGTCTGGGATTCGCTCTCATCAGGCTCATACCGTCGCATATTTCTCATACTTGTTGGCCGGATTCTGGGCATTTTTTGGCTTGGATCACGTAGTAATGTGGTACCACGCTGAAACAGTCTATTAAACCTGGTTTCGATCAATATTTTAGAGGATAACGCATGTTAGGTCTAGGTTAGGTCTGGGATTTGCTCTCATCAGGCTCATACTTTCGCGCATTTCTCATACTTGATGGCCAGATTCTGGGCTTTTTTCCGGGTTGGATCACGTAGTAATGTGGTACCACGCTGAAACAGTCTATTAAACCTGGTTTCGATCAATATTTTAGAGGATAACGCATGTTAGGTCTAGGTTAGGTCTGGAATTTGCTCTCATCAGGCTCATACTTCCGCATATTTCTCATACTTGATGGCCAGATTCTGGGCTTTTTCCGGTTTGGATCACGTAGTAATGTGGTACAACACTGAAACTGTCGACTAAACCTTGTCTCGATCAATATTTCAGAGGATAACGCATGCTAGGTCTACGTTAGGTGTGGGATTTGCTCTCATCAGGCTCATACTTTCGCGCATTTCTCATACTTGATGGCCAGATTCTGGGCTTTTTTTTGGATTGGATCACGTAGTAATGTAGTACCACCCTGAAACAGTCGACTAAACCTGGTCTCGATCAATATTTCAGAGGATAACGCATGTTAGGTCTAGGTTAGGCCTCGGAATTGCCCTCTTCAGTCTCATACTTTCGCATTCTTCACATACTTGTTGAACAGATCCTGGGTTTTTTTTGGTTGGAGTCACGTAGTAATGCGGAACCACACTGAAACAGTCGACTAAACCTGGTCTCGATCAATATTTCAGAGGATAACGCATGCCAGGTCTGGATTAGGTCTGGGATTTGCCCTCATCAGGCTCATACTTTCGCATATTTCTCATACTTGATGGCCAGATTCTGGGCTTTTATTGGCTTGGATCACGTAGTATTGTGGTACCACACTGAAACAGTCTATTAAACCTAGTTTCGATGAATATTTTAGAGGATAACGCATGTTAGATATAGGTTAGGTCTGGGATTCGCTCTCATCAGGCTCATACCGACGAATATTTCTCATACTTGTTGGCCAGATTCTGGGCTTTTTTTGGCTTGGATCGCGTAGTATTGTGGTACCACACTGAAACAGTCTATTAAACCTAGTTTCGATGAATATTTTAGAGGATAACGCATGTTAGATATAGGTTAGGTCTGGGATTCGCTCTCATCAGGCTCATACCGACGAATATTTCTCATACTTGTTGGCCAGATTCTGGGCTTTTTTTGGCTTGGATCGCGTAGTAATGTGGTACCACACTGAAACAGTCTATTAATCCTGGTTTCGATCAATATTTTAGAGGATAACGCATGTTAGGTCTAGGTTAGGTCTGGGATTTGCTCTCATCAGGCTCATACTTTCGCATATTTCTCATATTTGATGGCCAGATTCTTGGCTTTTTCTGGTTGGGATCCCATAGTAATATGGTTCCACCCTGAAACAGTCCATTAAACCTGGTTTCGATCGATATTTTAGAGGATAACGCATGTTAGGTCTAGGTTAGGCCTGGGATTTGCCCTCATCAGACTCATACTTTCGCATTCTTCACATACTTGTTGAACAGATCCTGGGTTTTTTTTGGTTGGGGTCACGTAGTAATGCGGAACCACACTGAAACAGTCGACTAAACCTGGTCTCGATCAATATTTCAGAGGATAACGCATGCTAGGTCTGGATTAGGTCTGGGATTTGCCCTCATCAGGCTCATACTTTCGCATATTTCTCATACTTGATGGCCAGATTCTGGGCTTTTATTGGCTTGGATCACGTAGTATTGTGGTACCACACTGAAACAGTCTATTAAACCTGGTTTCGATCAAGATTTTAGAGGATAACGCATGTTAGGTCTAGGTTAGGTCTGGGATTTGCTCTCATCAGGCTCATACTTTCGCATATTTCTCATACTTGTTGGCCAGATTCTGGGCTTTTTTTGGCTTGGATCGCGTAGTAATGTGGTACCACACTGAAACAGTCTATTAAACCTGGTTTCGATCAATATTTTAGAGGATAACGCATGTTAGGTCTAGGTTAGGTCTGGGATTTGCTCTCATCAGGCTCATACTTTCGCATATTTCTCATACTTGATGGCCAGATTCTGGGCTTTTTCCGGTTTGGATCACGTAGTAATGTGGTACGACACTGAAACTGTCGACTAAACCTGGTCTCGATCAATCTTTCAGAGGATAACGCATGCTAGGTCTACGTTAGGTGTGGGATTTGCTCTCATCAGGCTCATACTTTCGCGCATATCTCATACTTGATGGCCAGATTCTGGGCTTTTTTTTGGATTGGATCACGTAGTAATGTAGTACCACACTGAAACAGTCAATCAAACCTGGTTTCCATCAATATTTTAGAGGATAACGCATGTTACGTCTAGGTTAGGCCTGGGATTTGCACTGATCAGGGTCAAACTTTCACATTTTTCGCATACTTGTTGGCTAGATCCCGGGTTTTTTCAGGTTTGGATCACATAGTAATGTGGTACCACACTGAAGCAGTCAATTAAACCAGGTTTCGATCAATATTTTAGATGATAGCGCATGTTAGGTCTAGGTTAGGCCTGGGATTTGCGCTCAACAGGCTCATACTTTCGCATATTTCTCATACTTGATGGCCAGATTCTGGGCTTTTTTATGGTTTGGATCACGTAGTAATTTGGTACCACACTGAAACAGTCAATCAAACCTGGTTTCCATCAATATTTTAGAGGATAACGCATGTTAGGTCTAGGTTAGGTCTGGGATTTGCTCTCATCAGGCTCATACTTTCGCACATGTCTCATACTTGATGGCCAGATTCTGGGCTTTTTTTTGGTTTGGATCACGTAGTAATGTGGTACCACACTGAAACAGTCGACTAAACCTGGTCACAATCAATATTTCAGAGGATAACACATGCTAGGTCTACGTTAGGTGTGGGATTTGCTCTCATCAGGCTCATACTTTCGCATATTTCTCATACTTGATGGCCAGATTCTGGGCTTTTTTTGGCTTGCATCACGTAGTAATGTGGTACCACACTGAAACAGTCTATTAAACCTGGTTTCGATCAATATTTTAGAGGATAACGCATGTTAGGTCTAGGTTAGGTCTCGGATTTGCTCTCATCAGGCTCATACTTTCGCATATTTCTCATACTTGTTGGCCAGATCCTGGGCTTTTTCTGGATTGGATCGACGTAGTAATGTGGTACCACACTGAAACAGTCGACTAAACCTGGTCTCGATCAATATTTCAGAGGATAACACATGTTAGATCTAGGTTAGGCCTGGGATTTGCCCTCTTCAGTCTCATACTTTCGCATTCTTCACATACTTCTTGAACAGATCCTGGGTTATTTCTGGTTTGGATCACACAGTAATGTGGTACGACACAGAAACAGTCGACTAAACCTGGTCTCGATCAATATTTCAGAGGATAACGCATGCTAGGTCTACGTTAGGAGTGGGATTTGCTCTCATCAGGCTCATACTTTCGCACATGTCTCATACTTGATGGCCAGATTCTGGGCTTTTTTATGGTTTGGATCACGTAGTAATTTGGTACCACACTGAAACAGTCAATCAAACCTGGTTTCCATCAATATTTTAGAGGATAACGCATGTTACGTCTAGGTTAGGCCTGGGATTTGCACTGATCAGGGTCAAACTTTCACATTTTTCGCATACTTGTTGGCTAGATCCCGGGTTTTTTCAGGTTTGGATCACATAGTAATGTGGTACCACACTGAAACAGTCGACTAAACCTGGTCACAATCAATATTTCAGAGGATAACACATGCTAGGTCTACGTTAGGTGTGGGATTTGCTCTCATCAGGCTCATACTTTCGCACATGTCTCATACTTGATGGCCAGATTCTGGGCTTTTTTATGGTTTGGATCACGTAGTAATTTGGTACCACACTGAAACAGTCAATCAAACCTGGTCTCGATCAATATTTTAGAGGATAACGCATGTTAGGTCTGGATTAGGTCTGGGATTTGCTCTCATCAGGCTCATACTTTCACATATTTCTCATATTTGATGGCCAGATTCTGGGCTTTTTATGGTTGGGAGCACATAGTAATATGGTTCCACCCTGAAACAGTCCATTAAACCTGGTTTCGATCGATATTTTAGAGGATAACGCATGTTATGTCTAGGTTAGGCCTGGGATTTGCACTGATCAGGGTCATACTTTCACATTTTTCGCATACTTGTTGGCTAGATCCCGGGTTTTTTCTGGTTTGGATCACATAGTAATGTGGTACCACACTGAAGTAGTCGATTAAACCAGGTTTCGATCAATATTTTAGATGATAGCGCATGTTAGGTCTAGGTTAGGCCTGGGATTTGCTCTCATCAGGCTGATACTTTCGCATATTTCTCATACTTGATGGCCAGATTCTGGGCTTTTTTATGGTTTGGATCACGTAGTAATTTGGTACCACACTGAAACAGTCAATCAAACCTGGTTTCCATCAATATTTTAGAGGATAGCGCATGTTAGGTCTAGGTTAGGTCTGGGATTTGCTCTCATCAGGCTCATACTTTCGCACATGTCTCATACTTGATGGCCAGATTCTGGGCTTTTTTTTGGTTGGGATCCCATAGTAATATGGTTCCACCCTGAAACAGTCCATTAAACCTGGTTTCGATCGATATTTTAGAGGATAACGCATGTTAGGTCTAGGTAAGGCCTGGGATTTGCCCTCATCAGACTCATACTATCGCATTCTTCACATACTTGTTGAACAGATCCTGGGTTTTTTTTGGTTGGGGTCACGTAGTAATGCGGAACCACACTGAAACAGTCGACTAAACCTGGTCTCGATCAATATTTCAGAGGATAACGCATGCTAGGTCTGGATTAGGACTGGGATTTGCTCTCATCAGGCTCATACTTTCGCATATTTCTCATACTTGATGGCCAGATTCTGGGCTTTCATTGGCTTGGATCACGTAGTATTGTGGTACCACACTGAAACAGTCTATTAAACCTGGTTTCGATCAATATTTTAGAGGATAACGCATGTTAGGTCTAGGTTAGGTCTGGGATTTGCTCTCATCAGGCTCATACTTTCGCATATTTCTCATACTTGTTGGCCAGATTCTGGGCTTTTTTTGGCTTGGATCGCGTAGTAATGTGGTACCACACTGAAACAGTCTATTAAACCTGGTTTCGATCAATATTATAGAGGATAACGAATGTTAGGTCTAGGTTAGGTCTGGGATTTGCTCTCATCAGGCTCATACTTTCGCATATTTCTCATACTTGATGGCCAGATTCTGGGCTTTTTCCGGTTTGGATCACGTAGTAATGTGGTACGACACTGAAACTGTCGATTAATCCTTGTCTCGATCAATATTTCAGAGGATAACGCATGCTAGGTCTACGTTAGGTGTGGGATTTGCACTCATCAGGCTCATACTTTCGCGCATTTCTCATACTTGATGGCCAGATTCTGGGCTTTTTTTTGGATTGGATCACGTAGTAATGTAGTACCACACTGAAACAGTCGACTAAACCTGGTCTCGATCAATATTTCAGAGGATAACGCATGTTAGGTCTAGGTTAGGCCTGGGATTTGCCCTCTTCAGTCTCATACTTTCGCATTCTTCACATACTTCTTGAACAGATCCTGGGTTATTTCTGGTTTGGATCACACAGTAATGTGGTACGACACAGAAACAGTCGACTAAACCTGGTCTCGATCAATATTTCAGAGGATAACGCATGCTAGGTCTACGTTAGGTGTGGGATTTGCTCCCATTAGGCTCATACTTTCGCATATTTCTCATACTTGATGGCCAGATTCTGGGCTTTTATTGGTTTGGATCACGTAGTATTGTGGTACCACACTGAAACAGTCTATTAAACCTGGTTTCGATCAATATTTTAGGAGATAACGCATGATAGGTCTAGGTTAGGTCTGGGATTTGCTCTCATCAGGCTCATTCTTTCGCATATTTCTCATACTTGATGGCCAGATTCTGGGCTTTTTCCGGTTTGGATCACGTAGTAATGTGGTACGACACTGAAACTGTCGATTAATCCTTGTCTCGATCAATATTTCAGAGGATAACGCATGCTAGGTCTACGTTAGGTGTGGGATTTGCACTCATCAGGCTCATACTTTCGCGCATTTCTCATACTTGATGGCCAGATTCTGGGCTTTTTTTTGGATTGGATCACGTAGTAATGTAGTACCACACTGAAACAGTCGACTAAACCTGGTCTCGATCAATATTTCAGAGGATAACGCATGTTAGGTCTAGGTTAGGCCTGGGATTTGCCCTCTTCAGTCTCATACTTTCGCATTCTTCACATACTTCTTGAACAGATCCTGGGTTATTTCTGGTTTGGATCACACAGTAATGTGGTACGACACAGAAACAGTCGACTAAACCTGGTCTCGATCAATATTTCAGAGGATAACGCATGCTAGGTCTACGTTAGGTGTGGGATTTGCTCTCATTAGGCTCATACTTTCGCATATTTCTCATACTTGATGGCCAGATTCTGGGCTTTTATTGGTTTGGATCACGTAGTATTGTGGTACCACACTGAAACAGTCTATTAAACCTGGTTTCGATCAATATTTTAGGAGATAACGCATGATAGGTCTAGGTTAGGTCTGGGATTTGCTCTCATCAGGCTCATACTTTCGCATATTTCTCATACTTGATGGCCAGATTCTGGGCTTTTTTATGGTTTGGATCACGTAGTAATTTGGTACCACACTGAAACAGTCAATCAAACCTGGTTACCATCAATATTTTAGAGGATAACGCATGTTACGTCTAGGTTAGGCCTGGGATTTGCACTGATCAGGGTCATACTTTCACATTTATCGCATACTTGTTGGCTAGATCCCGGGTTTTTTCAGGTTTGGATCACATAGTAATGTGGTACCACACTGAAGCAGTCAATTAAACCAGGTTTCGATCAATATTTTAGATGATAGCGCATGTTAGGTCTAGGTTAGGCCTGGGATTTGCTCTCAACAGGCTCATACTTTCGCATATTTCTCATACTTGATGGCCAGATTCTGGGATTTTTATGGTTTGGATCACGTAGTGATTTGGTACCACACTGAAACAGTCAATCAAACCTGGTTTCCGTCAATATTTTAGAGGATAACGCATGTTAGGTCTAGGTTAGGTCTGGGGTTTGCTCTCATCAGGCTCATACTTTCGCACATGTCTCATACTTGATGGCCAGATTCTGGGCTTTTTTTTGGTTTGGATCACGTAGTAATGTGGTACCACACTGAAACAGTCGACTAAACCTGGTCACAATCAATATTTCAGAGGATAACACATGCTAGGTCTACGTTAGGTGTGGGATTTGCTCTCATCAGGCTCATACTTTCGCACATTTCTCATACTTGATGGCCAGATTCTGGGCTTTTTTTGGCTTGCATCACGTAGTAATGTGGTACCACACTGAAACAGTCTATTAAACCTGGTTTCGGTCAATATTTTAGAGGATAACGCATGTTAGGTCTAGGTTAGGTCTCGGATTTGCTCTCATCAGGCTCATACTTTCGCATATTTCTCATACTTGTTGGCCAGATCCTGGGCTTTTTCTGGATTGGATCGACGTAGTAATGTGGTGCCACACTGAAACAGTCGACTAAACCTGGTCTCGATCAATATTTCAGAGGATAACACATGCTAGGTCTGGATTAGGTCTGGGATTTGCCCTCATCAGGCTCATACTTTCGCATATTTCTCATATTTGATGGCCAGATTCTGGGCTTTTTCTGGTTGGGATCCCATAGTAATATGGTTCCACCCTGAAACAGTCCATTAAACCTGGTTTCGATCGATATTTTAGAGGATAACGCATGTTAGGTCTAGGTTAGGCCTGGGATTTGCCCTCATCAGACTCATACTTTCGCATTCTTCACATACTTGTTGAACAGATCCTGGGTTTTTTTTGGTTGGGGTCACGTAGTAATGCGGAACCACACTGAAACAGTCGACTAAACCTGGTCTCGATCAATATTTCAGAGGATAACGCATGCTAGGTCTGGATTAGGTCTGGGATTTGCCCTCATCAGGCTCATACTTTCGCATATTTCTCATACTTGATGGCCAGATTCTGGGCTTTTATTGGCTTGGATCACGTAGTATTGTGGTACCACACTGAAACAGTCTATTAAACCTGGTTTCGATCAATATTTTACAGGATAACGCATGTTAGGTCTAGGTTAGGTCTGGGATTTGCTCTCATCAGGCTCATACTTTCGCATATTTCTCATACTTGATGGCCAGATTCTGGGCTTTTATTGGTTTGGATCACGTAGTATTGTGGTACCACACTGAAACAGTCTATTAAACCTGGTTTCGATCAATATTTTAGAGGATAACGCATGTTAGATATAGGTTAGGTCTGGGATTCGCTCTCATCAGGCTCATACCGACGCATATTTCTCATACTTGATGGCCAGATTCTGGGCTTTTTCCGGTTTGGATCACGTAGTAATGTGGTACGACACTGAAACTGTCGACTAATCCTGGTCTCGATCAATATTTTAGAGGATAACGCATGATAGGTCTAGGTTAGGTCTGGGATTTGCTCTCATCAGGCTCATACTTTCGCATATTTCTCATATTTGATGGCCAGATTCTGGGCTTTTTCTAGTTGGGATCCCATAGTAATATGGTTCCACCCTGAAACAGTCCATTAAACCTGGTTTCGATCGTTATTTTAGAGGATAACGCATGTTAGGTCTAGGTTAGGCCTGGGATTTGCCCTCATCAGACTCATACTTTCGCATTCTTCACATACTTCTTGAACAGATCGTGGGTTATTTCTGGTTTGGATCACACAGTAATGTGGTACGACACAGAAACAGTCGACTAAACCTGGTCTCGATCAATATTTCAGAGGATAACGCATGCTAGGTCTACGTTAGGAGTGGGATTTGCTCTCATCAGGCTCATACTTTCGCACATTTCTCATACTTGATGGCCAGATTCTGGGCTTTTTTTGGCTTGCATCACGTAGTAATGTGGTACCACACTGAAACAGTCTATTAAACCTGGTTTCGATCAATATTTTAGAGGATAACGCATGTTAGGTCTACGTTAGGAGTGGGATTTGCTCTCATCAGGCTCATACTTTCGCATATTTCTCATACTTGTTGGCCAGATCCTGGGCTTTTTCTGGATTGGATCGACGTAGTAATGTGGTGCCACACTGAAACAGTCGACTAAACCTGGTCTCGATCAATATTTCAGAGGATAACACATGCTAGGTCTGGATTAGGTCTGGGATTTGCCCTCATCAGGCTCATACTTTCGCATATTTCTCATATTTGATGGCCAGATTCTGGGCTTTTTCTGGTTGGGATCCCATAGTAATATGGTTCCACCCTGAAACAGTCCATTAAACCTGGTTTCGATCGATATTTTAGAGGATAACGCATGTTAGGTCTAGGTTAGGCCTGGGATTTGCCCTCATCAGACTCATACTTTCGCATTCGTCAGATACTTGTTGAACAGATCCTGGGTTTTTTTTGGTTGGGGTCACGTAGTAATGCGGAACCACACTGAAACAGTCGACTAAACCTGGTCTCGATCAATATTTTAGAGGATAACGCATGTTAGATATAGGTTAGGTCTGGGATTCGCTCTCATCAGGCTCATACCGACGCATATTTCTCATACTTGATGGCCAGATTCTGGGCTTTTTCCGGTTTGGATCACGTAGTAATGTGGTACGACACTGAAACTGTCGACTAATCCTGGTCTCGATCAATATTTTAGAGGATAACGCATGATAGGTCTAGGTTAGGTCTGGGATTTGCTCTCATCAGGCTCATACTTTCGCATATTTCTCATATTTGATGGCCAGATTCTGGGCTTTTTCTGGTTGGGATCCCATAGTAATATGGTTCCACCCTGAAACAGTCCATTAAACCTGGTTTCGATCAATATTTCAGAGGATAACGCATGTTAGGTCTAGGTTAGGCCTGGGATTTGCTCCCTTCAGTCTCATACTTTCGCATTCTTCACATACTTCTTGAACAGATCCTGGGTTATTTCTGGTTTGGATCACACAGTAATGTGGTACGACACAGAAACAGTCGACTAAACCTGGTCTCGATCAATATTTCAGAGGATAACGCATGCTAGGTCTACGTTAGGAGTGGGATTTGCTCTCATCAGGCTCATACTTTCGCATATTTCTCATACTTGATTGCCAGATTCTGGGCTTTTATTGGTTTGGATCACGTAGTATTGTGGTACCACACTGAAACAGTCTATTAAACCTGGTTTCGATCAATATTTTAGAGGATAACGCATGATAGGTCTAGGTTAGGTCTGGGATTTGCTCTCATCAGGCTCATACTTTCGCATATTTCTCATACTTGATGGCCAGATTCTGGGCTTTTTTATGGTTTGGATCACGTAGTAATTTGGTACCACACTGAAACAGTCAATCAAACCTGGTTTCCATCAATATTTTAGAGGATAACGCTTGTTACGTCTAGGTTAGGCCTGGGATTTGCACTGATCAGGGTCATACTTTCGCATATTTCTCATACTTGATGTCCAGATTCTGGGCTTTTTTATGGTTTGGATCACGTAGTAATTTGGTACCACACTGAGACAGTCAATCAAACCTGGTTTCCATCAATATTTTAGAGGATAACGCATGTTAGGTCTAGGTTAGGTCTGGGATTTGCTCTCATCAGGCTCATACTTTCGCACATGTCTCATACTTGATGGCCAGATTCTGGGCTTTTTTTTGGTTTGGATCACGTAGTAATGTGGTACCACACTGAAACAGTCGACTAAACCTGGTCACAATCAATATTTCAGAGGATAACACATGCTAGGTCTACGTTAGGTGTGGGATTTGCTCTCATCAGGCTCATACTTTCGCATATTTCTCATACTTGATGGCCAGATTCTGGGCTTTTTTTGGCTTGCATCACGTAGTAATGTGGTACCACACTGAAACAGTCTATTAAACCTGGTTTCGATCAATATTTTAGAGGATAACGCATGTTAGGTCTAGGTTAGGTCTCGGATTTGCTCTCATCAGGCTCATACTTTCGCATATTTCTCATACTTGTTGGCCAGATCCTGGGCTTTTTCTGGATTGGATCGACGTAGTAATGTGGTACCACACTGAAACAGTCGACTAAACCTGGTCTCGATCAATATTTTAGAGGATAACGCATGTTAGGTCTGGATTAGGTCTGGGATTTGCTCTCATCAGGCTCATACTTTCGCATATTTCTCATATTTGATGGCCAGATTCTGGGCTTTTTTATGGTTTGGATCACGTAGTAATTTGGTACCACACTGAAACAGTCAATCAAACCTGGTTTCCATCAATATTTTAGAGGATAACGCATGTTAGGTCTAGGTTAGGTCTGGGATTTGCTCTCATCAGGCTCATACTTTCGCACAAGTCTCATACTTGATGGCCAGATTCTGGGCTTTTTTTTGGTTTGGATCACGTAGTAATGTGGTACCACACTGAAACAGTCGACTAAACCTGGTCACAATCAATATTTCAGAGGATAACACATGCTAGGTCTACGTTAGGTGTGGGATTTGCTCTCATCAGGCTCATACTTTCGCATATTTCTCATACTTGATGGCCATATTCTGGGCTTTTCTTGGCTTGCATCACGTAGTAATGTGGTACCACACTGAAACAGTCTATTAAACCTGGTTTCGATCAATATTTTAGAGGATAACGCATGTTAGGTCTAGGTTAGGTCTCGGATTTGCTCTCATCAGGCTCATACTTTCGCACATGTCTCATACTTGATGGCCAGATTCTGGGCTTTGTTTTGGTTTGGATCACGTAGTAATGTGGTACCAAACTGAAACAGTCGACTAAACCTGGTCACAATCAATATTTCAGAGGATAACACATGCTAGGTCTACGTTAGGTGTGGGATTTGCTCTCATCAGGCTCATACTTTCGCATATTTCTCATACTTGATGGCCAGATTCTGGGCTTTTTTTGGCTTGCATCACGTAGTAATGTGGTACCACACTGAAACAGTCTATTAAACCTGGTTTCGATCAATATTTTAGAGGATAACGCATGTTAGGTCTAGGTTAGGTCTCGGATTTGCTCTCATCAGGCTCATACTTTCGCATATTTCTCATACTTGTTGGCCAGATCCTGGGCTTTTTCTGGATTGGATCGACGTAGTAATGTGGTACCACACTGAAACAGTCGACTAAACCTGGTCTCGATCAATATTTCAGAGGATAACGCATGCTAGGTCTGGATTAGGTCTGGGATTTGCCCTCATCAGGCTCATACTTTCGCATATTTCTCATATTTGATGGCCAGATTCTGGGCTTTTTCTGGTTGGGATCCCATAGTAATATGGTTCCACCCTGAAACAGTCCATTAAACCTGGTCTCGATCAATATTTCAGAGGATAACGCATGTTAGGTCTAGGTTAGGCCTGGGATTTGCCCTCTTCAGTCTCATACTTTCGCATTCTTCACATACTTCTTGAACAGATCCTGGGTTATTTCTGGTTTGGATCACACAGTAATGTGGTACGACACAGAAACAGTCGACTAAACCTGGTCTCGATCAATATTTCAGAGGATAACGCATGCTAGGTCTACGTTAGGTGTGGGATTTGCTCTCATTAGGCTCATACTTTCGCATATTTCTCATACTTGATGGCCAGATTCTGGGCTTTTATTGGTTTGGATCACGTAGTATTGTGGTACCACACTGAAACAGTCTATTAAACCTGGTTTCGATCAATATTTTAGGAGATAACGCATGATAGGTCTAGGTTAGGTCTGGGATTTGCTCTCATCAGGCTCATACTTTCGCATATTTCTCATACTTGATGGCCAGATTCTGGGCTTTTTTATGGTTTGGATCACGTAGTAATTTGGTACCACACTGAAACAGTCAATCAAACCTGGTTACCATCAATATTTTAGAGGATAACGCATGTTACGTCTAGGTTAGGCCTGGGATTTGCACTGATCAGGGTCATACTTTCACATTTATCGCATACTTGTTGGCTAGATCCCGGGTTTTTTCAGGTTTGGATCACATAGTAATGTGGTACCACACTGAAGCAGTCAATTAAACCAGGTTTCGATCAATATTTTAGATGATAGCGCATGTTAGGTCTAGGTTAGGCCTGGGATTTGCTCTCAACAGGCTCATACTTTCGCATATTTCTCATACTTGATGGCCAGATTCTGGGATTTTTATGGTTTGGATCACGTAGTGATTTGGTACCACACTGAAACAGTCAATCAAACCTGGTTTCCGTCAATATTTTAGAGGATAACGCATGTTAGGTCTAGGTTAGGTCTGGGGTTTGCTCTCATCAGGCTCATACTTTCGCACATGTCTCATACTTGATGGCCAGATTCTGGGCTTTTTTTTGGTTTGGATCACGTAGTAATGTGGTACCACACTGAAACAGTCGACTAAACCTGGTCACAATCAATATTTCAGAGGATAACACATGCTAGGTCTACGTTAGGTGTGGGATTTGCTCTCATCAGGCTCATACTTTCGCACATTTCTCATACTTGATGGCCAGATTCTGGGCTTTTTTTGGCTTGCATCACGTAGTAATGTGGTACCACACTGAAACAGTCTATTAAACCTGGTTTCGGTCAATATTTTAGAGGATAACGCATGTTAGGTCTAGGTTAGGTCTCGGATTTGCTCTCATCAGGCTCATACTTTCGCATATTTCTCATACTTGTTGGCCAGATCCTGGGCTTTTTCTGGATTGGATCGACGTAGTAATGTGGTGCCACACTGAAACAGTCGACTAAACCTGGTCTCGATCAATATTTCAGAGGATAACACATGCTAGGTCTGGATTAGGTCTGGGATTTGCCCTCATCAGGCTCATACTTTCGCATATTTCTCATATTTGATGGCCAGATTCTGGGCTTTTTCTGGTTGGGATCCCATAGTAATATGGTTCCACCCTGAAACAGTCCATTAAACCTGGTTTCGATCGATATTTTAGAGGATAACGCATGTTAGGTCTAGGTTAGGCCTGGGATTTGCCCTCATCAGACTCATACTTTCGCATTCTTCACATACTTGTTGAACAGATCCTGGGTTTTTTTTGGTTGGGGTCACGTAGTAATGCGGAACCACACTGAAACAGTCGACTAAACCTGGTCTCGATCAATATTTCAGAGGATAACGCATGCTAGGTCTGGATTAGGTCTGGGATTTGCCCTCATCAGGCTCATACTTTCGCATATTTCTCATACTTGATGGCCAGATTCTGGGCTTTTATTGGCTTGGATCACGTAGTATTGTGGTACCACACTGAAACAGTCTATTAAACCTGGTTTCGATCAATATTTTACAGGATAACGCATGTTAGGTCTAGGTTAGGTCTGGGATTTGCTCTCATCAGGCTCATACTTTCGCATATTTCTCATACTTGATGGCCAGATTCTGGGCTTTTTCCGGTTTGGATCACGTAGTAATGTGGTACGACACTGAAACTGTCGACTAATCCTGGTCTCGATCAATATTTTAGAGGATAACGCATGATAGGTCTAGGTTAGGTCTGGGATTTGCTCTCATCAGGCTCATACTTTCGCATATTTCTCATATTTGATGGCCAGATTCTGGGCTTTTTCTAGTTGGGATCCCATAGTAATATGGTTCCACCCTGAAACAGTCCATTAAACCTGGTTTCGATCGTTATTTTAGAGGATAACGCATGTTAGGTCTAGGTTAGGCCTGGGATTTGCCCTCATCAGACTCATACTTTCGCATTCTTCACACACTTCTTGAACAGATCGTGGGTTATTTCTGGTTTGGATCACACAGTAATGTGGTACGACACAGAAACAGTCGACTAAACCTGGTCTCGATCAATATTTCAGAGGATAACGCATGCTAGGTCTACGTTAGGAGTGGGATTTGCTCTCATCAGGCTCATACTTTCGCACATTTCTCATACTTGATGGCCAGATTCTGGGCTTTTTTTGGCTTGCATCACGTAGTAACGTGGTACCACACTGAAACAGTCTATTAAACCTGGTTTCGATCAATATTTTAGAGGATAACGCATGTTAGGTCTACGTTAGGAGTGGGATTTGCTCTCATCAGGCTCATACTTTCGCATATTTCTCATACTTGTTGGCCAGATCCTGGGCTTTTTCTGGATTGGATCGACGTAGTAATGTGGTGCCACACTGAAACAGTCGACTAAACCTGGTCTCGATCAATATTTCAGAGGATAACACATGCTAGGTCTGGATTAGGTCTGGGATTTGCCCTCATCAGGCTCATACTTTCGCATATTTCTCATATTTGATGGCCAGATTCTGGGCTTTTTCTGGTTGGGATCCCATAGTAATATGGTTCCACCCTGAAACAGTCCATTAAACCTGGTTTCGATCGATATTTTAGAGGATAACGCATGTTAGGTCTAGGTTAGGCCTGGGATTTGCCCTCATCAGACTCATACTTTCGCATTCGTCAGATACTTGTTGAACAGATCCTGGGTTTTTTTTGGTTGGGGTCACGTAGTAATGCGGAACCACACTGAAACAGTCGACTAAACCTGGTCTCGATCAATATTTCAGAGGATAACGCATGCTAGGTCTGGATTAGGTCTGGGATTTGCCCTCATCAGGCTCATACTTTCGCATATTTCTCATACTTGATGGCCAGATTCTGGGCTTTTATTGGCTTGGATCACGTAGTATTGCGGTACCACACTGAAACAGTCTAGTAAACCTGGTTTCGATCAATATTTTAGAGGATAACGCATGTTAGGTCTAGGTTAGGTCTGGGATTTGCTCTCATCAGGCTCATACTTTCGCATATTTCTCATACTTGTTGGCCAGATTCTGGGCTTTTTTTGGCTTGGATCGCGTAGTAATGTGGTACCACACTGAAACAGTCTATTAAACCAGGTTTCGATCAATATTTTAGAGGATAACGCATGTTAGATATAGGTTAGGTCTGGGATTCGCTCTCATCAGGCTCATACCGACGCATATTTCTCATACTTGATGGCCAGATTCTGGGCTTTTTCCGGTTTGGATCACGTAGTAATGTGGTACGACACTGAAACTGTCGACTAATCCTGGTCTCGATCAATATTTTAGAGGATAACGCATGATAGGTCTAGGTTAGGTCTGGGATTTGCTCTCATCAGGCTCATACTTTCGCATATTTCTCATATTTGATGGCCAGATTCTGGGCTTTTTCTGGTTGGGATCCCATAGTAATATGGTTCCACCCTGAAACAGTCCATTAAACCTGGTTTCGATCAATATTTCAGAGGATAACGCATGTTAGGTCTAGGTTAGGCCTGGGATTTGCCCCCTTCAGTCTCATACTTTCGCATTCTTCACATACTTCTTGAACAGATCCTGGGTTATTTCTGGTTTGGATCACACAGTAATGTGGTACGACACAGAAACAGTCGACTAAACCTGGTCTCGATCAATATTTCAGAGGATAACGCATGCTAGGTCTACGTTAGGAGTGGGATTTGCTCTCATCAGGCTCATACTTTCGCATATTTCTCATACTTGATGGCCAGATTCTGGGCTTTTTTATGGTTTGGATCACGTAGTAATTTGGTACCACACTGAAACAGTCAATCAAACCTGGTTTCCATCAATATTTTAGAGGATAACGCTTGTTACGTCTAGGTTAGGCCTGGGATTTGCACTGATCAGGGTCATACTTTCGCATATTTCTCATACTTGATGTCCAGATTCTGGGCTTTTTTATGGTTTGGATCACGTAGTAATTTGGTACCACACTGAGACAGTCAATCAAACCTGGTTTCCATCAATATTTTAGAGGATAACGCATGTTAGGTCTAGGTTAGGTCTGGGATTTGCTCTCATCAGGCTCATACTTTCGCACATGTCTCATACTTGATGGCCAGATTCTGGGCTTTTTTTTGGTTTGGATCACGTAGTAATGTGGTACCACACTGAAACAGTCGACTAAACCTGGTCACAATCAATATTTCAGAGGATAACACATGCTAGGTCTACGTTAGGTGTGGGATTTGCTCTCATCAGGCTCATACTTTCGCATATTTCTCATACTTGATGGCCAGATTCTGGGCTTTTTTTGGCTTGCATCACGTAGTAATGTGGTACCACACTGAAACAGTCTATTAAACCTGGTTTCGATCAATATTTTAGAGGATAACGCATGTTAGGTCTAGGTTAGGTCTCGGATTTGCTCTCATCAGGCTCATACTTTCGCATATTTCTCATACTTGTTGGCCAGATCCTGGGCTTTTTCTGGATTGGATCGACGTAGTAATGTGGTACCACACTGAAACAGTCGACTAAACCTGGTCTCGATCAATATTTTAGAGGATAACGCATGTTAGGTCTGGATTAGGTCTGGGATTTGCTCTCATCAGGCTCATACTTTCGCATATTTCTCATATTTGATGGCCAGATTCTGGGCTTTTTTATGGTTTGGATCACGTAGTAATTTGGTACCACACTGAAACAGTCAATCAAACCTGGTTTCCATCAATATTTTAGAGGATAACGCATGTTAGGTCTAGGTTAGGTCTGGGATTTGCTCTCATCAGGCTCATACTTTCGCACAAGTCTCATACTTGATGGCCAGATTCTGGGCTTTTTTTTGGTTTGGATCACGTAGTAATGTGGTACCACACTGAAACAGTCGACTAAACCTGGTCACAATCAATATTTCAGAGGATAACACATGCTAGGTCTACGTTAGGTGTGGGATTTGCTCTCATCAGGCTCATACTTTCGCATATTTCTCATACTTGATGGCCATATTCTGGGCTTTTCTTGGCTTGCATCACGTAGTAATGTGGTACCACACTGAAACAGTCTATTAAACCTGGTTTCGATCAATATTTTAGAGGATAACGCATGTTAGGTCTAGGTTAGGTCTCGGATTTGCTCTCATCAGGCTCATACTTTCGCATATTTCTCATACTTGTTGGCCAGATCCTGGGCTTTTTCTGGATTGGATCGACGTAGTAATGTGGTACCACACTGAAACAGTCGACTAAACCTGGTCTCGATCAATATTTCAGAGGATAACGCATGCTAGGTCTGGATTAGGTCTGGGATTTGCCCTCATCAGGCTCATACTTTCGCATATTTCTCATATTTGATGGCCAGATTCTGGGCTTTTTCTGGTTGGGATCCCATAGTAATATGGTTCCACCCTGAAACAGTCCATTAAACCTGGTTTCGATCGATATTTTAGAGGATAACGCATGTTAGGTCTAGGTTAGGCCTGGGATTTGCCCTCATCAGACTCATACTTTCGCATTCTTCACATACTTGTTGAACAGATCCTGGGTTTTTTTTGGTTGGGGTCACGTAGTAATGCGGAACCACACTGAAACAGTCGACTAAACCTGGTCTCGATCAATATTTCAGAGGATAACGCATGCTAGGTCTGGATTAGGTCTGGGATTTGCCCTCATCAGGCTCATACTTTCGCATATTTCTCATACTTGTTGGCCAGATTCTGGGCTTTTTTTGGCTTGGATCGCGTAGTAATGTGGTACCACACTGAAACAGTCTATTAAACCTGGTTTCGATCAATATTTTAGAGGATAACGCATGTTAGGTCTAGGTTAGGTCTGGGATTTGCTCTCATCAGGCTCATACTTTCGCATATTTCTCATACTTGATGGCCAGATTCTGGGCTTTTTCCGGTTTGGATCACGTAGTAATGTGGTACGACACTGAAACTGTCGACTAAACCTGGTCTCGATCAATATTTCAGAGGATAACGCATGCTAGGTCTACGTTAGGTGTGGGATTTGCTCTCATCAGGCTCATACTTTCGCGCATTTCTCATACTTGATGGCCAGATTCTGGGCTTTTTTTTGGATTGGATCACGTAGTAATGTAGTACCACACTGAAACAGTCGACTAAACCTGGTCTCGATCATTTTTTCGTAGGATAACGCATGTTAGGTCTAGGTTAGGCCTGGGATTTGCCCTCTTCAGTCTCATACTTTCGCATTCTTCACATGCTTCTTGAACAGATCCTGGGTTATTTCTGGTTTGGATCACACAGTAATGTGGTACGACACAGAAACAGTCGACTAAACCTGGTCTCGATCAATATTTCAGAGGATAACGCATGCTAGGTCTACGTTAGGAGTGGGATTTGCTCTCATCAGGCTCATACTTTCGCATATTTCTCATACTTGTTGGCCAGATTCTGGGCTTTTTTTGGCTTGGATCGCGTAGTAATGTGGTACCACACTGAAACAGTCTATTAAACCTGGTTTCGATCAATATTTTAGAGGATAACGCATGTTAGGTCTAGGTTAGGTCTGGGATGTGCTCTCATCAGGCTCATACTTTCGCATATTTCTCATTCTTGATGGCCAGATTCTGGGCTTTTTCCGGTTTGGATCACGTAGTAATGTGGTACGACACTGAAACTGTCGACTAATCCTTGTCTCGATCAATATTTCAGAGGATAACGCATGCTAGGTCTACGTTAGGTGTGGGATTTGCTCTCGTCAGGCTCATACTTTCGCGCATTTCTCATACTTGATGGCCAGATTCTGGGCTTTTTTTTGGATTGGATCACGTAGTAATGTAGTACCACACTGAAACAGTCGACTAAACCTGGTCTCGATCAATATTTCAGAGGATAACGCATGCTAGGTCTACGTTAGGAGTGGGATTTGCTCTCATCAGGCTCATACTTTCGCATATTTCTCATACTTGATGGCCAGATTCTGGGCTTTTATTGGTTTGGATCACGTAGTATTGTGGTACCACACTGAAACAGTCTATTAAACCTGGTTTCGATCAATATTTTAGAGGATAACGCATGTTAGATATAGGTTAGGTTTGGGATTCGCTCTCATCAGGCTCATACCGACGCATATTTCTCATACTTGTTGGCCAGATTCTGGCCTTTTTTTGGCTTGGATCGCGTAGTAATGTGGTACCAGCCTGAAACAGTCTATTAAACCTGGTTTCGATCAATATTTTAGAGGATAACGCATGTTAGGTCTAGGTTAGGTCTGGGATTTGCTCTCATCAGGCTCATACTTTCGCATATTTCTCATACTTGATGGCCAGATTCTGGGCTTTTTCCGGTTTGGATCACGTAGTAATGTGGTACGACACTGAAACTGTCGACTAATCCTGGTCTCGATCAATATTTTAGAGGATAACGCATGATAGGTCTAGGTTAGGTCTGGGATTTGCTCTCATCAGGCTCATACTTTCGCATATTTCTCATATTTGATGGCCAGATTCTGGGCTTTTTCTGGTTGGGATCCCATAGTAATATGGTTCCACCCTGAAACAGTCCATTAAACCTGGTTTCGATCGATATTTTAGAGGATAATGCATGTTAGGTCTAGGTTAGGCCTGGGATTTGCCCTCATCAGACTCATACTTTCGCATTCTTCACATACTTGTTGAACAGATCCTGGGTTTTTTTTGGTTGGGGTCACGTAGTAATGCGGAACCACACTGAAACAGTCGACTAAACCTGGTCTCGATCAATATTTCAGAGGATAACGCATGCTAGGTCTGGATTAGGTCTGGGATTTGCCCTCATCAGGCTCATGCTTTCGCATATTTCTCATACTTGATGGCCAGATTCTGGGCTTTTATTGGCTTGGATCACGTAGTATTGTGGTACCACACTGAAACAGTCTATTAAACCTGGTTTCGATCAATATTTTAGAGGATAACGCATGTTAGGTCTAGGTTAGGTCTGGGATTTGCTCTCATCAGGCTCATACTTTCGCATATTTCTCATACTTGTTGGCCAGATTCTGGGCTTTTTTTGGCTTGGATCGCGTAGTAATGTGGTACCACACTGAAACAGTCTATTAAACCTGGTTTCGATCAATATTTTAGAGGATAACGCATGTTAGGTCTAGGTTAGGTCTGGGATTTGCTCTCATCAGGCTCATACTTTCGCATATTTCTCATACTTGATGGCCAGATTCTGGGCTTTTTCCGGTTTGGATCACGTAGTAATGTGGTACGACACTGAAACTGTCGACTAAACCTGGTCTCGATCAATATTTCAGAGGATAACGCATGTTAGGTCTAGGTTAGGCCTGGGATTTGCCCTCTTCAGTCTCATACTTTCGCATTCTTCACATACTTCTTGAACAGATCCAGGGTTATTTCTGGTTTGGATCACACAGTAATGTGGTACGACACAGAAACAGTCGACTAAACCTGGTCTCGATCAATATTTCAGAGGATAACGCATGCTAGGTCTACGTTAGGTATGGGATTTGCTCTCATCAGGCTCATACTTTCGCATATTTCTCATACTTGATGGCCAGATTCTGGACTTTTTTTGGCTTGCATCACGTAGTAATGTGGTACCACACTGAAACAGTCTATTAAACCTGGTCTTGATCAATATTTTAGAGGATAACGCATGTTAGGTCTAGGTTAGGTCTGGGATTTGCTCTCATCAGGCTCATACTTTCGCGCATTTCTCATACTTGATGGCCAGATTCTGGGCTTTTTTATGGTTTGGATCACGTAGTAATTTGGTACCACACTGAAACAGTCAATGAAACCTGGTTTCCATCAATATTTTAGAGGATAACGCATGTTACGTCTAGGTTAGGCCTGGGATTTGCACTGATCAGGGTCATACTTTCACATTTTTCGCATGCTTGTTGGCTAGATCCCGGGTTTTTTCAGGTTTGGATCACATAGTAATGTGGTACCACACTGAAGCAGTCAATTAAACCTGGTTTCGATCAATATTTTAGATGATAGCGCATGTTAGGTCTAGGTTAGGCCTGGGATTTGCTCTCAACAGGCTCATACTTTCGCATATTTCTCATACTTGATGGCCAGATTCTGGGCTTTTATTGGCTTGGATCACGTAGTATTGTGGTACCACACTGAAACAGTCTATTAAACCTGGTTTCGATCAATATTTTAGAGGATAACGCATGTTAGGTCTAGGTTAGGTCTGGGATTTGCTCTCATCAGGCTCATACTTTCGCACATGTCTCATACTTGATGGCCAGATTCTGGGCTTTTTTTTGGTTTGGATCACGTAGTAATGTGGTACCACACTGAAACAGTCTATTAAACCTGGTTTCGATCAATATTTTAGAGGATAACGCATGTTAGGTCTAGGTTAGGTCTCGGATTTGCTCTCATCAGGCTCATACTTTCGCATATTTCTCATACTTGTTGGCCAGATCCTGGGCTTTTTCTGGATTGGATCGACGTAGTAATGTGGTACCACACTGAAACAGTCGACTAAACCTGGTCTCGATCAATATTTCAGAGGATAACTCATGTTAGGTCTAGGTTAGGCCTGGGATTTGCCCTCTTCAGTCTCATACTTTCGCATTCTTCACATACTTCTTGAACAGATCCTGGGTTATTTCTGGTTTGGATCACACAGTAATGTGGCACGACACTGAAACAGTCGACTAAACCTGGTCTCGATCAATATTTCAGAGGATAACGCATGCTAGGTCTGGATTAGGTCTGGGATTTGGGTTCATCAGGCTCATACTTTCGCATATTTCTCATATTTGATGGCCAGATTCTGGGCTTTTTCTGGTTGGGATCCCATAGTAATATGGTTCCACCCTGAAACAGTCCATTAAACCTGGTTTCGATTGATATTTTAGATGATAACGCATGTTAGGTCTAGGTTAGGCCTGGGATTTGCCCTCATCAGACTCATACTTTCGCATTCTTCACATACTTGTTGAACAGATCCTGGGTTTTTTTTGGTTGGGGTCACGTAGTAAAACGGAACCACACTGAAACAGTCGACTAAACCTGGTCTCGATCAATATTTCAGAGGATAACGCATGCTAGGTCTGGATTAGGTCTGGGATTTGCCCTCGTCAGGCTCATACTTTCGCATATTTCTCATACTTGATGGCCAGATTCTGGGCTTTTATTGGCTTGGATCACGTAGTATTGTGGTACCACACTGAAACAGTCTATTAAACCTGGTTTCGATCAATATTTTAGAGGATAACGCATGTTAGGTCTAGGTTAGGTCTGGGATTTGCTCTCATCAGGCTCATACTTTCGCATATTTCTCATACTTGTTGGCCAGATTCTGGGCTTTTCTTGGCTTGGATCGCGTAGTAATGTGGTACCACACTGAAACAGTCTATTAAACCTGGTTTCGATCAATATATAAGAGGATAACGCATGTTAGGTCTAGGTTAGGTCTGGGATTTGCTCTCATCAGGCTCATACTTTCGCATATTTCTCATACTTGATGGCCAGATTCTGGGCTTTTTCCGGTTTGGATCACGTAGTAATGTAGTACCACACTGAAACAGTCGACTGAACCTGGTTTCGATCAATATTTTAGAGGATAACGCATGTTAGGTCTAGGTTAGGCCTGGGATTTGCCCTCATCAGACTCATACTTCCGCATTCTTCATATACTTGTTGAACAGATCCTGGGTTTTTTTTGGTTGGGGTCACGTAGTAATGCGGAACCACACTGAAACAGTCGACTAAACCTGGTCTCGATCAATATTTCAGAGGATAACGCATGCTAGGTCTGGACTAGGTCTGGGATTTGCCCTCATCAGGCTCATACTTTCGCATATTTCTCATACTTGATGGCCAGATTCTGGGCTTTTATTGGCTTGGATCACGTAGTATTGTGGTACCACACTGAAACAGTCTATTAAACCTGGTTTCGATCAATATTTTAGAGGATAACGCATGTTAGGTCTAGGTTAGGTCTGGGATTTGCTCTCATCAGGCTCATACTTTCGCATATTTCTCATACTTGTTGGCCAGATTCTGGGCTTTTTTTGGCTTGGATCGCGTAGTAATGTGGTACCACACTGAAACAGTCTATTAAACCTGGTTTCGATCAATATTTCAGAGGATAACGCATGCTAGGTCTACGTTAGGTGTGGGATTTGCTCTCATCAGGCTCATACTTTCGCGCATTTCTCATACTTGATGGCCAGATTCTGGGCTTTTTTTTGGATTGGATCACGTAGTAATGTAGTACCACACTGAAACAGTCGACTAAACCTGGTCTCGATCAATATTTCAGAGGATAACGCATGTTAGGTCTAGGTTAGGCCTGGGATTTGCCCTCTTCAGTCTCATACTTTCGCATTCTTCACATACTTCTTGAACAGATCCTGGGTTATTTCTGGTTTGGATCACACAGTAATGTGGTACGACACAGAAACAGTCGACTAAACCTGGTCTCGATCAATATTTCAGAGGATAACGCATGCTAGGTCTTCGTTAGGAGTGGGATTTGCTCTCATCAGGCTCATACTTTCGCATATTTCCCATACTTGACGGCCAGATTCTGGGCTTTTATTGGTTTGGATCACGTAGTATTGTGGTACCACACTGAAACAGTCTATTAAACCTGGTTTCGATCAATATTTTAGAGGATAACGCATGATAGGTCTAGGTTAGGCCTGGGATTTGCTCTCATCAGGCTCATACTTTCGCATATTTCTCATACTTGATGGCCAGATTCTGGGCTTTTTTATGGTTTGGATCACGTAGTAATTTGGTACCACACTGAAACAGTCAATCAACCCTGGTTTCCATCAATATTTTAGAGGATAACGCATGTTAGGTCTAGGTTAGGTCTGGGATTTGCACTGATCAGGGTCATACTTTCACATTTTTCGCATACTTGTTGGCTAGATCCCGGGTTTTTTCAGGTTTGGATCACATAGTAATGTGGCACCACACTGAAGCAGTCAATTAAACCAGGTTTCGATCAATATTTTAGATGATAGCGCATGTTAGGTCTAGGTTAGGCCTGGGATTTGCTCTCAACAGGCTCATACTTTCGCATATTTCTCATACTTGATGGCCAGATTCTGGGCTTTTTTATGGTTTGGATCACGTAGTAATTTGGAACCACACTGAAACAGTCTAGTAAACCTGGTTTCGATCAATATTTTAGAGGATAACGCATGTTAGGTCTAGGTTAGGTCTCGGATTTGCTCTCATCAGGCTCATACTTTCGCATATTTCTCAAACTTGTTGGCCAGATCCTGGGCTTTTTTTGGTTTGGATCACGTAGTAATGTGGTACCACACTGAAACAGTCGACTAAACCTGGTCTCGATCAATGTTTCAGAGGATAACACATGTTAGGTCTAGGTTAGGCCTGGGATTTGCCCTCTTCAGTCTCATACTTTCGCATTCTTCACATACTTCTTGAACAGATCCTGGGTTATATCTGGTTTGGATCACACAGTAATGTGGTACGACACTGAAACAGTCTATTAAACCTGGTTTCGATCAATATTTCAGAGGATAACGCATGCTAGGTCTGGATTAGGTCTGGGATTTGCCCTCATCAGGCTCATACTTTCGCATATTTCTCATATTTGTTGGCCAGATTCTGGGCTTTTTCTGGTTGGGATCCCATAGTAATATGGTTCCACCCTGAAACAGTCCATTAAACCTGGTTTCGATCGATATTTTAGAGGATAACGCATGTTAGGTCTAGGTTAGGCCTGGGATTTGCCCTCATCAGACTCATACTTTCGCATTCTTCACATACTTGTTGAACAGATCCTGGGTTTTTTTTGGTTGGGGTCACGTAGTAATGCGGAACCCCACTGAAACAGTCGACTAAACCTGGTCTCGATCAATATTTCAGAGGATACCGCATGCTAGGCCTGGATTAGGTCTGGGATTTGCCCTCATCACGCTCATACTTTCGCATATTTCTCATACTTGATGGCCAGATTCTGGGCTTTTTTTGGCTTGCATCACGTAGTAATGTGGTACCACACTGAAACAGTCTATTAAACCTGGTTTCGATCAATATTTTAGAGGATAACGCATGTTAGGTCTAGGTTAGGTCTCGGATTTGCTCTCATCAGGCTCATACTTTCGCATATTTCTCATACTTGTTGGCCAGATCCTGGGCTTTTTCTGGATTGGATTGACGTAGTAATGTGGTACCACACTGAAACAGTCGACTAAACCTGGTCTCGATCAATATTTCAGAGGATAACACATGTTAGGTCTAGGTTAGGCCTGGGATTTGCCCTCTTCAGTCTCATACTTTCGCATTCTTCACATACTTCTTGAACAGATCCTGGGTTATTTCTGGTTTGGATCACACAGTAATGTGGTACGACACTGAAACAGTCGACTAAACCTGGTCTCGATCAATATTTCAGAGGATAACGCATGCTAGGTCTGGTTTAGGTCTGGGATTTGCCCTCATCAGGCTCATACTTTCGCATATTTCTCATATTTGATGGCCAGATTCTGGGCTTTTTCTAGTTGGGATCCCATAGTAATATGGTTCCACCCTGAAACAGTCCATTAAACCTGGTTTCGATCGATATTTTAGAGGATAACGCATGTTAGGTCTAGGTTAGGCCTGGGATTTGCCCTCATCAGACTCATACTTTCGCATTCTTCACATACTTGTTGAACAGATCCTGGGTTTTTTTTGGTTGGGGTCACGTAGTAATGCGGAACCACACTGAAACAGTCGACTAAACCTGGTCTCGATCAATATTTAAGAGGATAACGCATGCTAGGTCTGGATTAGGTCTGGGATTTGCCCTCATCAGGCTCATACTTTCGCATATTTCTCATACTTGATGGCCAGATTCTGGGCTTTTATTGGCTTGGATCACGTAGTATTGTGGTGCCACACTGAAACAGTCTATTAAACCTGGTTTCGATCAATATTTTAGAGGATAACGCATGTTAGGTCTAGGTTAGGTCTGGGATTTGCTCTCATCAGGCTCATACTTTCGCATATTTCTCATACTTGATGGCCAGATTCTGGGCTTTTTCCGGTTTGGATCACGTAGTAATGTGGTACGACACTGAAACTGTCGACTAATCCTTGTCTCGATCAATATTTCAGAGGATAACGCATGCTAGGTCTACGTTAGGTGTGGGATTTGCTCTCATCAGGCTCATACTTTCGCGCATTTCTCATACTTGATGGCCAGATTCTGGGCTTTTTTTTGGATTGGATCACGTAGTAATGTAGTACCACACTGAAACAGTCGACTAAACCTGGTCTCGATCAATATTTCAGAGGATAACGCATGTTAGGTCTAGGTTAGGCCTGGGATTTGCCCTCTTCAGTCTCATACTTTCGCATTCTTCACATACTTCTTGAACAGATCCTGGGTTATTTCTGGTTTGGATCACACAGTAATGTGGTACGACACAGAAACAGTCGACTAAACCTGGTCTCGATCAATATTTCAGAGGATAACGCATGCTAGGTCTACGTTAGGAGTGGGATTTGCTCTCATCAGGCTCATACTTTCGCATATTTCTCATACTTGATGGCCAGATTCTGGGCTTTTATTGGTTTGGATCACGTAGTATTGTGGTACCACACTGAAACAGTCTATTAAACCTGGTTTCGATCAATATTTTAGAGGATAACGCATGTTAGGTCTAGGTTAGGTCTCGGATTTGCTCTCATCAGGCTCATACTTTCGCATATTTCTCATACTTGTTGGCCAGATCCTGGGCTTTTTCTGGATTGGATCGACGTAGTAATGTGGTACCACACTGAAACAGTCGACTAAACCTGGTCTCGATCAATATTTCAGAGGATAACTCATGTTAGGTCTAGGTTAGGCCTGGGATTTGCCCTCTTCAGTCTCATACTTTCGCATTCTTCACATACTTCTTGAACAGATCCTGGGTTATTTCTGGTTTGGATCACACAGTAATGTGGCACGACACTGAAACAGTCGACTAAACCTGGTCTCGATCAATATTTCAGAGGATAACGCATGCTAGGTCTGGATTAGGTCTGGGATTTGCCTTCATCAGGCTCATACTTTCGCATATTTCTCATATTTGATGGCCAGATTCTGGGCTTTTTCTGGTTGGGATCCCATAGTAATATGGTTCCACCCTGAAACAGTCCATTAAACCTGGTTTCGATTGATATTTTAGATGATAACGCATGTTAGGTCTAGGTTAGCCCTGGGATTTGCCCTCATCAGACTCATACTTTCGCATTCTTCACATACTTGTTGAACAGATCCTGGGTTTTTTTTGGTTGGGGTCACGTAGTAAAACGGAACCACACTGAAACAGTCGACTAAACCTGGTCTCGATCAATATTTCAGAGGATAACGCATGCTAGGTCTGGATTAGGTCTGGGATTTGCCCTCGTCAGGCTCATACTTTCGCATATTTCTCATACTTGATGGCCAGATTCTGGGCTTTTATTGGCTTGGATCACGTAGTATTGTGGTACCACACTGAAACAGTCTATTAAACCTGGTTTCGATCAATATTTTAGAGGATAACGCATGTTAGGTCTAGGTTAGGTCTGGGATTTGCTCTCATCAGGCTCATACTTTCGCATATTTCTCATACTTGTTGGCCAGATTCTGGGCTTTTTCCGGTTTGGATCACGTAGTAATGTAGTACCACACTGAAACAGTCGACTGAACCTGGTTTCGATCAATATTTTAGAGGATAACGCATGTTAGGTCTAGGTTAGGCCTGGGATTTGCCCTCATCAGACTCATACTTCCGCATTCTTCACATACTTGTTGAACAGATCCTGGGTTTTTTTTGGTTGGGGTCACGTAGTAATGCGGAACCACACTGAAACAGTCGACTAAACCTGGTCTCGATCAATATTTCAGAGGATAACGCATGCTAGGTCTGGACTAGGTCTGGGATTTGCCCTCATCAGGCTCATACTTTCGCATATTTCTCATACTTGATGGCCAGATTCTGGGCTTTTATTGGCTTGGATCACGTAGTATTGTGGTACCACACTGAAACAGTCTATTAAACCTGGTTTCGATCAATATTTTAGAGGATAACGCATGTTAGGTCTAGGTTAGGTCTGGGATTTGCTCTCATCAGGCTCATACTTTCGCATATTTCTCATACTTGTTGGCCAGATTCTGGGCTTTTTTTGGCTTGGATCGCGTAGTAATGTGGTACCACACTGAAACAGTCTATTAAACCTGGTTTCGATCAATATTTCAGAGGATAACGCATGCTAGGTCTACGTTAGGTGTGGGATTTGCTCTCATCAGGCTCATACTTTCGCGCATTTCTCATACTTGATGGCCAGATTCTGGGCTTTTTTTTGGATTGGATCACGTAGTAATGTAGTACCACACCGAAACAGTCGACTAAACCTGGTCTCGATCAATATTTCAGAGGATAACGCATGTTAGGTCTAGGTTAGGCCTGGGATTTGCCCTCTTCAGTCTCATACTTTCGCATTCTTCACATACTTCTTGAACAGATCCTGGGTTATTTCTGGTTTGGATCACACAGTAATGTGGTACGACACAGAAACAGTCGACTAAACCTGGTCTCGATCAATATTTCAGAGGATAACGCATGCTAGGTCTTCGTTAGGAGTGGGATTTGCTCTCATCAGGCTCATACTTTCGCATATTTCCCATACTTGACGGCCAGATTCTGGGCTTTTATTGGTTTGGATCACGTAGTATTGTGGTACCACACTGAAACAGTCTATTAAACCTGGTTTCGATCAATATTTTAGAGGATAACGCATGATAGGTCTAGGTTAGGCCTGGGATTTGCTCTCATCAGGCTCATACTTTCGCATATTTCTCATACTTGATGGCCAGATTCTGGGCTTTTTTATGGTTTGGATCACGTAGTAATTTGGTACCACACTGAAACAGTCAATCAAACCTGGTTTCCATCAATATTTTAGAGGATAACGCATGTTAGGTCTAGGTTAGGTCTGGGATTTGCACTGATCAGGGTCATACTTTCACATTTTTCGCATACTTGTTGGCTAGATCCCGGGTTTTTTCAGGTTTGGATCACATAGTAATGTGGCACCACACTGAAGCAGTCAATTAAACCAGGTTTCGATCAATATTTTAGATGATAGCGCATGTTAGGTCTAGGTTAGGCCTGGGATTTGCTCTCAACAGGCTCATACTTTCGCATATTTCTCATACTTGATGGCCAGATTCTGGGCTTTTTTATGGTTTGGATCACGTAGTAATTTGGAACCACACTAAAAACAGTCTAGTAAACCTGGTTTCGATCAATATTTTAGAGGATAACGCATGTTAGGTCTAGGTTAGGTCTCGGATTTGCTCTCATCAGGCTCATACTTTCGCATATTTCTCAAACTTGTTGGCCAGATCCTGGGCTTTTTTTGGTTTGGATCACGTAGTAATGTGGTACCACACTGAAACAGTCGACTAAACCTGGTCTCGATCAATGTTTCAGAGGATAACACATGTTAGGTCTAGGTTAGGCCTGGGATTTGCCCTCTTCAGTCTCATACTTTCGCATTCTTCACATACTCCTTGAACAGATCCTGGGTTATATCTGGTTTGGATCACACAGTAATGTGGTACGACACTGAAACAGTCTATTAAACCTGGTTTCGATCAATATTTCAGAGGATAACGCATGCTAGGTCTGGATTAGGTCTGGGATTTGCCCTCATCAGGCTCATACTTTCGCATATTTCTCATATTTGTTGGCCAGATTCTGGGCTTTTTCTGGTTGGGATCCCATAGTAATATGGTTCCACCCTGAAACAGTCCATTAAACCTGGTTTCGATCGATATTTTAGAGGATAACGCATGTTAGGTCTAGGTTAGGTCTGGGATTTGCACTGATCAGGGTCATACTTTCACATTTTTCGCATACTTGTTGGCTAGATCCCGGGTTTTTTCAGGTTTGGATCACATAGTAATGTGGCACCACACTGAAGCAGTCAATTAAACCAGGTTTCGATCAATATTTTAGATGATAGCGCATGTTAGGTCTAGGTTAGGCCTGGGATTTGCTCTCAACAGGCTCATACTTTCGCATATTTCTCATACTTGATGGCCAGATTCTGGGCTTTTTTTGGCTTGCATCACGTAGTAATGTGGTACCACACTGAAACAGTCTATTAAACCTGGCTTCGATCAATATTTTAGAGGATAACGCATGTTAGGTCTAGGTTAGGTCTCGGATTTGCTCTCATCAGGCTCATACTTTCGCATATTTCTCATACTTGTTGGCCAGATCCTGGGCTTTTTCTGGATTGGATTGACGTAGTAATGTGGTACCACACTGAAACAGTCGACTAAACCTGGCCTCGATCAATATTTCAGAGGATAACACATGTTAGGTCTAGGTTAGGCCTGGGATTTGCCCTCTTCAGTCTCATACTTTCGCATTCTTCACATACTTCTTGAACAGATCCTGGGTTATTTCTGGTTTGGATCACACAGTAATGTGGTACGACACTGAAACAGTCGACTAAACCTGGTCTCGATCAATATTTCAGAGGATAACGCATGCTAGGTCTGGATTAGGTCTGGGATTTGCCCTCATCAGGCTCATACTTTCGCATATTTCTCATATTTGATGGCCAGATTCTGGGCTTTTTCTAGTTGGGTTCCCATAGTAATATGGTTCCACCCTGAAACAGTCCATTAAACCTGGTTTCGATCGATATTTTAGAGGATAACGCATGTTAGGTCTAGGTTAGGCCTGGGATTTGCCCTCATCAGACTCATACTTTCGCATTCTTCACATACTTGTTGAACAGATCCTGGGTTTTTTTTGGTTGGGGTCACGTAGTAATGCGGAACCACACTGAAACAGTCGACTAAACCTGGTCTCGATCAATATTTAAGAGGATAACGCATGCTAGGTCTGGATTAGGTCTGGGATTTGCCCTCATCAGGCTCATACTTTCGCATATTTCTCATACTTGATGGCCAGATTCTGGGCTTTTATTGGCTTGGATCACGTAGTATTGTGGTGCCACACTGAAACAGTCTATTAAACCTGGTTTCGATCAATATTTTAGAGGATAACGCATGTTAGGTCTAGGTTAGGTCTGGGATTTGCTCTCATCAGGCTCATACTTTCGCATATTTCTCATACTTGATGGCCAGATTCTGGGCTTTTTCCGGTTTGGATCACGTAGTAATGTGGTACGACACTGAAACTGTCGACTAATCCTTGTCTCGATCAATATTTCAGAGGATAACGCATGCTAGGTCTACGTTAGGTGTGGGATTTGCTCTCATCAGGCTCATACTTTCGCGCGTTTCTCATACTTGATGGCCAGATTCTGGGCTTTTTTTTGGATTGGATCACGTAGTAATGTAGTACCACACTGAAACAGTCGACTAAACCTGGTCTCGATCAATATTTCAGAGGATAACGCATGTTAGGTCTAGGTTAGGCCTGGGATTTGCCCTCTTCAGTCTCATACTTTCGCATTCTTCACATACTTCTTGAACAGATCCTGGGTTATTTCTGGTTTGGATCACACAGTAATGTGGTACGACACAGAAACAGTCGACTAAACCTGGTCTCGATCAATATTTCAGAGGATAACGCATGCTAGGTCTACGTTAGGAGTGGGATTTGCTCTCATCAGGCTCATACTTTCGCATATTTCTCATACTTGATGGCCAGATTCTGGGCTTTTATTGGTTTGGATCACGTAGTATTGTGGTACCACACTGAAACAGTCTATTAAACCTGGTTTCGATCAATATTTTAGAGGATAACGCATGATAGGTCTAGGTTAGGTCTGGGATTTGCTCTCATCAGGCTTATACTTTCGCATATTTCTCATACTTGATGGCCAGATTCTGGGCTTTTTCCGGTTTGGATCACGTAGAAATGTAGTACGACACTGAAACTGTCGACTAATCCTGGTCTCGATCAATATTTCAGAGGATAACGCATGCTAGGTCTACGTTAGGTGTGGGATTTGCTCTCATCAGACTCATACTTTCGCATATTTCTCATACTTTATGGCCAGATTCTGGGCTTTTTTTGGTTTGGATCACGTAGTAATGCGGTACCACATTGAAACAGTCCATTAAACCTGGTTTCGATCAATATTTTAGAGGATAACGCATGTTAGGTCTACGTTAGGTGTGGGATTTGCTCTCATCAGGCTCATACTTTCGCATATTTCTCATACTTTATGGCCAGATTCTGGGCTTTTTTTGGTTTGGATCACGTAGTAATGCGGTACCACATTGAAACAGTCCATTAAATCTGGTTTCGATCAATATTTTAGAGGATAACGCATGTTAGATATAGGATAGGTCTGGGATTCGCTCTCATCAGGCTCATACTTTCGCATATTTCTCATACTTGATGGCCAGATTCAGGGCTTTTTCCGGTTTGGATCACGTAGTAATGTGGTACGACACTGAAACTGTCGACTAATCCTGGTCTCGATCAATATTTTAGAGGATAACGCATGATAGGTCTAGGTTAGGTCTGGGATTTGCTCTCATCAGGCTCATACTTTCGCATATTTCTCATACTTGATGGCCAGATTCTGGGCTTTTATTGGTTTGGATCACGTAGTATTGTGGTACCACACTGAAACAGTCTATTAAACCTGGTTTCGATCAATATTTTAGAGGATAACGCATGTTAGGTCTAGGTTAGGCCTGGGATTTGCCCTCATCAGACTCATACTTTCGCATTCTTCACATACTTGTTGAACAGATCCTGGGTTTTTTTTGGTTGGGGTCACGTAGTAATGCGGAACCACACTGAAACAGTCGACTAAACCTGGTCTCGATCAATATTTCAGAGGATAACGCATGCTAGGTCTGGATTAGGTCTGGGATTTGCCCTCATCAGGCTCATACTTTCGCATATTTCTCATATTTGATGGCCAGATTCTGGGCTTTTTCTGGTTGGGATCCCATAGTAATATGGTTCCACCCTGAAACAGTCCATTAAACCTGGTTTCGATCGATATTTTAGAGGATAACGCATGTTAGGTCTAGGTTAGGCCTGGGATTTGCCCTCATCAGACTCATACTTTCGCGCATTTCTCATACTTGATGGCCAGATTCTGGGCTTTTTTTTGGATTGGATCACGTAGTAATGTAGTACCACACTGAAACAGTCGACTAAACCTGGTCTCGATCAATATTTCAGAGGATAACGCATGTTAGGTCTAGGTTAGGCCTGGGATTTGCCCTCTTCAGTCTCATACTTTCGCATTCTTCACATACTTCTTGAACAGATCCTGGGTTATTTCTGGTTTGGATCACACAGTAATGTGGTACGACACAGAAACAGTCGACTAAACCTGGTCTCGATCAATATTTCAGAGGATAACGCATGCTAGGTCTACGTTAGGAGAGGGATTTGCTCTCATCAGGCTCATACTTTCGGTATATTTCTCATACTTGATGGCCAGATTCTGGGCTTTTATTGGTTTGGATCACGTAGTATTGTGGTACCACACTGAAACAGTCTATTAAACCTGGTTTCGATCAATATTTTAGAGGATAACGCATGTTAGGTCTAGGTTAGGCCTGGGATTTGCCCTCATCAGACTCATACTTTCGCATTCTTCACATACTTGTTGAACAGATCCTGGGTTTTTTTTGGTTGGGGTCACGTAGTAATGCGGAACCACACTGAAACAGTCGACTAAACCTGGTCTCGATCAATATTTCAGAGGATAACGCATGCTAGGTCTGGATTAGGTCTGGGATTTGCCCTCATCAGGCTCATACTTTCGCATATTTCTCATACTTGGTGGCCAGATTCTGGGCTTTTATTGGTTTGGATCACGTAGTATTGTGGTACCACACTGAAACAGTCTATTAAACCTGGTTTCGATCAATATTTTAGAGGATAACGCATGATAGGTCTAGGTTAGGTCTGGGATTTGCTCTCATCAGGCTCATACTTTCGCATATTTCTCATACTTGATGGCCAGATTCTGGGCTTTTTTTGGCTTGGATCACGTAGTAAAGTGGTACCACACTGAAACAGTCTATTAAACCTGGTTTCGATCAATATTTTAGAGGATAACGCATGTTAGGTCTGGGTTAGGTCTGGGATTTGCTCTCATCAGGCTCATACTCCCGCGCATTTCTCATACTTGATGGCCAGATTCTGGGCTTTTTTTTGGATTGGATCACGTAGTAATGTGGCACCACACTGAAACAGTCGACTAAACCTGGTCTCGATCAATATTTCAGAGGATAACACATGCTAGGTCTACGTTAGGTGTGGGATTTGCTCTCAACAGGCTCATACTTTCGCATATTTCTCATACTTGTTGGCCAGATTCTGGGCTTTTTTTGGCTTGGATCACGTAGTATTGTGGTACCACACTGAAAAAGTCTATTAAACCTGGTTTCGATCAATATTTTAGAGAATAACGCATGTTAGGTCTAGGTTAGGTCTGGGATTTGCTCTCATCAGGCTCATACTTTCGCATATTTCTCATACTTGATGGCCAGATTCTGGGCTTTTTCCGGTTTGGATCACGTAGTAATGTGGTACGACACTGAAACTGTCGACTAATCCTGGTCTCGATCAATATTTCAGAGGATAACGCATGATAGGTCTACGTTAGGTGTGGGATTTGCTCTCATCAGGCTCATACTTTCGCATATTTCTCATACTTTATGGCCAGATTCTGGGCTTTTTTTGGTTTGGATCACGTAGTAATGCGGTACCACATAGAAACAGTCCATTAAACCTGGTTTCGATCAATATTTTAGAGGATAACGCATGTTAGATATAGGTTAGGTCTGGGATTTGCTCTCATCAGGCTCATACCGACGCATATTTCTCATACTTGTTGGCCAGATTCTGGGCTTTTTTTGGCTTGGATCGCGTAGTAATGTGGTACCACACTGTAACAGTCTATTAAACCTGGTTTCGATCAATATTTTAGAGGATAACGCATGTTAGGTCTAGGTTAGGTCTGGGATTTGCTCTCATCAGGCTCATACTTTCGCATATTTCTCATACTTGATGGCCAGATTCTGGGCTTTTTCCGGTTTGGATCACGTAGTAATGTGGTACGACACTGAAACTGTCGACTAATCCTCGTCTCGATCAATATTTTAGAGGATAACGCATGATAGGTCTAGGTTAGGTCTGGGATTTGCTCTCATCAGGCTCATACTTTCGCATATTTCTCATATTTGATGGCGAGATTCTGGGCTTTTTCTGGTTGGGATCCCATAGTAATATGGTTCCACCCTGAAACAGTCCATTAAACCTGGTTTCGATCGATATTTTAGAGGATAACGCATGTTAGGTCTAGGTTAGGCCTGGGATTTGCCCTCATCAGACTCATACTTTCGCATTCTTCACATACTTGTTGAACAGATCCTGGGTTTTTTTTGGTTGGGGTCACGTAGTAATGCGGAACCACACTGAAACAGTCGACTAAACCTGGTCTCGATCAATATTTCAGAGGATAACGCATGCTAGGTCTGGATTAGGTCTGGGATTTGCCCTCATCAGGCTCATACTTTCGCATATTTCTCATACTTGGTGGCCAGATTCTGGGCTTTTTTTTGCTTGGATCGCGTAGTAATGTGGTACGACACTGAAACTGTCGACTAATCCTGGTCTCGATCAATATTTTAGAGGATAACGCATGATAGGTCTAGGTTAGGTCTGGGATTTGCTCTCATCAGGCTCATACTTTCGCATATTTCTCATATTTGATGGCCAGATTCTGGGCTTTTTCTGGTTGGGATCCCATAGTAATATGGTTCCACCCTGAAACAGTCCATTAAACCTGGTTTCGATCGATATTTTAGAGGATAACGCATGTTAGGTCTAGGTTAGGCCTGGGATTTGCCCTCATCAGACTCATACTTTCGCATTCTTCACATACTTGTTGAACAGATCCTGGGTTTTTTTTGGTTGGGGTCACGTAGTAATGCGGAACCACACTGAAACAGTCGACTAAACCTGGTCTCGATCAATATTTCAGAGGATAACGCATGCTAGGTCTGGATTAGGTCTGGGATTTGCCCTCATCAGGCTCATACTTTCGCATATTTCTCATACTTGTTGGCCAGATTCTGGGCTTTTTTTGGCTTGGATCGCGTAGTAATGTGGTACCACACTGAAACAGTCGACTAAACCTGGTCTCGATCAATATTTCAGAGGATAACACATGCTAGGTCTACGTTAGGTGTGGGATTTGCTCTCATCAGGCTCATACTTTCGCATATTTCTCATACTTGATGGCCAGATTCTGGGCTTTTTCCGGTTTGGATCACGTAGTAATGTGGTACGACACTGAAACAGTCGACTAAACCTGGTCTCGATCAATATTTCAGAGGATAACGCATGTTAGGTATAGGTTAGATCTGGGATTTGCTCCCATCAGGCTCATTCTTTCGCATATTTATCAATCTTGTTGGCCAGATCCTGGGCTTCCACTGGTTTGGATCACTTAGTAATGTGGTACCACACTGAAACAGTCAATTAAACCTGGTTTCGATCAATATTTTAGAGGATAGCACATGTTAGGTCTGGGTTAGGTCTAGGATTTGCCCTCATCAGGCTCATACTTTCGCATATTTCTCATACTTGATGGCCAGATTCTGGGCATTTTTTGGCTTGAATCACGTAGTAATGTGGTACCACACTGAAACAGTCTATTAAACCTGGTTTCGATCAATATTTTAGAGGATAACGCATGTTAGGTCTAGGTTATGTCTGGGATTTGCTCTCATCGGCTCATACTTTCGCATATTTCTCATACTTGTTGGCTAGATCCTGGGCTTTTTCTGGTTTGGATCACGTACTAATGTGGTACCACACTGAAACAGTCGACTAAACCCGGCCACGATCAATATTTTACGGGATAACGCATGATAGGTCTAGCTTAGGATTGGGATTTGCTCTCATCAGGCTCATACTTTCGCATATTTCTCATACTTGATGGCCAGATTCTGGGCTTTTTCCGGTTTGGATCACATAGTAATGTGGTACCACACTGAAACAGTCGACGAAACCTGGTCTCGATCAATATTTCAGAGGATAACGCATGTTAGGTCTAGGTTAGGCCTGGGATTTGCCCTCTTCAGTCTCATACTTTCGCATTCTTCACATACTTCTAGAACAGATCCTGGCTTTTTTCTGGTTTGGATCACGTACTAATGTGGTACCACACTGAAACAGTCTTTTAAACCTGGTTTCGATCAATATTTTAGAGGATAACGCATGTTAGGTCTAGGTTAGGTCTGGGATTTGCTCTCATCAGGCTCATACTTTCGCATATTTCTCAAACTTGTTGGCCAGATCCTGGGCTTTTTCTGGATTGGATCACGTAGTAATGTGGTACCACACTGAAACAGTCGACGAAACCTGGTCTCGATCAATATTTCAGAGGATAACGCATGTTAGGTCTAGGTTAGGCCTGGGATTTGCCCTCTTCAGACTCATACTTTCGAATTCTTCACATACTTCTTGAACAGATCCTGGCTTATTTCTGGTTTGGATCACGTACTAATGTGGTACCACACTGAAACAGTCGACTAAACCTGGTCACGATCAATATTTTGCGGGATAACGCATGTTAGGTCTAGTTTAGGTCTGGGATTTGCTCTCATCGGCTCATACTTTCGCATATTTCTCATACTTGATGGCCAGATTCTGGGCTTTTTCCGGTTTGGGTCACGTAGTAATGTGATACGACACTGAAGCAGTCGACTAATCCTGGTCTCGATCAATATCTCAGAGGATAACGCATGCTAGGACTACGTTAGGTGTGGGATTTGCTCTCATCAGGCTCATACTTTCGCATATTTCTCATACTTGATGGCCAGATTCTGGGCTTATTTGGCTTGGATCACGTAGTAATGTGGTACCACACTGAAACAGTATATTAAACCTGGTTTCGATCAATATTTTAGAGGATAACGCATGTTAGTTCTAGGTTAGGTGTGGGATTTGCTCTCATCGGCTCATACTTTAGCATATTGCTCATACTTGTTGGCTAGATCCTGGGCTTTTTCAGGTTTGGATCATGTACTAATGTGGTACCACACTGAAACAGTCGACTAAACCTGGTCATGATCAATATTTTACGGGATAACGCATGATAGGTCTAGCTTAGGTCTGGGATTTGCTCTCATCAGGCTCATACTTTCGCATATTTCTCATACTTGATGACCAGATTCTGGGCTTTTTCCGGTTTGGATCACATAGTAATGTGGTACCACACTGAAACAGTCGACGAAACCTGGTCTCGATCAATATTTCAGAGGATAACGCATGTTAGGTCTAGGTTAGGCCTTGGATTTGCCCTCTTCAGTCTCATACTTTCGCATATTTCTCATACTTGTTGGCCAGATCCTGGGCTTTTTCTGGATTGGATCACGTAGTAATGTGGTACCACACTGAAACAGTCGACGAAACCTGGTCTCGATCAATATTTCAGAGGATAACGCATGTTAGGTCTAGGTTAGGCCTGGGATTTGCCCTCTTCAGTCTCATACTTTCGCACTCTTCACATACTTCTAGAACAGATCCTGGCTTTTTTCTGGTTTGGATCACGTAGTAATGTGGTGCCACACTGAAACAGTATATTAAACCTGGTTTCGATCAATATTTTAGAGGATAACGCATGTTAGGTCTGGATTAGGTCTGGGATTTGGTCTCATCAGGCTCATACTTTCGCATATTTCTCACATTTGAGTGCCAGATTCTGGGCTTTTTCTGGTTGGGATCACATAGTAATATGGTTCCACCCTGAAACAGTCCATTAAACCTGGTTTCGATCGATATTTTAGAGGATAACGCATGTTAGGTCTAGGTTAGGCCTGGGATTTGCCCTCATCAGGCTCATACTTTCGCATTCTTCACATACTTGTTGAACAGATCCTGGGTTTTTTTTGGTTGGGGTCACGTAGTAATGCGGAACCTCACTGAAACAGTCGACTAAACCTGGTCTCGATCAATATTTTTGAGGATAATGCATGTTACGTCTAGGTTAGGTCTGGGATTTGCTCACATCAGGCTCATACTTTCGCATATTTATCAATCTTGTTGGCCAGATTCTGGGCTTTTTTTGGCTTGGATCACGTAGTAATGTGGTACCACAATGAATCAGTCGATTAAAGCTGGTGACGATCAATATTTTAGGGGATAACGCATGTTACGTCTAGGTTAGGTCTGGGATTTGCTCTCACCAGGCTCATATTTTCACATTTTTCGCATACTTGTTGGCCAGATCCCGGGCTATTTCAGGTTTGGATCACACAGTAATGTGGTACCACACTGAGACAGTCGACTAAACCTGGTCTCGATCAATATTTTAGAGGATAACGCATGTTAGGTCTAGGTTAGGTGTGGGATTTGCTCTCATCGGCTCATACTTTCGCATATTTCTCATACTTGTTGGCTAGATCCTGGGCTTTTTCTGGTTTGGGTCACGTACTAATGTGGTACAACACTGAAACAGTCGACTAAACCTGGTCTCCATCAATATTTCAGAGGATAACGCATGTTAGGTCTAGGTTAGGCCTGGGATTTGCTCTCATCAGGCTCATACTTTCGCATATTTCTCATACTTGATGGCCAGATTCTGGGCTTTTTCCGGTTTGGATCACGTAGTAATGTGGTACGACACTGAAACAGTCGACTAAACCAGGTCTCGATCAATATTTCAGAGGATAACGCAAGCTAGGTCTACGTTAGGTGTGGGATTTGCTCTCATCAGGCTCATACTTTCGCATTCTTCACATACTTCTTGAACAGATCCTGGGTTCTTTCTGGTTTGGATCACATAGTAATGTGGTACCACACTGAAACAGTCGATTAAACCTGGTTTCGATCAATATTTTAGAGGATAACTCATGTTAGGTCTGGGCTAGGTCTAGGATTTGCCCTCATCAGGCTCATACTTTCGCATATTTCTCATACTTGATGGCCAGATTCTGGGCTTTTATTGGCTTGGATCACGTAGTAATGTGGTACCACACTGAAACAGTCTATTAAAGCTGGTTTCGATCAATATTTTAGAGGATAACGCATGTTAGGTCTAGGTTAGGTCTGGGATTTGCTCTCATCGGCTCATACTTTCGCATATTTCTCATACTTGATGGCTAGATCCTGGGCTTTTTCTGGTTTGGATCACGTACTAATGTGGTACCACACTGAAACAGTCGACTAAACCCGGTCACGATCAATATTTTACGGGATAACGTATGATAGGTCTAGTTTGGGTCTGGGATTTGCTCTCATCAGGCTCATACTTTCGCATATTTCTCATACTTGATGGCCAGGTTCTGGGCTTTTATTGGCTTGGATCACGTAGTAATGTGGTACCACACTGAAACAGTCTATTAAAGCTGGTTTCGATCAATATTTTAGAGGATAACGCATGTTAGGTCTAGGTTAGGTCTGGGATTTGCTCTCATCAGGCTGATACTTTCGCATATTTCTCAAACTTGTTGGCCAGATCCTGGGCTTATTTGGCTTGGATCACGTAGTAATGTGGTACCACACTGAAACAGTCGACGAAACCTGGTCTCGATCAATATTTCAGAGGATAACGCATGTTAGGTCTAGGTTAGGCCTGGGATTTGCCCTCTTCAGTCTCATACTTTCGCATTCTTCACATACTTCTTGAACAGATCCTGGCTTATTTCTGGTTTGGATCACGTAGTAATGTGGTACCACACTGAAACAGTCTATTAAACCTGGTTTCGATCAATATTTTAGAGGATAACGCATGTTAGGTCTAGGTTAGGTGTGGGATTTGCTCTCATCGGCTCATATTTTCGCACATTTCTCATACTTGATGGCCAGATCCTGGGCTTTTTCTGGATTGCATCACGTAGTAATGTGGTTCCACACTGAAACAGTCACGAAACCTGGTCTCGATCAATATTTCAGAGGATAACGCATGTTAGGTCTAGGTTAGGCCTTGGATTTGCCCTCTTCAGTCTCATACTTTCGCATATTTCTCATACTTGTTGGCCAGATCCTGGGCTTTTTCTGGATTGGATCACGTAGTAATGTGGTACCACACTGAAACAGTCGACTAAACCTGGTCACGATCAATATTTTAAGGGATAACGCATGTTAGGTCTAGTTTAGGTCTGGGATTTGCTCTCATCGGCTCATACTTTCGCATATTTCTCATACTTGATGGCCAGATTCTGGGCTTCTTCCGGTTTGGATCACGTAGTAATGTGATACGACACTGAAGCAGTCGCCTAATCCTGGTCTCGAACAATATTTCAGAGGATAACGCATGCTAGGTCTTCATTAGGTGTGGGATTTGCTCTCATCAGGCCCATACTTTCGCATATTTCTCATACTTGTTGGCTAGAACCTGGGCTTTTTTTGGCTTGGATCACGTAGTAATGCGCTACCACATTGAAACAGTCCATTAAACCTGGTTTCGATCAATATTTTAGAGGATAACGCATGTTAGATCTAGGTTAGATCTAGGATTCGCTCTCATCAGGCTCATACTTTCGCATATTTCTCACATTTGATGGCCAGATTCTGGGCTTATTTGGCTTGGATCACGTAGTAATGTGGTACCACACTGAAACAGTCTATTAAACCTGGTTTCGATCAATATTTTAGTGGATAACGCATGTTAGGTCTAGGTTAGGTGTGGGATTTGCTCTCATCAGGCTCATACCGTCGCATATTTCTCATACTTGATGGCCAGATTCTGGGCTTATTTGGCTTGGATCACGTAGTAATGTGGTACCACACTGAAACAGTATATTAAACCTGGTTTCGATCAATATTTTAGAGGATAACGCATGTTAGGTCTATGTTAGGCCTTGGATTTGCCCTCTTCAGTCTCATACTTTCGCATATTTCTCATACTTGTTGGCTAGATCCTGGGCTTTTTCTGGTTTGGATCACGTACTAACGTGGTACCACACTGAAACAGTCGACTAAACCTGGTCACGATCAATATTTTACGGGATAACGCATGATAGGTCTAGCTTAGGTCTGGGATTTGCTCTCATCAGGCTCATACTTTCGCATATTTCTCATACTTGATGGCCAGATTCTGGGCTTTTTCCGGTTTGGATCACATAGTAATGTGGTACCACACTGAAACAGTCGACGAAACCTGGTCTCGATCAATATTTCAGCGGATAACGCATGTTAGGTCTAGGTTAGGCCTTGGATTTGCCCTCTTCAGTCTCATACTTTCGCATATTTCTCATACTTGTTGGCCAGATCCTGGGCTTTTTCTGGATTGGATCACGTAGTAATGTGGTACCACACTGAAACAGTCGACGAAACCTGGTCTCGATCAATATTTCAGAGGATAACGCATGTTAGGTCTAGGTTAGGCCTTGGATTTGCCCTCTTCAGTCTCATACCTTCGAATATTTCTCATACTTGATGGCCAGATTCTGGGCTTATTTGGCTTGGATCACGTAGTAATGTGGTACCACACTGAAACAGTATATTAAACCTGGTCTCGATCAATATTTCAGAGGATAACGCATGCTAGGTCTTCATTAGGTGTGGGATTTGCTCTCATCAGGCTCATACTTTCGCATATTTCTCATACTTGTTGGCTAGAACCTGGGCTTTTTTTGGCTTGGATCACGTAGTAATGCGGTACCACATTGAAACAGTCCATTAAACCTGGTTTCGATCAATATTTTAGAGGATAACGCATGTTAGGTCTAGGTTAGGTCTGGGATTTGCTCACATCAGGCTCATACTTTCGCATATTTATCAATCTTGTTGGCCAGATTCTGGGCTTTTTTTGGGTTGGATCACGTAGTAATGTGGTACCACACTGAAACAGTCTATTAAACCTGGTTTCGATCAATATTTTAGAGGATAACGCATGTTAGGTCTAGGTTATGTCTGGGATTTGCTCTCATCGGCTCATACTTTCGCATATTTCTCATACTTGTTGGCAAGATCCTGGGCTTTTTCTGGTTTGGATCACGTACTAATGTGGTACCACACTGAAACAGTCGACTAAACCAGGTCACGATCAATATTTTACGGGATAACGCATGATAGGTCTAGCTTAGGTCTGGGATTTGCTCTCATCAGGCTCATACTTTCGCATATTTCTCATACTTGATGGCCAGATTCTGGGCTTTTTCCGGTTTGGATCACATAGTAATGTGTTACCACACTGAAACAGTCGACGAAACCTGGTCTCGATCAATATTTCAGAGGATAACGCATGTTAGGTCTAGGTTAGGCCTTGGATTTGCCCTCTTCAGTCTCATACTTTCGCATATTTCTCATACTTGTTGGCCAGATCCTGGGCTTTTTCTGGATTGGATCACGTAGTAATGTGGTACCACACTGAAACAGTCGACGACACCTGGTCTCGATCAATATTTCAGAGGATAACGCATGTTAGGTCAAGGTTAGGCCTGGGATTTGCCCTCTTCAGTCTCATACTTTCGCATTCTTCACATACTTCTAGAACAGATCCTGGCTTTTTTCTGGTTTGGATCACGTACTAATGTGGTACCACACTGAATCAGTCTATTAAACCAGGTTTCGATCAATATTTTAGAGGATAACGCATGTTAGGTCTACGTTAGGTCTGGGATTTGCTCTCATCAGGCTCATACTTTCGCATATTTCTCAAACTTGTTGGCCAGATCCTGGGCTTTTTCTGGATTGGATCACGTAGTAATGTGGTACCACACTGAAACAGTCGACGAAACCTGGTCTCGATCAATATTTCAGAGGATAACGCATGTTAGGTCTAGGTTAGGCCTGGAATTTGCCCTCTTCAGTCTCATACTTTCGCATTCTTCACATACCTCTTGAACAGATCCTGGCTTATTTCTGGTTTGGATCACGTACAAATGTGGTACCACACTGAAACAGTCGACTAAACCTGGTCACGATCAATATTTTACGGGATAACGCATGTTAGGTCTAGTTTAGGTCTGGGATTTGCTCTCATCGGCTCATACTTTCGCATATTTCTCATACTTGATGGCCAGATTCTGGGCTTTTTCCGGTTTGGATCACGTAGTAATGTGATACGACACTGAAGCAGTCGACTAATCCTGGTCTCGATCAATATTTCAGAGGATAACGCATGCTAGGACTACGTTAGGTGTGGGATTTGCTCTCATCAGGCTCATACTTTCGCATATTTCTCATACTTGATGGCCAGATTCTGGGCTTATTTGGCTTGGATCACGTAGTAATGTGGTACCACACTGAAACAGTATATTAAACCTGGTTTCGATCAATATTTTAGAGGATAACGCATGTTAGGTCTAGGTTAGGTGTGGGATTTGCTCTCATCGGCTCATACTTTCGCATATTTCTCATACTTGTTGGCTAGATCCTGGGCTTTTTCTGGTATGGATCATGTACTAATGTGGTACCACACTGAAACAGTCGACTAAACCTGGTCACGATCAATATTTTACGGGATAACGCATGTTAGGTCAAGTTTAGGTCTGGGATTTGCTCTCATCAGGCTCATACTTTCGCATATTTCTCATACTTGATGGCCAGATTCTGGGCTTTTTCCGGTTTGGATCACGTAGTAATGTGGTACGACACTGATACAGTCGACTAAACCTGGTCTCGATCAATATTTCAGAGGATAACGCATGCTAGGTCTTCGTTAGGTGTGGGATTTCCTCTCATCAGGCTCATACTTTCGCATATTTCTCATACTTGTTGGCTAGAACCTGGGCTTTTTTTGGCTTGGATCACGTAGTAATGCGGTAGCACATTGAAACAGTCCATTAAACCTGGTTTCGATCAATATTTTAGAGGATAACGCATGTTAGATATAGGTTAGATCTGGGATTCGCTCTCATCAGGCTCATACCGTCGCATATTTCTCATACTTGTTGGCCAGATCCTGGGCCTTTTCTGGTATGCATCACGTAGTAATGTGGTACCACACTGAAACAGTATATTAAACCTGGTTTCGATCAATATTTTAGAGGATAACGCATGTTAGGTCTGGATTAGGTCTGGGATTTGCTCTCATCAGGCTCATACTTTCGCATATTTCTCACATTTGAGTGCCAGATTCTGGGCTTTTTCTGGTTGGGATCACATAGTAATATGGTTCCACCCTGAAACAGTCCATTAAACCTGGTTTCGATCGATATTTTAGAGGATAACGCATGTTAGGTCTAGGTTAGGCCTGGGATTTGCCCTCATCAGGCTCATACTTTCGCATTCTTCACATACTTGTTGAACAGATCCTGGGTTTTTTTTGGTTGGGGTCACGTAGTAATGTGGAACCACACTGAAACAGTCGACTAAACCTGGTCTCGATCAATATTTTTGAGGATAATGCATGTTACGTCTAGGTTAGGTCTGGGATTTGCTCACATCAGGCTCATACTTTCGCATATTTATCAATCTTGTTGGCCAGATTCTGGGCTTTTTTTGGCTTGGATCACGTAGTAATGTGGTACCACAATGAATCAGTCGATTAAAGCTGGTGACGATCAATATTTCAGAGGATAACACATGCTAGGTCTACGTTAGGTGTGGGATTTGCTCTCATCAGGCTCATACTTTCGCATATTTCTCATACTTCACGGCCAGATTCTGGTCTTTTTCCGGTTTGGATCACGTAGTAATGTGGTACGACACTGAAACAGTCGACTAAACCAGGTCTCGATCAATATTTCAGAGGATAACGCAAGCTAGGTCTACGTTAGGTGTGGGATTTGCTCTCATCAGGCTCATACTTTCGCATATTTATCAATCTTGTTGGCCAGATCCTGGGCTTCCACTGGTTTGGATCACATAGTAATATGGTACCACACTGAAACAGTCGATTAAACCTAGTTTCGATCAATATTTTAGAGGACAACTCATGTTAGGTCTGGCTTAGGTCTAGGATTTGCCCTCATCAGGCTCATACTATCGGATGTTTCTCATACTTGATGGCCAGATCATGGGCTTTTTTTGGCTTGGATCACGTAGTAATGAGGTACCACATTGAGGCAGTCTATTAAACCTGGCTTTGATCAATATTTTAGAGAATAACGCATGTTAGTTCTAGGTTAGGTCTGGGATTCGCTCTCATCAGGCTCATACCGTCGCATATTTCTCATACTTGATGTCCAGATTCTGGGCTTTTTCCGGTTTGGATCACGTAGTAATGTGGTGCGACACTGAAACAGTCGACTAAACCTGGTCTCGATCAATATCTTAGAGGATAACGCATGTTAGGTATAGGTTAGATCTGGGATATGCTCCCATCAGGCTCATACTTTCGCATATTTATCAATCTTGTTGGCCAGATCCTGGGCTTCCACTGGTTTGGATCACGTTGTAATGTGGTACCACACTGAAACAGTCGATTAAACCTGGTTTCGATCAATATTTTAGAGGATAACTCATGTTAGGTCTGGGTTAGGTCTTGGATTTGCCCTCATCAGGCTCATACTTTCGCATTCTTCGCATACTCGTTGACCAGATCCTGGGCTTTTTCTGGTTTGGATCACGTTGTAATGTGGTACCACACTGAAACAGTCGACTAAACCTGGTCTCGATCAATATTTCAGAGGATAACACATGCTAGGTCTACGTTAGGTGTGGGATTTGCTCTCATCAGGCTCATACTTTCGCATATTTCTCATACTTCACGGCCAGATTCTGGGCTTTTTCCGGTTTGGATCACACAGTAATGTGGTACCACACTGAGACAGTCGACTAAACCTGGTCTCGATCAATATTTTAGAGGATAACGCATGTTAGGTCTAGGTTAGGTCTAGGATTTGCCCACATCAGGCTCATACTTTCGCATTCTTCGCATACTCGTTGACCAGATCCTGGGCTTTTTCTGGTTTGGATCACGTTGTAATGTGGTACCACACTGAAACAGTCGACTAAACCTGGTCTCGATCAATATTTCAGAGGATAACACATGCTAGGTCTACGTTAGGTGTGGGATTTGCTCTCATCAGGCTCATACTTTCGCATATTTCTCATACTTGATGGCCGGATTCTGGGCTTTTTCCGGCATGGATCACGTGGTAATGTGATACCACACTGAAACAGTCGACCAACCGTGGTCTCGATCAATATTTCAGAGGATAACGCATGTTAGGTCTGGGTTAGGCCTGGGATTTGCCCTCAACATTCTCATACTTTCGCATTCTTCACATACTTCTTGAACAGATCCTGGGTTTTTTCTGGTGTGGATCACATAGTAATGTGGTACCACACTGAAACAGTCGATTAAACCTGGTTTCGATCAATATTTTAGAGGATAACTCATGTTAGGTCTGGGTTAGGTCTTGGATTTGCCCTCATCAGGCTCATACTTTCGCATACTTCTCATACTTGATGGCTAGATCCTGGGCTTTTTCTGGTTTGGATCACGTACTAATGTGGTACCACACTGAAACAGTCGACTAAACCCGGTCACTATCAATATTTTACGGGATAACGCATGATAGGTCTAGTTTAGGTCTGGGATTTGCTCTCATCAGGCTCATACTTTCGCATATTTCTCATACTTGATGGCCAGGTTCTGGGCTTTTTCCGGTTTGGATCACATAGTAATGTGGTACCACACTGAAACAGTCGACGAAACCTGGTCTCGATCAATATTTCAGAGGATAACGCATGTTAGGTCTAGGTTAGGCCTTGGATTTGCCCTCTTCAGTCTCATACTTTCGCGTATTTCTCATACTTGTTGGCCAGATCCTGGGCTTTTTCTGGATTGGATCACGTAGTAATGTGGTACCACACTGAAGCAGTCGATGAAACCTGGTCTCGATCAATATTTCAGAGGATAACGCATGTTAGGTCTAGGTTAGGCCTGGGATTTGCCCTCTTCAGTCTCATACTTTCGCATTCTTCACATACTTCTTGAACAGATCCTGGCTTTTTTCTGGTTTGGATCACGTAGTAATGTGGTACAACACTGAAACAGTCTATTAAACCTGGTTTCGATCAATATTTTAGAGGATAACGCATGTTAGGTCTAGGTTAGGTCTGGGATTTGCTCTCATCAGGCTGATACTTTCGCATATTTCTCAAACTTGTTGGCCAGATCCTGGGTTTTTTCTGGATTGGATCACGTAGTAATGTGGTACCACACTGAAACAGTCGACGAAACCTGGTCTCGATCAATATTTCAGAGGATAACGCATGTTAGGTCTAGGTTAGGCCTGGGATTTGCCCTCTTCAGTGTCATACTTTCGCATTCTTCACATACTTCTTGAACAGATCCTGGCTTATTTCTGGTTTGGATCACACAGTAATGTGTTACGACACTGTAACAGTCGACTAAACCTGGTCACGATCAATATTTTACGGGATAACGCATGTTAGGTCTGGGTTAGGTCTGGGATTTGCCCTCATCGGCTCATACTTTCGCATATTTCTCATACTTGATGGCCAGATTCTGGGCTTTTTCCGGTTTGGATCACGTAGTAATGTGGTACGACACTGAAGCAGTCGACTAATCCTGGTCTCGATCAATATTTCAGAGGATAACGCATGCTAGGTCTACGTTAGGTGTGGGATTTGCTCTCATCAGGCTCATACTTTCGCATATTTCTCATACTTGGTGGCCAGATTCTGGGCTTTTATTGGCTTGGATCACGTAGTAATGTGGTACCACACTGAAACAGTCTATTAAACCTGGTTTCGATCAATATTTTAGAGGATAACGCATGTTGGGTCTAGGTTAGGTGTGGGATTTGCTCTCATCGGCTCATACTTTCGCACATTTCTCCTACTTGATGGCCAGATCCTGGGCTTTTTCTGGATTGCATCACGTAGTAATGTGGTACCACACTGAAACAGTCACGAAACCTGGTCTCGATCAATATTTCAGAGGATAACGCATGTTAGGTCTAGGTCAGGCCTTCGATTTGCCCTCTTCAGTCTCATACTTTCGCATATTTCTCATACTTGTTGGCCAGATCCTGGGCTTTTTCTGGATTGGATCACGTAGTAATGTGGTGCCACACTGAAACAGTCGACTAAACCTGGTCACGATCAATATTTTGAGGGATAACGCATGTTAGGTCTAGTTTAGCTCTGGGATTTGCTCTCATCGGCTCACACTTTCGCATATTTCTCATACTTGATGGCCAGATTCTGGGCTTTTTCCGGTTTGGATCACGTAGTAATGTGATACGACACTGAAGCAGTCGCCTAATCCTGGTCTCGATCAATATTTCAGAGGATAACGCATGCTAGGTCTTCATTAGGTGTGGGATTTGCTCTCATCAGGCTCATACTTTCGCATATTTCTCATACTTGTTGGCTAGAACCTGGGCTTTTTTTGGCTTGGATCACGTAGTAATGCGGTACCACATTGAAACAGTCCATTAAACCTGGTTTCGATCAATATTTTAGAGGATAACGCATGTTAGATCTAGGTTAGATCTGGGATTCGCTCTCATCAGGCTCATACTTTCGCATATTTCTCACATTTGATGGCCAGATTCTGGGCTCATTTGGCTTGGGTCACGTAGTAATGTGGTACCACACTGAAACAGTCTATTAAACCTGGTTTCGATCAATATTTTAGAGGATAACGCATGTTAGGTCTAGGATAGGTGTGGGATTTGCTCTCATCAGGCTCATACTTTCGCATATTTCTCATACCAGATGGCCAGATTCTGGGCTTATTTGGCTTGGATCACGTAGTAATGTGGTACCACACTGAAACAGTATATTAAACCTGGTTTCGATCAATATTTTAGAGGATAACGCATGTTAGGTCTAGGTTAGGCCTTGGATTTGCCCTCTTCAGTCTCATACTTTCGCATATTTCTCATACTTGTTGGCTAGATCCTGGGCTTTTTCTGGTTTGGATCACGTACTAATGTGGTACCACACTGAAACAGTCGACTAAACCTGGTCACGATCAATATTTTACGGGATAACGCATGTTAGGTCAAGTTTAGGTCTGGGATTTGCTCTCATCAGGCTAATACTTTCGCATATTTCTCATACTTGATGGCCAGATTCTGGGCTTTTTCCGGTTTGGATCACGTAGTAATGTGGTACGACACTGAAACAGTCGACTAAACCTGGTCTCGATCAATATTTCAGAGGATAACGCATGCTGGGTCTTCATTAGGTATGGGATTTGCTCTCATCAGGCTCATACTTTCGCATATTTCTCAATACTTGTTGGCTAGAACCTGGGCTTTTTTTGGCTTGGATCACGTAGTAATGCGGTACCACATTGAAACAGTCCACTAAACCTGGTTTCGATCAATATTTTAGAGGATAACGCATGTTAGATCTAGGTTAGATCTGGGATTCGCTCTCATCAGGCTCATACTTTCGCATATTTCTCACATTTGATGGCCAGATTCTGGGCTTTTTCTGGTTGGGATCACATAGTAATATGGTTCCACCCTGAAACAGTCCATTAAACCTGGTTTCGATCGATATTTTAGAGGATAACGCATGTTAGGTCTAGGTTAGGCCTGGGATTTGCCCTCATCAGGCTCATACTTTCGCATTCTTCACATACTTGTTGAACAGATCCTGGGTTTTTTTTGGTTGGGGTCACGTAGTAATGCGGAACCACACTGAAACAGTCGACTAAACCTGGTCTCGATCAATATTTTTGAGGATAATGCATGTTACGTCTAGGTTAGGTCTGGGATTTGCTCACATCAGGCTCATACTAACGCATATTTATCAATCTTGTTGGCCAGATTCTGGGCTTTTTTTGGCTTGGATCACGTAGTAATGTGGTACCACAATGAATCAGTCGATTAAAGCTGGTGACGATCAATATTTTAGGGGATAACGCATGTTACGTCTAGGTTAGGTCTGGGATTTGCTCTCATCAGGCTCATACTTTCGCATATTTCTCATACTTGATGGCCAGATTCTGGGCTTTTTTTGGCTTGGATCACGTAGTAATGTGGTACCACACTGAAACAGTCGACTAAACCCGGTCACGATCAATATTTTACGGGATAACGCATGATAGGTCTAGTTTAGGTCTGGGATTTGCTCTCATCAGGCTCATACTTTCGCATATTTCTCATACTTGTTGGCTAGAACCTGGGCTTTTTCCGGTTTGGATCACATAGTAATGTGGTACCACACTGAAACAGTCGACGAAACCTGGTCTCGATCATTATTTCAGAGGGTAACGCATGCTAGGTCTACGTTAGGTGTGGGATTTGCTCTCATCAGTCTCATACTTTCGCATATTTCACATACTTGATGGCCAGATTCTGGGCTTTTTTTGGCTTGGATCACGTAGTTATGTGGTATCACACTGAAACAGTCAATTAAACCTGGTTTCGATCAATATTTTAGAGGATAACACATGTTAGGTCTAGGTTAGGTCTGGGATTTGCACTCATCAGGCTCATACTTTCGCATATTTCTCATACTTGTTGGCTAGATCCTGGGCTTTTGCTGGTTTGGATCACGTACTAATGTGGTACCACACTGAAACAGTCGACTAAACCCGGTCACGATCAATATTTTACGGGATAACGCATGATAGGTCTAGTTTAGGTCTGGGATTTGCTCTCATCAGGCTCATACTTTCGCATATTTCTCATACTTGATGGCCAGGTTCTGGGCTTTTTCCGGTTTGGATCACATAGTAATGTGGTACCACACTGAAACAGTCGACTAAACCCGGTCACGATCAATATTTTACGGGATAACGCATGATAGGTCTAGTTTAGGTCTGGGATTTGCTCTCATCAGGCTCATACTTTCGCATATTTCTCATACTTGATGGCCAGGTTCTGGGCTTTTTCCGGTTTGGATCACATAGTAATGTGGTACCACACTGAAACAGTCGACGAAACCTGGTCTCGATCATTATTTCAGAGGGTAACGCATGCTAGGTCTACGTTAGGTGTGGGATTTGCTCTCATCAGTCTCATACTTTCGCATATTTCTCATACTTGATGGCCAGATTCTGGGCTTTTTTTGGCTTGGATCACGTAGTTATGTGGTATCACACTGAAACAGTCAATTAAACCTGGTTTCGATCAATATTTTAGAGGATAACACATGTTAGGTCTAGGTTAGGTCTGGGATTTGCACTCATCAGGCTCATACTTTCGCATATTTCTCATACTTGTTGGCTAGATCCTGGGCTTTTGCTGGTTTGGATCACGTACTAATGTGGTACCACACTGAAACAGTCGACTAAACCCGGTCACGATCAATATTTTACGGGATAACGCATGATAGGTCTAGTTTAGGTCTGGGATTTGCTCTCATCAGGCTCATACTTTCGCATATTTCTCATACTTGATGGCCAGGTTCTGGGCTTTTTCCGGTTTGGATCACATAGTAATGTGGTACCACACTGAAACAGTCGACGAAACCTGGTCTCGATCATTATTTCAGAGGGTAACGCATGCTAGGTCTACGTTAGGTGTGGGATTTGCTCTCATCAGTCTCATACTTTCGCATATTTCTCATACTTGATGGCCAGATTCTGGGCTTTTTTTGGCTTGGATCACGTAGTAATGTGGTACCACACTGAAACAGTATATTAAACCTGGTTTCGATCATTATTTTAGAGGATAACGCATGTTAGGTCTAGGTTAGGTCTGGGATTTGCTCTCATCGGGCTCATACTTTCGCATATTTCTCATACTTGTTGGCCAGATCCTGGGCTTTTTCTGGTTTGGATCACGTAGTAATGTGGTACCACACTGAAACAGTCGACTAAACCTGGTCACGATCAATATTTTAGGGGATAACGCATGTTAGGTCTAGGTTAGGTTGTCTCTCACTCGTGACGTAGGAGCGAGCGATCGTGTGTCCTCGTCGCTCCGGAGAAGGGACGGTTTTTGGAGGGGTGGGGGGTCCTTGGTAGGGACAGGGTGTAAGGTATAAGTGAAAGGAGTGATGGGTTAAAAAATTGTGAGGTGATATCGTGAAATGGACGAGAAATAAAGGAAAATATATGTGAGGTGATCAATGGCGGTGTTTTGAGTGGCAGGTGGAAGTGACAGGTGGACAAGGAGAGATATTCACGGGGTGAGAGACGAGGGCGGGGACTAGGAGCGGGCGGTGAGGAAAGGGGGCCAGAAGATGACACTGGTGAGTACCCTTTAAGGGAGCGAATATTGTACTTAAGTAAAATAGAGAGGAAAATAGAAACTAAAAGGATAGAGGAGGAAAGATGGCGGCTGTGAAAAGGACACATGGATGCGCAGATGACGATGTGACGTCATCGCGCATGCGTGACCGTTGATAGACATATCGTTTTACACGAATTACGGAGTTAAGATACAACACCAGGGATGGGGCTGCCACGGGGGGGGGGGCACCAGGACGAGAGTGATGTAGGAGTGGGCCGAATAGGAATGGGAATTATGAATGGTAGGAAGGAGAGGAATTTTCCAAGAAAGGAACACTCTGGTTGCGCACGTGTAGTCACTAACACGAACACAGGGGGGAGGCACTGGCACGTCCTTTTCCGGCGGTTGGTGAACTTGTTTACATGGCACTGAGACCAAGCACTGCACACAAACACGCGGGCGGGGGTAGTATAGGGCCTCCTAGCCGCGATACACATACGGGGGTGCGGCCGAGCGATGACGAGGTAACGAAAAGTAGATTATGCACGTTAGAACTTGGCGACGTGACACGCACATGGCTGAATGGAAGTGACGCGGAAAGAAGACATGCGCGCGCCGACAGATAGACGTAGCCGCGCCAACGCGCATGGTAGGGAGAGTTGCGCGACGGCGCGACTAGCGCTGCGTTCGGCTGACGTCACGGCGCAGGCGCGGTTGGATTGCGACGCAGTGCTGGTAGACGGCAATATGGCGGGTTTTGTTTATATGCCTTTAGGTTAGGACAACGAGTGGCCAAAATTGCTCTTATACAGACAGATACGATTTGACAACTAGAAGATAGTGTATACAGACATCCGCTAAAATATACCTCCAGTTACCCAAACACTAAGTGCAAGTTAATGCAATAGATGGATATTGAACAGTATTAATTAATTAATTGGTTAGTTTAGCATACACATCCAGCTCAGCATGTCGTTTATGTTTATTTTATTTTATGTTATGTTATATTTACACGCACATACACATTTCGTTGTTTTATTTTATTCTACCTTATGTTATATTATATAATATACCATATGTATCATGCTCATGGTTCCTTATATTAAATACTTTAGACGCTCAATAACAAATTTTCTGTTTTTCCAGTATTTGTTAGATGGTATGCAGACATATTAATATTATTATTACTGACTCTAGCTTTTCGTTCTTTAATAATACTATGCCGATGCTATTACGCGCTATAGATGAGACGTGCAATGAGATCTCACTACACTTAGACTTTACCCGGACCTATGGTACAAACCTATTGCACAGCTTTTTTTTTTTTTTTTTTTTTTTTTTTTTTTTTTGTCGTGGGGAAAATCTTCGAAAGACTCCCTCCCACCTCCTTGGGGAGAGGTGGGAGGGGTGTGTGGGATTCCCCGCGCCCGTACAACGACAGGCGCGGGACCTACCCACTAAAAACCCCACGGTGACCATTCGGCACGCTTTGGGAGGATACCGGGAATCGCTCGAAGCATTCTTCCGGTATCCTCCCCGTGCCCGCGCTTTCGCGCCCATCCCCCGGGGGGACAATCGGTCCCCCCAGTAGACACACTGCCTCATAGCGGCGGGACGGGGCCACTCCATCCCGCCGCTATCCGTCCCGGGGCCGCGTTTAGTGGCGGCTGCGAGCCCCAACTCGCAACCGCCCGCGACCCCGTTTCAACCCCTCGGCGGCCGGGCGTTCATGGCCGCACCAGACCGCCGAGGGTGCCTCCCCTTGCGTCGGACCGGTAGGGGGAGGCACTCCTACCCCCAACCGGTCCGACCCGGCGCCGCCTGGCGGGAGGAGGGTCCCCTCAGGACCCCCCTCCCAGCCTAGGTCATCCGCCACGCCGAGGCGGCCGCCCGCGACGCCTCGCGACCGGGCGACGACCTCGGGCCACCGCACGAGCGCGAGGTTCAGTGCGCCGCTGAAGCTCGCGCTCCCTCCCCGCGGCCTCCTTCTGCAACATTACGTTCTCGCAGAAGGAGGCCACGGCCCTCCACTTCTCCTTGCTGCCGAGCATGGCGCGCACCACGCCCGGCAGCGAGACATCCCGCCCGACGACGCCGACCAGGACACGGCGCTCCCCCTCCCACGCGGGGCATACCTCCAGGGTATGATCCGCCGTGTCCTCCTCAGCGTCGCAGTGGCAGCAACGCGCCGTCGGCTCCTTCCCTATCCGGCACAGGTATCTTCCGAAGCTGCCATGCCCGGAAAATACCTGTGCCAGCCGGTAGGTGAGGCTGCCATGGCCTCTGTCCAGCCACTCCTTCAGGAGTGGCCGAACAGCCCCGACAGTCCGGTGCCCCGCGGTTGGCAGAGCCAGCCGCTCCTGCCACGCGAGCAACACGGACTGCCGGGCCTGGCGCTTCAAATCGCCCCAAGCAGGTTCCTGCCCGCCCGGGACCGCCCCCACCCCCGCGCGACGGTCGACGCGGTGCCGGTACATCACCGCGTGCGACCGCGCGAGCAGGTCCATGGGCGGCATCCCCGCTAGCACCGTCGCCGCCTCATGTGACACGGTTCGATACCCGCGGACGACCCTGAGCGCCATGCGCCTCTGCACCCGACGCAGCATAGTCATGCTGCGCCGGGAGGCAGCCAGGTCGTCCGCCCAGACGGGGGCTCCGTATAGGGCCACCGACTGGACCATTGCCACATAGAGGCGACGAACTCGGCCCGCCGGGCCCCCAGGTTGGGCAGGATCCGGCCCAGAGCCGCAACCATCCTTTCCAACCGGGGGACCAGGCAGCGGAAATGCTCCACGAAACGCCAGTGGCTATCGAGGATCAGCCCCAGATACCTGATCTGGGGCTTCACCTCGATGTCAGCCCCACCCACCCGGATCAGAGGGGGTGGCGGATCCTGCCGAGGTGAATGAAACGCAATCACCTCGGTCTTATGGACCGCCACCGTCATCCCCATCCCCCTGATCCGGTCGACGACGCGTTGCGACCCCTCCTCCGCGCGACGCATGGCCCTCCCCCAGTGCGCCCCGACGGCCAGCACCAGTGTGTCATCCGCATAACACACCGTGCTGACGCCGTCGGGGAGGCCGGCCCGCAACACCGAGTCGTACGCGATGTTCCACAGGAGTGGCCCGAGGACCGACCCCTGCGGAACACCGCAGTACACCTCCCTCCGCATATCACCATCCCGGCCCGGATACTCGATCCACCTGCCGCGGAGATAATCCCCGACGACCGCCCTGAGACAAGGGGGGACTCGATGATATTCGAGTCCCCTCCTTATCTCTTCCCAGGGGAGGGTGTTAAAGGCATTGGCAATATCCAAGGATATTGCCAATGCCACCCCTCCGCGGGAGACGGCCGCCTCCGAGAGGGCCCTCACACGACCTATCGCGTCGATAGTCGATCGGCCCCCCCGGAAACCGAACTGGCAGTCTGCCAGACCGGGATCACCCCGCGACAAGTGCTCGACGAGGCGCGCAGCAATCACACGCTCAAAGAGCTTGCCCACCTCGTCGAGGAGACAAATGGGCCGGTATGCGGAGGGAGACTCCGCGGGCCGACCCTCCTTCCGGAGGAGGACCATCCTCGCCACCTTCCAACTGGGGGGGAATCGCCCGTCCCTCAGGCAGCGGTCGAACAACCGCCTGAGGTCGGCCCCAAGGACGCCCTGGGTCAAGACCCAAACCCGGCCGGGCACCCCATCCGGACCCGGGGCCGTGTTACGAACCCCGAGCCGTCTGATGGCCGCTGCCAGCTCCTCCTGCGTGACCCCCAGCTCGGCCGTCCACTCCACTGGGGCAGCCGCCGCCGCCGGAGGACGCGGTCCCCTCTCCCCAATTGGGAAGAGTGTATTGACCACGTCCTCCAGCAGCCGGGGGTCAAGACACTCGGTGACGGGGGGCGCCCACGGGCGGAGCTTATTCAGCACCACCTTATATGGGCGCCCCCATGGATCGTCATCAAGGGTCTGGAGGAGCTCCTTCCATGCCTGGGTCTTGGCCCGTTTGATGGCGACCTGCAGAGCAACCCGCGCCACGCGGTATGCTCCATACAGGTCATCAGCTGCCCTCGCTCGCGCCACGCCGTCGCCTGTACGTTGACGACGGCGCGCGCGGGTGTACTGGCGTCGGGCGCGGACAGTCGCGACTCGCAACTCCGCGATCGCGTCCGACCACCAGTACACCGCCCGGCGAGGAGAAGCCCGCCCGACCCGAGGCATCGCCGCGTCGCAAATACCCGCGACCAATGCTCCGAGCCGGGCGACCTCCTCCTCTATGCTCGGCAACTCGGCCGCTCCCTGCGGCCAAGTTGCAGCGAGGGCAGCTGCCATCAGGGCGTCCTTGTCCAGGCGCCGAAGCGCCCAGCGGCGTGGTGGGGTGCCACGCAGGCGGCCGTGTCGGGATGCACTCGCGGCGGCAGAGACCTCCATCCGTATGTACCGGTGATCGGAGAGTGTCTCTGCCCCCGCTATCACGTGCCAACCCGACACCATGCGCACGGCGTTGGGGGTCGCGAATCCAACATCCACGATGGACCCCCCATATCGCCGCACGCATGTGTGCTCCGACCCCCGGTTCAATACCCGGAGGTCGAGCCCCGCCGCCCAATCGCCCAGGATCCCGCCGCGAACGGAGGTCCTGGGGGATCCCCAAGCCACCGACTTGGCATTAAAATCCCCCAGGACCAGCACCGGCCGGGCCGCGTAGCGCTGCACGCATGCCGCGACCTCGGCCAAGTACAGCTCGAACGCAGCGTGACCGCTACGGGGCGAAATGTAGCACCCCACCACAGCGACTCCCCCCCAGTCCACGGCGACGAATCCCCGACCGCGCTCCAACAAGGAGAACGGTGGGGACCCGTCGCCCCCTCCCCATACCGTCGCCACCAAGCCGTCCGCGTCGCCCACCCAATGAGGGTGATCAGGGACGCGGTACGGCTCGGCGGCGACCGCCAGGCCAACCCCCCACTCCGCGAGGACTTGGGACATCAAGTCCTGTGCCGCGCGGCAGTGGTTGAGGTTGGCCTGGAGGAGGAGGCGGGGCGGCATTAATTAATGGCCGCGCCAGCCTCCTCCCGGCCGTCCGTCCCCGTAGCACCGTCCACCTCCATGGAGGACGATGCCACCGCCCTCGGCACCGGAGCCGGTGCAGCCCGCCTCTTCCTCTCCTTCCGGGAGGGGGGGGAGCACTTCTTGCTCCCCACCCTGTGATCGGCTGGCCTCCCCATGTCCGCACACAGCGGGCAGTGGGGGGCCGCCGAGCACTGGCTCGCACGGTGCTCTTTGGCACCGCAGCGGTAACACTGACCGCTGCGGTCCACCGGCGAGGTGCACCACTGCCTCACGTGCCCCAATTCGTGGCAGCGGTGACACTGGAGCGGGCGCGGCGCGAGGATTTCCACTCGCGCCGAAACCCACCCCACCGACACCCTCCCGGATTCCGCCACCTTACGGGCGGCGGAGAGGGGGCACCGGGCCCACACCGACCCGAGGCCGGAGGGCGACCTGCGGATCTCTCCGATCCGCAGGTCCTCCACAGGACAGTCCCCCGCCCTCGCAAGGGCACGGGACACATCCTGTGCGCTGACCGAGTCGTCCAGCCCACAAACGCGCATCTCCGTGCGCTTCGTGGGCCGGGCGACCCGGACACCTCGCTCGCCCAGCTGCTCCCGGAGCCTCTGGGCGAGACGATCCGCCTTCGCGCCGCTCTCTGCACCGGGGATCTCCAACAAGAGACCCACGGTCACGGCCCTCTTCGCCCTCACGGAGGCGATGCCCAGCTCTTCCAGGGAGATATTCTCCCTGGCGAGCCGCATCGCCTCCGCGAGGGTCAGGTCGCCCCCCTGCGCAACGGTCAGCGTCACCGCTGCCGTTTTTGGGGGACGACCTGGTCGTGCCTTCCCGACCTTCGCGGCCTTTACCTTGGCCGCCGGCGGCGGAGGCGGAGGCTGCGGTTGCGAGGCCTTCCTCGCCGCCCGCTTCGCCTTCCGCCCCACCACCTCACTCCACGCCACCCCCCCTTGGGAGGGTGCCGTGGAGGACGCGACCACCGCGACCACGGGTACACCACCCCCCTTGGGGGTCGCAACCCGGGGCCCTGGTGCCGCAACGCTGGGCGGAGCCTTCACTCCGCCCTTCTTTGCCTTCCCCGACTGTACCGGAACAGGTCGGGGAGGCACCGCCTTCCTGCTGACCGCTCTTCCGGCGAGGAGCTCCTCCCGGAAGGCGGCCAGCTTGCCATCAATCATGTCCCCAATCCTCCTCAGAAGATCGTCTTCTGAGGAGGACGGGGACTTCTTCACGGGCGGAGTGCGGGTGGAGGGGCCCGCGGTGCCCCGCACCACTGCCGCCGCACTCCGCTTATTTACCTCCGCTGAGGGACGCGGCGGTGGAGGAGGAGGGAGGATGGGAGGGAGGGCCGCGCTGTTCCACAGCGCCTCTGCCCTCCTCCTCCCCTGTCGCTCCTCCTCCAACAGGAGCTGCAGACGGGCGTTCCGCCCTCTGAGCTCCCGCGCCGCCTCCCTCATCTCCTCCGCCGCGGCCTTCAGGGCCTCCGCGCCACCGCTTTTCTGCCCCTTAAAGGCGCAGGCAGCGGCGACTTTCTCCACCCGCCTCAGGGACGAGGAGATCCTCTCCGATATCTCCTCGGTCACCTCGTCCCTGAGGCAACTCAGCCTCACCGACGGGCTCATCGCCCCGCCCACCTCGACGACGGCCTGCCCCGTCCTCTTCCTCTTAGAGCCTATGTGGCTCGTGCTGGAGGAGAAGGACGAGACCGACGCCGTCTCGTCGTCCTCCTCCACCCTCCACGAAGCCGGACCTGGCGCTGAGTGGGGCGCGAGCGCCGCCACCCTAACCCCAGCCCCGTCTCCGTCCTCCCCAACCGACAAAACCCGCCCCATCCCCATTTTATTTTCTGTGTCCATAAAAATCCCACGAGATGGTCGGAAATAAAGGTCCACCCGGGCAGAGCCGCCTTACCCGGGTAAGCCTAATACTCCGGGGGTTCGGCAGGTTCCCCGGAGGTGGTCGCTTGGGATTGGGCCTTCTCCCCCAACCATGCATCCCATCGCCGCGCACCATAGCTTAGGATTGGAGGGCGATTTTATAGAGTCGCCATACTCGTGGCCCAGGCGGTTAAGCCAAGACCCCCGTTCCTCCTGCCGTCACGTACCATTCACAAAACCAATAGGGAATTGTGAATGGGTCGTTGTGACGACCAACAGGAGGCTTACGGTGTGTGTATGACTCGGGTACCCCGGGTTCGTTAAGCCCGTACTGCAGCTGAAAGGCTGGCAGCCCCTGAGGGAAACCTATTGCACAGCTTCATTATACAGCTCTATAGTATCATACAGGGCGAGGTATTATAGAGGCTAATACGTACCACGAATGATCTAAGAACTAAATAACTGCGGTGTCAATTGCTGATTGATAACCGATGGCTATGACTATGGCAATTAATCGGAAAACTTGTTAACTGACAAATTAGGTAGGCTGCTACGTTGAAAGGCAGAGGTAAGGAATAATGATGGTCCAACACCGATAGCATAGATACACGTTTAATAGAGCACTGCTCAATACATATAGCGTATATAACATAAGCTACAAAGCAGTGGCCAAAATGCAACTTAGTATAGTTTATGGTATCTGAACTGTTATTCGACGCCTCCGGGTACAAGGCTGGCAGTAGGTAATGCGGCTACTATCTGCGAAATGGTGCGGGGCTGACGGCATAGTGGAGCAGGGGGGACAGGCATGAGCCGATATTGAATTGTGAAAAGGGGCAGAGGTTAAAATGATTCATATAGCTGAGACTAAGTGGAACATACATAAGGTTTGGAATTGTACCCACCGGCGCGGTGGGTGACAATTGACACTAATGAACACACACGACAACCGGACGGCAGGACGATAGTGCATGTACACGTACAAGTGCCCAGGCACAAACACATCGCTGCTGCTCAACATAATACTATAATGACGCATACACTAACGCGCGCACAACTGGCAATTTATGCCGGTACACACATACACGCACACGCACACACACGCACGCGCGCACACACACACACACACACACACACACGAAACTACAAGAATACACACACGCACCACTGGACATGGCCAACCCAGTGGGCTATGGTGGCCAAACTAATATAATATGGACATGGACAATACAAAGGATGATGGTATCGGATCAGGGGTGCTCGGAGCCCCAGGTCCCGGCTCGAGTAGTGGTGTACGGACAGGCCACTCCGGGTCGTCAACCGACGACTGTCTAACGCACTCGGTGGATCCCAGGCCGGTGCAGGGATTGCTGCGACTGGGCGAGACAAAAACGGATAAAACAGGTAACAACAGGCGACGGACATTGGATATGAAAATGGATAGAAACAAGGAAAAGGATAATGGTAATGAGGAGGCAGTTGATCTAACGGACGACAACGAGGTTTTTCTTACGCCCACTAATAGGGTGAATAAAAAGACGCAGCAGATAGGAAGTATGGATCCGTTTGTTGCAAGAAGTAAGATAGGTAGGTCACCAGATAGAAGGTTGACAAGCACCAGTCTAGGTAAACAGGTGCCAAGCCTACGTTATGAGACCGAAACGGAGTCAGAAGCGGAAGCCGAGGGCTCGATACATGAGAGAGGCGAGGATAGGCAAATTAGGGAAACGGTCACTAATGTCTACCAAGGGGTGAAAAGGGTGGGAAAGTACCTGACGTCTGAGAAACATATCAGCCAGGAAGCGATAAGTACGATCTTCGACGTGTATAAGGAGCTTAAGGTGCTTAAGAAATACCTAAAAGAGAATAGGGCTAGGGAAATCAGGACGCTTGAAGAGCTCAAAAATATGAGGGAGGAGATGGAAAAGATGAGGGAAAGAGAGAAAGATAGAGAACAGGAACTGGACAAAATCAGGCATAGGGATAATGAGAGAGAAAGGGGAATGAGGGAGGAGATGGAGAAGCTGAGGGAAAGAGATAGGATAAGGGATAGGGAGATGTGTGAACTTAGGGCAAGTATTAGTACAAGTAGTAGTAGGATTGAGGGGGCTAGTGCTAACAGTAAACGGAAAATAAGGTCGCCTGCCACTGACAGGATCCATAACGTAGCGCTCAGGAGAGTGAGAAGGAGAGAAGGCAGCGATAAGGATGAAGTACAGGAGACAGGTGAAAGGTATGAGGAGGGGGAAAAGGAAGATGGTAGGGAAGTTGAGGCTGATGGGAATAGGGGTAAGGATAGTTATGCGGGGGGCATGGAAAATAGCGAGGGAGGTGAATGGAATAAAGTAGATAGACGGAAAGAAAGGAAAAATGGGACAGAGGGTACCCCACGGGGTAGTATTTCGTCGTTAAGAGGGCGTGAGGATGAAGACAGAGGTAAAAGAGGAGAACAACGAAAGGGAAAGGATGGAGGAACGAGAGATATAGAGCAACGGGTAGGTATGAGACGCACTGGCCCAAGGACGGAGGCCATATGCGTCACTGCAGGAGAGAGAACTTATGCAGAGGTATTCAGAGAAATCGCTAATAAAGCGAAGGAATGCCTAAATGACATAAAAATGGTGAGGAGGTCAAGGAAGGGGGACCTTATAGTGGAGTATGCCAAAGAGGGCGGTGCCGCGAAGGGGGCTGAAGCCATACAAAACGGACTCGGCGACGGCTTCAACGTTAGAATGATGGTACCCAGAGTAGAAGTGCAAATTAGGGACCTGGATCCTATTAGTGACACACAGGAAGTCATAGAGGGATTTTGTCAAGCCTATGGCATCACTGACAGAACGGGAGTACGAGTTAAACTACTGCGGACGACATATGTGGGCACGCAGATGGCGATACTTGAAGCACCGGCTGCGCTGGCAGCCAAAATTGACGCAGTGGATAGGGTGAAAATTGGCTATACGTCGGTAAGAGTGAGGGTGGCACCCAAAGTTCTGAGATGTTTTAGGTGTCATGACTTTGGACACATGGGTGCAGAGTGCACAAAGGTCGGGAAGGGCGCGACGGTATGTAGAAGATGTGGTATGGAGGGACATATTATGAATGTTTGCACCAATATGCCATCCTGCGTCTTATGCCAGGAAAAGGGGGTACTAGCGGATAATAGACGGCATGTCGCAGGATCCTTCCGGTGCCCGTACTATCAGGAGGCCTTGCGGAGGAACAGGGCTAATTATAGAATAAATAATAAATAATAAATAATAAATAACGAATAGCTAGCTAACTAACTATAAATAAATACAAAGCATAGTAATAAGCAATAGATTTAGACAACTAGCTGGTGATAGTAAATAAAGAATATTAATAGATATTTATATATATATATATATATATATATATATATATATATATATATATATATATAGTAGATTGATACTTTTTGGAGCATAGAACATAAAATTTGGAACCTAAAAACTAAAACGTTAGCGGTAAAGTTAAATTTAAAATATAAGATCTGGAAGAAAGATAAAAAATTTTTATTTTTTCTATTTTTATTTTTTAACTTGAAGCGTAAATAATATACATCCATGAGGTACCTACAGATTAATTTAAACCATTGTCGGCTGGCGCAGGATATGTTAATTAGAGCGGCGGAGGAGTTGCGCGTGGATGTTGTCGCGGTCGCGGAACCCTATCGCATTGCAGCTGACTGGGAAGTGGACATCTCGGGTAGGGCCGCGATATAGGTCACGAGGTTTAATGGCATAAGACATAAGCAGGATAGAACCGAAAAAGGGAATGGTTATATCGCAGTAGAAATAGGAGAAGATACAATAGTGAGCTGTTATTACACGCCGCGATATAACAGAGAGTTGTTTAGTAAGGTTATAGATGAGCTGGAAACGGCACGCGGAAACTGGAAGCCTAGATGTAAAGTTATGGGGCATTTCAACGCTAAGTCCACAGCGTGCGGGGCGAATATTATTGACGCCAGAGGAATTATACTACACGAGGCGCTGATGAGGATGGGTCTTACGGCGGTGGATAGTAGTGGAGCAGTCACGTATGAAAAGGCCAACAGAAGCTCAAAGATTGACTTCCTCGCATGTGATCACGAGACATTGCGCGAACTTACTCGTAGTGAGGTCCTGAGGAGGTTTACCGCTTCGGACCATCTCTACGTTTTCCACGAGTTTGCGGGTAACAGGGCTGGGAGAACTAGGGAAGCGTACGGCTGGAAAACTAGCACGCTAGATGTTGAAAGGATGCTGAGGGTGCTCGATGATCACACGAATGGCATAGATTTTACACGATCTTTGGGTGAACGGGAGGTGGAAAGGGTCCTTGATGCGTTTGAAGCATCCTGTGATGCGTCGATGGAACCCAGAAGACCTGCACCGAGCAACAAGCCATCCAAAATTTGGTGGACGAGGGAGATAGCTGAATTAAGAGCTATCACCAACGGCAGCCGTAGGAGGTACCAGCGAGCGGTGAAGAGGGGACGGCCGGAAGCAGCAGCCCTGGCGGCGGCATTTAAGAACGATAGAAAAGCGCTGAACCTGGAAATTATGAAAAGCAAAACTAGAGCATGGCGTGACCTGTGCAGTACAGTTGAAGGAGATATATGGGGTAAGCCTTTTAAAGCCGTTATGAAGGCCGTCAAACCAAGGAAGGATCCACCGGAACTCTCTAGTGACCGCATGATGAGTGTTCTTGACGAGCTGTTCCCAACTGGGACATCAAGTAATCTTGATCGGCGAATAGACGTCGCCATGTATGCACGAGTCGGACTGCAACTAACCACAGCGGATGAGGTCAGGGAGGCTGCCAAGCCTCTTAACCCTAATAAGGCACCGGGTTACGACTGTATACCTGGAATAGTTGTTAAGATTGTGATAGAGCGTAGAATCAACTTAGTGATAAGTTTAATTAACGGGTGCATTTTGCAGGGTGTTGTGCCCACTAGGTGGAAGAGACAAAGATTGGTGCTACTCTACAAGGAGGGCAGGGATCCCGCGTTACCGTCGGCATATAGGCCACTTTGTTTAATTAGCCACTGGGCTAAGTTGTATGAAAGCATCTTGAAAGTACGAATATTGGCGGCACTTGGACCTGCGGGACTCTCACCTAGACAATATGGCTTCCGTAAGGGGCGCAGCACCCTGCAAGCATTACGGGGGGTTATGAAAATCGCGGACGAGGCCAAGAGTAAGCAAAAGTATTGTCTATTGATTACTCTTGACGTGAAAAACGCATTTAATACCATACCTCTTCAGCTTGTGGTACAGGAATGCAGACGGAAAATGTTACCACCGTATCTGCTGCAAATTATAAGTAATTACTTGAGGGATAGGGAGATATATTTTAAAAGCGGAGGTAGATGGACCTGTAGAAGTACATACATGGGTGTTCCACAGGGGTCCGTCATAGGGCCTATCCTGTGGAACATTGCATACGACGGCGTGCTATCATTGCAGTTGCCACGTGGTTGCGAGACCTTTGGGTTTGCTGATGATTTGGCACTTGTTGCCACACATCATAATATCGATGACCTTAAACAGAGAATAGATGATAGTATCAATAAAATAACTCGATGGTTTGAGGACAGCAAACTAAAAATAGCACCTGAAAAAACGGAGATGATGTTCCTAAATAAGAAGAGACGACCGCAGGAATTTGCTATAAATGTATTGCAGAAGGTCATCAGGCCTGGAACGGACATCAAATATCTGGGGGTAACGTTTGACAGGAGTCAAATATTTAAAAAACACATAGAGGTGGTTACCAATAAGGGTACAAAGACTATGGCGGCGCTGGCACGGATTCTGCCGAATACCGGGGGAGCAGGGCATAAAACCAGCCTGTTATACTACCATGTACTTGAGTCCATATTGCTATACGCTGCGCCTATATGGGCAAGGTGGGCATCTATAGAAGCAAACAGAAAAAAGTTACAGAGTATACAGAGCACTGGACTGATACGAGTAATAAAGGCGTTCCGTACGGCTCCAAGGGTGGTACTACCGGTGATAGCAGGGGTAATCCCAATACTGCTCAAAGTCGAGGAGCGTGTCAAGATAATGGAAGCCGAAGAAGAAGCAAGAGAGATTCTTGGAGCTGCACACCCAGACCTCGGTGCAACAATTGTGGCTGAAAGAAGAAGGATACGAGATAGTTTAATGGAGGAATGGCAAGACAGCTGGGACCGTGAAGCCAGCCACAAGCTTACATATAAATGGATACCCAATATAAGGGCGTGGATGGAAAGACCGTGTGGACAGGTGACCTTCCATATGACACAAGCAATGACAGGGCATGGATTTTTCGCCACGTATAGGAAGAAGATTGGTAAGGCAGAAACGGATCTGTGCTGGTACAACTGTAGAGTTAGTGACACGGTGGAGCACACACTGTTAGATTGTAATAGTTGGACAGCGCAAAGAGACAGACTATGGGAAACACTAAGGATAGGTGGAACACCCAATATTGAGGGGCTAGGGTTAAAAATGATACAGGGAATCGATGAATGGAACTTAATTAAAACATTTATTACGGAGATTCTGACCGAAAAAGGCAAGCTGGAGAGGGAGATGTACAGGAATATGAGGAATGCGGGAGCAAGAGGGTGAGCCAGCTGTGGCGAAGGGGCCCAGTGGCTCAGATTTAATTCACACTATGTTAAAGTACTAAGGGACTTTAACGTGGGTCCGGATGAAGAAACAGACAGGGAGAGAAAATGTTACAAGTTTTTCAATAAAGTTTTTATTACAAAAATATAAATGAACTATTTATAACATTTTAACAAAACAAAACTAGAAACTAAAAGAAAAAACTGACGACGGCTCCTATTGCGGCCTCGTCTCCTCTTTTTTAGTCTCCTTATTTCAATTTTTACTGCGGAGGCTTTCTGAAACAAAAGAATCCGCCTAATAAATACATTTGCGGACAAGTCAACAATCGCGCGCTCGTCAGCTGTTTCTCGCGCTCCAGCGACAGTCTGGTGTGCTTGGAGGGGAGAGCTGGCTGGCTATCTAGCGCTATAGCTAGTGGACTGTATATTCTTCTCTTTCTGGTCGATGAAATTCTCTTTCTACGATCACACCGACGCGCACACCGGGTAGACGAGCTTTTCTCCGTTCTACCGGGTTCTCTTTGCAATGCCACGGACGGGAAACCAAATGGAGGTTGTAAGGCTCCAAGAGGCTATATCCCGCGAGCACGCTCCCCGTGCGGGTGGCGTTTCTACACCACCCACGCAAGAGGACGTCTTGTCCTGGTTCGGCTCCCTCGTCAGCTGCTCCTCAGGAGCGACCTGCGGTATGCACACGTGGTTGCCAAGCCGGCGATTCCTTCATCAAAGGAACGCCCGGCAGCCAGCCGTGGCTACCTCGACGGAGGCTCCTGTCCCGAGGAACTGGCCTGCGGCTCACCGGTTCAGGACTCAATCCCCTGCAATTCCAACCACCCTACGTTCACAGCCCAGTGTGGTCGACTCACAGCTGGTAGTGGGTGTAGCGATGGAAGGAAGGCTCTTCGAACCCTTTGCTCCACCGTACGCTTAGGCTCTACTTATTGTCCCCTCACGACGGTATATTGGAGCGGGTTCTCCGACGCCCGATGCACGGAGAGCACCATGAAGTGATATTCCTTCTGAATATCTATCTTCCGGTTGCTCCTACGCCGTATAGCTCTAATCTTGGTTGGTGAAACTTTCCACCCCACCGGTCGGTGTACTCTCACTGGTACACAGGACGGGTGGTTCCAGTGGGTACGTATGACCTCTACGAACGGTGAACTACCACTAGGTGATACCAGTATGTCGGTATCAGCCTTCCAGTAGCTCTAACCGGATAATTGGAAGAAGACTCAAGGCGATCCACACCGAATCTCCAACGTCGCAGTCGCATCCACGAACTGCAACGTTCAATCACAATCCTGCGTCTACGATCGCTTCACACTCGGCGTGCCATGCGATCGCTGCAACGTCAGGCAGATTGTCCGTTTTCTGGGGAAAATCTCAAGTCGCTATGACGAGATTTTCCAATAAACTATTTGTCCGCAAACTGATTCTATTACGAGGAGCGAGATCGACTCATCCTCCTCGGAGCTCGTAGGGAAATGGAAACGCGACCGTCACAAGGTCCGCTCTCGATCGCCGACGGCTCAAGAATGAACCGTGACGATCAGCAAGCAGCGACGGCCGCGGCCGGCTCCGTCGCGCAAGCGCAGAACCGGGTAGCTACGCCTCGCGTTGCTGGGCCCGGGCTGCTACGCGCCGCGTGGCCACGGCGCGGCGCTGCCGCGTTTCGTCTATCGATCTTTTTCCGATAGATCTCTTTTCTCTCTCTTTCTCAGCGCTAACAACACATTCCTAGAATTTGTTCCAAAACTCGAGAATTTCAGTGAAGCTAGCTTGGAAAAACACGTAAATAGCCGCGGTATACTAATCTGAACGATGGAAAATTTCCACGTCAGCACAACCATCTAGAATTACGCGAATTCAATATAGATACGGGCATCGCGGCCGAGTTTCTACGTCTCGGACTCATGCGATATTTAAACACACTACTATATTTTATCTTTCTCTTTGTTAGGGGGAGGAGGTTTGAAAATACCTTGCCTAACGGGGGTCCGGATCTCGAGGGAAGGAACAGACGGAGAATAAGCGATACAATTATAATTTTATTTTCGCTGGATCGCCTTATGCGACCAAGCCGTTTATTTTGTCGGTATAGGGTTTTTTTTGTAACAATCGGCCGACGTCTGCCAGACGATGAGTGGTGCGGCCCGCGTTGTTACCCTGAAACAGACAGAGATACGACTAGGCGTTAAATACCTATCGACGTGAGTCACGTCGCTTGTCTTTTTTTTTTTTTTTTTTTTTTGTCGTGGGGAAAATCTTCGAAAGACTCCCTCCCACCTCCTTGGGGAGAGGTGGGAGGGGTGTGTGGGATTCCCCGCGCCCGTACAACGACAGGCGCGGGACCTACCCACTAAAAACCCCACGGTGACCCTTCGGCACGCTTTGGGAGGATACCGGGAATCGCTCGAAGCATTCTTCCGGTATCCTCCCCGTGCCCGCGCTTTCGCGCCCATCCCCCGGGGGGACAATCGGTCCCCCCAGTAGACACACTGCCTCATAGCGGCGGGACGGGGCCACTCCATCCCGCCGCTATCCGTCCCGGGGCCGCGTTTAGTGGCGGCTGCGAGCCCCAACTCGCAACCGCCCGCGACCCCGTTTCCTCCCCTCGGCGGCCGGGCGTTCATGGCCGCACCAGACCGCCGAGGGTGCCACCCCTTGCGTCGGACCGGTAGGGGGAGGCACTCCTACCCCCAACCGGTCCGACCCGGCGCCGCCTGGCGGGAGGAGGGTCCCCTCAGGACCCCCCTCCCAGCCTAGGTCATCCGCCACGCCGAGGCGGCCGCCCGCGACGCCTCGCGACCGGGCGACGACCTCGGGCCACCGCACGAGCGCGAGCTTCAGCGCGCCGCTGAAGCTCACGCTCCCTCCCCGCGGCCTCCTTCTGCAACATTACGTTCTCGCAGAAGGAGGCCACGGCCCTCCACTTCTCCTCGCTGCCGAGCATGGCGCGCACCACGCCCGGCAGCGAGACATCCCGCCCGACGACGCCGACCAGGACACGGCGCTCCCCCTCCCACGCGGGGCATACCTCCAGGGTATGATCCGCCGTGTCCTGCTCAGCGTCGCAGTGGCAGCAACGCGCCGTCGGCTCCTTCCCTATCCGGCACAGGTATCTTCCGAAGCTGCCATGCCCGGAAAATACCTGTGCCAGCCGGTAGGTGAGGCTGCCATGGCCTCTGTCCAGCCACTCCTTCAGGAGTGGCCGAACAGCCCCGACAGTCCGGTGCCCCGCGGTTGGCAGAGCCAGCCGCTCCTGCCACGCGAGCAACACGGACTGCCGGGCCTGGCGCTTCAAATCGCCCCAAGCAGGTTCCTGCCCGCCCGGGACCACCCCCACCCCCGCGCGACGGTCGACGCGGTGCCGGTACATCACCGCGTGCGACCGCGCGAGCAGGTCCATGGGCGGCATCCCCGCTAGAACCGTCGCCGCCTCATGTGACATGGTCCGATACCCGCGGACGACCCTGAGCGCCATGCGCCTCTGCACCCGACGCAGCATAGTCATGCTGCGCCGGGAGGCAGCCAGGTCGTCCGCCCAGACGGGGGCCCCGTATAGGGCCACCGACTGGACCATTGCCACATAGAGGTGACGAACTCGGCCCGCCGGGCCCCCCAAGTTGGGCAGGATGCGGCCCAGAGCCGCAACCATCCTTTCCAACCGGGGGACCAGGCAGCGGAAATGCTTCTCGAAACGCCAGTGGCTATCGAGGATCAGCCCCAGATACCTGATCTGGGGCTTCACCTCGATGTCAGCCCCACCCACCCGAATCAGAGGGGGTGGCGGATCCTGCCGAGGTGAATGAAACGCAATCACCTCGGTCTTATGGACCGCCACCGTCATCCCCATCCCCCTGATCCGGTCGACGACGCGTTGCGACCCCTCCTCCGCGCGACGCATGGCCCTCCCCCAGTGCGCCCCGACGGCCAGCACCAGTGTGTCATCCGCATAACACACCGTGCTGACGCCGTCGGGGAGGCCGGCCCGCAACACCGAGTCGTACGCGATGTTCCACAGGAGTGGCCCGAGGACCGACCCCTGCGGAACACCGCAGTACACCTCCCTCCGCATATCACCATCCCGGCCCGGATACTCGATCCACCTGCCGCGGAGATAATCCCCGACGACCGCCCTGAGACAAGGGGGGACTCGATGATATTCGAGCCCCCTCCTTATCTCTTCCCAGGGGAGGGTGTTAAAGGCATTGGCAATATCCAAGGATATTGCCAGTGCCACTCCTCCCCGGGAGACGGCCGCCTCCGAGAGGGCCCTCACACGACCTATCGCGTCGATAGTCGATCGGCCCCCCCGGAAACCGAACTGGCAGTCGGCCAGACCGGGATCACCCCGCGACAGGTGCTCGACGAGGCGGGCAGCAATCACACGCTCGAAGAGCTTGCCCACCTCGTCGAGGAGACAAATGGGCCGGTATGCGGAGGGAGACTCCGCGGGCCGACCCTCCTTCCGGAGGAGGACCATCCTCGCCACCTTCCAACTGGGGGGGAATCGCCCGTCCCTCAGGCAGCGGTCGAACAACCGCCTGAGGTCGGCCCCAAGGACGCCCTGGGTCAAGACCCAAACCCGGCCGGGCACACCATCCGGACCCGGGGCCGTGTTACGAACCCCGAGCCGTCTGATAGCCGCTGCCAGCTCCTCCTGCGTGACCCCCAGCTCGGCCGTCCACTCCACTGGGACAGCCGCCGCCGCCGGAGGACGCGGTCCCCTCTCCCCAATTGGGAAGAGTGTATTGACCACGTCCTCCAGCAGCCGGGGGTCAAGACCCTCGGTGACGGGGGGCGCCCACGGGCGGAGCTTATTCAGCACCACCTTATATGGGCGCCCCCATGGATCGTCATCAAGGGTCTGGAGGAGCTCCTTCCATGCCTGGGTCTTGGCCCGTTTGATGGCGACCTGCAGAGCAACCCGCGCCACGCGGTATGCTCCATACAGGTCATCAGCTGCCCTCGCTCGCGCCACGCCGTCGCCTGTACGTTGACGACGGCGCGCGCGGGTGTACTGGCGTCGGGCGCGGACAGTCGCGACTCGCAACTCCGCGATCGCGTCCGACCACCAGTACACCGCCCGGCGAGGAGAAGCCCGCCCGACCCGAGGCATCGCCGCGTCGCAAATACCCGCGACCAATGCTCCGAGCCGGGCGACCTCCTCCTCTATGCTCGGCAACTCGGCCGCTCCCTGCGGCCAAGTTGCAGCGAGGGCAGCTGCCATCAGGGCGTCCTTGTCCAGGCGCCGAAGCGCCCAGCGGCGTGGTGGGGTGCCACGCAGGCGGCCGTGTCGGGATGCACTCGCGGCGGCAGAGACCTCCATCCGGATGTACCGGTGATCGGAGAGTGTCTCTGCCCCCGCGACCACGTGCCAGCCCGACACCATGCGCACGGCGTTGGGGGTCGCGAATCCAACATCCACGATGGACCCCCCATATCGCCGCACGCATGTGTGCTCCGACCCCCGGTTCAATACCCGGAGGTCGAGCCCCGCCGCCCAATCGCCCAGGATCCCGCCGCGAACGGAGGTCCCGGGGGATCCCCAAGCCACCGACTTGGCATTAAAATCCCCCAGGACCAGCACCGGCCGGGCCGCGTAGCGCTGCACGCATGCCGCGACCTCGGCCAAGTACAGCTCGAACGCAGCGTGACCGCTACGGGGCGAAATGTAGCACCCCACCACAGCGACTCCCCCCCAGTCCACGGCGACGAATCCCCGACCGCGCTCCAACAAGGAGAACGGTGGGGACCCGTCGCCCCCTCCCCATACCGTCGCCACCAAGCCGTCCGCGTCGCCCACCCAATGAGGGTGATCAGGGACGCGGTACGGCTCGGCGGCGACCGCCAGGCCAACCCCCCACTCCGCGAGGACTTGGGACATCAAGTCCTGTGCCGCGCGGCAGTGGTTGAGGTTGGCCTGGAGGAGGAGGCGGGGCGGCATTAATTAATGGCCGCGCCAGCCTCCTCCCGGCCGTCCGTCCCCGTAGCACCGTCCACCTTCATGGAGGACGATGCCACCGCCCTCGGCACCGGAGCCGGTGCAGCCCGCCTCTTCCTCTCCTTCCGGGAGGGGGGGGAGCACTTCTTGCTCCCCACCCTGTGATCGGCTGGCCTCCCCATGTCCGCACACAGCGGGATCCGCCGTGTCCTGCTCAGCGTCGCAGTGGCAGCAACGCGCCGTCGGCTCCTTACCTATCCGGCACAGGTATCTTCCGAAGCTGCCATGCCCGGAAAACACCTGTGCCAGCCGGTAGGTGAGGCTGCCATGGCCTCTGTCCAGCCACTCCTTCAGGAGTGGCCGAACAGCCCCGACAGTCCGGTGCCCCGCGGTTGGCAGAGCCAGCCGCTCCTGCCACGCGAGCAACACGGACTGCCGGGCCTGGCGCTTCAAATCGCCCCAAGCAGGTTCCTGCCCGCCCGGGACCGCCCCCACCCCCGCGCGACGGTCGACGCGGTGCCGGTACATCACCGCGTGCGACCGCGCGAGCAGGTCCATGGGCGGCATCCCCGCTAGAATCGTCGCCGCCTCATGTGACATGGTCCGATACCCGCGGACGACCCTGGGCGCCATGCGCCTCTGCACCCGACGCAGCATAATCATGCTGCGCCGGGAGGCAGTCAGGTCGTCCGCCCAGACGGGGGCCCCGTTTAGGGCCACCGACTGGACCATTGCCACATAGAGGCGACGAACTCGGCCCGCCGGGCCCCCCAGGTTGGGCAGGATCCGGCCCAGAGCCGCAACCATCCTTTCCAACCGGGGGACCAGGCAGCGGAAATGCTCCTCGAAACGCCAGTGGCTATCGAGGATCAGCCCTAGATACCTGATCTGGGGCTTCACCTCGATGTCAGCCCCACCCACCCGGATCAGAGGGGGTGGCGGATCCTGCCGAGGCGAATGAAACGCAATCACCTTGGTCTTATGGACCGCCACCGTCATCCCCATCCCCCTGATCCGGTCGACGACGCGTTGCGACCCCTCCTCCGCGCGACGCATGGCCCTCCCCCAGTGCGCCCCGACGGCCAGCACCAGTGTGTCATCCGCATCCGCAGGGGTCGGTCCTCGGGCCACTCCTGTGGAACATCGCGTACGACTCGGTGTTGCGGGCCGGCCTCCCCGACGGCGTCAGCACGGTGTGTTATGCGGATGACACACTGGTGCTGGCCGTCGGGGCGCACTGGGGGAGGGCCATGCGTCGCGCGGAGGAGGGGTCGCAACGCGTCGTCGACCGGATCAGGGGGATGGGGATGACGGTGGCGGTCCATAAGACCGAGGTGATTGCGTTTCATTCACCTCGGCAGGATCCGCCACCCCCTCTGATTCGGGTGGGTGGGGCTGACATCGAGGTGAAGCCCCAGATCAGGTATCTGGGGCTGATCCTCGATAGCCACTGGCGTTTCGAGAAGCATTTCCGCTGCCTGGTCCCCCGGTTGGAAAGGATGGTTGCGGCTCTGGGCCGGATCCTGCCCAACCTGGGGGGCCCGGCGGGCCGAGTTCGTCGCCTCTATGTGGCAATGGTCCAGTCGGTGGCCCTATACGGGGCCCCCGTCTGGGCGGACGACCTGGCTGCCTCCCGGCGCAGCATGACTATGCTGCGTCGGGTGCAGAGGCGCATGGCGCTCAGGGTCGTCCGCGGGTATCGGACCATGTCACATGAGGCGGCGACGGTTCTAGCGGGGATGCCGCCCATGGACCTGCTCGCGCGGTCGCACGCGGTGATGTACCGGCACCGCGTCGACCGTCGCGCGGGGGTGGGGGCGGTCCCGGGCGGGCAGGAACCTGCTTGGGGCGATTTGAAGCGCCAGGCCCGGCAGTCCGTGTTGCTCGCGTGGCAGGAGCGGCTGGCTCTGCCAACCGCGGGGCACCGGACTGTCGGGGCTGTTCGGCCGCTCCTGAAGGAGTGGCTGGACAGAGGCCATGGCAGCCTCACCTACCGGCTGGCACAGGTATTTTCCGGGCATGGCAGCTTCGGAAGATACCTGTGCCGGATAGGGAAGGAGCCGACGGCGCGTTGCTGCCACTGCGACGCTGAGCAGGACACGGCGGATCATACCCTGGAGGTATGCCCCGCGTGGGAGGGGGAGCGCCGTGTCCTGGTCGGCGTTGTCGGGCGGGATGTCTCGCTGCCGGGCGTGGTGCGCGCCATGCTCGGCAGCGAGGAGAAGTGGAGGGCCGTGGCCTCCTTCTGCGAGAACGTAATGTTGCAGAAGGAGGCCGCGGGGAGGGAGCGCGAGCTTCAGCGGCGCGCTGAAGCTCGCGCTCGTGCGGTGGCCCGAGGTCGTCGCCCGGTCGCGAGGCGTCGCGGGCGGCCGCCTCGGCGTGGCGGATGACCTAGGCTGGGAGGGGGGTCCTGAGGGGACCCTCCTCCCGCCAGGCGGCGCCGGGTCGGACCGGTTGGGGGTAGGAGTGCCTCCCCCTACCGGTCCAACGCAAGGGGAGGCACCCTCGGCGGTCTGGTGCGGCCATGAACGCCCGGCCGCCGAGGGGTGGAAACGGGGTCGCGGGCGGTTGCGAGTTGGGGCTCGCAGCCGCCACTAAACGCGGCCCCGGGACGGATAGCGGCGGGATGGAGTGGCCCCGTCCCGCCGCTATGAGGCTGTGTGTCTACTGGGGGGACCGATTGTCCCCCCGGGGGATGGGCGTGAAAGCGCGGGCACGGGGAGGATACCGGAAGAATGCTTCGAGCGATTCCCGGTATCCTCCCAAAGCGTGCCGAAGGGTCACCGTGGGGTTTTTAGTGGGTAGGTCCCGCGCCTGTCGTTGTACGGGCGCGGGGAATCCCACACACCCCTCCCACCTCTCCCCAAGGAGGTGGGAGGGAGTCTTTCGAAGATTTTCCCCACGACAAAAAAAAAAAAAAAAAAAAAAAAAAAAAAGTGTGTCATCCGCATAACACACCGTGCTGACGCCGTCGGGGAGGCCGGCCCGCAACACCGAGTCGTACGCGATGTTCCACAGGAGTGGCCCGAGGACCGACCCCTGCGGAACACCGCAGTACACCTCCCTCCGCATATCACCATCCCGGCCCGGATACTCGATCTACCTGCCGCGGAGATAATCCCCGACGACCGCCCTGAGACAAGGGGGGACTCGATGATATTCGAGTCCCCTCCTTATCTCTTCCCAGGGGAGGGTGTTAAAGGCATTGGCAATATCCAATGATATTGCCAACGCCACCCCTCCCCGGGAGACGGCCGCCTCCGAGAGGGCCCTCACACGACCTACCGCGTCGATAGTCGATCGGCCCCCCCGGAAACCGAACTGGCAGTCGGCCAGACCGGGATCACCCCGCGACAGGTGCTCGACGAGGCGGGCAGCAACCACACCCTCGAAGAGCTTGCCCACTTCGTCGAGGAGACAAATGGGCCGGTATGCGGAGGGAGACTCCGCGGGCCGACCCTCCTTCCGGAGGAGGACCATCCTCGCCACCTTCCAACTGGGGGGGAATCGCCCGTCCCTCAGGCAGCGGTCGAACAACCGCCTGAGGTCGGCCCCAAGGACGCCCTGGGTCAAGATCCAAACCCGGCCGGGCACACCATCCGGACCCGGGGCCGTGTTACGAACCCCGAGCCGTCTGATGGCCGCTGCCAGCTCCTCCTGCGTGACCCCCAGCTCGGCCGTCCACTCCACTGGGACAGCCGCCGCCGCCGGAGGACACGGTCCCCTCTCCCCAATTGGGAAGAGTGTATTGACCACGTCCTCCAGCAGCCGGGGGTCAAGACCCTCGGTGACGGGGGGCGCCCACGGGCGGAGCTTATTCAGCACCACCTTATATGGGCGCCCCCATGGATCGTCATCAAGGGTCTGGAGGAGCTCCTTCCATGCCTGGGTCCTGGCCCGTTTGATGGCGACCTGCAGAGCAACCCGCGCCACGCGGTATGCTCCATACAGGTCATCAGCTGCCCTCGCTCGCGCCACGCCGTCGCCTGTACGTTGACGACGGCGCGCGCGGGTTTACTGGCGTCGGGCGCGGGCAGTCGCGACTCGCAACTCCGCGATCGCGTCCGCCCACCAGTACACCGCCCGGCGAGGAGAAGCCCGCCCGACCCGAGGCATCGCCGCGTCGCAAATACCCGCGACCAATGCTCCGAGCCGGGCGACCTCCTCCTCTATGCTCGGCAACTCGGCCGCTCCCTGCGGCCAAGTTGCAGCGAGGGCAGCTGCCATCAGGGCGTCCTTGTCCAGGCGCCGAAGCGCCCAGCGGCGTGGTGGGGTGCCACGCAGGCGGCCGTGTCGGGATGCACTCGCGGCGGCAGAGACCTCCATCCGTATGTACCGGTGATCGGAGAGTGTCTCTGCCCCCGCTATCACGTGCCAACCCGACACCATGCGCACGGCGTTGGGGGTCGCGAATCCAACATCCGCGATGGACCCCCCATATCGCCGCACGCATGTGCGCTCCGACCCCCGGTTCCATACCCGGAGGTCGAGGCCCGCCGCCCAATCGCCCAGGATCCCGCCGCGAACGGAGGCCCTGGGGGATCCCCAAGCCACCGACTTGGCATTAAAATCCCCCAGGTCCAGCACCGGCCGGGCCGCGTAGCGCTGCACGCATGCCGCGACCTCGGCCAAGTACAGCTCGAACGCAGCGTGACCGCTACGGGGCGAAATGTAGCACCCCACCACAGCGACTCCCCCCCAGTCCACGGCGACGGATCCCCGACCGCGCTCCAACAAGGAGAACGGTGGGGACCCGTCGCCCCCTCCCCATACCGTCGCCACCAAGCCGTCCGCGTCGCCCACCCAATGAGGGTGATCAGGGACGCGGTACGGCTCGGCGGCGACCGCCAGGCCAACCCCCCACTCCGCGAGGACTTGGGACATCAAGTCCTGTGCCGCGCGGCAGTGGTTGAGGTTGGCCTGGAGGAGGAGGCGGGGCGGCATTAATTAATGGCCGCGCCAGCCTCCTCCCGGCCGTCCGTCCCCGTAGCACCGTCCACCTCCATGGAGGACGATGCCACCGCCCTCGGCACCGGAGCCGGTGCAGCCCGCCTCTTCCTCTCCTTCCGGGAGGGGGGGGGGAGCACTTCTTGCTCCCCACCCTGTGATCGGCTGGCCTCCCCATGTCCGCACACAACGCGCAGTGGGGGGCCGCCGAGCACTGGCTCGCACGGTGCTCTTTGGCACCGCAGCGGTAACACTGACCGCTGCGGTCCACCGGCGAGGTGCACCACTGCCTCACGTGCCCCAATTCGTGGCAGCGGTGACACTGGAGCGGGCGCGGCGCGAGGATTTCCACTCGCGCCGAAACCCACCCCACCGACACCCTCCCGGATTCCGCCACCTTACGGGCGGCGGAGAGGGGGCACCGGGCCCACACCGACCCGAGGCCGGAGGGCGACCTGCGGATCTCTCCGATCCGCAGGTCCTCCACAGGACAGTCCCCCGCCCTCGCAAGGGCACGGGACACACATATAAGCGGAGTGCGGCGGCAGTGGTGCGGGGCACCGCGGGCCCCTCCACCCGCACTCCGCCCGTGAAGAAGTCCCCGTCCTCCTCAGAAGACGATCTTCTGAGGAGGATTGGGGACATGATTGATGGCAAGCTGGCCGCCTTCCGGGAGGAGCTCCTCGCCGGAAGAGCGGTCAGCAGGAAGGCGGTGCCTCTCCGACCTGTTCCGGTACAGTCGGGGAAGGCAAAGAAGGGCGGAGTGAAGGCTCCGCCCAGCGTTGCGGCACCAGGGCCCCGGGTCGCGACCCCCAAGGGGGGTGGTGACCCGTGGTCGCGGTGGTCGCGTCCTCCACAGCACCCTCCCAAGGGGGGGTGGCGTGGAGTGAGGTGGTGGGGCGGAAGGCGAAGCGGGCGGCGAGGAAGGCCTCGCAACCGCAGCCTCCGCCTCCGCCGCCGGCGCCCAAGGTAAAGGCCGCGAAGGTCGGGAAGGCACGACCAGGTCGTCCCCCAAAAACGGCAGCGGTGACGCTGACCGTTGCGCAGGGGGGCGACCTGACCCTCGCGGAGGCGATGCGGCTCGCCACGGAGAATATCTCCCTGGAAGAGCTGGGCATCGCCTCCGTGAGGGCGAAGAAGGCCGTGACCGGGGGTCTCTTGCTGGAGATCCCCGGTGCAGAAGGCGGCGCGAAGGCGGATCGTCTCGCCCAGAGGCTCCGGGAGCAGCTGGGCGAGCGAGGTGTCCGGGTCGCCCGGCCCACGAAGCGCACGGAGATGCGCGTTTGTGGGCTGGACGACTCGGTCAGCGCACAGGATGTGTCCCGTGCCCTTGCGAGGGCGGGGGACTGTCCTGTGGAGGACCTGCGGATCGGAGAGATCCGCAGGTCGCCCTCCGGCCTCGGGTCGGTGTGGGCCCGGTGCCCCCTCTCCGCCGCCCGTAAGGTGGCGGAATCCGGGAGGGTGTCGGTGGGGTGGGTTTCGGCGCGAGTGGAAATCCTCGCGCCGCGCCCGCTCCAGTGTCACCGCTGCCACGAATTGGGGCACGTGAGGCAGTGGTGCACCTCGCCGGTGGACCGCAGCGGTCAGTGTTACCGCTGCGGTGCCAAAGAGCACCGTGCGAGCCAGTGCTCGGCGGCCCCCCACTGCCCGTTGTGTGCGGACATGGGGAGGCCAGCCGATCACAGGGTGGGGAGCAAGAAGTGCTCCCCCCCCCCTCCCGGAAGGAGAGGAAGAGGCGGGCTGCACCGGCTCCGGTGCCGAGGGCGGTGGCATCGTCCTCCATGGAGGTGGACGGTGCTACGGGGACGGACGGCCGGGAGGAGGCTGGCGCGGCCATTAATTAATGCCGCCCCGCCTCCTCCTCCAGGCCAACCTCAACCACTGCCGCGCGGCACAGGACTTGATGTCCCAAGTCCTCGCGGAGTGGGGGGTTGGCCTGGCGGTCGCCGCCGAGCCGTACCGCGTCCCTGATCACCCTCATTGGGTGGGCGACGCGGACGGCTTGGTGGCGACGGTATGGGGAGGGGGCGACGGGTCCCCACCGTTCTCCTTGTTGGAGCGCGGTCGGGGATCCGTCGCCGTGGACTGGGGGGGAGTCGCTGTGGTGGGGTGCTACATTTCGCCCCGTAGCGGTCACGCTGCGTTCGAGCTGTACTTGGCCGAGGTCGCGGCATGCGTGCAGCGCTACGCGGCCCGGCCGGTGCTGGTCCTGGGGGATTTTAATGCCAAGTCGGTGGCTTGGGGATCCCCCAGGACCTCCGTTCGCGGCGGGATCCTGGGCGATTGGGCGGCGGGCCTCGACCTCCGGGTATGGAACCGGGGGTCGGAGCGCACATGCGTGCGGCGATATGGGGGGTCCATCGCGGATGTTGGATTCGCGACCCCCAACGCCGTGCGCATGGTGTCGGGTTGGCACGTGATAGCGGGGGCAGAGACACTCTCCGATCACCGGTACATACGGATGGAGGTCTCTGCCGCCGCGAGTGCATCCCGACACGGCCGCCTGCGTGGCACCCCACCACGCCGCTGGGCGCTTCGGCGCCTGGACAAGGACGCCCTGATGGCAGCTGCCCTCGCTGCAACTTGGCCGCAGGGAGCGGCCGAGTTGCCGAGCATAGAGGAGGAGGTCGCCCGGCTCGGAGCATTGGTCGCGGGTATTTGCGACGCGGCGATGCCTCGGGTCGGGCGGGCTTCTCCTCGCCGGGCGGTGTACTGGTGGGCGGACGCGATCGCGGAGTTGCGAGTCGCGACTGTCCGCGCCCGACGCCAGTACACCCGCGCGCGCCGTCGTCAACGTACAGGCGACGGCGTGGCGCGAGCGAGGGCAGCTGATGACCTGTATGGAGCATACCGCGTGGCGCGGGTTGCTCTGCAGGTCGCCATCAAACGGGCCAAGACCCGGGCATGGAAGGAGCTCCTCCAGACCCTTGATGACGATCCATTGGGGCGCCCATATAAGGTGGTGCTGAATAAGCTCCGCCCGTGGGCGCCCCCCGTCACCGAGGGTCTTGACCCCCGGCTGCTGGAGGACGTGGTCAATACACTCTTCCCAATTGGGGAGAGGGGATCGCGTCCTCCGGCGGCGGCGGCTGTCCCAGTGGAGTGGACGGCCGAGCTGGGGGTCACGCAGGAGGAGCTGGCAGCGGCCATCAGACGGCTCGGGGTTCGTAACACGGCCCCGGGTCCGGATGGTGTGCCCGGCCGGGTTTGGGTCTTGACCCAGGGCGTCCTTGGGGCCGACCTCAGGCGGTTGTTCGACCGCTGCCTGAGGGACGGGCGATTCCCCCCCAGTTGGAAGGTGGCGAGGATGGTCCTCCTCCGGAAGGAGGGTCGGCCCGCGGAGTCTCCCTCAGCATACCGGCCCATTTGTCTCCTCGACGAGGTGGGCAAGCTCTTCGAGCGTGTGATTGCTGCCCGCCTCGTCGAGCACCTGTCGCGGGGTGATCCCGGTCTGGCCGACTGCCAGTTCGGTTTCCGGGGGGGCCGATCGACTATCGACGCGATAGGTCGTGTGAGGGCCCTCTCGGAGGCGGCCGTCTCCCGGGGAGGGGTGGCGTTGGCAATATCCTTGGATATTGCCAATGCCTTTAACACCCTCCCCTGGGAAGAGATAAGGAGGGGACTCGAATATCATCGAGTCCCCCCTTGTCTCAGGGCGGTCGTCGGGGATTATCTCCGCGGCAGGTGGATCGAGTATCCGGGCCGGGATGGTGATATGCGGAGGGAGGTGTACTGCGGTGTTCCGCAGGGGTCGGTCCTCGGGCCACTCCTGTGGAACATCGCGTACGACTCGGTGTTGCGGGCCGGCCTCCCCGACGGCGTCAGCACGGTGTGTTATGCGGATGACACACTGGTGCTGGCCGTCGGGGCGCACTGGGGGAGGGCCATGCGTCGCGCGGAGGAGGGGTCGCAACGCGTCGTCGACCGGATCAGGGGGATGGGGATGACGGTGGCGGTCCATAAGACCGAGGTGATTGCGTTTCATTCACCTCGGCAGGATCCGCCACCCCCTCTGATCCGGGTGGGTGGGGCTGACATCGAGGTGAAGCCCCAGATCAGGTATCTAGGGCTGATCCTCGATAGCCACTGGCGTTTCGAGGAGCATTTCCGCTGCCTGGTCCCCCGGTTGGAAAGGATGGTTGCGGCTCTGGGCCGGATCCTGCCCAACCTGGGGGGCCCGGCGGGCCGAGTTCGTCGCCTCTATGTGGCAATGGTCCAGTCGGTGGCCCTATACGGGGCCCCCGTCTGGGCGGACGACCTGGCTGCCTCCCGGCGCAGCATGACTATGCTGCGTCGGGTGCAGAGGCGCATGGCGCTCAGGGTCGTCCGCGGGTATCGGACCATGTCACATGAGGCGGCGACGGTTCTAGCGGGGATGCCGCCCATGGACCTGCTCGCGCGGTCGCACGCGGTGATGTACCGGCACCGCGTCGACCGTCGCGCGGGGGTGGGGGCGGTCCCGGGCGGGCAGGAACCTGCTTGGGGCGATTTGAAGCGCCAGGCCCGGCAGTCCGTGTTGCTCGCGTGGCAGGAGCGGCTGGCTCTGCCAACCGCGGGGCACCGGACTCTCGGGGCTGTTCGGCCACTCCTGAAGGAGTGGCTGGACAGAGGCCATGGCAGCCTCACCTACCGGCTGGCACAGGTATTTTCCGGGCATGGCAGCTTCGGAAGATACCTGTGCCGGATAGGGAAGGAGCCGACGGCGCGTTGCTGCCACTGCGACGCTGAGCAGGACACGGCGGATCATACCCTGGAGGTATGCCCCGCGTGGGAGGGGGAGCGCCGTGTCCTGGTCGGCGTCGTCGGGCTGGATGTCTCGCTGCCGGGCGTGGTGCGCGCCATGCTCGGCAGCGAGGAGAAGTGGAGGACCGTGGCCTCCTTCTGCGAGAACGTAATGTTGCAGAAGGAGGCCGCGGGGAGGGAGCGCGAGCTTCAGCGGCGCGCTGAAGCTCGCGCTCGTGCGGTGGCCCGAGGTCGTCGCCCGGTCGCGAGGCGTCGCGGGCGGCCGCCTCGGCGTGGCGGATGACCTAGGCTGGGAGGGGGGTCCTGAGGGGACCCTCCTCCCGCCAGGCGGCGCTGGGTCGGACCGGTTGGGGGTAGGAGTGCCTCCCCCGACCGGTCCGACCCAAGGGGAGGCACCCTCGGCTGTCTGGTGCGGCCATGAACGCCCGGCCGCCGAGGGGTGGAAACGGGGTCGCGGGCGGTTGCGAGTTGGGGCTCGCAGCCGCCACTAAACGCGGCCCCGGGACGGATAGCGGCGGGATGGAGTGGCCCCGTCCCGCCGCTATGAGGCAGTGTGTCTACTGGGGGGACCGATTGTCCCCCCGGGGGATGGGCGCGAAAGCGCGGGCACGGGGAGGATACCGGAAGAATGCTTCGAGCGATTCCCGGTATCCTCCCAAAGCGTGCCGAAGGGTCACCGTGGAGTTTTTAGTGGGTAGGTCCCGCGCCTGTCGTTGTACGGGCGCGGGGAATCCCCCACACCCCTCCCACCTCTCCCCAAGGAGGTGGGAGGGAGTCTTTCGAAGATTTTCCCCACGACAAAAAAAAAAAAAAAAAAAAAAAAAAGGGCACGGGACACATCCTGTGCGCTGACCGAGTCGTCCAGCCCACAAACGCGCATCTCCGTGCGCTTCGTGGGCCGGGCGACCCGGACACCTCGCTCGTCCAGCTGCTCCCGGAGCCTCTGGGCGAGACGATCCGCCTTCGCGCCGCCTTCTGCACCGGGGATCTCCAGCAAGAGACCCCCGGTCACGGCCTTCTTCGCCCTCACGGAGGCGATGCCCAGCTCTTCCAGGGAGATATTCTCCGTGGCGAGCCGCATCGCCTCCGCGAGGGTCAGGTCGCCCCCCTGCGCAACGGTCAGCGTCACCGCTGCCGTTTTTGGGGGACGACCTGGTCGTGCCTTCCCGACCTTCGCGGCCTTTACCTTGGGCGCCGGCGGCGGAGGTGGAGGCTGCGGTTGCGAGGCCTTCCTCGCCGCCCGCTTCGCCTTCCGCCCCACCACCTCACTCCACGCCACCCCCCCTTGGGAGGGTGCTGTGGAGGACGCGACCACCGCGACCACGGGTACACCACCCCCCTTGGGGGTCGCGACCCGGGGCCCTGGTGCCGCAACGCTGGGCGGAGCCTTCACTCCGCCCTTCTTTGCCTTCCCCGACTGTACCGGAACAGGTCGGGGAGGCACCGCCTTCCTGCTGACCGCTCTTCCGGCGAGGAGCTCCTCCCGGAAGGCGGCCAGCTTGCCATCAATCATGTCCCCAATCCTCCTCAGAAGATCGTCTTCTGAGGAGGACGGGGACTTCTTCACGGGCGGAGTGCGGGTGGAGGGGCCCGCGGTGCCCCGCACCACTGCCGCCGCACTCCGCTTATTTACCTCCGCCGAAGGACGCGGCGGTGGAGGAGGAGGGAGGATGGGAGGGAGGGCCGCGCTGTTCCACAGCGCCTCTGCCCTCCTCCTCCCCTGTCGCTCCTCCTCCAACAGGAGCTGCAGACGGGCGTTCCGCCCTCTGAGCTCCCGCGCCGCCTCCCTCATTTCCTCCGCCGCGGCCTTCAGGGCCTCCGCGCCACCGCTTTTCTGCCCCTTAAAGGCGCAGGCAGCGGCGACTTTCTCCACCCGCCTCAGGGACGAGGAGATCCTCTCCGATATCTCCTCGGTCACCTCGTCCCTGAGGCAACTCAGCCTCACCGACGGGCCTCATCGCCCCGCCCACCTCGACGACGGCCTGCCCCGTCCTCTTCCTCTTAGAGCCTATGTGGCTCGTGCTGGAGGAGAAGGACGAGACCGACGCCGTCTCGTCGTCCTCCTCCACCCTCCACGAAGCCGGACCTGGCGCTGAGTGGGGCGCGAGCGCCGCCACCCTAACCCCAACCCCGTCTCCGTCCTCCCCAACCGACAAAACCCGCCCCATCCCCATTTTATTTTCTGTGTCCATAATAATCCCACGAGATGGTCGGAAATAAAGGTCCACCCGGGCAGAGCCGCCTTACCCGGGTAAGCCTAATACTGCGGGGGTTCGGCAGGTTCCCCGGAGGTGGTCGCTTGGGATTGGGCCTTCTCCCCCAACCATGCATCCCATCGCCGCGCACCATAGCTTAGGATTGGAGGGCGATTTTATAGAGTCGCCATACTCGTGGCCCAGGCGGTAAAGCCAAGACCCCCGTTCCTCCTGCCGTCACGTACCATTCACAAAACCAATAGGGAATTGTGAATGGGTCGTTGTGACGACCAACAGGAGGCTTACGGTGTGTGTATGACTCGGGTACCCCGGGTTCGTTAAGCCCGTACTGCAGCTGAAAGGCTGGCAGCCCCTGAGGGACGTCGCTTGTCTTTCTCTTTTCGGTACGCTCCTGGTCGGTGCTTGTCGCACCTAGGAGCGGGAATCTCTGCCGCCGCGATACGCAGCTAAGCTAGTGGACTGTACGTGTGTGAGCGTTCCCTTTAAACCGGGAATCGCTCGCTTTCTTCCAATTAGGGAATTTCCTCTCGGTTTTCTGTTCGACTGCAACACTTGATTGTCGCAGGAGAGGGTGCCTAGAGAGAGGTTGTAAGGCTCCAACCGTCACCCGGTCCTCGGCCCCTTACCGTCTTCGTATGCGTGTGTACGGAACACGATGTGGTGCAGTCTTTCAATGGCGTATAGGACGTCTTACTATTGAGACTGGCACCACGACGCCTTGTGAGTCGCGTTCTACGCGCAGTGACCGTACAAGACTGGCGATCAGAGAACAACGCTCTGGCATTCGCCGGAAGCTGGGCTTAGAATAACTCGTCCCACGCTCCGACTGGAAGGCGGCAAGTCCACCCAAGGTATTTACGCCAATAAGGCCCCTTTAGGTGGTTGTAAGGCCGTTCGATTGAATCAAGGGAGGATCGAGTCTTAATCTCGATACCTCTCGCACGACCGCTGTTTGCAGCGATACGCGGAAAATTCGGGAACTCGATGATACCAAAGAGTTTCCCGCAGTCTTTAATCGGGTCGTACTCACGACCGAATCGATTAACTGGTTTGATACGACAACCGGAATTACACGCAATTTACTGGGGGCAGTTTGCTTACGCAAGCTAATCCCGTAAAGCTGCGGCTATACGTCGGTTGCCCGCTTTGTGAAAGTTCGAATAACTCGAACTTTCAACGTCGCGTGGGAATCAACCGCTAGAACCCGAGAATTTTCTTTATGCCTTTTTTCGTAATTTTTTCGAATGCTCGAATAACTCGAAGCAATTCGAATATTGTGAGGGCCTTTTGAATTTCAACGAATGCTCGAATAACTCGAAGCAATTCGGAATATTTTAAATTAGGTAAAGCGTGATCGTTTATCGATCCGCGCTTGGCAAGCTCTCGTTTGCAAGTGACGGACGAGCACGAGCTGCCGAAAAGTACGCGTGAGAGAGGGGGGAATCCTCCGACGCGCGGCGCTGTCGCCGTGGCTCTCATCCGTCTTTATCTAATATGTAATTATCGCACCTTCTCTATGGTCGAGCGTTTAACCGAAAAGTTCGAAATCGAACGTTACTGTACTGCTCGCGTGACTTACAGAAAAACTCAAGGAGCTAGAGTTTTTCTGCTGCCTTCTGTTTCGAGTCGCGGACGCGTCGACCTAGAATGTTCTGGTCGGTCGCGTATATTGAAAACAAAGCGGATTAACGGCTAATTACGAGTTTAAATAAATCGAATTAATTCGATCTTTGAACACTCTTCTCTTTTTAACTTTTAACTTATTATCTTTTTTATCTTATTTTATTCTAATTTATTTATTGTATTTTATTTTATATTCCATACTGCGGTGTGTGACACGTATGTACAACCACTACCTACGTTAGGTAGTCTTGTGGTAGGGCCAGGATATTTACTTTGCATTTGCTTTGCTTTGCATTTACTTTTTACATATTATACACTTCTGCATTTCTATCTAATATACGCATACGTATTACACTTTCATACCTTCACACATATTCACTACATAACTGTCTTCTCCTTTCTTACTTACACATATTGCTTACAGACAGTTATAATGCTATTTATATCGTGTACATCATAAATCTGCAGGCGTGGTGATAGGTTAGATCATGCAGCTGCTGTATAGCTATTCTATTCTATTCTATTCTATCCTATTTTCTCTTTTACTTCACTCTGCCCTGCACTGTTATTCATATGCATATTACTTCACTTTTAGCTAGCTGATATTGACGCATGTCACTACGCTATTTACATCGTTGCAATTCAGCCTAAATACTACGTCTGCACTTACACGTAAGAGATACTGTTTACATCCTGATCGCTATGCTCTATCGCTATGGTCTATACTACTGTATTTGCTAGGTCACTCTGTGCTTCTTATTTTTTATTAGTACTCGATATATTGTATTTTATTTCGTATTTTATTTCACTTTAGTTAAGCACAGGTTAAGTTATGGTTTTAGCTTAGCCGTGCTGGGTTTTATATTATGTTATTTTATTTCACCTCATCTGATTATATCTTATATTGTTTATTTTATTTTGTTATATTTTATTTTATTTTATTTTTTACTTCTAGTTGTTTATTGGTTTTACACCCTCTTATTCTAGTTCTCACTTATAATTCTATACGCTATGGCTGCACATATACGCTATACTACGCTATGCTATGTTACCTAGGGTATTTCACGACACTATAGCGTACGATGTTGGAAACTGCCTGACCTCATCCGACACAGATTGTACAGCACACATACACATAAATATAGCAGGGTATTTACAACCTTACGGGTGTCGGGTGTGTCCGTAAACCTTCTGCTCGGGGCACACACCCATGCCAAGACACTGTACCGGAGCTTGCTTTCAGAACATATCCTATTACGCAGTTGATACGGCCAGTACTTATTAGTACCATTTATTCGTACGTATTTTACTTTTATGCCTGTTACTTATTTATTTATTTATTTATTTATTAGACCGATTATTTATGTGTATGTACCTTACGTACTTATTAGATTGTTTAATTTATTTATCTATTTAATTATTTTTCTATACTTCGCATTTATTTTAAGCAACGTGTACGGCCACATTGTTTCTCTATATTATTTTATTTTATTTTGTTCAACACTGCGTTATCGTAATGGCTGGATTACACTGTGCGATTACCAATGGCCGGGTAGCACAATACTTCATTGGTGTATTTAGGTGTATGTGAACTATTATGGGATGTATCATCCGTGCAGTATTTTACTCGCTTATTTATTTATTTATTTTGTTCCATTTATTTATATAAACATCCATTAGATCTATTTTATCATATTCATCTATTTTAATCTATTTTAATTATTTTATCCTACTTTATTTTATTTTTTATCTTATGATATACTATGTTAATCTATTCTTTATCTTATGCTAGCTTATTTTCATCCTATTCTTGACTAGCTTACTCTCTACTATCCTCCTGACCTAGTTAGCATCGCTTTCTTTATCTGCACTCTACATTCGCACACATATACCCCTAGAGATACCAATAGAACATACATAGGCGTAACTCATATATCGGAAGTCATACAAACGCCATATGTAGAAAGCATACACGCTTTGTCTTATATTTTATATCTATCATACAACCACACATTCACAGCTACTCTTATATACACACTTTCATTTTTATTTTTTATTGGTTTATTTATTTTCTTATATTTTTTATTTATTTTCTTTTTATATTCCTATGCTATTTTTTATATAATTTACGTATATCTATGTTATACCATATTTAGTTGATTATTATTTTATATGCTTTTGCCTGTATATTATTTATATTCTTACTCATACCTTTGTTAGATTTATGTTATATTACTTTGGTTTCGTTTCCTAATATCTGTTATATTCTGTTTTCTGTTTTCTATATATATATATATGTAATGTTACCACACGTAACTATTAATGTGGTGTACCTCTGGTACAAATGTTAGGCAATAAAGGACGCAAGGGGGCATAGTCCCGACCTTTTATGGTATAACCAACCCTCGGGCTTCTCCCGACGGTGGGCAAAGTAGTTGAGCCCATGTGTCACCAGGACTTTCCTGGTCGCCTCCGCGAAATAATGCGGAAAGCGGTCCCGCCCTGCGGTGATGGGGGATAGAGGTGGGTCTTTAAAAAAAAAAAAAAAAAAAAAAGGTCTAGGTTAGGTCTGGGATTTGCTCTCATCAGGCTCATACTTTCGCATATTTATCAATCTTGTTGGCCAGATCCTGGGCTTCCACTAGTTTGGATCACATAGTAATGTGGTACCACACTGACACAGTCAATTAAACCTGGTTTCGATCAATATCTCAGAGGATACCACATGTTAGGTCTAGGTTAGGCCTGGGATTTGCACTCATAAGACTCATACTTTCGCATATTTCTCATACTTGATGGCCAGAATCTGGGCTTTCTCCGGTATGGGTCACGTAGTAATGTGGTACCACACTCAAACAGTCGACTAAACCTGGTCTCGATCAATATTTCAGAGGATAACGCATGTTAGGTCTAGGTTAGGCCTGGGATTTGCCCTCATCAGACTCATACTTTCGCATTCTTCTCATACTCGTTGACCAGATCCTGGGCTTTTTCTGGTTTGGATCACGTGGTAATGTGGTACCACACTGAAACAGTCAATTAAACCTGGTTTCGATCAATATTTTAGAGGATAACGCATGTTAGGTCTAGGTTAGGTCTGAGATTTGCTCTCATCAGGCTCATACTTTCGCATATTTCTCATACTTGATGGCCAGATTCTGGGCTTTTTTTTGCTTGGATCACGTAGTAATGGGGTACCACATTGAAACGGTCCATTAAAGCTGGTCTCGATCGATATTTTAGAGGATAACGCATGTTAGGTCTAGGTTAGGTCTGGGATTTGCTCTCATCAGGCTCATACATTCGCATATTTCTCATACTTGTTGGCCAGATCCTGGGCTTTTTCTGGTTTGGATCACGTAGTAATGTGGCACCACACTGAAACAGTCGACTAAACCTGGTCACGATCAATATTTCAGAGGATAACGCACGCTAGGTCTACGTTAGGTGTGGGATTTGCTCTCATTAGGCGCATACTTTCGCATATTTCTCATACTTGATGGCCAGATTCTGGGCTTTTTTTTGCTTGGATCACGTAGTAATGGGGTACCACACTGAAACAGTCTATAAAACCTGGTTTCGATCGATATTTTAGAGGATAACGCATGTTAGGTCTAGGTTAGGTCTGGGATTTGCTCTCATCAGGCTCATACATTCGCATATTTCTCATACTTGTTGGCCAGATCCTGGGCTTTTTCTGGTTTGGATCACGTAGTAATGTGGCACCACACTGAAACAGTCGACTAAACCTGGTCACGATCAATATTTCAGAGGATAACGCACGCTAGGTCTACGTTAGGTGTGGGATTTGCTCTCATTAGGCGCATACTTTCGCATATTTCTCATACTTGATGGCCAGATTCTGGGCTTTTTTTGGCTTGGATCACGTAGTAATGAGGTACCACACTGAAGCAGTCTATTAAACCTGGCTTTGATCAATATTTTAGAGAATAACGCATGCTAGGTCTAGGTTAGGTCTGGGATTTGCCCTCATCAGACTCATACTTTCGGATTCTTCACATACTTGGTGGCCAGATACTTGGCGTTTTCTGGATTGGAGCACGTAGTAATGCGGTACCACACTGAAACAGTCGCTTAACCCTGGTCTCGATCAATATTTTATAGGATTACGCAAGTTAGGTCTGGGTTAGTTCAGGGATTTACACTCATCAGTCTCATACTTTCGCATATTTCTCATACTTGATGGCCAGATTCTGGGCTTCATTTGGTTTGGATCACGTAGTAATGCGGTACCACATTGAAACGGTCCATTAAAGCTGGTTTCGATCGATATTTTAGAGGAAAACGCATGTTAGGCCTGGGTTAGGTCTGGGATTTGCTCTCATCAGGCTCATACATTCGCATATTTCTCATACTTGTTGGCCAGATCCTGGACTTTTTCTGGTTTGGATCACGTACTAATGTGGCACCACACTGAAACAGTCGACTAAACCTGGTCACGATCAATATTTCAGAGGATAACGCACGCTAGGTCTACGTTAGGTGTGGGATTTGCTCTCATTAGGCGCATACTTTCGCATATTTCTCATACTTGATGGCCAGATTCTGGGCTTTTTTTTGCTTGGATCACGTAGTAATGGGGTACCACACTGAAACAGTCTATAAAACCTGGTTTCGATCAATATTTTAGAGGATGACGCATGTTAGGTCTAGGTTAGGTCTGGGATTTGCTCTCATCAGGCTCATACTTTCGCATATTTCTCATACTTGTTGGCCAGATCCTGGGCTTTTTCTGGTTTGGATCACGTAGTAATGTGGCACCACACTGAAACAGTCGACTAAACCTGGTCACGATCAATATTTTAGAGGATAACGCATGTTAGGTATAGGTTAGGTCTGGGATTTGCTCTCATCAGGCTCATACTTTCGCATATTTATCAATTTTGTTGGCCAGATCCTGGACTTCCACTGGTTTGGATCACGTAGTAATGTGGTACCACACTGATACAGTCGACTAAACCTGGTGTCGATCAATATTTTAGAGGACAACGCATGGTAGGTCTAGGTTAGGTCTGAGATTTGCTCTCATCAGGCTCATACTTTCGCATATTTCTCATACTTGGTAGCCGGATTCTGGGCTTCTTCCGGTATGGATCACGTAGTAATGTGATACCACACTGAAACAGTCGACTAAACCTGGTCTCGATCAATATTGCAGAGGATAACGCATGTTAGGTGTAGGTTAGGTCTGGGATTTGCTCTCATCAGGCTCATACTTTCGCATATTTATCAATCATGTTGGCCAGATTCTGGGCTTTTTTTCGCTCGGATCACGTAGTAATGTGGTACCACACTGAAACTGTCTATCAAACCTGGTATCGATCAATATTTTAGAGGATAACACATGTTAGGTCTAGGTTAGGTCTAGGATTTGCTCTCATCAGGCTCATACTTCCGCATATTTCTCATACTTGATGGCCAGATTCTGAGCTTTTTTTGCTTGGATCACGTAGTAATGGGGTACAACATTGAAACAGTCTATTAAACCTGGTTTCGATCAATATTTTGAGGATAACGCATGTTAGGTCTAGGTTAGGTCTGGGATTTGCTCTCATCAGGCTCATACTTTCGCATATTTCTCATACTTGTTGGCCAGATCCTGGGCTTTTTATGGTTTGGATCACGTAGTAATGTGATACCACACTGAAACAGTCGACTAAACCTGGTCACGATCAATATTTTAGAGGATAACGCATGTTAGGTATAGGTTAGGTCTGGGATTTGCTCTCATCAGGCTCATACTTTCGCATATTTATCAATTTTGTTGGCCAGATCCTGGACTTCCACTGGTTTGGATCACGTAGTAATGTGGTACCACACTGATACAGTCGACTAAATCTGGTGTCAATCAATATTTTAGAGGACAACGCATGGTAGGTCTAGGGTAGGTCCGAGATTTGCTCTCATCAGGCTCATACTTTCGCATATTTCTCATACATGATGGGCGGATTCTGGGCTTCTTCCGGTATGGATCACGTAGTAATGTGATACCACACTGAAACAGTTGACTAAACCTGGTCTCGATCAATATTTCAGAGGATAACGCATGTTAGGTGTAGGTTAGGTCTAGGATTTGCTCTCATCAGGCTCATACTTCCGCATATTTCTCATACTTGATGGCCAGATTCTGAGCTTTTTCTGGTTTGGATCACGTAGTAATGTGATACCACCCTGAAACAGTCGACTAAACCTGGTCTCGATCAATATTTTAGAGGATAACGCATGTTAGGTCTAGGTTAGGTCTGGGATTTGCTCTCATCAGGCTCATACTTTCGCATACTTCTCATACTTGATGGCCAGATTCTGGGCTTTTTTTCGCTCGGATCACGTAGTAATGTGGTACCACACTGAAACTGTCTATCAAACCTGGTCTCGATCAATATTTTTGAGGATAACGCATGTTAGGTCTAGGTTAGGTCTGGGATTTGCTCTCATCAGGCTCATACTTTCGCATACTTCTCATACTTGATAGCCAGATTCTGGGCTTTTTTTTGCTTGGATCACGTAGTAATGTGGCATCACACTGAAACAGTCGACTAAACCTGGTCAGGATCAATATTTTAGAGGATAACGCATGTTAGGTATAGGTTAGTTCTGGGATTTGCTCTCATCAGGCTCATACTTTCGCATATTTCTCATACTTGTTGGCCAGATCCTGGGCTTTTTATGGTTTGGATCACGTAGTAATGTGGTACCACACTGAAACAGTCCATGAAACCTGGTTTCGATCAATATTTTAGAGGATATCGCATGTTAGGTCTAGGTTAGGTCGGGGATTTGCTCTCATCAGGCTCATACTTTCGCATACTTCTCATACTTGATGGCCAGATTCTGGGCTTTTTTTTGCTTGGATCACGTAGTAATGAGGTACCACACTGAAGCAGTCTATTAAACCTGGCTTTGATCAATATTTTAGAGAATAACGCATGTTAGGTCTAGGTTAGGTCTGGGATTTGCCCTCATCAGACTCATACTTTCGCATATTTCTCATACTTGTTGACCAGATTCTGGGCTTTTTTTCGCTCGGATCACGTAGTAATGTGGTACCACACTGAAACTGTCTATCAAACCAGGTATCGATCAATATTTTAGAGGATAACACATGTTAGGTCTAGGTTAGGTCTAGGATTTGCTCTCATCAGGCTCATACTTCCGCATATTTCTCATACTTGATGGCCAGATTCTGAGCTTTTTCTGGTTTGGATTACGTAGTAATGTGATACCACCCTGAAACAGTCGACTAAACCTGGTCTCGATCAATATTTTAGAGGATAACGCATGTTAGGTCTAGGTTAGGTCTGGGATTTGCTCTCATCAGGCTCATACTTTCGCATACTTCTCATACTTGATGGCCAGATTCTGGGCTTTTTTTTGCTTGGATCACGTAGTAACGTGGCATCACACTGAAACAGTCGACTAAACCTGGTCAGGATCAATATTTTAGAGGATAACGCATGTTAGGTATAGGTTAGTTCTGGGATTTGCTCTCATCAGGCTCATACTTTCGCATATTTCTCATACTTGTTGGCCAGATCCTGTGCTTTTTATGGTTTGGATCACGTAGTAATGTGGTACCACACTGAAACAGTCCATGAAACCTGGTTTCGATCAATATTTCAGAGGATATCGCATGTTAGGTCTAGGTTAGGTCGGGGATTTGCTCTCATCAGGCTCATACTTTCGCATACTTCTCATACTTGATGGCCAGATTCTGGGCTTTTTTTTGCTTGGATCACGTAGTAATGAGGTACCACACTGAAGCAGTCTATTAAACCTGGCTTTGATCAATATTTTAGAGAATAACGCATGTCAGGTCTAGGTTAGGTCTGGGATTTGCCCTCATCAGACTCATACTTTCGGATTCTTCACATACTTGTTGGCCAGATACTCGGCGTTTTCTGGATTGGAGCACGTAGTAATGCGGTACCACACAGAAACAGTCGCTTAACCCTGGTCTCGATCAATATTTTATAGGATTACGCAAGTTAGGTCTGGGTAAGTTCAGGGATTTGCACTCATCAGTCTCATACTTTCGCATATTTCTCATACTTGATGGCCAGATTCTGGGCTTTATTTGGTTTGGATCACGTAGTAATGCGGTACCACATTGAAACGGTCCATTAAAGCTGGTTTCGATCGATATTTTAGAGGATAACGCATGTTAGGTCTAGGTTAGGTCTGGGATTTGCTCTCATCAGGCTCATACATTCGCATATTTCTCATACTTGTTGGCCAGATCCTGGGCTTTTTCTGGTTTGGATCACGTAGTAATGTGATACCACACTGAAACAGTCGACTAAACCTGGTCTCGATCAATATTTTAGAGGATAACGCATGTTAGGTCTAGGTTAGGTCTGGGATTTGCTCTCATCAGGCTCATACTTTCGCATACTTCTCATACCTGATGGCCAGATTCTGGGCTCTTTTTTGCTTGGATCACGTAGTAATGGGGTACAACACTGAAACAGTCTATTAAACCTGGTTTCGATCAATATTTTAGAGGATAACGCATGTTAGGTCTAGGTTAGGTCTGGGATTTGTTCTCATCTGGCTCATACTTTCGCATATTTCTCATACTTCTTGGCCAGATCCTGGGCTTTTTATGGTTTGGATCACGTAGTAATCTGGCACCACACTGAAACAGTCGACTAAACCTGGTCACGATCAATATTTTAGAGGATAACGCATGTTAGGTATAGGTTAGGTCTGGGATTTGCTCTCATCAGGCTCATACTTTCGCATATTTATCAATTTTGTTGGCCAGATCCTGGACTTCCACTGGTTTGGATCACGTAGTAATGTGGTACCACACTGATACAGTCGACTAAATCTGGTGTCGATCAATATTTTAGAGGACAACGCATGGTAGGTCTAGGTTAGGTCCGAGATTTGCTCTCATCAGGCTCATACTTTCGCATATTTCTCATACTTGTTGGCCAGATCCTGGGCTTTTTCTGGTTTGGATCACGTAGTAATGTGGCACCACACTGAAACAGTCGACTAAACCTGGTCACGATCAATATTTTAGAGGATAACGCATGTTAGGTATAGGTTAGGTCTGGGATTTGCTCTCATCAGGCTCATACTTTCGCATTCTTCTCATACTAGATGGCCAGATTCTGGGCTTTTTTTTGGTTTGGATCACGTAGTAATGTGGTACCACACTGAAACAGTCGACTAAACCTGGTCTCGATCAATATTTTAGGGGTAACGCATGTTAGGTCTAGGTTAGGTCTGGGATTTGGCCTCATCAGGCTCATACCTTCGCATATTTCTCATACTTGATGGCCAGATTCTGGGCTTTTTTTTGGTTTGGATCACGTATTAATGTGGTGCCACACTGAAACAGTCAATTGAACCTGGTTTCCATCAATATTTTAGAGGACAACGCATGTTAGGTCTAGGATAGGTCTGGGATTTGCTCTCATCAGGCTCATACTTTCGCACATTTCTCATACTTGATGGCCAGATTCTGGGCTTTTTTTTTGGTTTGGATCACGTATTAATGTGGTGCCACACTGAAACAGTCAATTGAACCTGGTTTCCATCAATATTTTAGAGGACAACGCATGGTAGGTCTAGGTTAGGTCTGAGATTTGCTCTCATCAGGCTCATACTTTCGCATATTTCTCATACTTGATGGCCGGATTCTGGGCTTCTTCCGGTATGGATCACGTAGTAATGTGATACCACACTGAAACAGTCGACTAAACCTGGTCTCGATCAATATTTCAGAGGATACCGCATGTTAGGTGTAGGTTAGGTCTGGGATTTGCTCTCATCAGGCTCATACTTTCGCATATTTATCAATCATGTTGGCCAGATTCTGGGCTTTTTTTCGCTCGGATCACGTAGTAATGTGGTACCACACTGAAACTGTCTATCAAGCCTGGTATCGATCAATATTTTAGAGGATAACACATGTTAGGTCTAGGTTAGGTCTAGGATTTGCTCTCATCAGGCTCATACTTCCGCATATTTCTCATACTTGATGGCCAGATTCTGAGCTTTTTCTGGTTTGGATCATGTAGTAATGTGATACCACCCTGAAACAGTCGACTAAACCTGGTCTCGATCAATATTTTAGAGGATAACGCATGTTAGGTCTAGGTTAGGTCTGGGATTTGCTCTCATCAGGCTCATACTTTCGCATACTTCTCATACTTGATGGCCAGATTCTGGGCTTTTTTTTGCTTGGATCACGTAGTAATGGGGTACAACACTGAAACAGTCTATTAAACCTGGTTTCGATCAATATTTTAGAGGATAACGCATGTTAGGTCTAGGTTAGGTCTGGGATTTGCTCTCATCAGGCTCATACTTTCGCATATTTCTCATATTTGTTGGCCAGATCCTGGGCTTTTTATGGTTTGGATCACGTAGTAATGTGGCATCACACTGAAACAGTCGACTAAACCTGGTCAGGATCAATATTTTAGAGGATAACGCATGTTAGGTCTAGGTTAGGTCTGGGATTTGCTCTCATCAGGCTCATACATTCGCATATTTCTCATACTTGTTGGCCAGATCCTGGGCTTTTTCTGGTTTGGATCACGTAGTAATGTGGCACCACACTGAAACAGTCGACTAAACCTGGTCACGATCAACATTTCACAGGATAACGCACGCTAGGTCTACGTTAGGTGTGGGATTTGCTCTCATTAGGGGCATACTTTCGCATATTTCTCATACTTGATGCCAGATTCTGGGCTTTTTTCTGCTTGGATCACGTAGTAATGGGGTACCACACTGAAACAGTCTATAAAACCTGGTTTCGATCAATATTTTAGAGGATAACGCATGTTAGGTCTAGATTAGGTCTGGGATTTGCTCTCATCAGGCTCATACTTTCGCATATTTCTCATACTTGTTGGCCAGATCCTGGGCTTTTTCTGGTTTGGATCACGTAGTAATGTGGCACCACACTGAAACAGTCGACTAAACCTGGTCACGATCAATACTTTAGAGGATAACGCATGTTAGGTATAGGTTAGGTCTGGGATTTGCTCTCATCAGGCTCATACTTTCGCATATTTATCAATTTTGTTGGCCAGATCCCGGACTTCCACTGGTTTGGATCACGTAGTAATGTGGTACCACACTGATACAGTCGACTAAACCTGGTGTCGATCAATATTTTAGAGGACAACGCATGGTAGGTCTAGTTTAGGTCTGAGATTTGCTCTCATCAGGCTCATACTTTCGCATATTTCTCATACTTGATGGCCAGATTCTGGGTTTTTTCCGGTATGGGTCACGTAGTAATGTGGTACCACACTGAAACAGTCGACTAAACCTGGTCTCGATCAATATTACAGAGGATAACGCATGTTAGGTCTAGGTTAGGCCTGGGATTTGCCCTCATCAGACTCATACTGTCGCATTCTTCTGATACTTGTGGAACAGATCCTGGGTTTTTTTCTGCTTTGGATCAGGTAGTAATGTGGTACCACACTGAAACAGTCAATTAAACCTAGTCTTGGTCAACATTTCAAAGGATATCCCATGTTAAGTCTGGGTTAGGTCTCGGATTTGCCCTCATCAGGCTCATACTTTCGCATTTTTCGCATACTTGTTCACCAGATCCTGGGCTTTTTCACGTTTGGATCACGTGGTGATGTGGTACCACACTGAAACAGTCAATGAAGCCTAGTCTGGGTCAACATTTCAAAGGATAACGCATGTTAGGTGTAGGTTAGGTCTGGGATTTGCTCTCATCAGGCCCATACTTTCGCATATTTATCAATCTTGTTGGCCAGATCCCGGACTTCCACTGGTTCGGATCACATAGTAATGTGGTACCACACTGACAAAGTCAAATAAACCTGGTTTCGATCAATATTTTAAAGGATAACACATGTTAGGTCTAGATTAGGTCTAGGATTTGCTCTCATCAGGCTCATACTTTCGCATATTTCTCATACTTGATGGCCAGATTCTGAGCTTTTTCCGGTTTGGATCACGTAGTAATGTGGTACCACACTGAAACAGTCCATGAAACCTGGTTTCGATCAATATTTTAGAGGATATCGCATGTTAGGTCTAGGTTAGGTCTGGGATTTGCTCTCATCAGGCTCATACTTTCGCATATTTCTCATACTTGATGGCCAGATTCTGGGCTTTTTTTTGCTTGGATCACGCAGTAATGGGGTACAACACTGAAACAGTCTATTAAACCTGGTTTCGATCAATATTTTAGAGGATAACGCATGTTAGGTCTAGGTTAGGTCTGGGATTTGCTCCCATCAGGCTCATACTTTCGCATATTTCTCATACTTGTTGGCCAGATCCTGGGCTTTTTCTGGTTTGGATCACGTAGTAATGTGGCACCACACTGAAACAGTCACTAAACCTGGTCACGATCAATATTTTAGAGGATAACGCATGTTATGTATAGGTTAGTTCTGGGATTTGCTCTCATCAGGCTCATACTTTCGCATATTCATCAATCTTGTTGGCCAGATCCTGGGCTTCCACTGGTTTGGATCACGTAGTAATGTGGTACCACACTGAAACAGTCGACTAAACCTGGTCACGATCAATATTTTAGGGGATAACGCATGTTAGGTCTAGGTTAGGTCTGGGATTTGCTCTCATCAGGCTCATACTTTCCCATATTTCTCATACTTGTTGGCCAGATCCTGGGCTTTTTCTGGTTTGGATCAGTAATGTGGTACCACACTGAAGCAGTCGACTAAACCTGTTCAGAATCAATATTTTAGGGGATAACGCATGATCGGTCTAGGTTACGTCTGGGATTTGCTCTCATCAGGCTCATGCTGTCGCATATTTCTCATACTTGATGGCCAGATTCTGGGCTTTTTTTGGCTTGGAACACGTAGTAATGGGGTACAACACTGAAACAGTCTATTAAACCTGGTTTCGATCAATATTTTAGAGGATAACGCATGTTAGGTCTAGGTTAGGTCTGGGATTTGCTCTCATCAGGCTCATACTTTCGCATATTTCTCATACTTGTTGGCAAGATCCTGGGCTTTTTATGGTTTGGATCACGTAGTAATGTGGCATCACACTGAAACAGTCGACTAATCCTGGTCAGGATCAATATTTTAGAGGATAACGCATGTTAGGTATAGGTTAGTTCTGGGATTTGCTCACATCAGGCTCATACTTTCGCATATTTATCAATCTTGTTGGCCAGATCCTGGGCTTCCACTGGTTAGGATCACATAGTAATATGGTACCACACTGAAACAGTCGATTAAACCTAGTTTCGATCAATATTTTAGAGGACAACTCATGTTAGGTCTGGCTTAGGTCTAGGATTTGCCCTCATCAGGCTCATACTATCGGATATTTCTCATACTTGATGGCCAGATCATGGCCTTTTTTTGGCTTGGATCACGTAGTAACGAGGTACCACACTGAAGCAGTCTATTAAACCTGGCTTTGATCAATATTTTAGAGAATAACGCATGTTAGGTCTAGGTTAGGTCTGGGATTTGCCCTCATCAGACTCATACTTTCGGATTCTTCACATACTTGTTGGCCAGATACTTGGCGTTTTCTGGATTGGAGCACGTAGTAATGTGGCATCACACTGAAACAGTCGTCTAAACCTGGTCAGGATCAATATTTTAGAGGATAACGCATGTTAGGTATAGGTTAGTTCTGGGATTTGCTCTCATCAGGCTCATACTTTCGCATATTTCTCATACTTGATGGCCAGATTCTGGGTTTTTTCCGGTATGGGTCACGTAGTAATGTGATACCACCCTGAAACAGTCGACTAAACCTGGTCTCGATCAATATTTTAGAGGATAACGCATGTTAGGTCTAGGTTAGGTCTGGGATTTGCTCTCATCAGGCTCATACTTTCGCATACTTCTCATACTTGATGGCCAGATTCTGGGCTTTTTTTTGCTTGGATCACGTAGTAATGGGGTACAACACTGAAACAGTCTATTAAACCTGGTTTCGATCAATATTTTAGAGGATAACGCATGTTAGGTCTAGGTTAGGTCTGGGATTTGCTCTCATCAGGCTCATACTTTCGCATATTTCTCATACTTGTTGGCCAGATCCTGGGCTTTTTATGGTTTGGATCACGTAGTAATGTGGCATCACACTGAAACAGTCGACTAAACCTGGTCAGGATCAATATTTTAGAGGATAACGCATGTTAGGTATAGGTTAGTTCTGGGATTTGCTCTCATCAGGCTCATACTTTCGCATATTTCTCATACTTGTTGGCCAGATCCTGGGCTTTTTATGGTTTGGATCATGTAGTAATGTGGTACCACACTGAAACAGTCCATGAAACCTGGTTTCGATCAATATTTCAGAGGATATCGCATGTTAGGTCTAGGTTAGGTCTGGTATTTGCTCTCATCAGGCTCATACTTTCGCATATTTCTCATACCTGTTGGCCAGATCCTGGGCTTTTTATGGTTTGGATCACGTAGTAATGTGGCATCACATTGAAACAGTCGACTAAACCTCGTCAGGATCAATATTTTAGAGGATAACGCATGTTAGGTATAGGTTGTATCTGGGATTTGCTCTCATCAGGCTCATACTTTCGCATATTTATCAATCTTGTTAGCCAGATCCTGGGCTTCCACTGGTTAGGATCACATAGTAATATGGTACCACACTGAAACAGTCGATTAAACCTAGTTTCGATCAATATTTTAGAGGACAACTCATGTTAGGTCTGGCTTAGGTCTAGGATTTGCCCTCATCAGGCTCATACTATCGGATATTTCTCATACTTGATGGCCAGATCATGGCCTTTTTTTGGCTTGGATCACGTAGTAACGAGGTACCACACTGAAGCAGTCTATTAAACCTGGCTTTGATCAATATTTTAGAGAATAACGCATGTTAGGTCTAGGTTAGGTCTGGGATTTGCCCTCATCAGACTCATACTTTCGGATTCTTCAGATACTTGTTGGCCAGATACTTGGCGTTTTCTGGATTGGAGCACGTAGTAATGTGGCATCACACTGAAACAGTCGACTAAACCTGGTCAGGATCAATATTTTAGAGGATAACGCATGTTAGGTATAGGTTAGTTCTGGGATTTGCTCTCATCAGGCTCATACTTTCGCATATTTCTCATACTTGATGGCCAGATTCTGGGTTTTTTCCGGTATGGGTCACGTAGTAATGTGATACCACCCTCAAACAGTCGACTAAACCTGGTCTCGATCAATATTTTAGAGGATAACGCATGTTAGGTCTAGGTTAGGACTGGGATTTGCTCTCATCAGGCTCATACTTTCGCATACTTCTCATACTTGATGGCCAGATTCTGGGCTTTTTTTTGCTTGGATCACGTAGTAATGGGGTACAACACTGAAACAGTCTATTAAACCTGGTTTCGATCAATATTTTAGAGGATAACGCATGTTAGGTCTAGGGTAGGTCTGGGATTTGCTCTCATCAGGCTCATACTTTCGCATATTTCTCATACTTGTTGGCCAGATCCTGGGCTTTTTATGGTTTGGATCACGTAGTAATGTGGCATCACACTGAAACAGTCGACTAAACCTGGTCAGGATCAATATTTTAGAGGATAACGCATGTCAGGTATAGGTTAGTTCTGGGATTTGCACTCATCAGGCTCATACTTTCGCATATTTCTCATACTTGTTGGCCAGATCCTGGGCTTTTTATGGTTTGGATCATGTAGTAATGTGGTACCACACTGAAACAGTCCATGAAACCTGGTTTCGATCAATATTTTAGAGGATATCGCATGTTAGGTCTAGGTTAGGTCTGGGATTTGCTCTCATCAGGCGTATACTTTCGCATACTTCTCATACTTGATGGCCAGATTCTGGGCTTTTTTTTGCTTGGATCACGTAGTAATGAGGTACCACACTGAAACAGTCCATGAAACCTGGTTTCGATCAATATTTTAGAGAATAACGCATGTTAGGTCTAGGTTAGGTCTGGGATTTGCCCTCATCAGACTCATACTTTCGGATTCTTCACATACTTGTTGGCCAGATACTTGGCGTTTTCTGGATTGGAGCACGTAGTAATGTGGCATCACACTGAAACAGTCGACTAAACCTGGTCAGGATCAATATTTTAGAGGATAACGCATGTTAGGTATAGGTTAGTTCTGGGATTTGCTCTCATCAGGCTCATACTTTCGCATATTTCTCATACTTGTTGGCCAGATCCTGGGCTTTTTATGGTTTGGATCATGTAGTAATGTGGTACCACACTGAAACAGTCCATGAAACCTGGTTTCGATCAATATTTTAGAGAATAACGCATGTTAGGTCTAGGTTAGGTCTGGGATTTGCCCTCATCAGACTCATACTTTCGGATTCTTCACATACTTGTTGGCCAGATACTTGGCGTTTTCTGGATTGGAGCACGTAGTAATGTGGCATCACACTGAAACAGTCGACTAAACCTGGTCTCGATCAATATTGCAGAGGATAACGCATGTTAGGTGTAGGTTAGGTCTGGGATTTGCTCTCATCAGGCTCATACTTTCGCATATTTATCAATCATGTTGGCCAGATTCTGGGCTTTTTTTCGCTCGGATCACGTAGTAATGTGGTACCACACTGAAACTGTCTATCAAACCTGGTATCGATCAATATTTTAGAGGATAACACATGTTAGGTCTAGGTTAGGTCTAGGATTTGCTCTCATCAGGCTCATACTTCCGCATATTTCTCATACTTGATGGCCAGATTCTGAGCTTTTTTTGCTTGGATCACGTAGTAATGGGGTACAACATTGAAACAGTCTATTAAACCTGGTTTCGATCAATATTTTGAGGATAACGCATGTTAGGTCTAGGTTAGGTCTGGGATTTGCTCTCATCAGGCTCATACTTTCGCATATTTCTCATACTTGTTGGCCAGATCCTGGGCTTTTTATGGTTTGGACCACGTAGTAATGTGATACCACACTGAAACAGTCGACTAAACCTGGTCACGATCAATATTTTAGAGGATAACGCATGTTAGGTATAGGTTAGGTCTGGGATTTGCTCTCATCAGGCTCATACTTTCGCATATTTATCAATTTTGTTGGCCAGATCCTGGACTTCCACTGGTTTGGATCACGTAGTAATGTGGTACCACACTGATACAGTCGACTAAATCTGGTGTCGATCAATATTTTAGAGGACAACGCATGGTAGGTCTAGGGTAGGTCCGAGATTTGCTCTCATCAGGCTCATACTTTCGCATATTTCTCATACATGATGGCCGGATTCTGGGCTTCTTCCGGTATGGATCACGTAGTAATGTGATACCACACTGAAACAGTTGACTAAACCTGGTCTCGATCAATATTTCAGAGGATAACGCATGTTAGGTGTAGGTTAGGTCTAGGATTTGCTCTCATCAGGCTCATACTTCCGCATATTTCTCATACTTGATGGCCAGATTCTGAGCTTTTTCTGGTTTGGATCACGTAGTAATGTGATACCACCCTGAAACAGTCGACTAAACCTGGTCTCGATCAATATTTTAGAGGATAACGCATGTTAGGTCTAGGTTAGGTCTGGGATTTGCTCTCATCAGGCTCATACTTTCGCATACTTCTCATACTTGATGGCCAGATTCTGGGCTTTTTTTCGCTCGGATCACGTAGTAATGTGGTACCACACTGAAACTGTCTATCAAACCTGGTCTCGATCAATATTTTTGAGGATAACGCATGTTAGGTCTAGGTTAGGTCTGGGATTTGCTCTCATCAGGCTCATACTTTCGCATACTTCTCATACTTGATAGCCAGATTCTGGGCTTTTTTTTGCTTGGATCACGTAGTAATGTGGCATCACACTGAAACAGTCGACTAAACCTGGTCAGGATCAATATTTTAGAGGATAACGCATGTTAGGTATAGGTTAGTTCTGGGATTTGCTCTCATCAGGCTCATACTTTCGCATATTTCTCATACTTGTTGGCCAGATCCTGGGCTTTTTATGGTTTGGATCACGTAGTAATGTGGTACCACACTGAAACAGTCCATGAAACCTGGTTTCGATCAATATTTTAGAGGATATCGCATGTTAGGTCTAGGTTAGGTCGGGGATTTGCTCTCATCAGGCTCATACTTTCGCATACTTCTCATACTTGATGGCCAGATTCTGGGCTTTTTTTTGCTTGGATCACGTAGTAATGAGGTACCACACTGAAGCAGTCTATTAAACCTGGCTTTGATCAATATTTTAGAGAATAACGCATGTTAGGTCTAGGTTAGGTCTGGGATTTGCCCTCATCAGACTCATACTTTCGCATATTTCTCATACTTGTTGACCAGATTCTGGGCTTTTTTTCGCTCGGATCACGTAGTAATGTGGTACCACACTGAAACTGTCTATCAAACCAGGTATCGATCAATATTTTAGAGGATAACACATGTTAGGTCTAGGTTAGGTCTAGGATTTGCTCTCATCAGGCTCATACTTCCGCATATTTCTCATACTTGATGGCCAGATTCTGAGCTTTTTCTGGTTTGGATTACGTAGTAATGTGATACCACCCTGAAACAGTCGACTAAACCTGGTCTCGATCAATATTTTAGAGGATAACGCATGTTAGGTCTAGGTTAGGTCTGGGATTTGCTCTCATCAGGCTCATACTTTCGCATACTTCTCATACTTGATGGCCAGATTCTGGGCTTTTTTTTGCTTGGATCACGTAGTAATGTGGCATCACACTGAAACAGTCGACTAAACCTGGTCAGGATCAATATTTTAGAGGATAACGCATGTTAGGTATAGGTTAGTTCTGGGATTTGCTCTCATCAGGCTCATACTTTCGCATATTTCTCATACTTGTTGGCCAGATCCTGTGCTTTTTATGGTTTGGATCACGTAGTAATGTGGTACCACACTGAAACAGTCCATGAAACCTGGTTTCGATCAATATTTCAGAGGATATCGCATGTTAGGTCTAGGTTAGGTCGGGGATTTGCTCTCATCAGGCTCATACTTTCGCATACTTCTCATACTTGATGGCCAGATTCTGGGCTTTTTTTTGCTTGGATCACGTAGTAATGAGGTACCACACTGAAGCAGTCTATTAAACCTGGCTTTGATCAATATTTTAGAGAATAACGCATGTTAGGTCTAGGTTAGGTCTGGGATTTGCCCTCATCAGACTCATACTTTCGGATTCTTCACATACTTGTTGGCCAGATACTCGGCGTTTTCTGGATTGGAGCACGTAGTAATGCGGTACCACACAGAAACAGTCGCTTAACCCTGGTCTCGATCAATATTTTATAGGATTACGCAAGTTAGGTCTGGGTAAGTTCAGGGATTTGCACTCATCAGTCTCATACTTTCGCATATTTCTCATACTTGATGGCCAGATTCTGGGCTTTATTTGGTTTGGATCACGTAGTAATGCGGTACCACATTGAAACGGTCCATTAAAGCTGGTTTCGATCGATATTTTAGAGGATAACGCATGTTAGGTCTAGGTTAGGTCTGGGATTTGCTCTCATCAGGCTCATACATTCGCATATTTCTCATACTTGTTGGCCAGATCCTGGGCTTTTTCTGGTTTGGATCACGTAGTAATGTGATACCACACTGAAACAGTCGACTAAACCTGGTCTCGATCAATATTTTAGAGGATAACGCATGTTAGGTCTAGGTTAGGTCTGGGATTTGCTCTCATCAGGCTCATACTTTCGCATACTTCTCATACCTGATGGCCAGATTCTGGGCTCTTTTTTGCTTGGATCACGTAGTAATGGGGTACAACACTGAAACAGTCTATTAAACCTGGTTTCGATCAATATTTTAGAGGATAACGCATGTTAGGTCTAGGTTAGGTCTGGGATTTGTTCTCATCTGGCTCATACTTTCGCATATTTCTCATACTTCTTGGCCAGATCCTGGGCTTTTTATGGTTTGGATCACGTAGTAATCTGGCACCACACTGAAACAGTCGACTAAACCTGGTCACGATCAATATTTTAGAGGATAACGCATGTTAGGTATAGGTTAGGTCTGGGATTTGCTCTCATCAGGCTCATACTTTCGCATATTTATCAATTTTGTTGGCCAGATCCTGGACTTCCACTGGTTTGGATCACGTAGTAATGTGGTACCACACTGATACAGTCGACTAAATCTGGTGTCGATCAATATTTTAGAGGACAACGCATGGTAGGTCTAGGTTAGGTCCGAGATTTGCTCTCATCAGGCTCATACTTTCGCATATTTCTCATACTTGTTGGCCAGATCCTGGGCTTTTTCTGGTTTGGATCACGTAGTAATGTGGCACCACACTGAAACAGTCGACTAAACCTGGTCACGATCAATATTTTAGAGGATAACGCATGTTAGGTATAGGTTAGGTCTGGGATTTGCTCTCATCAGGCTCATACTTTCGCATTCTTCTCATACTAGATGGCCAGATTCTGGGCTTTTTTTTGGTTTGGATCACGTAGTAATGTGGTACCACACTGAAACAGTCGACTAAACCTGGTCTCGATCAATATTTTAGGGGTAACGCATGTTAGGTCTAGGTTAGGTCTGGGATTTGGCCTCATCAGGCTCATACCTTCGCATATTTCTCATACTTGATGGCCAGATTCTGGGCTTTTTTTTGGTTTGGATCACGTATTAATGTGGTGCCACACTGAAACAGTCAATTGAACCTGGTTTCCATCAATATTTTAGAGGACAACGCATGTTAGGTCTAGGATAGGTCTGGGATTTGCTCTCATCAGGCTCATACTTTCGCACATTTCTCATACTTGATGGCCAGATTCTGGGCTTTTTTTTTGGTTTGGATCACGTATTAATGTGGTGCCACACTGAAACAGTCAATTGAACCTGGTTTCCATCAATATTTTAGAGGACAACGCATGGTAGGTCTAGGTTAGGTCTGAGATTTGCTCTCATCAGGCTCATACTTTCGCATATTTCTCATACTTGATGGCCGGATTCTGGGCTTCTTCCGGTATGGATCACGTAGTAATGTGATACCACACTGAAACAGTCGACTAAACCTGGTCTCGATCAATATTTCAGAGGATACCGCATGTTAGGTGTAGGTTAGGTCTGGGATTTGCTCTCATCAGGCTCATACTTTCGCATATTTATCAATCATGTTGGCCAGATTCTGGGCTTTTTTTCGCTCGGATCACGTAGTAATGTGGTACCACACTGAAACTGTCTATCAAGCCTGGTATCGATCAATATTTTAGAGGATAACACATGTTAGGTCTAGGTTAGGTCTAGGATTTGCTCTCATCAGGCTCATACTTCCGCATATTTCTCATACTTGATGGCCAGATTCTGAGCTTTTTCTGGTTTGGATCATGTAGTAATGTGATACCACCCTGAAACAGTCGACTAAACCTGGTCTCGATCAATATTTTAGAGGATAACGCATGTTAGGTCTAGGTTAGGTCTGGGATTTGCTCTCATCAGGCTCATACTTTCGCATACTTCTCATACTTGATGGCCAGATTCTGGGCTTTTTTTTGCTTGGATCACGTAGTAATGGGGTACAACACTGAAACAGTCTATTAAACCTGGTTTCGATCAATATTTTAGAGGATAACGCATGTTAGGTCTAGGTTAGGTCTGGGATTTGCTCTCATCAGGCTCATACTTTCGCATATTTCTCATATTTGTTGGCCAGATCCTGGGCTTTTTATGGTTTGGATCACGTAGTAATGTGGCATCACACTGAAACAGTCGACTAAACCTGGTCAGGATCAATATTTTAGAGGATAACGCATGTTAGGTCTAGGTTAGGTCTGGGATTTGCTCTGATCAGGCTCATACATTCGCATATTTCTCATACTTGTTGGCCAGATCCTGGGCTTTTTCTGGTTTGGATCACGTAGTAATGTGGCACCACACTGAAACAGTCGACTAAACCTGGTCACGATCAACATTTCACAGGATAACGCACGCTAGGTCTACGTTAGGTGTGGGATTTGCTCTCATTAGGGGCATACTTTCGCATATTTCTCATACTTGATGCCAGATTCTGGGCTTTTTTCTGCTTGGATCACGTAGTAATGGGGTACCACACTGAAACAGTCTATAAAACCTGGTTTCGATCAATATTTTAGAGGATAACGCATGTTAGGTCTAGATTAGGTCTGGGATTTGCTCTCATCAGGCTCATACTTTCGCATATTTCTCATACTTGTTGGCCAGATCCTGGGCTTTTTCTGGTTTGGATCACGTAGTAATGTGGCACCACACTGAAACAGTCGACTAAACCTGGTCACGATCAATACTTTAGAGGATAACGCATGTTAGGTATAGGTTAGGTCTGGGATTTGCTCTCATCAGGCTCATACTTTCGCATATTTATCAATTTTGTTGGCCAGATCCCGGACTTCCACTGGTTTGGATCACGTAGTAATGTGGTACCACACTGATACAGTCGACTAAACCTGGTGTCGATCAATATTTTAGAGGACAACGCATGGTAGGTCTAGTTTAGGTCTGAGATTTGCTCTCATCAGGCTCATACTTTCGCATATTTCTCATACTTGATGGCCAGATTCTGGGTTTTTTCCGGTATGGGTCACGTAGTAATGTGGTACCACACTGAAACAGTCGACTAAACCTGGTCTCGATCAATATTACAGAGGATAACGCATGTTAGGTCTAGGTTAGGCCTGGGATTTGCCCTCATCAGACTCATACTGTCGCATTCTTCTGATACTTGTGGAACAGATCCTGGGTTTTTTTCTGCTTTGGATCAGGTAGTAATGTGGTACCACACTGAAACAGTCAATTAAACCTAGTCTTGGTCAACATTTCAAAGGATATCCCATGTTAAGTCTGGGTTAGGTCTCGGATTTGCCCTCATCAGGCTCATACTTTCGCATTTTTCGCATACTCGTTCACCAGATCCTGGGCTTTTTCACGTTTGGATCACGTGGTGATGTGGTACCACACTGAAACAGTCAATGAAGCCTAGTCTGGGTCAACATTTCAAAGGATAACGCATGTTAGGTGTAGGTTAGGTCTGGGATTTGCTCTCATCAGGCCCATACTTTCGCATATTTATCAATCTTGTTGGCCAGATCCCGGACTTCCACTGGTTCGGATCACATAGTAATGTGGTACCACACTGACAAAGTCAAATAAACCTGGTTTCGATCAATATTTTAAAGGATAACACATGTTAGGTCTAGGTTAGGTCTAGGATTTGCTCTCATCAGGCTCATACTTTCGCATATTTCTCATACTTGATGGCCAGATTCTGAGCTTTTTCCGGTTTGGATCACGTAGTAATGTGGTACCACACTGAAACAGTCCATGAAACCTGGTTTCGATCAATATTTTAGAGGATATCGCATGTTAGGTCTCGGTTAGGTCTGGGATTTGCTCTCATCAGGCTCATACTTTCGCATATTTCTCATACTTGATGGCCAGATTCTGGGCTTTTTTTTGCTTGGATCACGCAGTAATGGGGTACAACACTGAAACAGTCTATTAAACCTGGTTTCGATCAATATTTTAGAGGATAACGCATGTTAGGTCTAGGTTAGGTCTGGGATTTGCTCCCATCAGGCTCATACTTTCGCATATTTCTCATACTTGTTGGCCAGATCCTGGGCTTTTTCTGGTTTGGATCACGTAGTAATGTGGCACCACACTGAAACAGTCACTAAACCTGGTCACGATCAATATTTTAGAGGATAACGCATGTTATGTATAGGTTAGTTCTGGGATTTGCTCTCATCAGGCTCATACTTTCGCATATTCATCAATCTTGTTGGCCAGATCCTGGGCTTCCACTGGTTTGGATCACGTAGTAATGTGGTACCACACTGAAACAGTCGACTAAACCTGGTCACGATCAATATTTTAGGGGATAACGCATGTTAGGTCTAGGTTAGGTCTGGGATTTGCTCTCATCAGGCTCATACTTTCCCATATTTCTCATACTTGTTGGCCAGATCCTGGGCTTTTTCTGGTTTGGATCAGTAATGTGGTACCACACTGAAGCAGTCGACTAAACCTGTTCAGAATCAATATTTTAGGGGATAACGCATGATCGGTCTAGGTTACGTCTGGGATTTGCTCTCATCAGGCTCATGCTGTCGCATATTTCTCATACTTGATGGCCAGATTCTGGGCTTTTTTTGGCTTGGAACACGTAGTAATGGGGTACAACACTGAAACAGTCTATTAAACCTGGTTTCGATCAATATTTTAGAGGATAACGCATGTTAGGTCTAGGTTAGGTCTGGGATTTGCTCTCATCAGGCTCATACTTTCGCATATTTCTCATACTTGTTGGCAAGATCCTGGGCTTTTTATGGTTTGGATCACGTAGTAATGTGGCATCACACTGAAACAGTCGACTAATCCTGGTCAGGATCAATATTTTAGAGGATAACGCATGTTAGGTATAGGTTAGTTCTGGGATTTGCTCACATCAGGCTCATACTTTCGCATATTTATCAATCTTGTTGGCCAGATCCTGGGCTTCCACTGGTTAGGATCACATAGTAATATGGTACCACACTGAAACAGTCGATTAAACCTAGTTTCGATCAATATTTTAGAGGACAACTCATGTTAGGTCTGGCTTAGGTCTAGGATTTGCCCTCATCAGGCTCATACTATCGGATATTTCTCATACTTGATGGCCAGATCATGGCCTTTTTTTGGCTTGGATCACGTAGTAACGAGGTACCACACTGAAGCAGTCTATTAAACCTGGCTTTGATCAATATTTTAGAGAATAACGCATGTTAGGTCTAGGTTAGGTCTGGGATTTGCCCTCATCAGACTCATACTTTCGGATTCTTCACATACTTGTTGGCCAGATACTTGGCGTTTTCTGGATTGGAGCACGTAGTAATGTGGCATCACACTGAAACAGTCGTCTAAACCTGGTCAGGATCAATATTTTAGAGGATAACGCATGTTAGGTATAGGTTAGTTCTGGGATTTGCTCTCATCAGGCTCATACTTTCGCATATTTCTCATACTTGATGGCCAGATTCTGGGTTTTTTCCGGTATGGGTCACGTAGTAATGTGATACCACCCTGAAACAGTCGACTAAACCTGGTCTCGATCAATATTTTAGAGGATAACGCATGTTAGGTCTAGGTTAGGTCTGGGATTTGCTCTCATCAGGCTCATACTTTCGCATACTTCTCATACTTGATGGCCAGATTCTGGGCTTTTTTTTGCTTGGATCACGTAGTAATGGGGTACAACACTGAAACAGTCTATTAAACCTGGTTTCGATCAATATTTTAGAGGATAACGCATGTTAGGTCTAGGTTAGGTCTGGGATTTGCTCTCATCAGGCTCATACTTTCGCATATTTCTCATACTTGTTGGCCAGATCCTGGGCTTTTTATGGTTTGGATCACGTAGTAATGTGGCATCACACTGAAACAGTCGACTAAACCTGGTCAGGATCAATATTTTAGAGGATAACGCATGTTAGGTATAGGTTAGTTCTGGGATTTGCTCTCATCAGGCTCATACTTTCGCATATTTCTCATACCTGTTGGCCAGATCCTGGGCTTTTTATGGTTTGGATCATGTAGTAATGTGGTACCACACTGAAACAGTCCATGAAACCTGGTTTCGATCAATATTTCAGAGGATATCGCATGTTAGGTCTAGGTTAGGTCTGGGATTTGCTCTCATCAGGCTCATACTTTCGCATACTTCTCATACTTGATGGCCAGATTCTGGGCTTTTTTTTGCTTGGATCACGTAGTAATGCGGTACAACACTGATACAGTCTTTTAAACCTGGTTTCGATCAATATTTTAGAGGATAACGCATGTTAGGTCTAGGTTAGGTCTGGTATTTGCTCTCATCAGGCTCATACTTTCGCATATTTCTCATACCTGTTGGCCAGATCCTGGGCTTTTTATGGTTTGGATCACGTAGTAATGTGGCATCACATTGAAACAGTCGACTAAACCTCGTCAGGATCAATATTTTAGAGGATAACGCATGTTAGGTATAGGTTAGTTCTGGGATTTGCTCTCATCAGGCTCATACTTTCGCATATTTATCAATCTTGTTAGCCAGATCCTGGGCTTCCACTGGTTAGGACCACATAGTAATATGGTACCACACTGAAACAGTCGATTAAACCTAGTTTCGATCAATATTTTAGAGGACAACTCATGTTAGGTCTGGCTTAGGTCTAGGATTTGCCCTCATCAGGCTCATACTATCGGATATTTCTCATACTTGATGGCCAGATCATGGCTTTTTTTTGGCTTGGATCACGTAGTAACGAGGTACCACACTGAAGCAGTCTATTAAACCTGGCTTTGATCAATATTTTAGAGAATAACGCATGTTAGGTCTAGGTTAGGTCTGGGATTTGCCCTCATCAGACTCATACTTTCGGATTCTTCAGATACTTGTTGGCCAGATACTTGGCGTTTTCTGGATTGGAGCACGTAGTAATGTGGCATCACACTGAAACAGTCGACTAAACCTGGTCAGGATCAATATTTTAGAGGATAACGCATGTTAGGTATAGGTTAGTTCTGGGATTTGCTCTCATCAGGCTCATACTTTCGCATATTTCTCATACTTGATGGCCAGATTCTGGGTTTTTTCCGGTATGGGTCACGTAGTAATGTGATACCACCCTCAAACAGTCGACTAAACCTGGTCTCGATCAATATTTTAGAGGATAACGCATGTTAGGTCTAGGTTAGGACTGGGATTTGCTCTCATCAGGCTCATACTTTCGCATACTTCTCATACTTGATGGCCAGATTCTGGGCTTTTTTTTGCTTGGATCACGTAGTAATGGGGTACAACACTGAAACAGTCTATTAAACCTGGTTTCGATCAATATTTTAGAGGATAACGCATGTTAGGTCTAGGTTAGGTCTGGGATTTGCTCTCATCAGGCTCATACTTTCGCATATTTCTCATACTTGTTGGCCAGATCCTGGGCTTTTTATGGTTTGGATCACGTAGTAATGTGGCATCACACTGAAACAGTCGACTAAACCTGGTCAGGATCAATATTTTAGAGGATAACGCATGTCAGGTATAGGTTAGTTCTGGGATTTGCTCTCATCAGGCTCATACTTTCGCATATTTCTCATACTTGTTGGCCAGATCCTGGGCTTTTTATGGTTTGGATCATGTAGTAATGTGGTACCACACTGAAACAGTCCATGAAACGTGGTTTCGATCAATATTTTAGAGGATATCGCATGTTAGGTCTAGGTTAGGTCTGGGATTTGCTCTCATCAGGCGTATACTTTCGCATACTTCTCATACTTGATGGCCAGATTCTGGGCTTTTTTTTGCTTGGATCACGTAGTAATGAGGTACCACACTGAAACAGTCCATGAAACCTGGTTTCGATCAATATTTTAGAGAATAACGCATGTTAGGTCTAGGTTAGGTCTGGGATTTGCCATCATCAGACTCATACTTTCGGATTCTTCACATACTTGTTGGCCAGATACTTGGCGTTTTCTGGATTGGAGCACGTAGTAATGTGGCATCACACTGAAACAGTCGACTAAACCTGGTCAGGATCAATATTTTAGAGGATAACGCATGTTAGGTATAGGTTAGTTCTGGGATTTGCTCTCATCAGGCTCATACTTTCGCATATTTCTCATACTTGATGGCCAGATTCTGGGTTTTTTCCGGTATGGGTCACGTAGTAATGTGATACCACCCTCAAACAGTCGACTAAACCTGGTCTCGATCAATATTTTAGAGGATGACGCATGTTAGGTCTAGGTTAGGACTGGGATTTGCTCTCATTAGGCTCATACTTTCGCATACTTCTCATACTTGATGGCCAGATTCTGGGCTTTTTTTTGCTTGGATCACGTAGTAATGGGGTACAACACTGAAACAGTCTATTAAACCTGGTTTCGATCAATATTTTAGAGGATAACGCATGTTAGGTCTAGGTTAGGTCTGGGATTTGCTCTCATCAGGCTCATACTTTCGCATATTTCTCATACTTGTTGGCCAGATCCTGGGCTTTTTATGGTTTGGATCACGTAGTAATGTGGCATCACACTGAAACAGTCGACTAAACCTGGTCAGGATCAATATTTTAGAGGATAACGCATGTTAGGTATAGGTTAGTTCTGGGATTTGCTCTCATCAGGCTCATACTTTCGCATATTTCTCATACTTGTTGGCCAGATCCTGGGCTTTTTATGGTTTGGATCATGTAGTAATGTGGTACCACACTGAAACTGTCCATGAAACCTGGTTTCGATCAATATTTTAGAGGATATCGCATGTTAGGTCTAGGTTAGGTCTGGTATTTGCTCTCATCAGGCTCATACTTTCGCATGTTTCTCATACCTGTTGGCCAGATCCTGGGCTTTTTATGGTTTGGATCACGTAGTAATGTGGCATCACATTGAAACAGTCGACTAAACCTCGTCAGGATCAATATTTTAGAGGATAACGCATGTTAGGTATAGGTTAGTTCTGGGATTTGCTCTCATCAGGCTCATACTTTCGCATATTTATCAATCTTGTTAGCCAGATCCTGGGCTTCCACTGGTTAGGATCACATAGTAATATGGTACCACACTGAAACAGTCGATTAAACCTAGTTTCGATCAATATTTTAGAGGACAACTCATGTTAGGTCTGGCTTAGGTCTAGGATTTGCCCTCATCAGGCTCATACTATCGGATATTTCTCATACTTGATGGCCAGATCATGGCCTTTTTTTGGCTTGGATCACGTAGTAACGAGGTACCACACTGAAGCAGTCTATTAAACCTGGCTTTGATCAATATTTTAGAGAATAACGCATGTTAGGTCTAGGTTAGGTCTGGGATTTGCCCTCATCAGACTCATACTTTCGGATTCTTCAGATACTTGTTGGCCAGATACTTGGCGTTTTCTGGATTGGAGCACGTAGTAATGTGGCATCACACTGAAACAGTCGACTAAACCTGGTCAGGATCAATATTTTAGAGGATAACGCATGTTAGGTATAGGTTAGTTCTGGGATTTGCTCTCATCAGGCTCATACTTTCGCATATTTCTCATACTTGATGGCCAGATTCTGGGTTTTTTCCGGTATGGGTCACGTAGTAATGTGATACCACCCTCAAACAGTCGACTAAACCTGGTCTCGATCAATATTTTAGAGGATAACGCATGTTAGGTCTAGGTTAGGACTGGGATTTGCTCTCATCAGGCTCATACTTTCGCATACTTCTCATACTTGATGGCCAGATTCTGGGCTTTTTTTTGCTTGGATCACGTAGTAATGGGGTACAACACTGAAACAGTCTATTAAACCTGGTTTCGATCAATATTTTAGAGGATAACGCATGTTAGGTCTAGGTTAGGTCTGGGATTTGCTCTCATCAGGCTCATACTTTCGCATATTTCTCATACTTGTTGGCCAGATCCTGGGCTTTTTATGGTTTGGATCACGTAGTAATGTGGCATCACACTGAAACAGTCGACTAAACCTGGTCAGGATCAATATTTTAGAGGATAACGCATGTTAGGTATAGGTTAGTTCTGGGATTTGCTCTCATCAGGCTCATACTTTCGCATATTTCTCATACTTGTTGGCCAGATCCTGGGCTTTTTATGGTTTGGATCATGTAGTAATGTGGTACCACACTGAAACAGTCCATGAAACCTGGTTTCGATCAATATTTTAGAGGATATCGCATGTTAGGTCTAGGTTAGGTCTGGGATTTGCTCTCATCAGGCGTATACTTTCGCATACTTCTCATACTTGATGGCCAGATTCTGGGCTTTTTTTTGCTTGGATCACGTAGTAATGAGGTACCACACTGAAACAGTCCATGAAACCTGGTTTCGATCAATATTTTAGAGAATAACGCATGTTAGGTCTAGGTTAGGTCTGGGATTTGCCCTCATCAGACTCATACTTTCGGATTCTTCACATACTTGTTGGCCAGATACTTGGCGTTTTCTGGATTGGAGCACGTAGTAATGTGGCATCACACTGAAACAGTCGACTAAACCTGGTCAGGATCAATATTTTAGAGGATAACGCATGTTAGGTATAGGTTAGTTCTGGGATTTGCTCTCATCAGGCTCATACTTTCGCATATTTCTCATACTTGATGGCCAGATTCTGGGTTTTTTCCGGTATGGGTCACGTAGTAATGTGATACCACCCTCAAACAGTCGACTAAACCTGGTCTCGATCAATATTTTAGAGGATGACGCATGTTAGGTCTAGGTTAGGACTGGGATTTGCTCTCATTAGGCTCATACTTTCGCATACTTCTCATACTTGATGGCCAGATTCTGGGCTTTTTTTTGCTTGGATCACGTAGTAATGGGGTACAACACTGAAACAGTCTATTAAACCTGGTTTCGATCAATATTTTAGAGGATAACGCATGTTAGGTCTAGGTTAGGTCTGGGATTTGCTCTCATCAGGCTCATACTTTCGCATATTTCTCATACTTGTTGGCCAGATCCTGGGCTTTTTATGGTTTGGATCACGTAGTAATGTGGCATCACACTGAAACAGTCGACTAAACCTGGTCAGGATCAATATTTTAGAGGATAACGCATGTTAGGTATAGGTTAGTTCTGGGATTTGCTCTCATCAGGCTCATACTTTCGCATATTTCTCATACTTGTTGGCCAGATCCTGGGCTTTTTATGGTTTGGATCATGTAGTAATGTGGTACCACACTGAAACAGTCCATGAAACCTGGTTTCGATCAATATTTTAGAGGATATCGCATGTTAGGTCTAGGTTAGGTCTGGGATTTGCTCTCATCAGGCGTATACTTTCGCATACTTCTCATACTTGATGGCCAGATTCTGGGCTTTTTTTTGCTTGGATCACGTAGTAATGAGGTACCACACTGAAACAGTCCATGAAACCTGGTTTCGATCAATATTTTAGAGAATAACGCATGTTAGGTCTAGGTTAGGTCTGGGATTTGCCCTCATCAGACTCATACTTTCGGATTCTTCACATACTTGTTGGCCAGATACTTGGCGTTTTCTGGATTGGAGCACGTAGTAATGTGGCATCACACTGAAACAGTCGACTAAACCTGGTCAGGATCAATATTTTAGAGGATAACGCATGTTAGGTATAGGTTAGTTCTGGGATTTGCTCTCATCAGGCTCATACTTTCGCATATTTCTCATACTTGATGGCCAGATTCTGGGTTTTTTCCGGTATGGGTCACGTAGTAATGTGATACCACCCTCAAACAGTCGACTAAACCTGGTCTCGATCAATATTTTAGAGGATGACGCATGTTAGGTCTAGGTTAGGACTGGGATTTGCTCTCATTAGGCTCATACTTTCGCATACTTCTCATACTTGATGGCCAGATTCTGGGCTTTTTTTTGCTTGGATCACGTAGTAATGGGGTACAACACTGAAACAGTCTATTAAACCTGGTTTCGATCAATATTTTAGAGGATAACGCATGTTAGGTCTAGGTTAGGTCTGGGATTTGCTCTCATCAGGCTCATACTTTCGCATATTTCTCATACTTGTTGGCCAGATCCTGGGCTTTTTATGGTTTGGATCACGTAGTAATGTGGCATCACACTGAAACAGTCGACTAAACCTGGTCAGGATCAATATTTTAGAGGATAACGCATGTTAGGTATAGGTTAGTTCTGGGATTTGCTCTCATCAGGCTCATACTTTCGCATATTTCTCATACTTGTTGGCCAGATCCTGGGCTTTTTATGGTTTGGATCATGTAGTAATGTGGTACCACACTGAAACTGTCCATGAAACCTGGTTTCGATCAATATTTTAGAGGATATCGCATGTTAGGTCTAGGTTAGGTCTGGGATTTGCTCTCATCAGGCTCATACTTTCGCATATTTCTCATACTTGATGGCCAGATTCTGGGCTTTTTTTTGCTTGGATCACGCAGTAATGGGGTACAACACTGAAACAGTCTATTAAACCTGGTTTCGATCAATATTTTAGAGGATAACGCATGTTAGGTCTAGGTTAGGTCTGGGATTTGCTCCCATCAGGCTCATACTTTCGCATATTTCTCATACTTGTTGGCCAGATCCTGGGCTTTTTCTGGTTTGGATCACGTAGTAATGTGGCACCACACTGAAACAGTCACTAAACCTGGTCACGATCAATATTTTAGAGGATAACGCATGTTGTGTATAGGTTAGTTCTGGGATTTGCTCTCATCAGGCTCATACTTTCGCATATTTATCAATCTTGTTGGCCAGATCCTGGGCTTCCACTGGTTTGGATCACGTAGTAATGTGGTACCACACTGAAACAGTCGACTAAACCTGGTCACGATCAATATTTTAGGGGATAACGCATGTTAGGTCTAGGTTAGGCCTGGGATTTGCTCTCATCAGGCTCATACTTTCCCATATTTCTCATACTTGTTGGCCAGATCCCGGGCTTTTTCTGGTTTGGATCACGTAGTAATGTGGTACCACACTGAAACAGTCGACTAAACCTGGTCAGAATCAATATTTTAGGGGATAACGCATGATCGGTCTAGGTTACGTCTGGGATTTGCTCTCATCAGGCTCATACTTTCGCATATTTATCAATCTTGTTGGCCAGCTCCTGGGCTTCCACTGGTTTGGATCACGTAGTAATGTGGTACCACACTGAAACAGTCGACTAAACCTGGTCACGATCAATATTTTAGGGGATAACGCATGTTAGGTCTAGGTTAGGTCTGGGATTTGCCCGCATCAGACTCATACTTTCGGATTCTTCACATACTTGTTGGCCAGATACTTGGCGTTTTCTGGATTGGAGCACGTAGTAATGCGGTACCACACTGAAACAGTCACTAAACCTGGTCACGATCAATATTTTAGAGGATAACGCATGTTATGTATAGGCTAGTTCTGGGATTTGCTCTCATCAGGCTCATACTTTCGCAGATTTATCAATCTTGTTGGCCAGATCCTGGGCTTCCACTGGTTTGGATCACGCAGTAATGGGGTACAACACTGAAACAGTCTATTAAACCTGGTTTCGATCAATATTTTAGAGGATAACGCATGTTAGGTCTAGGTTAGGTCTGGGATTTGCTCCCATCAGGCTCATACTTTCGCATATTTCTCATACTTGTTGGCCAGATCCTGGGCTTTTTCTGGTTTGGATCACGTAGTAATGTGGCACCACACTGAAACAGTCACTAAACCTGGTCACGATCAATATTTTAGAGGATAACGCATGTTATGTATAGGTTAGTTCTGGGATTTGCTCTCATCAGGCTCATACTTTCGCATATTTATCAATCTTGTTGGCCAGATCCTGGGCTTCCACTGGTTTGGATCACGTAGTAATGTGGTACCACACTGAAACAGTCGACTAAACCTGGTCACGATCAATATTTTAGGGGATAACGCATGTTAGGTCTAGGTTAGTTCTGGGATTTGCTCTCATCAGGCTCATACTTTCGGATTCTTCACATACTTGTTGGCCAGATACTTGGCGTTTTCTGGATTGGAGCACGTAGTAATGCGGTACCACACTGAAACAGTCGCTTAACCCTGGTCTCGATCAATATTTTAGAGGATAACGCATGTTATGTATAGGTTAGTTCTGGGATTTGCTCTCATCAGGTTCATACTTTCGCAGATTTATCAATCTTGTTGGCCAGATCCTGGGCTTCCACTGGTTTGGATCACGCAGTAATGGGGTACAACACTGAAACAGTCTATTAAACCTGGTTTCGATCAATATTTTAGAGGATAACGCATGTTAGGTCTAGGTTAGGTCTGAGATTTGCTCTCATCAGGCTCATACTTTCGCATATTTCTCATACTTGATGGCCAGATTCTGAGCTTTTTCTGGTTTGGATCACGTAGTTATGTGATACCACCCTGAAACAGTCGACTAAACCTAGTCTCGATCAATATTTTAGAGGATAACGCATGTTAGGTCTAGGTTAGGTCTGGGATTTGCTCTCATCAGGCTCATACTTTCGCATACTTCTCATACTTGATGGCCAGATTCTGGGCTTTTTTTTGCTTGGATCACGTAGTAATGGGGTACAACACTGAAACAGTCTATTAAACCTGGTCTCGATCAATATTTCAGAGGATAACGCATGTTAGGTGTAGGTAAGGTCTGGGATTTGCTCTCATCAGGCTCATACTTTCGCATATTTATCAATCATGTTGGCCAGATTCTGGGCTTTTTTTCGCTCGGATCACGTAGTAATGTGGTACCACACTGAAACTGTCTATCAAACCTGGTATCGATCAATATTTTAGAGGATAACACATGTTAGGTCTAGGTTAGGTCTGGGATTTGCCCTCATCAGACTCATACTTTCGGATTCTTCACATACTTGTTGGCCAGATACTTGGCGTTTTCTGGATTGGAGCACGTAGTAATGCGGTACCACACAGAAACAGTCGCTTAACCCTGGTCTCGATCAATATTTTATAGGATTACGCAAGTTAGGTCTGGGTTAGTTCGGGGATTTGCACTCATCAGTCTCATACTTTCGCATATTTCTCATACTTGATGGCCAGATTCTGGGCTTTATTTGGTTTGGATCACGTAGTAATGCGGTACCACATTGAAACGGTCCATTAAAGCTGGTTTCGATCGATATTTTAGAGGATAACGCATGTTAGGTCTAGGTTAGGTCTGGGATTTGCTCTCATCAGGCTCATACATTCGCATATTTCTCATACTTGTTGGCCAGATCCTGGGCTTTTTCTGGTTTGGATCACGTAGTAATATGGCACCACACTGAAACAGTCGACTAAACCTGGTCACGATCAATATTTCAGAGGATAACGCACGCTAGGTCTACGTTAGGTGTGGGATTTGCTCTCATTAGGCGCATACTTTCGCATATTTCTCATACTTGATGGCCAGATTCTGGGCTTTTTTTTGCTTGGATCACGTTGTAATGGGGTACCACACTGAAACAGTCTATAAAACCTGGTTTCGATCAATATTTTAGAGGATAACGCATGTTAGGTCTAGATTAGGTCTGGGATTTGCTCTCATCAGGCTCATACTTTCGCATATTTCTCATACTTGTTGGCCAGATCCTGGGCTTTTTCTGGTTTGGATCACGTAGTAATGTGGCACCACACTGAAACAGTCGACTAAACCTGGTCACGATCAATATTTTAGAGGATAACGCATGTTAGGTATAGGTTAGTTCTGGGATTTGCTCACATCAGGCTCATACTTTCGCATATTTATCAATCTTGTTGGCCAGATCCTGGGCTTCCACTGGTTTGGATCACGTAGTAATGTGGTACCACACTGAAACAGTCGACTAAACCTGGTCACGATCAATATTTTAGGGGATAACGCATGTTAGGTCTAGGTTAGGTCTGGGATTTGCTCTCAGCAGGCTCATACTTTCCCATATTTGTCATACTTGTTGGCCAGATCCTGGGCTTTTTCTGGTTTGGATCACGTAGTAATGTGGTACCACACTGAAACAGTCGACTAAACCTGGTCAGAATCAATATTTTAGGGGATAACGCATGATCGGTCTAGGTTACGTCTGGGATTTGCTCTCATCAGGCTCATGCTGTCGCATATTTCTCATACTTGATGGCCAGATTCTGGGCTTTTTTTGGCTTGGAACACGTAGTAATGGGGTACAACACTGAAACAGTCTATTAAACCTGGTTTCGATCAATATTTTAGAGGATAACGCATGTTAGGTCTAGGTTAGGTCTGGGATTTGCTCTCATCAGGCTCATACTTTCGCATATTTCTCATACTTGTTGGCCAGATCCTGGGCTTTTTATGGTTTGGATCACGTAGTAATGTGGCATCACACTGAAACAGTCGACTAATCCTGGTCAGGATCAATATTTTAGAGGATAACGCATGTTAGGTATAGGTTAGTTCTGGGATTTGCTCACATCAGGCTCATACTTTCGCATATATATCAATCTTGTTGGCCAGATCCTGGGCTTCCACTGGTTTGGATCACATAGTAATATGGTACCACACTGAAACAGTCGATTAAACCTAGTTTCGATCAATATTTTAGAGGACAACTCATGTTAGGTCTGGCTTAGGTCTAGGATTTGCCCTCATCAGGCTCGTACTATCGGATATTTCTCATACTTGATGGCCAGATCATGGGCTTTTTTTGGCTTGGATCACGTAGTAATGAGGTACCACACTGAAGCAGTCTATTAAACCTGGCTTTGATCAATATTTTAGAGAATAACGCATGTTAGGTCTAGGTTAGGTCTGGGATTTGCCCTCATCAGACTCATACTTTCGGATTCTTCACATACTTGTTGGCCAGATACTTGGCGTTTTCTGGATTAGAGCACGTAGTAATGTGGCATCACACTGAAACAGTCGACTAAACCTGGTCAGGATCAATATTTTAGAGGATAACGCATGTTAGGTATAGGTTAGTTCTGGGATTTGCTCTCATCAGGCTCATACTTTCGCATATTTCTCATACTTGATGGCCAGATTCTGGGTTTTTTCCGGTATGGGTCACGTAGTAATGTGATACCACCCTCAAACAGTCGACTAAACCTGGTCTCGATCAATATTTTAGAGGATAACGCATGTTAGGTCTAGGTTAGGTCTGGGATTTGCTCTCATCAGGCTCATACTTTCGCATACTTCTCATACTTGATGGCCAGATTCTGGGCTTTTTATTGCTTGGATCACGTAGTAATGGGGTACAACACTGAAGCAGTCTATTAAACCTGGTTTCGATCAATATTTTAGAGGATAACGCATGTTAGGTCTAGGTTAGGTCTGGGATTTGCTCTCATCAGGCTCATACTTTCGCATATTTCTCATACTTGTTGGCCAGATCCTGGGCTTTTTATGGTTTGGATCACGTAGTAATGTGGCATCACACTGAAACAGTCGACTAAACCTGGTCAGGATCAATATTTTAGAGGATAACGCATGTTAGGTATAGGTTAGTTCTGGGATTTGCTCTCATCAGGCTCATACTTTCGCATATTTCTCATACTTGTTGGCCAGATCCTGGGCTTTTTATGGTTTGGACCACGTAGTAATGTGGTACCACACTGAAACAGTCCATGAAACCTGGTTTCGATCAATATTTTAGAGGATATCGCATGCTAGGTCTAGGTTAGGTCTGGGATTTGCTCTCATCAGGCTCATACTTTCGCATACTTCTCATACTTGATGGCCAGATTCTGGGCTTTTTTTTGCTTGGATCACGTAGTAATGCGGTACAACACTGAAACAGTCTTTTAAACCTGGTTTCGATCTATATTTTAGAGGATAACGCATGTTAGGTCTAGGTTAGGTCTGGGATTTGCTCTCATCAGGCTCATGCTTTCGCATATTTCTCATACCTGTTGGCCAGATCCTGGGCTTTTTATGGTTTGGATCACGTAGTAATGTGGCATCACACTGAAACAGTCGACTAAACCTCGTCAGGATCAATATTTTAGAGGATAACGCATGTTAGGTATAGGTTAGTTCTGGGATTAGCTCACATCAGGCTCATACTTTCGCATATTTATCAATCTTGTTGGCCAGATCCTGGGCTTCCACTGGATTGGATCACATAGTAATATGGTACCACACTGAAACAGTCGATTAAACCTAGTTTCGATCAATATTTTAGAGGACAACTCATGTTAGGTCTGGCTTAGGTCTGGGACTTGCCCTCATCAGACTCATACTTTCGGATTCTTCACATACTTGTTGGCCAGATACTTGGCGTTTTCTGGATTGGAGCACGTAGTAATGCGGTACCACACTGAAACAGTCGCTTAACCCTGGTCTCGATCAATATTTTATAGGATTACGCAAGTTAGGTCTGGGTTAGTTCAGGGATTTACACTCATCAGTCTCATACTTTCGCATATTTCTCATACTTGATGGCCAGATTCTGGGCTTCATTTGGTTTGGATCACGTAGTAATGCGGTACCACATTGAAACGGTCCATTAAAGCTTGTTTCGTTCGATATTTTAGAGGATAACGCATGTTAGGTCTAGGTTAGGTCTGGGATTTGCTCTCATCAGGCTCATACATTCGCATATTTCTCATACTTGTTGGCCAGATCCTGGGCTTTTTCTGGTTTGGATCACGTAGTAATGTGGCACCACACTGAAACAGTCGACTAAACCTGGTCACGATCAATTTTTCAGAGGATAACGCACGCTAGGTCTACGTTAGGTGTGGGATTTGCTCTCATTAGGCGCATACTTTCGCATATTTCTCATACTTGATGGCCAGATTCTGGGCTTTTTTTTGCTTGGATCACGTAGTAATGGGGTACCACACTGAAACAGTCAATAAAACCTGGTTTCGATCAATATTTTAGAGGATGACGCATGTTAGGTCTAGGTTAGGTCTGGGATTTGCTCTCATCAGGCTCATACTTTCGCATATTTCTCATACTTGTTGGCCAGATCCTGGGCTTTTTCTGGTTTGGATCACGTAGTAATGTGGCACCACACTGAAACAGTCGACTAAACCTGGTCACGATCAATATTTTAGAGGATAACGCATGTTAGGTATAGGTTAGGTCTGGGATTTGCTCTCATCAGGCTCATACTTTCGCATATTTCTCATACTTGTTGGCCAGATCCTGGGTTTTTTTCTGCTTTGGATCAGGTAGTAATGTGGTACCACACTGAAACAGTCGACTAAACCTGGTCACGATCAATATTTTAGAGGATAACGCATGTTAGGTATAGGTTAGGTCTGGGATTTGCTCTCATCAGGCTCATACTTTCGCATATTTATCAATTTTGTTGGCCAGATCCTGGACTTCCACTGGTTTGGATCACGTAGTAATGTGGTACCACACTGATACAGTCGACTAAACCTGGTGTCGATCAATATTTTAGAGGATAACACATGTTAGGTCTAGGTTAGGTCTAGGATTTGCTCTCATCAGGCTCATACTTCCGCATATTTCAAATACTTGATGGCCAGATTCTGAGCTTTTTCTGGTTTGGATCACGTAGTAATGTGATACCACCCTGAAACAGTCGACTAAACCTGGTCTCGATCAATATTTTAGAGGATAACGCATGTTAGGTCTAGGTTAGGTCTGGGATTTGCTCTCATCAGGCACATACTTTCGCATACTTCTCATACTTGATGGCCAGATTCTGGGCTTTTTTTTGCTTGGATCACGTAGTAATGGGGTACAACACTGAAACAGTCTATTAAACCTGGTTTCGATCAATATTTTAGAGGATAACGCATGTTAGGTCTAGGTTAGGTCTGGGATTTGCTCTCATCAGGCTCATACTTTCGCATATTTCTCATACTTGTTGGCCAGATCCTGGGCTTTTTATGGTTTGGATCACGTAGTAATGTGGCATCACACTGAAACAGTCGACTAAACCTGGTCAGGATCAATATTTTAGAGGATAACGCATGTTAGGTATAGGTTAGTTCTGGGATTTGCTCTCATTAGGCTCATACTTTCGCATACTTCTCATACTTGATGGCCAGATTCTGGGCTTTTTTTTGCGTGGATCACGTAGTAATGAGGTACCACACTGAAGCAGTCTATTAAACCTGGCTTTGATCAATATTTTAGAGAATAACGCATGTTAGGTCTAGGTTAGGTCTGGGATTTGCCCTCATCAGACTCATACTTTCGGATTCTTCACATACTAGTTGGCCAGATACTTGGCGTTTTCTGGATTGGAGCACGTAGTAATGCGGTACCACACAGAAACAGTCGCTTAACCCTGGACTCGATCAATATTTTATAGGATTACGCACGCTAGGTCTACGTTAGGTGTGGGATTTGCTCTCATTAGGCGCATACTTTCGCATATTTCTCATACCTGATGGCCAGATTCTGGTCTTTTTTTTGCTTGGATCAGGTAGTAATGGGGTACCACACTGAAACAGTCTATAAAACCTGGTTTCGATCAATATTTTAGAGGATAACGCATGTTAGGTCTAGGTTAGGTCTGGGATTTGCTCTCATCAGGCTCATACATTCGCATATTTCTCATACTTGTTGGCCAGATCCTGGGCTTTTTCTGGTTTGGATCACGTAGTAATGTGGCACCACACTGAAACAGTCGACTAAACCTGGTCACGATCAATATTTCAGAGGATAACGCACGCTAGGTCTACGTTAGGTGTGGGATTTGCTCTCATTAGGCGCATACTTTCGCATATTTCTCATACTTGATGGCCAGATCCTGGGCTTTTTCTGGTTTGGATCACGTAGTAATGTGGCACCACACTGAAACAGTCGACTAAACCTGGTCACGATCAATATTTTAGAGGATAACGCATGTTAGGTATAGGTTAGGTCTGGGATTTGCTCTCATCAGGCTCATACTTTCGCATATTTATCAATTTTGTTGGCCAGATCCTGGACTTCCACTGGTTTGGACACCGTAGTAATGTGGTACCACACTGATACAGTCGACTAAACCTGGTGTCGATCGATATTTTAGAGGACAACGCATGGTAGGTCTAGGTTAGGTCTGAGATTTGCTCTCATCAGGCTCATACTTCCGCATATTTGACATACTTGATGGCCAGATTCTGAGCTTTTTCTGGTTTTGATCACGTAGTAGTGTGATACCACCCTGAAACAGTCGACTAAACCTGGTCTCGATCAATATTTTAGAGGATAACGCATGTTAGGTCTAGGTTAGGTCTGGGATTTGCTCTCATCAGGCTCATACTTTCGCATACTTCTCATACTTGATGGCCAGATTCTGGGCTTTTTTTTGCTTGGATCACGTAGTAATGGGGTACAACACTGAAACAGTCTATTAAACCTGGTTTCGATCAATATTTTAGAGGATAACGCATGTTAGGTCTAGGTTAGGTCTGGGATTTGCTCTCATCAGGCTCATACATTCGCATATTTCTCATACTTGATGGCCAGATTCTGAGCTTTTTCTGGTTTTGATCACGTAGTAGTGTGATACCACCCTGAAACAGTCGACTAAACCTGGTCTCGATCAATATTTTAGAGGATAACGCATGTTAGGTCTAGGTTAGGTCTGGGATTTGCTCTCATCAGGCTCATACTTTCGCATACTTCTCATACTTGATGGCCAGATTCTGGGCTTTTTTTTGCTTGGATCACGTAGTAATGGGGTACAACACTGAAACAGTCTATTAAACCTGGTTTCGATCAATATTTTAGAGGATAACGCATGTTAGGTCTAGGTTAGGTCTGGGATTTGCTCTCATCAGGCTCATACATTCGCATATTTCTCATACTTGTTGGCCAGATCCTGGGCTTTTTCTGGTTTGGATCACGTAGTAATGTGGCACCACACTGAAACAGTCGACTAAACCTGGTCACGATCAATATTTCAGAGGATAACGCACGCTAGGTCTACGTTAGGTCTGGGATTTGCTCTCATTAGGCGCATACTTTCGCATATTTCTCATACTTGATGGCCAGATTCTGGGCTTTTTTTTGCTTGGATCACGTAGTAATGGGGTACCACACTGAAACACTCTATAAAACCTGGTTTCGATCAATATTTTAGAGGATAACGCATGTTAGGTCTAGATTAGGTCTGGGATTTGCTCTCATCAGGCTCATACTTTCGCATATTTCTCATACTTGTTGGCCAGATCCTGGGCTTTTTCTGGTTTGGATCACGTAGTAATGTGGCACCACACTGAAACAGTCGACTAAACCTGGTCACGATCAATATTTTAGAGGATAACGCATGTTAGGTATAGGTTAGGTCTGGGATTTGCTCTCATCAGGCTCATACTTTCGCATATTTATCAATTTTGTTGGCCAGATCCTGGACTTCCACTGGTTTGGATCACGTAGTAATGTGGTACCACACTGATACAGTCGACTAAACCTGGTGTCGATCAATATTTTAGAGGACAACGCATGGTAGGTCTAGGTTAGGTCTGGGATTTGCTCTCATCAGGCTCATACTTTCGCATATTTCTCATACTTGTTGGCCAGATCCTGGGTTTTTTTCTGCTTTGGATCAGGTAGTAATGTGGTACCACACTGAAACAGTCGACTAAACCTGGTCACGATCAATATTTTAGAGGATAACGCATGTTAGGTATAGGTTAGGTCTGGGATTTGCTCTCATCAGGCTCATACTTTCGCATATTTATCAATTTTGTTGGCCAGATCCTGGACTTCCACTGGTTTGGATCACGTAGTAATGTGGTACCACACTGATACAGTCGACTAAACCTGGTGTCGATCAATATTTTAGAGGGTAACACATGTTAGGTCTAGGTTAGGTCTAGGATTTGCTCTCATCAGGCTCATACTTCCGCATATTTCAAATACTTGATGGCCAGATTCTGAGCTTTTTCTGGTTTGGATCACGTAGTAATGTGATACCACCCTGAAACAGTCGACTAAACCTGGTCTCGATCAATATTTTAGAGGATAACGCATGTTAGGTCTAGGTTAGGTCTGGGATTTGCTCTCATCAGGCACATACTTTCGCATACTTCTCATACTTGATGGCCAGATTCTGGGCTTTTTTTTGCTTGGATCACGTAGTAATGGGGTACAACACTGAAACAGTCTATTAAACCTGGTTTCGATCAATATTTTAGAGGATAACGCATGTTAGGTCTAGGTTAGGTCTGGGATTTGCTCTCATCAGGCTCATACTTTCGCATATTTCTCATACTTGTTGGCCAGATCCTGGGCTTTTTATGGTTTGGATCACGTAGTAATGTGGCATCACACTGAAACAGTCGACTAAACCTGGTCAGGATCAATATTTTAGAGGATAACGCATGTTAGGTATAGGTTAGTTCTGGGATTTGCTCTCATCAGGCTCATACTTTCGCATATTTCTCATACTTATTGGCCAGATCCTGGGCTTTTTATGGTTTGGATCACGTAGTAATGTGGTACCACACTGAAACAGTCCATGAAACCTGGTTTCGATCAATATTTTAGAGGATATCGCATGTTAGGTCTAGGTTAGGTCTGGGATTTGCTCTCATCAGGCTCATACTTTCGCATACTTCTCATACTTGATGGCCAGATTCTGGGCTTTTTTTTGCGTGGATCACGTAGTAATGAGGTACCACACTGAAGCAGTCTATTAAACCTGGCTTTGATCAATATTTTAGAGAATAACGCATGTTAGGTCTAGGTTAGGTCTGGGATTTGCCCTCATCAGACTCATACTTTCGGATTCTTCACATACTAGTTGGCCAGATACTTGGCGTTTTCTGGATTGGAGCACGTAGTAATGCGGTACCACACAGAAACAGTCGCTTAACCCTGGACTCGATCAATATTTTATAGGATTACGCACGCTAGGTCTACGTTAGGTGTGGGATTTGCTCTCATTAGGCGCATACTTTCGCATATTTCTCATACCTGATGGCCAGATTCTGGTCTTTTTTTTGCTTGGATCACGTAGTAATGGGGTACCACACTGAAACAGTCTATAAAACCTGGTTTCGATCAATATTTTAGAGGATAACGCATGTTAGGTCTAGGTTAGGTCTGGGATTTGCTCTCATCAGGCTCATACATTCGCATATTTCTCATACTTGTTGGCCAGATCCTGGGCTTTTTCTGGTTTGGATCACGTAGTAATGTGGCACCACACTGAAACAGTCGACTAAACCTGGTCACGATCAATATTTCAGAGGATAACGCACGCTAGGTCTACGTTAGGTGTGGGATTTGCTCTCATTAGGCGCATACTTTCGCATATTTCTCATACTTGATGGCCAGATCCTGGGCTTTTTCTGGTTTGGATCACGTAGTAATGTGGCACCACACTGAAACAGTCGACTAAACCTGGTCACGATCAATATTTTAGAGGATAACGCATGTTAGGTATAGGTTAGGTCTGGGATTTGCTCTCATCAGGCTCATACTTTCGCATATTTATCAATTTTGTTGGCCAGATCCTGGACTTCCACTGGTTTGGATCTCGTAGTAATGTGGTACCACACTGATACAGTCGACTAAACCTGGTGTCGATCGATATTTTAGAGGACAACGCATGGTAGGTCTAGGTTAGGTCTGAGATTTGCTCTCATCAGGCTCATACTTTCGCATATTTCTCATACTTGATGGCCAGATTCTGGGTTTTTTCCGGTATGGGTCACGTAGTAATGTGGTACCACACTGAAACAGTCAATTAAACCTAGTCTTGGTCAACATTTCAAAGGATATCCCATGTTAAGTCTGGGTTAGGTCTCGGATTTGCCCTCATCAGGCTCATACTTTCGCATATTTCTCATACTTGATGGCCAGATTCTGAGCTTTTTCCGGTTTGGATCACGTAGTAATGTGGTACCACACTGAAACAGTCCATGAAACCTGGTTTCGATCAATATTTTAGAGGATATCGCATGTTAGGTCTAGGTTAGGTCTGGGATTTGCTCTGATCAGGCTCATACTTTCGCATATTTCTCATACTTGATGGCCAGATTCTGGGCTTTTTTTTGCTTGGATCACGCAGTAATGGGGTACAACACTGAAACAGTCTATGAAACCTGGTTTCGATCAATATTTTAGAGGATAACACATGTTAGGTCTAGGTTAGGTCTGGGATTCGCTCCCATCAGGCTCATACTTTCGCATATTTCTCATACTTGTTGGCCAGATCCTGGGCTTTTTCTGGTTTGGATCACGTAGTAATGTGGCACCACACTGAAACAGTCACTAAACCTGGTCACGATCAATATTTTAGAGGATAACGCATGTTATGTATAGGTTAGTTCTGGGATTTGCTCTCATCAGGCTCATGCTGTCGCATATTTCTCATACTTGATGGCCAGATTCTGGGCTTTTTTTGGCTTGGATCACGTAGTAATGTGGTACCACACTGAAACAGTCGACTAAACATGGTCTCGATCAATATTTTAGAGGATAACGCATGTTAGGTCCGGATTAGGTCCTGGGATTTGCCCTCATCAGTCTCATACTTTCGCATTCTTCACATAGTTCTTAAACAGATCCTGGGTCTTTTCTGGTTTGGATCACATAGTAGTGTGGTACCAAACTGAAACAGCCGATTAAACCAGGTTCCCATCAATATTGTAGATGAATACGCATGTTAGATCTAGGTTAGGCCTGGGATTTCCCCTCATCAGACTCATACTGAAGCATTCTTCTCATACTTGTTGAACAGATCCTGGGTTTTTTCTGCTTTGGATCAGGTAGTAATGTGGTACCACACTGAAACAGTCAATTAAGCCTAGTCTGGGTCAACATTTCAAAGGATAACGCATGTTAGGTATAGGTTAGGTCTGGGATTTGCTCTCATCAGGCCCATACTTTCGCATATTTATTAATCTTGTTGGCCAGATCCTGGGCTTCCACTGGTTTGGATCACACAGTAATGTGGTACCACACTGACAAAGTCAAATAAACCTGGTTTCGATCAATATTTTAGAGGATATCGCATGTTAGGTCTAGGTTAGGTCTGGGATTTGCTCTTATCAGGCTCATACTTTCGCATATTTCTCATACTTGATGGCCAGATTCTGGGCTTTTTTTTGCTTGGATCACGCAGTAATGGGGTACAACTCTGAAACAGTCTATTAAAGCTGGTTTCGATCAATATTTTAGAGGATAACGCATGTTAGGTCTAGGTTAGGACTGGGATTTGCTCTCATCAGGCTCATACTTTCGCATATTTCTCATACTTGTTGGCCAGATCCTGGGCTTTTTCTGGTTTGGATCACGTAGTAATGTTGTACCACACTGAAACAGTCGACTAAACCTGGTCAGAATCAATATTTTAGGGGATAACGCATGATAGGTCTAGGTTACGTCTGGGATTTGCTCTCATCTGGCTCATACTTTCGCATATTTCTCATACTTGTTGGCCAGATCCTGGGCTTTTTCTGGTTTGGATCACGTAGTAATGTGGTACCACACTGAAACAGTCGACTAAACCTGGTCACGAACAATATTTTAGGGGATAACGCATGTAAGGTCTAGGTTAGGTCTGGGATTTGCTCTCATCAGGCTCATACTTTCGCATATTTCTCATACTTGTTGGCCAGATCCTGGGCTTTTTCTGGTTTGGATCACGTAGTAATGTGGTGCCACACTGAAACAGTCGACTAAACCTGGTCAGAATCAATATTTTAGGGGATAACGCATGATAGGTCTAGGTTACGTCAGGGATTTGCTCTCATCTGACTCATACTTTCGCATATTTTTCATACTTGTTGGCCAGATCCTGGGCTTTTTCTGGTTTGGATCACGTAGTAATGTGGTACCACACTGAAACAGTCGACTAAACCTGGCCAGAATCAATATTTTAGGGGATAAAGCATGATAGGTCTAGGTTATGTCTGGGATTTGCTCTCATCAGGCTCATGCTGTCGCATATTTCTCATACTTGATGGCCAGATTCTGGGCTTTTTTTGGCTTGTATCACGTAGTAATGCGGTACCACACTGATACAGTCGATTAAACCTAGTTTCGATCAACATTTTAGAGGATAGCGCATGTTAGGTCTAGGTTAGGTCTGGGATTTCCCCTCATCAGACTCATACTGACGCATTCTTCTCATACTTGTTGAACAGATCCTGGGTTTTTTCTGCTTTGGATCAGGTAGTAATGTGGTACCACACTGAATCAGTCAATTAAGCCTAGTCTGGGTCAACATTTCAAAGGATATCGCATGTTAAGGCTGGGTTAGGTCTCGGATTTGCCCTCATCAGGCTCATACTTTCGCATTTTTCGCATACTCGTTGATCAGATCCTGGGCTTTTTCTCGTTTGGATCACGTGGTGATGTGGTACCACACTGAAACAGTCAATTAAGCCTAGTCTGGGTCATCATTTCAAAGGATATCGCATGTTAAGTCTGGGTTAGGTCTCGGATTTGCCCTCATCAGGCTCATACTTTCGCATTTTTCGCATACTCGTTGACCAGATCCTGGGCTTTTTCTCGTTTGGATCACGTGGTGATGTGGTACCACACTGAAACAGTCATTTAAGCCTAGTCTGGGTCAACATTTCAAAGGATAACGCATGTTAGGTATAGGTTAGGTCTGGGATTTGCTCTCATCAGGCCCATACTTTCGCATATTTATCAATCTTGTTGGCCAGATCCTGGGCTTCCACTGGTTTGGATCACATAGTAATGTGGTACCACACTGACAAAGTCAAATAAACCTGGTTTCGATCAATATTTTAGAGGATAACACATGTTAGGTCTAGGTTAGGTCTAGGACTTGCTCTCATCAGGCTCATACTTTCGCATATTTCTCATACTTGATGGCCAGATTCTGAGCTTTTTCCGTTTTGGATCACGTAGTAATGTGGTACCACACTGAAACAGTCCATGAAACCTGGTTTCGATCAATATTTTAGAGGATATCGCATGTTAGGTCTAGGTTAGGTCTGGGATTTGCTCTCATCAGGCTCATACTTTCGCATATTTCTCATACTTGATGGCCAGATTCTGGGCTTTTTTTTGCTTGGATCACGCAGTAATGGGGTACAACACTGAAACAGTCTATTAAACCTGGTTTCGATCAATATTTCAGACGATAACGCATGTTAGGTCTAGGTTAGGTCTGGGATTTGCTCTCATCAGGCTCATACTTTCGCATATTTCTCATACTTGTTGGCCAGATCCTGGGCTTTTTCTGGTTTGGATCACGTAGTAATGTGGCACCACACTGAAACAGTCACTAAACCTGGTCACGATCAATATTTTAGAGGATAACGCATGTTCTGTATAGGTTAGTTCTGGGATTTGCTCTCATCAGGCTCATACTTTCGCATATTTATCAATCTTGTTGGCCAGATCCTGGGCTTCCACTGGTTTGGATCACGTAGTAATGTGGTACCACACTGAAACAGTCGACTAAACCTGGTCACGATCATTATTTTAGGGGATAACGCATGTTAGGTCTAGGTTAGGTCTGGGATTTGCTCTCATCAGGCTCATACTTTCGCATATTTCTCATACTTGTTGGCCAGATCCTGGGCTTTTTCTGGTTAGGATCACGTAGTAATGTGGTACCACACTGAAACAGTCGACTAAACCTGGTCTCGAACAATATTTTAGAGGATAACGCATGTTAGGTCCGGATTAGGTCCTCGGATTTGCCCTCATCAGTCTCATACTTTCGCATTCTTCACATAGTTCTTAAACAGATCCTGGGACTTCTCTGGTTTGGATCACATAGTAGTCTGGTACCAAACTGAAACAGCCGATTAAACCAGGTTCCGATCAATATTTTAGATGAATACGCATGTTAGATCTAGGTTAGGCCTGGGATTTGCCCTCATCAGACTCATACTTTCGCATTCTTCACATACTTGTGGAACAGATCCTGGGTTTTTTATGGTTTGGATCAGGTAGTAATGTGGTACCACACTGAAACAGTCAACTAAGCCTAGTCTGGGTCAACATTTCAAAGGATAACGCATGTTAGGTATAGGTTAGGTCTGGGATTTCCCCTCATCAGACTCATACTGACGCATTCTTCTGATACTTGTTGAACAGATCCTGTGTTTTTTCTGCTTTGGATCAGGTAGTAATGTGGTACCACACTGAAACAGTCAATTAAGCCTAGTCTGGGTCAACATTTCAAAGGATAACGCATGTTAGGTCTGGGTTAGGTCTGTGATTCGCCCTCATGAGGCTCATAATTTCGCATATTTCTCATACTTGATGGCCGGATTCTGGGCTTTTTCCGGTATGGATCACGTAGTAATGTGATACCACACTGAAACAGTCGACTAAACCTGGTCTCGATCAATATTTCAGAGGATAACGCATGTTAGGTCTGGGTTAGTTCTGGGATTTGCCCGCATCAGTCTCATACTTTCGCATTCTTCACATACTTCTTGGACAGATCCTGGGTTTTTTCTGGTTTGGATCACATAGTAATGTGGTACCACACTGAAACAGTCGATTAAACCTAGTTTCGATCAACATTTTAGAGGATAGCGCATGTTAGGTCTAGGCTAGGCCTGGGATTCGCTCTCATCAAACTCATACTTTCGCATTCTTCACATACTTGTGGAACAGATCCTGGGTTTTTTATGGTTTGGATCAGGTAGTAATGTGGTACCACACTGAAAGTCGATTAAACCTAGTTTCGATCAACATTTTAGAGGATAGCGCATGTTAGGTCTAGGTTAGGTCTGGGATTTGCTCCCATCAGGCTCATACTTTCGCATATATCTCATTCTTGTTGGCCAGATTCTGGGATCTTTTCCGGTATGGGTCACGTAGTAATGTGGTACCACACTGAAACAGTCGACTAAACCTGGTCAGAATCAATATTTTAGGGGATAACGCATGTTAGGTCTAGGTTATGTCTGGGATTTGCTCCCATCAGGCTCATGCTGTCGCATATTTCCCATACTTGATGGCCAGATTCTGGGCTTTTTTTGGCTTGGATCACATAGTAATGTGGTACCACACTGAAACAGTCGACTAAACCTGGTCTCGATCAATATTTTAGAGGATAACGCATGCTAGGTCTACGTTAGGTCTGGGATTTGCTCTCATCAGGCTCATACATGCGCATATTTCTCATACTTGCAGGCCAGATTCTGGGCTTTTTCTGGTTGGGATCACATAGTAATGTGGTTCCACACTCAAACAGTCGATTAAACCTGGTTTCGATCAATATTTCAGAGGATAACGCATGTTAGGTCTGGGTTAGGTCTGGGATTTGCCCTCTTCAGTCTCATACATTCGCATTCTTCACATACTTCTTGAACAGATCCTGGGTTCTTTCTGGTTTGGATCACATGGTAAAGTGGTACCACACTGAAACACTCAATTAAGCCTAGTCAGGGTCAACATTTCAAAGGATAACGCATGTTAGGTCTGTGTTAGGTCTGGGATTTGCACTGATCAGGCTCATACTTTCGCATTTTTCGCAAACTCGTTGACCAGATCCTGGGCTTTTTCTGCTTTGGATCACGTAGTAATGTGGTACCACACTGAAACAGTCCATTAAACCTGGCTTTGATCAATATTTTAGAGAATAACGCATGTTAGGTCTAGGTTAGTTCTGGGATTTGCTCCCATCAGGCTCATACTTTCGCATATTTATCAATCTTGCTGGCCAGATCCTGGGCTTCGACTGGTTTGGATCACGTAGTAATGTGGAACCACACTGAAACGGTCGACTAAACCTGGTCACGATCAATATTTTAGGGGATAACGCATGTTAGGTCTAGGTTAGGTCTGGGATTTGCTCTCACCAGGCTCATACTTTCGCATATTTCTCATACTTGTTGGCCAGATCCTGGGCTTTTTCTGGTTTGGATCACGTAGTAATGTGGTACCACACTGAAACAGTCGACTAAACCTGGTCAGAATCAATATTTTAGGGGATAACGCATGATAGGTCTAGGTAAGGTCTAGGATTTGCTGTCAGCAGGCTCATACTTTCGCATATTTCTCATACGTGATGGCCAGATTCTGAGCATTTTCCGGTTTGGATCACGTAGTAATGTGGAACCACACTGAAACAGTCGACTAAACCTGGTCACGATCAATATTTTAGGGGATAACGCATGTTAGGTCTAGGTTAGGTCTGGGATTTGCTCTCACCAGGCTCATACTTTCGCATTTTTCGCATACTCGATGACCAGATCCTGGGCTTTTTCTGCTTTGGATCACGTAGTAATGTGGTACCACACTGAAACAGTCCATTAAACCTGGCTTTGATCAATATTTTAGAGAATAACGCATGTTAGGTCTAGGTTAGGTCTGGGATTTGCCCTCATCAGGCTCATACTTTCGCGTTCTTCACATACTTGTTGAACAGATCCTGGGTTTTTTCTGCTTTGGATCACGTAGTAATGTGGTACCACACTGAAACAGTACATTAAATCTAGTTTCGATCAATATTTTAGAGGATAACATATGTTAGGTCTAGGTTAGCTCTGGGATTTGCTCTGATCAGTCTCATACCATCGCATATTTCTCATACTTGATGGCCGGATTCTGGGCTTTTTCCGGTATGGATCACGTAGTAATGTGATACCACACCAAAACAGTTGACTAAACCTGGTCTCGATCAATATTTTTGAGGATAACGCATGTTAGGTCTGGGTTAGGTCTGGGATTTGCCCTCTTCAGTCTCATACTTTCGCATTCTTCACATACTTCTTGCACAGATCCTGGGTTTTTTCTGGTTTGGATCACATAATAATGTTGTACCACACTGAAACAGTCGATTAGACCTGGTTTCGATCATTATTTTAGAGGATAGTTCATGTTAGGTCTAGGCCTGGGATTTGCCCTCATCAGGCTCATACTTTCGCATATTTCTCATTCTTGTTGGCCAGATCCTGGGCTTTCACAGGTTTGCGCCACGTAGTAATGTGGTACCACACCGAAACAGTCGATTAAACCTAGTTTCGATCAACATTTTAGAGGATAGCGCATGTTAGGTCTAGGCTAGGTCTGGGATTTGCCCTCTTCAGTCTCATACTTTCGCATTCTTCACATACTTCTTGGACAGATCCTGGGTTTTTTCTGGTTTGAATCACATAGTAATGTGGTACCACACTGAAACAGTCGATTAGACCTGGTTTCGATCAATATTTGAGAGGATAACTCATGTTAGGTCTAGGCCTGGGATTTGCCCTCATCAGGCTCATACTTTCGCATATTTCTCATTCTTGTTGGCCAGATCCTGGTCTTTCACTGGTTTGCGCCACGTAGTAATGTGGTACCACACTGAAACAGTCGATTAAACCTAGTTTCGGTCAACATTTTAGAGGATAGCACATGTTAGGTCTAGGTTAGGTCTGGGATTTGCTCCCATCAGGCTCATACTTTCGCATATATCTCATTCTTGTTGGCCAGATCCTGGGCTTCCACTGGTTTGGATCACGTAGTAATGTGGTACCACACTGAAACTGTCTATCAAACCTGGTATCGATCAATATTTTAGAGGATAACGCATGTTAGGTCTAGGTTAGGTCTGAGATTTGCTCTCATCAGGCTCATACTTCCGCATATTTCTCATACTTGATGGCCAGATTCTGGGCTTTGTCTGGTTTGGATCTCGTGGTAATGTGGTACCACACTGAAACAGTCAATTAAGCCTTGTCTGGGTCAACATTTCAAAGGATAACGCATGTTAGGTATAGGTTAGGTCTGGGATTTGCTCTCATCAGTCTCATACTTTCGCATATTTATCAATCTTGTTGGCCAGATCCTGGGCTTCCACTGGTTTGGATCTCATAGTAATGTGGTACCACACTGACAAAGACAATTAAACCTGGTCAGGATCAATATTTTAGAGGATAACGCATGTTAGGTATAGGTTAGGTCTAGGATTTGCTCTCATCAGGCTCATACTTTCGCATATTTCTCATACTTGGTGGCCAGATTCTGAGCTTTTTCCGGTTTGGATCACGTAGTAATGTGGTACCACACTGAAACAGTCGATTAAACCTAGTTTCGATCAATATTTTAGAGGACAACGCATGCTAGGTCTACGTTAGGTCTGGGATTTGCACTGATCAGGCTCATACTTTCGCATTCTTCAAATACTTGTGGAGCAGATCCTGGGCTGTTTATGGTTTGTATCACGTGGTAATGTGGTACCACACAGAAACAGACCATTAAACCCGGTTCTGATCATTATTTTGGAGGATAACTCATGCTACGTCTAGGTTAGGTCTTGGATTTGATCTCATCAGGGTCATACTTTCGCAGATTTAACATACATGTTGACCTGATCGCGGCTTTTTTCTGGTTTGGATCACGGAGAAGTGTGGTACCACACTGAAACAGTCCATTAAAGCTGGTTTGGATCAATATTTTAGAGGATAACACATGTTAGGTCTAGGTTAGGTCTGGGATTTGCTCTGATCAGTCTCATACCATCGCATATTTCTCATACATGTTGGCCAGATCCTGGGCGTTTTCTGGTAAGGATCACGTAGTGATGTGGTACCACACTGAAACAGTCGACTAAACCTGGTCTCGATCAATATTTCAGAGGATAACGCATGCTAGGTCTACGTTAGGTGTGGGATTTGCCCTCATCAGGCTCATACTTTCGCATTTTTCGCATACTCGTTGACCAGATCCTGGGCTTTTTCTGCCTTGGATCACGTAGTAATGTGGTACCACACTGAAACAGTCCATTAAACCTGGCTTTGATCAATATTTTAGAGAATAACGCATGTTAGGTCTAGGTTAGGTCTGGGATTTGCCCTCATCAGGCTCATACTTTCGCGTTCTTCACATACTTGTTGAACAGATCCTGGGTTTTTTCTGCTTTGGATCACGTAGTAATGTGGTAACACACTGAAACAGTACATTAAACCTAGTTTCGATCAATATTTTAGAGGATAACACATGTTAGGTCTAGGTTAGCTCTGGGATTTGCTCTGATCAGTCTCATACCATCGCATATTTCTCATACTTGATGGCCGGATTCTGGGCTTTTTCCGGTATGGATCACGTAGTAATGTGATACCACACCAAAACAGTTGACTAAACCTGGTCTCGATCAATATTTCAGAGGATAACGCATGTTAGGTCTGGGTTAGGTCTGGGATTTGCCCTCTTCAGTCTCATACTTTCGCATTCTTCACATACTTCTTGGACAGATCCTGGGTTTTTTCTGGTTTGGATCACATAGTAATGTGGTACCACACTGAAACAGTCGATTAGACCTGGTTTCGATCGATATTTTAGAGGATAACGCATGTTAGGTCTAGGTTAGGTCTGGGATTTGCTCCCATCAGGCTCAAACTTTCGCATATATCTCATTCTTGTTGGCCAGATCCTGGGCTTCCACTGGTTTGGATCACGTAGTAATGTGGCACCACACTGAAACAGTCGATTAGACCTGGTTTCGATCAATATTTTAGAGGATAACTCATGTTAGGTCTAGGCCTGGGATTTGCCCTCATCAGGCTCATACTTTCGCATATTTCTCATTCTTGTTGGCCAGATCCTGGGCTTTCACTAGTTTGCGCCACGTAGTACTGTGGTACCACACTGAAACAGTCGATTAAACCTGGTTTCGGTCAACATTTTAGAGGATAGCACATGTTAGGTCTAGGTTGGGTCTGGGATTTGCTCCCATCAGGCTCATACTTTCGCATATATCTCATTCTTGTTGGCCAGATCCTGGGCTTCCACTGGTTTGGATCACATAGTAACGTGGTACCACACTGACAAAGACAATTAAACCTGGTCAGGATCAATATTTTAGAGGATAACGCATGTTAGGTATAGGTTAGTTCTGGGGTTTGCTCTCATCAGGGTCATACTTTCGCATATTTATCAATCTTGTTGGACAGATCCTGGGCTTCCACTGTTTTGGATCACATAGTAATATGGTACCACACTGAAACAGTCGATTAAACCTAGTTTCATCAATATTTTAGAGGACAACTCATGTTAGGTCTGGCTTAGCTCTAGGATTTGCCCTCATCAGGCTCATACTATCGGATATTTCTCATACTTGATGGCCAGATCATGGGCTTTTTTTGGCTTGGATCACGTAGTAATGTGGTACCACACTGAAGCAGTGTATTAAACCTGGCTTTGATCAATATTTTAGAGAATAACGCATGTTAGGTCTAGGTTAGGTCTGGGATTTGCCCCCATCAGACTCATACTTTCGGGTTCTTCACATACTTGTTGGCCAGATACTTGGCGTTTTCTGGGTTGGGGCACGTAGTAATGTGGTACCACACTGAAACAGTCGCTTAATCCTGGTCTCGATCAATATTTTATAGGATAACGCAAGTTAGGTCTGGGTTAGTTCAGGGATTTGCACTCATCAGTCTCATACTTTCGCATATTTCTCATACTTGATGGCCAGATTCTGGGCTTTATTTGGTTTGGATCACGTAGTAATGCGGTACCACATTGAAACGGTCCATTAAAGCTGGTTTCGATCGATATTTTAGAGGATAACGCATGTAAGGTCTAGGTTAGGTCTGGGATTTGCTCTCATCAGGCTCATACATTCGCATATTTCTCATACTTGTTGGCCAGATCCTGGGCTTTTTCTGGTTTGGATCACGTAGTTATTGTGGCACCACACTGAAACAGTCGACTAAACCTGGTCACGATCAATATTTCAGAGGATAACGCACGCTAGGTCTACGTTAGGTGTGGGATTTGCTCTCATTAGGCGCATACTTTCGCATATTTCTCATACCTGATGGCCAGATTCTGGTCTTTTTTTTACTTGCATCACGTAGTAATGGGGTACCACACTGAAACAGTCTATAAAACCTGGTTTCGATCAATATTTTAGAGGATAACGCATGTTAGGTCTAGGTTAGGTCTGGGATTTGCTCTCATCAGGCTCATACTTTCGCATATTTCTCATACTTGTTGGCCAGATCCTGGGCTTTTTCTGGTTTGGATCACGTAGTAATGTGGCACCACACTGAAACAGTCGACTATACCTGGTCACGATCAATATTTTAGAGGATAACGCATGTTAGGTATAGGTTAGGTCTGGGATTTGCTCTCATCAGGCTCATACTTTCGCATATTTATCAATTTTGTTGGCCAGTTCCTGGACTTCCACTGGTTTGGATCACGTAGTAATGTGGTACCACACTGATACAGTCGACTAAACCTGGTGTCGATCAATATTTTAGAGGACAACGCATAGTAGGTCTAGGTTAGGTCTGAGATTTGCTCTCATTAGGCTCATACTTTCGCATATTTCTCATACTTGATGGCCAGATTCTGGGTTTTTTCCGGTATGGGTCACGTAGTAATGTGGTACCACACTGAAACAGTCGGCTAAACCTGGTCCCGATCAATATTACAGAGGATAACGCATGTTAGGTCTAGGTTAGGCCTGGGATTTGCCCTCATCAGACTCATACTGTCGCATTCTTCTGATACTTGTGGAACAGATCCTGGGTTTTTTTCTGCTTTGGATCAGGTAGTAATGTGGTACCACACTGAAACAGTCAATTAAACCTAGTCTTGGTCAACATTTCAAAGGATATCGCATGTTAAGTCTGGGTTAGGTCTCGGATTTGCCCTCGTCAGGCTCATACTTTCGCATTTTTCGCATACTCGTTGACCAGATCCTGGGCTTTTTCTGGTTTGGATCACGTAGTAATGTGGCACCACACTGAAACAGTCGACTATACCTGGTCACGATCAATATTTTAGAGGATAACGCATGTTAGGTATAGGTTAGGTCTGGGATTTGCTCTCATCAGGCTCATACTTTCGCATATTTATCAATTTTGTTGGCCAGATCCTGGACTTCCACTGGTTTGGATCACGCAGTAATGGGGCACAACACTGAAACAGTCTATTAAACCTGGTTTCGATCAATATTTTAGAGGATAACGCATGTTAGGTCTAGGTTAGGTCTGGGATTTGCTCTCATCAGGCTCACACTTTCGCATATTTCTCATACTTGTTGGCCAGATCCTGGGCTTTTTCTGGTTTGGATCACATGGTAATGTGGTACCACACTGAAACAGTCAATTAAGCCTTGTCTGGGTCAACATTTCAAAGGATAACGCATGTTAGGTATAGGTTAGGTCTGGGGTTTGCTCTCATCAGTCTCATACTTTCGCATATTTATCAATCTTGTTGGCCAGATCCTGGGCTTCCACTGGTTTGGATCACATAGTAATGTGGTACCACACTGACAAAGACAATTAAACCTGGTCAGGATCAATATTTTAGAGGATAACGCATGTTAGGTGTAGGTTAGTTCTGGGATTTGCTCTCATCAGGCTCATACTTTCGCATATTTATCAATCTTGTTGGCCAGATCCTGGGCTTCCACTGGTTTGGATCACATAGTAATATGGTACCACACTGAAACAGTCGATTAAACCTAGTTTCGATCAATATTTTGGAGGACAACTCATGTTAGGTCTGGCTTAGCTCTAGGATTTGCCCCCATCAGGCTCATACTATCGGATATTTCTCATACTTGATGGCCAGATCATGGGCTTTTTTTGGCTTGGATCGCGTAGTAATGTGGTACCACACTGAAGCAGTGTATTAAACCTGGCTTTGATCAATATTTTAGAGAATAACGCATGTTAGGTCTAGGTTAGGTCTGGGATTTGCCCCCATCAGACTCATACTTTCGGGTTCTTCACATACTTGTTGGCCAGATACTTGGCGTTTTCTGGATTGGGGCACGTAGTAATGTGGTACCACACTGAAACAGTCGCTTAATCCTGGTCTCGATCAATATTTTATAGGATAACGCAAGTTAGGTCTGGGTTAGTTCAGGGATTTGCACTCATCAGTCTCATACTTTCGCATATTTTTCATACTTGATGGCCAGATTCTGGGCTTTATTTGGTTTGGATCACGTAGTAATGCGGTACCACATTGAAACGGTCCATTAAAGCTGGTTTCGATCGATATTTTAGAGGATAACGCATGTAAGGTCTAGGTTAGGTCTGGGATTTGCTCTCATCAGGCTCATACATTCGCATATTTCTCATACTTGTTGGCCAGATCCTGGGCTTTTTCTGGTTTGGATCACGTAGTAATGTGGCACCACACTGAAACAGTCGACTAAACCTGGTCACGATTAATATTTCAGAGGATAACGCACGCTAGGTCTACGTTAGGTGTGGGATTTGCTCTCATTAGGCGCATACGTTCGCATATTTCTCATACCTGATGGCCAGATTCTGGTCTTTTTTTTGCTTGGATCACGTAGTAATGGGGTACCACACTGAAACAGTCTATAAAACCTGGTTTCGATCAATATTTTACAGGATAACGCATGTTAGGTCTAGGTTAGGTCTGGGATTTGCTCTCATCAGGCTCATACTTTCGCATATTTCTCATACTTGTTGGCCAGATCCTGCGCTTTTTCTGGTTTGGATCACGTAGTAATGTGGCACCACACTGAAACAGTCGACTATACCTGGTCACGATCAATATTTTGGAGGATAACGCATGTTAGGTATAGGTTAGGTCTGGGATTTGCACTCATCAGGCTCATACTTTCGCATATTTATCAATTTTGTTGGCCAGATCCTGGACTTCCACTGGTTTGGATCACGTAGTAATGTGGTACCACACTGATACAGTCGACTAAACCTGGTGTCGATCAATATTTTATAGGACAACGCATGGTAGGTCTAGGTTAGGTCTGAGATTTGCTCTCATCAGGCTCATACTTTCGCATATTTCTCATACTTGATGGCCAGATTCTGGGTTTTTTCCGGTATGGGTCACGTAGTAATGTGGTACCACACTGAAACAGTCGGCTAAACCTGGTCTCGATCAATATTACAGAGGATAACGCATGTTAGGTCTAGGTTAGGCCTGGGATTTGCCCTCATCAGACTCATATTGTCGCATTCTTCTGTAATTGTGGAACAGATCCAGGGTTTTTTTCTGCTTTGGATCAGGTAGTAATGTGGTACCACACTGAAACACTCAATTAAACCTAGTCTTGGTCAACATTTCAAAGGATATCGCATGTTAAGTCTGGGTTAGGTCTCGGATTTGCCCTCATCAGGCTCATACTTTCGCATTTTTCGCATACTCGTTGACCAGATCCTGGGCTTTTTCTCGTTTGGATCACGTGGTGATATGGTACCACACTGAAACAGTCAATGAAGCCTAGTCTGGGTCAACATTTCAAAGGATAACGCATGTTAGGTATAGGTTAGGTCTGGGGTTTGCTCTCATCAGGCCCATACTTTCGCATATTTATCAATCTTGTTGCCCAGATCCTGGCCTTCCACTGGTTTGGATCACATAGTAATGTTGTACCACTCTGACAAAGTCAAATAAACCTGTTTTCGATCAATATTTTAGAGGATAACACATGTTAGGTCTAGGTTAGGTCTAGGATTTGCTCTCATCAGGCTCATACTTTCGCATATTTCTCATACTTGGTGGCCAGATTCTGAGCTTTCTCCGGTTTGGATCACGTAGTAATGTGGTACCACACTGAAACAGTCCATGAAACCTGGTTTCGATCAATATTTTAGAGGATATCGCATGTTAGGTCTAGGTTAGGTCTGGGATTTGTTCTCATCAGGCTCATACTTTCGCAAATTTCTCATACTTGATGGCAAGATTCTTGGCTTTTTTTTGTTTGGATCACGCAGTAATGGGGTACAACACTGAAACAGTCTATTAAACCTGGTTTCGATCAATATTTTAGAGGATAACGCATGTTAGGTCTAGGTTAGGTCTGGGATTTGCTCTCATCAGGCTCATACTTTCGCATATTTCTCATACTTGTTGGCCAGATCCTGGACTTTTTCTGGTTTGGATCACGTAGTAATGTGGCACCACACTGAAACAGTCACTAAACCTGGTCACGATCAATATTTTAGAGGATAACGCATGTTATGTATAGGTTAGTTCTGGGATTTGCTCTCATCAGGCTCATACTTTCGCATATTTATCAATCTTGCTGGCCAGATCCTGGGCTTCGACTGGTTTGGATCACGTAGTTATGTGGAACCACACGGAAACAGTCGACTAAACCTGGTCACAATCAATATTATAGGGGATAACGCATGTTAGGTCTAGGTTAGGTCTGGGATTTGCTCTCACCAGGCTCATACTTTCGCATATTTCTCATACTTGTTGGCCAGATCCTGGGCTTTTTCTGGTTTGGATCACGTAGTAATGTGGTACCACACTGAAACAGTCGACTAAACCTGGTCAGAATCAATATTTTAGGGGATAACGCATGATAGGTCTAGGTAAGGTCTAGGATTTGCTGTCATCAGGCTCATACTTTCGCATATTTCTCATACGTGATGGCCAGATTCTGAGCATTTTCCGGTTTGGATCACGTAGTAATGTGGAACCACACTGAAACAGTCGACTAAACCTGGTCACGATCAATATTTTAGGGGATAACGCATGTTAGGTCTAGGTTAGGTCTGGGATTTGCTCTCACCAGGCTCATACTTTCGCATATTTCTCATACTTGTTGGCCAGATTCTGAGCTTTCTCCGGTTTGGATCACGTAGTAATGTGGTACCACACTGCAACAGTCCATGAAACCTGGTTTCGATCAATATTTTAGAGGATATCGCATGTTAGGTCTAGGTTAGGTCTGGGATTTGTTCTCATCAGGCTCATACGTTCGCAAATTTCTCATACTTGATGGCCAGATTCTTGGCTTTTTTTTGTTTGGATCACGCAGTAATGGGGTACAACACTGAAACAGTCTATTAAACCTGGTTTCGATCAATATTTTAGAGGATAACGCATGTTAGGTCTAGGTTAGGTCTGGGATTTGCTCTCATCAGGCTCATACTTTCGCATATTTCTCATACTTGTTGGCCAGATCCTGGACTTTTTCTGGTTTGGATCACGTAGTAATGTGGCACCACACTGAAACAGTCACTAAACCTGGTCACGATCAATATTTTAGAGGATAACGCATGTTATGTATAGGTTAGTTCTGGGATTTGCTCTCATCAGGCTCATACTTTCGCATATTTATCAATCTTGCTGGCCAGATCCTGGGCTTCGACTGGTTTGGATCACGTAGTAATGTGGAACCACACGGAAACAGTCGACTAAACCTGGTCACAATCAATATTATAGGGGATAACGCATGTTAGGTCTAGGTTAGGTCTGGGATTTGCTCTCACCAGGCTCATACTTTCGCATATTTCTCATACTTGTTGGCCAGATCCTGGGCTTTTTCTGGTTTGGATCACGTAGTAATGTGGTACCACACTGAAACAGTCGACTAAACCTGGTCAGAATCAATATTTTAGGGGATAACGCATGATAGGTCTAGGTAAGGTCTGGGATTTGCTGTCATCAGGCTCATACTTTCGCATATTTCTCATACGTGATGGCCAGATTCTGAGCATTTTCCGGTTTGGATCACGTAGTAATGTGGAACCACACTGAAACAGTCGACTAAACCTGGTCACGATCAATATTTTAGGGGATAACGCATGTTAGGTCTAGGTTAGGTCTGGGATTTGCTCTCACCAGGCTCATACTTTCGCATATTTCTCATACTTGTTGGCCAGATCCTGGGCTTTTTCTGGTTTGGATCACGTAGTAATGTGGTACCACACTGAAACAGTCGACTAAACCTGGTCACGATCAATATTTTAGGGGATAACGCATGTTGGGTCTAGGTTAGGTCTGGGATTTGCTCTCACCAGGCTCATACTTTCGCATATTTCTCATACTTGATGGCCATATTCTGGGCTTTTTTTGGCTTGGATCACGTAGTAATGTGGTACCACACTGAAACAGTCGACTAAACCTGGTCTCGATCAATATTTTAGAGGATAACGCATGTTAGGTCCGGATTAGGTCCTGGGATTTGCCCTCATCAGTCGCATACTTTCGCATTCTTCACATAGTTCTAAAACAGATCCTGGGTTTTTTCTGGATTGGATCACATAGTAGTGTGGTACCACACTCAAACAGCCGATTGAACAAGGTTCCGATCAATATTTTAGATGATTACGCATGATAGGTCTGAGTTAGGTCTGGGATTTGCCCTCTTCAGTCTGATACTTTCGCATTCTTCACATACTTCTTGGACAGATCCTGGGTTTTTTCTGGTTTGGATCACATAGTAATGTGGTACCACACTGAAACAGTCGATTAATCCTAGTTTCGATCAACATTTTAGAGGATAGCGCATGTTAGGTCTAGGCTAGGCCTGGGATTTGGTCTCATCAAACTCATACTTTCGCATTCTTCACATACTTGTGGAACAGATCCTGGGTTTTTTATGGTTTGGATCAGGTAGTAATGTGGTACCACACTGAAACAGTCGATTAAACCTAGTTTCGATCAACATTTTAGAGGATAGCGCATGTTAGGTCTAGGTTAGGTCTGAGATTTGCTCTCATCAGGCTCATACTTTCGCATATTTCTCATACTTGATGGCCAGATTCTGGGCTTCCACCAGTTTGGATCACATTGTAATGTGGTACCACACTGAAACAGTCAATGAAGCCTAGTCTGGGTCAACATTTCAAAGGATAACGCATGTTAGGTATAGGTTAGGTCTGGGGTTTGCTCTCATCAGGCCCATACTTTCGCATATTTATCAATCTTGTTGCCCAGATCCTGTGTTTTTTCTGCTTTGGATCAGGTAGTAATGTGGTACCACACTGAAACAGACCATTTTAGCCTGGTTTCGATCAATATTTTAGAGGATATCGCATGTTAGGTCTAGGTTAGGTCGGGGACTTGCTCTCATCAGGCTCATACTTTCGCATATTTCTCATACATGTTGGCCAGATCCTGGGCGTTTTCTGGTAAGGATCACGTAGTGATGTGGTACCACACTGAAACAGTCGACTAAACCTGGTCTCGATCAATATTTAAAAGGATAACGCATGCTAGGTCTACGTTAGGTGTGGGATTTGCCCTCATCAGGCTCATACTTTCGCATTTTTCGCATACTCGTTGACCAGATCCTGGGCTTTTTCTGCTTTGGATCACGTAGTAATGTGGTACCACACTGAAGCAGTCCATTAAACCTGGTTTCGATCAATATTTTAGAGGGCAACGCATGTTAGGTCTAGGTTAGGTCTGGGATTTGCTCTCATCAGGCTCATACTTTCGCGTTCTTCACATACTTGTTGAACAGATCCTGGGTTTTTTCTGCTTTGGATCACGTAGTAATGTGGTACCACACTGACACAGTACATTAAACCTAGTTTCGATCAATATTTTAGAGGATAACGCATGTTAAGTCTGGGTTAGGTCTAGGATTTGCCCTCTTCAGTCTCATACTTTTTTTTTTTTTTTTTTTTTTTTTTTTTTTTTTTTTGTCGTGGGGAAAATCTTCGAAAGACTCCCTCCCACCTCCTTGGGGAGAGGTGGGAGGGGTGTGTGGGATTCCCCGCGCCCGTACAACGACAGGCGCGGGACCTACCCACTAAAAACCCCACGGTGACCCTTCGGCACGCTTTGGGAGGATACCGGGAATCGCTCGAAGCATTCTTCCGGTATCCTCCCCGTGCCCGCGCTTTCGCGCCCATCCCCCGGGGGGACAATCGGTCCCCCCAGTAGACACACTGCCTCATAGCGGCGGGACGGGGCCACTCCATCCCGCCGCTATCCGTCCCGGGGCCGCGTTTAGTGGCGGCTGCGAGCCCCAACTCGCAACCGCCCGCGACCCCGTTTCCACCCCTCGGCGGCCGGGCGTTCATGGCCGCACCAGACCGCCGAGGGTGCCTCCCCTTGCGTCGGACCGGTAGGGGGAGGCACTCCTACCCCCAACCGGGCCGACCCGGCGCCGCCTGGCGGGAGGAGGGTCCCCTCAGGACCCCCCTCCCAGCCTAGGTCATCCGCCGCGTAGAGGCGGCCGCCCGCGACGCCTCGCGACCGGGCGACGACCTCGGGCCACCGCACGAGCGCGAGCTTCAGCGCGCCGCTGAAGCTCACGCTCCCTCCCCGCGGCCTCCTTCTGCAACATTACGTTCTCGCAGAAGGAGGCCACGGCCCTCCACTTCTCCTCGCTGCCGAGCATGGCGCGAACCACGCCCGGCAGCGAGACATCCCGCCCGACGACGCCGACCAGGACACGGCGCTTCCCCTCCCACGCGGGGCATACCTCCAGGGTATGATCCGCCGTGTCCTGCTCAGCGTCGCAGTGGCAGCAACGCGCCGTCGGCTCCTTCCCTATCCGGCACAGGTATCTTCCGAAGCTGCCATGCCCGGAAAATACCTGTGCCAGCCGGTAGGTGAGGCTGCCATGGCCTCTGTCCAGCCACTCCTTCAGGAGTGGCCGAACAGCCCCGACAGTCCGGTGCCCCGCGGTTGGCAGAGCCAGCCGCTCCTGCCACGCGAGCAACACGGACTGCCGGGCCTGGCGCTTCAAATCGCCCCAAGCAGGTTCCTGCCCGCCCGGGACCGCCCCCACCCCCGCGCGACGGTCGACGCGGTGCCGGTACATCACCGCGTGCGACCGCGCGAGCAGGTCCATGGGCGGCATCCCCGCTAGAACCGTCGCCGCCTCATGTGACATGGTCCGATACCCGCGGACGACCCTGAGCGCCATGCGCCTCTGCACCCGACGCAGCATAGTCATGCTGCGCCGGGAGGCAGCCAGGTCGTCCGCCCAGACGGGGGCCCCGTATAGGGCCACCGACTGGACCATTGCCACATAGAGGCGACGAACTCGGCCCGCCGGGCCCCCCAAGTTGGGCAGGATCCGGCCCAGCCCCGCAACCATCCTTTCCAACCGGGGGACCAGGCAGCGGAAATGCTTCTCGAAACGCCAGTGGCTATCGAGGATCAGCCCCAGATACCTGATCTGGGGCTTCACCTCGATGTCAGCCCCACCCACCCGAATCAGAGGGGGTGGCGGATCCTGCCGAGGTGAATGAAACGCAATCACCTCGGTCTTATGGACCGCCACCGTCATCCCCATCCCCCTGATCCGGTCGACGACGCGTTGCGACCCCTCCTCCGCGCGACGCATGGCCCTCCCCCAGTGCGCCCCGACGGCCAGCACCAGTGTGTCATCCGCATAACACACCGTGCTGACGCCGTCGGGGAGGCCGGCCCGCAACACCGAGTCGTACGCGATGTTCCACAGGAGTGGCCCGAGGACCGACCCCTGCGGAACACCGCAGTACACCTCCCTCCGCATATCACCATCCCGGCCCGGATACTCGATCCACCTGCCGCGGAGATAATCCCCGACGACCGCCCTGAGACAAGGGGGGACTCGATGATATTCGAGCCCCCTCCTTATCTCTTCCCAGGGGAGGGTGTTAAAGGCATTGGCAATATCCAAGGATATTGCCAATGCCACCCCTCCCCGGGAGACGGCCGCCTCCGAGAGGGCCCTCACACGACCTATCGCGTCGATAGTCGATCGGCCCCCCCGGAAACCGAACTGGCAGTCGGCCAGACCGGGATCACCCCGCGACAGGTGCTCGACGAGGCGGGCAGCAATCACACGCTCGAAGAGCTTGCCCACCTCGTCGAGGAGACAAATGGGCCGGTATGCGGAGGGAGACTCCGCGGGCCGACCCTCCTTCCGGAGGAGGACCATCCTCGCCACCTTCCAACTGGGGGGGAATCGCCCGTCCCTCAGGCAGCGGTCGAACAACCGCCTGAGGTCGGCCCCAAGGACGCCCTGGGTCAAGACCCAAACCCGGCCGGGCACACCATCCGGACCCGGGGCCGTGTTACGAACCCCGAGCCGTCTGATGGCCGCTGCCAGCTCCTCCTGCGTGACCCCCAGCTCGGCCGTCCACTCCACTGGGACAGCCGCCGCCGCCGGAGGACGCGGTCCCCTCTCCCCAATTGGGAAGAGTGTATTGACCACGTCCTCCAGCAGCCGGGGGTCAAGACCCTCGGTGACGGGGGGCGCCCACGGGCGGAGCTTATTCAGCACCACCTTATATGGGCGCCCCCATGGATCGTCATCAAGGGTCTGGAGGAGCTCCTTCCATGCCTGGGTCTTGGCCCGTTTGATGGCGACCTGCAGAGCAACCCGCTCCACGCGGTATGCTCCATACAGGTCATCAGCTGCCCTCGCTCGCGCCACGCCGTCGCCTGTACGTTGACGACGGCGCGCGCGGGTGTACTGGCGTCGGGCGCGGACAGTCGCGACTCGCAACTCCGCGATCGCATCCGACCACCAGTACACCGCCCGGCGAGGAGAAGCCCGCCCGACCCGAGGCATCGCCGCGTCGCAAATACCCGCGACCAATGCTCCGAGCCGGGCGACCTCCTCCTCTATGCTCGGCAACTCGGCCGCTCCCTGCGGCCAAGTTGCAGCGAGGGCAGCTGCCATCAGGGCGTCCTTGTCCAGGCGCCGAAGCGCCCAGCGGCGTGTTGGGGTGCCACGCAGGCGGCCGTGTCGGGATGCACTCGCGGCGGCAGAGACCTCCATCCGGATGTACCGGTGATCGGAGAGTGTCTCTGCCCCCGCGACCACGTGCCAACCCGACACCATGCGCACGGCGTTGGGGGTCGCGAATCCAACATCCACGATGGACCCCCCATATCGCCGCACGCATGTGTGCTCCGACCCCCGGTTCAATACCCGGAGGTCGAGCCCCGCCGCCCAATCGCCCAGGATCCCGCCGCGAACGGAGGTCCTGGGGGATCCCCAAGCCACCGACTTGGCATTAAAATCCCCCAGGACCAGCACCGGCCGGGCCGCGTAGCGCTGCACGCATGCCGCGACCTCGGCCAGGTACAGCTCGAACGCAGCGTGACCGCTACGGGGCGAAATGTAGCACCCCACCACAGCGACTCCCCCCCAGTCCACGGCGACGAATCCCCGACCGCGCTCCAACAAGGAGAACGGTGGGGACCCGTCGCCCCCTCCCCATACCGTCGCCACCAAGCCCTCCGCGTCCCCCACCCAATGAGGGTGATCAGGGACGCGGTACGGCTCGGCGGCGACCGCCAGGCCAATCCCCCACTCCGCGAGGACTTGGGACATCAAGTCCTGTGCCGCGCGGCAGTGGTTGAGGTTGGCCTGGAGGAGGAGGCGGGGCGGCATTAATTAATGGCCGCGCCAGCCTCCTCCCGGCCGTCCGTCCCCGTAGCACCGTCCACCTCCATGGAGGACGATGCCACCGCCCTCGGCACCGGAGCCGGTGCAGCCCGCCTCTTCCTCTCCTTCCGGGAGGGGGGGGAGCACTTCTTGCTCCCCACCCTGTGATCGGCTGGCCTCCCCATGTCCGCACACAGCGGGCAGTGGGGGGCCGCCGAGCACTGGCTCGCACGGTGCTCTTTGGCACCGCAGCGGTAGCACTGACCGCTGCGGTCCACCGGCGAGGTGCACCACTGCCTCACGTGCCCCAATTCGAGGCAGCGGTGACACTGGAGCGGGCGCGGCGCGAGAATTTCCACTCGCGCCGAAACCCACCCCACCAACACCCTCCCGGATTCCGCCACCTTACGGGCGGCGGAGAGGGGGCACCGGGCCCACACCGACCCGAGGCCGGAGGGCGACCAGCGGATCTCTCCGATCCGCAGGTCCTCCACAGGACAGTCGCCCGCCCTCGCAAGGGCACGGGACACATCCTGTGCGCTGACCGAGTCGTCCAGCCCACAAACGCGCATCTCCGTGCGCTTCGTGGGCCGGGCGACCCGGACACCTCGCTCGCCCAGCTGCTCCCGGAGCCTCTGGGCGAGACGATCCGCCTTCGCGCCGCCTTCTGCACCGGGGATCTCCAGCAAGAGACCCCCGGTCACGGCCCTCTTCGCCCTCACGGAGGCGATGCCCAGCTCTTCCAGGGAGATATTCTCCCTGGCGAGCCGCATCGCCTCCGCGAGGGTCAGGTCGCCCCCCTGCGCAACGGTCAGCGTCACCGCTGCCGTTTTTGGGGGACGACCTGGTCGTGCCTTCCCGACCTTCGCGGCCTTTGCCTTGGCCGCCGCCGGCGGAGGCGGAGGCTGCGGTTGCGAGGCCTACCTCGCCGCCCGCTTCGCCTTCCGCCCCACCACCTCACTCCACGCCACCCCCCCTTGGGAGGGTGCTGTGGAGGACGCGACCACCGCGACCACGGGTACACCACCCCCCTTGGGGGTCGCGACCCGGGGCCCTGGTGCCGCAACGCTGGGCGGAGCCTTCACTCCGCCCTTCTTTGCCTTCCCCGACTGTACCGGAACAGGTCGGGGAGGCACCGCCTTCCTGCTGACCGCTCTTCCGGCGAGGAGCTCCTCCCGGAAGGCGGCCAGCTTGCCATCAATCATGTCCCCAATCCTCCTCAGAAGATCGTCTTCTGAGGAGGACGGGGACTTCTTCACGGGCGGAGTGCGGGTGGAGGGGCCCGCGGTGCCCCGCACCACTGCCGCCGCACTCCGCTTATTTACCTCCGCCGAGGGACGCGGCGGTGGAGGAGGAGGGAGGATGGGAGGGAGGGCCGCGCTGTTCCACAGCGCCTCTGCCCTCCTCCTCCCCTGTCGCTCCTCCTCCAACAGGAGCTGCAGACGGGCGTTCCGCCCTCTGAGCTCCCGCGCCGCCTCCCTCATTTCCTCCGCCGCGGCCTTCAGGGCCTCCGCGCCACCGCTTTTCTGCCCCTTAAAGGCGCAGGCAGCGGCGACTTTCTCCACCCGCCTCAGGGACGAGGAGATCCTCTCCGATATCTCCTCGGTCACCTCGTCCCTGAGGCAACTCAGCCTCACCGACGGGCTCATCGCCCCGCCCACCTCCACGACGGCCTGCCCCGTCCTCTTCCTCTTAGAGCCTATGTGGCTCGTGTTGGAAGAGAAGGACGAGACAGACGCCGTCTCGTCGTCCTCCTCCACCCTCCACGAAGCCGGACCTGGCGCTGAGTGGGGCGCGAGCGCCGCCACCCTAACCCCAACCCCGTCTCCGTCCTCCCCAACCGACAAAACCCGCCCCATCCCCATTTTATTTTCAGTATCCATAACAATCCCACGAGATGGTCGGAAATAAAGGTCCACCCGGGCAGAGCCGCCTTACCCGGGTAAGCCTAATACTCCGGGGGTTCGGCAGGTTCCCCGGAGGTGGTCGCTTGGGATTGGGCCTTCTCCCCCAACCATGCATCCCATCGCCGCGCACCATAGCTTAGGATTGGAGGGCGATTTTATAGAGTCGCCATACTCGTGGCCCAGGCGGTTAAGCCAAGACCCCCGTTCCTCCTGCCGTCACGTACCATTCACAAAACCAATAGGGAATTGTGAATGGGTCGTTGTGACGACCAACAGGAGGCTTACGGTGTGTGTATGACTCGGGTACCCCGGGTTCGTTAAGCCCGTACTGCAGCTGAAAGGCTGGCAGCCCCTGAGGGATTCAGTCTCATACTTTCGCATTCTTCACATACTTCTTGGACAGATCCTGGGTTTTTTCTGGTTTGGATCACATAGTAATGTGGTACCACACTGAAACAGTCGATTAGACCTGGTTTCGATCAATATTTTAGAGGATAATTCATGTTAGGTCTAGGCCTGGGATTTGCCCTCATCAGGCTCATACTTTCGCATATTTCTCATTCTTGTTGGCCAGATCCTGGGCTTTCACTGGTTTGCGCCACGTAGTAATGTGGTACCACACCGAAACAGTCGATTAAACCTAGTTTCGATCAACATTTTAGAGGATAGCGCATTAGGTCTAGGCTAGGCCTGGGATTTGCCCTCATCAAACTCATACTTTCGCATTCTTCACATACTTGTGGAACAGATCCTGGGTTTTTTCTGGTTTGAATCAGGTAGTAATGCGGTACCACACTGAAACAGTCGATTAAACCTGGTTTCGGTCAATATTTTAGAGGATAACTCATGTTAGGTCTACGCCTGGGATTTGCCATCATCAGGCTCATAGTTTCGCATATTTCTCATTCTTGTTGGCCAGATCCTGGGCTGTCACCGGTTCGCACCACGTAGTAATGTGGTACCACACTGAAACAGTCGATTAAACCTAGTTTCGATCAACATTTTAGAGGATAGCACATGTTAGGAATAGGTTAGGTCTGGGATTTGCTCCCATCAGGCTCATACTTTCGCATATATCTCATTCTTGTTGGCCAGATCCTGGGCTTCCACTGGTTTGGATCACGTAGTAATGTGGTACCACACTGAAACTGTCTATCAAACCTGGTATCGATCAATATTTTAGAGGATAACGCATGTTAGGTCTAGGTTAGGTCTGAGATTTGCTCTCATCAGGCTCATACTTTCGCATATTTCTCATACTTGATGGCCAGATTCTGGGCTCTTTTTGGTTTGGATCTCGTAGTAATGTGGTACGACACTGAAATAGTCGATTAAACCTGGTTTCAATCAATATTTTAGACGATAACGCATGTTAGGTCTATGTTAGGTCTGGGGTTTGCTCTCATCAGGCTCATACTTTCTCATATTTCTCATACTTGATGGCCAGATTCTGGGCTTTTTCTGGTTTGGATCACGTAGTAATGTGGTACCACACTGAAGCAGACGACTAAACCTGGTCTCGATCAATATTTTCGAGGATAACACATGTTAGGTCTGGATTAGGTCTGGGATTTGCCCTCATCAGGCTCATACTATCGGATATTTCTCATACTTGATGGCCAGATCATGGGCTTTTTTTGGCTTGGATCACGTATTAATGTGGTACCACACTGAAACAGTCAATTAAGCCTTGTCTGGGTCAACATTTCAAAGGATAACGCATGTTAGGTATAGGTTAGATCTGGGATTTGCTCTCATCAGGCTCATACTTTCGCATATTTATCAATCTTGTTGGCCAGATCCTGGGCTTCCACTGGTTTCGATCACATAGTAATGTGGTACCACACTGACAAAGACAATTAAACCTGGTTTCGATCAATATTTTAGAGGATAACGCATGTTAGGTCTAGGTTAGGCCTGGGATTTGCTCTCATCAGGCTCATACTTTCGCGTTCTTCACATACTTGTTGGCCAGATCCTGGGCTTTTTCTGGTTTGGATCACGTAGTAATGTGGTACCACACTGACACAGTACATTAAACCTAGTTTCGATCAATATTTTAGAGGATAACGCATGTTAAGTCTGGGTTAGGTCTAGGATTTGCCCTCATCAGGCTCATACTTTCGCATTTCTCGCATACTCGTTGACCAGATCCTGGGCTTTTTCTGGTTTGGATCACATGGTAATGTGGTACCACACTGAAACAGTCAATTAAGCCTAGTCAGAGTCAACATTTCAGAGGATAACGCATGTTAGGTCTGGGTTAGGTCTGTGATTTGCCTTCATGAGGCTCATACTTTCGCATATTTCTCATACTTGATGGCCGTATTCTGGGCTTTTTCCGGTATGGATCACGTAGTAATGTGATACCACACCGAAACAGTCGACTAAACCTGGTCTCGATCAATATTTCAGAGGATAACGCATGTTAGGTCTGGGTTAGGTCTGGGATTTGCCCTCTTCAGTCTCATACTTTCGCATTCTTCACATACTTCTTGGACAGATCCTGGGTTTTTTCTGGTTTGGATCACATAGTAATGTGGTACCACACTGAAACAGTCAATTAGACCTGGTTTCGATCAATATTTTAGAGGATAATTCATGTTAGGTCTAGGCCTGGGATTTGCCCTCATCAGGCTCATACTTTCGCATATTTCTCATTCTTGTTGGCCAGATCCTGGGCTTTCACTGGTTTGCGCCACGTAGTAATGTGGTACCACACCGAAACAGTCGATTAAACCTAGTTTCGATCAACATTTTAGAGGATAGCGCATTAGGTCTAGGCTAGGCCTGGGATTTGCCCTCATCAAACTCATACTTTCGCATTCTTCACATACTTGTGGAACAGATCCTGGGTTTTTTCTGGTTTGAAACAGGTAGTAATGCGGTACCACACTGAAACAGTCGATTAAACCTGGTTTCGGTCAATATTTTAGAGGATAACTCATGTTAGGTCTACGCCTGGGATTTGCCATCATCAGGCTCATAGTTTCGCATATTTCTCATTCTTGTTGGCCAGATCCTGGGCTGTCACCGGTTCGCACCACGTAGTAATGTGGTACCACACTGAAACAGTCGATTAAACCTAGTTTCGATCAACATTTTAGAGGATAGCACATGTTAGGAATAGGTTAGGTCTGGGATTTGCTCCCATCAGGCTCATACTTTCGCATATATCTCATTCTTGTTGGCCAGATCCTGGGCTTCCACTGGTTTGGATCACGTAGTAATGTGGTACCACACTGAAGCTGTCTATCAAACCTGGTATCGATCAATATTTTAGAGGATAACGCATGTTAGGTCTAGGTAAGGTCTGAGATTTGCTCTCATCAGGCTCATACTTTCGCATATTTCTCATACTTGATGGCCAGATTCTGGGCTTTTTTTTGCTTGGATCACGTAGTAATGTGGTACCACACTGAAACAGTCAATTAAACCTAGTCTGGGTCAACATTTCAAAGGATATCGCATGTTAAGTCTGGGTTAGGTCTCGGATTTGCCCTCATCAGGCTCATACTTTCGCATTTTTCGCATACTCGTTGACCAGATCCTGGGCTTTGTCTGGTATGGATCACGTGGTAATGTGGTACCACACTGAAACAGTCAATTAAGCCTTGTCTGGGTCAACATTTGACAGGATAGCGCATGTTAGGACTAGGTTAGGTCTGGGATTTGCGCTCATCAGGCTCACACTTTCGCATATTTCTCAAACTTGTTGGCCAGATTCTGGGCTTTTTCCGGATTGGATCACTTAGTAATATGGTACCACACTGAGACAGTCGACTAAACCTGGTCTCGGCCAATATTTTAGAGGATAGCGCATGCTAGGTCTACGTTAGGTCTGGGATTTGCCCTCGTCAGGCTCATACATTCACATATTTCTCATACTTGCTGGCCAGATTCTGGCTTTTTCTGGCTGGGATCACGTAGTAATGTGGCACCACACTGAAACAGTCGACTATACCTGGTCACGATGAATATTTTAGAGGATAACGCATGTTAGGTATAGGTTAGGTCTGGGATTTGCTCTCATCAGGCTCATACTTTCGCATATTTATCAATTTTGTTGGCCAGATCCTGGACTCCCACTGGTTTGGATCACGTAGTAATGTGGTACCACACTGATACAGTCGACTAAACCTGGTGTCGATCAATATTTTAGAGGACAACGCATGGTAGGTCTAGCTTAGGTCTGAGATTTGCTCTCATCAGGCTCATACTTTCGCATATATCTCATTCTTGTTGGCCAGATCCTGGGCTTCCACTGGTTTGGATCACGTAGTAATGTGGTACCACACTGAAGCTGTCTATCAAACCTGGTATCGATCAATATTTTAGAGGATAACGCATGTTAGGTCTAGGTTAGGTCTGAGATTTGCTCTCATCAGGCTCATACTTTCGCATATTTCTCATACTTGATGGCCAGATTCTGGGCTTTTTTTTGCTTGGATCACGTAGTAATGTGGTACCACACTGAAACAGTCAATTAAACCTAGTCTGGGTCAACATTTCAAAGGATATCGCATGTTAAGTCTGGGTTAGGTCTCGGATTTGCCCTCATCAGGCTCATACTTTCGCATTTTTCGCATACTCGTTGACCAGATCCTGGGCTTTGTCTGGTATGGATCACGTGGTAATGTGGTACCACACTGAAACAGTCAATTAAGCCTTGTCTGGGTCAACATTTGACAGGATAGCGCATGTTAGGTATAGGTTAGGCCTGGGATTTGCTCTCATCAGGCTCATACTTTCGCATATTTATCAATCTTGTTGGCCAGATCCTGGGCTTCCACTGGTTTGGATCACATAGTAATGTGGTACCACACTGACAGAGACAATTAAACCTGGTCAGGATCAATATTTTAGAGGATAACGCATGTTAGGTATAGGTTAGTTCTGGGATTTGCTCTCATCAGGCTCATACTTTCGCATATTTATCAATCTTGTTGGCCAGATCCTGGGCTTCCACAGGTTTGGATCACATAGTAATATGGTACCACACTGAAACAGTCGATTAAACCTTGTTTCGATCGATATTTTAGAGGATAACGCATGTTAAGTCTGAGTTGAGTCTAGGATTTGCCCTCATCAGGCTCATACTTTCGCATATTTCTCATACTTGATGGCCAGATTCTGGGCTCTTTTTGGTTTGGATCTCGTAGTAATGTGGTACGACACTGAAATAGTCGATTAAACCTGGTTTCAATCAATATTTTAGACGATAACGCATGTTAGGTCTATGTTAGGTCTGGGGTTTGCTCTCATCAGGCTCATACTTTCTCATATTTCTCATACTTGATGGCCAGATTCTGGGCTTTTTCTGGTTTGGATCACGTAGTAATGTGGTACCACACTGAAGCAGACGACTAAACCTGGTCTCGATCAATATTTTCGAGGATAACACATGTTAGGTCTGGATTAGGTCTGGGATTTGCCCTCATCAGGCTCATACTATCGGATATTTCTCATACTTGATGGCCAGATCATGGGCTTTTTTTGGCTTGGATCACGTATTAATGTGGTACCACACTGAAACAGTCAATTAAGCCTTGTCTGGGTCAACATTTCAAAGGATAACGCATGTTAGGTATAGGTTAGATCTGGGATTTGCTCTCATCAGGCTCATACTTTCGCATATTTATCAATCTTGTTGGCCAGATCCTGGGCTTCCACTGGTTTCGATCACATAGTAATGTGGTACCACACTGACAAAGACAATTAAACCTGGTTTCGATCAATATTTTAGAGGATAACGCATGTTAGGTCTAGGTTAGGCCTGGGATTTGCTCTCATCAGGCTCATACTTTCGCGTTCTTCACATACTTGTTGGCCAGATCCTGGGCTTTTTCTGGTTTGGATCACGTAGTAATGTGGTACCACACTGACACAGTACATTAAACCTAGTTTCGATCAATATTTTAGAGGATAACGCATGTTAAGTCTGGGTTAGGTCTAGGATTTGCCCTCATCAGGCTCATACTTTCGCATTTCTCGCATACTCGTTGACCAGATCCTGGGCTTTTTCTGGTTTGGATCACATGGTAATGTGGTACCACACTGAAACAGTCAATTAAGCCTAGTCAGAGTCAACATTTCAGAGGATAACGCATGTTAGGTCTGGGTTAGGTCTGTGATTTGCCTTCATGAGGCTCATACTTTCGCATATTTCTCATACTTGATGGCCGTATTCTGGGCTTTTTCCGGTATGGATCACGTAGTAATGTGATACCACACCGAAACAGTCGACTAAACCTGGTCTCGATCAATATTTCAGAGGATAACGCATGTTAGGTCTGGGTTAGGTCTGGGATTTGCCCTCTTCAGTCTCATACTTTCGCATTCTTCACATACTTCTTGGACAGATCCTGGGTTTTTTCTGGTTTGGATCACATAGTAATGTGGTACCACACTGAAACAGTCAATTAGACCTGGTTTCGATCAATATTTTAGAGGATAATTCATGTTAGGTCTAGGCCTGGGATTTGCCCTCATCAGGCTCATACTTTCGCATATTTCTCATTCTTGTTGGCCAGATCCTGGGCTTTCACTGGTTTGCGCCACGTAGTAATGTGGTACCACACCGAAACAGTCGATTAAACCTAGTTTCGATCAACATTTTAGAGGATAGCGCATTAGGTCTAGGCTAGGCCTGGGATTTGCCCTCATCAAACTCATACTTTCGCATTCTTCACATACTTGTGGAACAGATCCTGGGTTTTTTCTGGTTTGAATCAGGTAGTAATGCGGTACCACACTGAAACAGTCGATTAAACCTGGTTTCGGTCAATATTTTAGAGGATAACTCATGTTAGGTCTACGCCTGGGATTTGCCATCATCAGGCTCATAGTTTCGCATATTTCTCATTCTTGTTGGCCAGATCCTGGGCTGTCACCGGTTCGCACCACGTAGTAATGTGGTACCACACTGAAACAGTCGATTAAACCTAGTTTCGATCAACATTTTAGAGGATAGCACATGTTAGGAATAGGTTAGGTCTGGGATTTGCTCCCATCAGGCTCATACTTTCGCATATATCTCATTCTTGTTGGCCAGATCCTGGGCTTCCACTGGTTTGGATCACGTAGTAATGTGGTACCACACTGAAGCTGTCTATCAAACCTGGTATCGATCAATATTTTAGAGGATAACGCATGTTAGGTCTAGGTTAGGTCTGAGATTTGCTCTCATCAGGCTCATACTTTCGCATATTTCTCATACTTGATGGCCAGATTCTGGGCTTTTTTTTGCTTGGATCACGTAGTAATGTGGTACCACACTGAAACAGTCAATTAAACCTAGTCTGGGTCAACATTTCAAAGGATATCGCATGTTAAGTCTGGGTTAGGTCTCGGATTTGCCCTCATCAGGCTCATACTTTCGCATTTTTCGCATACTCGTTGACCAGATCCTGGGCTTTGTCTGGTATGGATCACGTGGTAATGTGGTACCACACTGAAACAGTCAATTAAGCCTTGTCTGGGTCAACATTTGACAGGATAGCGCATGTTAGGACTAGGTTAGGTCTGGGATTTGCGCTCATCAGGCTCACACTTTCGCATATTTCTCAAACTTGTTGGCCAGATCCTGGGCTTTTTCCGGATTGGATCACTTAGTAATATGGTACCACACTGAGACAGTCGACTAAACCTGGTCTCGGCCAATATTTTAGAGGATAGCGCATGCTAGGTCTACGTTAGGTCTGGGATTTGCCCTCGTCAGGCTCATACATTCACATATTTCTCATACTTGCTGGCCAGATTCTGGCTTTTTCTGGCTGGGATCACGTAGTAATGTGGCACCACACTGAAACAGTCGACTATACCTGGTCACGATGAATATTTTAGAGGATAACGCATGTTAGGTATAGGTTAGGTCTGGGATTTGCTCTCATCAGGCTCATACTTTCGCATATTTATCAATTTTGTTGGCCAGATCCTGGACTCCCACTGGTTTGGATCACGTAGTAATGTGGTACCACACTGATACAGTCGACTAAACCTGGTGTCGATCAATATTTTAGAGGACAACGCATGGTAGGTCTAGCTTAGGTCTGAGATTTGCTCTCATCAGGCTCATACTTTCGCATATATCTCATTCTTGTTGGCCAGATCCTGGGCTTCCACTGGTTTGGATCACGTAGTAATGTGGTACCACACTGAAGCTGTCTATCAAACCTGGTATCGATCAATATTTTAGAGGATAACGCATGTTAGGTCTAGGTTAGGTCTGAGATTTGCTCTCATCAGGCTCATACTTTCGCATATTTCTCATACTTGATGGCCAGATTCTGGGCTTTTTTTTGCTTGGATCACGTAGTAATGTGGTACCACACTGAAACAGTCAATTAAACCTAGTCTGGGTCAACATTTCAAAGGATATCGCATGTTAAGTCTGGGTTAGGTCTCGGATTTGCCCTCATCAGGCTCATACTTTCGCATTTTTCGCATACTCGTTGACCAGATCCTGGGCTTTGTCTGGTATGGATCACGTGGTAATGTGGTACCACACTGAAACAGTCAATTAAGCCTTGTCTGGGTCAACATTTGACAGGATAGCGCATGTTAGGTATAGGTTAGGCCTGGGATTTGCTCTCATCAGGCTCATACTTTCGCATATTTATCAATCTTGTTGGCCAGATCCTGGGCTTCCACTGGTTTGGATCACATAGTAATGTGGTACCACACTGACAGAGACAATTAAACCTGGTCAGGATCAATATTTTAGAGGATAACGCATGTTAGGTATAGGTTAGTTCTGGGATTTGCTCTCATCAGGCTCATACTTTCGCATATTTATCAATCTTGTTGGCCAGATCCTGGGCTTCCACAGGTTTGGATCACATAGTAATATGGTACCACACTGAAACAGTCGATTAAACCTTGTTTCGATCGATATTTTAGAGGATAACGCATGTTAAGTCTGAGTTGAGTCTAGGATTTGCCCTCATCAGGCTCATACTTTCGCATATTTCTCATACTTGATGGCCAGATTCTGGGCTCTTTTTGGTTTGGATCTCGTAGTAATGTGGTACGACACTGAAATAGTCGATTAAACCTGGTTTCAATCAATATTTTAGACGATAACGCATGTTAGGTCTATGTTAGGTCTGGGGTTTGCTCTCATCAGGCTCATACTTTCTCATATTTCTCATACTTGATGGCCAGATTCTGGGCTTTTTCTGGTTTGGATCACGTAGTAATGTGGTACCACACTGAAGCAGACGACTAAACCTGGTCTCGATCAATATTTTCGAGGATAACACATGTTAGGTCTGGATTAGGTCTGGGATTTGCCCTCATCAGGCTCATACTATCGGATATTTCTCGTACTTGATGGCCAGATCATGGGCTTTTTTTGGCTTGGATCACGTATTAATGTGGTACCACACTGAAACAGTCAATTAAGCCTTGTCTGGGTCAACATTTCAAAGGATAACGCATGTTAGGTATAGGTTAGATCTGGGATTTGCTCTCATCAGGCTCATACTTTCGCATATTTATCAATCTTGTTGGCCAGATCCTGGGCTTCCACTGGTTTGGATCACATAGTAATGTGGTACCACACTGACAAAGACAATTAAACCTGGTTTCGATCAATATTTTAGAGGATAACGCATGTTAGGTCTAGGTTAGGCTTGGGATTTGCTCTCATCAGGCTCATACTTTCGCATATTTCTCAAACTTGTTGGCCAGATTCTGGGTTTTTTCTGGTTTGGATCACGTAGTAATGTGGTACCACACTGAGACAGTCGACTAAACCTGGTCAGAATCAATATTTTAGGGGATAACGCATGTTAGGTCTAGGTTATGTCTGGGATTTGCTCTCATCAGGCTCATGCTGTCGCATATTTCTCATACTTCATGGACAGATTCTGGGCTTTTTTTGGCTTGGATCACGTAGTAATGTGGTACCACACTGAAACAGTCCATTAAACCTGGTTTCGATCAATATTTTAGAGGATAACGCATGTTAGGACTAGGTTAGGTCTGGGATTTGCGCTCATCAGGCTCATACTTTCGCATATTTCTCAAACTTGTTGGCCAGATTCTGGGCTTTTTCCGGATTGGATCACTTAGTAATATGGTACCACACTGAGACAGTCGACTAAACCTGGTCTCGGCCAATATTTTAGAGGATAGCGCATGCTAGGTCTACGTTAGGTCTGGGATTTGCCCTCGTCAGGCTCATACATTCACATATTTCTCATACTTGCTGGCCAGATTCTGGCTTTTTCTGGCTGGGATCACGTAGTAATGTGGCACCACACTGAAACAGTCGACTATACCTGGTCACGATGAATATTTTAGAGGATAACGCATGTTAGGTATAGGTTAGGTCTGGGATTTGCTCTCATCAGGCTCATACTTTCGCATATTTATCATTCTTGTTGGCCAGATCCTGGGCTGTCACCGGTTCGCACCACGTAGTAATGTGGTACCACACTGAAACAGTCGACTAAACCTGGTGTCGATCAATATTTTAGAGGACAACGCATGGTAGGTCTAGCTTAGGTCTGAGATTTGCTCTCATCAGGCTCATACTTTCGCATATATCTCATTCTTGTTGGCCAGATCCTGGGCTTCCACTGGTTTGGATCACGTAGTAATGTGGTACCACACTGAAGCTGTCTATCAAACCTGGTATCGATCAATATTTTAGAGGATAACGCATGTTAGGTCTAGGTTAGGTCTGAGATTTGCTCTCATCAGGCTCATACTTTCGCATATTTCTCATACTTGATGGCCAGATTCTGGGCTTTTTTTTGCTTGGATCACGTAGTAATGTGGTACCACACTGAAACAGTCAATTAAACCTAGTCTGGGTCAACATTTCAAAGGATATCGCATGTTAAGTCTGGGTTAGGTCTCGGATTTGCCCTCATCAGGCTCATACTTTCGCATTTTTCGCATACTCGTTGACCAGATCCTGGGCTTTGTCTGGTATGGATCACGTGGTAATGTGGTACCACACTGAAACAGTCAATTAAGCCTTGTCTGGGTCAACATTTGACAGGATAGCGCATGTTAGGTATAGGTTAGGTCTGGGATTTGCTCTCATCAGGCTCATACTTTCGCATATTTATCAATCTTGTTGGCCAGATCCTGGGCTTCCACTGGTTTGGATCACATAGTAATGTGGTACCACACTGACAGAGACAATTAAACCTGGTCAGGATCAATATTTTAGAGGATAACGCATGTTAGGTATAGGTTAGTTCTGGGATTTGCTCTCATCAGGCTCATACTTTCGCATATTTATCAAGTTTGTTGGCCAGATCCTGGGCTTCCACAGGTTTGGATCACATAGTAATATGGTACCACACTGAAACAGTCGATTAAACCTTGTTTCGATCGATATTTTAGAGGATAACGCATGTTAAGTCTGAGTTGAGTCTAGGATTTGCCCTCATCAGGCTCATACTTTCGCATATTTCTCATACTTGATGGCCAGATTCTGGGCTCTTTTTGGTTTGGATCTCGTAGTAATGTGGTACGACACTGAAATAGTCGATTAAACCTGGTTTCAATCAATATTTTAGACGATAACGCATGTTAGGTCTATGTTAGGTCTGGGGTTTGCTCTCATCAGGCTCATACTTTCTCATATTTCTCATACTTGATGGCCAGATTCTGGGCTTTTTCTGGTTTGGATCACGTAGTAATGTGGTACCACACTGAAGCAGACGACTAAACCTGGTCTCGATCAATATTTTCGAGGATAACACATGTTAGGTCTGGATTAGGTCTGGGATTTGCCCTCATCAGGCTCATACTATCGGATATTTCTCGTACTTGATGGCCAGATCATGGGCTTTTTTTGGCTTGGATCACGTATTAATGTGGTACCACACTGAAACAGTCAATTAAGCCTTGTCTGGGTCAACATTTCAAAGGATAACGCATGTTAGGTATAGGTTAGATCTGGGATTTGCTCTCATCAGGCTCATACTTTCGCATATTTATCAATCTTGTTGGCCAGATCCTGGGCTTCCACTGGTTTCGATCACATAGTAATGTGGTACCACACTGACAAAGACAATTAAACCTGGTTTCGATCAATATTTTAGAGGATAACGCATGTTAGGTCTAGGTTAGGCCTGGGATTTGCTCTCATCAGGCTCATACTTTCGCGTTCTTCACATACTTGTTGGCCAGATCCTGGGCTTTTTCTGGTTTGGATCACGTAGTAATGTGGTACCACACTGACACAGTACATTAAACCTAGTTTCGATCAATATTTTAGAGGATAACGCATGTTAAGTCTGGGTTAGGTCTAGGATTTGCCCTCATCAGGCTCATACTTTCGCATTTCTCGCATACTCGTTGACCAGATCCTGGGCTTTTTCTGGTTTGGATCACATGGTAATGTGGTACCACACTGAAACAGTCAATTAAGCCTAGTCAGAGTCAACATTTCAGAGGATAACGCATGTTAGGTCTGGGTTAGGTCTGTGATTTGCCTTCATGAGGCTCATACTTTCGCATATTTCTCATACTTGATGGCCGTATTCTGGGCTTTTTCCGGTATGGATCACGTAGTAATGTGATACCACACCGAAACAGTCGACTAAACCTGGTCTCGATCAATATTTCAGAGGATAACGCATGTTAGGTCTGGGTTAGGTCTGGGATTTGCCCTCTTCAGTCTCATACTTTCGCATTCTTCACATACTTCTTGGACAGATCCTGGGTTTTTTCTGGTTTGGATCACATAGTAATGTGGTACCACACTGAAACAGTCAATTAGACCTGGTTTCGATCAATATTTTAGAGGATAATTCATGTTAGGTCTAGGCCTGGGATTTGCCCTCATCAGGCTCATACTTTCGCATATTTCTCATTCTTGTTGGCCAGATCCTGGGCTTTCACTGGTTTGCGCCACGTAGTAATGTGGTACCACACCGAAACAGTCGATTAAACCTAGTTTCGATCAACATTTTAGAGGATAGCGCATTAGGTCTAGGCTAGGCCTGGGATTTGCCCTCATCAAACTCATACTTTCGCATTCTTCACATACTTGTGGAACAGATCCTGGGTTTTTTCTGGTTTGAATCAGGTAGTAATGCGGTACCACACTGAAACAGTCGATTAAACCTGGTTTCGGTCAATATTTTAGAGGATAACTCATGTTAGGTCTACGCCTGGGATTTGCCATCATCAGGCTCATAGTTTCGCATATTTCTCATTCTTGTTGGCCAGATCCTGGGCTGTCACCGGTTCGCACCACGTAGTAATGTGGTACCACACTGAAACAGTCGATTAAACCTAGTTTCGATCAACATTTTAGAGGATAGCACATGTTAGGAATAGGTTAGGTCTGGGATTTGCTCCCATCAGGCTCATACTTTCGCATATATCTCATTCTTGTTGGCCAGATCCTGGGCTTCCACTGGTTTGGATCACGTAGTAATGTGGTACCACACTGAAGCTGTCTATCAAACCTGGTATCGATCAATATTTTAGAGGATAACGCATGTTAGGTCTAGGTTAGGTCTGAGATTTGCTCTCATCAGGCTCATACTTTCGCATATTTCTCATACTTGATGGCCAGATTCTGGGCTTTTTTTTGCTTGGATCACGTAGTAATGTGGTACCACACTGAAACAGTCAATTAAACCTAGTCTGGGTCAACATTTCAAAGGATATCGCATGTTAAGTCTGGGTTAGGTCTCGGATTTGCCCTCATCAGGCTCATACTTTCGCATTTTTCGCATACTCGTTGACCAGATCCTGGGCTTTGTCTGGTATGGATCACGTGGTAATGTGGTACCACACTGAAACAGTCAATTAAGCCTTGTCTGGATCAACATTTGACAGGATAGCGCATGTTAGGTATAGGTTAGGTCTGGGATTTGCTCTCATCAGGCTCATACTTTCGCATATTTATCAATCTTGTTGGCCAGATCCTGGGCTTCCACTGGTTTGGATCACATAGTAATGTGGTACCACACTGACAGAGACAATTAAACCTGGTCAGGATCAATATTTTAGAGGATAACGCATGTTAGGTATAGGTTAGGTCTCGGATTTGCCCTCATCAGGCTCATACTTTCGCATTTTTCGCATACTCGTTGACCAGATCCTGGGCTTTGTCTGGTATGGATCACGTGGTAATGTGGTACCACACTGAAACAGTCAATTAAGCCTTGTCTGGATCAACATTTGACAGGATAGCGCATGTTAGGTATAGGTTAGGTCTGGGATTTGCTCTCATCAGGCTCATACTTTCGCATATTTATCAATCTTGTTGGCCAGATCCTGGGCTTCCACAGGTTTGGATCACATAGTAATATGGTACCACACTGAAACAGTCGATTAAACCTTGTTTCGATCGATATTTTAGAGGATAACGCATGTTAAGTCTGAGTTGAGTCTAGGATTTGCCCTCATCAGGCTCATACTTTCGCATATTTCTCATACTTGATGGCCAGATTCTGGGCTCTTTTTGGTTTGGATCTCGTAGTAATGTGGTACGACACTGAAATAGTCGATTAAACCTGGTTTCAATCAATATTTTAGACGATAACGCATGTTAGGTCTATGTTAGGTCTGGGGTTTGCTCTCATCAGGCTCATACTTTCTCATATTTCTCATACTTGATGGCCAGATTCTGGGCTTTTTCTGGTTTGGATCACGTAGTAATGTGGTACCACACTGAAGCAGACGACTAAACCTGGTCTCGATCAATATTTTCGAGGATAACACATGTTAGGTCTGGATTAGGTCTGGGATTTGCCCTCATCAGGCTCATACTATCGGATATTTCTCGTACTTGATGGCCAGATCATGGGCTTTTTTTGGCTTGGATCACGTATTAATGTGGTACCACACTGAAACAGTCAATTAAGCCTTGTCTGGGTCAACATTTCAAAGGATAACGCATGTTAGGTATAGGTTAGATCTGGGATTTGCTCTCATCAGGCTCATACTTTCGCATATTTATCAATCTTGTTGGCCAGATCCTGGGCTTCCACTGGTTTGGATCACATAGTAATGTGGTACCACACTGACAAAGACAATTAAACCTGGTTTCGATCAATATTTTAGAGGATAACGCATGTTAGGTCTAGGTTAGGCTTGGGATTTGCTCTCATCAGGCTCATACTTTCGCATATTTCTCAAACTTGTTGGCCAGATTCTGGGTTTTTTCTGGTTTGGATCACGTAGTAATGTGGTACCACACTGAGACAGTCGACTAAACCTGGTCAGAATCAATATTTTAGGGGATAACGCATGTTAGGTCTAGGTTATGTCTGGGATTTGCTCTCATCAGGCTCATGCTGTCGCATATTTCTCATACTTCATGGACAGATTCTGGGCTTTTTTTGGCTTGGATCACGTAGTAATGTGGTACCACACTGAAACAGTCCATTAAACCTGGTTTCGATCAATATTTTAGAGGATAACGCATGTTAGGACTAGGTTAGGTCTGGGATTTGCGCTCATCAGGCTCATACTTTCGCATATTTCTCAAACTTGTTGGCCAGATTCTGGGCTTTTTCCGGATTGGATCACTTAGTAATATGGTACCACAGTGAGACAGTCGACTAAACCTGGTCTCGGCCAATATTTTAGAGGATAGCGCATGCTAGGTCTACGTTAGGTCTGGGATTTGCCCTCGTCAGGCTCATACATTCACATACTTCTCATACTTGCTGGCCAGATTCTGGCTTTTTCTGGCTGGGATCACGTAGTAATGTGGCACCACACTGAAACAGTCGACTATACCTGGTCACGATGAATATTTTAGAGGATAACGCATGTTAGGTATAGGTTAGGTCTGGGATTTGCTCTCATCAGGCTCATACTTTCGCATATTTATCAATTTTGTTGGCCAGATCCTGGACTCCCACTGGTTTGGATCACGTAGTAATGTGGTACCACACTGATACAGTCGACTAAACCTGGTGTCGATCAATATTTTAGAGGACAACGCATGGTAGGTCTAGCTTAGGTCTGAGATTTGCTCTCATCAGGCTCATACTTTCGCATATTTCTCATACTTGATGGCCAGATTCTGGGTTTTTTGCGGTATGGGTCACGTAGTAATGTGGTACCACACTGAAACAGTCGGCTAAACCTGGTCTCGATCAATATTACAGAGGATAACGCATGTTAGGTCTAGGTTAGGCCTGGGATTTGCCCTCATCAGACTCATACTGTCGCATTCTTCTGATACTTGTGGAACAGATCCTGGGTTTTTTTCTGCTTTGGATCAGGTAGTAATGTGGTACCACACTGAAACAGTCAATTAAACCTAGTCTTGGTCAACATTTCAAAGGATATCGCATGTTAAGTCTGGGTTAGGTCTCGGATTTGCTCTCATCAGGCTCATACTTTCGCATTTTTCGCATACTCGATGACCAGATCCTGGGCTTTTTCTCGTTTGGATCACGTGGTGATGTGGTACCACACTGAAACAGTCAATGAAGCCTAGTCTGGGTCAACATTTCAAAGGATAACGCATGTTAGGTATAGGTTAGGTCTGGGGTTTGCTCCCATCAGGCCCATACTTTCGCATATTTATCAATCTTGTTGCCCAGATCCTGGCCTTCCACTGGTTTGGATCACATAGTAATGTGGTACCACACTGACAAAGTCAAATAAACCTGGTTTCGATCAATATTTTAGAGGATAACGCATGTTAGGTCCGGATTAGGTCCTGGGATTTGCCCTCATCAGTCTCATACTTTCGCATTCTTCACATAGTTCTTAAACAGATCCTCGGATTTTCCTGGATTGGATAACATAGTAGTGTGGCACCAAACTGTAACAGCCGATTAAACCAGGTTCCGATCAATATTTTAGATGAATACGCATGTTAGATCTAGGTTAGGCCTGGGATTTGCCCTCATCAGACCCATACTTTCGCATTCTTCACATACTTGTTGAACAGATCCTGGGTATTTTCTGCTTTGGATCACGTAGTAATGTGGTACCACACTGAAACAGTCCATTAAACCTGGTTTCGATCAATATTTTAGAGGATAACGCATGTTAGGACTAGGTTAGGTCTGGGATTTGCGCTCATCAGGCTCATACTTTCGCATATTTCTCAAACTTGTTGGCCAGATTCTGGGCTTTTTCCGGATTGGATCACTTAGTAATATGGTACCACACTGAGACAGTCGACTAAACCTGGTCTCGGCCAATATTTTAGAGGATAGCGCATGCTAGGTCTACGTTAGGTCTGGGATTTGCCCTCGTCAGGCTCATACATTCACATATTTCTCATACTTGCTGGCCAGATTCTGGTCTTTTTTTTGCTTGGATCACGTAGTAATGGGGTACCACACTGAAACAGTCTATAAAACCTGGTTTCGATCAATATTTTAGAGGATAACGCATGTTAGGTCTAGGTTAGGTCTGGGATTTGCTCTCATCAGGCTCATACTTTCGCATATTTCTCATACTTGTTGGCCAGATCCTGGGCTTTTTCTGGTTTGGATCACGCAGTAATGTGGCACCACACTGAAACAGTCGACTATACCTGGTCATGATCAATATTTTAGAGGATAACGCATGTTAGGTATAGGTTAGGTCTGGGATTTGCTCTCGTCAGGCTCATACTTTCGCATATTTATCAATTTTGTTGGCCAGATCCTGGACTTCCACTGGTTTGGATCACGTAGTAATGTGGTACCACACTGATACAGTCGACTAAACCTGGTGTCGATCAATATTTTAGAGGACAACGCATGGTAGGTCTAGGTTAGGTCTGAGATTTGCTCTCATGAGGCTCATACTTTCGCATATTTCTCATACCTGATGGCCAGATTCTGGGTTTTTTCCGGTATGGGTCACGTAGTAATGTGGTACCACACTGAAACAGTCGGCTAAACCTGGTCTCGATCAATATTACAGAGGATAACGCATGTTAGGTCTAGATTAGGCCTGGGATTTGCCCTCATCAGACTCATACTGTCGCATTCTTCTGATACTTGTGGAACAGATCCTGGGTTTTTTTCTGCTTTGGATCAGGTAGTAATGTGGTACCACACTGAAACAGTCAATTAAACCTAGTCTTGGTCAACATTTCAAAGGATATCGCATGTTAAGTCTGGGTTAGGTCTCGGATTTGCCCCCTTCAGGCTCATACTTTCGCATTTTTCGCATACTCGTTGACCAGATCCTGGGCTTTTTCTCGTTTGGATCAGGTGGTGATGTGGTACCATACTGAAACAGTCAATGAAGCCTAGTCTGGGTCAACATTTCAAAGGATAACGCATGTTAGGTATAGGTTAGGTCTGGGGTTTGCTCTCATCAGGCCCATACTTTCGCATATTTATCAATCTTGTTGCCCAGATCCTGGCCTTCCACTGGTTTGGATCACATAGTAATGTGGTACCACACTGACAAAGTCAAATAAACCTGGTTTCGATCAATATTTTAGAGGATAACACATGTTAGGTCTAGGTTAGGTCTAGGATTTGCTCTCATCAGGCTCATACTTTCGCATATTTCTCATACTTGGTGGCCAGATTCTGAGCTTTTTCCGGTTTGGATCACGTAGTAGTACGGTACCACACTGAAACAGTCCATGAAACCTGGTTTCGATCAATATTTTAGAGGATATCGCATGTTAGGTCTAGGTTAGGTCTGGGATTTGCTCTCATCAGGCTCATACTTTCGCATATTTCTCATACTTGATGGCCAGATTCTTGGCTTTTTTTTGCTTGGATCACGCAGTAATGGGGTACAACACTGAAACAGTCTATTAAACCTGGTTTCGATCAATATTTTAGAGGATAACGCATGTTAGGTCTAGGTTAGGTCTGGGATTTGCTCTCATCAGGCTCATACTTTCGCATATTTCTCATACTTGTTGGCCAGATCCTGGGCTTTTTCTGGTTTGGATCACGTAGTAATGTGGCACCACACTGAAACAGTCACTAAACCTGGTCACGATCAATATTTTAGAGGATAACGCATGTTATGTATAGGTTATTTCTGGGAGTTGCTCTCATCAGGCTCATAGTTTCGCATATTTATCAATCTTGTTGGCCAGATCCAGGGCTTCCACTGGTTTGGATCACGTAGTAATGTGGAACCACACTGAAACAGTCGACTAAACCTGGTCACGATCAATATTTTAGGGGATAACGCATGTTAGGTCTAGGTTAGGTCTGGGATTTGCTCTCACCAGGCTCATACTTTCGCATATTTCTCATACTTGTTGGCCAGATCCTGGGCTTTTTCTGGTTTGGATCACGTAGTAATGTGGTACCACACTGAAACAGTCGACTAAACCTGGTCAGAATCAATATTTTAGGGGATAACGCATGATAGGTCTAGGTTATGTCTGGGATTTGCTCTCATCAGGCTCATGCTGTCGCATATTTCTCATACTTGATGGCCAGATTCTGGGCTTTTTTTGGCTTGGATCACGTAGTAATGTGGTACCACACTGAAACAGTCGACTAAACCTGGTCTCGATCAATATTTCAGAGGATAACGCATGTTAGGTCTGGGTTAGGTCTGGGATTTGCCCGCATCAGTCACATACTTTCGCATTCTTCACATAGTTCTTAAACAGATCCTGGGTTTTTTCTGGATTGGATCACATAGTAGTGTGGTACCACACTGAAACAGCCGATTGAACCAGGTTCCGATCAATATTTTAGATGATTACGCATGATAGGTCTGAGTTAGGTCTGGGATTTGCCCTCTTCAGTCTCATACTTTCGCATTCTTCACATACTTCTTGGACAGATCCTGGGTTTTTTCTGGTTTGGATCACATAGTAATGTGGTATCACACTGACAAAGTCAATTAAACCTGGTTTCGATCAATATTTTAGAGGATAACACATGTTAGGTCAAGGTAAGGTCTAGGATTTGCTGTCATCAGGCTCATACTTTCGCATATTTCTCATACGTGATGGCCAGATTCTGAGCTCTTTCCGGTTTGGATCACGTAGTAATGTGGTACCACACTGAAACAGTCGAGTAAACCTGGTCTCGATCAATATTTTAGAGGATAACGCATGTTAGGTCCGGATTAGGTCTGGGATTTGCCCTCATCAGTCTCATACTTCCGCATTCTTCACATAGTTCTTAAACAGATCCTGGGTTTGTCCTGGTTTGGATCACATAGTAGCGTGGCACCACACTGAAACAGCCGATTAAACCAGGTTCCGATCAATATTTTAGATGATTACGCATGTTAGGTCTAGGTTAGGTCTGGGATTTGACCTCATCAGACTCATACTTTTGCATTCTTCACATACTTGTTGAACAGATCCTGGGTTTTTTCTGCTTTGGATCTGGTAGTAATGTGGTACCACACTGAAACAGACCATTTTAGCCTGGTTTCGATCAATATTTTCGAGGATATCGCATGTTAGGTCTAGGTTAGGTCGGGGATTTGCTCTCATCAGGCTCATACTTTCGCATATTTCTCATACTTGATTGCCAGATCCTGGGCTTCTTCTGGTTTGGATCACGTAGTAATGTGGCACCACACTGAAACAGTCACTAAACCTGGTCACGATCAATATTTTAGAGGATAACGCATGTTATGTATAGGTTATTTCTGGGAGTTGCTCTCATCAGGCTCATAGTTTCGCATATTTATCAATCTTGTTGGCCAGATCCAGGGCTTCCACTGGTTTGGATCACGTAGTAATGTGGAACCACACTGAAACAGTCGACTAAACCTGGTCACGATCAATATTTTAGGGGATAACGCATGTTAGGTCTAGGTTAGGTCTGGGATTTGCTCTCACCAGGCTCATACTTTCGCATATTTCTCATACTTGTTGGCCAGATCCTGGGCTTTTTCTGGTTTGGATCACGTAGTAATGTGGTACCACACTGAAACAGTCGACTAAACCTGGTCAGAATCAATATTTTAGGGGATAACGCATGATAGGTCTAGGTTATGTCTGGGATTTGCTCTCATCAGGCTCATACTTTCGCATATTTCTCATACTTGATGGCCAGATTCTTGGCTTTTTTTTGCTTGGATCACGCAGTAATGGGGTACAACACTGAAACAGTCTATTAAACCTGGTTTCGATCAATATTTTAGAGGATAACGCATGTTAGGTCTAGGTTAGGTCTGGGATTTGCTCTCATCAGGCTCATACTTTCGCATATTTCTCATACTTGTTGGCCAGATCCTGGGCTTTTTCTGGTTTGGATCACGTAGTAATGTGGCACCACACTGAAACAGTCACTAAACCTGGTCACGATCAATATTTTAGAGGATAACGCATGTTATGTATAGGTTATTTCTGGGAGTTGCTCTCATCAGGCTCATAGTTTCGCATATTTATCAATCTTGTTGGCCAGATCCAGGGCTTCCACTGGTTTGGATCACGTAGTAATGTGGAACCACACTGAAACAGTCGACTAAACCTGGTCACGATCAATATTTTAGGGGATAACGCATGTTAGGTCTAGGTTAGGTCTGGGATTTGCTCTCACCAGGCTCATACTTTCGCATATTTCTCATACTTGTTGGCCAGATCCTGGGCTTTTTCTGGTTTGGATCACGTAGTAATGTGGTACCACACTGAAACAGTCGACTAAACCTGGTCAGAATCAATATTTTAGGGGATAACGCATGATAGGTCTAGGTTATGTCTGGGATTTGCTCTCATCAGGCTCATGCTGTCGCATATTTCTCATACTTGATGGCCAGATTCTGGGCTTTTTTTGGCTTGGATCACGTAGTAATGTGGTACCACACTGAAACAGTCGACTAAACCTGGTCTCGATCAATATTTCAGAGGATAACGCATGTTAGGTCTGGGTTAGGTCTGGGATTTGCCCGCATCAGTCACATACTTTCGCATTCTTCACATAGTTCTTAAACAGATCCTGGGTTTTTTCTGGATTGGATCACATAGTAGTGTGGTACCACACTGAAACAGCCGATTGAACCAGGTTCCGATCAATATTTTAGATGATTACGCATGATAGGTCTGAGTTAGGTCTGGGATTTGCCCTCTTCAGTCTCATACTTTCGCATTCTTCACATACTTCTTGGACAGATCCTGGGTTTTTTCTGGTTTGGATCACATAGTAATGTGGTATCACACTGACAAAGTCAATTAAACCTGGTTTCGATCAATATTTTAGAGGATAACACATGTTAGGTCAAGGTAAGGTCTAGGATTTGCTGTCATCAGGCTCATACTTTCGCATATTTCTCATACGTGATGGCCAGATTCTGAGCTCTTTCCGGTTTGGATCACGTAGTAATGTGGTACCACACTGAAACAGTCGAGTAAACCTGGTCTCGATCAATATTTTAGAGGATAACGCATGTTAGGTCCGGATTAGGTCTGGGATTTGCCCTCATCAGTCTCATACTTCCGCATTCTTCACATAGTTCTTAAACAGATCCTGGGTTTGTCCTGGTTTGGATCACATAGTAGCGTGGCACCACACTGAAACAGCCGATTAAACCAGGTTCCGATCAATATTTTAGATGATTACGCATGTTAGGTCTAGGTTAGGTCTGGGATTTGACCTCATCAGACTCATACTTTTGCATTCTTCACATACTTGTTGAACAGATCCTGGGTTTTTTCTGCTTTGGATCTGGTAGTAATGTGGTACCACACTGAAACAGACCATTTTAGCCTGGTTTCGATCAATATTTTCGAGGATATCGCATGTTAGGTCTAGGTTAGGTCGGGGATTTGCTCTCATCAGGCTCATACTTTCGCATATTTCTCATACTTGATTGCCAGATCCTGGGCTTCTTCTGGTTTGGATCACGTAGTAATGTGGCACCACACTGAAACAGTCACTAAACCTGGTCACGATCAATATTTTAGAGGATAACGCATGTTATGTATAGGTTATTTCTGGGAGTTGCTCTCATCAGGCTCATAGTTTCGCATATTTATCAATCTTGTTGGCCAGATCCAGGGCTTCCACTGGTTTGGATCACGTAGTAATGTGGAACCACACTGAAACAGTCGACTAAACCTGGTCACGATCAATATTTTAGGGGATAACGCATGTTAGGTCTAGGTTAGGTCTGGGATTTGCTCTCACCAGGCTCATACTTTCGCATATTTCTCATACTTGTTGGCCAGATCCTGGGCTTTTTCTGGTTTGGATCACGTAGTAATGTGGTACCACACTGAAACAGTCGACTAAACCTGGTCAGAATCAATATTTTAGGGGATAACGCATGATAGGTCTAGGTTATGTCTGGGATTTGCTCTCATCAGGCTCATGCTGTCGCATATTTCTCATACTTGATGGCCAGATTCTGGGCTTTTTTTGGCTTGGATCACGTAGTAATGTGGTACCACACTGAAACAGTCGACTAAACCTGGTCTCGATCAATATTTCAGAGGATAACGCATGTTAGGTCTGGGTTAGGTCTGGGATTTGCCCGCATCAGTCACATACTTTCGCATTCTTCACATAGTTCTTAAACAGATCCTGCGTTTTTTCTGGATTGGATCACATAGTAGTGTGGTACCACACTGAAACAGCCGATTGAACCAGGTTCCGATCAATATTTTAGATGATTACGCATGATAGGTCTGAGTTAGGTCTGGGATTTGCCCTCTTCAGTCTCATACTTTCGCATTCTTCACATAGTTCTTAAACAGATCCTGGGTTTGTCCTGGTTTGGATCACATAGTAGCGTGGCACCACACTGAAACAGCCGATTAAACCAGGTTCCGATCAATATTTTAGATGATTACGTATGTTAGGTCTAGGTTAGGCCTGGGATTTGACCTCATCAGACTCATACTTTTGCATTCTTCACATACTTGTTGAACAGATCCTGGGTTTTTTCTGCTTTGGATCTGGTAGTAATGTGGTACCACACTGAAACAGACCATTTTAGCCTGGTTTCGATCAATATTTTCGAGGATATCGCATGTTAGGTCTAGGTTAGGTCGGGGATTTGCTCTCATCAGGCTCATACTTTCGCATATTTCTCATACTTGATTGCCAGATCCTGGGCTTCTTCTGGTTTGGATCACGTAGAAGTGTGGTACCACACTGATACGGTCCATTATAGCTGGTTTCGATCGATATCTTAGAGGATAACGCATGTTAGGTCTAGGTTAGCTCTGGGATTTGCTCTCATCAGTCTCATACCTTCGCATATTTCTCATACATGTTGGCCAGATCCTGGGCGTTTTCTGGTAAGGATCACGTAGTGATGTGGTACCACACTGAAACAGTCGACTAAACCTGGTCTCGATCAATATTTCAGAGGATAACGCATGCTAGGTCTAGGTTAGGTCTGGGATTTGCTCTCATCAGGCTCATACTTTCGCATTTTTCGCATACTCGTTGACCAGATCCTGGGCTATTTCTGGTTTGGATCACATAGTAATGTGGTATCACACTGACAAAGTCAATTAAACCTGGTTTCGATCAATATTTTAGAGGATAACACATGTTAGGTCAAGGTAAGGTCTAGGATTTGCTGTCATCAGGCTCATACTTTCGCATATTTCTCATACTTGATGGCCAGATTCTGGGCTTCTTTTGGTTTGGATCACGTAATAATGTGGTACCACACTGAAACAGTACATTAAACCTGGTTTCGATCAATATTTTAGAGGATAACGCATGTTAGGTCTATGTTAGGTCTGGGGTTTGCTCTCATCGAGCTCTTACTTTCACATATTTGTCATACTTGATGGCCAGATTCTCGGTTTTTTTTTGGTTTGGATCACGTAGTAATGTGGTACCACACTGAAACAGTCCATTAAACCTGGTTTGGATCAATATTTAAGAGGATAACGCATGTTAGGTCTATGTTAGGTCTGGGATTTGCTCTCATCAGGCTCATACTTTCGCATTTTTCGCATACTCGTTGACCAGATCCTGGGTTTTTTCTGGTTTGGATCACGTGGTAATGTGGTACCACACTGAAACAGTCGACTAAACCTGGTCTCGAGCAATATTTTAGAGGATAACGCATGTTAGGTCTGGATTAGGTATGGGATTTGCCCTCATCAGTCTCATACTTCCTCATTCATCACATGCTTTTTGCTCAGATCCTGGGTTTTTTCTGGTTTGGTTCACATAGTAGTGTGGTACCACACTCAAACAGTCGATTAAACATGGTTTTCATCAATATTTTAGAGGATAACACGTGTTAGGTCTGTGTTGGGTCTAGAATTTGCCCCCATCAGGCTCATACTTTCGCGTATTTCTCTTACTTGTTAGCCAGATCCTTTGCTTTATCTTGTTTGGATCACATAGAAATGTGGTACCACACTGAAACAGTCAATTAAACCTGGTTTCGAGCAATATTTAAGAGGATAACACATGTTAGGTCTGAGTTGGGTCTAGAATTTGTCCCCATCAGGCTCATACTTTCGCATGTTTCTCTTACTTGCTAGCCAGATCCTTTGCTTTATCTTGTTTGGATCACATAGAAATGTGGTACCACACTGAAACAGTCAATTAAACCTGGTTTCGAGCAATATTTTAGAGGACAACGCACGTTAGGTCTGGATTAGGTATGGGATTTGCCATCATCAGTCTCATACTTTCGCATTCCTCACATACTTCTAGAACAGATCCTGGGTTTTCTCTGGTTTGGATCACATTGTAGTGTGGTACCACACTGAAACAGTCGATTAAACATGGTTTTGATCAATGTTTTAGAGGATAACACATGTTAGGTCTGAGTTGGTTCTAGGATTTGCCCTCATCAGGCTCACACTTTCGCATATTTCTCATACTTGATGGCCAGATTCTGGGTTTTTTTTTTGGTTTGGATCACGTAGTAATGTGGTACCACACTGAAACAGTCCATTAAACCTGGTTTCGATCAATATTTAAGAGGATAACGCATGTTAGGTCTATGTTAGGTCTGGGATTTGCTCTCATCAGGCTCATACTTTCGCATTTTTCGCATACTCGTTGACCAGATCCTGGGCTTTTTCTGGTTAGGATCACGTGGTAATGTGGTACCACACTGAGATAGTCGACTAAACCTGGTCTCGATCAATATTTCAGAGGATAACGCATGTTAGGTCTGGATTGGGTCTGGGATTTGCCCTCATCAGTCTCATACTTCCTCATTCTTCACATACTTTTTGCACAGATCCTGGGTTTTTTCTGGTTTGGTTCACATAGTAGCGTGGTAGCACACTCAAACAGTCAATTAAACCTGGTTTCGAGCAATATTTTAGAGGACAACGCATGTTAGGTCTGGATTAGGTATGGGATTTGCCCTCATCAGTCTCATACTTTCGCATTCTTCACATACTTGTTGAACAGATTCCGAGTTTTTTCTGGTTTCGATCACGTGGTAATGTGGTACCACACTGACACAGTCGATTAAACCTTGTTTCGGTCGATATTTTAGAGGATAACGCATGTTAAGTCTGAGTTGAGTCTAGGATTTGCCCTCATCAGGCTCATGCTTTCGCATATTTCTCATACTTGATGGCCAGATTCTGGGCTCTCTTTGGTTTGGATCACGTAGTAATGTGGTACGACACTGAAACAGTCGAATAAACCTGGTTTCAATCAATATTTTAGACGATAACGCATGTTAGGTCTATGTTAGGTCTGGGGTTTGCTCTCATCAGGCTCATACTTTCTCATATTTCTCATACTTGATGGCCAGATTCTGGGCTTTTTCTGGTTTGGATCACGTAGTAATGTGGTACCACACTGAAGCAGACGACTAAACCTGGTCTCGATCAATATTTTCGAGGATAACACATGTTAGGTCTGGATTAGGTCTGGGATTTGCCCTCATCAGGCTCATACTATCGGATATTTCTCGTACTTGATGGCCAGATCATGGGCTTTTTTTGGCTTGGATCACGTATTAATGTGGTACCACACTGAAACAGTCAATTAAGCCTTGTCTGGGTCAACATTTCAAAGGATAACGCATGTTAGGTATAGGTTAGATCTGGGATTTGCTCTCATCAGGCTCATACTTTCGCATATTTATCAATCTTGTTGGCCAGATCCTGGGCTTCCACTGGTTTCGATCACATAGTAATGTGGTACCACACTGACAAAGACAATTAAACCTGGTTTCGATCAATATTTTAGAGGATAACGCATGTTAGGTCTAGGTTAGGCCTGGGATTTGCTCTCATCAGGCTCATACTTTCGCGTTCTTCACATACTTGTTGGCCAGATCCTGGGCTTTTTCTGGTTTGGATCACGTAGTAATGTGGTACCACACTGACACAGTACATTAAACCTAGTTTCGATCAATATTTTAGAGGATAACGCATGTTAAGTCTGGGTTAGGTCTAGGATTTGCCCTCATCAGGCTCATACTTTCGCATTTCTCGCATACTCGTTGACCAGATCCTGGGCTTTTTCTGGTTTGGATCACATGGTAATGTGGTACCACACTGAAACAGTCAATTAAGCCTAGTCAGAGTCAACATTTCAGAGGATAACGCATGTTAGGTCTGGGTTAGGTCTGTGATTTGCCTTCATGAGGCTCATACTTTCGCATATTTCTCATACTTGATGGCCGTATTCTGGGCTTTTTCCGGTATGGATCACGTAGTAATGTGATACCACACCGAAACAGTCGACTAAACCTGGTCTCGATCAATATTTCAGAGGATAACGCATGTTAGGTCTGGGTTAGGTCTGGGATTTGCCCTCTTCAGTCTCATACTTTCGCATTCTTCACATACTTCTTGGACAGATCCTGGGTTTTTTCTGGTTTGGATCACATAGTAATGTGGTACCACACTGAAACAGTCAATTAGACCTGGTTTCGATCAATATTTTAGAGGATAATTCATGTTAGGTCTAGGCCTGGGATTTGCCCTCATCAGGCTCATACTTTCGCATATTTCTCATTCTTGTTGGCCAGATCCTGGGCTTTCACTGGTTTGCGCCACGTAGTAATGTGGTACCACACCGAAACAGTCGATTAAACCTAGTTTCGATCAACATTTTAGAGGATAGCGCATTAGGTCTAGGCTAGGCCTGGGATTTGCCCTCATCAAACTCATACTTTCGCATTCTTCACATACTTGTGGAACAGATCCTGGGTTTTTTCTGGTTTGAATCAGGTAGTAATGCGGTACCACACTGAAACAGTCGATTAAACCTGGTTTCGGTCAATATTTTAGAGGATAACTCATGTTAGGTCTACGCCTGGGATTTGCCATCATCAGGCTCATAGTTTCGCATATTTCTCATTCTTGTTGGCCAGATCCTGGGCTGTCACCGGTTCGCACCACGTAGTAATGTGGTACCACACTGAAACAGTCGATTAAACCTAGTTTCGATCAACATTTTAGAGGATAGCACATGTTAGGAATAGGTTAGGTCTGGGATTTGCTCCCATCAGGCTCATACTTTCGCATATATCTCATTCTTGTTGGCCAGATCCTGGGCTTCCACTGGTTTGGATCACGTAGTAATGTGGTACCACACTGAAGCTGTCTATCAAACCTGGTATCGATCAATATTTTAGAGGATAACGCATGTTAGGTCTAGGTTAGGTCTGAGATTTGCTCTCATCAGGCTCATACTTTCGCATATTTCTCATACTTGATGGCCAGATTCTGGGCTTTTTTTTGCTTGGATCACGTAGTAATGTGGTACCACACTGAAACAGTCAATTAAACCTAGTCTGGGTCAACATTTCAAAGGATATCGCATGTTAAGTCTGGGTTAGGTCTCGGATTTGCCCTCATCAGGCTCATACTTTCGCATTTTTCGCATACTCGTTGACCAGATCCTGGGCTTTGTCTGGTATGGATCACGTGGTAATGTGGTACCACACTGAAACAGTCAATTAAGCCTTGTCTGGATCAACATTTGACAGGATAGCGCATGTTAGGTATAGGTTAGGTCTGGGATTTGCTCTCATCAGGCTCATACTTTCGCATATTTATCAATCTTGTTGGCCAGATCCTGGGCTTCCACTGGTTTGGATCACATAGTAATGTGGTACCACACTGACAGAGACAATTAAACCTGGTCAGGATCAATATTTTAGAGGATAACGCATGTTAGGTATAGGTTAGGTCTCGGATTTGCCCTCATCAGGCTCATACTTTCGCATTTTTCGCATACTCGTTGACCAGATCCTGGGCTTTGTCTGGTATGGATCACGTGGTAATGTGGTACCACACTGAAACAGTCAATTAAGCCTTGTCTGGATCAACATTTGACAGGATAGCGCATGTTAGGTATAGGTTAGGTCTGGGATTTGCTCTCATCAGGCTCATACTTTCGCATATTTATCAATCTTGTTGGCCAGATCCTGGGCTTCCACAGGTTTGGATCACATAGTAATATGGTACCACACTGAAACAGTCGATTAAACCTTGTTTCGATCGATATTTTAGAGGATAACGCATGTTAAGTCTGAGTTGAGTCTAGGATTTGCCCTCATCAGGCTCATACTTTCGCATATTTCTCATACTTGATGGCCAGATTCTGGGCTCTTTTTGGTTTGGATCTCGTAGTAATGTGGTACGACACTGAAATAGTCGATTAAACCTGGTTTCAATCAATATTTTAGACGATAACGCATGTTAGGTCTATGTTAGGTCTGGGGTTTGCTCTCATCAGGCTCATACTTTCTCATATTTCTCATACTTGATGGCCAGATTCTGGGCTTTTTCTGGTTTGGATCACGTAGTAATGTGGTACCACACTGAAGCAGACGACTAAACCTGGTCTCGATCAATATTTTCGAGGATAACACATGTTAGGTCTGGATTAGGTCTGGGATTTGCCCTCATCAGGCTCATACTATCGGATATTTCTCGTACTTGATGGCCAGATCATGGGCTTTTTTTGGCTTGGATCACGTATTAATGTGGTACCACACTGAAACAGTCAATTAAGCCTTGTCTGGGTCAACATTTCAAAGGATAACGCATGTTAGGTATAGGTTAGATCTGGGATTTGCTCTCATCAGGCTCATACTTTCGCATATTTATCAATCTTGTTGGCCAGATCCTGGGCTTCCACTGGTTTGGATCACATAGTAATGTGGTACCACACTGACAAAGACAATTAAACCTGGTTTCGATCAATATTTTAGAGGATAACGCATGTTAGGTCTAGGTTAGGCTTGGGATTTGCTCTCATCAGGCTCATACTTTCGCATATTTCTCAAACTTGTTGGCCAGATTCTGGGTTTTTTCTGGTTTGGATCACGTAGTAATGTGGTACCACACTGAGACAGTCGACTAAACCTGGTCAGAATCAATATTTTAGGGGATAACGCATGTTAGGTCTAGGTTATGTCTGGGATTTGCTCTCATCAGGCTCATGCTGTCGCATATTTCTCATACTTCATGGACAGATTCTGGGCTTTTTTTGGCTTGGATCACGTAGTAATGTGGTACCACACTGAAACAGTCCATTAAACCTGGTTTCGATCAATATTTTAGAGGATAACGCATGTTAGGACTAGGTTAGGTCTGGGATTTGCGCTCATCAGGCTCATACTTTCGCATATTTCTCAAACTTGTTGGCCAGATTCTGGGCTTTTTCCGGATTGGATCACTTAGTAATATGGTACCACAGTGAGACAGTCGACTAAACCTGGTCTCGGCCAATATTTTAGAGGATAGCGCATGCTAGGTCTACGTTAGGTCTGGGATTTGCCCTCGTCAGGCTCATACATTCACATACTTCTCATACTTGCTGGCCAGATTCTGGCTTTTTCTGGCTGGGATCACGTAGTAATGTGGCACCACACTGAAACAGTCGACTATACCTGGTCACGATGAATATTTTAGAGGATAACGCATGTTAGGTATAGGTTAGGTCTGGGATTTGCTCTCATCAGGCTCATACTTTCGCATATTTATCAATTTTGTTGGCCAGATCCTGGACTCCCACTGGTTTGGATCACGTAGTAATGTGGTACCACACTGATACAGTCGACTAAACCTGGTGTCGATCAATATTTTAGAGGACAACGCATGGTAGGTCTAGCTTAGGTCTGAGATTTGCTCTCATCAGGCTCATACTTTCGCATATTTCTCATACTTGATGGCCAGATTCTGGGTTTTTTGCGGTATGGGTCACGTAGTAATGTGGTACCACACTGAAACAGTCGGCTAAACCTGGTCTCGATCAATATTACAGAGGATAACGCATGTTAGGTCTAGGTTAGGCCTGGGATTTGCCCTCATCAGACTCATACTGTCGCATTCTTCTGATACTTGTGGAACAGATCCTGGGTTTTTTTCTGCTTTGGATCAGGTAGTAATGTGGTACCACACTGAAACAGTCAATTAAACCTAGTCTTGGTCAACATTTCAAAGGATATCGCATGTTAAGTCTGGGTTAGGTCTCGGATTTGCTCTCATCAGGCTCATACTTTCGCATTTTTCGCATACTCGATGACCAGATCCTGGGCTTTTTCTCGTTTGGATCACGTGGTGATGTGGTACCACACTGAAACAGTCAATGAAGCCTAGTCTGGGTCAACATTTCAAAGGATAACGCATGTTAGGTATAGGTTAGGTCTGGGGTTTGCTCCCATCAGGCCCATACTTTCGCATATTTATCAATCTTGTTGCCCAGATCCTGGCCTTCCACTGGTTTGGATCACATAGTAATGTGGTACCACACTGACAAAGTCAAATAAACCTGGTTTCGATCAATATTTTAGAGGATAACGCATGTTAGGTCCGGATTAGGTCCTGGGATTTGCCCTCATCAGTCTCATACTTTCGCATTCTTCACATAGTTCTTAAACAGATCCTCGGATTTTCCTGGATTGGATAACATAGTAGTGTGGCACCAAACTGTAACAGCCGATTAAACCAGGTTCCGATCAATATTTTAGATGAATACGCATGTTAGATCTAGGTTAGGCCTGGGATTTGCCCTCATCAGACCCATACTTTCGCATTCTTCACATACTTGTTGAACAGATCCTGGGTATTTTCTGCTTTGGATCACGTAGTAATGTGGTACCACACTGAAACAGTCCATTAAACCTGGTTTCGATCAATATTTTAGAGGATAACGCATGTTAGGACTAGGTTAGGTCTGGGATTTGCGCTCATCAGGCTCATACTTTCGCATATTTCTCAAACTTGTTGGCCAGATTCTGGGCTTTTTCCGGATTGGATCACTTAGTAATATGGTACCACACTGAGACAGTCGACTAAACCTGGTCTCGGCCAATATTTTAGAGGATAGCGCATGCTAGGTCTACGTTAGGTCTGGGATTTGCCCTCGTCAGGCTCATACATTCACATATTTCTCATACTTGCTGGCCAGATTCTGGTCTTTTTTTTGCTTGGATCACGTAGTAATGGGGTACCACACTGAAACAGTCTATAAAACCTGGTTTCGATCAATATTTTAGAGGATAACGCATGTTAGGTCTAGGTTAGGTCTGGGATTTGCTCTCATCAGGCTCATACTTTCGCATATTTCTCATACTTGTTGGCCAGATCCTGGGCTTTTTCTGGTTTGGATCACGCAGTAATGTGGCACCACACTGAAACAGTCGACTATACCTGGTCATGATCAATATTTTAGAGGATAACGCATGTTAGGTATAGGTTAGGTCTGGGATTTGCTCTCGTCAGGCTCATACTTTCGCATATTTATCAATTTTGTTGGCCAGATCCTGGACTTCCACTGGTTTGGATCACGTAGTAATGTGGTACCACACTGATACAGTCGACTAAACCTGGTGTCGATCAATATTTTAGAGGACAACGCATGGTAGGTCTAGGTTAGGTCTGAGATTTGCTCTCATGAGGCTCATACTTTCGCATATTTCTCATACCTGATGGCCAGATTCTGGGTTTTTTCCGGTATGGGTCACGTAGTAATGTGGTACCACACTGAAACAGTCGGCTAAACCTGGTCTCGATCAATATTACAGAGGATAACGCATGTTAGGTCTAGATTAGGCCTGGGATTTGCCCTCATCAGACTCATACTGTCGCATTCTTCTGATACTTGTGGAACAGATCCTGGGTTTTTTTCTGCTTTGGATCAGGTAGTAATGTGGTACCACACTGAAACAGTCAATTAAACCTAGTCTTGGTCAACATTTCAAAGGATATCGCATGTTAAGTCTGGGTTAGGTCTCGGATTTGCCCCCTTCAGGCTCATACTTTCGCATTTTTCGCATACTCGTTGACCAGATCCTGGGCTTTTTCTCGTTTGGATCAGGTGGTGATGTGGTACCATACTGAAACAGTCAATGAAGCCTAGTCTGGGTCAACATTTCAAAGGATAACGCATGTTAGGTATAGGTTAGGTCTGGGGTTTGCTCTCATCAGGCCCATACTTTCGCATATTTATCAATCTTGTTGCCCAGATCCTGGCCTTCCACTGGTTTGGATCACATAGTAATGTGGTACCACACTGACAAAGTCAAATAAACCTGGTTTCGATCAATATTTTAGAGGATAACACATGTTAGGTCTAGGTTAGGTCTAGGATTTGCTCTCATCAGGCTCATACTTTCGCATATTTCTCATACTTGGTGGCCAGATTCTGAGCTTTTTCCGGTTTGGATCACGTAGTAGTACGGTACCACACTGAAACAGTCCATGAAACCTGGTTTCGATCAATATTTTAGAGGATATCGCATGTTAGGTCTAGGTTAGGTCTGGGATTTGCTCTCATCAGGCTCATACTTTCGCATATTTCTCATACTTGATGGCCAGATTCTTGGCTTTTTTTTGCTTGGATCACGCAGTAATGGGGTACAACACTGAAACAGTCTATTAAACCTGGTTTCGATCAATATTTTAGAGGATAACGCATGTTAGGTCTAGGTTAGGTCTGGGATTTGCTCTCATCAGGCTCATACTTTCGCATATTTCTCATACTTGTTGGCCAGATCCTGGGCTTTTTCTGGTTTGGATCACGTAGTAATGTGGCACCACACTGAAACAGTCACTAAACCTGGTCACGATCAATATTTTAGAGGATAACGCATGTTATGTATAGGTTATTTCTGGGAGTTGCTCTCATCAGGCTCATAGTTTCGCATATTTATCAATCTTGTTGGCCAGATCCAGGGCTTCCACTGGTTTGGATCACGTAGTAATGTGGAACCACACTGAAACAGTCGACTAAACCTGGTCACGATCAATATTTTAGGGGATAACGCATGTTAGGTCTAGGTTAGGTCTGGGATTTGCTCTCACCAGGCTCATACTTTCGCATATTTCTCATACTTGTTGGCCAGATCCTGGGCTTTTTCTGGTTTGGATCACGTAGTAATGTGGTACCACACTGAAACAGTCGACTAAACCTGGTCAGAATCAATATTTTAGGGGATAACGCATGATAGGTCTAGGTTATGTCTGGGATTTGCTCTCATCAGGCTCATGCTGTCGCATATTTCTCATACTTGATGGCCAGATTCTGGGCTTTTTTTGGCTTGGATCACGTAGTAATGTGGTACCACACTGAAACAGTCGACTAAACCTGGTCTCGATCAATATTTCAGAGGATAACGCATGTTAGGTCTGGGTTAGGTCTGGGATTTGCCCGCATCAGTCACATACTTTCGCATTCTTCACATAGTTCTTAAACAGATCCTGGGTTTTTTCTGGATTGGATCACATAGTAGTGTGGTACCACACTGAAACAGCCGATTGAACCAGGTTCCGATCAATATTTTAGATGATTACGCATGATAGGTCTGAGTTAGGTCTGGGATTTGCCCTCTTCAGTCTCATACTTTCGCATTCTTCACATACTTCTTGGACAGATCCTGGGTTTTTTCTGGTTTGGATCACATAGTAATGTGGTATCACACTGACAAAGTCAATTAAACCTGGTTTCGATCAATATTTTAGAGGATAACACATGTTAGGTCAAGGTAAGGTCTAGGATTTGCTGTCATCAGGCTCATACTTTCGCATATTTCTCATACGTGATGGCCAGATTCTGAGCTCTTTCCGGTTTGGATCACGTAGTAATGTGGTACCACACTGAAACAGTCGAGTAAACCTGGTCTCGATCAATATTTTAGAGGATAACGCATGTTAGGTCCGGATTAGGTCTGGGATTTGCCCTCATCAGTCTCATACTTCCGCATTCTTCACATAGTTCTTAAACAGATCCTGGGTTTGTCCTGGTTTGGATCACATAGTAGCGTGGCACCACACTGAAACAGCCGATTAAACCAGGTTCCGATCAATATTTTAGATGATTACGCATGTTAGGTCTAGGTTAGGTCTGGGATTTGACCTCATCAGACTCATACTTTTGCATTCTTCACATACTTGTTGAACAGATCCTGGGTTTTTTCTGCTTTGGATCTGGTAGTAATGTGGTACCACACTGAAACAGACCATTTTAGCCTGGTTTCGATCAATATTTTCGAGGATATCGCATGTTAGGTCTAGGTTAGGTCGGGGATTTGCTCTCATCAGGCTCATACTTTCGCATATTTCTCATACTTGATTGCCAGATCCTGGGCTTCTTCTGGTTTGGATCACGTAGTAATGTGGCACCACACTGAAACAGTCACTAAACCTGGTCACGATCAATATTTTAGAGGATAACGCATGTTATGTATAGGTTATTTCTGGGAGTTGCTCTCATCAGGCTCATAGTTTCGCATATTTATCAATCTTGTTGGCCAGATCCAGGGCTTCCACTGGTTTGGATCACGTAGTAATGTGGAACCACACTGAAACAGTCGACTAAACCTGGTCACGATCAATATTTTAGGGGATAACGCATGTTAGGTCTAGGTTAGGTCTGGGATTTGCTCTCACCAGGCTCATACTTTCGCATATTTCTCATACTTGTTGGCCAGATCCTGGGCTTTTTCTGGTTTGGATCACGTAGTAATGTGGTACCACACTGAAACAGTCGACTAAACCTGGTCAGAATCAATATTTTAGGGGATAACGCATGATAGGTCTAGGTTATGTCTGGGATTTGCTCTCATCAGGCTCATACTTTCGCATATTTCTCATACTTGATGGCCAGATTCTTGGCTTTTTTTTGCTTGGATCACGCAGTAATGGGGTACAACACTGAAACAGTCTATTAAACCTGGTTTCGATCAATATTTTAGAGGATAACGCATGTTAGGTCTAGGTTAGGTCTGGGATTTGCTCTCATCAGGCTCATACTTTCGCATATTTCTCATACTTGTTGGCCAGATCCTGGGCTTTTTCTGGTTTGGATCACGTAGTAATGTGGCACCACACTGAAACAGTCACTAAACCTGGTCACGATCAATATTTTAGAGGATAACGCATGTTATGTATAGGTTATTTCTGGGAGTTGCTCTCATCAGGCTCATAGTTTCGCATATTTATCAATCTTGTTGGCCAGATCCAGGGCTTCCACTGGTTTGGATCACGTAGTAATGTGGAACCACACTGAAACAGTCGACTAAACCTGGTCACGATCAATATTTTAGGGGATAACGCATGTTAGGTCTAGGTTAGGTCTGGGATTTGCTCTCACCAGGCTCATACTTTCGCATATTTCTCATACTTGTTGGCCAGATCCTGGGCTTTTTCTGGTTTGGATCACGTAGTAATGTGGTACCACACTGAAACAGTCGACTAAACCTGGTCAGAATCAATATTTTAGGGGATAACGCATGATAGGTCTAGGTTATGTCTGGGATTTGCTCTCATCAGGCTCATGCTGTCGCATATTTCTCATACTTGATGGCCAGATTCTGGGCTTTTTTTGGCTTGGATCACGTAGTAATGTGGTACCACACTGAAACAGTCGACTAAACCTGGTCTCGATCAATATTTCAGAGGATAACGCATGTTAGGTCTGGGTTAGGTCTGGGATTTGCCCGCATCAGTCACATACTTTCGCATTCTTCACATAGTTCTTAAACAGATCCTGGGTTTTTTCTGGATTGGATCACATAGTAGTGTGGTACCACACTGAAACAGCCGATTGAACCAGGTTCCGATCAATATTTTAGATGATTACGCATGATAGGTCTGAGTTAGGTCTGGGATTTGCCCTCTTCAGTCTCATACTTTCGCATTCTTCACATACTTCTTGGACAGATCCTGGGTTTTTTCTGGTTTGGATCACATAGTAATGTGGTATCACACTGACAAAGTCAATTAAACCTGGTTTCGATCAATATTTTAGAGGATAACACATGTTAGGTCAAGGTAAGGTCTAGGATTTGCTGTCATCAGGCTCATACTTTCGCATATTTCTCATACGTGATGGCCAGATTCTGAGCTCTTTCCGGTTTGGATCACGTAGTAATGTGGTACCACACTGAAACAGTCGAGTAAACCTGGTCTCGATCAATATTTTAGAGGATAACGCATGTTAGGTCCGGATTAGGTCTGGGATTTGCCCTCATCAGTCTCATACTTCCGCATTCTTCACATAGTTCTTAAACAGATCCTGGGTTTGTCCTGGTTTGGATCACATAGTAGCGTGGCACCACACTGAAACAGCCGATTAAACCAGGTTCCGATCAATATTTTAGATGATTACGCATGTTAGGTCTAGGTTAGGTCTGGGATTTGACCTCATCAGACTCATACTTTTGCATTCTTCACATACTTGTTGAACAGATCCTGGGTTTTTTCTGCTTTGGATCTGGTAGTAATGTGGTACCACACTGAAACAGACCATTTTAGCCTGGTTTCGATCAATATTTTCGAGGATATCGCATGTTAGGTCTAGGTTAGGTCGGGGATTTGCTCTCATCAGGCTCATACTTTCGCATATTTCTCATACTTGATTGCCAGATCCTGGGCTTCTTCTGGTTTGGATCACGTAGTAATGTGGCACCACACTGAAACAGTCACTAAACCTGGTCACGATCAATATTTTAGAGGATAACGCATGTTATGTATAGGTTATTTCTGGGAGTTGCTCTCATCAGGCTCATAGTTTCGCATATTTATCAATCTTGTTGGCCAGATCCAGGGCTTCCACTGGTTTGGATCACGTAGTAATGTGGAACCACACTGAAACAGTCGACTAAACCTGGTCACGATCAATATTTTAGGGGATAACGCATGTTAGGTCTAGGTTAGGTCTGGGATTTGCTCTCACCAGGCTCATACTTTCGCATATTTCTCATACTTGTTGGCCAGATCCTGGGCTTTTTCTGGTTTGGATCACGTAGTAATGTGGTACCACACTGAAACAGTCGACTAAACCTGGTCAGAATCAATATTTTAGGGGATAACGCATGATAGGTCTAGGTTATGTCTGGGATTTGCTCTCATCAGGCTCATGCTGTCGCATATTTCTCATACTTGATGGCCAGATTCTGGGCTTTTTTTGGCTTGGATCACGTAGTAATGTGGTACCACACTGAAACAGTCGACTAAACCTGGTCTCGATCAATATTTCAGAGGATAACGCATGTTAGGTCTGGGTTAGGTCTGGGATTTGCCCGCATCAGTCACATACTTTCGCATTCTTCACATAGTTCTTAAACAGATCCTGCGTTTTTTCTGGATTGGATCACATAGTAGTGTGGTACCACACTGAAACAGCCGATTGAACCAGGTTCCGATCAATATTTTAGATGATTACGCATGATAGGTCTGAGTTAGGTCTGGGATTTGCCCTCTTCAGTCTCATACTTTCGCATTCTTCACATAGTTCTTAAACAGATCCTGGGTTTGTCCTGGTTTGGATCACATAGTAGCGTGGCACCACACTGAAACAGCCGATTAAACCAGGTTCCGATCAATATTTTAGATGATTACGTATGTTAGGTCTAGGTTAGGCCTGGGATTTGACCTCATCAGACTCATACTTTTGCATTCTTCACATACTTGTTGAACAGATCCTGGGTTTTTTCTGCTTTGGATCTGGTAGTAATGTGGTACCACACTGAAACAGACCATTTTAGCCTGGTTTCGATCAATATTTTCGAGGATATCGCATGTTAGGTCTAGGTTAGGTCGGGGATTTGCTCTCATCAGGCTCATACTTTCGCATATTTCTCATACTTGATTGCCAGATCCTGGGCTTCTTCTGGTTTGGATCACGTAGAAGTGTGGTACCACACTGATACGGTCCATTATAGCTGGTTTCGATCGATATCTTAGAGGATAACGCATGTTAGGTCTAGGTTAGCTCTGGGATTTGCTCTCATCAGTCTCATACCTTCGCATATTTCTCATACATGTTGGCCAGATCCTGGGCGTTTTCTGGTAAGGATCACGTAGTGATGTGGTACCACACTGAAACAGTCGACTAAACCTGGTCTCGATCAATATTTCAGAGGATAACGCATGCTAGGTCTAGGTTAGGTCTGGGATTTGCTCTCATCAGGCTCATACTTTCGCATTTTTCGCATACTCGTTGACCAGATCCTGGGCTATTTCTGGTTTGGATCACATAGTAATGTGGTATCACACTGACAAAGTCAATTAAACCTGGTTTCGATCAATATTTTAGAGGATAACACATGTTAGGTCAAGGTAAGGTCTAGGATTTGCTGTCATCAGGCTCATACTTTCGCATATTTCTCATACTTGATGGCCAGATTCTGGGCTTCTTTTGGTTTGGATCACGTAATAATGTGGTACCACACTGAAACAGTACATTAAACCTGGTTTCGATCAATATTTTAGAGGATAACGCATGTTAGGTCTATGTTAGGTCTGGGGTTTGCTCTCATCGAGCTCTTACTTTCACATATTTGTCATACTTGATGGCCAGATTCTCGGTTTTTTTTTGGTTTGGATCACGTAGTAATGTGGTACCACACTGAAACAGTCCATTAAACCTGGTTTGGATCAATATTTAAGAGGATAACGCATGTTAGGTCTATGTTAGGTCTGGGATTTGCTCTCATCAGGCTCATACTTTCGCATTTTTCGCATACTCGTTGACCAGATCCTGGGTTTTTTCTGGTTTGGATCACGTGGTAATGTGGTACCACACTGAAACAGTCGACTAAACCTGGTCTCGAGCAATATTTTAGAGGATAACGCATGTTAGGTCTGGATTAGGTATGGGATTTGCCCTCATCAGTCTCATACTTCCTCATTCATCACATGCTTTTTGCTCAGATCCTGGGTTTTTTCTGGTTTGGTTCACATAGTAGTGTGGTACCACACTCAAACAGTCGATTAAACATGGTTTTCATCAATATTTTAGAGGATAACACGTGTTAGGTCTGTGTTGGGTCTAGAATTTGCCCCCATCAGGCTCATACTTTCGCGTATTTCTCTTACTTGTTAGCCAGATCCTTTGCTTTATCTTGTTTGGATCACATAGAAATGTGGTACCACACTGAAACAGTCAATTAAACCTGGTTTCGAGCAATATTTAAGAGGATAACACATGTTAGGTCTGAGTTGGGTCTAGAATTTGTCCCCATCAGGCTCATACTTTCGCATGTTTCTCTTACTTGCTAGCCAGATCCTTTGCTTTATCTTGTTTGGATCACATAGAAATGTGGCACCACACTGAAACAGTCAATTAAACCTGGTTTCGAGCAATATTTTAGAGGACAACGCACGTTAGGTCTGGATTAGGTATGGGATTTGCCATCATCAGTCTCATACTTTCGCATTCCTCACATACTTCTAGAACAGATCCTGGGTTTTCTCTGGTTTGGATCACATTGTAGTGTGGTACCACACTGAAACAGTCGATTAAACATGGTTTTGATCAATGTTTTAGAGGATAACACATGTTAGGTCTGAGTTGGTTCTAGGATTTGCCCTCATCAGGCTCACACTTTCGCATATTTCTCATACTTGATGGCCAGATTCTGGGTTTTTTTTTTGGTTTGGATCACGTAGTAATGTGGTACCACACTGAAACAGTCCATTAAACCTGGTTTCGATCAATATTTAAGAGGATAACGCATGTTAGGTCTATGTTAGGTCTGGGATTTGCTCTCATCAGGCTCATACTTTCGCATTTTTCGCATACTCGTTGACCAGATCCTGGGCTTTTTCTGGTTAGGATCACGTGGTAATGTGGTACCACACTGAGATAGTCGACTAAACCTGGTCTCGATCAATATTTCAGAGGATAACGCATGTTAGGTCTGGATTGGGTCTGGGATTTGCCCTCATCAGTCTCATACTTCCTCATTCTTCACATACTTTTTGCACAGATCCTGGGTTTTTTCTGGTTTGGTTCACATAGTAGCGTGGTAGCACACTCAAACAGTCAATTAAACCTGGTTTCGAGCAATATTTTAGAGGACAACGCATGTTAGGTCTGGATTAGGTATGGGATTTGCCCTCATTAGTCTCATACTTTCGCATTCTTCACATACTTGTTGAACAGATTCCGAGTTTTTTCTGGTTTCGATCACGTGGTAATGTGGTACCACACTGACACAGTCGATTAAACCTTGTTTCGGTCGATATTTTAGAGGATAACGCATGTTAAGTCTGAGTTGAGTCTAGGATTTGCCCTCATCAGGCTCATGCTTTCGCATATTTCTCATACTTGATGGCCAGATTCTGGGCTCTCTTTGGTTTGGATCACGTAGTAATGTGGTACGACACTGAAACAGTCGAATAAACCTGGTTTCAATCAATATTTTAGACGATAACGCATGTTAGGTCTATGTTAGGTCTGGGGTTTGCTCTCATCAGGCTCATACTTTCTCATATTTCTCATACTTGATGGCCAGATTCTGGGCTTTTTCTGGTTTGGATCACGTAGTAATGTGGTACCACACTGAAGCAGACGACTAAACCTGGTCTCGATCAATATTTTCGAGGATAACACATGTTAGGTCTGGATTAGGTCTGGGATTTGCCCTCATCAGGCTCATACTTTCGCATATTTCTCTTACTTGATGGCAAGATTCTGGGCTTTTTTTGGTTTGGATCACGTAGTAATGTGGTACCACACTGAAATAGTCGATTAAACCTGGTTCCGATCAATATTTTACAGGATAACGCATGTTAGGTCTATGTTAAGTCTGTGGTTTGCTCTCATCAGGCTCATACTTTCACATATTTCTCATACTTGATGGCCAGATTCTGGGCTTTTTTTGGTTTGGATCACGTACTAATGTGGTACCACACTGAAACAGTCCATTAAACCTGGTGTCGATCAATATTTAAGAGGATAACGCATGTTAGGTCTATGTTAGGTATGGGATTTGCTGTCATCAGGCTCATACTTCCTCATTCTTCACATACTTCATGAACAGATCCTGGGATTTGTCTGGATTGGATCACATACAAGTGTGGTACCACACTGAAACAGTCGATTAAACATGGTTTTGATCAATATTTTAGAGGATAACGCATGTTTGGTCTATGTTAGGTCTAGGATTTGCCCTCATCAGGCTCATACTTTCGCATATTTCTCTTACTTGATGGCCAGATTCTGGGCTCTCTTTGGTTTGGATCACGTGGTAATGTGGTACGACACTGAAACAGTCGAATAAACCTGGTTTCAATCAATATTTTAGACGATAACGCATGTTAGGTCTATGTTAGGTCTGGGGTTTGCTCTCATCAGGATCATACTTTCTCATATTTCTCATACTTGATGGCCAGATTCTGGGCTTTTTCTGGTTTGGATCACGTAGTAATGTGGTACCACACTGAAGCAGACGACTAAACCTGGTCTCGATCAATATTTTCGAGGATAACACATGTTAGGTCTGGATTAGGTCTGGGATTTGCCCTCATCAGGCTCATACTTTCGCATATTTCTCTTACTTGATGGCAAGATTCTGGGCTTTTTTTGGTTTGGATCACGTAGTAATGTGGTACCACACTGAAATAGTCGATTAAACCTGGTTTCGATCAATATTTTACAGGATAACGCATGTTAGGTCTATGTTAGGTATGGGATTTGCTGTCATCAGGCTCATACTTCCTCATTCTTCACATACTTCATGAACAGATCCTGGGATTTGTCTGGATTGGATAACATACTAGTGTGGTACCACACTCAAACAGTCGATTTAACATGGTTTTCATCAATATTTTAGAGGATAACACGTGTTAGGTCTGAGTTGGGTCTAGAATTTGCCCCCATCAGGCTCATACTTTCGCGTATTTCTCTTACTTGATGGCCAGATTCTGGGCTCTCTTTGGTTTGGATCACGTGGTAATGTGGTACGACACTGAAACAGCCGAATCAACCTGGTTTCAATGAATATTTTAAACGATAACGCATGTTAGGTCTATGTTAGGTCTGGGGTTTGCTCTCATCAGGCTCATACTTTCTCATATTTCTCATACTTGATGGGCAGATTCTGGGCTTTTTCTGGTTTGGATCACGTAGTAATGTGGTACCACACTGAAATAGTCGATTAAACCTGGTTTCAATCAATATTTTAGACGATAACGCATGTTAGGTCTATGTTAGGTCTGGGGTTTGCTCTCATCAGGCTCATACTTTCGCATATTTCTCATACTTGATGGCCAGATTCTGGGCTTTTTTTGGTTTGGATCACGTAATAATGTGGTACCACACTGAAACAGTCCATTAAACCTGGTTTCGATCAATATTTAAGAGGATAACGCATGATAGGTCTATGTTAGGTCTGGCATTTGCTGTCATCAGGCTCATACTTCCTCATTCTTCACATACTTCATGAACAGATCCTGGGTTTTTTCTGGTTTGGATCACATTGTAGTGTGGTACCACACTGAAGCAGTCGATTAAACCTTGTTTCGATCGATATTTTAGAGGATAACGCATGTTAAGTCTGAGTTGAGTCTAGGATTTGCCCTCATCAGGCTCATACTTTCGCATATTTCTCATACTTGATGGCCAGATTCTGTGCATTTTTTGGTTTGGATCACGTAGTAATGTGGTACCACACTGAAACAGTCGATTAAACCTGGTTTCGATCAATATTTTAGAGGATAACGCATGTTTGGTCTATGTTAGGTCTGGGGTTTGCTCTCATCAGGCTCATACTTTCGCATATTTCTCATACTTGATGGCCAGATTCTGGGCTCTTTTTGGTTTGGATCACGTACTAATGTGGTACGACACTGAAATAGTCGATTAAACCTTGTTTCAGTCTATATTTTAGACGATAACGCATGTTAGGTCTATGTTAGGTCTGGGGTTTGCACTCATCCGGCTCAAACTTTCGCATATTTCTCATACTTGATGGCCAGATTCTGGGCTTTTTTTGGTTTGGATCACGTAATAATGTGGTACCACACTGAAACAGTCCATTAAAAATGGTTTCGATCAATATTTTAGAGGATAACGCATGTTAGGTCTGAGTTGGGTCTGGGATTTGCCCTCATCAGGCTCATACTTTCGCATATTTCTCATACTTGATGGCCAGATTCTGGGCTCTTCTTGGTTTGGATCACGTAGTAATGTGGTACGACACTGAAATAGTCGATTAAACCTGGTTTCAATCAATATTTTAGACGATAACGCATGTTAGGGCTATGTTAGGTCTGGGGTTTGCTCTCATCAGGCTCATACTTTCGCATATTTCTGATACTTGATGGCCAGATTCTGGGCTTTTTTTGGTTTGGATCACGTAATAATGTGGTACCACACTGAAACGGTCCATTAAACCTGGTTTCGATCAATATTTTAGAGGATAACGCATGTTAGGTCTGAGTTGGGTCTAGGATTTGCCCTCATCAGGCTCATACCTTCGCATATTTCTCTTACTTGATGGCCAGATGCTGGGCTTTTTTTGGTTTGGATCACGTAATAATGTGGTACCACACTGAAACAGTCCACTAAACCTGGTTTCGATCAATATTTTAGAGGATAACGCATGTTAGGTCTATGTTAGGTCTGGGGTTTGCTCTCATCAGGCTCATACTTTCGCATATTTCTCATACTTGATGGCCAGATTCAGGGCTCTTTTTGGTTTGGATCACGTAGTAATGTGGTACGACACTGAAATAGTCGATTAAACCTGGTTTCAATCAATATTTTAGACGATAACGCATGTTAGGTCTATGTTAGGTCTGGGATTTGCTCTCATCAGGCTCATACTTTCGCGTTTTTCGCATACTCGTTGACCAGATCCTGGGCTTTTTCTAGTTTGGATCACGTGGTAATGTGGTACCACACTGAAACAGTCGACTAAACCTGGTCTCGAGCAATATTTTAGAGGATAACGCATGTTAGGTCTGGATTAGGTATGGGATTTGCCCTCATCAGTCTCATACTTCCTCATTCTTCACATGTTTTTTGCTCAGATCCTGGGTTTTTTCTGGTTTGGTTCACATAGTAGTGTGGTGCCACACTCAAACAGTCGATTAAACGTGGTTTTCATCAATATTTTAGAGGATAACACGTGTTAGGTCTGAGTTGGGTCTAGAATTTGCCCCCATCAGGCTCATACTTTCGCATATTTCTCATACTTGATGGCCAGATTCTGGGCTTTTTCTGGTTTCGATCACGTGGCAATGTGGTACCACACTGAAACAGTCGATTAAACCTTGTTTCGATCGATATTTTAGAGGATAACGCATGTTAAGTCTGAGTTGAGTCTAGGATTTGCCCTGATCAGGCTCATTCTTTCGCATATTTCTCATACTTGATGGCCAGATTCTGGGCTCTTTTTGGTTTGGATCACGTAGTAATGTGGTACGACACTGAAATAGTCGATTAAACCTTGTTTCGATCGATATTTTAGAGGATAACGCATGTTAAGTCTGAGTTGAGTCTAGGATTTGCCCTCATCAGGCTCATACTTTCGCGTATTTCTCTTACTTGTTGAACAGATTCCGAGTTTTTTCTTGTTTCGATCACGTGGTAGTGTGGTACCACACTGAAACAGTCGATTAAACCTTGTTTCGATTGATATTTTAGAGGATAACGCATGTTAAGTCTGAGTTGAGTCTAGGATTTGCCCTCATCAGGCTCATACTTTCGCATATTTCTCATTCTTGTTGGCCAGATCCTGGGCTGCCACCGGTTTGCACCACGTAGTAATTTGGTACCACACTGAAACAGTCGATTGAACCTAGTTTCGATCAACATTTTAGAGGATAGCGCATGTTAGGTCTAGGTTAGGTCTGGGATTAGCTCCAATCAGGCTCATACTTTCGCATATATCTCATTCTTGTTGGCCAGATCCTGGGCTTCCACTGGTTTGGATCACGTAATAATGTGGTACCACACTGAAACAGTCCATTAAACCTGGTTTCGATCAATATTTTAGAGGGTAACGCATGTTAGGTCTATGTTAGGTATGGCATTTGCTGTCATCAGGCTCATACTTCCTCATTCTTCACATACTTGATGGCCAGATTCTGAGCTTTTTTTGGTTTCGATCACGTAGTAATGTGGTTCCACACTGAAACAGTCTATTACACCTGGTTTCGATCGATATTTTAGAGGATAACGCATGTTAAGTCAGGGTTAGATCTAGGATTTGCCCTCATCAGGCTCATACTTTCGCATATTTGTCATTCTTGTTGGCCAGATCCTGGGCTGCCACCGGTTTGCACCACGTAGTAATTTGGTACCACACTGAAACAGTCGATTGAACCTAGTTTCGATCAACATTTTAGAGGATAGCGTATGTTAGGTCTAGGTTAGGTCTGGGATTAGCTCCAATCAGGCTCATACTTTCGCATATATCTCATTCTTGTTGGCCAGATCCTGGGCTTCCACTGGTTTGGATCACGTAGTAATGTGGTACCACACTGAAACAGTCCATTAAACCTGGTTTCGATCAATATTTTAGAGGGTAACTCATGTTAGGTCTAGGCTAGGCCTGGGATTTGCCCTCATCAGACCCTTACTTTCGCATTCTTCACATACCTGTGGAACAGATCCTAGGTTTTATCTGGTTTGGATCACGTGGTATTGTGGTACCACACTGAAGCAGTCGACTAAACCTGGTCTCGAACAATATTTTAGTGGATAACGCAAGTTAGGTCTGGGGTACGTCTGGGATTTGCCCTCATGAGGCTCATACTTTCGCATTTTTCACATACTTGTTGAACAGATCCTCGGTATTTTCTGGTTTGGATCGCGTAGTTGTGTGGTACCACACTGAAACTTTTGATTAAACCTGACCTCGACCAATATTTTAGACGATAACGCATGTTAGGTCAAGGTTAGGTCTGGGATTTGCTCTCATCAGGCTCATACTTTCGCATATTTCCCATTCTTGTTGGCCAGATCCGGGGCTTTCACTGGTTTGGATCACGTAGTAATGTGGCACCACACTGAAACAGTCGACTATACCTGGTCACGATCAATATTTTAGAGGATAACGCATGTTAGGTATAGGTTAGTTCTGGGATTTGCTCTCATCAGGCTCATACTTTCGCATATTTATCAATTTTGTTGGCCAGATCCTGGACTTCCACTGGTTTGGATCACGTAGTAATGTGGCACCACACTGAAACAGTCGACTAAACCTGGTCACGATCAATATTTCAGAGGATAACGCACGCTAGGTCTACGTTAGGTGTGCGATTTGCTCTCATTAGGCGCATACTTTCGCATATTTCTCATACCTGATGGCCAGATTCTGGTCTTTTTTTTGCTTGGATCACGTAGTAATGGGGTACCACACTGAAACAGTCTATAAAACCTGGTTTCGATCAATATTTTAGAGGATAACGCATGTTAGGTCTAGGTTAGGTCTGGGATTTGCTCTCATCAGGCTCATACTTTCGCATATTTCTCATACTTGTTGGCCAGATCCTGGGCTTTTTCTGGTTTGGATCACGCAGTAATGTGGCACCACACTGAAACAGTCGACTATACCTGGTCACGATCAATATTTTAGAGGATAACGCATGTTAGGTATAGGTTAGGTCTGGGATTTGCACTCATCAGGCTCATACTTTCGCATATTTATCAATTTTGTTGGCCAGATCCTGGACTTCCACTGGTTTGGATCACGTTGTAATGTGGTACCACACTGATACAGTCGACTAAACCTGGTGTCGATCAATATTTTAGAGGACAACGCATGGTAGGTCTAGGTTAGGTCTGAGATTTGCTCTCATCAGGCTCATACTTTCGCATATTTCTCATACCTGATGGCCAGATTCTGGGTTTTTTCCGGTATGGGTCACGTAGTAATGTGGTACCACACTGAAACAGTCGGCTAAACCTGGTCTCGATCAATATTACAGAGGATAACGCATGTTAGGTCTAGATTAGGCCTGGGATTTGCCCTCATCAGACTCATACTGTCGCATTCTTCTGATACTTGTGGAACAGATCCTGGGTTTTTTTCTGCTTTGGATCAGGTAGTAATGTGGTACCACACTGAAACAGTCAATTAAACCTAGTCTTGGTCAACATTTCAAAGGATATCGCATGTTAAGTCTGGGTTAGGTCTCGGATTTGCCCCCTTCAGGCTCATACTTTCGCATTTTTCGCATACTCGTTGACCAGATCCTGGGCTTTTTCTCGTTTGGATCAGGTGGTGATGTGGTACCATACTGAAACAGTCAATGAAGCCTAGTCTGGGTCAACATTTCAAAGGATAACGCATGTTAGGTATAGGTTAGGTCTGGGGTTTGCTCTCATCAGGCCCATACTTTCGCATATTTATCAATCTTGTTGCCCAGATCCTGGCCTTCCACTGGTTTGGATCACATAGTAATGTGGTACCACACTGACAAAGTCAAATAAACCTGGTTTCGATCAATATTTTAGAGGATAACACATGTTAGGTCTAGGTTAGGTCTAGGATTTGCTCTCATCAGGCTCATACTTTCGCATATTTCTCATACTTGGTGGCCAGATTCTGAGCTTTTTCCAGTTTGGATCACGTAGTAGTGTGGTACCACACTGAAACAGTCCATGAAACCTGGTTTCGATCAATATTTTAGAGTATATCGCATGTTAGGTCTAGGTTAGGTCTGGGATTTGCTCTCATCAGGCTCATACTTTCGCATATTTCTCATACTTGATGGCCAGATTCTTGGCTTTTTTTTGCTTGGATCACGCAGTAATGGGGTACAACACTGAAACAGTCTATTAAACCTGGTTTCGATCAATATTTTAGAGGATAACGCATGTTAGGTCTAGGTTAGGTCTGGGATTTGCTCTCATCAGGCTCATACTTTCGCATATTTCTCATACTTGTTGGCCAGATCCTGGGCTTTTTCTGGTTTGGATCACGTAGTAATGTGGCACCACACTGAAACAGTCACTAAACCTGGTCACGATCAATATTTTAGAGGATAACGCATGTTATGTATAGGCTTTTTCTGGGAGTTGCTCTCATCAGGCTCATAGTTTCGCATATTTATCAATCTTGTTGGCCATATCCAGGGCTTCCACTGGTTTGGATCACGTGTTAATGTGGAACCACACTGAAACAGTCGACTAAACCTGGTCACGATCAATATTTTAGGGGATAACGCATGTTAGGTCTAGGTTAGGTCTGGGATTTGCTCTCACCAGGCTCATACTTTCGCATATTTCTCATACTTGTTGGCCAGATCCTGGGCTTTTTCTGGTTTGGATCACGTAGTAATGTGGTACCACACTGAAACAGTCGACTAAACCTGGTCAGAATCAATATTTTAGGGGATAACGCATGATAGGTCTGGGTTATGTCTGGGATTTGCTCTCATCAGGCTCATGCTGTCGCATATTTCTCATACTTGATGGCCAGATTCTGGGCTTTTTTTGGCTTGGATCACGTAGTAATGTGGTACCACACTGAAACAGGTGACTAAACCTGGTCTCGATCAATATTTCAGAGGATAACGCATGTTAGGTCTGGGTTAGGTCTGGGATTTGCCCGCATCAGTCACATACTTTCACATTCTTCACATAGTTCTTAAACAGATCCTGGGTTTTTTCTGGATTGGATCACATAGTAGTGTGGTACCACACGGAAACAGCCGATTGAACCAGGTTCCGATCAATATTTTAGATGATTACGCATGATAGGTCTGAGTTAGGTCTGGGATTTGCCCTCTTCAGTCTCATACTTTCGCATTCTTCACATACTTCTTGGACAGATCCTGGGTTTTTTCTGGTTTGGATCACATAGTAATGTGGTATCACACTGACAAAGTCAATTAAACCTGGTTTCGATCAATATTTTAGAGGATAACACATGTTAGGTCAAGGTAAGGTCTAGGATTTGCTGTCATCAGGCTCATACTTTCGCATATTTCTCATACGTGATGGCCAGATTCTGAGCTCTTTCCGGTTTGGATCACGTAGTAATGTGGTACCACACTGAAACAGTCGAGTAAACCTGGTCTCGATCAATATTTTAGAGGATAACGCATGTTAGGTCCGGATTAGGTCTGGGATTTGCCCTCATCAGTCTCATACTTCCGCATTCTTCACATAGTTCTTAAACAGATCCTGGGTTTGTCCTGGTTTGGATCACATAGTAGCGTGGCACCACACTGAAACAGCCGATTAAACCAGGTTCCGATCAATATTTTAGATGATTACGTATGTTAGGTCTAGGTTAGGCCTGGGATTTGACCTAATCAGACTCATACTTTTGCATTCTTCACATACTTGTTGAACAGATCCTGGGTTTTTTCTGCTTTGGATCTGGTAGTAATGTGGTACCACACTGAAACAGACCATTTTAGCCTGGTTTCGATCAATATTTTAGAGGATATCGCATATTAGGTCTAGGTTAGGTCGGGGATTTGCTCTCATCAGGCTCATACTTTCGCATATTTCTCATACTTGATTGCCAGATCCTGGGCTTCTTCTGGTTTGGATCACGTAGAAGTGTGGTACCACACTGATACGGTCCATTATAGCTGGTTTCGATCGATATCTTAGAGGATAACGCATGTTAGGTCTAGGTTAGCTCTGGGATTTGCTCTCATCAGTCTCATACCTTCGCATATTTCTCATACATGTTGGCCAGATCCTGGGCGTTTTCTGGTAAGGATCACGTAGTGATGTGGTACCACACTGAAACAGTCGACTAAACCTGGTCTCGATCAATATTTCAGAGGATAACGCATGCTAGGTCTAGGTTAGGTCTGGGATTTGCTCTCATCAGGCTCATACTTTCGCATTTTTCGCATACTCGTTGACCAGATCCTGGGCTTTTTCTGGTTTGGATCACATAGTAATGTGGTATCACACTGACAAAGTCAATTAAACCTGGTTTCGATCAATATTTTAGAGGATAACACATGTTAGGTCAAGGTAAGGTCTAGGATTTGCTGTCATCAGGCTCATACTTTCGCATATTTCTCATACTTGATGGCCAGATTCTGGGCTTCTTTTGGTTTGGATCACGTAGTAATGTGGTACCACACTGAAACAGTCGACTAAACCTGGTCAGAATCAATATTTTAGGGGATAACGCATGATAGGTCTAGGTTATGTCTGGGATTTGCTCTCATCAGGCTCATGCTGTCGCATATTTCTCATAATTGATGGCCAGATTCTGGGCTTTTTTTGGCTTGGATCACGTAGTAATGTGGTACCACACTGAAACAGGTGACTAAACCTGGTCTCGATAAATATTTCAGAGGATAACGCATGTTAGGTCTGAGTTGGGTCTAGAATTTGTCCCCATCAGGCTCATACTTTCGCATGTTTCTCTTACTTGCTAGCCAGATCCTTTGCTTTATCTTGTTTGGATCACATAGAAATGTGGTACCACACTGAAACAGTCAATTAAACCTGGTTTCGAGCAATATTTTAGAGGACAACGCAAGTTAGGTCTGGATTAGGTATGGGATTTGCCATCATCAGTCTCATACTTTCGCATTCCTCACATACTTCTAGAACAGATCCTGGGTTTTCTCTGGTTTGGATCACATTGTAGTGTGGTACCACACTGAAACAGTCGATTAAACATGGTTTTGATCAATGTTTTAGAGGATAACACATGTTAGGTCTGAGTTGGTTCTAGGATTTGCCCTCATCAGGCTCACACTTTCGCATATTTCTCATACTTGATGGCCAGATTCTGGGTTTTTTTTTTGGTTTGGATCACGTAGTAATGTGGTACCACACTGAAACAGTCCATTAAACCTGGTTTCGATCAATATTTAAGAGGATAACGCATGTTAGGTCTATGTTAGGTCTGGGATTTGCTCTCATCAGGCTCATACTTTCGCATTTTTCGCATACTCGTTGACCAGATCCTGGGCTTTTTCTGGTTAGGATCACGTGGTAATGTGGTACCACACTGAGATAGTCGACTAAACCTGGTCTCGATCAATATTTCAGAGGATAACGCATGTTAGGTCTGGATTGGGTCTGGGATTTGCCCTCATCAGTCTCATACTTCCTCATTCTTCACATACTTTTTGCACAGATCCTGGGTTTTTTCTGGTTTGGTTCACATAGTAGCGTGGTAGCACACTCAGACAGTCAATTAAACCTGGTTTCGAGCAATATTTTAGAGGACAACGCATGTTAGTTCTGGATTAGGTATGGGATTTGCCCTCATCAGTCTCATACTTTCGCATTCTTCACATACTTGTTGAACAGATTCCGAGTTTTTTCTGGTTTCGATCACGTGGTAATGTGGTACCACACTGAAACAGTCGATTAAACCTTGTTTCGGTCGATATTTTAGACGATAGCGCATGTTAAGTCTGAGTTGAGTCTAGGATTTGCCCTCATCAGGCTCATACTTTCGCATATTTCTCATACTTGATGGCCAGATTCTGGGCTCTCTTTGGTTTGGATCACGTAGTAATGTGGTACGACACTGAAACAGTCGAATAAACCTGGTTTCAATCAATATTTTAGACGATACCGCATGTTAGGTCTATGTTAGGTCTGGGGTTTGCTCTCATCAGGCTCATACTTTCTCATATTTCACATACTTGATGGCCAGATTCTGGGCTTTTTCTGGTTTGGATCACGTAGTAATGTGGTACCACACTGAAGCAGACGACTAAACCTGGTCTCGATCAATATTTTCGAGGATAACACATGTTAGGTCTGGATTAGGTCTGGGATTTGCCCTCATCAGGCTCATACTTTCGCATATTTCTCTTACTTGATGGCAAGATTCTGGGCTTTTTTTGGTTTGGATCACGTAGTAATGTGGTACCACACTGAAATAGTCGATTAAACCTGGTTTCAATCAATATTTTAGACGATAACGCATGTTAGGTCTATGTTAGGTCTGGGGTTTGCTCTCATCAGGCTCATACTTTCGCATATTTCTCATACTTGATGGCCAGATTCTGGGCTTTTTTTGGTTTGGATCACGTAATAATGTGGTACCACACTGAAACAGTCCATTAAACCTGGTTTCGATCAATATTTTACAGGATAACGCATGTTAGGTCTATGTTAGGTATGGGATTTGCTGTCATCAGGCTCATACTTCCTCATTCTTCACATACTTCATGAACAGATCCTGGGATTTGTCTGGATTGGATAACATACTAGTGTGGTACCACACTGAAACAGTCGATTAAACATGGTTTTGATCAATATTTTAGAGGATAACGCATGTTTGGTCTATGTTAGGTCTAGGATTTGCCCTCATCAGGCTCATACTTTCGCATATTTCCCAAACTTGATGGCCAGATTCTGAGCTTTTTCTGGTTTGGATCACGTAGTAATGTGGTACCACACTGAAGCAGTCGACTAAACCTGGTCTCGATCAATATTTTCGAGGATAACACCTGTTAGGTCTGGATTAGGTCTGGGATTTGCCCTCATCAGTCTCATACTTCCTCATTCATCACATGCTTTTTGCTCAGATCCTGGGTTTTTTCTGGTTTGGTTCACATAGTAGTGTGGTACCACACTCAAACAGTCGATTAAACATGGTTTTCATCAATATTTTAGAGGATAACACGTGTTAGGTCTGAGTTGGGTCTAGAATTTGCCCCCATCAGGCTCATACTTTCGCGTATTTCTCTTACTTGATGGCCAGATTCTGGGCTCTCTTTGGTTTGGATCACGTGGTAATGTGGTACGACACTGAAACAGTCGAATCAACCTGGTTTCAATCAATATTTTAGACGATAACGCATGTTAGGTCTATGTTAGGTCTGGGGTTTGCTCTCATCAGGCTCATACTTTCTCATATTTCTCATACTTGATGGGCAGATTCTGGGCTTTTTCTGGTTTGGATCACGTAGTAATGTGGTACCACACTGAAATAGTCGATTAAACCTGGTTTCAATCAATATTTTAGACGATAACGCATGTTAGGTCTATGTTAGGTCTGGGGTTTGCTCTCATCAGGCTCATACTTTCGCATATTTCTCATACTTGATGGCCAGATTCTGGGCTTTTTTTGGTTTGGATCACGTAATAATGTGGTACCACACTGAAACAGTCCATTAAACCTGGTTTCGATGAATATTTAAGAGGATAACGCATGATAGGTCTATGTTAGGTCTGGCATTTGCTGTCATCAGGCTCATACTTCCTCATTCTTCACATACTTCATGAACAGATCCTGGGTTTTTTCTGGTTTGGATCACATTGTAGTGTGGTACCACACTGAAGCAGTCGATTAAACCTTGTTTCAATCGATATTTTAGAGGATAACGCATGTTAAGTCTGAGTTGAGTCTAGGATTTGCCCTCATCAGGCTCATACTTTCGCATATTTCTCATACTTGATGGCCAGATTCTGAGCATTTTTTGGTTTGGATCACGTAGTAATGTGGTACCACACTGAAACAGTCGATTAAACCTGGTTTCGATCAATATTTTAGAGGATAACGCATGTTTGGTCTATGTTAGGTCTGGGGTTTGCTCTCATCAGGCTCATACTTTCGCATATTTCTCATACTTGATGGCCAGATTCTGGGCTCTTTTTGGTTTGGATCACGTACTAATGTGGTACGACACTGAAATAGTCGATTAAACCTTGTTTCAGTCTATATTTTAGACGATAACGCATGTTAGGTCTATGTTAGGTCTGGGGTTTGCTCTCATCAGGCTCAAACTTTCGCATATTTCTCATACTTGATGGCCAGATTCTGGGCTTTTTTTGGTTTGGATCACGTAATAATGTGGTACCACACTGAAACAGTCCATTAAACCTGATTTCGATCAATATTTTAGAGGATAACGCATGTTAGGTCTGAGTTGGGTCTGGGATTTGCCCTCATCAGGCTCATACTTTCGCATATTTCTCATACTTGATGGCCAGATTCTGGGCTCTTCTTGGTTTGGATCACGTAGTAATGTGGTACGACACTGAAATAGTCGATTAAACCTGGTTTCAATCAATATTTTAGACGATAACGCATGTTAGGGCTATGTTAGGTCTGGGGTTTGCTCTCATCAGGCTCATACTTTCGCATATTTCTGATACTTGATGGCCAGATTCTGGGCTTTTTTTGGTTTGGATCACGTAATAATGTGGTACCACACTGAAACGGTCCATTAAACCTGGTTTCGATCAATATTTTAGAGGATAACGCATGTTAGGTCTGAGTTGGGTCTAGGATTTGCCCTCATCAGGCTCATACTTTCGCATATTTCTCTTACTTGATGGCCAGATGCTGGGCTTTTTTTGGTTTGGAGCACGTAATAATGTGGTACCACACTGAAACAGTCCACTAAACCTGGTTTCGATCAATATTTTAGAGGATAACGCATGTTAGGTCTATGTTAGGTCTGGGGTTTGCTCTCATCAGGCTCATACTTTCGCATATTTCTCATACTTGATGGCCAGATTCTGGGCTCTTTTTGGTTTGGATCACGTAGTAATGTGGTACGACACTGAAATAGTCGATTAAACCTGGTTTCAATCAATATTTTAGACGATAACGCATGTTAGGTCTATGTTAGGTCTGGGATTTGCTCTCATCAGGCTCATACTTTCGCGTTTTTCGCATACTCGTTGACCAGATCCTGGGCTTTTTCTAGTTTGGATCACGTGGTAATGTGGTACCACACTGAAACAGTCGACTAAACCTGGTCTCGAGCAATATTTTAGAGGATAACGCATGTTAGGTCTGGATTAGGTATGGGATTTGCCCTCATCAGTCTCATACTTCCTCATTCTTCACATGTTTTTTGCTCAGATCCTGGGTTTTTTCTGGTTTGGTTCACATAGTAGTGTGGTACCACACTCAAACAGTCGATTAAACGTGGTTTTCATCAATATTTTAGAGGATAACACGTGTTAGGTCTGAGTTGGGTCTAGAATTTGCCCCCATCAGGCTCATACTTTCGCATATTTCTCATACTTGATGGCCAGATTCTGGGCTTTTTCTGGTTTCGATCTCGTGGTAATGTGGTACCACACTGAAACAGTCGATTAAACCTTGTTTCGATCGATATTTTAGAGGATAACGCATGTTAAGTCTGAGTTGAGTCTAGGATTTGCCCTGATCAGGCTCATACTTTCGCATATTTCTCATACTTGATGGCCAGATTCTGGGCTCTTTTTGGTTTGGATCACGTAGTAATGTGGTACGACACTGAAATAGTCGATTAAACCTTGTTTCGATCGATATTTTAGAGGATAATGCATGTTAAGTCTGAGTTGAGTCTAGGATTTGCCCTCATCAGGCTCATACTTTCGCGTATTTCTCTTACTTGTTGAACAGATTCCGAGTTTTTTCTGGTTTCGATCACGTGGTAGTGTGGTACCACACTGAAACAGTCGATTGAACCTTGTTTCGATTGATATTTTAGAGGAAAACGCATGTTAAGTCTGAGTTGAGTCTAGGATTTGCCCTCATCAGGCTCATACTTTCGCATATTTCTCATACTCGATGGCCAGATTCTGGGCTTTTTTTGGTTTGGATCACGTAGTAATGTGGTACCACACTGAAACAGTCGATTAAACCTGGTTTCGATCAATATTTTAGAGGATAACGCATGTTTGGTCTATGTTAGGTCTGGGGTTTGATCTCATCAGGCTCATACTTTTGCATATTTATCATACTTGATGGCCAGATCCTGGGCTTTTTTTGGTTTCGATCACGTGGCAATGTGGTACCACACTGAAACAGTCGATTAAACCTTGTTTCGATCGATACTTTAGAGGATAACGCATGTTAAGTCTGAGTTGAGTCTAGGATTTGCCCTCATCAGGCTCATACTTTCGCATGTTTCTCATACTTGATGAACAGATCCCGCGTGTTGTCTGGTTTGGATCACATACTACTGTGGTACCACACTGAAATAGTCGATTAAACCTGGTTTCGATCAATATTTTAGAGGATAACACGTGTTAGGTCTGAGTTGGGTCTAGAATTTGCCCCCATCAGGCTCATACTTTCGCATTTTTCTCACACTTGATGGCCAGATTCCGAGTTTTTTCTGGTTTCGATCACGTGGTAATGTGGTACCACACTGAAACAGTCGATTAAACCTTGTTTCGATCGATATTTTAGAGGATAACGCATGTTAAGTCTGAGTTGAGTCTAGGATTTGCCCTCATCAGGCTCATACTTTCGCATATTTCTCATACTTGATGGCCAGATTCTGGGCTCTTTTTGGTTTGGATCACGTAGCAACGTGGTACGACACTGAAATAGTCGATTAAACCTTGTTTCGATCGATATTTTAGAGGATAACGCATGTTAAGTCTGAGTTGAGTCTAGGATTTGCCCTCATCAGGCTCATACTTTCGCGTATTACTCCTACTTGTTAGCCAGATCCTTTGCTTTATCATGTTTGGATCACATAGAAATGTGGTACCACACTGAAACAGTCAATCAAACCTGGTTTCGAGCAATGTTTTAGAGGATAACGCATGTTAGGTCTGGATTAGGTATAGGATTTGCCCTCATCAGTCTCATACTTTCGCATTCTTCACATTCTTGTTGAACAGATTCCGAGTTTTTTCTGGTTTCGATCACGTGGTAATGTGGTACCACACTGAAACAGTCGATTAAACCTTGTTTCGATCGATATTTTAGAGGATAACGCATGTTAAGTCTGAGTTGAGTCTAGGATTTGCCCTCATCAGGCTCATACTTTCGCATATTTCTCATACTTGATGGCCAGATTCTGGGCTCTATTTGGTTTGGATCACGTAGTAATGTGGTAAGACACTGAAATAGTCGACTAAACCTGGTTTCAATCAATATTTTAGACGATAACGCATGTTAGGTCTATGTTAGGTCTGGGGTTTGCTCTCATCAGGCTCATACTTTCTCATATTTCTCATACTTGATGGCCTGATTCTGGGCTTTTTCTGGTTTGGATCACGTAGTAATGTGGTACCACACTGAAGCAGTCGACTAAACCTGGTCTCGATCAATATTTTCGAGGATAACACATGTTAGGTCTGGATTAGGTCTGGGATTTGCCCTCATCAGGCTCATACTTTAGCATATTTCTTTTACTTGATGGCAAGATTCTGGGCTTTTTTTGGTTTGGATCACGTAGTAATGTGGTACCACACTGAAATAGTCGATTAAACCTTGTTTCGATTGATATTTTAGAGGATAGCGCATGTTAAGTCTGAGTTGAGTCTAGGATTTGCCCTCATCAGGCTCATACTTTCGCATATTTCTCATACTTGATGGCCAGATTCCGGGCTCTTTTTGGTTTGGATCACGTAGTAATGTGGTACGACACTGAAATAGTCGATTAAACCTTGTTTTGATCGATATTTTAGAGGATAACGCATGTTAGGTCTGGATTAGGTATGGGATTTGCCCTCATCAGTCTCATACTTTCGCATTCTTCACATACTTCTAGAACAGATCCTGGGTTTTTTCTGGTTTGGATCACATTGTAGTGTGGTACCACACTGAAACAGTCGATTAAACCGTGTTTCGATTGATATTTTAGAGGATAACGCATGTTAAGTCTGAGTTGAGTCTAGGATTTGCCCTCATCAGGCTCATACTTTCGCATATTTCTCATTCTTGATAGCCAGATACTGGGCTTTTTTTGGTTTGGATCACGTAATAATGTGGTACCACACTGAAACAGTCCATTAAACCTGCTCTCGATCAATATTTTAGAGGATAACGCATGATATGTCTATGTTAGGTCTGGGATTTGCTCTCATCAGGCTCATACTTTCGCATTTTTTGCATACTCGTTGACCAGATCCTGGGCTTTTTCTGGTTTGGATCACGTGGTAATGTGATACCACACTGAAACAGTCGACTAAACCTGGTCTCGATCAATATTTCAGAGGATAACACATGTTAGGACTGGATTAGGTCTGGGATTTGCCCTCATCAGGCTCATACCTTTGCATATTTCTCTTACTTGATGCCAAGATTCTGGGCTTTTTTTGGTTTGGATCACGTAGTAATGTGGTACCACACTGAAATAGTCGATTAAACCTTGTTTCGATTGATATTTTAGAGGATAACGCATGTTAAGTCTGAGTTGAGTCTAGCATTTGCCCTCATCAGGCTCATACTTTCGCATATTTCTCTTACATGTTAGCCACATCCCTTGCTTTATCTTGTTTGGATCACATAGAAATGTGGTACCACACAGAAACAGTCAATTAAACCTGGTTTCGAGCCATATTTTAGAGGATTACGCATGTTAGGTCTGGATTGGGTCTGGGATTTGCCCTCATCAGTCTCATACTTTCGCATTCTTCACATACTTGTTGAACAGATTCCGAGTTTTTTCTGGTTTTGATCACGTGGTAATGTGGTACCACACTGAAACAGTCGATTAAACCTTGTTTCGATCGATATTTTAGAGGGTAACGCATGTTAAGTCTGAGTTGAGTCTGGGATTTGCCCTCATCAGGCTCATACTTTCGCATATTTCTCTTACTTGTTAGCCAGATCCTTTGCTTTATCTTGTTTGGATCACATAGAAATGTGGTACCACACTGAAATAGTCGATTAAACCTGGTTTCGATCAATATTTTAGAGGATAACGCATGTTAGGCCTATGTTAGGTCTGTGGTTTGCTCTCATCAGGCTCATACTTTCGCATATTTCTCATACTTGGTGGCCAGATTCTGGGCTCTTTTTGGTTTGGATCACGTAGTAATGTGGTACGGCACTGAAATAGTCGATTAAACATGGTTTCGATCGATATTTTAGAGGGTAACGCATGTTAAGTCTGAGTTGAGTCTGGGATTTGCCCTCATCAGGCTCATACTTTCGCATATTTCTCATACTTGATGGCCAGATTCTCGGTTTTTTTTTGGTCTGGATCACGTAGTAATGTGGTACCACACTGAAACAGTCCATTAAACCTTGTTTCGATCGATATTTTAGAGGATAACGCATGTTAAGTCTGAGTTGAGTCTAGGATTTGCCCTCATCAGGCTCATACTTACGCATATTTCTCATACTTGATGACCAGATTCTGGGCTCTTTTTGGTTTCGATCACGTAGTAATGTGGTACGACACTGAAATAGTCGATTAAACCTGGTTTCAATCAATACTTTAAACGATAACGCATGTTAGGACTATGTTAGGTCTGGGGTTTGCTCTCATCAGGCTCATACTTTCGCATATTTCTCATACTTGATGGCCAGTTTCTGGGCTTTTTCTGGTTTGGATCACGTAGTAATGTGGTACCACACTGAAGCAGTCGACTAAACCTGGTCTCGATCAATATTTTCGAGGATAACACACGTTAGGTCTGGATTAGGTCTGGGATTTGCCCTCATCAGGCTAATACTGTCGCATATTTCTCTTACTTGATGGCAAGATTCTGGGCTTTTTTTGGTTTGGATCACGTAGTAATGTGGTACCACACTGAAATAGTCGATTAAACCTGGTTTCGATCAATATTTTAGAGGATAACGCATGTTAGGTCTATGTTAGGTCTGTGGTTTGCTCTCATCAGGCTCATACTTTCGCATATTTCTCATACTTGATGGCCAGATTCTGGGCTTTTTTTGGTTTGGATCACGTACTAATGTGGCACCACACTGAAACAGTCCATTAAACCTGGTTTCGATCAATATTTAAGAGGATAACTCATATTAGGTCTATGTTAGGTCTGGGATTTGCTGTCATCAGGCTCATACTTCCTCATTCTTCACATACTTCATGAACAGATCCTGGGTTTTGTCTGGATTGGATCACATACAAGTGTGGTACGACACTGAAACAGTCGATTAAACCTTGTTTCGATCGATATTTTAGAGGATAACGCATTTTAAGTCTGAGTTGAGTCTAGGATTTGCCCTCATCAGTCTCATACTTTCGCATTCTTCACATACTTGTTGAACAGATTCCGAGTTTTTTCTGGTTTCGATCACGTGGTAATGTGGTACCACACTGAAACAGTCGATTAAACCTTGTTTCGATCGATATTTTACAGGATAACGCATGTTAAGTCTGAGTTGAGTCTAGGATTTGCCCTCATCAGGCTCATACTTTCGCATATTTCTCATACTTGATGGCCAGATTCTGTGCTCCTTTTGGTTTGGATCACGTAGTAATGTGGTACGACACTGAAATAGTCGAATAAACCTGGTCTCGATCAATATTTTCGAGGATAACACATGTTAGGTCTGGATTAGGTCTGGGATTTGCCCTCATCAGGCCAATACTGTCGCATATTTCTCTTACTTGATGGCAAGATTCTGGGCTTTTTTTGGTTTGGATCACGTAGTAATGTGGTACCACACTGAAATAGTCGATTAAACCTGGTTTCGATCAATATTTTAGAGGATAACGCATGTTAGGTCTATGTTAGGTCTGTGGTTTGCTCTCATCAGGCTCATACTTCCTCATTCTTCACATACTTCATGAACAGATCCTGGGTTTTGTCTGGATTGGATCACATACAAGTGTGGTACTACACTGAAACAGTCGATTAAACATGGTTTCGATCGATATTTTAGAGGATAACGCATGTTAAGTCTGAGTTGAGTCTAGGATTTGCCCTCATCAGACTCATACTTTCGCATATTTCTCATACATGATGGCCAGATTCTGGGCTTTTTCTGGTTTGGATCACGTAGTAATGTGGTACCACACTGAAGCAGTCGACTAAACCTGGTCTCGATCAATATTTTCGAGGATAACACATGTTAGGTCTGGATTAGGTCTGGGATTTGCCCTCATCAGGCTCATACTTTAGCATATTTCTTTTACTTGATGGCAAGATTCTGGGCTTTTTTTGGTTTGGATCACGTAGTAATGTGGTACCACACTGAAATAGTCGATTAAACCTTGTTTCGATTGATATTTTAGAGGATAGCGCATGTTAAGTCTGAGTTGAGTCTAGGATTTGCCCTCATCAGGCTCATACTTTCGCATATTTCTCATACTTGATGGCCAGATTCCGGGCTCTTTTTGGTTTGGATCACGTAGTAATGTGGTACGACACTGAAATAGTCGATTAAACCTTGTTTTGATCGATATTTTAGAGGATAACGCATGTTAGGTCTGGATTAGGTATGGGATTTGCCCTCATCAGTCTCATACTTTCGCATTCTTCACATACTTCTAGAACAGATCCTGGGTTTTTTCTGGTTTGGATCACATTGTAGTGTGGTACCACACTGAAACAGTCGATTAAACCGTGTTTCGATTGATATTTTAGAGGATAACGCATGTTAAGTCTGAGTTGAGTCTAGGATTTGCCCTCATCAGGCTCATACTTTCGCATATTTCTCATTCTTGATAGCCAGATACTGGGCTTTTTTTGGTTTGGATCACGTAATAATGTGGTACCACACTGAAACAGTCCATTAAACCTGCTCTCGATCAATATTTTAGAGGATAACGCATGATATGTCTATGTTAGGTCTGGGATTTGCTCTCATCAGGCTCATACTTTCGCATTTTTTGCATACTCGTTGACCAGATCCTGGGCTTTTTCTGGTTTGGATCACGTGGTAATGTGATACCACACTGAAACAGTCGACTAAACCTGGTCTCGATCAATATTTCAGAGGATAACACATGTTAGGACTGGATTAGGTCTGGGATTTGCCCTCATCAGGCTCATACCTTTGCATATTTCTCTTACTTGATGGCAAGATTCTGGGCTTTTTTTGGTTTGGATCACGTAGTAATGTGGTACCACACTGAAATAGTCGATTAAACCTTGTTTCGATTGATATTTTAGAGGATAACGCATGTTAAGTCTGAGTTGAGTCTAGCATTTGCCCTCATCAGGCTCATACTTTCGCATATTTCTCTTACATGTTAGCCACATCCCTTGCTTTATCTTGTTTGGATCACATAGAAATGTGGTACCACACAGAAACAGTCAATTAAACCTGGTTTCGAGCCATATTTTAGAGGATTACGCATGTTAGGTCTGGATTGGGTCTGGGATTTGCCCTCATCAGTCTCATACTTTCGCATTCTTCACATACTTGTTGAACAGATTCCGAGTTTTTTCTGGTTTTGATCACGTGGTAATGTGGTACCACACTGAAACAGTCGATTAAACCTTGTTTCGATCGATATTTTAGAGGGTAACGCATGTTAAGTCTGAGTTGAGTCTGGGATTTGCCCTCATCAGGCTCATACTTTCGCATATTTCTCTTACTTGTTAGCCAGATCCTTTGCTTTATCTTGTTTGGATCACATAGAAATGTGGTACCACACTGAAATAGTCGATTAAACCTGGTTTCGATCAATATTTTAGAGGATAACGCATGTTAGGCCTATGTTAGGTCTGTGGTTTGCTCTCATCAGGCTCATACTTTCGCATATTTCTCATACTTGGTGGCCAGATTCTGGGCTCTTTTTGGTTTGGATCACGTAGTAATGTGGTACGGCACTGAAATAGTCGATTAAACATGGTTTCGATCGATATTTTAGAGGGTAACGCATGTTAAGTCTGAGTTGAGTCTGGGATTTGCCCTCATCAGGCTCATACTTTCGCATATTTCTCATACTTGATGGCCAGATTCTCGGTTTTTTTTTGGTCTGGATCACGTAGTAATGTGGTACCACACTGAAACAGTCCATTAAACCTTGTTTCGATCGATATTTTAGAGGATAACGCATGTTAAGTCTGAGTTGAGTCTAGGATTTGCCCTCATCAGGCTCATACTTACGCATATTTCTCATACTTGATGACCAGATTCTGGGCTCTTTTTGGTTTCGATCACGTAGTAATGTGGTACGACACTGAAATAGTCGATTAAACCTGGTTTCAATCAATACTTTAAACGATAACGCATGTTAGGACTATGTTAGGTCTGGGGTTTGCTCTCATCAGGCTCATACTTTCGCATATTTCTCATACTTGATGGCCAGTTTCTGGGCTTTTTCTGGTTTGGATCACGTAGTAATGTGGTACCACACTGAAGCAGTCGACTAAACCTGGTCTCGATCAATATTTTCGAGGATAACACACGTTAGGTCTGGATTAGGTCTGGGATTTGCCCTCATCAGGCTAATACTGTCGCATATTTCTCTTACTTGATGGCAAGATTCTGGGCTTTTTTTGGTTTGGATCACGTAGTAATGTGGTACCACACTGAAATAGTCGATTAAACCTGGTTTCGATCAATATTTTAGAGGATAACGCATGTTAGGTCTATGTTAGGTCTGTGGTTTGCTCTCATCAGGCTCATACTTTCGCATATTTCTCATACTTGATGGCCAGATTCTGGGCTTTTTTTGGTTTGGATCACGTACTAATGTGGCACCACACTGAAACAGTCCATTAAACCTGGTTTCGATCAATATTTAAGAGGATAACTCATATTAGGTCTATGTTAGGTCTGGGATTTGCTGTCATCAGGCTCATACTTCCTCATTCTTCACATACTTCATGAACAGATCCTGGGTTTTGTCTGGATTGGATCACATACAAGTGTGGTACGACACTGAAACAGTCGATTAAACCTTGTTTCGATCGATATTTTAGAGGATAACGCATTTTAAGTCTGAGTTGAGTCTAGGATTTGCCCTCATCAGTCTCATACTTTCGCATTCTTCACATACTTGTTGAACAGATTCCGAGTTTTTTCTGGTTTCGATCACGTGGTAATGTGGTACCACACTGAAACAGTCGATTAAACCTTGTTTCGATCGATATTTTAGAGGATAACGCATGTTAAGTCTGAGTTGAGTCTAGGATTTGCCCTCATCAGGCTCATACTTTCGCATATTTCTCATACTTGATGGCCAGATTCTGTGCTCCTTTTGGTTTGGATCACGTAGTAATGTGGTACGACACTGAAATAGTCGAATAAACCTGGTCTCGATCAATATTTTCGAGGATAACACATGTTAGGTCTGGATTAGGTCTGGGATTTGCCCTCATCAGGCCAATACTGTCGCATATTTCTCTTACTTGATGGCAAGATTCTGGGCTTTTTTTGGTTTGGATCACGTAGTAATGTGGTACCACACTGAAATAGTCGATTAAACCTGGTTTCGATCAATATTTTAGAGGATAACGCATGTTAGGTCTATGTTAGGTCTGTGGTTTGCTCTCATCAGGCTCATACTTCCTCATTCTTCACATACTTCATGAACAGATCCTGGGTTTTGTCTGGATTGGATCACATACAAGTGTGGTACTACACTGAAACAGTCGATTAAACATGGTTTCGATCGATATTTTAGAGGATAACGCATGTTAAGTCTGAGTTGAGTCTAGGATTTGCCCTCATCAGACTCATACTTTCGCATATTTCTCATACATGATGGCCAGATTCTGGGCTCTTTTTGGTTTGGATCACGTAGTAATGTGGTACGACACTGAAATAGTCGATTAAACATGGTTTCGATCAATATTTTAGAGGATAACACATGTTAGGTCTGAGTTGGGTCTAGGATTTGCCCTCATCAGGCTCATACTTTCGCATATTTCTCATACTTGATGGCCAGATTCTCGGTTTTTTTTTTGGTCTGGATCACGTAGTAATGTGGTACGACACTGAAATAGTCGAATAAACCTGGTCTCGATCAATATTTTCGAGGATAACACATGTTAGGTCTATGTTAGGTCTGTGGTTTGCTCTCATCAGGCTCATACTTTCGCATATTTCTCATACTTGATGGCCAGATTCTGGGCTTTTTTTGGTTTGGATCACGTACTAATGTGGCACCACACTGAAACAGTCCATTAAACCTGGTTTCGATCAATATTTAAGAGGATAACGCATGTTAGGTCTATGTTAGGTCTGGGATTTGCTCTCATCAGGCTCATACTTTCGCATTTTTCGCATACTCGTTGACCAGATCCTGGGCTTTTTCTGGTTTGGATCACGTGGTAATGTGGTACCACACTGAAACAGTCGACTAAACCTGGTCTCGATCAATATTTCAGAGGATAACGCATGTTAGGTCTGGATTGGGTCTGGGATTTGCCCTCATCAGTCTCATACTTTCGCATATTTCTCATACTGGATGGCCAGATTCTGGGCTCTTTTTGGTTTGGATCACGTAGTAATGTGGTACCACACTGAAACAGTCCATTAAACCTGGTTTCCATCAATATTTAAGAGGATAACGCATGTTAACTCTGAGTTGAGTCTAGGATTTGCCCTCATCAGGCTCATACTTTCGCATATTTCTCTTACTTGTTAGCCAGATCCTTTGCTTTATCTTGTTTGGATCACATAGAAATGTGGTACCACACTGAAACAGTCAATTAAACCTGGTTTCGAGCAATATTTTAGAGGATTACGCATGTTAGGTCTGGATTAGGTATGGGATTTGCCCTCATCAGTCTCATACTTCCGCATTCTTCACATACTTGTTGAACAGATTCCGAGTTTTTTCTGGTTTCGATCACGTGGTAATGTGGTACCACACTGAAAGAGTCGATTAAACCTTGTTTCGATCGATATTTTAGAGGATAACGCATGTTAAGTCTGAGTTGAGTCTAGGATTTGCCCTCATCAGGCTCATACTTTCGCATATTTCTCATACTTGATGACCAGATTCTGGGCTCTTTTTGGTTTCGATCACGTAGTAATGTGGTACGACACTGAAATAGTCGATTAAACCTGGTTTCAATCAATACTTTAGACGATAACGCATGTTAGGACTATGTTAGGTCTGGGGTTTGCTCTCATCAGGCTCATACTTTCGCATATTTCTCATACTTGATGGCCAGTTTCTGGGCTTTTTCTGGTTTGGATCACGTAGTAATGTGGTACCACACTGAAGCAGTCGACTAAACCTGGTCTCGATCAATATTTTCGAGGATAACACATGTTAGGTCTGGATTAGGTCTGGGATTTGCCCTCATCAGGCTAATACTGTCGCATATTTCTCTTACTTGATGGCAAGATTCTGGGCTTTTTTTGGTTTGGATCACGTAGTAATGTGGTACCACACTGAAATAGTCGATTAAACCTGGTTTCGATCAATATTTTAGAGGATAACGCATGTTAGGTCTATGTTAGGTCTGTGGTTTGCTCTCATCAGGCTCATACTTTCGCATATTTCTCATACTTGATGGCCAGATTCTGGGCTTTTTTTGGTTTGGATCACGTACTAATGTGGTACCACACTGAAACAGTCCATTAAACCTGGTTTCGATCAATATTTAAGAGGATAACTCACGTTAGGTCTATGTTAGGTCTGGGATTTGCTGTCATCAGTCTCATACTTTCGCATTCTTCACATACTTGTTGAACAGATTCCGAGTTTTTTCTGGTTTCGATCACGTGGTAATGTGGTACCACACTGAAACAGTCGATTAAACCTTGTTTCGATCGATATTTTAGAGGATAACGCATGTTAAGTCTGAGTTGAGTCTAGGATTTGCCCTCATCAGGCTCCTACTTTCGCATATTTCTCATACTTGAGGGCCAGATTCTGGGCTCTTTTTGGTTTGGATCACGTAGTAATGTGGTACGACACTGAAATAGTCGATTAAACCTGGTTTCAATCAATATTTTAGACGATAACGCATGTTAGGTCTATGCTAGGTCTGGGGTTTGCTCTCATCAGGCTCATACTTTCTCATATTTCTCATACTTGATGGCCAGATTCTGGGCTTTTTCTGGTTTGGATCACGTAGTAATGTGGTACCACACTGAAGCAGACGACTAAACCTGGTCTCGATCAATATTTTCGAGGATAACACATGTTAGGTCTGGATTAGGTCTGGCATTTGCCCTCATCAGGCTCATACTTTCGCATATTTCTCTTACTTGATGGCAAGATTCTGGGCTTTTTTTGGTTTGGATCACGTAGTAATGTGGTACCACACTGAAATAGTCGACTAAACCTGGCTTCGATCAATATTTTAGAGGATAACGCATGTTAGGTCTATGTTAGGTCTGTGGTTTGCTCTCATCAGGCTCATACTTTCGCATATTTCTCATACTTGATGGCCAGATTCTGGGTTTTTTTTTTGGTTTGGATCACGTAGTAATGTGGTACCACACTGAAACAGCCCATTAAACCTGGTTTCGATCAATATTTAAGAGGATAACGCATGTTAGGTCTGAGTTGGGTCTAGGATTTGCCCTCATCAGGCTCATACTTTTGCATATTTCTCAAACTTGATGGCCAGATTCTGGGCTTTTTTTGGTTTGGATCACGTAGTAATGTGGTACCACACTGAAACAGTCGATTAAATCTGGTTTCGATCAATATTTTAGAGGATAACGCATGTTAAGTCTGAGTTGAGTCTAGGATTTACCCTCATCAGGCTAATACTGTCGCATATTTCTCTTACTTGATGGCAAGATTCTGGGCTTTTTTTCGTTTGGGTCACGTAGTAATGTGGTACCACACTGAAATAGTCGATTAAACCTGGTTTCGATCAATATTTTAGAGGATAACTCATGTTAGGTCTATGTTAGGTCTGGGATTTGCTGTCATCAGGCTCATACTTCCTCATTCTTCACATACTTCATGAACAGATCCTGGGTTTTGTCTGGATTGGATCACATACAAGTGTGGTACCACACTGAAACAGTCGATTAAACATGGTTTTGATCAATATTTTAGAGGGTAACACATGTTAGGTCTGAGTTGGGTCTAGGATTTGCCCTCATCAGGCTCATACTTTCGCATATTTCTCAAACTTGATGGCCAGATTCTGGGCTTTTTTTGGTTTGGATCGCGTAGTAATGTGGTACCACACTGAAACAGTCGATTAAATCTGGTTTCGATCAATATTTTAGAGGATAACGCATGTTAAGTCTGAGTTGAGTCTAGGATTTGCCCTCATCAGGCTCATACTTTCGCATATTTCTCATACCTGATGGCCAGATTCTGGGCTCTTTTTGGTTTGGATCACGTAGTAATGTGGTACCACACTGAAACAGTCCATTAAACCTGGTTTCGATCAATATTTAAGAGGATAACGCATGTTAACTCTGAGTTGAGTCTAGGATTTGCCCTCATCAGGCTCATACTTTCGCATATTTCTCTTACTTGTTAGCCAGATCCTTTGCTTTATCTTGTTTGGATCACATAGAAATGTGGTACCACACTGAAACAGTCAATTAAACCTGGTTTCGAGCAATATTTTAGAGGATTTCGCATGTTAGGTCTGGATTAGGTATGGGATTTGCCCTCATCAGTCTCATACTTTCGCATTCTTCACATACTTGTTGAACAGATTCCGAGTTTTTTCTGGTTTCGATCACGTGGTAATGTGGTACCACACTGAAACAGTCGATTAAACCTTGTTTCGATCGATATTTTAGAGGATAACGCATGTTAAGTCTGAGTTGAGTCTAGGATTTGCCCTCATCAGGCTCATACTTTCGCATATTTCTCATACTTGATGACCAGATTCTGGGCTCTTTTTGGTTTCGATCACGTAGTAATGTGGTACGACACTGAAATAGCCGATTAAACCTGGTTTCAATCAATACTTTAGACGATAACGCATGTTAGGACTATGTTAGGTCTGGGGTTTGCTCTCATCAGGCTCATACTTTCGCATATTTCTCATACTTGATGGCCAGTTTCTGGGCTTTTTCTGGTTTGGATCACGTAGTAATGTGGTACCACACTGAAGCAGTCGACTAAACCTGGTCTCGATCAATATTTTCGAGGATAACACATGTTAGGTCTGGATTAGGTCTGGGATTTGCCCTCATCAGGCTAATACTGTCGCATATTTCTCTTACTTGATGGCAAGATTCTGGGCTTTTTTTGGTTTGGATCACGTAGTAATGTGGTACCACACTGAAATAGTCGATTAAACCTGGTTTCGATCAATATTTTAGAGGATAACGCATGTTAGGTCTATGTTAGGTCTGTGGTTTGCTCTCATCAGGCTCATACTTTCGCATATTTCTCATACTTGATGGCCAGATTCTGGGCTTTTTTTGGTTTGGATCACGTAGTAATGTGGTACCACACTGAAACAGTCCATTAAACCTGGTTTCGATCAATATTTAAGAGGATAACTCATGTTAGGTCTATCTTAGGTCTGGGATTTGCTGTCATCAGACTCATACTTCCTCATTCTTCACATACTTCATGAACAGATCCTGGGTTTTGTCTGGATTGGATCACATACAAGTGTGGTACCACACTGAAACAGTCGATTAAACATGGTTTCGATCGATATTTTAGAGGATAACGCATGTTAAGTCTGAGTTGAGTCTAGGATTTCCCCTCATCAGGCTCATACTTTCGCATATTTCTCATACTTGATGGCCAGGTTCTGGGCTTTTTTTGGTTTGGATCACGTAGTAATGTGGTACGACACTGAAATAGTCGATTAAACATGGTTTTGATCAATATTTTAGAGGATAACACATGTTAGGTCTGAGTTGGGTCTAGGATTTGCCCTCATCAGGCTCATACTTTCGCATATTTCTCTTACTTGATGGCCAGATTCTCGGTTTTTTTTTTGGTCTGGATCACGTAGTAATGTGGTACCACACTGAAACAGTCCATTAAACCTGGTTTCGATCAATATTTAAGAGGATAACTCATGTTAGGTCTATGTTAGGTCTGGGATTTGCTGTCATCAGGCTCATACTTCCTCATTCTTCACATACTTCATGAACAGATCCTGGGTTTTGTCTGGATTGGATCACATACAAGTGTGGTACCACACTGAAACAGTCGATTAAACATGGTTTAGATCGATATTTTAGAGGATAACGCATGTTAAGTCTGAGTTGAGTCTAGGATTTGCCCTCATCAGGCTCATACTTTCGCATATTTCTCATACTGGATGGCCAGATTCTGGGCTCTTTTTGGTTTGGATCACGCAGTAATGTGGTACGACACTGAAATTGTCGATTAAACATGGTTTTGATCAATATTTTAGAGGATAACACATGTTAGGTCTGAGTTGGGTCTAGGATTTGCCCTCATCAGGCTCATACTTTCGCATATTTCTCATACTTGATGGCCAGATTCTCGGTTTTTTTTTGGTCTGGATCACGTAGTAATGTGGTACCACACTGAAACAGTCCATTAAGCCTGGTTTCGGTCACTATTTAAGAGGATAACGCATGTTAACTCTGAGTTGAGTCTAGGATTTGCCCTCATCAGGCTCATACTTTCGCAAATTTCTCTTACTTGTTAGCCAGATTCTGGGCTCTTTTTGGTTTGGATCACATAGAAATGTGGTACCACACTGAAACAGTCAATTAAACCTGGTTTCGAGCAATATTTTAGAGGATTACGCATGTTACGTCTGGATTAGGTATGGGATTTGCCCTCATCAGTCTCATACTTTCGCATTCTTCACATACTTGTTGAACAGATTCCGAGTTTTTTCTGGTTTCGATCACGTGGTAATGTGGTACCACACTGAAACAGTCGATTAAACCTTGTTTCGATCGATATTTTAGAGGATAACGCATGTTAAGTCTGAGTTGAGTCTAGGATTTGCCCTCATCAGGCTCATACTTTCGCATATTTCTCATACTTGATGACCAGATTCTGGGCTCTTTTTGGTTTCGATCACGTAGTAATGTGGTACGACACTGAAATAGTCGATTAAACCTGGTTTCAATCAATATTTAAGAGGATAACTCATGTTAGGTCTATGTTAGGTCTGGGATTTGCTGTCATCAGGCTCATACTTCCTCATTCTTCACATACTTCATGAACAGATCCTGAGTTTTGTCTGGATTGGATCACATACAAGTGTGGTACCACACTGAAACAGTCGACTAAACCTGGTCTCGATCAATATTTTCGAGGATAACACATGTTAGGCCTGGATTAGGTCTGGGATTTGCCCTCATCAGGCTAATACTGTCGCATATTTCTCTTACTTGATGGCAAGATTCTGGGCTTTTATTCGTTTGGATCACGTAGTAATGTGGTACCACACTGAAATAGTCGATTAAACCTGGTTTCAATCAATATTGTAGAGGATAACTCATGTTAGGACTATATTAGGTCTGGGATTTGCTGTCATCAGGCTCATACTTCCTCATTCTTCACATACTTCATGAACAGATCCTGGGTTTTGTCTGGATTGGATCACATACAAGTGTGGTACCACACTGAAACAGTCGATTAAACATGGTTTTGATCAATATTTTAGAGGATAACACATCTTAGGTCTGAGTTGGGTCTAGGATTTGCCCTCATCAGGCTCACACTTTCGCATATTTCTCAAACTTGATGGCCAGGTTCTGGGCTTTTTTTGGTTTGGATCACGTAGTAATGTGGTACGACACTGAAATAGTCGATTAAACATGGTTTTGATCAATATTTTAGAGGATAACACATGTTAGGTCTGAGTTGGGTCTAGGATTTGCCCTCATCAGGCTCATACTTTCGCATATTTCTCATACTTGATGGCCAGATTCTCGGTTTTTTTTTTGGTCTGGATCACGTAGTAATGTGGTACCACACTGAAACAGTCCATTAAACCTGGTTTCGATCAATATTTAAGAGGATAACTCATGTTAGGTCTATGTTAGGTCTGGGATTTGCTGTCATCAGGCTCATACTTCCTCATTCTTCACATACTTCATGAACAGATCCTGGGTTTTGTCTGGATTGGATCACATACAAGTGTGGTACCACACTGAAGCAGTCGATTAAACATGGTTTAGATCGATATTTTAGAGGATAACGCATGTTAAGTCTGAGTTGAGTCTAGGATTTGCCCTCATCAGGCTCATACTTTCGCATATTTCTCATACTGGATGGCCAGATTCTGGGCTCTTTTTGGTGTGGATCACGCAGTAATGTGGTACGACACTGAAATTGTCGATTAAACATGGTTTTGATCAATATTTTAGAGGATAACACATGTTAGGTCTGAGTTGGGTCTAGGATTTGCCCTCATCAGGCTCATACTTTCGCATATTTCTCATACTTGATGGCCAGATTCTCGGTTTTTTTTTGGTCTGGATCACGTAGTAATGTGGTACCACACTGAAACAGTCCATTAAACCTGGTTTCGGTCACTATTTAAGAGGATAACGCATGTTAACTCTGAGTTGAGTCTAGGATTTGCCCTCATCAGGCTCATACTTTCGCATATTTCTCATACTTGATGACCAGATTCTGGGCTCTTTTTGGTTTCGATCACGTAGTAATGTGGTACGACACTGAAATAGTCGATTAAACCTGGTTTCAATCAATACTTTAAACGATAACGCATGTTAGGACTATGTTAGGTCTGGGGTTTGCTCTCATCACGCTCATACTTTCGCATATTTCTCATACTTGATGGCCAGATTCTGGGCTTTTTCTGGTTTGGATCACGTAGTAATGTGGTACCACACTGAAGCAGTCGACTAAACCTGGTCTCGATCAATATTTTCGAGGATAACACATGTTAGGCCTGGATTAGGTCTGGGATTTGCCCTCATCAGGCTAATACTGTCGCATATTTCTCTTACTTGATGGCAAGATTCTGGGCTTTTTTTCGTTTGGATCACGTAGTAATGTGGTACCACACTGAAATAGTCGATTAAACCTGGTTTCAATCAATATTTTAGAGGATAACTCATGTCAGGACTATATTAGGTCTGGGATTTGCTGTCATCAGGCCCATATTTCCTCATTCTTCACATACTTCATGAACAGATCCTGGGTTTTGTCTGGGTTGGATCACATACAAGTGTGGTACCACACTGAAACAGTCGATTAAACATGGTTTTGATCAATATTTTAGAGGATAACACATGTTAGGTCTGAGTTGGGTCTAGGATTTGCCCTCATCAGGCTCACACTTTCGCATATTTCTCAAACTTGATGGCCAGATTCTGGGCTTTTTTTGGTTTGGATCACGTAGTAATGTGGTACCACACTGAAACAGTCCATTAAACCTGGTGTCGATCATATCTAAGAGGATAACTCATGTTAGGTCTATGTTAGGTCTGGGATTTGCTGTCATCAGGCTCATACTTCCTCATTCTTCACATACTTCATGAACAGATCCTGGGTTTTGTCTGGATTGGATCACATACAAGTGTGGTACCACACTGAAACAGTCGATTAAACATGGTTTCGATCGATATTTTAGAGGATAACGCATGTTAAGTCTGAGTTGAGTCTAGGATTTGCCCTCATCAGGCTCATACTTTCGCATATTTCTCATACTTGATGGCCAGGTTCTGGGCTTTTTTTGGTTTGGATCACGTAGTAATGTGGTACCACACTGAAACAGTCCATTAAACCTGGTTTCGATCAATATTTAAGAGGATAACGCATGTTAGGTCTATGTTAGGTCTGGGATTTGCTGTCATCAGGCTCATACTTCCTCATTCTTCACATACTTCATGAACAGATCCTGGGTTTTGTCTGGTTTGGATCACATACTAGTGTGGTACCACACTGAAACAGTCGATTAAACATGGTTTTGATCAATATTTTAGAGGATAACACATGTTAGGTCTGAGTTGAGTCTAGGATTTGCCCTCATCAGGCTCATACTTTCGCATATTTCTCATACTTGATGGCCAGATACTGGGCCTTTTTGGTTTGGATCACGTAATAATGTGGTACGACACTGAAATAGTCGATTAAACCTCGTTTCAATCAATATTTTAGACGATAACGCATGTTAGGTCTATGTTAGGTCTGGGGTTTGCTCTCATCACGCTCATACTTTCGCATATTTCTCATACTTGATGGCCAGATTCTGGGCTTTTTCTGGTTTGGATCACGTAGTAATCTGGTACCACACTGAAGCAGTCGACTAAACCTGGTCTCGATCAATATTTTCGAGGATAACACATGTTAGGCCTGGATTAGGTCTGGGATTTGCCCTCATCAGGCTAATACTGTCGCATATTTCTCTTACTTGATGGCAAGATTTTGGGCTTTTTTTCGTTTGGATCACGTAGTAATGTGGTACCACACTGAAATAGTCGATTAAACCTGGTTTCAATCAATATTTTAGACGATAACGCATGTTAGGTCTATGTTAGGTCTGTGGTTTGCTCTCATCACGCTCATACTTTCGCATATTTCTCATACTTGATGGCCAGATTCTGGGCTTTTTTTGGTTTGGAACACGTACTAATGTGGCACCACACTGAAACAGTCCATTAAACCTGGTTTCGTTCAATATTTAAGAGGATAACTCATGTTAGGTCTATGTTAGGTCTGGGATTTGCTGTCATCAGGCTCATACTTCCTCATTCTTCACATACTTCATGAACAGATCCTGGGTTTTGTCTGGATTGGATCACATACAAGTGTGGTACCACACTGAAACAGTCGATTAAACATGGTTTAGATCGATATTTTAGAAGATAACGCATGTTAAGTCTGAGTTGAGTCTAGGATTTGCCCTCATCCGGCTCATACTTTCGCATATTTCTCATACTGGATGGCCAGATTCTGGGCTCTTTTTGGTTTGGATCACGCAGTAATGTGGTACGACACTGAAATAGTCGATTAAACATGGTTTTGATCAATATTTTAGAGGATAACACATGTTAGGTCTGAGTTGGGACTAGGATTTGCCCTCATCAGGCTCATACTTTCGCATATTTCTCATACTTGATGGCCAGATTCTGGGCTTTTTCCGGTTTGGATCACGTAGTAATGTGGTAGCACACTGAAACAGTATATTAAACCTGGTTTCGATCAATATTTTAGAAGATAACGCATGTTAGGTCTAGGTTAGGCCTGGGATTTGCATATTTCTCATACTTGATAGCCAGATTCTGGGCTTTTTTTTTGGTTTGGATCACGTATTAATGTGGTACCACACTGAAACAGTCAATTGAACCTGGTTTCCATCAATATTTTAGAGGATAACGCATGTTAGGTCTAGGTTAGGTCTGGGATTTGCTCTCATCAGGCTCATACTTTCGCATATTTCTCATACTTGATGGCCAGATTCTGGGCTTTTCTTTTGGTTTGGATCACGTAGTAATGTGGTGCCACACTGAAACAGGCAATTGAACCTGGTTTCCATCAATATTTTAGAGGACAACGCATGTTAGGTCTAGGTTAGGTCTGGGATTTGCTCTCATCAGGCTCATACTTTCGCATATTTCTCATAATTGATGGCCAGATTCTGAGCTTTTTTTTTGGTTTGGATCACGTTTTAATGTGGTAGCACACTGAAACAGTATATTAAACCTGGTTTCGATCAATATTTTAGAAGATAACGCATGTTAGGTTTAAGTTAGGTCTGGGATTTGCTCTCATCAGGCTCATACTTTCGCATATTTCTCATACTTGATAGCCAGATTCTGGGCTTTTTTTTTGGTTTGGATCACGTATTAATGTGGTAGCACACTGAAACAGTATATTAAACCTGGTTTCGATCAATATTTTAGAAGATAACGCATGTTTGGTCTAAGTTAGGTCTGGGATTTGCTCTCATCAGGCTCATACTTTCGCATATTTCTCATACTTGATAGCCAGATTCTGGGCTTTTTTTTTGGTTTGGATCACGTATTAATGTGGTACCACACTGAAACAGTCGAGTAAACCTGGTCTCAATCAATATTTTAGGGGATAACGCATGTTAGGTCTAGTTTAGGTGTGGGATTTGCTCTCATCAGGCTCATACTTTCGCATATTTCTGATACTTGATGTCCAGATTCTGGGCTTTTTCCGGTTTGGATCACGTAGTAATGTGGTAGCACACTGAAACAGTATATTAAACCTGGTTTCGATCAATATTTTAGAAGATAACGCATGTTAGGTCTAGGTTAGGCCTGGGATTTGCTCTCATCAGGCTCATACTTTCGCATATTTCTCATACTTGATGGCCAGATTCTGGGCTTTTTTTTTGGTTTGGATCACGTATTAATGTGGTACCACACTGAAACAGTCAATTGAACCTGGTTTCCATCAATATTTTAGAGGATAACGCATGTTAGGCCTAGGTTAGGTCTGGGATTTGCTCTCATCAGGCTCATACTTTCGCACATTTCTCATACTAGATGGCCAGATTCTGGGCTTTTTTTTGGTTTGGATCACGTAGCAATGTGGTACCACACTGAAACAGTCGACTAAACCTGGTCTCGATCAACATTTCAGAGGATAACACATGCTAGGTCTACGTTAGGTGTGGGATTTGCTCTCATCAGGCTCATACTTTCGCATATTTCTCATACTAGATGGCCAGATTCTGGGCTTTTTTTGGCTCGGATCACGTAGTAATGTGGTACCACACTGAAACAGTCTATTAAACCTGGCTTCGATCAATATTTTAGAGGATAACGCATGTTAGGTCTGGGTTAGGTCTGGGATTTGCTCTCATCAGGCTCATACTTTCGCATATTTCTCATACTTGTTGGCCAGATCCTGGGCTTTTTCTGGATTGGATCACGTAGTAATGTGGTACCACACTGAAACAGTATATTAAACCTGGTTTCGATCAATATTTTAGAAGATAACGCATGTTAGGTCTAGGTTAGGTCTGGGATTTGCTCTCATCAGGCTCATACTTTCGCATATTTCTCATACTTGATGGCCAGATTCTGGGCTTTTTTTTTGGTTTGGATCACGTATTAATGTGGTACCACACTGAAACAGTCAATTGAACCTGGTTTCCATCAATATTTTAGAGGATAACGCATGTTAGGTCTAGGTTAGGTCTGGGATTTGCTCTCATCAGGCTCATACTTTCGCACATTTCTCATACTAGATGGCCAGATTCTGGGCTTTTTTTTGGTTTGGATCACGTAGTAATGTGGTACCACACTGAAACAGTCGACTAAACCTGGTCTCGATCAATATTTTAGGGGTAACGCATGTTAGGTCTAGGTTAGGTCTGGGATTTGGCCTCATCAGGCTCATACCTTCGCATATTTCTCATACTTGATGGCCAGATTCTGGGCATTTTTTTGGTTTGGATCACGTATTAATGTGGTGCCACACTGAAACAGTCAATTGAACCTGGTTTCCATCAATATTTTAGAGGACAACGCATGTTAGGTCTAGGATAGGTCTGGGATTTGCTCTCATCAGGCTCATACTTTCGCACATTTCTCATACTTGATGGCCAGATTCTGGGCTTTTTTTTTGGTTTGGATCACGTATTAATGTGGTGCCACACTGAAACAGTCAATTGAACCTGGTTTCCATCAATATTTTAGAGGACAACGCATGTTAGGTCTAGGTTAGGTCTGGGATTCGCTCTCTCAGGCTCATACTTTCGCACATTTCTCATACTTGATGGCCAGATTCTGGGCTTTTTTTTGGCTTGGATCACACAGTAATGTGGTACCACACTGAAACAGTCGACTAAGCCTGGTCTCGATCAATATTTTAGGGGATAACGCATGTTAGGTCTAGGTCAGGTCTGGGATTTGCTCTCATCAGGCTCATACTTTCGCATATTTCTCATACTTGATGGCCAGATTCTGGGCTTTTTCCGGTTTGGATCACGTAGTAATGTGGTAGCACACTGAAACAGTATATTAAACCTGGTTTCGATCAATATTTTAGAAGATAACGCATGTTAGGTCTAGGTTAGGTCTGGGATTTGCTCTCATCAGGCTCATACCTTCGCATATTTCTCATACTTGATGGCCAGATTCTGGGCTTTTTTTTTGGTTTGGATCACGTATTAATGTGGTGCCACACTGAAACAGTCAATTGAACCTGGTTTCCATCAATATTTTAGAGGACAACGCATGTTAGGTCTAGGTTAGGTCTGGGATTTGCTCTCATCAGGCTCATACTTTCGCACATTTCTCATACTAGATGGCCAGATTCTGGGCTTTTTTTTGGTTTGGATCACGTAGTAATGTGGTACCACACTGAAACAGTCGACTAAACCTGGTCTCGATCAATATTTCAGAGGATAACACATGCTAGGTCTACGTTAGGTGTGGGATTTGCTCTCATCAGGCTCATACTTTCGCATATTTCTCATACTTGATGGCCAGATTCTGGGCTTTTTCCGGTTTGGATCACGTAGTAATGTGGTACCACACTGAAACAGTCGAGTAAACCTGGTCTCAATCAATATTTTAGGGGATAACGCATGTTAGGTCTAGTTTAGGTGTGGGATTTGCTCTCATCAGGCTCATACTTTCGCATATTTCTGATACTTGATGTCCAGATTCTGGGCTTTTTCCGGTTTGGATCACGTAGTAATGTGGTAGCACACTGAAACAGTATATTAAACCTGGTTTCGATCAATATTTTAGAAGAGAACGCATGTTAGGTCTAGGTTAGGCCTGGGATTTGCTCTCATCAGGCTCATACTTTCGCATATTTCTCATACTTGATGGCCAGATTCTGGGCTTTTTATTTGGTTTGGATCACGTATTAATGTGGTACCACACTGAAACAGTCAATTGAACCTGGTTTCCATCAATATTTTAGAGGATAACGCATGTTAGGTCTAGGTTAGGTCTGGGATTTGCTCTCATCAGGCTCATACTTTCGCACATTTCTCATACTAGATGGCCAGATTCTGGGCTTTTTTTTGGTTTGGATCACGCAGTAATGTGGTACCACACTGAAACAGTCGACTAAACCTGGTCTCGATCAATATTTTAGGGGTAACGCATGTTAGGTCTAGTTTAGGTGTGGGATTTGCTCTCATCAGGCTCATACTGTCGCATATTTCTCATACTTGATGTCCAGATTCTGGGCTTTTTCCGGATTGGATCACGTAGTAATGTGGTACGACACTGAAACAGTCAATTGAACCTGGTTTCCATCAATATTTTAGAGGACAACGCATGTTAGGTCTAGGATAGGTCTGGGATTTGCTCTCATCAGGCTCATACTTTCGCACATTTCTCATACTTGATGGCCAGATTCTGGGCTTTTTTTTTGGTTTGGATCACGTATTAATGTGGTACCACACTGAAACAGTCGACTAAACCTGGTCTCGATCAACATTTCAGAGGATAACACATGCTAGGTCTACGTTAGGTGTGGGATTTGCTCTCATCAGGCTCATACTTTCGCATATTTCTCATACTAGATGGCCAGATTCTGGGCTTTTTTTGGCTCGGATCACGTAGTAATGTGGTACCACACTGAAACAGTCGATTAAACATGGTTTTGATCAATATTTTAGAGGATAACACATGTTAGGTCTGAGTTGAGTCTAGGATTTGCCCTCATCAGGCTCATACTTTCGCATATTTCTCATACTTGATGGCCAGATACTGGGCCTTTTTGGTTTGGATCACGTAATAATGTGGTACGACACTGAAATAGTCGATTAAACCTCGTTTCAATCAATATTTTAGACGATAACGCATGTTAGGTCTATGTTAGGTCTGGGGTTTGCTCTCATCACGCTCATACTTTCGCATATTTCTCATACTTGATGGCCAGATTCTGGGCTTTTTCTGGTTTGGATCACGTAGTAATGTGGTACCACACTGAAGCAGTCGACTAAACCTGGTCTCGATCAATATTTTCTAGGATAACACATGTTAGGCCTGGATTAGGTCTGGGATTTGCCCTCATCAGGCTAATACTGTCGCATATTTCTCTTACTTGATGGCAAGATTTTGGGCTTTTTTTCGTTTGGATCACGTAGTAATGTGGTACCACACTGAAATAGTCGATTAAACCTGGTTTCAATCAATATTTTAGACGATAACGCATGTTAGGTCTATGTTAGGTCTGTGGTTTGCTCTCATCACGCTCATACTTTCGCATATTTCTCATACTTGATGGCCAGATTCTGGGCTTTTTTTGGTTTGGAACACGTACTAATGTGGCACCACACTGAAACAGTCCATTAAACCTGGTTTCGTTCAATATTTAAGAGGATAACTCATGTTAGGTCTATGTTAGGTCTGGGATTTGCTGTCATCAGGCTCATACTTCCTCATTCTTCACATACTTCATGAACAGATACTGGGTTTTGTCTGGATTGGATCACATACAAGTGTGGTACCACACTGAAACAGTCGATTAAACCTTGTTTCGATCGATATTTTAGAGGATAACGCATGTTAAGTCTGAGTTGAGTCTAGGATTTGCCCTCATCAGGCTCATACTTTCGCATATTTCTCATACTTGATGGCCAGATTCTGGGCTCTTTTTGGTTTGGATCACTTAGTAATGTGGTACGACACTGAAATAGTCGATTAAACCTGGTTTCAATCAATACTTTAGACGATAACGCATGTTAGGACTATCTTAGGTCTGGGGTTTGCTCTCATCAGGCTCATACTTTCGCATATTTCTCATACTTGATGGCCAGATTCTGGGCCTTTTCTGGTTTGGATCACGTAGTAATGTGGTACCACACTGAAGCAGTCGACTAAACCTGGTCTCGATCAATATTTTCGAGGATAACACATGTTAGGTCTGGATTAGGTCTGGGATTTGCCCTTATCAGGCCAATACTGTCGCATATTTCTCTTACTTGATGGCAAGATTCTGGGCTTTTTTTGGTTTGGATAACGTAGTAATGTGGTACCACACTGAAATAGTCGATTAAACCTGGTTTCGATCAATATTTTAGAGGATAACGCATGTTAGGTCTATGTTAGGTCTGTGGTTTGCTCTCATCAGCCTCATACTTTCGCATATTTCTCATACTTGATGGCCAGATTCTGGGCTTTTTTTGTTTGGATCACGTACTAATGTGGCACCACACTGAAACAGTCCATTAAACCTGGTTTCGATCAATATTTAAGAGGATAACTCATGTTAGGTCTATGTTAGGTCTGGGATTTGCTGTCATCAGGCTCATACTTCCTCATTCTTCACATACTTCATGAACAGATCCTGGGTTTTGTCTGGATTGGATCACATACAAGTGTGGTACCACACTGAAACAGTCGATTAAACATGGTTTCGATCGATATTTTAGAGGATAACGCATGTTAAGTCTGAGTTGAGTCTAGGATTTGCCCTCATCAGGCTCATACTTTCGCATATTTCACATACTTGATGGCCAGATTCTGGGCTCTTTTTGGTTTGGATCACGTAGTAATGTGGTACGACACTGAAATAGTCGATTAAACATGGTTTTGATCAATATTTTAGAGGATAACACATGTTAGGTCTGAGTTGGGTCTAGGATTTGCCCTCATCAGGCTCATACTTTCGCATATTTCTCATACTGGATGGCCAGATTCTGGGCTCTTTTTGGTTTGGATCACGCAGTAATGTGGTACGACACTGAAATAGTCGATTAAACATGCTTTTGATCAATATTTTAGAGGATAACACATGTTAGGTCTGAGTTGGGACTAGGATTTGCCCTCATCAGGCTCATACTTTCGCATATTTCTCATACTTGATGGCCAGATTCTGGGCTTTTTCCGGTTTGGATCACGTAGTAATGTGGTAGCACACTGAAACAGTATATTAAACCTGGTTTCGATCAATATTTTAGAAGATAACGCATGTTAGGTCTAGGTTAGGCCTGGGATTTGCATATTTCTCATACTTGATAGCCAGATTCTGGGCTTTTTTTTTGGTTTGGATCACGTATTAATGTGGTACCACACTGAAACAGTCAATTGAACCTGGTTTCCATCAATATTTTAGAGGATAACGCATGTTAGGTCTAGGTTAGGTCTGGGATTTGCTCTCATCAGGCTCATACTTTCGCATATTTCTCATACTTGATGGCCAGATTCTGGGCTTCTCTTTTGGTTTGGATCACGTAGTAATGTGGTGCCACACTGAAACAGGCAATTGAACCTGGTTTCGATCAATATTTTAGAGGATGACACATGTTAGGTCTAGGTTAGGTCTGGGATTTGCACTCATCAGGATCATACTTTCGCATATTTCTCATACTTGATGGCCAGATTCTGGGCTTTTTGCTGGTTTGGATCACGTAGTAATGTGGTACCACACTGAAACAGTCAATTAAACCTGGTTTCCATCAATATTTTAGCGGATAACGCGTGTTAGGTCTAGGTTAGTTCTGGGATTTGCTCTCATCAGGCTCATACTTTCGCACATTTCTCATACTTGATGGCCAGATTCCGGGCTTTTTTTTGGTTTGGATCACGTAGTAATGTGGTACCACACTGAAACAGTCGACTAAACCTGGTCTCGATCAATATTTTAGGGGATAACGCATGTTAGGTCTAGGTTAGGTCTGGGATTTCCTCTCATCAGGCTCACACTTTCGCATATTTCTCATACTTGATGGCCAGATTCTGGGCTTCTTCTGGTTTGGATCACGTAGTAATGTGGTACCACACTGAAACAGTCGACTAAACCTGGTCTCGATCGATATTTTAGAGGATAACGCATGTTAGGTCTAGTTTAGGTGTGGGATTTGCTCTCATCAGGCTCATACTTTCGCATATTTCTGATACTTGATGTCCAGATTCTGGGCTTTTTCCGGTTTGGATCACGTAGTAATGTGGTAGCACACTGAAACAGTATATTAAACCTGGTTTCGATCAATATTTTAGAAGATAACGCATGTTAGGTCTAGGTTAGGCCTGGGATTTGCTCTCATCAGGCTCATACTTTCGCATATTTCTCATACTTGATGGCCAGATTCTGGGCTTTTTTTGGCTCGGATCACGTAGTAATGTGGTACCACACTGAAACAGTCTATTAAACCTGGCTTCGATCAATATTTTAGAGGATAACGCATGTTAGGTCTGGGTTAGGTCTGGGATTTGCTCTCATCAGGCTCATACTTTCGCATATTTCTCATACTTGTTGGCCAGATCCTGGGCTTTTTCTGGATTGGATCACGTAGTAATGTGGTACCACACTGAAACAGTATATTAAACCTGGTTTCGATCAATATTTTAGAAGATAACGCATGTTAGGTCTAGGTTAGGTCTGGGATTCGCTCTCTCAGGCTCATACTTTCGCATATTTCTCATACTTGATGGCCAGATTCTGGGCTTTTTTTTTGGTTTGGATCACGTATTAATGTGGTACCACACTGAAACAGTATATTAAACCTGGTTTCGATCAATATTTTAGAAGATAACGCATGTTAGGTCTAGGTTAGGCCTGGGATTTGCATATTTCTCATACTTGATAGCCAGATTCTGGGCTTTTTTTTTGGTTTGGATCACGTATTAATGTGGTACCACACTGAAACAGTCAATTGAACCTGGTTTCCATCAATATTTTAGAGGATAACGCATGTTAGGTCTAGGTTAGGTCAGGGATTTGCTCTCATCAGGCTCATACTTTCGCATATTTCTCATACTTGATGGCCAGATTCTGGGCTTTTTTTTTGGTTTGGATCACGTATTAATGTGGTACCACACTGAAACAGTCAATTGAACCTGGTTTCCATCAATATTTTAGAGGATAACGCATGTTAGGTCTAGGTTAGGTCTGGGATTTGCTCTCATCAGGCTCATACTTTCGCACATTTCTCATACTAGATGGCCAGATTCTGGGCTTTTTTTTGGTTTGGATCACGTAGTAATGTGGTACCACACTGAAACAGTCGACTAAACCTGGTCTCGATCAACATTTCAGAGGATAACACATGCTAGGTCTACGTTAGGTGTGGGATTTGCTCTCATCAGGCTCATACTTTCGCATATTTCTCATACTAGATGGCCAGATTCTGGGCTTTTTTTGGCTCGGATCACGTAGTAATGTGGTACCACACTGAAACAGTCTATTAAACCTGGCTTCGATCAATATTTTAGAGGATAACGCATGTTAGGTCTGGGTTAGGTCTGGGATTTGCTCTCATCAGGCTCATACTTTCGCATATTTCTCATACTTGTTGGCCAGATCCTGGGCTTTTTCTGGATTGGATCACGTAGTAATGTGGTACCACACTGAAACAGTATATTAAACCTGGTTTCGATCAATATTTTAGAAGATAACGCATGTTAGGTCTAGGTTAGGTCTGGGATTTGCTCTCATCAGGCTCATACTTTCGCATATTTCTCATACTTGATGGCCAGATTCTGGGCTTTTTTTTTGGTTTGGATCACGTATTAATGTGGTACCACACTGAAACAGTCAATTGAACCTGGTTTCCATCAATATTTTAGAGGATAACGCATGTTAGGTCTAGGTTAGGTCTGGGATTTGCTCTCATCAGGCTCATACTTTCGCACATTTCTCATACTAGATGGCCAGATTCTGGGCTTTTTTTTGGTTTGGATCACGTAGTAATGTGGTACCACACTGAAACAGTCGACTAAACCTGGTCTCGATCAATATTTTAGGGATAACGCATGTTAGGTCTAGGTTAGGTCTGGGATTTGGCCTCATCAGGCTCATACCTTCGCATATTTCTCATACTTGATGGCCAGATTCTGGGCTTTTTTTTGGTTTGGATCACGTATTAATGTGGTGCCACACTGAAACAGTCAATTGAACCTGGTTTCCATCAATATTTTAGAGGACAACGCATGTTAGGTCTAGGATAGGTCTGGGATTTGCTCTCATCAGGCTCATACTTTCGCACATTTCTCATACTTGATGGCCAGATTCTGGGCTTTTTTTTTGGTTTGGATCACGTATTAATGTGGTGCCACACTGAAACAGTCAATTGAACCTGGTTTCCATCAATATTTTAGAGGACAACGCATGTTAGGTCTAGGTTAGGTCTGGGATTCGCTCTCTCAGGCTCATACTTTCGCACATTTCTCATACTTGATGGCCAGATTCTGGGCTTTTTTTTGGCTTGGATCACACAGTAATGTGGTACCACACTGAAACAGTCGACTAAGCCTGGTCTCGATCAATATTTTAGGGGATAACGCATGTTAGGTCTAGGTCAGGTCTGGGATTTGCTCTCATCAGGCTCATACTTTCGCATATTTCTCATACTTGATGGCCAGATTCTGGGCTTTTTCCGGTTTGGATCACGTAGTAATGTGGTAGCACACTGAAACAGTATATTAAACCTGGTTTCGATCAATATTTTAGAAGATAACGCATGTTAGGTCTAGGTTAGGTCTGGGATTTGCTCTCATCAGGCTCATACCTTCGCATATTTCTCATACTTGATGGCCAGATTCTGGGCTTTTTTTTTGGTTTGGATCACGTATTAATGTGGTGCCACACTGAAACAGTCAATTGAACCTGGTTTCCATCAATATTTTAGAGGACAACGCATGTTAGGTCTAGGTTAGGTCTGGGATTTGCTCTCATCAGGCTCATACTTTCGCACATTTCTCATACTAGATGGCCAGATTCTGGGCTTTTTTTTGGTTTGGATCACGTAGTAATGTGGTACCACACTGAAACAGTCGACTAAACCTGGTCTCGATCAATATTTCAGAGGATAACACATGCTAGGTCTAGGTTAGGCCTGGGATTTGCTCTCATCAGGCTCATACTTTCGCATATTTCTCATACTTGATGGCCAGATTCTGGGCTTTTTCCGGTTTGGATCACGTAGTAATGTGGTACCACACTGAAACAGTCGAGTAAACCTGGTCTCAATCAATATTTTAGGGGATAACGCATGTTAGGTCTAGTTTAGGTGTGGGATTTGCTCTCATCAGGCTCATACTTTCGCATATTTCTGATACTTGATGTCCAGATTCTGGGCTTTTTCCGGTTTGGATCACGTAGTAATGTGGTAGCACACTGAAACAGTATATTAAACCTGGTTTCGATCAATATTTTAGAAGAGAACGCATGTTAGGTCTAGGTTAGGCCTGGGATTTGCTCTCATCAGGCTCATACTTTCGCATATTTCTCATACTTGATGGCCAGATTCTGGGCTTTTTTTTTGGTTTGGATCACGTATTAATGTGGTACCACACTGAAACAGTCAATTGAACCTGGTTTCCATCAATATTTTAGAGGATAACGCATGTTAGGTCTAGGTTAGGTCTGGGATTTGCTCTCATCAGGCTCATACTTTCGCACATTTCTCATACTAGATGGCCAGATTCTGGGCTTTTTTTTGGTTTGGATCACGCAGTAATGTGGTACCACACTGAAACAGTCGACTAAACCTGGTCTCGATCAATATTTTAGGGGTAACGCATGTTAGGTCTAGTTTAGGTGTGGGATTTGCTCTCATCAGGCTCATACTGTCGCATATTTCTCATACTTGATGTCCAGATTCTGGGCTTTTTCCGGATTGGATCACGTAGTAATGTGGTACGACACTGAAACAGTCGACTGAACCTGGTCTCGATCAATATTTCAGAGGATAACGCATGCTAAGTCTACGTTAGGTGTGAGATTTGCTCTCATGAGGCTCATACTTTCGCATATTTCTCATACTTGATGGCCAGATTCTGGGCTTTTTTTTGGCTTGGATCACGTAGTTATGTGGTACCACACTGAAACAGTCTATTAAACCTGATTTCCATCAATATTTTAGAGGATAACGCATGTTAGGTCTAGGTTAGGTGTGGGATTTGCTCTCATCGGCTCATACTTTCGCATATTTCTCATACTTGTTGGCTAGATCCTGGGCTTTTTCTGGCTTGGATCACGTACTAATGTGGTACCACACTGAAACAGTCGACTAAACCTGGTCACGATCAATATTTTATGGGATAACGCATGTTAGGTCTAGTTTAGGTCTGGGATTTGCTCTCATCAGGCTCATACTTTCGCATATTTCTCATACTTGATGGCCAGATTCTGGGCTTTTTTTGGCTTGGATCACGTAGTAATGTGGTACCACACTGAAACAGTCTATTAAACCTGGTTTCGATCAACATTTTAGAGGATAACGCATGGTAGGTCTAGGTTAGGTCTGAGATTTGCTCTCATCAGGCTCATACTTTCGCATATTTCTCATACTTGATGACCAGATTCTGGGCTTTTTTTTTGGTTTGGATCACGTAATAATGTGGTACCACACTGAAACAGTCAATTAAACCTGGTTTCGATCAACATTTTAGAGGATAACGCATGTTAGGTCTAGGTTAGGTGTGGGATTTGCTCTCATCGGCTCATACTTTCGCATATTTCTCATACTTGTTGGCTAGATCCTGGGCTTTTTCTGGCTTGGATCACGTACTAATGTGGTACCACACTGAAACAGTCGACTAAACCTGGTCACGATCAATATTTTACGGGATAACGCATGTTAGGTCTAGTTTAGGTCTGGGATTTGCTCTCATCAGGCTCATACTTTCGCATATTTCTCATACTTGATGGCCAGATTCTGGGCTTTTTTTGGCTTGGATCACGTAGTAATGTGGTACCACACTGAAACAGTCTATTAAACCTGGTTTCGATCAACATTTTAGAGGATAACGCATGGTAGGTCTAGGTTAGGTCTGAGATTTGCTCTCATCAGGCTCATACTTTCGCATATTTCTCATACTTGATGGCCAGATTCTGGGCTTTTTTTTTGGTTTGGATCACGTAATAATGTGGTACCACACTGAAACAGTCAATTGAACCTGGTTTCCATCAATATTTTAGAGGACAACGCATGTTAGGTCTAGGTTAGGTCTGGGATTTGCTCTCATCAGGCTCATACTTTCGCACATTTCTCATACTTGATGGCCAGATTCTGGGCTATTTTTTGGCTTGGATCACGTAGTAATGTGGTACCACACTGAAACAGTCTATTAAACCTGGTTTCGATCAACATTTTAGAGGATAACGCATGTTAGGTCTAGGTTAGGTCTGGGATTTGCTCTCATCGGGCTCATACTTTCGCATATTTCCCATACTTGATGTCCAGATTCTGGGCTTTTTCCGGTTTGGATCACGTAGTAATGTGGTAGCACACTGAAACAGTATATTAAACCTGGTTTCGATCGATATTTTGGAGGATAACGCATGTTAGGTCTAGGTTAGGCCTGGGATTTGCACTCATCAGGATCATACTTTCGCATATTTCTCATACTTGATGGCCAGATTCTGGCCTTTTTTTGGCTTAGATCACGTAGTAATGTGGTACCACACTGAAACAGTATATTAAACCTGGTTTTGATCAATATTTTAGAAGATAACGCATGTTAGGTCTAGGTTAGGCCTGGGATTTGCACTCATCAGGATCATACTTTCGCATATTTCTCATACTTGATGGCCAGATTCTGGCCTTTTTTTGGCTTAGATCACGTAGTAATGTGGTACCACACTGAAACAGTCAATTGAACCTGGTTTCCATCAACATTTTAGAGGATAACGCATGTTAGGTCTAGGTTAGGTCTGGGATTTGCTCTCATCAGGCTCATACTTTCGCATATTTCCCATACTTGATGTCCAGATTCTGGGCTTTTTCCGGTTTGGATCACGTAGTAATGTGGTAGCACACTGAAACAGTATATTAAACCTGGTTTCGATCGATATTTTAGAGGATAACGCATGTTAGGTCTAGGTTAGGCCTGGGATTTGCACTGATCAGGATCATACTTTCGCATATTTCTCATACTTGATGGCCAGATTCTGGCCTTTTTTTGGCTTAGATCACGTAGTAATGTGGTACCACACTGAAACAGTATATTAAACCTGGTTTTGATCAATATTTTAGAAGATAACGCATGTTAGGTCTAGGTTAGGTCTGGGATTTGCTCTCATCAGGCTCATACTTTCGCATATTTCTCATACTTGATGGCCAGATTCTGGGCTTTTTTTTGGTTTGGATCACGTAGTAATGTGGTACCACACTGAAAGAGTCTCTTAAACCTGGTTTCGATCAATATTTTAGAGGATAACGCATGTTAGGTCTAGGTTAGGTCTGGGATTGGCTCTCATCAGGCTCATACTTTCGCATATTTCCCATACTTGTTGGCCAGATCCTGGGCTTTTTCTGGATTGGATCACGTAGTAATGTGGTAGCACACTGAAACAGTCGACTAAACCTGGTCTCGATCAATATTTCAGAGGATAACGCATGCTAGGTCTAGGTTAGGCATCGGATTTGCCCTCTTCAGTTTCATACTTTCGCATTCTTCACATACTTCTTGAACAGATCCTGGGTTATTTCTGGTTTGGATCACACAGTGATGTGGTACCACACTGAAACAGTCGACTAAACCTGGTCTCGATCAATATTTTAGGGGATAACGCATGTTAGGTCTAGGTTAGGTCTGGGATTTGCTCTCATCAGGCTCATACTTTCGCATTTTTCTCATACTTGATGGCCAGATTCTGGGCTTCTTCTGGTTTGGATCACGTGGTAATGTGTTACCACACTGAAACAAACCATTAAACCAGGTTTCGATCAATATTTTTGAGGGTAACGCATGTTAGGTCTAGGTTAGGTCTGGGAGTTGCACTCATCAGGCTCATACTTTCGCATATTTCTCATACTTGATGTCGAGAATCTGGGCCTTTTTCTGGTTTGGATCACGTAGTGATGTGGTGCCACACTGAAACAGTCGACTAAACCTGGTTTCGATCAATATTTTAGAGGATAACGCATGTTAGGACTGGATTAGGTCTGGGATTTGCCCTTATCAGTCTCATGCTTTCGCATTCTTCACATACTTCTTGAACAGATCCCGGGTTTTTTCTGGTTTGGATCACGTGGTAATGTGGTACCACACTGAGACAGACCATTAAACCTGGTTTCGATCAATATTTTAGAGGATAACGCATGTTAGGTCTAGGTTAGGTCTGGGATTTGCACTCATCAGGCTCATACATTCGCATATTTCTCATACTTGATGGCCAGATTCTGGGCCTTTTTTGGTTTCGATCGCGTAGTAATGCGGTATCGCACTGAAACAGGCCATTAAGCCTGGTTTCGATCAATATTTTAGAGGATAACACATGTTAAGTCTGAGTTGGGTCTAGGATTTGCCCTCATCAGGCTCATACTTTCGCATATTTCTCTTACTTGATGGCCAGATTCTGGGCTTTTTCTGGTTTGGATCACGTAGTAATGTGGTGCCACACTGAAACAGTCGACTAAACCTGGTCACGATCAATATTTTAGTGGATAACGCATGTTATGTCTAGGTTAGGTCTGGGATTTGCACTCATCAGGCTCATACTTTCGCATTTTTCACATGCTTCTTGAACAGATCCTGGTTTTTTTCTGGTTTGGATCACATAGTAATGTGGTACCGCACTGAAACAGTCGATTAAACCAGGTTTCGATCAATATTTTAGAGGATAACGCATGTTAGGTCTAGGTTAGGCCTGGGATTTGCGCTCATCAGGGTCATACTTTCGCATTCATCACATACTTGTTGAACAGATCCTGGGTTTTTTCTGGTTTGGATCACGTAGTAATGTGGTACCACACTGAATCAGTCGATTAAACCAGGTTTCGATCAATATTTTAGAGGATAACGCATTTTAGGTCTAGGTTAGGCCTGGGATTTGCACTCATCAGGGTCATACTTTCGCATTCTTCACATACTTGTTGAACAGAACCTGGTTTTTTTCTGGTTTGGATCACGAGGTAATGTGGTACCACACTGAAACAGACAATTAAGCATGGTTTCGATCAATATTTTAGAGGATAACCCATATTAGGTCTAGGTTAGTTCTGGGATTTGCACTTATCAGGCTCATACTTTCGCATTGTTAAAAAGCTGATGCTTTTAACGACGAAGTCCGGATAGAGGGATCGGATTTTTATTGTGGGAAGTGAGTTGGGAATTTAAGATTTTCTTTTTCAAAGAAACTGTTTATTATAAAAAATAAAAATAAAATAAACAATCAGAAATAACGAAAATTCTTATTAAATTGTTTTCAACGATTTCCTGGTCGGAACCGACACGTTGAGGTAGGCCAAGGTTCTGTGAACAGAAAAACACGGCAATGTGTTAGACACGTAAACACGTTACACGTATATTCGCCGCGTGTGTGTCCTCACGCTCCTGGCTTCGATATTCGAATGTATAGGAGCGGAGAATTTCGCTCGCTCGTAATATACGAGCTCGCAAGTGGACTGTATTTAATATCTGGCGTGAAAAGAATTAAATTTCCTTTCGACGCCGAACTGAGTCGATTGTCTAGTGGACGGGGATGCAAGTGGAGGTTGTAAGGCTCCAAATGCACTGATCCCGTGAGTATGCCCACGGAGTCTGTGCGTCGAGTCGCACTGCAGTACAACGGCACGACCGTTGATCTGCGGCTTCTCTTTAACGTTCCAACAGATGACTTGTTGGTCGAGAATTGTACTGCGAAGCCCGACAGCACGTGGTTCACTGCACGAATGCACCACTCGATGTGATTCGTGACAGTATTTGAACTACGTGGGGGCCTGACCCGCGACTCCTTGACCTCTCCGCACAGGTGCTCCTCTAAGCGTTACACCGACGGGGTCTGTAGAGGGAAGGAATCGAAGACCGAAAGTCAAGCGTCCGAAGTGGACGCTGACCTGACTCCAGTGAGCCCACCTCGAGGTTCACCACGTAGGTGCCTCCCTTCGGTGTCTCCTAAGCCGAACGACAATCACAGAGAAGTTTGAACGGTATTCGCCTACTTCTCTGTGTTTCAAACGTTTATACGCTTGAAACGACAAAATAATACTGTACGAGGGGGGTCGAGCACCTTATTGGTGTATTCTCGAGCCCTCCAAATTAGACAGAAAATAGAAATTGAGCTTGTTTGGAACTTTCCCGAACGAAACTCCTGAATGCTTTTATTCGAATCGAGAGTCGACTCGTTTGATAAGCAAAGACTAAAATTAATGAGTGCTAGTTTGAGTTTTTAATGAATTCTCAGCTGTGCGAGGTCAATCAGAGGACCCGCACCAGACTGAACATCGACTCGTTGCACCCTTTATTGGTTAATTGTCTGCTAGCTTTATCTCGAGAATTTCACTCTCGAGATTCGCTCGAAATCTGTTCGGACACGATCGGGAGCCGATGTGCCTTCTTCAGAATTCGTTGTGAGACTGTTTCGATTGACAGCCGAAAACGTCGCCGCGTTGCTCCAATTAGCCGTTCCGCGGCGCTGTCCAAATTTCGGCAGTAGATCTTTGTCTAATTCTCTACGCGCTACTCTCGCACGGTACTGACGTCATCAACACCGTTAGCACACTCGAATCGAAGGTAATGAGCCGTTACCGATGGCAGAAAAACTAGTAATACACGCGTTTTTCTATCACTGTTTGCTGTACAAATCCTATTAGAGATAATCTCCTTCGAATTGTACGTTAACAGGATTAACGGTAATCGCGGCCGAGGACAATCGCTCGGCATTATGCAAATCTTTAAACACGCATATTTCTCGTACTTGTTGGCCAGATCCTGGGCTTTTTCTGGTTTGGATCACGTAGTAATGTGGTACCACACTGAAGCAGTCGACTAAACCTGGTCTCGATCAATATTATAGAGGATGACGCATGCTAGGTCTAGGTTAGGTCTGGGATTTGCTCTCATCAGGCTCATACTTTCGCATATTTCTCATACTTGATGGCCAGATTCTGGGCTTTTTTTTTGGTTTGGATCACGCATTAATGTGGTACCACACTGAAACAGTCAATTGAACCTGGTTTCGATCAATATTTTAGAGGATAACGCATGTTAGGTCTAGGTTAGGTCTGCGATTTGCTCTCATCAGGCTCATACTTTCGCATATTTCTCATACTTGTTGGCCAGATCCTGGGCTTTTTCTGGATTGGATCACGTAGTAATGTGGTACCACACTGAAACAGTCGACTAAACCTGGTCTCGATCAATATTTCTGAGCAAAACGCATGTTAGGTCTAGGTTAGGCCTGGGATTTGCCCTCTTCAGTCTCATACTTTCGCATTCTTCACATACTTCTTGAACAGATCCTGGGTTATTTCTGGTTTGGATCACACAGTAATGTGGTACCACACTGAAACAGTCGACTAAGCCTGGTCTCGATCAATATTTTAGGGAATAACGCATGTTAGGTCTAGGTCAGGTCTGGGATTTGCTCTCATCAGGCTCATACTTTCGCATATTTCTCATACTTGATGGCCAGATTCTGGGCTTTTTCCGGTTTGGATCACGTAGTAATGTGGTACCACACTGAAACAGTCGACTAAACCTGGTCTCAATCAATATTTTAGGGGATAACGCATGTTAGGTCTAGTTTAGGTGTGGGATTTGCTCTCATCAGGCTCATACTTTCGCATATTTCTCATACTTGATGTCCAGATTCTGGGCTTTTTCCGGTTTGGATCACGTAGTAATGTGGTAGCACACTGAAACAGTATGTTAAACCTGGTTTCGATCAATATTTTAGAAGATAACGCATGTTAGGTCTAGGTTAGGTCTGGGATTTGCTCTCTTCAGGCTCATACTTTCGCATATTTCTCATACTTGATGGCCAGATTCTGGGCTTTTTTTTGGTTTGGATCACGTATTAATGTGGTGCCACACTGAAGCAGTCGACTAAACCTGGTTTCGACCAATATTTTAGAGGATAACGCATGTTAGGACTGGATTTGGTCTGGGATTTGCCCTTATCAGTCTCATACTTTCGCATTCTTCACATACTTGTTGAACAGATCCCGGGTTTTTTCTGGTTTGGATCACGTGGTAATGTGGTACCACACTGAAACAGACCATTAAACCTGGTTTCGATCAACATTTTAGAGGATAACGCATATTAGGTCTAGGTTAGGTCTTGGATTTGCTCTCATCAGGCTCATACTTTCGCATATTTCTCATACTTGTTGGCCAGATCCTGGGCTTTTTCTGGATTGGATCACGTAGTAATGTGGTACCACACTGAAACAGTCGACTAAACCTGGTCTCGATCAATATTTCAGAGGAAAACGCATGTTAGGTCTAGGTTAGGCCTGGGATTTGCCCTCTTCAGTCTCACACTTTCGCATTCTTCACATACTCCTTGAACAGATCCTGGGTTTTTTCTGGTTTGGTTCACTTTGTAGTGGGGTACCACACTGAAACAGTCGATTAAACCTTGTTTCGGTCGATATTTTAGAGGATAACGCATGTTAAGTCTGAGTTGGGTCTAGGATTTGCCCTCATCAGGCTCATACTTTCGCATATTTCTCATACTTGATGGCCAGTTCCTGGGCTTCTTCTGGTTTGGATCACATAGAAATGTGGCACCACACTGAAACAGTCAGCTAAACCTAGTTTCGATCAATATTTTAGAGGATAACGCATGTTAGGTCTAGGTTAGGACTTGGATTTGCCCCCATCAGACTCATACTTTCGCATTCTTCACATACTTGTTGAACAGATCCCGGGTTTTTTCTGGTTTGGATCACGTGGTAATGTGGTACCACACTGAAACAGACCATTAAAACATGGTTTCGATCAATATTTTAGAGGTTAACGCATGTTAGGTCTAGGTTAGGTCTGGGATTTGCACTCATCAGGCTCATACTTTCGCATATTTCTCATACTTGATGGCCAGATTCTGGGCCTTTTTTGGTTTCGATCGCGTAGTAATGCGGTATCGCACTGAAACAGGCCATTAAACCTGGTTTCGATCAATATTTTAGAGGATAACACATGTCAAGTCTGAGTTGGGTCTAGGATTTGCCCTCATCAGGCTCATACCTTCGCATATTTCTCTTACTTGATGCCCAGATTCTGGGTTTTTTCTGGTTTGGATCACGTAGTAATGTGGTACCACACTGAAGCAGTCGACTAAACCTGGTCTCGATCAATATTATGGAGGATGACGCATGTTAGGTCTAGGTTAGGTCTGGGATTTGCACTCATCAGGCTCATACTTTCGAATTTTTCACATACTTCTTGAACAGATCCTGGTTTTTTTCTGGTTTGGATCACATAGTAATGTGGTACCGCACTGAAACAGTCGATTAAACCAGGTTTCGATCAATATTTTAGAGGATAACGCATGTTAGGTCTAGGTTAGGCCTGGGATTTGCGCTCATCAGGGTCATACTTTCGCATTCATCACATACTTGTTGAACAGATCCTGGGTTTTTTCTGGTTTGGATCACGTAGTAATGTGGTACCTCACTGAATCAGTCGATTAAACCAGGTTTCGATCAATATTTTAGAGGATAACGCATGTTAGGTCTAGGTTAGGCCCGGGATTTGCACTCATCAGGGTCATACTTTCGCATTCTTCACATACTTGTTGAACAGAACCTGGTTTTTTTCTGGTTTGGATCACGAGGTAATGTGGTACCACACTGAAACAGACAATTAAGCATGGTTTCGATGAATATTTTAGAGGATTACCCATATTAGGTCTAGGTTAGTTCTGGGATTTGCACTCATCAGGCTCATACTTTCGCATATTTCTCGTACATGATGGCCAGATCCTGGGCTTTTTCTGGTTTGGATCACGTAGTAATGTGGTACCACACTGAAGCAGTCGACTAAACCTGGTCTCGATCAATATTATAGAGGATGACGCATGTTAGGTCTAGGTTAGACCTTGGATTTGCCCTCATCAGTCTCATACTTCCTCGTTCTTCACATACTTGTTGAACAGAACCTGTGTTTTTTCTGGTTTGGATCACATAGTAGTGTGGTACCACACTGAAACAGTCCATTAAACCTGGTTACGATCAGTATTTTAGAGGATAACGCATGTTAGGTCAATGTTAGGTCTGGGATTTGCTCCCATCAGGCTCATACATTCACATTTTCCACATACTTGTTGGCCAGATCCCGGGCTTTTTCTGGTTTGGATCACGTGGTAATGTGGTATCACACTGAAACAGTCGATTAAACCCTGTTTCGATCAATATTTTAGAGGATAACACATGTCAAGTCTGAGTTGGTTCTAGGATTTGCCCTCATCAGTCTCATACTTTCGCATTCTTCACATACTTCTTGAACAGATCCTGGGTTTTTTGTGGTTGGGATCACGTAGTAATGTGGTACCACACTGAATCAGTCCATTAAACCTGGTTTCGATCAATATTTTAGAGGATAGCGCATGTTAGCTCTATATTAGGTCTGGGATTTGCCCTCGTCAGACTTATACTTTCGCATTCTTCACATACTAGTTGAACAGATCCTGGGTTTTATCCGGTTTGGATCACGTAGTAATGTGGTACCACACTGAAACGGTCAATTAAACCTCGTTTCGATCGATATTTTAGAGGATGACGCATGTTAGGTCTAGGTTAGGCCTGGGATTTGCACTCATCAGGCTCATACTTTCGCATATTTTTAATACTTGATGTCCAGATTCTGGGCCTTTTTTGGTTTCGATCACGTAGTAATGTGGTACCACACTGAAACAGTCCATTAAACCTGGTTTCGAGCAATATTTTAGAGGATAACGCATGTTAGGTCTATGTTAGGTCTGGGGTTTGCTGTTCAGGCTCATACTTTCGCATATTTCTCAAACTTCACGGCCAGATTCTGGGCTTCTTTTGGTTTGGATCACGTAGTATTGTGGTACCACACTGAAACAGTCGATTAAACCTGATTTCGATCAATATTTTAGAGGATAACGAATGTTAGGCCTATGTTAGGTCTGGGGTTTGCTCTCATCAGGCTCATACCTTCGCATATTTCTTATACTTGATGGCCAGATTCTGGGTTATTTTTTTGGATTGGATCACGTAGTAATGTGGTACCACACTGAAACAGTCCGTTAAACCTGGTTTTGAACAATATTTAAGAGGATAACGCATGTTAAGTCTAGGTTAGGCCTTGGATTTGCCCCCATCAGACTCATACTTTCGCATTCTTCGCATACTTGTTGAACAGATCCTGGTTTTTTTCTGGTTTGGATCACGTAGTAATGTGGTACCACACTGAATCTGTCGATTAAACATGGTTTCGATAAATATTTTAGTGGATAACGCATGTTAGGTCTAGGTTAGGTCTGGGATTTGCTCTCATCAGGCTTATACTTTTGCATATTTCTCAAACTTGATGGCCAGAATCTGGGATTTTTCTGGTTTGAATCACATAGTAGTGTGGTACCACACTGAAACAGTCCATTAAACCTGGTTACGATCCATATTTTAGAGGATAACGCATGTTAGGTCTATGTTAGGTCTGGTATTTGCTCTCATCAGGCTCATACATTCACAATTTCCACATACTTGTTGGCCAGATCCCGGGCTTTTTCTGGTTTGGATCACGTGGTAATGTGGTATCACACTGAAACTGGTCATTAAACCTGGATTCGATCAATATTTTAGAGGATAACACATGTTAAGTCTGAGTTGGGTCTAGGATTTGCCCTCATCAGGCTCATACTTTCGCATATTTCTCTTACTTGATGGCCAGATTCAGGGCTTTTTCTGGTTTGGATCACGTAGTAATGTGGTGCCACACTGAAACAGTCGACTAAACCTGGTCACGATCAATATTTTAGTGGATAACGCATGTTATGTCTAGGTTAGGTCTGGGATTTGCACTCGTCAGGTTCATACTTTCGCATTTTTCACATATTTCTTGAACATATCCTGGTTTTTTTCTGGTTTCGATCACATAGTAATGTGGTACCGCACTGAAACAGTCGACGAAACCTGATCACGATCAATATTTTAGAGGATAACGCATGTTAGGTCTAGGTTAGGTCTAGGATTTGCTCTCATCAGGCGCATACTTTTTTTTTTTTTTTTTTTTTTTTTTGGCGTGGGGAAAATCTTCGAAAGACTCCCTCCCACCTCCTTGGGGAGAGGTGGGAGGGGTGTGTGGGATTCCCCGCGCCCGTACAACGACAGGCGCGGGACCTACCCACTAAAAACCCCACGGTGACCCTTCCTCACGCTTTGGGAGGATACCGGGAATCGCTCGAAGCATTCTTCCGGTATCCTCCCCGTGCCCGCGCTTTCGCGCCCATCTCCCGGGGGGACAATCGGTCCCCCCAGTAGACGCACTGCCTCATAGCGGCGGGACGGGGCCACTCCATCCCGCCGCTATCCGTCCCGGGGCCGCGTTTAGTGGCGGCTGCGAGCCCCAACTCGCAACCGCCCGCGACCCCGTTTCCACCCCTCGGCGGCCGGGCGTTCATGGCCGCACCAGACCGCCGAGGGTGCCTCCCCTTACGTCGGACCGGTAGGGGGAGGCACTCCTACCCCCAACCGGTCCGGCCCGGCGCCGCCTGGCGGGAGGAGGGTCCCCTCAGGACCCCCCTCCTAGCCTAGGTCATCCGCCACGCCGAGGCGGCCGCCCGCGACGCCTCGCGACCGGGCGACGACCTCGGGCCACCGCACGAGCGCGAGCTTCAGCGCGCCGCTGAAGCTCGCGCTCCCTCCCCGCGGCCTCCTTCTGCAACATTACGTTCTCGCAGAAGGAGGCCACGGCCCTCCACTTCTCCTCGCTGCCGAGCATGGCGCACACCACGCCCGGCAGCGTGACATCCCGCCCGACGACCCCGACCAGGACACGGCGCTCCCCCTCCCACGCGGGGATCAGTCTCATACTTCCTCATTCTTCACATACTTCATGAACAGATCCTGGGTTTTGTCTGGTTTGGATCACATACTAGTGTGGTACCACACTGGAGCACTCGATTAAACCTGGTCTCGATCAATATTTCAGAGGATAACGCATGTTAGGTCTAGGTTAGGCCTGGGATTTGCCCTCATCAGACTCATACTTTCGCATTCTTCTCATACTTGTTGAACAGATCCTGGGTTTTTTCTTCTTTGGATCACGTAGTAATGTGGTACCACACTGAAACAGTCCATTAAACCTAGTCTGGGTCAACATTTCAAAGGATATCGCATGTTAAGTCTGGGTTAGGTCTAGGATTTGCCCTCATCAGGCTCATACTTTCGCATATTTCTCATACTTGATGGCCAGATTCTGGGCTTTTTCTGGTTGGGATCACATAGTAATATGGTTCCACCCTGAAACAGTCCATTAAACCTGGCCTCGATCAATATTTCAGAGGATAACGCATGTTAGGTCTAGGTTAGGCCTGGGATTTGCCCTCATCAGACTCATACTTTCGCATTCTTCTCATACTTGTTGAACAGATCCTGGGTTTTTTCTTCTTTGGATCACGTGGTAATGTGGTACCACACTGAAACAGTCAATTAAGCCTAGTCTGCGTCAACATTTCAAAGGATAACGCATGTTAGGTCTGGGTCAGGTCTGTGAATTGCTCTCATGAGGCTCATACTTTCGCATATTTCTCATACTTGATGGCCAGATTCTGGGCTTTTTCCGCTTTGGATCACGTAGTAATGTGGTACCACACTGAAACAGTCGACTAAACCTGGTCTCGATCAATATTTTAGGGGATAACGCATGTTAGGTCTAGTTTAGGTGTGGGATTTGCTCTCATCAGGCTCATACTTTCGCATTATTTATCAATCTTGTTGGCCAGATCCTGGGCTTCCACTAGTTTGGATCACATAGTAATGTGGTACCACACTGACACCAGTCAATTAAACCTGGTTTCGATCAATATTTTAGAGGATGACACATGTTAGGTCTAGGTTAGGTCTGGGATTTGCACTCATCAGGATCATACTTCCGCATATTTCTCATACTTGATGGCCAGATTCTGGGCTTTTTTTGGCTTAGATCACGTAGTAATGTGGTACCACAATGAAGCAGTATATTAAACCTGGGTTTGATCAATATTTTAGAAGATAACGCATGTTAGGTCTAGGTTAGGTCTGGGATTTGCTCTCATCAGGCTCATACTTTCGTATATTTCTCATACTTGATGGCCAGATTCTGGGCTTTTTTCTTGTTTGGATCACGTTGTAATGTGGTACCACACTGAAACAGTCAACTAAACCTGGTTTCCATCAATATTTTAGAGGATAACGCATGTTAGGTCTAGGTTAGTTCTGGGATTTGCTCTCATCAGGCTCATACTTTCGCGCATTTCTCATACTTGATGGCCAGATTCTGGGCTTTTTTTTGGTTTGGATCACGTAGTATTGTGGTGCCACACTGAAACAGTCTATTAAACCTGGTTTCGATCAACATTTTAGAGGATAACGCATGTTAGGTCTAGGTTAGGTCTGAGATTTGCTCTCATCAGGCTCATACTTTCGCATATTTCTCATACTTGATGGCCAGATTCTGGGTTTTTTTTGGTTTGGATCACGTAGTAATGCGTTACCACATTGAAACAGACCATTAAACCTGCTTTCGATCAATATTTTAGAGGATAACGCATGTTAGGCCTAGGTTAGGTCTGGGATTCGCTCTCATCAGGCTCATACCGTCGCATATTTCTCATACTTGTTGGCCAGATCCTGGGCCTTTTCTGGTATGGATCACGTAGTAATGTGGTACCACACTGAAACAGTCGACTAAACCTGGTCTCGATCAATATTTTAGAGGATAGCGCATGTTAGGTCTGGATTAGGTCAGGGATTTGCTCTCATCCGGCTCATACTTTCGCATATTTCTCATATTTGATGGCCATATTCTGGGCTTTTTCTGGTTGGGATCACATAGTAATATGGTTCCACCCTGAAACAGTCCATTAAACCTGGTTTCGATCGATATTTTAGAGGATAACGCATGTAAGGTCTAGGTTAGGCCTGGGATTTACTCTCATCAGGCTCATACTTTCGCATATTTATCAATCTTGTTGGCCAGATTCTGGGCTTTTTTTGGCTTGGATCACGTAGTAATGTGGTACCACAATGAATCAGTCGATTAAAGCTGGTGACGACCAATATTTTAGGGGATAACGCATGTTACGTCTAGGTTAGGTCTGGGATTTGCTCTCATCAGGCTCATACATTCGCGTATTTATCAATCTTGTTGGCCAGATCCTGGGCTTCCACTAGTTTGGATCACATAGTAATGTGGTACCACACTGACACAAGTCAATTAAACCTGGTTTCGATCAATATTTTAGAGGATGACACATGTTAGGTCTAGGTTAGGTCTGGGATTTGCACTCATCAGGATCATACTTTCGCATATTTCTCATACTTGATGGCTAGATTCTGGGCTTTTTTTGGCTTAGATCACGTAGTAATGTGGTACCACACTGAAACAGTATATTAAACCTGGTTTTGATCAATATTTTAGAAGATAACGCATGTTAGGTCTAGGTTAGGTCTGGGATTTGCTCTCATCAGGCTCATACTTTCGCATATTTCTCAAACTTGATGGCCAGATTCTGGGCTTTTTTTGGCTTGGATCACGTAGTAATGTGGTACCACACTGAAACAGTATATTAAACCTGGTTTTGATCAATATTTTAGAAGATAACGCATGTTAGGTCTTGGTTAGGTCTGGGATTTGCTCTCATCAGGCTCATACTTTCGCATATTTCTCGTTTTTGATGGCCAGATCCTTGGCTTTTTCTGGTTGGGATCACATAGTAATATGGTTCCACCCTGAAACAGTCCATTAAACCTGGTTTCGATCGATATTTTAGAGGATAACGCATGTAAGGTCTAGGTTAGGCCTGGGATTTACTCTCATCAGGCTCATACTTTCGCATATTTATCAATCTTGTTGGCCAGATTCTGGGCTTTTTTTGGCTTGGATCACTTACTAATGTGGTCCCGCACTGAAACAGTCGACTAAACCTGGTCACGATCAATATTTTACGGGATAACTCATGTTAGGTCTAGTTTAGGTCTGGGATTTGCTCTCATCAGGCTCATACTTTCGCATATTTCTCATACTTGATGGCCAGATTCTGGGCTTTTTCCGGTTTGGGTCACGTAGTAATGTGGTACCACACTGAAACAGTCGACTAAACCTGGTCTCGATCAATATTTCAGAGGATAACACATGCTAGGCCTACGTTAGGTGTGGGATTTGCTCTCATCAGGATCATACTTTCGCATATTTCTCATACTTGATGGCCAGATTCTGGCCTTTTTTTGGCTTAGATCACGTAGTAATGTGGTACCACACTGAAACAGTATATTAAACCTGGTTTTGATCAATATTTTAGAAGATAACGCATGTTAGGTCTTGGTTAGGTCTGGGATTTGCTCTCATCAGGCTCATACTTTCGCATATTTCTCGTTTTTGATGGCCAGATCCTTGGCTTTTTCTGGTTGGGATCACATAGTAATATGGTTCCACCCTGAAACAGTCCATTAAACCTGGTATCGATCGATATTTTAGAGGATAACGCATGTTAGGTCTAGGTTAGGCCTGGGATTTACTCTCATCAGGCTCATACTTTCGCATATTTATCAATCTTGTTGGCCAGATTCTGGGCTTTTTTTGGCTTGGATCACGTAGTAATGTGGTACCACAATGAATCAGTCGATTAAAGCTGGTGACGACCAATATTTTAGGGGATAACGCATGTTACGTCTAGGTTAGGTCTGGGATTTGCTCTCATCAGGCTCATACATTCGCGTATTTATCAATCTTGTTGGCCAGATCCTGGGCTTCCACTAGTTTGGATCACATAGTAATGTGGTACCACACTGACACAAGTCAATTAAACCTGGTTTCGATCAATATTTTAGAGGATGACACATGTTAGGTCTAGGTTAGGTCTGGGATTTGCACTCATCAGGATCATACTTTCGCATATTTCTCATACTTGATGGCTAGATTCTGGGCTTTTTTTGGCTTAGATCACGTAGTAATGTGGTACCACACTGAAACAGTATATTAAACCTGGTTTTGATCAATATTTTAGAAGATAACGCATGTTAGGTCTAGGTTAGGTCTGGGATTTGCTCTCATCAGGCTCATACTTTCGCATATTTCTCAAACTTGATGGCCAGATTCTGGGCTTTTTTTGGCTTGGATCACGTAGTAATGTGGTACCACACTGAAACAGTATATTAAACCTGGTTTTGATCAATATTTTAGAAGATAACGCATGTTAGGTCTTGGTTAGGTCTGGGATTTGCTCTCATCAGGCTCATACTTTCGCATATTTCTCGTTTTTGATGGCCAGATCCTTGGCTTTTTCTGGTTGGGATCACATAGTAATATGGTTCCACCCTGAAACAGTCCATTAAACCTGGTTTCGATCGATATTTTAGAGGATAACGCATGTAAGGTCTAGGTTAGGCCTGGGATTTACTCTCATCAGGCTCATACTTTCGCATATTTATCAATCTTGTTGGCCAGATTCTGGGCTTTTTTTGGCTTGGATCACTTACTAATGTGGTCCCGCACTGAAACAGTCGACTAAACCTGGTCACGATCAATATTTTACGGGATAACTCATGTTAGGTCTAGTTTAGGTCTGGGATTTGCTCTCATCAGGCTCATACTTTCGCATATTTCTCATACTTGATGGCCAGATTCTGGGCTTTTTCCGGTTTGGGTCACGTAGTAATGTGGTACCACACTGAAACAGTCGACTAAACCTGGTCTCGATCAATATTTCAGAGGATAACACATGCTAGGCCTACGTTAGGTGTGGGATTTGCTCTCATCAGGATCATACTTTCGCATATTTCTCATACTTGATGGCCAGATTCTGGCCTTTTTTTGGCTTAGATCACGTAGTAATGTGGTACCACACTGAAACAGTATATTAAACCTGGTTTTGATCAATATTTTAGAAGATAACGCATGTTAGGTCTTGGTTAGGTCTGGGATTTGCTCTCATCAGGCTCATACTTTCGCATATTTCTCGTTTTTGATGGCCAGATCCTTGGCTTTTTCTGGTTGGGATCACATAGTAATATGGTTCCACCCTGAAACAGTCCATTAAACCTGGTATCGATCGATATTTTAGAGGATAACGCATGTTAGGTCTAGGTTAGGCCTGGGATTTGCCCACATCAGACTCATACTTTCGCATATTTATCTATCTTGTTGGCCTGATCCTGGGCTTCCACTGGTTTGAGTCACGTAGTAATGCGGTACCACACTGAAACCGTCGACTAAACCTGGTCTCAATCAATATTTTAGAGGATAACGCATGTTAGGTCTAGGTTAGGTCTGGGATTTGCTCTCATCAGGCTCATACTTTCGCATATTTCTCAAACTTGATGGCCAGATTCTGGGCTTTTTTTTGGTTTAGATCACGTAGTAATGCGGTACCACATGGAAACAGTCCATTAAACCTGGTTTCGATCGATATTTTAGAGGATAACGCATGTTAGGTCTAGGTTAGGTCTGGGATTCGCTCTCATCAGGCTCATACGGTCGCATATTTCTCATACTTGTTGGCCAGATTCTGGGCTTCTTCTGGATTGGATCACGTAGTAATGTGGTACCACACTGAAACAGTCGACTAAACCTGGTCTCGATCGATATTTTAGAGGATAACGCATGTTAGGTCTGGATTAGGTCTGGGATTTGCTCTCATCAGGCTCATACTTTCGCATATTTCTCATATTTGATGGCCAGATTCTGGGCTTCTTCTGGTTAGGATCACATAGTAATATGGTTGCACCCTCAAACAGTCCATTAAACCTGGTTTCGATCGATATTTTAGAGGATAACGCATGTTAGGTCTAGGTTAGTCCTGGGATTTGCCCTCATCAGACTCATACTTTCGCATTCTTCACATACTTGTTGAACAGATCCTGGGTTTTTTTTGGTTGGGGTCACGTAGTACTGCGGTACCACAATGAAACAGTCGACTAAACCTGGTCTCGATCAATATTTTTGAGGATAACGCATGGTAGGTCCAGGTTAGGTGTGGGATTTGCTCTCATCGGCTCATACTTTCGCATATTTCTCATACTTGTTGGCTAGATCCTGGGCGTTTTTTGGTTTGGATCACGTAGTGATGCGGTACCACATTGAAACAGTCCATTAAACCTGGTTTCGATCAATATTTTAGAGGATAACGCATGTTAGGTCTGGGGTTAGGTTTGGGATTTGCTCTCATCAGGCTCAAGCTTTCGCATATTTCTCATACTTGTTGGCCAGATCCTGTGTTTTTTCTGGCTTGGTTCACGTAGTAATGTGGTACCACACTGAAACAGTCGACTAAACCTGGTCACGATCAATATTTTAGAGGATAACGCATGATAGGTATAAGTTAGGTCTGGTATTTGCTCTCGTCAGGCTCTTACTCTCGCATATTTAACCATCTTGTTGGCCAGATCCTGGGCTTCCACTGGTTTGGATCACGTAGTAATGTGGTACCACACTGACACAGTCGACTAAACCTGGTCACGACCAATATTTAAGGGGATAACGCATGTTAGGTCTAGGTTAGGTCTGGGATTTGCACTCATCAGTCTCATACTTTCGCATATTTCTCGTATTTGATGGCCAGATTCTGGGCTTCTTCTGGTTAGGATCACATAGTAATATGGTTGCACCCTCAAACAGTCCATTAAACCTGGTTTCGATCGATATTTTAGAGGATAACGCATGTTAGGTCTAGGTTAGGCCTGGGATTTACTCTCATCAGGCTCATACTTTCGCATATTTATCAATCTTGTTGGCCAGATTCTGGGCTTTTTTTGGCTTGGATCACTTACTAATGTGGTCCCGCACTGAAACAGTCGACTAAACCTGGTCACGATCAATATTTTACGGGATAACTCATGTTAGGTCTAGTTTAGGTCTGGGATTTGCTCTCATCAGGCTCATACTTTCGCATATTTCTCATATTTGATGGCCAGATTCTGGGCTTCTTCTGGTTAGGATCACATAGTAATATGGTTGCACCCTCAAACAGTCCATTAAACCTGGTTTCGATCGATATTTTAGAGGATAACGCATGTTAGGTCTAGGTTAGGCCTGGGATTTGCCCACATCAGACTCATACTTTCGCATATTTATCCATCTTGTTGGCCAGATCCTGGGCTTCACTGGTTTGAGTCACGTAGTAATGCGGTACCACACTGAAACCGTCGACTAAACCTGGTCTCGATCAATATTTTAGAGGATAACGCATGTTAGGTCTAGGTTAGGTCTGGGATTTGCTCTCATCAGGCTCATACTTTCGCATATTTCTCAAACTTGATGGCCAGATTCTGGGCTTTTTTTTGGTTTAGATCACGTAGTAATGCGGTAGCACATGGAAACAGTCCATTAAACCTGGTTTCGATCGATATTTTAGAGGATAACGCATGTTAGGTCTAGGTTAGGTCTGGGATTCGCTCTCATCAGGCTCATACTGTCGCATATTTCTCATACTTGTTGACCAGATCCTGGGGTTTTTCTGGTTTGGATCACGTTGTAATGTGGTATCACACTGAAACAGTCGACTAAACATGGTCACCATCAATATTTTAGAGGATAACGCATGTTAGGTATAGGTTAGGTCTGGGATTTGCTCTCATCAGGCTCATACTTTCGCATATTTATCAATCTTGTTGGCCAGATCCTGGGCTTCCACTGGTTTGGATCACGTAGTAATGTGGTACCACACTGAAACAGTCGACTAAACCTGGTCTCGATCAATATTTCAGAGGATAACGCATGTTAGGTCTAGGTTAGGCCTGGGATTTGCCCTCATCAGACTCATACTTTCGCATTCTTCTCATACTTGTTGAACAGATCCTGGGTTTTTTCTTCTTTGGATCACGTAGTAATGTGGTACCACACTGAAACAGTCCATTAAACCTAGTCTGGGTCAACATTTCAAAGGATATCGCATGTTAAGTCTGGGTTAGGTCTAGGATTTGCCCTCATCAGGCTCATACTTTCGCATATTTCTCATACTTGATGGCCAGATTCTGGGCTTTTTCTGGTTGGGATCACATAGTAATATGGTTCCACCCTGAAACAGTCCATTAAACCTGGCCTCGATCAATATTTCAGAGGATAACGCATGTTAGGTCTAGGTTAGGCCTGGGATTTGCCCTCATCAGACTCATACTTTCGCATTCTTCTCATACTTGTTGAACAGATCCTGGGTTTTTTCTTCTTTGGATCACGTGGTAATGTGGTACCACACTGAAACAGTCAATTAAGCCTAGTCTGCGTCAACATTTCAAAGGATAACGCATGTTAGGTCTGGGTCAGGTCTGTGAATTGCTCTCATGAGGCTCATACTTTCGCATATTTCTCATACTTGATGGCCAGATTCTGGGCTTTTTCCGCTTTGGATCACGTAGTAATGTGGTACCACACTGAAACAGTCGACTAAACCTGGTCTCGATCAATATTTTAGGGGATAACGCATGTTAGGTCTAGTTTAGGTGTGGGATTTGCTCTCATCAGGCTCATACTTTCGCATTATTTATCAATCTTGTTGGCCAGATCCTGGGCTTCCACTAGTTTGGATCACATAGTAATGTGGTACCACACTGACACCAGTCAATTAAACCTGGTTTCGATCAATATTTTAGAGGATGACACATGTTAGGTCTAGGTTAGGTCTGGGATTTGCACTCATCAGGATCATACTTCCGCATATTTCTCATACTTGATGGCCAGATTCTGGGCTTTTTTTGGCTTAGATCACGTAGTAATGTGGTACCACAATGAAGCAGTATATTAAACCTGGGTTTGATCAATATTTTAGAAGATAACGCATGTTAGGTCTAGGTTAGGTCTGGGATTTGCTCTCATCAGGCTCATACTTTCGTATATTTCTCATACTTGATGGCCAGATTCTGGGCTTTTTTCTTGTTTGGATCACGTTGTAATGTGGTACCACACTGAAACAGTCAATTAAACCTGGTTTCCATCAATATTTTAGAGGATAACGCATGATAGGTCTAGGTTAGTTCTGGGATTTGCTCTCATCAGGCTCATACTTTCGCGCATTTCTCATACTTGATGGCCAGATTCTGGGCTTTTTTTTGGTTTGGATCACGTAGCATTGTGGTGCCACACTGAAACAGTCTATTAAACCTGGTTTCGATCAACATTTTAGAGGATAACGCATGTTAGGTCTAGGTTAGGTCTGAGATTTGCTCTCATCAGGCTCATACTTTCGCATATTTCTCATACTTGATGGCCAGATTCTGGGTTTTTTTTGGTTTGGATCACGTAGTAATGCGTTACCACATTGAAACAGACCATTAAACCTGCTTTCGATCAATATTTTAGAGGATAACGCATGTTAGGCCTAGGTTAGGTCTGGGATTCGCTCTCATCAGGCTCATACCGTCGCATATTTCTCATACTTGTTGGCCAGATCCTGGGCCTTTTCTGGTATGGATCACGTAGTAATGTGGTACCACACTGAAACAGTCGACTAAACCTGGTCTCGATCAATATTTTAGAGGATAGCGCATGTTAGGTCTGGATTAGGTCAGGGATTTGCTCTCATCCGGCTCATACTTTCGCATATTTCTCATATTTGATGGCCATATTCTGGGCTTTTTCTGGTTGGGATCACATAGTAATATGGTTCCACCCTGAAACAGTCCATTAAACCTGGTTTCGATCGATATTTTAGAGGATAACGCATGTAAGGTCTAGGTTAGGCCTGGGATTTACTCTCATCAGGCTCATACTTTCGCATATTTATCAATCTTGTTGGCCAGATTCTGGGCTTTTTTTGGCTTGGATCACGTAGTAATGTGGTACCACAATGAATCAGTCGATTAAAGCTGGTGACGACCAATATTTTAGGGGATAACGCATGTTACGTCTAGGTTAGGTCTGGGATTTGCTCTCATCAGGCTCATACATTCGCGTATTTATCAATCTTGTTGGCCAGATCCTGGGCTTCCACTAGTTTGGATCACATAGTAATGTGGTACCACACTGACACAAGTCAATTAAACCTGGTTTCGATCAATATTTTAGAGGATGACACATGTTAGGTCTAGGTTAGGTCTGGGATTTGCACTCATCAGGATCATACTTTCGCATATTTCTCATACTTGATGGCTAGATTCTGGGCTTTTTTTGGCTTAGATCACGTAGTAATGTGGTACCACACTGAAACAGTATATTAAACCTGGTTTTGATCAATATTTTAGAAGATAACGCATGTTAGGTCTAGGTTAGGTCTGGGATTTGCTCTCATCAGGCTCATACTTTCGCATATTTCTCAAACTTGATGGCCAGATTCTGGGCTTTTTTTGGCTTGGATCACGTAGTAATGTGGTACCACACTGAAACAGTCTATTAAACCTGGTTTCGATCAATATTTTAGAGGATAACGCATGTTAGGTCTAGGTTAGGTCTGGGATTTGCTCTCATCAGGCTTATACTTTCGCATATTTCTCATACTTGTTGGCCAGATCCTGGGCTTTGTCTGGATTGGATCACGTAGTAATGTGGTACCACACTGGAACAGTCGACTAAACCTGGTCTCGATCAATATTTCAGAGGATAACGCATGTTAGGTCTAGGTTAGGCCTGGGATTTGCCCTCTTCAGTCTCATACATTCGCATTCTTCACATACTTCTTGAACAGATCCTGGGTTATTTCTGGTTTGGGTCACACAGTGATGTGGTACCACACTGAAACAGTCGACTAAACCTGGTCTCGATCAATATTTTAGGGGATAACGCATGTTAGGTCTAGGTTAGGTCTGGGATTTCCTCTCATCAGGCTCACACTTTCGCATATTTCTCATACTTGATGGCCAGATTCTAGGCTTCTTCTGGTTTGGATCACGTAGTAATGTGGTACCACACTGAAACAGTCGACTAAACCTGGTGTCGATCGATATTTTAGAGGATAACGCATGTTAGGTCTAGGTTAGGCCTGGGATTTGCCCTCATCAGGGTCATACTTTCGCTTTCTTCACACACTTCTTGAACAGATCCTGGGTTTTTTCTGGTTTGGATCACATTGTAGTGTGGTACCACACTGAAACAGTCCATTAAACCTTGTTTCGATCGATATTTTAGAGGATAACGCATGTTAAGTATGAGTTGGGTCTAGGATTTGCCCTCATCAGGCTCATACTATCGCATATTTCTCATACTTGATGGCCAGATTCCGGGCTTTTTTTTGGTTTGGATCACGTAGTAATGTGGTACCACACTGAAACAGTCGACTAAACCTGGTCTCGATCAATATTTTAGGGGATAACGCATGTTAGGTCTAGGTTAGGTCTGGGATTTGCACTCATCAGGATCATACTTTCGCATATTTCTCACACTTGGTGGCCAGATTCTGGCCTTTTTTTGGCTTAGATCACGTAGTAATGTGGTACCACACTGAAACAGTATATTAAACCTGGTTTTGATCAATATTTTATAGGATAACGCATGTTAGGTCTAGGTTAGGTCTGGGATTTGCTCTCATCAGGCTCATACTTTCGCATATTTCTCATACTTGTTGGACAGAACCTGGGCCTTTTCTGGTATGGATCACGTAGTGATGTGGTACCACCCTGAAACAGACGACTAAACCTGGTCTCGATCAATATTTTAGAGGGTAACGCATGTTATGTCTGGATTAGGTCTGGGATTTGCTCTCATCAGGCTCATACTTTCGCATATTTCTCATATTTGATGGCCAGATTCTGGGCTTCTTCTGGTTGGGATCACACAGTAATATGTTTCCACCCTGAAACAGTCCATTAAATCTGGTTTCGATCGATATTTCAGAGGATAACGCATGTTAGGTCTAGGTTGGGCCTGGGATTTGCCCTCATCAGGGTCATACTTTCGCATTCTTCACATACTTGTTGAACAGATCCTGGGTTTTTTCTGGTTTGGATCACATTGTAGTGTGGTACCACACTGAAACAGTCGATTAAACCTTGTTTCGATCGATATTTTAGAGGATAACGCACGTTAAGTTTAAATTGGGGTCTAGGATTTGCCCTCATCAGGCTCATACTATCGCATATTTCTCATACTTGATGGTCAGATCCTGGGCTTCTTCTGGTTTGGATCACGTAGTTATGTGGTACCACACTGAAACAGTCGACTAAACCTGGTCTCGATCAATATTTTAGAGGATAGCGCATGTAAGGTCTGGATTAGGTATGGGATTTGCTCTCATGAGGCTCATACTTTCGCATATTTCTCATATTTGATGGCCAGATTCTGGGCTTTTTCTGGTTGGGATCACATAGTAATATGGTTCCACCCTGAAACAGTCCATTAAACCTGGTTTCGATCGATATTTTAGAGGATAACGCATGTTAGGTCTAGGTTAGGCCTGGGATTCGCTCTCATCAGGCTCATACTTTCGCGTATTTCTCATACTTCATGGCCAGATTCTGGGCTTTTTTTGGCTTGGATCTCGTAGAAATGTGGTACCACACTGAAACAGTCTATTAAACCTGGTTTCGATCAATATTTTAGAGGACAACGCATGTTAGGTCTAGGTTAGGTGTGGGATTTGCTCTCATCGGCTCATACTTTCGCATACTTCTCATACTTGTTGGCTAGATAATGGGCTTTTTCTGGTTTATATCACTTACTAATGTGGTGCCGCACTGAAACAGTCGACTAAACCTGGTCACGATCAATATTTCAGAGGATAACACATGCTAGGTCTAGTTTAGGTCTGGGATTTGCTCTCATCAGGCTCATACTTTCGCATATTTCTCATACTTGATGGCCAGATTCTGGGCTTTTTCCGGTTTGGATCACGTAGTAATGTGGTACGGCACTGAAACAGTCGACTAAACCTGGTCTCGATCAATATTTCAGAGGATAACGCATGCTAGGTCTACGTAAGGTGTGGGATTTGCTCTCATCAGGCTCATACTTTCGCATATTTCTCATACTTGATGGCCAGATTCTGGGCTTCTTTTGGCTTGGATCACGCAGAAATGTAGTACCACACTGAAACAGTCTATTAAACCTGGTTACGATCAATATTTTAGAGGATAACGCATGTTAGGTCTAGGTTAGGTGTGGAATTTGCTCTCATCGGCTCATACTTTCGCATATTTTTCATACTTGATGTCCAGATTCTGGGCTTTTTCCGGTTTGGATCACGTAGTATTGTGGTACGACACTGAAACAGTCGACTAAACCTGGTCTCGATCGATATTTTAGAGGATAACGCATGTTAGGTCTAGGTTAGGCCTGGGATTTGCCCTCATCAGGGTCATACTTTCGCATTCTTCACACACTTCTTGAACAGATCCTGGGTTTTTTCTGGTTTGGATCACATTGTAGTGTGGTACCACACTGAAACAGTCTATTAAATCTGGTTTTGATCAATATTTTAGAGGATAACGCATGTCAGGTCTAGGTTAGGTCTGGGATTTGCTCTCATCACGCTCATACTTTCGCATATTTCTCATACTTGTTGGCCAGATCCCGGGCTTTTTCAGGTTTGGATCACATAGTAACGTGGTACCTCACTGAATCAGTCGATTAAACCAGGTTTCGATCAATATTTTAGATGATAACGCATGTTAGGTCTAGGACAGGCCTCGGATTTGCCCTCATTAGACTCATACTTTCGCATTCTTCACATACTTGTCGAACAGATCCTGGGTTTTTTTTGGTTGGGGTCACGTAGTGATGCGGCACGACACTGAAACAGTCGACTAAACCTGGTCTCGATCAATATTTCAGAGGATAACACATGCTAGGTCTACGTTAGGTGTGGGATTTGCTTTCATCAGGCTCATACTTTCGCATATTTATCAATCTTGATGGCCAAATTCTGGGCTTTTTTTGGCTTGGATCACGTAGTAATGAGGTACCACAATGAATCAGGCGATTAAAGCTGGTCACGATCAATATTTTAGGGGATAACGCATGTTACGTGTAGGTTAGGTCTGGGATTTGCACTCATCGGGATCATACTTTTGCATATTTCTCATACTTGATGGCCAGATTCTGGGCTTTTTTTGGCTTAGATCACGTAGTAATGTGGTACCACACTGAAACAGTATATTAAACCTGGTTTCGATCAATATTTTAGAAGATAACGCATGTTAGGTCTAGGTTAGGTCTGGGATTTGCTCCCATCAGGCTCATACTTTCGCATATTTCTCATACTTGATGGCCAGATTCTGGGCTTTTTTCTGGTTTGGATCACGTAGAAATGTGGTACCACACTGAAACAGTCTATTAAACCTGGTTTCGATCGATATTTTAGACGATAACGCATGTTAGGTCTAGGTTAGGTGTGGAATTTGCTCTCATCGGCTCATACTTTCGCATATTTCTCATACTTGATGTCCAGATTCTGGGCTTTTTCCGGTTTCGGATCACGTAGTAATGTGGTACGACACTGAAATAGTCGACTAAACCTGGTCTCGATCAATATTTCAGAGGATAACACATGCTAGGTCTACGTTAGGTGTGGGATTTGCTCTCATCAGGCTCATACTTTCGCATATTTCTCATACTTGATGTCCAGATACTGGGCTTTTTTTGGCTTGGATCACGTAGTAATGTGGTACCACACTGAAACAGACGACTAAACCTGGACACGATCAATATTTTACGGGATAACGCATGTTAGGTCTAGTTTAGGTCTGGGATTTGCTCTCATCAGGCTCATACTTTCGCATATTTCTCATACTTGATGGCCAGATTCTGGGCTTTTTCCGGTTTGGATCACGTAGTAATGTGGTACGGCACTGAAACAGTCGACTAATCCTGGTCTCGATCAATATTTCAGAGGATAACGCATGCTAGGTCTACGTAAGGTGTGGGATTTGGTCTCATCAGGCTCATACTTTCGCATATTTCTCATACTTTTGGCCAGATTCTGGGCTTTTTTTGGCTTGGATCACGTAGACATGTGGTACCACACTGAAACAGTCTATTAAACCTGGTTTCGATCAATATTTTAGAGGATAACGCATGTTAGGGCTAGGTTAGGTGTGGGATTTGCTCTCATCGGCTCATACTTTCGCATACTTCTCATACTTGTTGGCTAGATCCTGGGCTTTTTCTGGTTTGTATCACTTACTAATGTGGTGCCACACTGAAACAGTCGACTAAACCTGGTACCACGATCAATATTTTATGGGATAACTCATGTTAGGTCTAGTTTAGGTCTGGGATTTGCTCTCATCAGGCTCATACTTTCGCATATTTCTCATACTTGATGGCCAGATTCTGGGCTTTTTCCGGTTTGGATCACGTAGTAATGTGGTACGGCACTGAAACAGTCGTCTAATCCTGGTCTCGATCAATATTTCAGAGGATAACGCATGCTAGGTCTAGGTTAGGCCTCGGATTTGCACTCATTAGACTCATACTTTCGCATATTTCTCATACTTGATGGCCAGATTCTGGGCTTCTTTTGGCTTGGATCACGCAGAAATGTAGTACCACACTGAAACAGTCTATTAAACCTGGTTACGATCAATATTTTAGAGCATAACGCATGTTAGGCCTAGGTTAGGTGTGGAATTTGCTCTCATCGGCTCATACTTTCGCATATTTTTCATACTTGATGTCCAGATTCTGGGCTTTTTCCGGTTTGGATCACGTAGTAATGTGGTACGACACTGAAACAGTCGACTAAACCTGGTTTCGATCAATATTTCAGAGGATAACGCATGCTAGGTCTACGTTAGGTGTGGGATTTGCTCTCGTCAGGCTCATACTTTCGCATATTTCTCATACTTCATGGCCAGATTCTGGGCTTTTTCCGGTTTGGGTCACGTAGTAATGTGGTACCACACTGAAACAGTCGACTAAACCTGGTCTCGATCAATATTTCAGAGGACAACACATGCTAGGTCTACGTTAGGTGTGGGATTTGCTCTCATCAGGCTCATACTGTCGCATATTTCTCATACTTGATGGCCAGATTCTCGGCTTTTTTTGGCTTGGATCACGTAGTAATGTGGTACCACACTGAAACAGTCGACTAAACCTGGTCTCGATCAATATTTTAGGGGATAACCCATGTTAGGTCTAGTTTAGGTGTGGGTTTTGCTCTCATCAGGCTCATACTTTCGCATATTTCTCATACTTGATGTCCAGATACTGGGCTTTTTTTTGGCTTGGATCACGTAGTAATGTGGTACCACACTGAAACAGTCGACTAAACCTGGTCACGATCAATATTTTACGGGATAACGCATGTTAGGTCTAGTTTATGTCTGGGATTTGCTCTCATCAGGCTCATACTTTCGCATATTTCTCATACTTCATGGCCAGATTCTGGGCTTTTTCCGGTTTGGATCACGTAGTAATGTGGTACGGCACTTAAACAGTCGACTAATCCTGGTCTCGATCAATATTTCAGAGGATAACGCATGCTAGGTCTACGTTAGGTGTGGGATTTGCTCTCATCAGGCTCATACTTTAGCATATTTCTCACACTTGATAGCCAGATTCTGGGCTTTTTTTGGCTTGGATCACGTAGGAATGTGGTACCACACTGAAACAGTCTATTAAACCTGGTTTTGATCAATATTTCAGAGGATAACACATGCTAGGTCTACGTTAGGTGTGGGATTTGCTTTCATCAGGCTCATACTTTCGCATATTTATCAATCTTGATGGCCAGATTCTGGGCTTTTTTTGGCTTGGATCACGTAGTAATGAGGTACCACAATGAATCAGGCGATTAAAGCTGGTCACGATCAATATTTTAGGGGATAACGCATGTTACGTCTAGGTTAGGTCTGGGATTTGCACTCATCAGGATCATACTTTTGCATATTTCTCATACTTGATGGCCAGATTCAGGGCTTTTTTTGGCTTAGATCACGTAGTAATGTGGTACCACACTGAAACGGTATATTAAACCTGGTTTCGATCAATATTTTAGAAGATAACGCATGTTAGGTCTAGGTTAGGTCTGGGATTTGCTCTCATCAGGCTCATACTTTCGCATATTTCTCATACTTGATGGCCAGATTCTGGGCTTTTTTCTGGTTTGGATCACGTAGAAATGTGGCACCACACTGAAACAGTCTATTAAGCCTGGTATCGATCAATATTTTAGAGGATAACGCATGTTAGGTCTAGGTTAGGTCTGGGATTTGCTCTCATCACGCTCATACTTTCGCATATTTCTCATACTTGTTGGCCAGATCCCGGGCTTTTTCAGGTTTGGATTACATAGTAACGTGGTACCACACTGAAACAGTCGATTAAACCAGGTTTCGATCAATATTTTAGATGATAACGCATGTTAGGTCTAGGTTAGGCCTCGGATTTGCCCCCATTAGACTCATACTTTCGCATTCTTCACATACTTGTCGAACAGATCCTGGGTTTTTTTTGGTTGGGGTCACATAGTAATGATGTACCACAATGAATCAGGCGATTAAAGCTGGTCACGATCAATATTTTAGAGGATAACGCATGTTACGTCTAGGTTAGGTCTGGGATTTGCACTCATCAGGATCATACTTTCGCACATTTCTCATACTTGATGGCCAGATTCTGGGCTCTTTTCTGGTTTGTATCACGTAGTAATGTGGTACCACACTGAAATAATCAATTAAACCTGGTTTCCATCAATATTTTAGAAGATAACGCATGTTAGGTCTAGGTTAGGTCTGGGATTTGCTCTCATCAGGCTCATACTTTCGCATATTTCTCATACTTGATGGCCAGATTCTCGGCTTTTTTCTGGTTTGGATCACGTAGAAATGTGGTACCACACTGAAACAGTCTATTAAACCTGGTTTCGATCAATATTTTAGAAGATAACGCATGTTAGGTCTAGGTTAGGTCTGGGATTTGCACCCATCAGGCTCATACTTTCGCATATTTCTCATACTTGATGGCCAGATTCTGGGCTTTTTTCTGGTTTGGATCACGTAGAAATGTGGTACCACACTGAAACAGTCTATTAAACCTGGTTTCGATCAATATTTTAGACGATAACGCATGTTAGGTCTAGGTTAGGTGTGGAATTTGCTCTCATCGGCTCATACTTTCGCATATTTCTCATACTTGATGTCCAGATTCTGGGCTTTTTCCGGTTTCGGATCACGTAGTAATGTGGTACGACACTGAAATAGTCGACTAAACCTGGTCTCGATCAATATTTCAGAGGATAACACGTGCTAGGTCTACGTTAGGTGTGGGATTTGCTCTCGTCAGGCTCATACTTTCGCATATTTCTCATACTTGATGGCCAGATTCTGGGCTTTTTTTGGCTTGGATCACGTAGTAATGTGCTACCACACTGAAACAGTCGACTAAACCTGGTCTCGATCAATATTTTAGGGGATAACGCATGTTAGGTTTAGTTTAGGTGTGGGTTTTGCTCTCATCAGGCTCATACTTTCGCATATTTCTCATATTTGATGTCCAGATACTGGGCTTTTTTTGGCTTGGATCACGTAGTAATGTGGTACCACACTGAAACAGACGACTAAACCTGGACACGATCAATATTTTACGGGATAACGCATGTTAGGTCTAGTTTAGGTCTGGGATTTGCTCTCATCAGGCTCATACTTTCGCATATTTGTCATACTTGATGGCCAGATTCTGGGCTTTTTCCGGTTTGGATCACGTAGTAATGTGGTACGGCACTGAAACAGTCGACTAATCCTGGTCTCGATCAATATTTCAGAGGATAACGCATGCTAGGCCTACGTAGGGTGTGGGATTTGGTCTCATCAGGCTCATACTTTCGCATATTTCTCATACTTGATGGCCAGATTCTGGGCTTTTTTTGGCTTGGATCACGTAGGCATGTGGTACCACACTGAAACAGTCTATTAAACCTGGTTTCGATCAATATTTTAGAGGATAACGCATGTTAGGGCTAGGTTAGGTGTGGGATTTGCTCTCATCGGCTCATACTTTCGCATACTTCTCATACTTGTTGGCTAGATCCTGGGCTTTTTCTGGTTTGTATCACTTACTAATGTGGTGCCACACTGAAACAGTCGACTAAACCTGGTACCACGATCAATATTTTATGGGATAACTCATGTTAGGTCTAGTTTAGGTCTGGGGTTTGCTCTCATCAGGCTCATACTTTCGCATATTTCTCATACTTGATGGCCAGATTCTGGGCTTTTTCCGGTTTGGATCACGTACTAATGTGGTACGGCACTGAAACAGTCGTCTAATCCTGGTCTCGATCAATATTTCAGAGGATAACGCATGCTAGGTCTAGGTTAGGCCTCGGATTTGCCCTCATTAGACTCATACTTTCGCATATTTCTCATACTTGATGGCCAGATTCTGGGCTTCTTTTGGCTTGGATCACGCAGAAATGTAGTACCACACTGAAACAGTCTATTAAACCTGGTTACGATCAATATTTTAGAGCATAACGCATGTTAGGCCTAGGTTAGGTGTGGAATTTGCTCTCATCGTCTCATACTTTCGCATATTTTTCCTACTTGATGTCCAGATTCTCGGCTTTTTCCGGTGTGGATCACGTAGTAATGTGGTACGACACTGAAACAGTCGACTAAACCTGGTTTCGATCAATATTTCAGAGGATAACGCATGCTAGGTCTACGTTAGGTGTGGGATTTGCTCTCGTCAGGCTCATACTTTCGCATATTACTCATACTTCATGGCCAGATTCTGGGCTTTTTCCGGTTTGGGTCACGTAGTAATGTGGTACCACACTGAAACAGTCGACTAAACCTGGTCTCGATCAATATTTCAGAGGATAACACATGCTAGGTCTACGTTAGGTGTGGGATTTGCTCTCATCAGGCTCATACTTTCGCATATTTCTCATACTTGATGGCCAGATTCTGGGCTTTTTTTGGCTTGGATCACGTAGTAATGTGGTACCACACTGAAACAGTCGACTAAACCTGGTCTCGATCAATATTTTAGGGGATAACCCATGTTAGGTCTAGTTTAGGTGTGGGTTTTGCTCTCATCAGGCTCATACTTTCGCATATTTCTCATACTTGATGTCCAGATACTGGGCTTTTTTTTGGCTTGGATCACGTAGTAATGTGGTACCACACTGAAACAGTCGACTAAACCTGGTCACGATCAATATTTTACGGGATAACGCATGTTAGGTCTAGTTTATGTCTGGGATTTGCTCTCATCAGGCTCATACTTTCGCATATTTCTCATACTTGATGGCCAGATTCTGGGCTTTTTCCGGTTTGGATCACGTAGTAATGTGGTACGGCACTGAAACAGTCGACTAATCCTGGTCTCGATCAATATTTCAGAGGATAACGCATGCTAGGTCTACGTTAGGTGTGGGATTTGCTCTCATCAGGCTCATACTTTAGCATATTTCTCACACTTGATAGCCAGATTCTGGGCTTTTTTTGGCTTGGATCATGTAGCAATGTGGTACCACACTGAAACAGTCTATTAAACCTGGTTTTGATCAATATTTTAGAGGATAACGCATGTTAGGTCTAGGTTAGGTCTGGGATTTGCTCTCATCACGCTCATACTTTCGCATATTTCTCATACTTGTTGGCCAGATCCCGGGCTTTTTCAAGTTTGGACCACATAGTAACGTGGTGCCACACTGAATCAGTCGATTAAACCAGGTTTCGATCAATATTTTAGATGATAACGCATGTTAGGTCTAGGTTAGGCCTCGGATTTGCCGTCATTAGACTCATACTTTCGCATTCTTCACATACTTGTCGAACAGATCCTGGGTTTTTTTTGGTTGGGGTCACGTAGTAATGAGGTACCACAATGAATCAGGCGATTAAAGCTGGTCACGATCAATATTTTAGAGGATAACGCATGTTACGTCTAGGTTAGGTCTGGGATTTGCACTCATCAGGATCATACTTTCGCACATTTCTCATACTTGATGGCCAGATTCTGGGCTTTTTTCTGGTTTGGATCACGTAGAAATGTGGTACCACACTGAAACAGTCTATTAATCCTGGTTTCGATCAATATTTTAGAGGATAACGCATGTTAGGTTTAGGTTAGGTGTGGGATTTGCTCTCGTCAGGCTCATACTTTCGCATATTTCTCATACTTGATGGCCAGATTCTGGGCTTTTTTTGGCTTGGATCACGTAGTAATGTGGTACCACACTGAAACAGTCGACAAAACCAGGTCTCGATCAATATTTCAGAGGATAACGCATGTTAGGTCTAGGTTTGGCCTGGGATTTGCCCTCTTCAGTCTCATACTTTCGCATTCTTCACATACTTCTTGAACAGATCCTCGGTTATTTCTGGTTTGGATCACACAGTAATGTGGTACCACACTGAAACAGTCGACTAAACCTGGTCTCGATCAATATTTTAGGGGATAACGCATGTTAGGTCTAGTTTATGTGTGGGATTTGCTCTCATCAGGCTCATACTTTCGCCTATTTCTCATACTTGATGGCCAGATTCCGGGTTTTTTTTTGGTTTGGATCACGTAGTAATGTGGTACCACACTGAAACAGTCGACCAAACCTGGTCTCGATCAATATTTCAGAGGATAACACATGCTAGGTCTACGTTAGGTGTGGGATTTGCTCTCATCAGTCTCATACTTTCGCATATTTCTCATACTTGATGGCCAGATTCTGGGCTTTTTTTGGCTTGGATCACGTAGTAATGTGGTACCACACTGAAACAGTCTATTAAACCTGGTTTCGATCAATATTTTAGAGGATAACGCATGTTAGGTCTAGGTTAGGTCTGGGATTTGCTCTCATCACGCTCATACTTTCGCATATTTCTCATACTTGTTGGCCAGATCCTGGGCTTTTTATGGATTCGATCACGTAGTAAAGTGGTACCACACTGAAACAGTCGACTAAACCTGGTCTCGATCAATATTTCAGAGGATAACGCAAGCTAGGCCTACGTTAGGTGTGGGATTTGCTCTCATCAGGCTCATACTTTCGCATATTTCTCATACTTGATGGCCAGATTCTGCGCTTATTTTGGCTTGGTTCATGTAGTAATGTGGTACCACACTGAAACAGTCTATTAAACCTGGTTTCGATCAATATTTTAGAGGATAACGCATGCTAGGTCTAGGTTAGGTGTGGGATTTGCTCTCATCGGCTCATACTTTCGCATATTTCTCATACTTGTTGGCTAGATCCTGGGCTTTTTCTGGTTTGGATCACGTACTAATGTGGTACCACACTGAAACAGTCGACTAAACCTGGTTTCGATCAATATTTTAGAGGATAACGCATGTTAGGTCTAGGTTAGGTCTGGGATTTGCTCTCATCACGCTCATACTTTCGCATATTTCTCATACTTTTTGGCCAGATCCTGGGCTTTTTATGGATTCGATCACGTAGTAAAGTGGTACCACACTGAAACAGCCGACTAAACCTGGTCTCGATCAATATTTCGGAGGATAACGGATGTTAGGTCTAGGTTAGGCCTGGGATTTGCCCTCTTCAGTCTCATACTTTCGCATTCTTCACATACTTCTTGAACAGATCCTGGGTTATTTCTGGTTTGGATCACACAGTAATGTGGTACCACACTGAAACAGTCGACTAAACCTGGTCTCGATCAATATTTTAGGGGATAACGCATGTTATGTCTCGGTTAGGTCTGGGATTTGCTCTCATCAGGCTCATACTTTCGCATATTTCTCATACTTGATGGCCAGATTCTGGGCTTTTTCCGGTTTGGATCACGTAGTAATGTGGTACCACACTGAAACAGTCTATTAAACCTGGTCTCGATCAATATTTCAGAGGACAACACATGCTAGGTCTACGTTAGGTGTGGGATTTGCTCTCATCAGGCTCATACTGTCGCATATTTCTCATACTTGATGGCCAGATTCTCGGCTTTTTTTGGCTTGGATCACGTAGTAATGTGGTACCACACTGAAACAGTCGACTAAACCTGGTCTCGATCAATATTTTAGGGGATAACCCATGTTAGGTCTAGTTTAGGTGTGGGTTTTGCTCTCATCAGGCTAATACTTTCGCATATTTCTCATACTTGATGTCCAGATACTGGGCTTTTTTTTGGCTTGGATCACGTAGTAATGTGGTACCACACTGAAACAGTCGACTAAACCTGGTCACGATCAATATTTTACGGGATAACGCATGTTAGGTCTAGTTTATGTCTGGGATTTGCTCTCATCAGGCTCATACTTTCGCATATTTCTCATACTTCATTGCCAGATTCTGGGCTTTTTCCGGTTTGGATCACGTAGTAATGTGGTACGGCACTTAAACAGTCGACTAATCCTGGTCTCGATCATTATTTCAGAGGATAACGCATGCTAGGTCTACGTTAGGTGTGGGATTTGCTCTCATCAGGCTCATACTTTAGCATATTTCTCACACTTGATAGCCAGATTCTGGGCTTTTTTTGGCTTGGATCACGTAGGAATGTGGTACCACACTGAAACAGTCTATTAAACCTGGTTTTGATCAATATTTCTGAGGATAACACATGCTAGGTCTACGTTAGGTGTGGGATTTGCTTTCATCAGGCTCATACTTTCGCATATTTATCAATCTTGATGGCCAGATTCTGGGCTTTTTTTGGCTTGGATCACGTAGTAATGAGGTACCACAATGAATCAGGCGATTAAAGCTGGTCACGATCAATATTTTAGGGGATAACGCATGTTACGTCTAGGTTAGGTCTGGGATTTGCACTCATCAGGATCATACTTTTGCATATTTCTCATACTTGATGGCCAGATTCAGGGCTTTTTTTGGCTTAGATCACGTAGTAATGTGGTACCACACTGAAACGGTATATTAAACCTGGTTTCGATCAATATTTTAGAAGATAACGCATGTTAGGTCTAGGTTAGGTCTGGGATTTGCTCTCATCAGGCTCATACTTTCGCATATTTCTCATACTTGATGGCCAGATTCTGGGCTTTTTTCTGGTTTGGATCACGTAGAAATGTGGCACCACACTGAAACAGTCTATTAAGCCTGGTATCGATCAATATTTTAGAGGATAACGCATGTTAGGTCTAGGTTAGGTCTGGGATTTGCTCTCATCACGCTCATACTTTCGCATATTTCTCATACTTGATGGCCAGATTCTCGGCTTTTTTCTGGTTTGGATCACGTAGAAATGTGGTACCACACTGAAACAGTCTATTAAACCTGGTTTCGATCAATATTTTAGAAGATAACGCATGTTAGGTCTAGGTTAGGTCTGGGATTTGCACCCATCAGGCTCATACTTTCGCATATTTCTCATACTTGATGGCCAGATTCTGGGCTTTTTTCTGGTTTGGATCACGTAGAAATGTGGTACCACACTGAAACAGTCTATTAAACCTGGTTTCGATCAATATTTTAGACGATAACGCATGTTAGGTCTAGGTTAGGTGTGGAATTTGCTCTCATCGGCTCATACTTTCGCATATTTCTCATACTTGATGTCCAGATTCTGGGCTTTTTCCGGTTTCGGATCACGTAGTAATGTGGTACGACACTGAAATAGTCGACTAAACCTGGTCTCGATCAATATTTCAGAGGATAACACGTGCTAGGTCTACGTTAGGTGTGGGATTTGCTCTCGTCAGGCTCATACTTTCGCATATTTCTCATACTTGATGGCCAGATTCTGGGCTTTTTTTGGCTTGGATCACGTAGTAATGTGCTACCACACTGAAACAGTCGACTAAACCTGGTCTCGATCAATATTTTAGGGGATAACGCATGTTAGGTTTAGTTTAGGTGTGGGTTTTGCTCTCATCAGGCTCATACTTTCGCATATTTCTCATATTTGATGTCCAGATACTGGGCTTTTTTTGGCTTGGATCACGTAGTAATGTGGTACCACACTGAAACAGACGACTAAACCTGGACACGATCAATATTTTACGGGATAACGCATGTTAGGTCTAGTTTAGGTCTGGGATTTGCTCTCATCAGGCTCATACTTTCGCATATTTGTCATACTTGATGGCCAGATTCTGGGCTTTTTCCGGTTTGGATCACGTAGTAATGTGGTACGGCACTGAAACAGTCGACTAATCCTGGTCTCGATCAATATTTCAGAGGATAACGCATGCTAGGCCTACGTAGGGTGTGGGATTTGGTCTCATCAGGCTCATACTTTCGCATATTTCTCATACTTGATGGCCAGATTCTGGGCTTTTTTTGGCTTGGATCACGTAGGCATGTGGTACCACACTGAAACAGTCTATTAAACCTGGTTTCGATCAATATTTTAGAGGATAACGCATGTTAGGGCTAGGTTAGGTGTGGGATTTGCTCTCATCGGCTCATACTTTCGCATACTTCTCATACTTGTTGGCTAGATCCTGGGCTTTTTCTGGTTTGTATCACTTACTAATGTGGTGCCACACTGAAACAGTCGACTAAACCTGGTACCACGATCAATATTTTATGGGATAACTCATGTTAGGTCTAGTTTAGGTCTGGGGTTTGCTCTCATCAGGCTCATACTTTCGCATATTTCTCATACTTGATGGCCAGATTCTGGGCTTTTTCCGGTTTGGATCACGTACTAATGCGGTACGGCACTGAAACAGTCGTCTAATCCTGGTCTCGATCAATATTTCAGAGGATAACGCATGCTAGGTCTAGGTTAGGCCTCGGATTTGCCCTCATTAGACTCATACTTTCGCATTCTTCACATACTTGTCGAACAGATCCTGGGTTTTTTTTGGTTGGGGTCACGTAGTAATGAGGTACCACAATGAATCAGGCGATTAAAGCTGGTCACGATCAATATTTTAGAGGATAACGCATGTTACGTCTAGGTTAGGTCTGGGATTTGCACTCATCAGGATCATACTTTCGCACATTTCTCATACTTGATGGCCAGATTCTGGGCTTTTTTCTGGTTTGGATCACGTAGAAATGTGGTACCACACTGAAACAGTCTATTAAACCTGGTTTCGATCAATATTTTAGAGGATAACGCATGTTAGGTTTAGGTTAGGTGTGGGATTTGCTCTCGTCAGGCTCATACTTTCGCATATTACTCATACTTCATGGCCAGATTCTGGGCTTTTTCCGGTTTGGGTCACGTAGTAATGTGGTACCACACTGAAACAGTCGACTAATCCTGGTCTCGATCAATATTTCAGAGGATAACGCATGCTAGGTCTACGTTAGGTGTGGGATTTGCTCTCATCAGGCTCATACTTTAGCATATTTCTCACACTTGATAGCCAGATTCTGGGCTTTTTTTGGCTTGGATCACGTAGGAATGTGGCACCACACTGAAACAGTCTATTAAACCTGGTTTTGATCAATATTTCAGAGGATAACACATGCTAGGTCTACGTTAGGTGTGGGATTTGCTTTCATCAGGCTCATACTTTCGCATATTTATCAATCTTGATGGCCAGATTCTGGGCTTTTTTTGGCTTGGATCACGTAGTAATGAGGTACCACAATGAATCAGGCGATTAAAGCTGGTCACGATCAATATTTTAGGGGATAACGCATGTTACGTCTAGGTTAGGTCTGGGATTTGCACTCATCAGGATCATACTTTTGCATATTTCTCATACTTGATGGCCAGATTCAGGGCTTTTTTTGGCTTAGATCACGTAGTAATGTGGTACCACACTGAAACGGTATATTAAACCTGGTTTCGATCAATATTTTAGAAGATAACGCATGTTAGGTCTAGGTTAGGTCTGGGATTTGCTCTCATCAGGCTCATACTTTCGCATATTTCTCATACTTGATGGCCAGATTCTGGGCTTTTTTCTGGTTTGGATCACGTAGAAATGTGGCACCACACTGAAACAGTCTATTAAGCCTGGTATCGATCAATATTTTAGAGGATAACGCATGTTAGGTCTAGGTTAGGTCTGGGATTTGCTCTCATCACGCTCATACTTTCGCATATTTCTTATACTTGTTGGCCAGATCCCGGGCTTTTTCAGGTTTGGATTACATAGTAACGTGGTACCACACTGAAACAGTCGATTAAACCAGGTTTCGATCAATATTTTAGATGATAACGCATGTTAGGTCTAGGTTAGGCCTCGGATTTGCCCCCATTAGACTCATACTTTCGCATTCTTCACATACTTGTCGAACAGATCCTGGGTTTTTTTTGGTTGGGGTCACATAGTAATGAGGTACCACAATGAATCAGGCGATTAAAGCTGGTCACGATCAATATTTTAGAGGATAACGCATGTTACGTCTAGGTTAGGTCTGGGATTTGCACTCATCAGGATCATACTTTCGCACATTTCTCATACTTGATGGCCAGATTCTGGGCTCTTTTCTGGTTTGTATCACGTAGTAATGTGGTACCACACTGAAATAATCAATTAAACCTGGTTTCCATCAATATTTTAGAAGATAACGCATGTTAGGTCTAGGTTAGGTCTGGGATTTGCTCTCATCAGGCTCATACTTTCGCATATTTCTCATACTTGATGGCCAGATTCTCGGCTTTTTTCTGGTTTGGATCACGTAGAAATGTGGTACCACACTGAAACAGTCTATTAAACCTGGTTTCGATCAATATTTTAGAAGATAACGCATGTTAGGTCTAGGTTAGGTCTGGGATTTGCACCCATCAGGCTCATACTTTCGCATATTTCTCATACTTGATGGCCAGATTCTGGGCTTTTTTCTGGTTTGGATCACGTAGAAATGTGGTACCACACTGAAACAGTCTATTAAACCTGGTTTCGATCAATATTTTAGACGATAACGCATGTTAGGTCTAGGTTAGGTGTGGAATTTGCTCTCATCGGCTCATACTTTCGCATATTTCTCATACTTGATGTCCAGATTCTGGGCTTTTTCCGGTTTCGGATCACGTAGTAATGTGGTACGACACTGAAATAGTCGACTAAACCTGGTCTCGATCAATATTTCAGAGGATAACACGTGCTAGGTCTACGTTAGGTGTGGGATTTGCTCTCGTCAGGCTCATACTTTCGCATATTTCTCATACTTGATGGCCAGATTCTGGGCTTTTTTTGGCTTGGATCACGTAGTAATGTGCTACCACACTGAAACAGTCGACTAAACCTGGTCTCGATCAATATTTTAGGGGATAACGCATGTTAGGTTTAGTTTAGGTGTGGGTTTTGCTCTCATCAGGCTCATACTTTCGCATATTTCTCATATTTGATGTCCAGATACTGGGCTTTTTTTGGCTTGGATCACGTAGTAATGTGGTACCAGACTGAAACAGACGACTAAACCTGGACACGATCAATATTTTACGGGATAACGCATGTTAGGTCTAGTTTAGGTCTGGGATTTGCTCTCATCAGGCTCATACTTTCGCATATTTGTCATACTTGATGGCCAGATTCTGGGCTTTTTCCGGTTTGGATCACGTAGTAATGTGGTACGGCACTGAAACAGTCGACTAATCCTGGTCTCGATCAATATTTCAGAGGATAACGCATGCTAGGCCTACGTAGGGTGTGGGATTTGGTCTCATCAGGCTCATACTTTCGCATATTTCTCATACTTGATGGCCAGATTCTGGGCTTTTTTTGGCTTGGATCACGTAGGCATGTGGTACCACACTGAAACAGTCTATTAAACCTGGTTTCGATCAATATTTTAGAGGATAACGCATGTTAGGGCTAGGTTAGGTGTGGGATTTGCTCTCATCGGCTCATACTTTCGCATACTTCTCATACTTGTTGGCTAGATCCTGGGCTTTTTCTGGTTTGTATCACTTACTAATGTGGTGCCACACTGAAACAGTCGACTAAACCTGGTACCACGATCAATATTTTATGGGATAACTCATGTTAGGTCTAGTTTAGGTCTGGGGTTTGCTCTCATCAGGCTCATACTTTCGCATATTTCTCATACTTGATGGCCAGATTCTGGGCTTTTTCCGGTTTGGATCACGTACTAATGTGGTACGGCACTGAAACAGTCGTCTAATCCTGGTCTCGATCAATATTTCAGAGGATAACGCATGCTAGGTCTAGGTTAGGCCTCGGATTTGCCCTCATTAGACTCATACTTTCGCATATTTCTCATACTTGATGGCCAGATTCTGGGCTTCTTTTGGCTTGGATCACGCAGAAATGTAGTACCACACTGAAACAGTCTATTAAACCTGGTTACGATCAATATTTTAGAGCATAACGCATGTTAGGCCTAGGTTAGGTGTGGAATTTGCTCTCATCGGCTCATACTTTCGCATATTTTTCCTACTTGATGTCCAGATTCTCGGCTTTTTCCGGTTTGGATCACGTAGTAATGTGGTACGACACTGAAACAGTCGACTAAACCTGGTTTCGATCAATATTTCAGAGGATAACGCATGCTAGGTCTACGTTAGGTGTGGGATTTGCTCTCGTCAGGCTCATACTTTCGCATATTACTCATACTTCATGGCCAGATTCTGGGCTTTTTCCGGTTTGGGTCACGTAGTAATGTGGTACCACACTGAAACAGTCGACTAAACCTGGTCTCGATCAATATTTCAGAGGATAACACATGCTAGGTCTACGTTAGGTGTGGGATTTGCTCTCATCAGGCTCATACTTTCGCATATTTCTCATACTTGATGGCCAGATTCTGGGCTTTTTTTGGCTTGGATCACGTAGTAATGTGGTACCACACTGAAACAGTCTATTAAACCTGGTTTTGATCAATATTTTAGAGGATAACGCATGTTAGGTCTAGGTTAGGTCTGGGATTTGCTCTCATCACGCTCATACTTTCGCATATTTCTCATACTTGTTGGCCAGATCCCGGGCTTTTTCAAGTTTGGACCACATAGTAACGTGGTGCCACACTGAAACAGTCGATTAAACCAGGTTTCGATCAATATTTTAGATGATAACGCATGTTAGGTCTAGGTTAGGCCTCGGATTTGCCGTCATTAGACTCATACTTTCGCATTCTTCACATACTTGTCGAACAGATCCTGGGTTTTTTTTGGTTGGGGTCACGTAGTAATGAGGTACCACAATGAATCAGGCGATTAAAGCTGGTCACGATCAATATTTTAGAGGATAACGCATGTTACGTCTAGGTTAGGTCTGGGATTTGCACTCATCAGGATCATACTTTCGCACATTTCTCATACTTGATGGCCAGATTCTGGGCTTTTTTCTGGTTTGGATCACGTAGAAATGTGGTACCACACTGAAACAGTCTATTAAACCTGGTTTCGATCAATATTTTAGAGGATAACGCATGTTAGGTTTAGGTTAGGTGTGGGATTTGCTCTCGTCAGGCTCATACTTTCGCATATTTCTCATACTTGATGGCCAGATTCTGGGCTTTTTTTGGCTTGGATCACGTAGTAATGTGGTACCACACTGAAACAGTCGACAAAACCAGGTCTCGATCAATATTTCAGAGGATAACGCATGTTAGGTCTAGGTTTGGCCTGGGATTTGCCCTCTTCAGTCTCATACTTTCGCCTATTTCTCATACTTGATGGCCAGATTCCGGGTTTTTTTTTGGTTTGGATCACGTAGTAATGTGGTACCACACTGAAACAGTCGACCAAACCTGGTCTCGATCAATATTTCAGAGGATAACACATGCTAGGTCTACGTTAGGTGTGGGATTTGCTCTCATCAGTCTCATACTTTCGCATATTTCTCATACTTGATGGCCAGATTCTGGGCTTTTTTTGGCTTGGATCACGTAGTAATGTGGTACCACACTGAAACAGTCTATTAAACCTGGTTTCGATCAATATTTTAGAGGATAACGCATGTTAGGTCTAGGTTAGGTGTGGGATTTGCTCTCATCGGCTCATACTTTCGCATATTTCTCATACTTGTTGGCTAGATCCTGGGCTTTTTCTGGTTTGGATCACGTACTAATGTGGTACCACACTGAAACAGTCGACTAAACCTGGTTTCGATCAATATTTTAGAGGATAACGCATGTTAGGTCTAGGTTAGGTCTGGGATTTGCTCTCATCACGCTCATACTTTCGCATATTTCTCATACTTTTTGGCCAGATCCTGGGCTTTTTATGGATTCGATCACGTAGTAATGTGGTACCACACTGAAACAGTCAATTAAACCTGGTTTCCATCAATATTTTAGAAGATAACGCATGTTAGGTCTAGGTTAGGTCAGGGATTTGCTCTCATCACGCTCATACTTTCGCATATTTCTCATACTTGTTGGCCAGATCCCGGGCTTTTCCGGGTTTGGATTACATAGTAACGTGGTACCACACTGAAACAGTCGACTAAACCTGGTCACGATCAATATTTTACGGGATAACGCATGTTAGGTCTAGTTTAGGTCTGGGATTTGGTCTCATCAGGCTCATATTTTCGCATATTTCTCATACTTGATGGCCAGCTTCTGTGCTTTTTCCGGTTTGGATCACGTAGTAATGTGGTGCGGCACTGAAACAGTCGACTAATCCTGGTCTCGATCGATATTTCAGAGGATAACGCATGCTAGGTCTACGTAAGGTGTGGGATTTGCTCTCATCAGGCTCATACTTTCGCATATTTCTCATACTTGATGGCCAGATTCTGGGCTTTTTTTGGCTTGGATCACGTAGTAATGTAGTACGGCACTGAAACAGTCGACTAATCCTGGTCTCGATCAATATTTCAGAGGATAACGCATGCTAGGTCTACGTTAGGTGTGGGATTTGCTCTCATCAGGCTCATACTTTCGCATATTTCTCACACTTGATAGCCAGATTCTGGGCATTTTTTGGCATGGATCACGTAGTAATGTGGTACCACACTGAAACAGTCTATTAAACCTGGTTTCCATCAATATTTTAGAGGATAACGCATGTTAGGTCTAGGTTAGGTCTGGGATTTGCTCTCATCACGCTCATACTTTCGCATATTTCTCATACTTGTTGGCCAGATCCCGGGCTTTTCCGGGTTTGGATTACATAGTAACGTGGTACCACACTGAAACAGTCGATTAAACCAGGTTTCGATCAATATTTTAGATGATAACGCATGTTAGGTCTAGGTTAGGCCTCGGATTTGCCCTCATTAGACTCATACTTTCGCATTCTTCACATACTTGTCGAACAGATCCTGGGTTTTTTTTGGTTGGGGTCGCGTAGTAATGCGGTACCACACTGAAACAGTCGACTAAACCTGGTCTCGATCAATATTTCAGAGGATAACACATGCTAGGTCTACGTTAGGTGTGGGATTTGCTCTCATCAGGCTCATACTTTCGCATATTTATCAATCTTGATGGCCAGATTCTGGGCTTTTTTGGCTTGGATCACGTAGTAATGAGGTACCACAATGAATCAGGCGATTAAAGCTGGTCACGATCAATATTTTAGAGGATAACGCATGTTACGTCTAGGTTAGGTCTGGGATTTGCACTCATCAGGATCATACTTTCGCATATTTCTCATACTTGATGGCCAGATTCTGAGCTCTTTTCTGGTTTGTATCACGTAGTAATGTGGTACCACACTGAAACAGTCAATTAAACCTGGTTTCCATCAATATTTTAGAAGATAACGCATGTTAGGTCTAGGTTAGGTCTGGGATTTGCTCTCATCAGGCTCATACTTTCGCATATTTCTCATACTTGATGGCCAGATTCTGGGCTTTTTTCTGGTTTGGATCACGTAGAAATGTGGTACCACACTGAAACAGTCTATTAAACCTGGTCTCGATCAATATTTTAGGGGATAACGCATGTTAGGTCTAGTTTAGGTGTGGGTTTTGCTCTCAACAGGCTCATACTTTCGCATATTTCTCATACTTGATGTCCAGATACTGGGCTTTTTTTGGCTTGGATCACGTAGTAATGTGGTACCACACTGAAACAGTCGACTAAACCTGGTCACGATCAATATTTTACGGGATAACGCATGTTAGGTCTAGTTTAGGTCTGGGATTTGGTCTCATCAGGCTCATATTTTCGCATATTTCTCATACTTGATGGCCAGCTTCTGGGCTTTTTCCGGTTTGGATCACGTAGTAATGTGGTGCGGCACTGAAACAGTCGACTAATCCTGGTCTCGATCGATATTTCAGAGGATAACGCATGCTAGGTCTACGTAAGGTGTGGGATTTGCTCTCATCAGGCTCATACTTTCGCATATTTCTCATACTTGATGGCCAGATTCTGGGCTTTTTTTGGCTTGGATCACGTAGTAATGTAGTACGGCACTGAAACAGTCGACTAATCCTGGTCTCGATCAATATTTCAGAGGATAACGCATGCTAGGTCTACGTTAGGTGTGGGATTTGCTCTCATCAGGCTCATACTTTCGCATATTTCCCACACTTGATAGCCAGATTCTGGGCATTTTTTGGCATGGATCACGTAGTAATGTGGTACCACACTGAAACAGTCTATTAAACCTGGTTTCCATCAATATTTTAGAGGATAACGCATGTTAGGTCTAGGTTAGGTCTGGGATTTGCTCTCATCACGCTCATACTTTCGCATATTTCTCATACTTGTTGGCCAGATCCCGGGCTTTTCCGGGTTTGGATTACATAGTAACGTGGTACCACACTGAAACAGTCGATTAAACCAGGTTTCGATCAATATTTTAGATGATAACGCATGTTAGGTCTAGGTTAGGCCTCGGATTTGCCCTCATTAGACTCATACTTTCGCATTCTTCACATACTTGTCGAACAGATCCTGGGTTTTTTTTGGTTGGGATCGCGTAGTAATGCGGCACCACACTGAAACAGTCGACTAAACCTGGTCTCGATCAATATTTCAGAGGATAACACATGCTAGGTCTACGTTAGGTCTGGGATTTGCACTCATCAGGCTCATACTTTCGCATATTTCTCATACTTGATGGCCAGATTCTGGGCTTTTTTTGGCTTGGATCACGTAGTAATGAGGTACCACAATGAATCAGTCGACTAAACCTGGTCTCGATCAATATTTCAGAGGATAACACATGCAAGGTCTACGTTAGGTGTGGGATTTGCTCTCATCAGGCTCATACTTTCGCATCTTTCGAATACTTGATGGCCAGATTCTGGGCTTTTTTTGGCTTGGATCACGTAGTAATGTGGTACCACACTGAAACAGTCGACTAAACCTGGTCTCGATCAATATTTTAGGGGATAACACATGCTAGGTCTACGTTAGGTGTGGGATTTGCTCTCATCAGGCTCATACTTTCGCATATTTCTCATACTTGATGGCCAGATTCTGGGCTTTTTTTGGCTTGGATCACGTAGTAATGTGGTACCACACTGAAACAGTCGACTAAACCTGGTCACGATCAATATTTTACGGGATAACGCATGTTAGGTCTAGTTTAGGTCTGGGATTTGGTCTCATCAGGCTCATATTTTCGCATATTTCTCATACTTGATGGCCAGCTTCTGGGCTTTTTCCGGTTTGGGTCACGTAGTAATGTGGTACCACACTGAAACAGTCGACTAAACCTGGTCTCGATCAATATTTCAGAGGATAACACATGCTAGGTCTACGTTAGGTGTGGGATTTGCTCTCATCAGGCTCATACTTTCGCATATTTCTCCTACTTGATGGCCAGATTCTGGGCTTTTTTTGGCTTGGATCACGTAGTAATGTGGTACGACACTGAAACAGTCGACTAAACCTGGTCTCGATCAATATTTTAGGGGATAACGCATGTTAGGTCTAGTTTAGGTGTGGGTTTTGCTCTCAACAGGCTCATACTTTCGCATATTTCTCATACTTGATGTCCAGATACTGGGCTTTTTTTGGCTTGGATCACGTAGTAATGTGGTACCACACTGAAACAGTCGACTAAACCTGGTCACGATCAATATTTTACGGGATAACGCATGTTAGGTCTAGTTTAGGTCTGGGATTTGGTCTCATCAGGCTCATATTTTCGCATATTTCTCATACTTGATGGCCAGCTTCTGGGCTTTTTCCGGTTTGGATCACGTAGTAATGTGGTGCGGCACTGAAACAGTCGACTAATCCTGGTCTCGATCAATATTTCAGAGGATAACGCATGCTAGGTCTACGTAAGGTGTGGGATTTGCTCTCATCAGGCTCATACTTTCGCATATTTCTCATACTTGATGGCCAGATTCTGGGCTTTTTTTGGCTTGGATCACGTAGTAATGTAGTACGGCACTGAAACAGTCGACTAATCCTGGTCTCGATTAATATTTCAGAGGATAACGCATGCTAGGTCTACGTTAGGTGTGGGATTTGCTCTCATCAGGCTCATACTTTCGCATATTTCTCATACTTGATGGCCAGATTCTGGGCTTTTTTTGGCTTGGATCACGTAGTAATGTAGTACGGCACTGAAACAGTCGACTAATCCTGGTCTCGATCAATATTTTAGGGGATAACGCATGTTAGGTCTAGGTTAGGTCTGGGATTTGCTCTCATCACGCTCATACTTTCGCATATTTCTCATACTTGTTGGCCAGATCCCGGGCTTTTCCGGGTTTGGATTACATAGTAACGTGGTACCACACTGAAACAGTCGATTAAACCAGGTTTCGATCAATATTTTAGATGATAACGCATGTTAGGTCTAGGTTAGGCCTCGGATTTGCCCTCATTAGACTCATACTTTCGCATTCTTCACATACTTGTCGAACAGATCCTGGGTTTTTTTTGGTTGGGATCACGTAGTAATGCGGCACCACACTGAAACAGTCGACTAAACCTGGTCTCGATCAATATTTCAGAGGATAACACATGCTAGGTCTACGTTAGGTCTGGGATTTGCACTCATCAGGCTCATACTTTCGCATATTTCTCATACTTGATGGCCAGATTCTGGGCTTTTTTTGGCTTGGATCACGTAGTAATGAGGTACCACAATGAATCAGTCGATTGAAGCTGGTCACGATCAATATTTTAGGGGATGACGCATGTTACGTCTAGGTTAGCTCTGGGATTTGCACTCATCAGGCTCATACTTTCGCATATTTCTCATACTTGATGGCCAGATTCTGGGCTTTTTTCTGGTTTGGAACACGTAGTAATGTGGTACCACACTGAAACAGTCAATTAAACCTGGTTTCCATCAATATTCTAGAGGATAACGCATGTTAGGTCTAGGTTAGTTCTGGGATTTGCTCTCATCAGGCTCATACTTTCGCACATTTCTCATACTTGATGGCCAGATTCCGGGCTTTTTTTTGGTTTGGATCACGTAGTAATGTGGTACCACACTGAAACAGTCGACCAAACCTGGTCTCGATCAATATTTCAGAGGATAACATATGCTAGGTCTACGTGAGGTGTGGGATTTGCTCTCATCAGTCTCATACTTTCGCATATTTCTCATACTTGATGGCCAGATTCTGGGCTTTTTTTGGCTTGGATCACGTAGTAATGTGGTACCACACTGAAACATTCTATTAAACCTGGTTTCGATCAATATTTTAGAGGATAACGCATGTTAGGTCTAGGTTAGGTCTGGGATTTGCTCTCATCACGCTCATACTTTCGCATATTTCTCATACTTGTTGGCCAGATCCTGGGCTTTTTATGGATTCGATCACGTAGTAAAGTGGTACCACACTGAAACAGTCGACTAAACCTGGTCTCGATCAATATTTCGGAGGATAACGGATGTTAGGTCTAGGTTAGGCCTGGGATTTGCCCTCTTCAGTCTCATACTTTCGCATTCTCCACACACTTCTTGAACAGATCCTGGGTTATTTCTGGTTTGGATCACACAGTAATGTGGTACCACACTGAAACAGTCGACTAAACCTGGTCTCGATCAATATTTTAGGGGATAACGCATGTTAGGTCTAGTTTATGTGTGGGATTTGCTCTCATCAGGCTCATACTTTCGCATATTTCCCATACTTGATGGCCAGATTCTGGGCTTTTTCCGGTTTGGATCACGTAGTAATGTGGTACCACACTGAAACAGTCGACTAAATCTGGTCTCGATCAATATTTCAGAGGATAACACATGCTAGGTCTAGGTTAGTTCTGGGATTTGCTCTCATCAGGCTCATACTTTCGCACATTTCTCATACTTGATGGCCAGATCCTGGGTTATTTCTGGTTTGGATCACACAGTAATGTGGTACCACACTGAAACAGTCGACTAAACCTGGTCTCGATCAATATTTTAGGGGATAACGCATGTTATGTCTAGGTTAGGTCTGGGATTTGCTCTCATCAGGCGCATACTTTCGCATATTTCTCATACTTGATGGCCAGATTCTGGGCTTTTTCCGGTTTGGATCACGTAGTAATGTGGTACCACACTGAAACAGTCGACTAAACCTGGTCTCGATCAATATTTCAGAGGATAACACATGCTAGGTCTACGTTAGGTGTGGGATTTGCTCTCATCAGGCTCATACTTTCGCATATTTCTCATACTTGATGGCCAGATTCTGGGCTTTTTTTGGCTTGGATCACGTAGTAATGTGGAACCACACTGAAACAGTCGACTAAACCTGGTCTCGATCAATATTTTAGGGGATAACGCATGTTAGGTCTAGTTTAGGTGTGGGATTTCTTCTCATCAGGCTCATACTTTCGCATATTTCTCATACTTGATGGCCAGATTCTGGGCTTTTTTTGGCTTGGATCACGTAGTAATGTGGTACCACACTGAAACAGTCTATTAAACCTGGTTTCGATCAATATTTTAGAGGATAACGCATGTTAGGTCTAGGTTAGGTCTGGGATTTGCTCTCATCACGCTCATACGTTCGCATATTTCTCATACTTTATGGCCAGATCCTGGGCTTTTTATGGATTCGATCACGTAGTAAAGTGGTACCACACTGAAACAGTCGACTAAACCTGGTCTCGATCAATATTTCGGAGGATAACGGATGTTAGGTCTAGGTTAGGCCTGGGATTTGCCCACTTCTGTCTCATACTTTCGCATTCTTCACATACTTCTTGAACAGATCCTGGGTTATTTCTGGTTTGGATCACACAGTAATGCGGTACCACACTGAAACAGACGACTAAACCTGGTCTCGATCAATATTTTAGGGGATAACGCATGTTATGTCTAGGTTAGGTCTGGGATTTGCTCTCAACAGGCTCATACTTTCGCATATTTCTCATACTTGATGGCCAGATTCTGGGCTTTTTTTGGCTTGGATCACGTAGTAATGTGGGACCACACTGAAACAGTCGACTAAACCTGGTCTCGATCAATATTTTAGGGGATAACGCATGTTAGGTCTAGTTTAGGTGTGGGATTTCTTCTCATCAGGCTCATACTTTCGCATATTTCTCATACTTGATGGCCAGATTCTGGGCTTTTTTTGGCTTGGATCACGTAGTAATGTGGTACCACACTGAAACAATATATTAAACCTGGTTTCGATCAATATTTTAGAAGATAACGCATGTTAGGTCTAGGTTAGGTCTGGGATTTGCTCTCATCAGGCTCATACTTTCGCATATTTCTCATGCTTGATGGCCAGATTCTAGGCTTTTTTCTGGTTTGGATCACGTAGTAATGTGGTACCACACTGAAACAGTCAATTAAACCTGGTTTCCATCAATATTTTAGAGGATAACGCATGTTAGGTCTAGGTTAGGTCTGGGATTTGCTCTCATCAGGCTCATACTTTCGCATATTTCTCATACTTCATGGCCAGATTCTGGGCTTTTCTCTGGTTTGGATCACGTAGTAATGTGGTACCACACTGAAACAGTCAATTAAACCTGGTTTCCATATATATTTTAGAGGATAACGCATGTTAGGTCTAGGTTAGTTCTGGGATTTGCCCTCATCAGGCTCATACTTTCGCACATTTCTCATACTTGATGGCCGGATTCCGGGCTTTTTTTTGGTTTGGATCACGTAGTAATATGGTACCACACTGAAACAGTCGACTAAACCTGGTCTCGATCAATATTTCAGAGGATTACACATGCTAGGTCTACGTTAGGTGTGGGATGTGCTCTCATCAGTCTCATACTTTCGCATATTTCTCATACTTGATGGCCAGATTCCGGGCTTTTTTTGGCTTGGATCACGTAGTAATGTGGTACCACACTGAAACAGTCTATTAAACCTGGTTTCGATCAATATTTTAGAGGATAACGCATGTTAGGTCTAGGTTAGGTCTGGGATTTGTTCCCATCACGCTCATACTTTCGCATATTTCTCATACTTGTTGGCCAGATCCTGGGCTTTTTATGGATTGGATCACGTAGTAATGTGGTACCACACTGAAACAGTCGACTAAACCTGGTCTCGATCAATATTTCAGAGGATAACGCATGTTAGGTCTAGGTTAGGCCTGGGATTTGCCCTCTTCAGTCTCATACTTTCGCATTCTTCACATACTTCTCGAACAGATCCTGGGTTATTTCTGGTTTGGATCACACAGTAATGTGGTACCACACTGAAACAGACGACTTGACCTGGTCTCGATCAATATTTTAGGGGATAACGCATGTTAGGTCTAGGTTAGGTCTGGGATTTGCTCTCATCAGGCTCATACTTTCGCATATTTCTCATACTTGATGGCCAGATTCTGGGCTTTTTCCGGTTTGGATCACGTAGTAATGTGGTACCACATAGAAACAGTCGACTAAACCTGGTCTCGATCAATATTTCAGAGGATAACACATGCTATGTCCACGTTAGGTGTGGGATTTGCTCTCATCGGCTCATACTTTCGCATATTTCTCATACTTGTTGGCTAGATCCTGGGCTTTTTCTGGTTTGTATCACGTAGTAATGTGGTACCACACTGAAACAAATGACTAAACCTGGTCACGATCGACATTTTACGGGATAACGCATGTTAGGTCTAGTTTAGGTCTGGGATTTGCTCTCATCAGGCTCATACTTTCGCATATTTCTCATACTTGATGGCCAGATTCAGGGCGTTTTCCGGTTTGGATCACGTAGTAATGTGGTACGGCACTGAAACAGTCGACTAATCCTGGTCTCGATCAATATTTCAGAGGATAACACATGCTAGGTCTACGTTAGGTGTGGGATTTGCTCTCATCAGGCTCATACTTTCGCATATTTCTCATACTTGATGGCCAGATTCTGGGCTTTTCTTGGCTTGGATCACGTAGTAGTGTGGTACCACACTGAAACAGTCGACTAATCGTGGTCTCGATCAATATTTTGGATGATAACGCATGTTAGGTCTAGGTTAGGTGTGGGATTTGCTCTCATCGGCTCATACTTTCGCATATTTCTCATACTTGATGGCCAGATTCTGGGCTTTTTTTGGCTTGGATCACGTAGTAGTGTGGTACCACACCGAAACAGTCGACTAAACCTGGTCACGATCAATATTTTACGGGATAACTCATGTTAGGTCTAGGTTAGTTCTGGGATTTGCCCTCATCAGGCTCATACTTTCGCACATTTCTCTTACTTGATGGCCAGATTCCGGGCTTTTTTTTGGTTTGGATCACGTAGTAATATGGTACCACACTGAAACAGTCGACTAAACCTGGTCTCGATCAATATTTCTGAGGATAACACATGTTAGGTGTACGTTAGGTGTGGGATTTGCTGTCATCAGGCTCATACTTTCGCATATTTCTCATACTTGATGGACAGATTCTGGGCTTTTTTTGGCTTGGATCACGTAGTAATGTGGTACCACACTGAAACAGTCGACTGAACCTGTTCTCGATCAATATTTCAGAGGATAACGCATGTTACGTCTAGGTTAGGCCTGGGATTTGCCCTCTTCAGTCTCATACTTTCGCATTCTTCACATACTTCTCGAACAGATCCTGGGTTATTTCTGGTTTGGATCACACAGTAATGTGGTACCACACTGAAACAGTCGACTAAACCTGGTTTCGATCAATATTTTAGAGGATAACGCATGTTAGGTCTAGGTTAGGTGTGGGATTTGCTCTCATCGGCTCATACTTTCGCATATTTCTCATACTTGTTGGCTAGATCCTGGGCTTTTTCTGGTTTGTATCACGTACCAATGTGGTACCACACTGAAACAAATGACTAAACCTGGTCACGATCGATATTTTACGGGATAACGCATGTTAGGTCTAGTTTAGGTCTGGGATTTGCTCTCATCAGGCTCATACTTTCGCATATTTCTCATACTAGATGGCCAGATTCTGGGCGTTTTCCGGTTTGGATCACGTAGTAGTGTGGTACGGCACTGAAACAGTCGACTAATCCTGGTCTCGATCAATATTTCAGAGGATAACACATGCTAGGTCTACGTTAGGTGTGGGATTTGCTCTCATCAGGCTCATACTTTCGCATATTTCTCATAGTTGATGTCCAGATACATGGCTTTTTTTGGCTTGGATCACGTAGTAATGTGGTACCACACTGAAACAGTCGACTAAACCTGGTCACGATCAATATTTTACGGGATAACGCATGTTAGGTCTAGGTTAGGTGTGGGATTTGCTCTCATCAGGATCATACTTTCGCATATTTCTCATACTTGATGGCCAGATTCTGAGCTCTTTTCTGGTTTGTATCACGTAGTAATGTGGTACCACACTGAAACAGTCAATTAAACCTGGTTTCCATCAATATTTTAGAAGATAACGCATGTTAGGTCTAGGTTAGGTCTGGGATTTGCTCTCATCACGCTCATACTTTCGCATATTTCTCATACTTGTTGGCCAGATCCCGGGCTTTTCCGGGTTTGGATTACATAGTAACGTGGTACCACACTGAAACAGTCGACTAAACCTGGTCACGATCAATATTTTACGGGATAACGCATGTTAGGTCTAGTTTAGGTCTGGGATTTGGTCTCATCAGGCTCATATTTTCGCATATTTCTCATACTTGATGGCCAGCTTCTGGGCTTTTTCCGGTTTGGATCACGTAGTAATGTGGTGCGGCACTGAAACAGTCGACTAATCCTGGTCTCGATCGATATTTCAGAGGATAACGCATGCTAGGTCTACGTAAGGTGTGGGATTTGCTCTCATCAGGCTCATACTTTCGCATATTTCTCATACTTGATGGCCAGATTCTGGGCTTTTTTTGGCTTGGATCACGTAGTAATGTAGTACGGCACTGAAACAGTCGACTAATCCTGGTCTCGATCAATATTTCAGAGGATAACGCATGCTAGGTCTACGTTAGGTGTGGGATTTGCTCTCATCAGGCTCATACTTTCGCATATTTCTCACACTTGATAGCCAGATTCTGGGCATTTTTTGGCATGGATCACGTAGTAATGTGGTACCACACTGAAACAGTCTATTAAACCTGGTTTCCATCAATATTTTAGAGGATAACGCATGTTAGGTCTAGGTTAGGTCTGGGATTTGCTCTCATCACGCTCATACTTTCGCATATTTCTCATACTTGTTGGCCAGATCCCGGGCTTTTCCGGGTTTGGATTACATAGTAACGTGGTACCACACTGAAACAGTCGATTAAACCAGGTTTCGATCAATATTTTAGATGATAACGCATGTTAGGTCTAGGTTAGGCCTCGGATTTGCCCTCATTAGACTCATACTTTCGCATTCTTCACATACTTGTCGAACAGATCCTGGGTTTTTTTTGGTTGGGGTCGCGTAGTAATGCGGTACCACACTGAAACAGTCGACTAAACCTGGTCTCGATCAATATTTCAGAGGATAACACATGCTAGGTCTACGTTAGGTGTGGGATTTGCTCTCATCAGGCTCATACTTTCGCATATTTATCAATCTTGATGGCCAGATTCTGGGCTTTTTTGGCTTGGATCACGTAGTAATGAGGTACCACAATGAATCAGGCGATTAAAGCTGGTCACGATCAATATTTTAGAGGATAACGCATGTTACGTCTAGGTTAGGTCTGGGATTTGCACTCATCAGGATCATACTTTCGCATATTTCTCATACTTGATGGCCAGATTCTGAGCTCTTTTCTGGTTTGTATCACGTAGTAATGTGGTACCACACTGAAACAGTCAATTAAACCTGGTTTCCATCAATATTTTAGAAGATAACGCATGTTAGGTCTAGGTTAGGTCTGGGATTTGCTCTCATCAGGCTCATACTTTCGCATATTTCTCATACTTGATGGCCAGATTCTGGGCTTTTTTCTGGTTTGGATCACGTAGAAATGTGGTACCACACTGAAACAGTCTATTAAACCTGGTTTCGATCAATATTTTAGAGGATAACGCATGTTAGGTCTAGGTTAGGTGTGGGATTTGCTCTCGTCAGGCTCATACTTTCGCATATTTCTGATACTTGATGGCCAGATTCTGGGCTTTTTCCGGTTTGGGTCACGTAGTAATGTGGTACCACACTGAAACAGTCGACTAAACCTGGTCTCGATCAATATTTTAGGGGATAACGCATGTTAGGTCTAGTTTAGGTGTGGGTTTTGCTCTCAACAGGCTCATACTTTCGCATATTTCTCATACTTGATGTCCAGATACTGGGCTTTTTTTGGCTTGGATCACGTAGTAATGTGGTACCACACTGAAACAGTCGACTAAACCTGGTCACGATCAATATTTTACGGGATAACGCATGTTAGGTCTAGTTTAGGTCTGGGATTTGGTCTCATCAGGCTCATATTTTCGCATATTTCTCATACTTGATGGCCAGCTTCTGGGCTTTTTCCGGTTTGGATCACGTAGTAATGTGGTGCGGCACTGAAACAGTCGACTAATCCTGGTCTCGATCGATATTTCAGAGGATAACGCATGCTAGGTCTACGTAAGGTGTGGGATTTGCTCTCATCAGGCTCATACTTTCGCATATTTCTCATACTTGATGGCCAGATTCTGGGCTTTTTTTGGCTTGGATCACGTAGTAATGTAGTACGGCACTGAAACAGTCGACTAATCCTGGTCTCGATCAATATTTCAGAGGATAACGCATGCTAGGTCTACGTTAGGTGTGGGATTTGCTCTCATCAGGCTCATACTTTCGCATATTTCCCACACTTGATAGCCAGATTCTGGGCATTTTTTGGCATGGATCACGTAGTAATGTGGTACCACACTGAAACAGTCTATTAAACCTGGTTTCCATCAATATTTTAGAGGATAACGCATGTTAGGTCTAGGTTAGGTCTGGGATTTGCTCTCATCACGCTCATACTTTCGCATATTTCTCATACTTGTTGGCCAGATCCCGGGCTTTTCCGGGTTTGGATTACATAGTAACGTGGTACCACACTGAAACAGTCGATTAAACCAGGTTTCGATCAATATTTTAGATGATAACGCATGTTAGGTCTAGGTTAGGCCTCGGATTTGCCCTCATTAGACTCATACTTTCGCATTCTTCACATACTTGTCGAACAGATCCTGGGTTTTTTTTGGTTGGGATCACGTAGTAATGCGGCACCACACTGAAACAGTCGACTAAACCTGGTCTCGATCAATATTTCAGAGGATAACACATGCTAGGTCTACGTTAGGTCTGGGATTTGCACTCATCAGGCTCATACTTTCGCATATTTCTCATACTTGATGGCCAGATTCTGGGCTTTTTTTGGCTTGGATCACGTAGTAATGAGGTACCACAATGAATCAGTCGACTAAACCTGGTCTCGATCAATATTTCAGAGGATAACACATGCAAGGTCTACGTTAGGTGTGGGATTTGCTCTCATCAGGCTCATACTTTCGCATCTTTCGAATACTTGATGGCCAGATTCTGGGCTTTTTTTGGCTTGGATCACGTAGTAATGTGGTACCACACTGAAACAGTCGACTAAACCTGGTCTCGATCAATATTTTAGGGGATAACACATGCTAGGTCTACGTTAGGTGTGGGATTTGCTCTCATCAGGCTCATACTTTCGCATATTTCTCATACTTGATGGCCAGATTCTGGGCTTTTTTTGGCTTGGATCACGTAGTAATGTGGTACCACACTGAAACAGTCGACTAAACCTGGTCACGATCAATATTTTACGGGATAACGCATGTTAGGTCTAGTTTAGGTCTGGGATTTGGTCTCATCAGGCTCATATTTTCGCATATTTCTCATACTTGATGGCCAGCTTCTGGGCTTTTTCCGGTTTGGGTCACGTAGTAATGTGGTACCACACTGAAACAGTCGACTAAACCTGGTCTCGATCAATATTTCAGAGGATAACACATGCTAGGTCTACGTTAGGTGTGGGATTTGCTCTCATCAGGCTCATACTTTCGCATATTTCTCATACTTGATGGCCAGATTCTGGGCTTTTTTTGGCTTGGATCACGTAGTAATGTGGTGCGGCACTGAAACAGTCGACTAATCCTGGTCTCGATCAATATTTCAGAGGATAACGCATGCTAGGTCTACGTAAGGTGTGGGATTTGCTCTCATCAGGCTCATACTTTCGCATATTTCTCATACTTGATGGCCAGATTCTGGGCTTTTTTCTGGTTTGGAACACGTAGTAATGTGGTACCACACTGAAACAGTCAATTAAACCTGGTTTCCATCAATATTCTAGAGGATAACGCATGTTAGGTCTAGGTTAGTTCTGGGATTTGCTCTCATCAGGCTCATACTTTCGCACATTTCTCATACTTGATGGCCAGATTCCGGGCTTTTTTTTGGTTTGGATCACGTAGTAATGTGGTACCACACTGAAACAGTCGACCAAACCTGGTCTCGATCAATATTTCAGAGGATAACATATGCTAGGTCTACGTGAGGTGTGGGATTTGCTGTCATCAGTCTCATACTTTCGCATATTTCTCATACTTGATGGCCAGATTCTGGGCTTTTTTTGGCTTGGATCACGTAGTAATGTGGTACCACACTGAAACATTCTATTAAACCTGGTTTCGATCAATATTTTAGAGGATAACGCATGTTAGGTCTAGGTTAGGTCTGGGATTTGCTCTCATCACGCTCATACTTTCGCATATTTCTCATACTTGTTGGCCAGATCCTGGGCTTTTTATGGATTCGATCACGTAGTAAAGTGGTACCACACTGAAACAGTCGACTAAACCTGGTCTCGATCAATATTTCGGAGGATAACGGATGTTAGGTCTAGGTTAGGCCTGGGATTTGCCCTCTTCAGTCTCATACTTTCGCATTCTTCACACACTTCTTGAACAGATCCTGGGTTATTTCTGGTTTGGATCACACAGTAATGTGGTACCACACTGAAACAGTCGACTAAACCTGGTCTCGATCAATATTTTAGGGGATAACGCATGTTAGGTCTAGTTTATGTGTGGGATTTGCTCTCATCAGGCTCATACTTTCGCATATTTCCCATACTTGATGGCCAGATTCTGGGCTTTTTCCGGTTTGGATCACGTAGTAATGTGGTACCACACTGAAACAGTCGACTAAATCTGGTCTCGATCAATATTTCAGAGGATAACACATGCTAGGTCTACGTTAGGTGTGGGATTTGCTCTCATCAGGCTCATACTTTCGCATATTTCTCATACTTGATGGCCAGATTCTGGGCTTTTTTTGGCTTGGATCACGTAGTAATTTGGTACCACAATGAATCAGTCGATTGAAGCTGGTCGCGATGAATATTTTAGGGGATGACGCATGTTACGTCTAGGTTAGCTCTGGGATTTGCACTCATCAGGCTCATACTTTCGCATATTTCTCATACCTGATGGCCAGATTCTGGGCTTTTTTCTGGTTTGGATCACGTAGTAATGTGGTACCACACTGAAACAGTCAATTAAACCTGGTTTCCATCAATATTCTAGAGGATAACGCATGTTAGGTCTAGGTTAGTTCTGGGATTTGCTCTCATCAGGCTCATACTTTCGCACATTTCTCATACTTGATGGCCAGATCCTGGGTTATTTCTGGTTTGGATCACACAGTAATGTGGTACCACACTGAAACAGTCGACTAAACCTGGTCTCGATCAATATTTTAGGGGATAACGCATGTTATGTCTAGGTTAGGTCTGGGATTTGCTCTCATCAGGCGCATACTTTCGCATATTTCTCATACTTGATGGCCAGATTCTGGGCTTTTTTTGGCTTGGATCACGTAGTAATGTGGAACCACACTGAAACAGTCGACTAAACCTGGTCTCGATCAATATTTTAGGGGATAACGCATGTTAGGTCTAGTTTAGGTGTGGGATTTCTTCTCATCAGGCTCATACTTTCGCATATTTCTCATACTTGATGGCCAGATTCTGGGCTTTTTTTGGCTTGGATCACGTAGTAATGTGGTACCACACTGAAACAGTCTATTAAACCTGGTTTCGATCAATATTTTAGAGGATAACGCATGTTAGGTCTAGGTTAGGTCTGGGATTTGCTCTCATCACGCTCATACGTTCGCATATTTCTCATACTTTATGGCCAGATCCTGGGCTTTTTATGGATTCGATCACGTAGTAAAGTGGTACCACACTGAAACAGTCGACTAAACCTGGTCTCGATCAATATTTCGGAGGATAACGGATGTTAGGTCTAGGTTAGGCCTGGGATTTGCCCACTTCTGTCTCATACTTTCGCATTCTTCACATACTTCTTGAACAGATTCTGGGCTTTTTTTGGCTTGGATCACGTAGTAATGTGGGGCCACACTGAAACAGTCGACTAAACCTGGTCTCGATCAATATTTTAGGGGATAACGCATGTTAGGTCTAGTTTAGGTGTGGGATTTCTTCTCATCAGGCTCATACTTTCGCATATTTCTCATACTTGATGGCCAGATTCTGGGCTTTTTTTGGCTTGGATCACGTAGTAATGTGGTACCACACTGAAACAATATATTAAACCTGGTTTCGATCAATATTTTAGAAGATAACGCATGTTAGGTCTAGGTTAGGTCTGGGATTTGCTCTCATCAGGCTCATACTTTCGCATATTTCTCATGCTTGATGGCCAGATTCTAGGCTTTTTTCTGGTTTGGATCACGTAGTAATGTGGTACCACACTGAAACAGTCAATTAAACCTGGTTTCCATCAATATTTTAGAGGATAACGCATGTTAGGTCTAGGTTAGGTCTGGGATTTGCTCTCATCAGGCTCATACTTTCGCATATTTCTCATACTTCATGGCCAGATTCTGGGCTTTTCTCTGGTTTGGATCACGTAGTAATGTGGTACCACACTGAAACAGTCAATTAAACCTGGTTTCCATATATATTTTAGAGGATAACGCATGTTAGGTCTAGGTTAGTTCTGGGATTTGCCCTCATCAGGCTCATACTTTCGCACATTTCTCATACTTGATGGCCGGATTCCGGGCTTTTTTTTGGTTTGGATCACGTAGTAATATGGTACCACACTGAAACAGTCGACTAAACCTGGTCTCGATCAATATTTCAGAGGATTACACATGCTAGGTCTACGTTAGGTGTGGGATGTGCTCTCATCAGTCTCATACTTTCGCATATTTCTCATACTTGATGGCCAGATTCCGGGCTTTTTTTGGCTTGGATCACGTAGTAATGTGGTACCACACTGAAACAGTCTATTAAACCTGGTTTCGATCAATATTTTAGAGGATAACGCATGTTAGGTCTAGGTTAGGTCTGGGATTTGTTCCCATCACGCTCATACTTTCGCATATTTCTCATACTTGTTGGCCAGATCCTGGGCTTTTTATGGATTGGATCACGTAGTAATGTGGTACCACACTGAAACAGTCGACTAAACCTGGTCTCGATCAATATTTCAGAGGATAACGCATGTTAGGTCTAGGTTAGGCCTGGGATTTGCCCTCTTCAGTCTCATACTTTCGCATTCTTCACATACTTCTCGAACAGATCCTGGGTTATTTCTGGTTTGGATCACACAGTAATGTGGTACCACACTGAAACAGACGACTTGACCTGGTCTCGATCAATATTTTAGGGGATAACGCATGTTAGGTCTAGGTTAGGTCTGGGATTTGCTCTCATCAGGCTCATACTTTCGCATATTTCTCATACTTGATGGCCAGATTCTGGGCTTTTTCCGGTTTGGATCACGTAGTAATGTGGTACCACATAGAAACAGTCGACTAAACCTGGTCTCGATCAATATTTCAGAGGATAACACATGCTATGTCCACGTTAGGTGTGGGATTTGCTCTCATCGGCTCATACTTTCGCATATTTCTCATACTTGTTGGCTAGATCCTGGGCTTTTTCTGGTTTGTATCACGTAGTAATGTGGTACCACACTCATACAAATGACTAAACCTGGTCACGATCGATATTTTACGGGATAACGCATGTTAGGTCTAGTTTAGGTCTGGGATTTGCTCTCATCAGGCTCATACTTTCGCATATTTCTCATACTTGATGGCCAGATTCAGGGCGTTTTCCGGTTTGGATCACGTAGTAATGTGGTACGGCACTGAAACAGTCGACTAATCCTGGTCTCGATCAATATTTCAGAGGATAACACATGCTAGGTCTACGTTAGGTGTGGGATTTGCTCTCATCAGGCTCATACTTTCGCATATTTCTCATACTTGATGGCCAGATTCTGGGCTTTTCTTGGCTTGGATCACGTAGTAGTGTGGTACCACACTGAAACAGTCGACTAAACGTGGTCTCGATCAATATTTTGGATGATAACGCATGTTAGGTCTAGGTTAGGTGTGGGATTTGCTCTCATCGGCTCATACTTTCGCATATTTCTCATACTTGATGGCCAGATTCTGGGCTTTTTTTGGCTTGGATCACGTAGTAGTGTGGTACCACACCGAAACAGTCGACTAAACCTGGTCACGATCAATATTTTACGGGATAACTCATGTTAGGTCTAGGTTAGTTCTGGGATTTGCCCTCATCAGGCTCATACTTTCGCACATTTCTCTTACTTGATGGCCAGATTCCGGGCTTTTTTTTGGTTTGGATCACGTAGTAATATGGTACCACACTGAAACAGTCGACTAAACCTGGTCTCGATCAATATTTCTGAGGATAACACATGTTAGGTGTACGTTAGGTGTGGGATTTGCTGTCATCAGGCTCATACTTTCGCATATTTCTCATACTTGATGGCCAGATTCTGGGCTTTTTTTGGCTTGGATCACGTAGTAATGTGGTACCACACTGAAACAGTCGACTGAACCTGTTCTCGATCAATATTTCAGAGGATAACGCATGTTACGTCTAGGTTAGGCCTGGGATTTGCCCTCTTCAGTCTCATACTTTCGCATTCTTCACATACTTCTCGAACAGATCCTGGGTTATTTCTGGTTTGGATCACACAGTAATGTGGTACCACACTGAAACAGTCGACTAAACCTGGTTTCGATCAATATTTTAGAGGATAACGCATGTTAGGTCTAGGTTAGGTGTGGGATTTGCTCTCATCGGCTCATACTTTCGCATATTTCTCATACTTGTTGGCTAGATCCTGGGCTTTTTCTGGTTTGTATCACGTACCAATGTGGTACCACACTGAAACAAATGACTAAACCTGGTCACGATCGATATTTTACGGGATAACGCATGTTAGGTCTAGTTTAGGTCTGGGATTTGCTCTCATCAGGCTCATACTTTCGCATATTTCTCATACTAGATGGCCAGATTCTGGGCTTTTCTTGGCTTGGATCACGTAGTAGTGTGGTACCACACTGAAACAGTCGACTAAACGTGGTCTCGATCAATATTTTGGATGATAACGCATGTTAGGTCTAGGTTAGGTGTGGGATTTGCTCTCATCGGCTCATACTTTCGCATATTTCTCATACTTGTTGGCTAGATCCTGGGCTTTTTCTGGTTTGTATCACGTACCAATGTGGTACCACACTGAAACAAATGACTAAACCTGGTCACGATCGATATTTTACGGGATAACGCATGTTAGGTCTAGTTTAGGTCTGGGATTTGCTCTCATCAGGCTCATACTTTCGCATATTTCTCATACTTGATGGCCAGATTCTGGGCTTTTTATGGATTCGATCACGTAGTAAAGTGGTACCACACTGAAACAGTCTATTAAACCTGGTTTCGATCAATATTTTAGAGGATAACGCATGTTAGGGCTAGGTTAGGTGTGGGAATTGCTCTCATCGGCTCATACATTCGCATACTTCTCATACTTGTTTGCTAGATCCTGGGCTTTTTCTGGTTTGTATCACTTACTAATGTGGTGCCACACTGAAACAGTCGACTAGACCAGGTACCACGATCAATATTTTATGGGATAACTCATGTTAGGTCTAGTTTAGGTCTGGGATTTGCTCTCATCAGGCTCATACTTTCGCATATTTCTCATACTTGATGTCCAGATACTGGGCTTTTTTTGGCTTGGATCACGTAGTAATGTGGTACCACACTGAAACAGTCGACTAAACCTGGTTTCGATCAATATTTTAGATGATAACGCATGTTAGGTCTAGGTTAGTTCTGGGATTTGCTCTCATCAGGCTCATACTTTCGCACATTTCTCATACTTGATGGCCAGATTCCGGGCTTTTTTTTGGTTTGGATCACGTAGTAATATGGTACGACACTGAAGCAGTCGACTAAACCTGGTCTCGATCAATATTTCAGAGGATAACGCATGCTAGGTCTACGTTAGGTGTGGGATTTGCTCTCATCAGGCTCATACTTTCGCATTCTTCACATACTTGTTGAACAGATCCTGGGTTTTTTTTGGTTGGGGTCACGTAGTAATGCGGAACCGCACTGAAACAGTCTATTAAACCTGGTTTCGATCAATATTTTAGATGATAACGCATGTTAGGTCAAGGTTAGGTGTGGGATTTGCTCTCATCAGGCTCATACTTTCGCATATTTCTCATACTTTGATGGCCTGATTCTGGGCTTTTTTCTGGTTTGGATCACGTAGTAATGTGGTACCACACTAAACAGTCAATTAAACCTGGTTTCCATCAATATTTTAGAGGATAACGCATGTTAGGTCTAGGTTAGTTCTGGGATTTGCTCTCATCAGGCTCATACTTTCGCATATCTCTCATACTTGATGGTCAGATTCTGGGCTTTTTCCGGTTTGGATCACGTAGTAATGTGGTACGACACTGAAGCAGTCGACTAAACCTGGTCTCGATCAATATTTTAGAGGATAACGCATGTTAGGTCTAGGTTAGGTCTGGGATTTGCTCTCATCACGCTCATACTTCCGCATATTTCTCATACTTGATGTCCAGATTCTGGGCTTTTTCCTGTTTGGATCACGTAGTAATGTGGTACGACACTGAAGCATTCTATTAAACCTGGTTTCGATCAACATTTTAGAGGATAACGCATGTTAGGTCTAGGTTAGGTCTGAGATTTGCTCTCATCAGGCTCATACTTTCGCATATTTCTCATACTTGATGGCCAGATTCTGGGCTTTTTCTGGATTGGATCACGTAGTAATGTGGTACGACACTGAAGCAGTCGACTAAACCAGGTCTCGATCAATATTTCAGAGGATAACGCATGCTAGGTCTACGTTAGGTGTGGGATTTGCTCTCATCAGGCTCATTCTTTCGCATTCTTCACATACTTGTTGAACAGATCCTGGGTTTTTTTTGGTTGGGGTCACGTAGTAATGCGGAACCACACTGATACAGTCTATTAAACCTGGTTTCGATCAATATTTCAGAGGATAACACATGCTAGGTCTACGTTAGGTGTGGGATTTGCTCTCATCAGGCTCATACTTTCGCATATTTCTCATACTTGATGGCCAGATTCTGGGCTTTATTTGGCTTGGATCACGTAGTAATGTGGTACCACACTGAAACAGTCTATTAAACCTGGTTTCCATCAATATTTTAGAGGATAACGCATGTTAGGTCTAGGTTAGATCTGGGATTTGCTCTCATCAGGCTCATACTTGCGCATATTTCTCATAGTTGTTGGCCAGATCCTGGGTTATTTCTGGTTTGGATCACGTAGTAATGTGGTACCACACTGAAACAGTCGACTAAACCTGGTCTCGATCAATATTTTAGGGGATAGCGCATGTTAGGTCTAGTTTAGGTGTGGGATTTGCTCTCATCAGGCTCATACTTTCGCATATTTCTCATACTTGATGTCCAGATTCTGGGCTTTTTCCTGTTTGGATCACGTAGTAATGTGGTACGACACTGAAACATTCTATTAAACCTGGTTTCGATCAACATTTTAGAGGATAACGCATGTTAGGTCTAGGTTAGGTCTGAGATTTGCTCTCATCAGGCTCATACTTTCGCATATTTCTCATACTTGATGGCCAGATTCTGGGCTTTTTTTGGTTTGGATCACGTAGTAATGCGGTACCACATTGAAACTGTCCATTAAACCTGGTTTCGATCAATATTTTAGAGGATAACGCATGTTAGGTCTAGGTTAGGCCTGGGATTAGCCCTCATCAGGGTCATACTTTCACATTTTTCGCATACTTGTTGGCCAGATCCCGGGCTTTTTCAGGTTTGGATCACATAGTAATGTGGTACCACACTGAAACAGTCGATTAAACCAGGTTTCGGTCAATATTTTAGATGATAACGCATGTTAGGTCTAGGTTAGGCGTCGGATTCGCCTTCATCAGACTCATACTTTCGCATTCTTCACATACTTGTCGAACAGATCCTGGGTTTTTTTTGGTTGGGGTCACGTAGTAATGCGGCACCACACTGAAACAGTCGACTAAACCTGGTCTCGATCAATATTTCAGAGGATAACACATGCTAGGTCTACGTTAGGTGTGGGATTTGCTCTCATCAGGCTCATACTTTCGCATATTTATCAATCTTGATGGACAGATTCTGGGCTTTTTTTGGCTTGGATCACGTAGTAATGAGGTACCACAATCAATCAGTCGATTAAAGCTGGTCACGATCAATATTTTAGGGGATGACGCATGTTACGTCTAGGTTAGGTCTGGGATTTGCACTCATCAGGCTCATACTTTCGCATATTTCTCATACTTGATGTCCAGATTCTGGGCTTTTTCCTGTTTGGATCACGTAGTAATGTGTTACGACACTGAAACATTCTATTAAACCTGGTTTCGATCAACATTTTAGAGGATAACGCATGTTAGGCCTAGGTTAGGTCTGAGATTTGCTCTCATCAGGCTCATACTTTCGCATATTTCTCATACTTTGATGGCCTGATTCTCGGCTTTTTTTTGGTTTGGATCACGTAGTAATGTGGTACCACACTGAAACAGTCGACTAAACCTGGTCTCGAACAATATTTCAGAGGATAACACATGCTAGGTCTACGTTAGGTGTGGGATTTGCTCTCATCAGGCTCATACTTTCGCATATTTATCTATCTTGATGGCCAGATTCTGGGCTTTTTTTGGCTTGGATCACGTAGTAATGAGGTACCACAATGAATCAGTCGATTAAAGATGGTCACGATCAATATTTTAGGAGATAACGCATGTTACGTCTAGGTTAGGTCTGGGATTTGCACTCATCAGGATCATACTTTCGCATATTTCTCATACTTGATGGCCAGATTCTGGGCTTTTTTTGGCTTAGATCACGTAGTAATGTGGTACCACACTGAAACAATATATTAAACCTGGTTTCGATCAATATTTTAGAAGATAACGCATGTTAGGTCTAGGTTAGGTCTGGGATTTGCTCTCATCAGGCTCATACTTTCGCATATTTCTCATACTTCATGGCCAGATTCTGGGCTTTTTTCTGGTTTGGATCACGTAGTAATGTGGTACCACACTGAAACAGTCAATTAAACCTGGTTTCCATCAATATTTTAGAGGATAACGCATGTTAGGTCTAGGTTAGTTCTGGGATTTGCTCTCATCAGGCTCATACATTCGCATATTTCTCATACTTGATGGCCAGATTCTGGGCTTTTTCCGGTTTGGATCACGTAGTAATGTGGTACGACACTGAAGCAGTCGACTAAACCTGGTCTCGATCAATATTTTAGAGGATAACGCATGTTAGGTCTAGGTTAGGTCTGGGATTTGCTCTCATCACGCTCATACTTTCGCATATTTCTCATACTTGATGTCCAGATTCTGGGCTTTTTCCTGTTTGGATCACGTAGTAATGTGGTACGACACTGAAGCAGTCGACTAAACCTGGTCTCGATCAATATTTCAGAGGATAACACATGCTAGGTCTACGTTAGGTGTGGGATTTGCTCCCATCAGGCTCATACTTTCGCATATTTCTCATACTTGATGACCAGATTCTGGGCTTTTTTTGGCTTGGATCAGGTAGTAATGTGGTACCACACTGAAACAGTCTATTAAACCTGGTTTCGATCAATATTTTAGAGGATAACGCATGTTAGGTCTAGGTTAGATCTGGGATTTGCTTTCATCAGGCTCATACTTTCGCATATTTCTCATAGTTGTTGGCCAGATCCTGGGCTTTTTCTGGATTGGATCACGTAGTAATGTGGTACCATACTGATACAGTCGACTAAACCTGGTCTCGATCAATATCTCAGAGGATAACGCATGTTAGGTCTAGGTTAGGCCTGGGATTTGCCCTCTTCAGTCTCATACTTTCGCATTCTTCACATACATCCTGAACAGATCCTGGGTTATTTCTGGCTTGGATCACGTAGTAATGTGGTACCACACTGAAACAGTCGACTAAACCTGGTCTCGATCAATATTTTAGGGGATAACTCATGTTAGGTCTAGTTTAGGTGTGGGATTTGCTCTCATCAGGCTCATACTTTCGCATATTTCTCATACTTGATGGCCAGATTCTGGGCTTTTTTTGGTTTGGATCACGTAGTAATGCGGCACCACATTGAAACTGTCCATTAAACCTGGTTTCGATCAATATTTTAGAGGATAACGCATGTTAGGTCTAGGTTAGGCCTGGGATTTGCCCTCATCAGGGACATACTTTCACATTTTTCGCATACTTGTTGGCCAGATCCCGGGCTTTTTCAGGTTTGGATCACATAGTAATGTGGTACCACACTGAAACAGTCGATTAAACCAGGTTTCGATCAATATTTTAGATGATAACGCATGTTAGATCTAGGTTAGGCGTCGGATTCGCCTTGATCAGGCTCATACTTTCGCATTCTTCACATACTTGTCGAACAGATCCTGGGTTTTTTTTGGTTGGGGTCACGTAGTAATGCGGAACCACACTGAAACAGTCTATTAAACCTGGTTTCGATCAATATTTTAGAGGATAACGCTTGGTAGGTCTAGGTTAGGTCTGGGATTTGCTCTCATCAGGCTCATACTTTTGCATATTTCTCATACTTGATGGCCAGATTCTGGGCTTTTTCCGGTTTAGACCACGTAGTAATGTGGTACCACACTGAAACAGTCGACTAAACCTGGTCTCGATCAATATTTCAGAGGATAACGCATGCTAGGTCTACGTTAGGTGTGGGATTTGCCCTCTTCAGTCTCATACTTTCGCATTCTTCACATACTTCTTGAACAGATCCTGGGTTATTTCTGGTTTGGATCACACAGTAATGTGGTACCACACTGAAACAGTCGACTAAACCTGGTCTCGGTCAATATTTTAGAGGATAACGCATGTTAGGTCTAGTTTAGGTGTGGGATTTGCTCTCATCAGGCTCATACTTTCGCATATTTCTCATATTTGATGTCCGGATACTGGGCTTTTTTTGGCTTGGATCACGTAGTAATGTGGTACCACACTGAAACAGTCGACTAAACCTGGTCTCGGTCAATATTTTAGAGGATAACGCATGTTAGGTCTAGGTTAGGTGTGGGTTTTGCTCTCATCGGCTCATACTTTCGCATATTTCTCATACTTGTTGGCTAGATCCTGGGCTTTTTCTGGTTTGGATCACGTACTAATGTGGTACCACACTGAAGCAGTCGACTAAACCTGGTCACGATCGATATTTTACGGGATAACGCATGTTAGGTCTAGTTTAGGTCTGGGATTTGCTCTCATCAGGCTCATACTTTCGCATATTTCTCATACTTGATGGCCAGATTCTGGGCTTGTTTTGGCTTGGATCGCGGAGAAATGTGGTACCACACTGAAACAGTCTATTAAACCTGGTTGCGATCAATATTTTAGAGGATAACGCATGTTAGGTCTAGGTTAGGTGTGGGATTTGCTCACATCGGCTCATACTTCCGCATATTGCTCATACTTGATGTCCAGATTCTGGGCTTTTTCCGGTTTGGATCACGTAGTAATGCGGTACGACACTGAAACAGTCGACTAAACCTGGTCTCGATCAATATTTCAGAGGATAACGCATGCTAGGCCTACGTTAGGTGTGGGATTTGCTCTCATCAGGCTCATACTTTCGCATATTTCTCATACTTGATGGCCAGATTCTGGGCTTTTTTTGGCTTGGATCATGTAGTAATGTGGTACCACACTGAAACAGTCTATTAAACCTGGTTTCGATCAATATTTTAGAGGATAACGCATGTTAGGTCTAGGTTAGGTGTGGGATTTGCTCTCATCGGCTCATACTTTTTCATATTTCTCATACTTGTTGGCCAGATCCTGGGCTTTTTCTGGTTTGGATCACGTACTAATGTGGTACCACACTGAAACAGTCGACTAAACCTGGTCACGATCAATATTTTACGGGATAACGCATGTTAGGTCTAGTTTAGGTCTGGGATTTGCTCACTTCGGCTCATACTTCCGCATATTGCTCATACTTGATGTCCAGATTCTGGGCTTTTTCCGGTTTGGACCACGTAGTAATGCGGTACGACACTGAAACAGTCGACTAAACCAGGTCTCGATCAATATTTCAGAGCATAACACATGCTAGGTCTACGTTAGGTGTGGGATTTGCTCTCATCAGGCTCATACTTTCGCATATTTATCTATCTTGATGGCCAGATTCTGGGCTTTTTCCGGTTTGGATCACGTAGTAATGTAGTACGGCACTGAAACAGTCGACTAATCCTGGTCTCGATCAATATTTCAGAGGATAACGCATGCTAGGTCTACGTTAGGTGTGGGATTCTCATACTTGATGGCCAGATTCTGGGCTTTTTTTGGCTTGGATCACGTAGTAATGTGGTACCACACTGAAACAGTCTATTAAACCTGGTTTCCATCAATATTTTAGAGGATAACGCATGTTAGGTCTAGGTTAGATCTGGGATTTGCTCTCATCAGGCTCATACTTGCGCATATTTCTCATAGTTGTTGGCCAGATTCTGGGCTTTTTCCGGTTTGGATCACGTACTAATGTGGTACCACACTGAAACAGTCGACTAAACCTGGTCACGATCGATATTTTACGGGATAACGCATGTTAGGTCTAGTTTAGGTCTGGGATTTGCTCTCATCAGGCTCATACTTTCGCATATTTCTCATACTTGATGGCCAGATTCTGGGCTTGTTTTGGCTTGGATCACGGAGAAATGTGGTACCACACTGAAACACTCTATTAAACCTGGTTACGATCAATATTTTAGAGGATAACGCATGTTAGGTCTAGGTTAGGTGTGGGATTTGCTCACATCGGCTCATACTTCCGCATATTGCTCATACTTGATGTCCAGATTCTGGGCTTTTTCCGGTTTGGATCACGTAGTAATGCGGTACGACACTGAAACAGTCGACGAAACCTGGTCTCGATCAATATTTCAGAGGATAACGCATGCTAGGCCTACGTTAGGTGTGGGATTTGCTCTCATCAGGCTCATACTTTCGCATATTTCTCATACTTGTTGGCCAGATTCTGGGCTTTTTTTGGCTTGGATCATGTAGTAATGTGGTACCACACTGAAACAGTCTATTAAACCTGGTTTCGATCAATATTTTAGAGGATAACGCATGTTAGGTCTAGGTTAGGTGTGGGACTTGCTCTCATCGGCTCATACTTTTTCATATTTCTCATACTTGTTGGCTAGATCCTGGGCTTTTTCTGGTTTGGACAACGTACTAATGTGGTACCACACTGAAACAGTCGACTAAACCTGGTCACGATCAATATTTTACGGGATAACGCATGTTAGGTCTAGTTTAGGTCTGGGATTTGCTCACATCGGCTCATACTTCCGCATATTGCTCATACTTGATGTCCAGATTCTGGGCTTTTTCCGGTTTGGATCACGTAGTAATGCGGTACGACACTGAAACAGTCGACTAAACCTGGTCTCGATCAATATTTCAGAGCATAACACATGCTAGGTCTACGTTAGGTGTGGGATTTGCTCTCATCAGGCTCATACTTTCGCATATTTATCTATCTTGATGGCCAGATTCTGGGCTTTTTTTGGCTTGGATCACGTAGTAATGAGGTACCACAATGAATCAGTCGATTAGAGCTGGTCACGATCAATATTTTAGGGGATAACGCATGTTACGTCTAGGTTAGGTCTGGGATTTGCACTCATCAGGATCATACTTTCGCATGTTTCTCATACTTGATGGCCAGATTCTCGGCTTTTTTTGGCTGAGATCACGTAGTAATGTGGTACCACACTGAAACAATATATTAAACCTGGTTTCGATTAATATTTTAGAAGATAACGCTTGTTAGGTCTAGGTTAGGTCTGGGATTTGCTCTCATCAGGCTCATACTTTCGCATATTTCTCATACTTGATGGCCAGATTCTGGGCTTTTTTCTGGTTTGGATCACGTAGTAATGTGGTACCACACTGAAACAGTCAATTAAACCTGGTTTCCATCAATATTTTAGAGGTTAACGCATGTTAGGTCTAGGTTAGTTCTGGGATTTGCTCTCATCAGGCTCATACTTTCGCACATTTCTCATACTTGATGGCCAGATTCCGGGCTTTTTTTTGGTTTGGATCACGTAGTAATGTGGTACCACACTGAAACAGTCGACTAAACCTGGTCTCGATTAATATTTCAGAGGATAACGCATGTTAGGTCTAGGTTAGGTCTGGGATTTGCTCTCATCACGCTCATACTTTCGCATATTTCTCATACTTGTTGGCCAGATCCTGGGCTTTTTATGGATTGGATCACGTAGTAATGTGGTGCCACACTGAAACAGTCGACCAAACCTGGTCTCGATCAATATTTCAGAGGATAACGCATGTTAGGCCTAGGTTAGGCCTGGGATTTGCCCTCTTCAGTCTCATACTTTCGCAATCTTCACATACTTCTCGAACAGATCCTGGGTTATTTCTGGTTTGGATCACATAGTAATGTGGTACCACACTGAAACAGACGACTAGACCTGGTCTCGATCAATATTTTAGGGGATAACGCATGTTAGGACTAGGTTAGGTCTGGGATTTGCTCTCATCAGGCTCATACTTCCGCATATTTCTCATACTTGATGGCCAGATTCTGGGCTTTTTCCGGTTTGGATCACGTAGTAATGTGGTACCACAATGAATCAGTCGATTAAAGCTGGTGACGATCAAGATTTTAGGGGATAACGCATGTTACGTCTAGGTTAGGTCTGGGATTTGCACCCATCAGGCTCATACTTTCGCATATTTCTCATACTTTGATGGCCTGATTCTGGGCTTTTTTTTGGTTTGGATCACGTAGTAATGTGGTACCACACTGAAACAGTCGACTAAACCTGGTCTCGATCAATATTTCAGAGGATAACACATGCTAGGTCTACGTTAGGTGTGGGATTTGCTCTCATCACGCTCATACTTTCGCATATTTCTCATACTTGTTGGCCAGATCCTGGGCTTTTTATGGATTGGATCACGTAGTAATGTGGTGCCACACTGAAACAGCCGACCAAACCTGGTCTCGATCAATATTTCAGAGGATAACGCATGTTAGGCCTAGGTTAGGCCTGGGATTTGCCCTCTTCAGTCTCATACTTTCGCAATCGTCACATACTTCTCGAACAGATCCTGGGTTATTTCTGGTTTGGACCACACAGTAATGTGGTACCACACTGAAACAGACGACTAGACCTGGTCTCGATCAATATTTTAGGGGATAACGCATGTTAGGACTAGGTTACGTCTGGGATTTGCTCTCATCAGGCTCATACTTCCGCATATTTCTCATACTTGATGGCCAGATTCTGGGCTTTTTCCGGTTTGGATCACGTAGTAATGTGGTACCACAATGAATCAGTCGATTAAAGCTGGTGACGATCAATATTTTAGGGGATAACGCATGTTACGTCTAGGTTAGGTCTGGGATTTGCACCCATCAGGCTCATACTTTCGCATATTTCTCATACTTTGATGGCCTGATTCTGGGCTTTTTTTTGGTTTGGATCACGTAGTAATGTGGTACCACACTGAAACAGTCGACTAAACCTGGTCTCGATCAATATTTCAGAGGATAACACATGCTAGGTCTACGTTAGGTGTGGGATTTGCTCTCATCAGGCTCATACTTTCGCATATTTATCTATCTTGATGGCCAGATTCTGGGCTTTTTTTGGCTTGGATCACGTAGTAATGAGGTGCCACAATGAATCAGTCGATTAAAGCTGGTCACGATCAATATTTTAGGGGATAACGCATGCTAGGTCTACGTTAGGTGTGGGGTTTGCTCTCATCAGGCTCATACTTTCGCATTCTTCACATACTTGTTGAACAGATCCTGGGTTTTTTTTGGTTGGGGTCACGTAGTAATGCGGAACCACACTGAAACAGTCTATTAAACCTGGTTTCGATCAATATTTCAGAGGATAACACATGCTAGGTCTACGTTAGGTGTGGGATTTGCTCTCATCAGGCTCATACTTTCGCATATTTCTCATAGTTGTTGGCCAGATCCTGGGCTTTTTCTGGATTGGATCACGTAGTAATGTGGTACCACACTGAAACAGTCGACTCAACCTGGTCTCGATCTATATTTTAGAGGATAACGCATGTTAGGTCTAGGTTAGGTCTGGGATTTGCTCTCATCACGCTCATACTTCCGCATATTTCTCATACTTGATGTCCAGATTCTGGGCTTTTTCCTGTTTGGATCACGTAGTAATGTGGTACGACACTGAAGCATTCTATTAAACCTGGTTTCGATCAACATTTTAGAGGATAACGCATGTTAGGTCTAGGTTAGGTCTGAGATTTGCTCTCATCAGGCTCATACTTTCGCATATTTCTCATACTTGATGGCCAGATTCTGGGCTTTTTCTGGATTGGATCACGTAGTAATGTGGTACGACACTGAAGCAGTCGACTAAACCTGGTCTCGATCAATATTTCAGAGGATAACGCATGCTAGGTCTACGTTAGGTGTGGGGTTTGCTCTCATCAGGCTCATACTTTCGCATTCTTCACATACTTGTTGAACAGATCCTGGGTTTTTTTTGGTTGGGGTCACGTAGTAATGCGGAACCACACTGAAACAGTCTATTAAACCTGGTTTCGATCAATATTTCAGAGGATAACACATGCTAGGTCTACGTTAGGTGTGGGATTTGCTCTCATCAGGCTCATACTTTCGCATATTTCTCATAGTTGTTGGCCAGATCCTGGGCTTTTTCTGGATTGGATCACGTAGTAATGTGGTACCACACTGAAACAGTCGACTCAACCTGGTCTCGATCTATATCTCAGAGGATAACGCATGTTAGGTCTGGGTTAGGCCTGGGATTTGCCCTCTTCAGTCTCATACTTTCGCATTCTTCACATACTTCTTGAACAGATCCTGGGTTATTTCTGGTTTGGATCACGTAGTAATGTGGTACCACACTGAAACAGTCGACTAAACCTGGTCTCGATCAATATTTTAGGGGATAGCGCATGTTAGGTCTAGTTTAGGTGTTGGATTTGCTCTCATCAGGCTCATACTTTCGCATATTTCTCATACTTGATGTCCAGATTCTGGGCTTTTTCCTGTTTGGATATCGTAGTAATGTGGTACGACACTGAAACATTCTATTAAACCTGGTTTCGATCAACATTTTAGAGGATAACGCATGTTAGGTCTAGGTTAGGTCTGAGATTTGCTCTCATCTGGCTCATACTTTCGCATATTTCTCATACTTGATGGCCAGATTCTGGGCTTTTTTTGGTTTGGATCACGTAGTAATGCGGTACCACATTGAAACTGTCCATTAAACCTGGTTTCGATCAATATTTTAGAGGATAACGCATGTTAGGTCTAGGTTAGGCCTGGGATTAGCCCTCATCAGGGTCATACTTTCACATTTTTCGCATACTTGTTGGCCAGATCCCGGGCTTTTTCAGGTTTGGATCACATAGTAATGTGGTACCACACTGAAACAGTCGATTAAACCAGGTTTCGATCAATATTTTAGATGATAACGCATGTTAGGTCTAGGTTAGGCGTCGGATTCGCCTTCATCAGACTCATACCTTCGCATTCTTCACATACTTGTCGAACAGATCCTGGGTTTTTTTTGGTTGGGGTCACGTAGTAAAGCGGCACCACACTGAAACAGTCGACTAAACCTGGTCTCGATCAATGTTTCAGAGGATAACACATGCTAGGTCTACGTTAGGTGTGGGATTTGCTCTCATCAGGCTCATACTTTCGCATATTTATCAATCTTGATGGACAGATTCTGGGCTTTTTTTGGCTTGGATCACGTAGTAATGAGGTACCACAATGAATCATTCGATTAAAGCTGGTCACGATCAATATTTTAGGGGATGACGCATGTTACGTCTAGGTTAGGTCTGGGATTTGCACTCATCAGGCTCATACTTTCGCATATTTCTCATACTTGATGTCCAGATTCTGGGCTTTTTCCTGTTTGGATCACGTAGTAATGTGTTACGACACTGAAACATTCTATTAAACCTGGTTTCGATCAACATTTTAGAGGATAACGCATGTTAGGTCTAGGTTAGGTCTGAGCTTTGCTCTCATCAGGCTCATACTTTCGCATATTTCTCATACTTTGATGGCCTGATTCTCGGCTTTTTTTTGGTTTGGATCACGTAGTAATGTGGTACCACACTGAAACAGTCGACTAAACCTGGTCTCGAACAATATTTCAGAGGATAACACATGCTAGGTCTACGTTAGGTGTGGGATTTGCTCTCATCAGGCTCATACTTTCGCATATTTATCTATCTTGATGGCCAGATTCTGGGCTTTTTTTGGCTTGGATCACGTAGTAATGAGGTACCACAATGAATCAGTCGATTAAAGCTGGTCACGATCAATATTTTAGGGGATGACGCATGTTACGTCTAGGTTAGGTCTGGGATTTGCACTCATCAGGCTCATACTTTCGCATATTTCTCATACTCGATGTCCAGATTCTGGGCTTTTTCCTGTTTGGATCACGTAGTAATGTGTTACGACACTGAAACATTCTATTAAACCTGGTTTCGATCAACATTTTAGAGGATAACGCATGTTAGGTCTAGGTTAGGTCTGAGATTTGCTCTCATCAGGCTCATACTTTCGCATATTTCTCATACTTTGATGGCCTGATTCTCGGCTTTTTTTTGGTTTGGATCACGTAGTAATGTGGTACCACACTGAAACAGTCGACTAAACCTGGTCTCGAATAATATTTCAGAGGATAACACATGCTAGGTCTACGTTAGGTGTGGGATTTGCTCTCATCAGGCTCATACTTTCGCATATTTATCTATCTTGATGGCCAGATTCTGGGCTTTTTTTGGCTTGGATCACGTAGTAATGAGGTACCACAATGAATCAGTCGATTAAAGCTGGTCACGATCAATATTTTAGGGGATAACGCATGTTACGTCTAGGTTAGGTCTGGGATTTGCACTCATCAGGATCATACTTTCGCATATTTCTCATACTTGATGGCCAGATTCTGGGCTTTTTTTGGCTTAGATCACGTAGTAATGTGGTACCACACTGAAACAATATATTAAACCTGGTTTCGATCAATATTTTAGAAGATAACGCATGTTAGGTCTAGGTTAGGTCTGGGATTTGCTCTCATCAGGCTCATACTTTTGCATATTTCTCATACTTCATGGCCAGATTCTGGGCTTTTTTCTGGTTTGGATCACGTAGTAATGTGGTACCACACTGAAACAGTCAATTAAACCTGGTTTCCATCAATATTTTAGAGGATAACGCATGTTAGGTCTAGGTTAGTTCTGGGATTTGCTCTCATCAGGCTCTTACTTTCGCATATTTCTCATACTTGATGGCCAGATTCTGGGCTTTTTCCGGTTTGGATCACGTAGTAATGTGGTACGACACTGAAGCAGTCGACTAAACCTGATCTCGATCAATATTTTAGAGGATAACGCATGTTAGGTCTAGGTTAGGTCTGGGATTTGCTCTCATCACGCTCATACTTTCGCATTCTTCACATACTTGTTGAACAGATCCTGGGTTTTTTTTGGTTGGGGTCACGTAGTAATGCGGAACCACACTGAAACAGTCTATTAAACCTGGTTTCGATCAATATTTCAGAGGATAACACATGCTAGGTCTACGTTAGGTGTGGGATTTGCTCTCATCAGGCTCATACTTTCGCATATTTCTCATACTTGATGGCCAGATTCTGGGCTTTTTTTGACTTGGATCACGTAGTAATGTGGTACCACACTGAAACAGTCTATTAAACCTGGTTTCCATCAATATTTTAGAGGATAACGCATGTTAGGTCTAGGTTAGATCTGGGATTTGCTCTCATCAGGCTCATACTTGCGCATATTTCTCATAGTTGTTGGCCAGATCCTGGGCTTTTTCTGGATTGGATCACGTAGTAATGTGGTACCACACTGAAACAGTCGACTCAACCTGGTCTCGATCTATATCTCAGAGGATAACGCATGTTAGGTCTGGGTTAGGCCTGGGATTTGCCCTCTTTAGTCTCATACTTTCGCATTCTTCACATACTTCTTGAACAGATCCTGGGTTATTTCTGGTTTGGATCACGTAGTAATGTGGTACCACACTGAAACAGTCGACTAAACCTGGTCTCGATCAATATTTTAGGGGATAGCGCATGTTAGGTCTAGTTTAGGTGTGGGATTTGCTCTCATCAGGCTCATACTTTCGCATATTTCTCATACTTGATGTCCAGATTCTGGGCTTTTTCCTGTTTGGATCACGTAGTAATGTGGTACGACACTGAAACATTCTATTAAACCTGGTTTCGATCAACATTTTAGAGGATAACGCATGTTAGGTCTAGGTTAGGTCTGAGATTTGCTCTCATCAGGATCATACTTTCGCATATTTCTCATACTTGATGGCCAGATTCTGGGCTTTTTTTGGCTTAGATCACGTAGTAATGTGGTACCACACTGAAACAATATATTAAACCTGGTTTCGATCAATATTTTAGAAGATAACGCATGTTAGGTCTAGGTTAGTTCTGGGATTTGCTCTCATCAGGCTCTTACTTTCGCATATTTCTCATACTTCATGACCAGATTCTGGGCTTTTTTCTGGTTTGGATCACGTAGTAATGTGGTACCACACTGAAACAGTCAATTAAACCTGGTTTCCATCAATATTTTAGAGGATAACGCATGTTAGGTCTAGGTTAGTTCTGGGATTTGCTCTCATCAGGCTCATACTTTCGCATATCTCTCATACTTGATGGTCAGATTCTGGGCTTCTTCCGGTTTGGATCACGTAGTAATGTGGTACGACACTGAAGCAGTCGACTAAACCTGGTCTCGATCAATATTTTAGAGGATAACGCATGTTAGGTCTAGGTTAGGTCTGGGATTTGCTCTCATCACGCTCATACTTCCGCATATTTCTCATACTTGATGTCCAGATTCTGGGCTTTTTCCTGTTTGGATCACGTAGTAATGTGGTACGACACTGAAGCATTCTATTAAACCTGGTTTCGATCAACATTTTAGAGGATAACGCATGTTAGGTCTAGGTTAGGTCTGAGATTTGCTGTCATCAGGCTCATACTTTCGCATATTTCTCATACTTGATGGCCAGATTCTGGGCTTTTTCTGGATTGGATCACGTAGTAATGTGGTACGACACTGAAGCAGTCGACTAAACCTGGTCTCGATCAATATTTCAGAGGATAACGCATGCTAGGTCTACGTTAGGTGTGGGATTTGCTCTCATCAGGCTCATACTTTCGCATTCTTCACATACTTGTTGAACAGATCCTGGGTTTTTTTTGGTTGGGGTCACGTAGTAATGCGGAACCACACTGAAACAGTCTATTAAACCTGGTTTCGATCAATATTTCAGAGGATAACACATGCTAGGTCTACGTTAGGTGTGGGATTTGCTCTCATCAGGCTCATACTTTCGCATATTTCTCATAGTTGTTGGCCAGATCCTGGGCTTTTTCTGGATTGGATCACGTAGTAATGTGGTACCACACTGAAACAGTCGACTCAACCTGGTCTCGATCTATATCTCAGAGGATAACGCATGTTAGGTCTGGGTTAGGCCTGGGATTTGCCCTCTTCAGTCTCATACTTTCGCATTCTTCACATACTTCTTGAACAGATCCTGGGTTATTTCTGGTTTGGATCACGTAGTAATGTGGTACCACACTGAAACAGTCGACTAAACCTGGTCTCGATCAATATTTTAGGGGATAGCGCATGTTAGGTCTAGTTTAGGTGTGGGATTTGCTCTCATCAGGCTCATACTTTCGCATATTTCTCATACTTGATGTCCAGATTCTGGGCTTTTTCCTGTTTGGATATCGTAGTAATATGGTACGACACTGAAACATTCTATTAAACCTGGTTTCGATCAACATTTTAGAGGATAACGCATGTTAGGTCTAGGTTAGGTCTGAGATTTGCTCTCATCTGGCTCATACTTTCGCATATTTCTCATACTTGATGGCCAGATTCTGGGCTTTTTTTGGTTTGGATCACGTAGTAATGCGGTACCACATTGAAACTGTCCATTAAACCTGGTTTCGATCAATATTTTAGAGGATAACGCATGTTAGGTCTAGGTTAGGCCTGGGATTAGCCCTCATCAGGGTCATACTTTCACATTTTTCGCATACTTGTTGGCCAGATCCCGGGCTTTTTCAGGTTTGGATCACATAGTAATGTGGTACCACACTGAAACAGTCGATTAAACCAGGTTTCGATCAATATTTTAGATGATAACGCATGTTAGGTCTAGGTTAGGCGTCGGATTCGCCTTCATCAGACTCATACTTTCGCATTCTTCACATACTTGTCGAACAGATCCTGGGTTTTTTTTGGTTGGGGTCACGTAGTAAAGCGGCACCACACTGAAACAGTCGACTAAACCTGGTCTCGATCAATATTTCAGAGGATAACACATGCTAGGTCTACGTTAGGTGTGGGATTTGCTCTCATCAGGCTCATACTTTCGCATATTTATCAATCTTGATGGACAGATTCTGGGCTTTTTTTGGCTTGGATCACGTAGTAATGAGGTACCACAATGAATCAGTCGATTAAAGCTGGTCACGATCAATATTTTAGGGGATGACGCATGTTACGTCTAGGTTAGGTCTGGGATTTGCACTCATCAGGCTCATACTTTCGCATATTTCTCATACTTGATGTCCAGATTCTGGGCTTTTTCCTGTTTGGATCACGTAGTAATGTGTTACGACACTGAAACATTCTATTAAACCTGGTTTCGATCAACATTTTAGAGGATAACGCATGTTAGGTCTAGGTTAGGTCTGAGCTTTGCTCTCATCAGGCTCATACTTTCGCATATTTCTCATACTTTGATGGCCTGATTCTCGGCTTTTTTTTGGTTTGGATCACGTAGTAATGTGGTACCACACTGAAACAGTCGACTAAACCTGGTCTCGAACAATATTTCAGAGGATAACACATGCTAGGTCTACGTTAGGTGTGGGATTTGCTCTCATCAGGCTCATACTTTCGCATATTTATCTATCTTGATGGCCAGATTCTGGGCTTTTTTTGGCTTGGATCACGTAGTAATGAGGTACCACAATGAATCAGTCGATTAAAGCTGGTCACGATCAATATTTTAGGGGATGACGCATGTTACGTCTAGGTTAGGTCTGGGATTTGCACTCATCAGGCTCATACTTTCGCATATTTCTCATACTCGATGTCCAGATTCTGGGCTTTTTCCTGTTTGGATCACGTAGTAATGTGTTACGACACTGAAACATTCTATTAAACCTGGTTTCGATCAACATTTTAGAGGATAACGCATGTTAGGTCTAGGTTAGGTCTGAGATTTGCTCTCATCAGGCTCATACTTTCGCATATTTCTCATACTTTGATGGCCTGATTCTCGGCTTTTTTTTGGTTTGGATCACGTAGTAATGTGGTACCACACTGAAACAGTCGACTAAACCTGGTCTCGAATAATATTTCAGAGGATAACACATGCTAGGTCTACGTTAGGTGTGGGATTTGCTCTCATCAGGCTCATACTTTCGCATATTTATCTATCTTGATGGCCAGATTCTGGGCTTTTTTTGGCTTGGATCACGTAGTAATGAGGTACCACAATGAATCAGTCGATTAAAGCTGGTCACGATCAATATTTTAGGGGATAACGCATGTTACGTCTAGGTTAGGTCTGGGATTTGCACTCATCAGGATCATACTTTCGCATATTTCTCATACTTGATGGCCAGATTCTGGGCTTTTTTTGGCTTAGATCACGTAGTAATGTGGTACCACACTGAAACAATATATTAAACCTGGTTTCGATCAATATTTTAGAAGATAACGCATGTTAGGTCTAGGTTAGGTCTGGGATTTGCTCTCATCAGGCTCATACTTTTGCATATTTCTCATACTTCATGGCCAGATTCTGGGCTTTTTTCTGGTTTGGATCACGTAGTAATGTGGTACCACACTGAAACAGTCAATTAAACCTGGTTTCCATCAATATTTTAGAGGATAACGCATGTTAGGTCTAGGTTAGTTCTGGGATTTGCTCTCATCAGGCTCTTACTTTCGCATATTTCTCATACTTGATGGCCAGATTCTGGGCTTTTTCCGGTTTGGATCACGTAGTAATGTGGTACGACACTGAAGCAGTCGACTAAACCTGATCTCGATCAATATTTTAGAGGATAACGCATGTTAGGTCTAGGTTAGATCTGGGATTTGCTCTCATCAGGCTCATACTTGCGCATATTTCTCATAGTTGTTGGCCAGATCCTGGGCTTTTTCTGGATTGGATCACGTAGTAATGTGGTACCACACTGAAACAGTCGACTCAACCTGGTCTCGATCTATATCTCAGAGGATAACGCATGTTAGGTCTGGGTTAGGCCTGGGATTTGCCCTCTTTAGTCTCATACTTTCGCATTCTTCACATACTTCTTGAACAGATCCTGGGTTATTTCTGGTTTGGATCACGTAGTAATGTGGTACCACACTGAAACAGTCGACTAAATCTGGTCTCGATCAATATTTTAGGGGATAGCGCATGTTAGGTCTAGTTTAGGTGTGGGATTTGCTCTCATCAGGCTCATACTTTCGCATATTTCTCATACTTGATGTCCAGATTCTGGGCTTTTTCCTGTTTGGATCACGTAGTAATGTGGTACGACACTGAAACATTCTATTAAACCTGGTTTCGATCAACATTTTAGAGGATAACGCATGTTAGGTCTAGGTTAGGTCTGAGATTTGCTCTCATCAGGCTCATACTTTCGCATATTTCTCATACTTGATGGCCTGATTCTGGGCTTTTTTTGGTTTGGATCGCGTAGTAATGCGGTACCACATTGAAACTGTCCATTAAACCTGGTTTCGATCAATATTTTAGAGGATAACGCATGTTAGGTCTAGGTTAGGCCTGGGATTAGCCCTCATCAGGGTCATACTTTCACATTTTTCGCATACTTGTTGGCCAGATCCCGGGCTTTTTCAGGTTTGGATCACATAGTAATGGGGTACCACACTGAAACAGTCGATTAAACCAGGTTTCGATCAATATTTTAGATGATAACGCATGTTAGGTCTAGGTTAGGCGTCGGATTCGCCTTCATCAGACTCATACTTTCGCATTCTTCACATACTTGTCGAACAGATCCTGGGTTTTTTTTGGTTGGGGTCACGTAGTAAAGCGGCACCACACTGAAACAGTCGACTAAACCTGGTCTCGATCAATATTTCAGAGGATAACACATGCTAGGTCTACGTTAGGTGTGGGATTTGCTCTCATCAGGCTCATACTTTCGCATATTTATCAATCTTGATGGACAGATTCTGGGCTTTTTTTGGCTTGGATCACGTAGTAATGAGATACCACAATGAATCAGTCGATTAAAGCTGGTCACGATCAATATTTTAGGGGATGACGCATGTTACGTCTAGGTTAGGTCTGGGATTTGCACTCATCAGGCTCATACTTTCGCATATTTCTCATACTTGATGTCCAGATTCTGGGCTTTTTCCTGTTTGGATCACGTAGTAATGTGGTACGACACTGAAACATTCTATTAAACCTGGTTTCGATCAACATTTTAGAGGATAACGCATGTTAGGTCTAGGTTAGGTCTGAGATTTGCTCTCATCAGGCTCATACTTTCGCATATTTCTCATACTTTCATGGCCTGATTCTCGGCTTTTTTTTGGTTTGGATCACGTAGTAATGTGGTGCCACACTGAAACAGTCGACTAAACCTGGTCTCGAACAATATTTCAGAGGATAACACATGCTAGGTCTACGTTAGGTGTGGGATTTGCTCTCATCAGGCTCATACTTTCGCATATTTATCTATCTTGATGGCCAGATTCTGGGCTTTTTTTGGCTTGGATCACGTAGTAATGAGGTACCACAATGAATCAGTCGATTAAAGCTGGTCACGATCAATATTTTAGGGGATAACGCATGTTACGTCTAGGTTAGGTCTGGGATTTGCACTCATCAGGATCATACTTTCGCATATTTCTCATACTTGATGGCCAGATTCTGGGCTTTTTTTGGCTTAGATCACGTAGTAATGTGGTACCACACTGAAACAATATATTAAACCTGGTTTCGATCAATATTTTAGAAGATAACGCATGTTAGGTGTAGGTTAGGTCTGGGATTTGCTCTCATCAGGCTCATACTTTCGCATATTTCTCATACTTCATGGCCATATTCTGGGCTTTTTTCTGGTTTGGATCACGTAGTAATGTGGTACCACACTGAAACAGTCAATTAAACCTGGTTTCCATCAATATTATAGAGGATAACGCATGTTAGGTCTAGGTTAGTTCTGGGATTTGCTCTCATCAGGCTCATACTTTCGCATATTTCTCATACTTGATGGCCAGATTCTGGGCTTTTTCCGGTTTGGATCACGTAGTAATGTGGTACGACACTGAAGCAGTCGACTAAACCTGGTCTCGATCAATATTTTAGAGGATAACGCATGTTAGGTCTAGGTTAGGTCTGGGATTTGCTCTCATCACGCTCATACTTTCGCATATTTCTCATACTTGATGTCCAGATTCTGGGCTTTTTCCTGTTTGGATCACGTAGTAATGTGGTACGACACTGAAGCAGTCGACTAAACCTGGTCTCGATCAATATTTCAGAGGGTAACGCATGCTAGGTCTACGTTAGGTGTGGGATTTGCTCTCATCAGGCTCATACTTTCGCATATTTCTCATACTTGTTGGCTAGATCCTGGGTTTTTTTTGGTTGGGGTCACGTAGTAATGCGGTACCACACTGAAACAGTCGACTAAACCTGGTCACGATCAATATTTTACGGGATAACTCATGTTAGGTCTAGTTTAGGTCTGGTATTTGCTCTCATCAGGCTCATACTTTCGCATATTTCTCATACTTGATGGCCAGATTCTGGGCTTTTTTTGGTTTGGATCACGTAGTAATGTGGTACCACACTGAAACAGTCGACTAAACCTGGTCTCGATCAATATTTCAGAGGATAACACATGCTAGGTCCACGTTAGGTGTGGGATTTGCTCCCATCAGGCTCATACTTTCGCATATTTCTCATACTTGATGACCAGATTCTGGGCTTTTTTTGGCTTGGATCAGGTAGTAATGTGGTACCACACTGAAACAGTCTATTAAACCTGGTTTCGATCAATATTTTAGAGGATAACGCATGTTAGGTCTAGGTTAGGTCTGGGATTTGCTCTCATTACGCTCATACTTTCGCATATTTCTCATACTTGTTGGCCAGATCCTGGGCTTTTTATGGATTGGATCACGTAGTAGTGTGGTGCCACACTGAAACAGTCGACCGAACCTGGTCTCGATCAATATTTCAGAGGATAACGCATGTTAGGCCTAGGTTAGGCCTGGGATTTGCCCTCTTCAGTCTCATACTTTCGCATTCTTCACATACTTCTCGAACAGATCCTGGGTTATTTCTGGTTTGGATCACGTAGTAATGTGGTACCACACTGAAACAGTCTATTAAACCTGGTTTCCATCAATATTTTAGAGGATAACGCATGTTAGGTCTAGGTTAGATCTGGGATTTGCTCTCATCAGGCTCATACTTGCGCATATTTCTCATAGTTGTTGGCCAGATCCTGGGCTTTTTCTGGATTGGATCACGTAGTAATGTGGTACCACACTGAAACAGTCGACTCAACCTGGTCTCGATCTATATCTCAGAGGATAACGCATGTTAGGTCTGGGTTAGGCCTGGGATTTGCCCTCTTTAGTCTCATACTTTCGCATTCTTCACATACTTCTTGAACAGATCCTGGGTTATTTCTGGTTTGGATCACGTAGTAATGTGGTACCACACTGAAACAGTCGACTAAACCTGGTCTCGATCAATATTTTAGGGGATAGCGCATGTTAGGTCTAGTTTAGGTGTGGGATTTGCTCTCATCAGGCTCATACTTTCGCATATTTCTCATACTTGATGTCCAGATTCTGGGCTTTTTCCTGTTTGGATCACGTAGTAATGTGGTACGACACTGAAACATTCTATTAAACCTGGTTTCGATCAACATTTTAGAGGATAACGCATGTTAGGTCTAGGTTAGGTCTGAGATTTGCTCTCATCAGGCTCATACTTTCGCATATTTCTCATACTTGATGGCCAGATTCTGGGCTTTTTTTGGTTTGGATCGCGTAGTAATGCGGTACCACATTGAAACTGTCCATTAAACCTGGTTTCGATCAATATTTTAGAGGATAACGCATGTTAGGTCTAGGTTAGGCCTGGGATTAGCCCTCATCAGGGTCATACTTTCACATTTTTCGCATACTTGTTGGCCAGATCCCGGGCTTTTTCAGGTTTGGATCACATAGTAATGGGGTACCACACTGAAACAGTCGATTAAACCAGGTTTCGATCAATATTTTAGATGATAACGCATGTTAGGTCTAGGTTAGGCGTCGGATTCGCCTTCATCAGACTCATACTTTCGCATTCTTCACATACTTGTCGAACAGATCCTGGGTTTTTTTTGGTTGGGGTCACGTAGTAAAGCGGCACCACACTGAAACAGTCGACTAAACCTGGTCTCGATCAATATTTCAGAGGATAACACATGCTAGGTCTACGTTAGGTGTGGGATTTGCTCTCATCAGGCTCATACTTTCGCATATTTATCAATCTTGATGGACAGATTCTGGGCTTTTTTTGGCTTGGATCACGTAGTAATGAGATACCACAATGAATCAGTCGATTAAAGCTGGTCACGATCAATATTTTAGGGGATGACACATGTTACGTCTAGGTTAGGTCTGGGATTTGCACTCATCAGGCTCATACTTTCGCATATTTCTCATACTTGATGTCCAGATTCTGGGCTTTTTCCTGTTTGGATCACGTAGTAATGTGGTACGACACTGAAACATTCTATTAAACCTGGTTTCGATCAACATTTTAGAGGATAACGCATGTTAGGTCTAGGTTAGGTCTGAGATTTGCTCTCATCAGGCTCATACTTTCGCATATTTCTCATACTTTCATGGCCTGATTCTCGGCTTTTTTTTGGTTTGGATCACGTAGTAATGTGGTGCCACACTGAAACAGTCGACTAAACCTGGTCTCGAACAATATTTCAGAGGATAACACATGCTAGGTCTACGTTAGGTGTGGGATTTGCTCTCATCAGGCTCATACTTTCGCATATTTATCTATCTTGATGGCCAGATTCTGGGCTTTTTTTGGCTTGGATCACGTAGTAATGAGGTACCACAATGAATCAGTCGATTAAAGCTGGTCACGATCAATATTTTAGGGGATAACGCATGTTACGTCAAGGTTAGGTCTGGGATTTGCACTCATCAGGATCATACTTTCGCATATTTCTCATACTTGATGGCCAGATTCTGGGCTTTTTTTGGCTTAGATCACGTAGTAATGTGGTACCACACTGAAACAATATATTAAACCTGGTTTCGATCAATATTTTAGAAGATAACGCATGTTAGGTGTAGGTTAGGTCTGGGATTTGCTCTCATCAGGCTCATACTTTCGCATATTTCTCATACTTCATGGCCATATTCTGGGCTTTTTTCTGGTTTGGATCACGTAGTAATGTGGTACCACACTGAAACAGTCAATTAAACCTGGTTTCCATCAATATTATAGAGGATAACGCATGTTAGGTCTAGGTTAGTTCTGGGATTTGCTCTCATCAGGCTCATACTTTCGCATATTTCTCATACTTGATGGCCAGATTCTGGGCTTTTTCCGGTTTGGATCACGTAGTAATGTGGTACGACACTGAAGCAGTCGACTAAACCTGGTCTCGATCAATATTTTAGAGGATAACGCATGTTAGGTCTAGGTTAGGTCTGGGATTTGCTCTCATCACGCTCATACTTTCGCATATTTCTCATACTTGATGTCCAGATTCTGGGCTTTTTCCTGTTTGGATCACGTAGTAATGTGGTACGACACTGAAGCAGTCGACTAAACCTGGTCTCGATCAATATTTCAGAGGGTAACGCATGCTAGGTCTACGTTAGGTGTGGGATTTGCTCTCATCAGGCTCATACTTTCGCATATTTCTCATACTTGTTGGCTAGATCCTGGGTTTTTTTTGGTTGGGGTCACGTAGTAATGCGGTACCACACTGAAACAGTCGACTAAACCTGGTCACGATCAATATTTTACGGGATAACTCATGTTAGGTCTAGTTTAGGTCTGGTATTTGCCCTCTTCAGTCTCATACTTTCGCATTCTTCACATACTTCTTGAACAGATCCTGGGTTATTTCTGGTTTGGATCACGTAGTAATGTGGTACCACACTGAAACAGTCGACTAAACCTGGTCTCGATCAATATTTCAGAGGATAACACATGCTAGGTCCACGTTAGGTGTGGGATTTGCTCCCATCAGGCTCATACTTTCGCATATTTCTCATACTTGATGACCAGATTCTGGGCTTTTTTTGGCTTGGATCAGGTAGTAATGTGGTACCACACTGAAACAGTCTATTAAACCTGGTTTCGATCAATATTTTAGAGGATAACGCATGTTAGGTCTAGGTTAGGTCTGGGATTTGCTCTCATTACGCTCATACTTTCGCATATTTCTCATACTTGTTGGCCAGATCCTGGGCTTTTTATGGATTGGATCACGTAGTAGTGTGGTGCCACACTGAAACAGTCGACCGAACCTGGTCTCGATCAATATTTCAGAGGATAACGCATGTTAGGCCTAGGTTAGGCCTGGGATTTGCCCTCTTCAGTCTCATACTTTCGCATTCTTCACATACTTCTCGAACAGATCCTGGGTTATTTCTGGTTTGGATCACGTAGTAATGTGGTACCACACTGAAACAGTCTATTAAACCTGGTTTCCATCAATATTTTAGAGGATAACGCATGTTAGGTCTAGGTTAGGTCTGAGATTTGCTCTCATCAGGCTCATACTTTCGCATATTTCTCATACTTGATGGCCAGATCCTGGGCTTTTTCTGGATTGGATCACGTAGTAATGTGGTACCACACTGAAACAGTCGACTCAACCTGGTCTCGATCTATATCTCAGAGGATAACGCATGTTAGGTCTAGGTTAGGCCTGGGATTTGCCCTCTTCAGTCTCATACTTTCGCATTCTTCACATACTTCTTGAACAGATCCTGGGTTATTTCTGGTTTGGATCACGTAGTAATGTGGTACCACACTGAAACAGTCGACTAAACCTGGTCTCGATCAATATTTTAGGGGATAACGCATGTTAGGTCTAGTTTAGGTGTGGGATTTGCTCTCATCAGGCTCATACTTTCGCATATTTCTCATACTTGATGTCCAGATTCTGGGCTTATCCTGTTTGGATCACGTAGTAATGTGGTACGACACTGAAACATTCTATTAAACCTGGTTTCGATCAACATTTTAGAGGATAAGGCATGTTAGGTCTAGGTTAGGTCTGAGATTTGCTCTCATCAGGCTCATACTTTCGCATATTTCTCATACTTGATGGCCAGATTCTGGGCTTTTTTTGGTTTGGATCACGTAGTAATGCGGTACCACATTGAAACTGTTCATTAAACCTGGTTTCGATCAATATTTTAGAGGATAACGCATGTTAGGTCTAGGTTAGGCCTGGGATTTGCCCTCATCAGGGTCATACTTTCACATTTTTCGCATACTTGTTGGCCAGATCCCGGGCTTTTTCAGGTTTGGATCACATAGTAAAGTGGTACCACACTGAAACAGTCGATTAAACCAGGTTTCGATCAATATTTTAGATGATAACGCATGTTAGGTCTAGGTTAGGCGTCGGATTCGCTTTCATCAGACTCATACTTTCGCATTCTTCACATACTTGTCGAACAGATCCTGGTTTGGATCACACAGTAATGTGGTACCACACTGAAACAGTCGACTAAACCTGGTCTCGATCAATATTTTAGGGGATAACGCATGTTAGGTCTAGGTTAGGTCTGGGATTTGCTCCCATCAGGCTCATACTTTCGCATATTTCTCATACTTGATGGTCAGATTCTGGGCTTTTTTTTGGTTTGGATCACGTAGTAATGTGGTACCACACTGAAACAGTCGACTAAACCTGGTCTCGATCAATATTTCAGAGGATAACACATGCTAGGTCTACGTTAGGTGTGGGATTTGCTCTCATCAGGCTCATACTTTCGCATATTTCTCATACTTGATGGCCAGATTCTGGGCTGTCTCCGGTTTGGATCACGTAGTAATGTGGTACCACATAGAAACAGTCGACTAAACCTGGTTTCGATCAATATTTCAGAGGATAACACATGCTAGGTCTACGTTAGGTGTGGGATTTGCTGTCATCAGGCTCATACTTTCGCATATTTCTCATACTTGATGGCCAGATTCTGGGCTTTTTTTGGCTTGGATCACGTAGTAATGTGGTACGACACTGAAACATTCTACTAAACCTGGTTTCGATCAACATTTTAGAGGATAACGCATGTTAGGTCTAGGTTAGGTCTGAGATTTGCTCTCATCAGGCTCATACTTTCGCATATTTCTCATACTTTGATGGCCTGATTCTCGGCTTTTTTTTGGTTTGGATCACGTAGTAATGTGGTACCACACTGAAACAGTCGACTAAACCTGGTCTCGAACAACATTTCAGAGGATAACACATGCTAGGTCTACGTTAGGTGTGGGATTTGCTCTCATCGGCTCATACTTTCGCATATTTCTCATACTTCATGGCCAGATTCTGGGCTTTTTCCTGTTTGGATCACGTAGTAATGTGGTACGACACTGAAACATTCTATTAAACCTGGTTTCGATCAACATTTTAGAGGATAACGCATGTTAGGTCTATGTTAGGTCTGATATTTGCTCTCATCAGGCTCATACTTTCGCATATTTCTCATACTTGATGGCCAGATTCTGGGCTTTTTTTGGTTTGGATCACGTAGTAATGCGGTACCACATTGAAACTGTCCATTAAACCTGGTTTCGATCAATATTTTAGAGGATAACGCATGTTAGGTCTAGGTTAGGCCTGGGATTTGCCCTCATCAGGGTCATACTTTCACATTTTTCGCATACTTGTTGGCCAGATCCCGGGCTTTTTCAAGTTTGGATCACATAGTAATGTGGTACCACACTGAAACAGTCGACTAAACCTGGTCTCGATCAATATATTAGGGGATAACTCATGTTAGGTCTAGTTTAGGTGTGGGATTTGCTCTCATCAGGCTCATACTTTCGCATATTTCTCATACTTGATGTCCAGATTCTGGGCTTTTTCCGGTTTGGATCACGTAGTAATGCGGTACGACACTGAAACAGTCGACTAAACCTGGTCTCGATCAATATTTCAGAGCATAACACATGCTAGGTCTACGTTAGGTGTGGGATTTGCTCTCATCAGGCTCATACTTTCGCATATTTATCTATCTTGATGGCCAGATTCTGGGCTTTTTTTGGCTTGGATCACGTAGTAATGAGGTACCACAATGAATCAGTCCATTAGAGCTGGTCACGATCAATATTTTAGGGGATAACGCATGTTACGTCTAGGTTAGGTCTGGGATTTGCACTCATCAGGATCATACTTTCGCATATTTCTCATACTTGTTGGCCAGATCCTGGGCTTTTTATGGATTGGATCACGTAGTAATGTGGTGCCACACTGAAACAGTCGACCAAACCTGGTCTCGATCAATATTTCAGAGGATAACGCATGTTAGGCCCAGGTTAGGCCTGGGATTTGCCCTCTTCAGTCTCATACTTTCGCATTCTTCACATACTTCTCGAACAGATCCTGGGTTATTTCTGGTTTGGATCACACAGTAATGTGGTACCACACTGAAACAGACGACTAGACCTGGTCTCGATCAATATTTTAGGGGATAACGCATGTTAGGACTAGGTTAGGTCTGGGATTTGCTCTCATCAGGCTCATACTTTCGCATATTTCTCATACTTGATGGCCAGATTCTGGGCTTTTTCCGGTTTGGATCACGTAGTAATGTGGTACCACACAGAAACAGTCGACTAAACCTGGTCTCGATCAATATTTCAGAGGATAACACATGCTAGGTCTACGTTAGGTGTGGGATTTGCTCTCATCAGGCTCATACTTTCGCATATTTCTCATACTTGATGGCCAGATTCTGGGCTTTTTTTGGCTTGGATCACGTAGTAATGTGGTACCACATTGAAACAGTCGACTAAACCTGGTCTCGATCAATATTTTAGGGGATAACGCATGTTAGGTCTAGTTTAGGTGTGGGATTTGCTCTCATCAGGCTCATACTTTCGCATATTTCTCATACTTGATGTCCGGATACTGGGCTTTTTTTGGCTTGGATCACGTAGTAATGTGGTACCACACTGAAACTGTCGACTAAACCTGGTTTCGATCAATATTTTAGAGGATAACGCATGTTAGGTCTAGGTTAGGTGTGGGATTTGCTCTCATCGGCTCATACTTTCGCATATTTCTCATACTTGTTGGCTAGATCCTGGGCTTTTTCTGGTTTGTATCACGTACTAATGTGGTACCACACTGAGACAAATGACTAAACCTGGTCACGATCGATATTTTACGGGATAACGCATGTTAGGTCTAGTTTAGGTCTGGGATTTGCTCTCATCAGGCTCATACTTTCGCATATTTCTCATACTTGATGGCCAGATTCTGGGCGTTTTCCGGTTTGGATCACGTAGTAATGTGGTACGGCACTGAAACAGTCGACTAATCCCGGTCTCGATCAATATTTCAGAGGATAACTCATGCTAGGTCTACGTAAAGTGTGGGATTTGCTCTCATCAGGCTCATACTTTCGCATATTTCTCATACTTGATGGCCAGATTCTGGGCTTTTTCCGGTTTGGATCACGTAGTAATGTGGTACCACACAGAAACAGTCGACTAAACCTGGTCTCGATCAATATTTCAGAGGATAACACATGCTAGGTCTACGTTAGGTGTGGGATTTGCTCTCATCAGGCTCATACTTTCGCATATTTCTCATACTTGATGGCCAGATTCTGGGCTTTTTCCGGTTTGGATCACGTAGTAATGTGGTACCACACAGAAACAGTCGACTAAACCTGGTCTCGATCAATATTTCAGAGGATAACACATGCTAGGTCTACGTTAGGTGTGGGATTTGCTCTCATCAGGCTCATACTTTCGCATATTTCTCATACTTGATGGCCAGATTCTGGGCTTTTTTTGGCTTGGATCACGTAGTAATGTGGTACCACATTGAAACAGTCGACTAAACCTGGTCTCGAACAATATTTTAGGGGATAACGCATGTTAGGTCTAGTTTAGGTGTGGGGTTTGCTCTCATCAGGCTCATACTTTCGCATATTTCTCATACTTGATGTCCGGATACTGGGCTTTTTTTGGCTTGGATCACGTAGTAATGTGGTACCACACTGAAACTGTCGACTAAACCTGGTTTCGATCAATATTTTAGAGGATAACGCATGTTAGGTCTATGTTAGGTCAGGGATTTGCTCTCATCACGCTCATTCTTTCGCATATTTCTCATACTTGTTGGCCAGATCCTGGGCTTTTTATGGATTGGATCACGTAGTAATGTGGTGCCACACTGAAACAGTCGACCAAACCTGGTCTCGATCAATATTTCAGAGGATAACGCATGTTAGGCCTAGGTTAGGCCTGGGATTTGCCCTCTTCAGTCTCATACTTTCGCATTCTTCACATACTTCTCGAACAGATCCTGGGTTATTTCTGGTTTGGATCACACAGTAATGTGGTACCACACTGAAACAGACGACTAGACCTGGTCTCGATCAATATTTTAGGGGATAACGCATTTTAGGACTAGGATAGGTCTGGGATTTGCTCTCATCAGGCTCATACTTTCGCATATTTCTCATACTTGATGGCCAGATTCTGGGCTTTTTCCGGTTTGGATCACGTAGTAATGTGGTACCACACAGAAACAGTCGACTAAACCTGGTCTCGATCAATATTTCAGAGGATAACACATGCTAGGTCTACGTTAGGTGTGGGATTTGCTCTCATCAGGCTCATACTTTCGCATATTTCTCATACTTGATGGCCAGATTCTGGGCTTTTTTTGGCTTGGATCACGTAGTAATGTGGTACCACACTGAAACAGTCGACTAAACCTGGTCTCGATCAATATTTTAGGGGATAACGCATGTTAGGTCTAGTTTAGGTGTGGGATTTGCTCTCATCAGGCTCATACTTTCGCATATTTCTCATACTTGATGTCCGGATACTGGGCTTTTTTTGGCTTGGATCACGTAGTAATGTGGTACCACACTGAAACAGTCTATTAAACCTGGTTTCGATCAATATTTCGGAGGATAACGCATGATAGGTCTAGGTTAGGTCTGGGATTTGCTCTCATCACGCTCATACTTTCGCATATTTCTCATACTTGATGTCCGGATACTGGGCTTTTCTTGGCTTGGATCACGTAGTAAAGTGGTACCACACTGAAACAGTCGACTAAACTTGGTCTCGATCAATATTTCGGAGGATAACGCATGATAGGTCTAGGTTAGGCCTGGGATTTGCCCTCTTCAGTCTCATACTTTCGCATTCTTCACATACTTCTTGAACAGATCCTGGGTTATTTCTGGTTTGGATCACACAGTAATGTGGTACCACACTGAAACAGTCGACTAAACCTGGTCTCGATCAATATTTTAGGGGATAACGCATGTTAGGTCTAGGTTAGGTCTGGGATTTGCTCTCATCAGGCTCATACTTTCGCATATTTCTCATACTTGTTGGCCAGATCCTGGGCTTTTTATGGATTCGATCACGTAGTAAAGTGGTACCACACTGAAACAGTCGACTAAACCTGGTCTCGATCAATATTTCGGAGGATAACGCATGTTAGGTCTAGGTTAGGCCTGGGATTTGCCCTCTTCAGTCTCATACTTTCGCATTCTTCACATACTTCTTGAACAGATCCTGGTTTGGATCACACAGTAATGTGGTACCACACTGAAACAGTCGACTAAACCTGGTCTCGATCAATATTTTAGGGGATAACGCATGTTAGGTCTAGGTTAGGTCTGGGATTTGCTCCCATCAGGCTCATACTTTCGCATATTTCTCATACTTGATGGTCAGATTCTGGGCTTTTTTTTGGTTTGGATCACGTAGTAATGTGGTACCACACTGAAACAGTCGACTAAACCTGGTCTCGATCAATATTTCAAAGGATAACACATGCTAGGTCTACGTTAGGTGTGGGATTTGCTCTCATCAGGCTCATACTTTCGCATATTTCTCATACTTGATGGCCAGATTCTGGGCTGTCTCCGGTTTGGATCACGTAGTAATGTGGTACCACATAGAAACAGTCGACTAAACCTGGTTTCGATCAATATTTCAGAGGATAACACATGCTAGGTCTACGTTAGGTGTGGGATTTGCTGTCATCAGGCTCATACTTTCGCATATTTCTCATACTTGATGGCCAGATTCTGGGCTTTTTTTGGCTTGGATCACGTAGTAATGTGGTACCACACTGAAACAGTCGACTAAACCTGGTCTCGATCAATATTTCAGAGGATAACGCATGTTACGTCTAGGTTAGGCCTGGGATTTGCCCTCTTCAGTTTCATACTTTCGCATTCTTCACATACTTCTCGAACAGATCCTGGGTTATTTCTGGTTTGGATCACACAGTAATGTGGTACCACACTGAAACAGTCGACTAAACCTGGTTTCGATCAATATTTTAGAGGATAACGCATGTTAGGTCTAGGTTAGGTGTAGGATTTGCTCTCATCGGCTCATACTTTCGCATATTTCTCATACTTGTTGGCTAGATCCTGGGCTTTTTCTGGTTTGTATCACGTACCAATGTGGTACCACACTGAAACAAATGACTAAACCTGGTCACGATCGATATTTTAAGGGATAACGCATGTTAGGTCTAGTTTAGGTCTGGGATTTGCTCTCATCAGGCTCATACTTTCGCATATTTCTCATACTTGATGGCCAGATTCTGGGCTTTTTCAGGTTTGGATCACGTAGTAATGTGGTACGGCACTTGAACAGTCGACTAATCCTGGTCTCGATCAATATTTCAGAGGATAACGCATGCTAGGTCTACGTAAGGTGTGGGATTTGGTCTCATCAGGCTCATACTTTCGCATATTTCTCATACTTGATGGCCAGATTCTGGGCTTTTTTTGGCTTGGATCACGTAGACATGTGGTACCACACTGAAACAGTCTATTAAACCTGGTTTCGATCAATATTTTAGAGGATAACGCATGTTAGGGCTAGGTTAGGTGTGGGATTTGCTCACATCGGCTCATACTTTCGCATACTTCTCATACTTGTTGGCTAGATCCTGGGCTTTTTCTGGTTTGTATCACTTACTAATGTGGTGCCACACTGAAACAGTCGACTAAACCAGGTACCACGATCAATATTTTATGGGATAACTCATGTTAGGTCTAGTTTAGGTCTGGGATTTGCTCTCATCAGGCTCATACTTTCGCATATTTCTCATACTTGATGTCCAGATACTGGGCTTTTTTTTGGTTTGGATCACGTAGTAATATGGTACGACACTGAAGCAGTCGGCTAAACCTGGTCTCGATCAATATTTCAGAGGATAACGCATGCTAGGTCTACGTTAGGTGTGGGATTTGCTCTCATCAGGCTCATACTTTCGCATTCTTCACAAACTTGTTGAACAGATCCTGGGTTTTTTTTGGTTGGGGTCACGTAGTAATGCGGAACCACACTGAAACAGTCTATTAAACCTGGTTTCGATCAATATTTTAGATGATAACGCATGTTAGGTCAAGGTTAGGTGTGGGATTTGCTCTCATCGGCTCATACTTTCGCATATTTCTCATACTTGATGACCAGATTCTGGGCTTTTTTTGGCTTGGATCACGTAGTAGTGTGGTACCACACTGAAACAGTCGACTAAACCTGGTCACGATCAATATTTTACGGGATAACTCATGTTAGGTCTAGGTTAGTTCTGGGATTTGCCCTCATCAGGCTCATACTTTCGCACATTTCTCATACTTGATGGCCAGATTCCGGGCTTTTTTTTGGTTTGGATCACGTAGTAATATGGTACGACACTGAAGCAGTCGGCTAAACCTGGTCTCGATCAATATTTCAGAGGATAACGCATGCTAGGTCTACGTTAGGTGTGGGATTTGCTCTCATCAGGCTCATACTTTCGCATTCTTCACAAACTTGTTGAACAGATCCTGGGTTTTTTTTGGTTGGGGTCACGTAGTAATGCGGAACCACACTGAAACAGTCTATTAAACCTGGTTTCGATCAATATTTTAGATGATAACGCATGTTAGGTCAAGGTTAGGTGTGGGATTTGCTCTCATCGGCTCATACTTTCGCATATTTCTCATACTTGATGACCAGATTCTGGGCTTTTTTTGGCTTGGATCACGTAGTAATGTGGTACCACAATGGATCAGTCGATTAAAGCTGGTGACGATCAATATTTTAGGGGATAACGCATGTTACGTCTAGGTTAGGTCTGGGATTTGCTCTCATCAGGCTCATACTTTCGCATATTTCTCATACTTCATGGCCAGATTCTGGGCTTTTTTCTGGTTTGGATCACGTAGTAATGTGGTACCACACTGAAACAGTCAATTAAACCTGGTTTCCATCAATATTTTAGAGGATAACGCATGTTAGGTCTAGGTTAGGTCCGGGATTTGCTCTCATCACGCTCATACTTCCGCATATTTCTCATACTTGACGTCCAGATTCTGGGCTTTTTCCTGTTTGGATCACGTAGTAATGTGGTACGACACTGAAGCATTCTATTAAACCAGGTTTCGATCAACATTTTAGAGGATAACGCATGTTAGGTCTAGGTTAGGTCTGAGATTTGCTCTCATCAGGCTCATACTTTCGCATATTTCTCATACTTGATGGCCAGATTCTGGGCTTTTTCTGGATTGGATCACGTAGTAATGTGGTACGACACTGAAGCAGTCGACTAAACCTGGTCTCGATCAATATTTCAGAGGATAACGCATGCTAGGTCTACGTTAGGTGTGGGATTTGCTCTCATCAGGCTCATACTTTCGCATATTTCTCATACTTGATGGCCAGATTCTGGGCTTTTTTTGGCTTGGATCACGTAGTAATGTGGTACCACACTGAAACAGTCTATTAAACCTGGTTTCCATCAATATTTTAGAGGATAACGCATGTTAGGTCTAGGTTAGGTCTGAGATTTGCTCTCATCAGGCTCATACTTTCGCATATTTCTCATACTTGATGGCCAGATTCTGGGCTTTTTCTGGATTGGATCACGTAGTAATGTGGTACCACACTGAAACAGTCGACTCAACCTGGTCTCGATCTATATCTCAGAGGATAACGCATGTTAGGTCTAGGTTAGGCCTGGGATTTGCCCTCTTCAGTCTCATACTTTCCCATTCTTCACATACTTCTTGAACAGATCCTGGGTTATTTCTGGTTTGGATCACGTAGTAATGTGGTACCACACTGAAACAGTCGACTAAACCTGGTCTCGATCAATATTTTAGGGGATAACGCATGTTAGGTCTAGTTTAGGTGTGGGATTTGCTCTCATCAGGCTCATACTTTCGCATATTTCTCATACTTGATGTCCAGATTCTGGGCTTTTTCCTGTTTGGATCACGTAGTAATGTGGTACGACACTGAAACATTCTATTAAACCTGGTTTCGATCAACATTTTAGAGGATAAGGCATGTTAGGTCTAGGTTACGTCTGAGATTTGCTCTCATCAGGCTCATACTTTCGCATATTTCTCATACTTGATGGCCAGATTCTGGGCTTTTTTTGGTTTGGATCACGTAGTAATGCGGTACCACATTGAAACTGTTCATTAAACCTGGTTTCGATCAATATTTTAGAGGATAACGCATGTTAGGTCTAGGTTAGGCCTGGGATTTGCCCTCATCAGGGTCATACTTTCACATTTTTCGCATACTTGTTGGCCAGATCCCGGGCTTTTTCAGGTTTGGATCACATAGTAAAGTGGTACCACACTGAAACAGTCGATTAAACCAGGTTTCGATCAATATTTTAGATGATAACGCATGTTAGGTCTAGGTTAGGCGTCGGATTCGCCTTCATCAGACTCATACTTTCGCATTCTTCACATACTTGTCGAACAGATCCTGGGTTTTTTTTGGTTGGGGTCACGTAGTAATGCGGCACCACACTGAAACAGTCGACTAAACCTGGTCTCGATCAATATTTTAGGGGATAACGCATGTTAGGTCTAGGTTAGGTCTGGGATTTGCTCTCATCAGGCTCATACTTTCGCATATTTCTCATACTTGTTGGCCAGATCCTGGGCTTTTTATGGATTCGATCACGTAGTAAAGTGGTACCACACTGAAACAGTCGACTAAACCTGGTCTCGATCAATATTTCGGAGGATAACGCATGTTAGGTCTAGGTTAGGCCTGGGATTTGCCCTCTTCAGTCTCATACTTTCGCATTCTTCACATACTTCTTGAACAGATCCTGGTTTGGATCACACAGTAATGTGGTACCACACTGAAACAGTCGACTAAACCTGGTCTCGATCAATATTTTAGGGGATAACGCATGTTAGGTCTAGGTTAGGTCTGGGATTTGCTCCCATCAGGCTCATACTTTCGCATATTTCTCATACTTGATGGCCAGATTCCGGGCTTTTTTTTGGTTTGGATCACGTAGTAATATGGTACGACACTGAAGCAGTCGGCTAAACCTGGTCTCGATCAATATTTCAGAGGATAACGCATGCTAGGTCTACGTTAGGTGTGGGATTTGCTCTCATCAGGCTCATACTTTCGCATTCTTCACAAACTTGTTGAACAGATCCAGGGTTTTTTTTGGTTGGGGTCACGTAGTAATGCGGAACCACACTGAAACAGTCTATTAAACCTGGTTTCGATCAATATTTTAGATGATAACGCATGTTAGGTCAAGGTTAGGTGTGGGATTTGCTCTCATCGGCTCATACTTTCGCATATTTCTCATACTTGATGACCAGATTCTGGGCTTTTTTTGGCTTGGATCACGTAGTAATGTGGTACCACAATGGATCAGTCGATTAAAGCTGGTGACGATCAATATTTTAGGGGATAACGCATGTTACGTCTAGGTTAGGTCTGGGATTTGCTCTCATCAGGCTCATACTTTCGCATATTTCTCATACTTCATGGCCAGATTCTGGGCTTTTTTCTGGTTTGGATCACGTAGTAATGTGGTACCACACTGAAACAGTCAATTAAACCTGGTTTCCATCAATATTTTAGAGGATAACGCATGTTAGGTCTAGGTTAGGTCCGGGATTTGCTCTCATCACGCTCATACTTCCGCATATTTCTCATACTTGACGTCCAGATTCTGGGCTTTTTCCTGTTTGGATCACGTAGTAATGTGGTACGACACTGAAGCATTCTATTAAACCAGGTTTCGATCAACATTTTAGAGGATAACGCATGTTAGGTCTAGGTTAGGTCTGAGATTTGCTCTCATCAGGCTCATACTTTCGCATATTTCTCATACTTGATGGCCAGATTCTGGGCTTTTTCTGGATTGGATCACGTAGTAATGTGGTACGACACTGAAGCAGTCGACTGAACCTGGTCTCGATCAATATTTCAGAGGATAACGCATGCTAGGTCTACGTTAGGTGTGGGATTTGCTCTCATCAGGCTCATACTTTCGCATATTTCTCATACTTGATGGCCAGATTCTGGGCTTTTTTTGGCTTGGATCACGTAGTAATGTGGTACCACACTGAAACAGTCTATTAAACCTGGTTTCCATCAATATTTTAGAGGATAACGCATGTTAGGTCTAGGTTAGGTCTGAGATTTGCTCTCATCAGGCTCATACTTTCGCATATTTCTCATACTTGATGGCCAGATTCTGGGCTTTTTCTGGATTGGATCACGTAGTAATGTGGTACCACACTGAAACAGTCGACTCAACCTGGTCTCGATCTATATCTCAGAGGATAACGCATGTTAGGTCTAGGTTAGGCCTGGGATTTGCCCTCTTCAGTCTCATACTTTCCCATTCTTCACATACTTCTTGAACAGATCCTGGGTTATTTCTGGTTTGGATCACGTAGTAATGTGGTACCACACTGAAACAGTCGACTAAACCTGGTCTTGATCAATATTTTAGGGGATAACGCATGTTAGGTCTAGTTTAGGTGTGGGATTTGCTCTCATCAGGCTCATACTTTCGCATATTTCTCATACTTGATGTCCAGATTCTGGGCTTTTTCCTGTTTGGATCACGTAGTAATGTGGTACGACACTGAAACATTCTATTAAACCTGGTTTCGATCAACATTTTAGAGGATAAGGCATGTTAGGTCTAGGTTACGTCTGAGATTTGCTCTCATCAGGCTCATACTTTCGCATATTTCTCATACTTGATGGCCAGATTCTGGGCTTTTTTTGGTTTGGATCACGTAGTAATGCGGTACCACATTGAAACTGTTCATTAAACCTGGTTTCGATCAATATTTTAGAGGATAACGCATGTTAGGTCTAGGTTAGGCCTGGGATTTGCCCTCATCAGGGTCATACTTTCACATTTTTCGCATACTTGTTGGCCAGATCCCGGGCTTTTTCAGGTTTGGATCACATAGTAAAGTGGTACCACACTGAAACAGTCGATTAAACCAGGTTTCGATCAATATTTTAGATGATAACGCATGTTAGGTCTAGGTTAGGCGTCGGATTCGCCTTCATCAGACTCATACTTTCGCATTCTTCACATACTTGTCGAACAGATCCTGGGTTTTTTTTGGTTGGGGTCACGTAGTAATGCGGCACCACACTGAAACAGTCGACTAAACCTGGTCTCGATCAATATTTTAGGGGATAACGCATGTTAGGTCTAGGTTAGGTCTGGGATTTGCTCTCATCAGGCTCATACTTTCGCATATTTCTCATACTTGTTGGCCAGATCCTGGGCTTTTTATGGATTCGATCACGTAGTAAAGTGGTACCACACTGAAACAGTCGACTAAACCTGGTCTCGATCAATATTTCGGAGGATAACGCATGTTAGGTCTAGGTTAGGCCTGGGATTTGCCCTCTTCAGTCTCATACTTTCGCATTCTTCACATACTTCTTGAACAGATCCTGGTTTGGATCACACAGTAATGTGGTACCACACTGAAACAGTCGACTAAACCTGGTTTCGATCAACATTTTAGAGGATAAGGCATGTTAGGTCTAGGTTACGTCTGAGATTTGCTCTCATCAGGCTCATACTTTCGCATATTTCTCATACTTGATGGCCAGATTCTGGGCTGTCTCCGGTTTGGATCACGTAGTAATGTGGTACCACATAGAAACAGTCGACTAAACCTGGTTTCGATCAATATTTCAGAGGATAACACATGCTAGGTCTACGTTAGGTGTGGGATTTGCTGTCATCAGGCTCATACTTTCGCATATTTCTCATACTTGATGGCCAGATTCTGGGCTTTTTTTGGCTTGGATCACGTAGTAATGTGGTACCACACTGAAACAGTCGACTAAACCTGGTCTCGATCAATATTTCAGAGGATAACGCATGTTACGTCTAGATTAGGCCTGGGATTTGCCCTCTTCAGTTTCATACTTTCGCATTCTTCACATACTTCTCGAACAGATCCTGGGTTATTTCTGGTTTGGATCACACAGTAATGTGGTACCACACTGAAACAGTCGACTAAACCTGGTTTCGATCAATATTTTAGAGGATAACGCATGTTAGGTCTAGGTTAGGTGTAGGATTTGCTCTCATCGGCTCATACTTTCGCATATTTCTCATACTTGTTGGCTAGATCCTGGGCTTTTTCTGGTTTGTATCACGTACCAATGTGGTACCACACTGAAACAAATGACTAAACCTGGTCACGATCGATATTTTAAGGGATAACGCATGTTAGGTCTAGTTTAGGTCTGGGATTTGCTCTCATCAGGCTCATACTTTCGCATATTTCTCATACTTGATGGCCAGATTCTGGGCTTTTTCAGGTTTGGATCAGGTAGTAATGTGGTACGGCACTTGAACAGTCGACTAATCCTGGTCTCGATCAATATTTCAGAGGATAACGCATGCTAGGTCTACGTAAGGTGTGGGATTTGGTCTCATCAGGCTCATACTTTCGCATATTTCTCATACTTGATGGCCAGATTCTGGGCTTTTTTTGGCTTGGATCACGTAGACATGTGGTACCACACTGAAACAGTCTATTAAACCTGGTTTCGATCAATATTTTAGAGGATAACGCATGTTAGGGCTAGGTTAGGTGTGGGATTTGCTCACATCGGCTCATACTTTCGCATACTTCTCATACTTGTTGGCTAGATCCTGGGCTTTTTCTGGTTTGTATCACTTACTAATGTGGTGCCACACTGAAACAGTCGACTAAACCAGGTACCACGATCAATATTTTATGGGATAACTCATGTTAGGTCTAGTTTAGGTCTGGGATTTGCTCTCATCAGGCTCATACTTTCGCATATTTCTCATACTTGATGTCCAGATACTGGGCTTTTTTTGGCTTGGATCACGTAGTAATGTGGTACCACACTGAAACAGTCGACTAAACCTGGTTTCGATTCAATATTTTAGATGATAACGCATGTTAGGTCAAGGTTAGGTGTGGGATTTGCTCTCATCGGCTCATACTTTCGCATATTTCTCATACTTGATGACCAGATTCTGGGCTTTTTTTGGCTTGGATCACGTAGTAGTGTGGTACCACACTGAAACAGTCGACTAAACCTGGTCACGATCAATATTTTACGGGATAACTCATGTTAGGTCTAGGTTAGTTCTGGGATTTGCCCTCATCAGGCTCATACTTTCGCACATTTCTCATACTTGATGGCCAGATTCCGGGCTTTTTTTTGGTTTGGATCACGTAGTAATATGGTACGACACTGAAGCAGTCGGCTAAACCTGGTCTCGATCAATATTTCAGAGGATAACGCATGCTAGGTCTACGTTAGGTGTGGGATTTGCTCTCATCAGGCTCATACTTTCGCATTCTTCACAAACTTGTTGAACAGATCCTGGGTTTTTTTTGGTTGGGGTCACGTAGTAATGCGGAACCACACTGAAACAGTCTATTAAACCTGGTTTCGATCAATATTTTAGATGATAACGCATGTTAGGTCAAGGTTAGGTGTGGGATTTGCTCTCATCGGCTCATACTTTCGCATATTTCTCATACTTGATGACCAGATTCTGGGCTTTTTTTGGCTTGGATCACGTAGTAATGTGGTACCACAATGGATCAGTCGATTAAAGCTGGTGACGATCAATATTTTAGGGGATAACGCATGTTACGTCTAGGTTAGGTCTGGGATTTGCTCTCATCAGGCTCATACTTTCGCATATTTCTCATACTTCATGGCCAGATTCTGGGCTTTTTTCTGGTTTGGATCACGTAGTAATGTGGTACCACACTGAAACAGTCAATTAAACCTGGTTTCCATCAATATTTTAGAGGATAACGCATGTTAGGTCTAGGTTAGGTCCGGGATTTGCTCTCATCACGCTCATACTTCCGCATATTTCTCATACTTGACGTCCAGATTCTGGGCTTTTTCCTGTTTGGATCACGTAGTAATGTGGTACGACACTGAAGCATTCTATTAAACCAGGTTTCGATCAACATTTTAGAGGATAACGCATGTTAGGTCTAGGTTAGGTCTGAGATTTGCTCTCATCAGGCTCATACTTTCGCATATTTCTCATACTTGATGGCCAGATTCTGGGCTTTTTCTGGATTGGATCACGTAGTAATGTGGTACGACACTGAAGCAGTCGACTAAACCTGGTCTCGATCAATATTTCAGAGGATAACGCATGCTAGGTCTACGTTAGGTGTGGGATTTGCTCTCATCAGGCTCATACTTTCGCATATTTCTCATACTTGATGGCCAGATTCTGGGCTTTTTTTGGCTTGGATCACGTAGTAATGTGGTACCACACTGAAACAGTCTATTAAACCTGGTTTCCATCAATATTTTAGAGGATAACGCATGTTAGGTCTAGGTTAGGTCTGAGATTTGCTCTCATCAGGCTCATACTTTCGCATATTTCTCATACTTGATGGCCAGATTCTGGGCTTTTTTTGGTTTGGATCACGTAGTAATGCGGTACCACATTGAAACTGTTCATTAAACCTGGTTTCTATCAATATTTTAGAGGATAACGCATGTTAGGTCTAGGTTAGGCCTGGGATTTGCCCTCATCAGGGTCATACTTTCACATTTTTCGCATACTTGTTGGCCAGATCCCGGGCTTTTTCAGGTTTGGATCACATAGTAAAGTGGTACCACACTGAAACAGTCGATTAAACCAGGTTTCGATCAATATTTTAGATGATAACGCATGTTAGGTCTAGGTTAGGCGTCGGATTCGCCTTCATCAGACTCATACTTTCGCATTCTTCACATACTTGTCGAACAGATCCTGGGTTTTTTTTGGTTGGGGTCACGTAGTAATGCGGCACCACACTGAAACAGTCGACTAAACCTGGTCTCGATCAATATTTTAGGGGATAACGCATGTTAGGTCTAGGTTAGGTCTGGAATTTGCTCTCGTCAGGCTCATACTTTCGCATATTTCTCATACTTGTTGGCCAGATCCTGGGCTTTTTATGGATTCGATCACGTAGTAAAGTGGTACCACACTGAAACAGTCGACTAAACCTGGTCTCGATCAATATTTCGGAGGATAACGCATGTTAGGTCTAGGTTAGGCCTGGGATTTGCCCTCTTCAGTCTCATACTTTCGCATTCTTCACATACTTCTTGAACAGATCCTGGTTTGGATCACACAGTAATGTGGTACCACACTGAAACAGTCGACTAAACCTGGTCTCGATCAATATTTTAGGGGATAACGCATGTTAGGTCTAGGTTAGGTCTGGGATTTGCTCCCATCAGGCTCATACTTTCGCATATTTCTCATACTTGATGGTCAGATTCTGGGCTTTTTTTTGGTTTGGATCACGTAGTAATGTGGTACCACACTGAAACAGTCGACTAAACCTGGTCTCGATCAATATTTCAGAGGATAACACATGCTAGGTCTACGTTAGGTGTGGGATTTGCTCTCATCAGGCTCATACTTTCGCATATTTCTCATACTTGATGGCCAGATTCTGGGCTGTCTCCGGTTTGGATCACGTAGTAATGTGGTACCACATAGAAACAGTCGACTAAACCTGGTTTCGATCAATATTTCAGAGGATAACACATGCTAGGTCTACGTTAGGTGTGGGATTTGCTGTCATCAGGCTCATACTTTCGCATATTTCTCATACTTGATGGCCAGATTCTGGGCTTTTTTTGGCTTGGATCACGTAGTAATGTGGTACCACACTGAAACAGTCGACTAAACCTGGTCTCGATCAATATTTCAGAGGATAACGCATGTTACGTCTAGGTTAGGCCTGGGATTTGCCCTCTTCAGTTTCATACTTTCGCATTCTTCACATACTTCTCGAACAGATCCTGGGTTATTTCTGGTTTGGATCACACAGTAATGTGGTACCACACTGAAACAGTCGACTAAACCTGGTTTCGATCAATATTTTAGAGGATAACGCATGTTAGGTCTAGGTTAGGTGTGGGATTTGCTCTCATCGGCTCATACTTTCGCATATTTCTCATACTTGTTGGCTAGATCCTGGGCTTTTTCTGGTTTGTATCACGTACCAATGTGGTACCACACTGAAACAAATGACTAAACCTGGTCACGATCGATATTTTACGGGATAACGCATGTTAGGTCTAGTTTAGGTCTGGGATTTGCTCTCATCAGGCTCATACTTTCGCATATTTCTCATACTTGATGGCCAGATTCTGGGCTTTTTCAGGTTTGGATCACGTAGCAATGTGGTACGGCACTTGAACAGTCGACTAATCCTGGTCTCGATCAATATTTCAGAGGATAACGCATGCTAGGTCTACGTAAGGTGTGGGATTTGGTCTCATCAGGCTCATACTTTCGCATATTTCTGATACTTGATGGCCAGATTCTGGGCTTTTTTTGGCTTGGATCACGTAGACATGTGGTACCACACTGAAACAGTCTATTAAACCTGGTTTCGATCAATATTTTAGAGGATAACGCATGTTAGGGCTAGGTTAGGTGTGGGATTTGCTCACATCGGCTCATACTTTCGCATACTTCTCATACTTGTTGGCTAGATCCTGGGCTTTTTCTGGTTTGTATCACTTACTAATGTGGTGCCACACTGAAACAGTCGACTAAACCAGGTACCACGATCAATATTTTATGGGATAACTCATGTTAGGTCTAGTTTAGGTCTGGGATTTGCTCTCATCAGGCTCATACTTTCGCATATTTCTCATACTTGATGTCCAGATACTGGGCTTTTTTTGGCTTGGATCACGTAGTAATGTGGTACCACACTGAAACAGTCGACTAAACCTGGTTTCGATTCAATATTTTAGATGATAACGCATGTTAGGTCAAGGTTAGGTGTGGGATTTGCTCTCATCGGCTCATACTTTCGCATATTTCTCATACTTGATGACCAGATTCTGGGCTTTTTTTGGCTTGGATCACGTAGTAGTGTGGTACCACACTGAAACAGTCGACTAAACCTGGTCACGATCAATATTTTACGGGATAACTCATGTTAGGTCTAGGTTAGTTCTGGGATTTGCCCTCATCAGGCTCATACTTTCGCACATTTCTCATACTTGATGGCCAGATTCCGGGCTTTTTTTTGGTTTGGATCACGTAGTAATATGGTACGACACTGAAGCAGTCGGCTAAACCTGGTCTCGATCAATATTTCAGAGGATAACGCATGCTAGGTCTACGTTAGGTGTGGGATTTGCTCTCATCAGGCTCATACTTTCGCATTCTTCACAAACTTGTTGAACAGATCCTGGGTTTTTTTTGGTTGGGGTCACGTAGTAATGCGGAACCACACTGAAACAGTCTATTAAACCTGGTTTCGATCAATATTTTAGATGATAACGCATGTTAGGTCAAGGTTAGGTGTGGGATTTGCTCTCATCGGCTCATACTTTCGCATATTTCTCATACTTGATGACCAGATTCTGGGCTTTTTTTGGCTTGGATCACGTAGTAATGTGGTACCACAATGGATCAGTCGATTAAAGCTGGTGACGATCAATATTTTAGGGGATAACGCATGTTACGTCTAGGTTAGGTCTGGGATTTGCTCTCATCAGGCTCATACTTTCGCATATTTCTCATACTTCATGGCCAGATTCTGGGCTTTTTTCTGGTTTGGATCACGTAGTAATGTGGTACCACACTGAAACAGTCAATTAAACCTGGTTTCCATCAATATTTTAGAGGATAACGCATGTTAGGTCTAGGTTAGGTCCGGGATTTGCTCTCATCACGCTCATACTTCCGCATATTTCTCATACTTGACGTCCAGATTCTGGGCTTTTTCCTGTTTGGATCACGTAGTAATGTGGTACGACACTGAAGCATTCTATTAAACCAGGTTTCGATCAACATTTTAGAGGATAACGCATGTTAGGTCTAGGTTAGGTCTGAGATTTGCTCTCATCAGGCTCATACTTTCGCATATTTCTCATACTTGATGGCCAGATTCTGGGCTTTTTCTGGATTGGATCACGTAGTAATGTGGTACGACACTGAAGCAGTCGACTAAACCTGGTCTCGATCAATATTTCAGAGGATAACGCATGCTAGGTCTACGTTAGGTGTGGGATTTGCTCTCATCAGGCTCATACTTTCGCATATTTCTCATACCTGATGGCCAGATTCTGGGCTTTTTTTGGCTTGGATCACGTAGTAATGTGGTACCACACTGAAACAGTCTATTAAACCTGGTTTCCATCAATATTTTAGAGGATAACGCATGTTAGGTCTAGGTTAGGTCTGAGATTTGCTCTCATCAGGCTCATACTTTCGCATATTTCTCATACTTGATGGCCAGATTCTGGGCTTTTTCTGGATTGGATCACGTAGTAATGTGGTACCACACTGAAACAGTCGACTCAACCTGGTCTCGATCTATATCTCAGAGGATAACGCATGTTAGATCTAGGTTAGGCCTGGGATTTGCCCTCTTCAGTCTCATACTTTCGCATTCTTCACATACTTCTTGAACAGATCCTGGGTTATTTCTGGTTTGGATCACGTAGTAATGTGGTACCACACTGAAACAGTCGACTAAACCTGGTCTCGATCAATATTTTAGGGGATAACGCATGTTAGGTTTAGTTTAGGTGTGGGATTTGCTCTCATCAGGCTCATACTTTCGCATATTTCTCATACTTGATGTCCAGATTCTGGGCTTTTTCCTGTTTGGATCACGTAGTAATGTGGTACCACACTGAAACAGTCTATTAAACCTGGTTTCGATCAATATTTTAGAGGATAACGCATGTTAGGTCTAGGTTAGGCCTGGGATTTGCCCTCATCAGGGTCATACTTTCACATTTTTCGCATACTTGTTGGCCAGATCCCGGGCTTTTTCAGGTTTGGATCACATAGTAAAGTGGTACCACACTGAAACAGTCGATTAAACCAGGTTTCGATCAATATTTTAGATGATAACGCATGTTAGGTCTAGGTTAGGCGTCGGATTCGCCTTCATCAGACTCATACTTTCGCATTCTTCACATACTTGTCGAACAGATCCTGGGTTTTTTTTGGTTGGGGTCACGTAGTAATGCGGCACCACACTGAAACAGTCGACTAAACCTGGTCTCGATCAATATTTCAGAGGATAACACATGCTAGGTCTACGTTAGGTGTGGGATTTGCTCTCATCAGGCTCATACTTTCGCATATTTATCAATCTTGATGGACAGATTCTGGGCTTTTTTTGGCTTGGATCACGTAGTAATGAGGTACCACAATGAATCAGTAGATTAAAGCTGGTCACGATCAATATTTTAGGGGATGACGCATGTTACGTCTAGGTTAGGTCTGGGATTTGCACTCATCAGGCTCATACTTTCGCATATTTCTCATACTTGATGTCCAGATTCTGGGCTTTTTCCTGTTTGGATCACGTAGTAATGTGGTACGACACTGAAACATTCTATTAAACCTGGTTTCGATCAACATTTTAGAGGATAACGCATGTTAGGTCTAGGTTAGGTCTGAGATTTGCTCTCATCAGGCTCATACTTTCGCATATTTCTCATACTTGATGGCCAGATTCTGGGCTTTTTCCGGTTTGGATCACGTAGTTATGTGGTACGACACTGAAGCAGTCGACTATACCTGGTCTCGATCAATATTTCAGAGGATAACGCATGCTAGGTCTACGTTAGGTGTGGAATTTGCTCTCATCAGGCTCATACTTTCGCATTCTTCACATACTTGTTGAACAGATCCTAGGTTTTTTTTGGTTGGGGTCACGTAGTAATGCGGAACCACACTGAAACAGTCGACTAAACCTGGTCTCGATCAACATTTCAGAGGATAACACATGCTAGGTCTACGTTAGGTGTGGGATTTGCTCTCATCAGGCTCATACTTTCGCATATTTATCTATCTTGATGGCCAGATTCTGGGCTTTTTTTGGCTTGGATCACGTAGTAATGAGGTGCCACAATGAATCAGTCGATTAAAGCTGGTCACGATCAATATTTTAGGGGATAACGCATGTTACGTCTAGGTTAGGTCTGGGATTTGCACTCATCAGGATCATACTTTCGCATATTTCTCATACTTGATGGCCAGATTCTGGGCTTTTTTTGGCTTAGATCACGTAGTAATGTGGTACCACACTGAAACAATATATTAAACCTGGTTTCGATCAATATTTTAGAAGATAACGCATGTTAGGTCTAGGTTAGGTCTGGGATTTGCTCTCATCAGGCTCATACTTTCGCATATTTCTCATACTTCATGGCCAGATTCTGGGCTTTTTTCTGGTTTGGATCACGTAGTAATGTGGTACCACACTGAAACAGTCAATTAAACCTGGTTTCCATCAATATTTTAGAGGATAACGCATGTTAGGTCTAGGTTAGTTCTGGGATTTGCTCTCATCAGGCTCATGCTTTCGCATATCTCTCATACTTGATGGCCAGATTCTGGGCTTTTTTCTGGTTTGGATCACGTAGTAATGTGGTACCACACTGAAACAGTCTATTAAACCTGGTTTCCATCAATATTTTAGAGGATAACGCATGTTAGGTCTAGGTTAGATCTGGGATTTGCTCTCATCAGGCTCATACTTGCGCATATTTCTCATAGTTGTTGGCCAGATCCTGGGCTTTTTCGGGATTGGATCACGTAGTAATGTGGTACCACACTGAAACAGTCGACTCAACCTGGTCTCGATCTATATCTCAGAGGATAACGCATGTTAGGTCTAGGTTAGGCCTGGGATTTGCCCTCTTCAGTCTCATACTTTCGCATTCTTCACATACTTCTTGAACAGATCCTGGGTTATTTCTGGTTTGGATCACGTAGTAATGTGGTACCACACTGAAACAGTCGACTAAACCTGGTCTCGATCAAGATTTTAGGGGATAACGCATGTTAGGTCTAGTTTAGGTGTGGGATTTGCTCTCATCAGGCTCATACTTTCGCATATTTCTCATACTTGATGTCCAGATTCTGGGCTTTTTCCTGTTTGGATCACGTAGTAATGTGGTACGACACTGAAACATTCTATTAAACCTGGTTTCGATCAACATTTTAGAGGATAAGGCATGTTAGGTCTAGGTTAGGTCTGAGATTTGCTCTCATCAGGCTCATACTTTCGCATATTTCTCATACTTGATGGCCAGATTCTGGGCTTTTTTTGGTTTGGATCACGTAGTAATGCGGTACCACATTGAAACTGTCCATTAAACCTGGTTTCGATCAATATTTTAGAGGATAACGCATGTTAGGTCTAGGTTAGGCCTGGGATTTGCCCTCATCAGTGTCATACTTTCACATTTTTCGCATACTTGTTGGCCAGATCCGGGGCTTTTTCAGGTTTGGATCACATAGTAATGTGGTACCACACTGAAACAGTCGATTAAACCAGGTTTCGATCAATATTTTAGATGATAACGCATGTTAGGTCTAGGTTAGGCGTCGGATTCGCCTTCATCAGACTCATACTTTCGTATTCTTCACATACTTGTCGAACAGATCCTGGGTTTTTTTTGGTTGGGGTCACGTAGTAATGCGGCACCACACTGAAACAGTCGACTAAACCTGGTCTCGATCAATATTTCAGAGGATAACACATGCTAGGTCTACGTTAGGTGTGGGATTTGCTCTCATCAGGCTCATACTTTCGCATATTTATCAATCTTGATGGACAGATTCTGGGCTTTTTTTGGCTTGGATCACGTAGTAATGAGGTACCACAATGAATCAGTAGATTAAAGCTGGTCACGATCAATATTTTAGGGGATGACGCATGTTACGTCTAGGTTAGGTCTGGGATTTGCACTCATCAGGCTCATACTTTCGCATATTTCTCATACTTGATGTCCAGATTCTGGGCTTTTTCCTGTTTGGATCACATAGTAATGTGGTACGACACTGAAACATTCTATTAAACCTGGTTTCGATCAACATTTCAGAGGATAACGCATGCTAGGTCTACGTTAGGTGTGGAATTTGCTCTCATCAGGCTCATACTTTCGCATTCTTCACATACTTGTTGAACAGATCCTGGGTTTTTTTTGGTTGGGGTCACGTAGTAATGCGGAACCACACTGAAACAGTCTATTAAACCTGGTTACGATCAATATTTTAGAGGATAACGCTTGGTAGGTCTAGGTTAGGTGTGGGATTTGCTCTCGTCGGCTCATACTTTTGCATATTTCTTATACTTGTTGGCTAGAACCTGGGCTTTTTCTGGTTTGGATCACGTAGTAATGTGGTACCACAATGAATCAGTCGATTAAAGCTGGTGACGATCAATATTTTAGGGGATAACGCATGTTACGTCTAGGTTAGGTCTGGGATTTGCCCTCTTCAGTCTCATACTTTCGCATTCTTCACATACTTCTTGAACAGATCCTGGGTTATTTCTGGTTTGGATCACGTAGTAATGTGGTACCACACTGAAACAGTCGACTAAACCTGGTCTCGATCAATATTTTAGGGGATAACGCATGTTAGGTTTAGTTTAGGTGTGGGATTTGCTCTCATCGGCTCATACTTTCGCATATTTCTCATACTTGATGACCAGATTCTGGGCTTTTTTTGGCTTGGATCACGTAGTAATGTGGTACCACAATGGATCAGTCGATTAAAGCTGGTGACGATCAATATTTTAGGGGATAACGCATGTTACGTCTAGGTTAGGTCTGGGATTTGCTCTCATCAGGCTCATACTTTCGCATATTTCTCATACTTCATGGCCAGATTCTGGGCTTTTTTCTGGTTTGGATCACGTAGTAATGTGGTACCACACTGAAACAGTCAATTAAACCTGGTTTCCATCAATATTTTAGAGGATAACGCATGTTAGGTCTAGGTTAGGTCCGGGATTTGCTCTCATCACGCTCATACTTCCGCATATTTCTCATACTTGACGTCCAGATTCTGGGCTTTTTCCTGTTTGGATCACGTAGTAATGTGGTACGACACTGAAGCATTCTATTAAACCAGGTTTCGATCAACATTTTAGAGGATAACGCATGTTAGGTCTAGGTTAGGTCTGAGATTTGCTCTCATCAGGCTCATACTTTCGCATATTTCTCATACTTGATGGCCAGATTCTGGGCTTTTTCTGGATTGGATCACGTAGTAATGTGGTACGACACTGAAGCAGTCGACTAAACCTGGTCTCGATCAATATTTCAGAGGATAACGCATGCTAGGTCTACGTTAGGTGTGGGATTTGCTCTCATCAGGCTCATACTTTCGCATATTTCTCATACCTGATGGCCAGATTCTGGGCTTTTTTTGGCTTGGATCACGTAGTAATGTGGTACCACACTGAAACAGTCTATTAAACCTGGTTTCCATCAATATTTTAGAGGATAACGCATGTTAGGTCTAGGTTAGGTCTGAGATTTGCTCTCATCAGGCTCATACTTTCGCATATTTCTCATACTTGATGGCCAGATTCTGGGCTTTTTCTGGATTGGATCACGTAGTAATGTGGTACCACACTGAAACAGTCGACTCAACCTGGTCTCGATCTATATCTCAGAGGATAACGCATGTTAGATCTAGGTTAGGCCTGGGATTTGCCCTCTTCAGTCTCATACTTTCGCATTCTTCACATACTTCTTGAACAGATCCTGGGTTATTTCTGGTTTGGATCACGTAGTAATGTGGTACCACACTGAAACAGTCGACTAAACCTGGTCTCGATCAATATTTCAGAGGATAACGCATGCTAGGTCTACGTTAGGTGTGGGATTTGCTCTCATCAGGCTCATACTTTCGCATATTTCTCATACCTGATGGCCAGATTCTGGGCTTTTTTTGGCTTGGATCACGTAGTAATGTGGTACCACACTGAAACAGTCTATTAAACCTGGTTTCCATCAATATTTTAGAGGATAACGCATGTTAGGTCTAGGTTAGGTCTGAGATTTGCTCTCATCAGGCTCATACTTTCGCATATTTCTCATACTTGATGGCCAGATTCTGGGCTTTTTCTGGATTGGATCACGTAGTAATGTGGTACCACACTGAAACAGTCGACTCAACCTGGTCTCGATCTATATCTCAGAGGATAACGCATGTTAGATCTAGGTTAGGCCTGGGATTTGCCCTCTTCAGTCTCATACTTTCGCATTCTTCACATACTTCTTGAACAGATCCTGGGTTATTTCTGGTTTGGATCACGTAGTAATGTGGTACCACACTGAAACAGTCGACTAAACCTGGTCTCGATCAATATTTTAGGGGATAACGCATGTTAGGTTTAGTTTAGGTGTGGGATTTGCTCTCATCAGGCTCATACTTTCGCATATTTCTCATACTTGATGTCCAGATTCTGGGCTTTTTCCTGTTTGGATCACGTAGTAATGTGGTACCACACTGAAACAGTCTATTAAACCTGGTTTCGATCAATATTTTAGAGGATAACGCATGTTAGGTCTAGGTTAGGCCTGGGATTTGCCCTCATCAGGGTCATACTTTCACATTTTTCGCATACTTGTTGGCCAGATCCCGGGCTTTTTCAGGTTTGGATCACATAGTAAAGTGGTACCACACTGAAACAGTCGATTAAACCAGGTTTCGATCAATATTTTAGATGATAACGCATGTTAGGTCTAGGTTAGGCGTCGGATTCGCCTTCATCAGACTCATACTTTCGCATTCTTCACATACTTGTCGAACAGATCCTGGGTTTTTTTTGGTTGGGGTCACGTAGTAATGCGGCACCACACTGAAACAGTCGACTAAACCTGGTCTCGATCAATATTTCAGAGGATAACACATGCTAGGTCTACGTTAGGTGTGGGATTTGCTCTCATCAGGCTCATACTTTCGCATATTTATCAATCTTGATGGACAGATTCTGGGCTTTTTTTGGCTTGGATCACGTAGTAATGAGGTACCACAATGAATCAGTAGATTAAAGCTGGTCACGATCAATATTTTAGGGGATGACGCATGTTACGTCTAGGTTAGGTCTGGGATTTGCACTCATCAGGCTCATACTTTCGCATATTTCTCATACTTGATGTCCAGATTCTGGGCTTTTTCCTGTTTGGATCACGTAGTAATGTGGTACGACACTGAAACATTCTATTAAACCTGGTTTCGATCAACATTTTAGAGGATAACGCATGTTAGGTCTAGGTTAGGTCTGAGATTTGCTCTCATCAGGCTCATACTTTCGCATATTTCTCATACTTGATGGCCAGATTCTGGGCTTTTTCCGGTTTGGATCACGTAGTTATGTGGTACGACACTGAAGCAGTCGACTATACCTGGTCTCGATCAATATTTCAGAGGATAACGCATGCTAGGTCTACGTTAGGTGTGGAATTTGCTCTCATCAGGCTCATACTTTCGCATTCTTCACATACTTGTTGAACAGATCCTAGGTTTTTTTTGGTTGGGGTCACGTAGTAATGCGGAACCACACTGAAACAGTCTATTAAACCTGGTTACGATCAATATTTTAGAGGATAACGCTTGGTAGGTCTAGGTTAGGTGTGGGATTTGCTCTCATCGGCTCATACTTTTGCATATTTCTTATACTTGTTGGCTAGAACCTGGGCTTTTTCTGGTTTGGATCACGTAGTAATGTGGTACCACAATGAATCAGTCGATTAAAGCTGGTGACGATCAATATTTTAGGGGATAACGCATGTTACGTCTAGGTTAGGTCTGGGATTTGCACCCATCAGGCTCATACTTACGCATATTTCTCATACTTTGATGGCCTGATTCTGGGCTTTTTTTTGGTTTGGATCACGTAGTAATGTGGTACCACACTGAAACAGTCGACTAAACCTGGTCTCGATCAACATTTCAGAGGATAACACATGCTAGGTCTACGTTAGGTGTGGGATTTGCTCTCATCAGGCTCATACTTTCGCATATTTATCTATCTTGATGGCCAGATTCTGGGCTTTTTTTGGCTTGGATCACGTAGTAATGAGGTGCCACAATGAATCAGTCGATTAAAGCTGGTCACGATCAATATTTTAGGGGATAACGCATGTTACGTCTAGGTTAGGTCTGGGATTTGCACTCATCAGGATCATACTTTCGCATATTTCTCATACTTGATGGCCAGATTCTGGGCTTTTTTTGGCTTAGATCACGTAGTAATGTGGTACCACACTGAAACAATATATTAAACCTGGTTTCGATCAATATTTTAGAAGATAACGCATGTTAGGTCTAGGTTAGGTCTGGGATTTGCTCTCATCAGGCTCATACTTTCGCATATTTCTCATACTTCATGGCCAGATTCTGGGCTTTTTTCTGGTTTGGATCACGTAGTAATGTGGTACCACACTGAAACAGTCAATTAAACCTGGTTTCCATCAATATTTTAGAGGATAACGCATGTTAGGTCTAGGTTAGTTCTGGGATTTGCTCTCATCAGGCTCATGCTTTCGCATATCTCTCATACTTGATGGCCAGATTCTGGGCTTTTTTCTGGTTTGGATCACGTAGTAATGTGGTACCACACTGAAACAGTCTATTAAACCTGGTTTCCATCAATATTTTAGAGGATAACGCATGTTAGGTCTAGGTTAGATCTGGGATTTGCTCTCATCAGGCTCATACTTGCGCATATTTCTCATAGTTGTTGGCCAGATCCTGGGCTTTTTCGGGATTGGATCACGTAGTAATGTGGTACCACACTGAAACAGTCGACTCAACCTGGTCTCGATCTATATCTCAGAGGATAACGCATGTTAGGTCTAGGTTAGGCCTGGGATTTGCCCTCTTCAGTCTCATACTTTCGCATTCTTCACATACTTCTTGAACAGATCCTGGGTTATTTCTGGTTTGGATCACGTAGTAATGTGGTACCACACTGAAACAGTCGACTAAACCTGGTCTCGATCAAGATTTTAGGGGATAACGCATGTTAGGTCTAGTTTAGGTGTGGGATTTGCTCTCATCAGGCTCATACTTTCGCATATTTCTCATACTTGATGTCCAGATTCTGGGCTTTTTCCTGTTTGGATCACGTAGTAATGTGGTACGACACTGAAACATTCTATTAAACCTGGTTTCGATCAACATTTTAGAGGATAAGGCATGTTAGGTCTAGGTTAGGTCTGAGATTTGCTCTCATCAGGCTCATACTTTCGCATATTTCTCATACTTGATGGCCAGATTCTGGGCTTTTTTTGGTTTGGATCACGTAGTAATGCGGTACCACATTGAAACTGTCCATTAAACCTGGTTTCGATCAATATTTTAGAGGATAACGCATGTTAGGTCTAGGTTAGGCCTGGGATTTGCCCTCATCAGTGTCATACTTTCACATTTTTCGCATACTTGTTGGCCAGATCCGGGGCTTTTTCAGGTTTGGATCACATAGTAATGTGGTACCACACTGAAACAGTCGATTAAACCAGGTTTCGATCAATATTTTAGATGATAACGCATGTTAGGTCTAGGTTAGGCGTCGGATTCGCCTTCATCAGACTCATACTTTCGTATTCTTCACATACTTGTCGAACAGATCCTGGGTTTTTTTTGGTTGGGGTCACGTAGTAATGCGGCACCACACTGAAACAGTCGACTAAACCTGGTCTCGATCAATATTTCAGAGGATAACACATGCTAGGTCTACGTTAGGTGTGGGATTTGCTCTCATCAGGCTCATACTTTCGCATATTTATCAATCTTGATGGACAGATTCTGGGCTTTTTTTGGCTTGGATCACGTAGTAATGAGGTACCACAATGAATCAGTAGATTAAAGCTGGTCACGATCAATATTTTAGGGGATGACGCATGTTACGTCTAGGTTAGGTCTGGGATTTGCACTCATCAGGCTCATACTTTCGCATATTTCTCATACTTGATGTCCAGATTCTGGGCTTTTTCCTGTTTGGATCACATAGTAATGTGGTACGACACTGAAACATTCTATTAAACCTGGTTTCGATCAACATTTCAGAGGATAACGCATGCTAGGTCTACGTTAGGTGTGGAATTTGCTCTCATCAGGCTCATACTTTCGCATTCTTCACATACTTGTTGAACAGATCCTGGGTTTTTTTTGGTTGGGGTCACGTAGTAATGCGGAACCACACTGAAACAGTCTATTAAACCTGGTTACGATCAATATTTTAGAGGATAACGCTTGGTAGGTCTAGGTTAGGTGTGGGATTTGCTCTCGTCGGCTCATACTTTTGCATATTTCTTATACTTGTTGGCTAGAACCTGGGCTTTTTCTGGTTTGGATCACGTAGTAATGTGGTACCACAATGAATCAGTCGATTAAAGCTGGTGACGATCAATATTTTAGGGGATAACGCATGTTACGTCTAGGTTAGGTCTGGGATTTGCACCCATCAGGCTCATACTTTCGCATATTTCTCATACTTTGATGGCCTGATTCTGGGCTTTTTTTTGGTTTGGATCACGTAGTAATGTGGTACTACACTGAAACAGTCGACTAAACCTGGTCTCGATCAATATTTCAGAGGATTACACATGCTAGGTCTACGTTAGGTGTGGGATTTGCTCTCATCAGGCTCATACTTTCGCATATTTATCTATCTTGATGGCCAGATTCTGGGCTTTTTTTGGCTTGGATCACGTAGTAATGAGGTGCCACAATGAATCAGTCGATTAATGCTGGTCACGATCAATATTTTAGGGGATAACGCATGTTACGTCTAGGTTAGGTCTGGGATTTGCACTCATCAGGATCATACTTTCGCATATTTCTCATACTTGATGGCCAGATTCTGGGCTTTTTTTGGCTTAGATCACGTAGTAATGTGGTACCACACTGAAACAATATATTAAACCTGGTTTCGATCAATATTTTAGATGATAACGCATGTTAGGTCTAGGTTAGGTCTGGGATTTGCTCTCATCAGGCTCATACTTTCGCATATTTCTCATACTTCATGGCCAGATTCTGGGCTTTTTTCTGGTTTGGATCACGTAGTAATGTGGTACCACACTGAAACAGTCAATTAAACCTGGTTTCCATCAATATTTTAGAGGATAACGCATGTTAGGTCTAGGTTAGTTCTGGGATTTGCTCTCATCAGGCTCATACTTTCGCATATCTCTCATACTTGATGGTCAGATTCTGGGCTTTTTCCGGTTTGGATCACGTAGTAATGTGGTACGACACTGAAGCAGTCGACTAAACCTGGTCGCGATCAATATTTTAGAGGATAACGCATGTTAGGTCTGGGTTAGGTCTGGGATTTGCTCTCATCACGCTCATACTTCCGCATATTTCTCATACTTGATGTCCAGATTCTGGGCTTTTTCCTGTTTGGATCACGTAGTAATGTGGTACGACACTGAAGCATTCTATTAAACCTGGTTTCGATCAACATTTTAGAGGATAACGCATGTTAGGTCTAGGTTAGGTCTGAGATTTGCTCTCATCAGGCTCATACTTTCGCATATTTCTCATACTTGATGGCCTGATTCTGGGCTTTTTCTGGATTGGATCACGTAGTAATGTGGTACGACACTGAAGCAGTCGACTAAACCTGGTCTCGATCAATATTTCAGAGGATAACGCATGCTAGGTCTACGTTAGGTGTGGGATTTGCTCTCATCAGGCTCATACTTTCGCATTCTTCACATACTTGTTGAACAGATCCTGAGTTTTTTTTGGTTGGGGTCACGTAGTAATGCGGAACCACACTGAAACAGTCTATTAAACCTGGTTTCGATCAATATTTCAGAGGATAACACATGCTAGGTCTACGTTAGGTGTGGGATTTGCTCTCATCAGGCTCATACTTTCGCATATTTCTCATACTTGATGGCCAGATTCTGGGCTTTTTTTGGCTTGGATCACGTAGTAATGTGGTACCACACTGAAACAGTCTATTAAACCTGGTTTCGATCAATATTTTAGATGATAACGCATGTTAGGTCAAGGTTAGGTGTGGGATTTGCTCTCATCGGCTCATACTTTCGCATATTTCTCATACTTGATGACCAGATTCTGGGCTTTTTTTGGCTTGGATCACGTAGTAATGTGGTACCACAATGAATCAGTCGATTAAAGCTGGTGACGATCAATATTTTAGGGGATAACGCATGTTACGTCTAGGTTAGGTCTGGGATTTGCTCTCATCAGGCTCATACTTTCGCATATTTCTCATACTTCATGGCCAGATTCTGGGCTTTTTTCTGGTTTGGATCACGTAGTAATGTGGTACCACACTGAAACAGTCAATTAAACCTGGTTTCCATCAATATTTTAGAGGATAACGCATGTTAGGTCTAGGTTAGGTCCGGGATTTGCTCTCATCACGCTCATACTTCCGCATATTTCTCATACTTGACGTCCAGATTCTGGGCTTTTTCCTGTTTGGATCACGTAGTAATGTGGTACGACACTGAAGCATTCTATTAAACCAGGTTTCGATCAACATTTTAGAGGATAACGCATGTTAGGTCTAGGTTAGGTCTGAGATTTGCTCTCATCAGGCTCATACTTTCGCATATTTCTCATACTTGATGGCCAGATTCTGGGCTTTTTCTGGATTGGATCACGTAGTAATGTGGTACGACACTGAAGCAGTCGACTAAACCTGGTCTCGATCAATATTTCAGAGGATAACGCATGCTAGGTCTACGTTAGGTGTGGGATTTGCTCTCATCAGGCTCATACTTTCGCATATTTCTCATACTTGATGGCCAGATTCTGGGCTTTTTTTGGCTTGGATCACGTAGTAATGTGGTACCACACTGAAACAGTCTATTAAACCTGGTTTCCATCAATATTTTAGAGGATAACGCATGTTAGGTCTAGGTTAGGTCTGAGATTTGCTCTCATCAGGCTCATACTTTCGCATATTTCTCATACTTGATGGCCAGATTCTGGGCTTTTTCTGGATTGGATCACGTAGTAATGCGGTACCACATTGAAACTGTTCATTAAACCTGGTTTCGATCAATATTTTAGAGGATAACGCATGTTAGGTCTAGGTTAGGCCTGGGATTTGCCCTCATCAGGGTCATACTTTCACATTTTTCGCATACTTGTTGGCCAGATCCCGGGCTTTTTCAGGTTTGGATCACATAGTAAAGTGGTACCACACTGAAACAGTCGATTAAACCAGGTTTCGATCAATATTTTAGATGATAACGCATGTTAGGTCTAGGTTAGGCGTCGGATTCGCCTTCATCAGACTCATACTTTCGCATTCTTCACATACTTGTCGAACAGATCCTGGATTTTTTTTGGTTGGGGTCACGTAGTAATGCGGCACCACACTGAATCAGTAGATTAAAGCTGGTCACGATCAATATTTTAGGGGATGACGCATGTTACGTCTAGGTTAGGTCTGGGATTTGCACTCATCAGGCTCATACTTTCGCATATTTCTCATACTTGATGTCCAGATTCTGGGCTTTTTCCTGTTTGGATCACGTAGTAATGTGGTACGACACTGAAACATTCTATTAAACCTGGTTTCGATCAACATTTTAGAGGATAACGCATGTTAGGTCTAGGTTAGGTCTGAGATTTGCTCTCATCAGGCTCATACTTTCGCATATTTCTCATACTTGATGGCCAGATTCTGGGCTTTTTCCGGTTTGGATCACGTAGTTATGTGGTACGACACTGAAGCAGTCGACTATACCTGGTCTCGATCAATATTTCAGAGGATAACGCATGCTAGGTCTACGTTAGGTGTGGAATTTGCTCTCATCAGGCTCATACTTTCGCATTCTTCACATACTTGTTGAACAGATCCTGGGTTTTTTTTGGTTGGGGTCACGTAGTAATGCGGAACCACACTGAAACAGTCTATTAAACCTGGTTACGATCAATATTTTAGAGATAACGCTTGGTAGGTCTAGGTTAGGTGTGGGATTTGCTCTCGTCGGCTCATACTTTTGCATATTTCTTATACTTGTTGGCTAGAACCTGGGCTTTTTCTGGTTTGGATCACGTAGTAATGTGGTACCACAATGAATCAGTCGATTAAAGCTGGTGACGATCAATATTTTAGGGGATAACGCATGTTACGTCTAGGTTAGGTCTGGGATTTGCACCCATCAGGCTCATACTTTCGCATATTTCTCATACTTTGATGGCCTGATTCTGGGCTTTTTTTTGGTTTGGATCACGTAGTAATGTGGTACCACACTGAAACAGTCGACTAAACCTGGTCTCGATCAATATTTCAGAGGATAACACATGCTAGGTCTACGTTAGGTGTGGGATTTGCTCTCATCAGGCTCATACTTTCGCATATTTATCTATCTTGATGGCCAGATTCTGGGCTTTTTTTGGCTTGGATCACGTAGTAATGAGGTGCCACAATGAATCAGTCGATTAATGCTGGTCACGATCAATATTTTAGGGGATAACGCATGTTACGTCTAGGTTAGGTCTGGGATTTGCACTCATCAGGATCATACTTTCGCATATTTCTCATACTTGATGGCCAGATTCTGGGCTTTTTTTGGCTTAGATCACGTAGTAATGTGGTACCACACTGAAACAATTTATTAAACCTGGTTTCGATCAATATTTTAGAAGATAACGCATGTTAGGTCTAGGTTAGGTCTGGGATTTGCTCTCATCAGGCTCATACTTTCGCATATTTCTCATACTTCATGGCCAGATTCTGGGCTTTTTTCTGGTTTGGATCACGTAGTAATGTGGTACCACACTGAAACAGTCAATTAAACCTGGTTTCCATCAATATTTTAGAGGATAACGCATGTTAGGTCTAGGTTAGTTCTGGGATTTGCTCTCATCAGGCTCATACTTTCGCATTTCTCTCATACTTGATGGTCAGATTCTGGGCTTTTTCCGGTTTGGATCACGTAGTAATGTGGTACGACACTGAAGCAGTCGACTAAACCTGGTCGCGATCAATATTTTAGAGGATAACGCATGTTAGGTCTAGGTTAGGTCTGGGATTTGCTCTCATCACGCTCATACTTCCGCATATTTCTCATACTTGATGTCCAGATTCTGGGCTTTTTCCTGTTTGGATCACGTAGTAATGTGGTACGACACTGAAGCATTCTATTAAACCTGGTTTCGATCAACATTTTAGAGGATAACGCATGTTAGGTCTAGGTTAGGTCTGAGATTTGCTCTCATCAGGCTCATACTTTCGCATATTTCTCATACTTGATGGCCTGATTCTGGGCTTTTTCTGGATTGGATCACGTAGTAATGTGGTACGACACTGAAGCAGTCGACTAAACCTGGTCTCGATCAATATTTCAGAGGATGACGCATGCTAGGTCTACGTTAGGTGTGGGATTTGCTCTCATCAGGCTCATACTTTCGCATTCTTCACATACTTGTTGAACAGATCCTGGGTTTTTTTTGGTTGGGGTCACGTAGTAATGCGGAACCACACTGAAACAGTCTATTAAACCTGGTTTCGATCAATATTTCAGAGGATAACACATGCTAGGTCTACGTTAGGTGTGGGATTTGCTCTCATCAGGCTCATACTTTCGCATATTTCTCATACTTGATGGCCAGATTCTGGGCTTTTTTTGGCTTGGATCACGTAGTAATGTGGTACCACACTGAAACAGTCTATTAAACCTGGTTTCCATCAATATTTTAGAGGATAACGCATGTTAGGTCTAGGTTAGATCTGGGATTTGCTCTCATCAGGCTCATACTTGCGCATATTTCTCATAGTTGTTGGCCAGATCCTGGGCTTTTTCTGGATTGGATCACGTAGTAATGTGGTACCACACTGAAACAGTCGACTAAACCTGGTCTCGATCAAGATTTTAGGGGATAACGCATGTTAGGTCTAGTTTAGGTGTGGGATTTGCTCTCATCAGGCTCATACTTTCGCATATTTCTCATACTTGATGTCCAGATTCTGGGCTTTTTCCTGTTTGGATCACGTAGTAATGTGGTACGACACTGAAACATTCTATTAAACCTGGTTTCGATCAACATTTTAGAGGATAAGGCATGTTAGGTCTAGGTTAGGTCTGAGATTTGCTCTCATCAGGCTCATACTTTCGCATATTTCTCATACTTGATGGCCAGATTCTGGGCTTTTTTTGGTTTGGATCACGTAGTAATGCGGTACCACATTGAAACTGTCCATTAAACCTGGTTTCGATCAATATTTTAGAGGATAACGCATGTTAGGTCTAGGTTAGGCCTGGGATTTGCCCTCATCAGGGTCATACTTTCACATTTTTCGCATACTTGTTGGCCAGATCCGGGGCTTTTTCAGGTTTGGATCACATAGTAATGTGGTACCACACTGAAACAGTCGATTAAACCAGGTTTCGATCAATATTTTAGATGATAACGCATGTTAGGTCTAGGTTAGGCGTCGGATTCGCCTTCATCAGACTCATACTTTCGTATTCTTCACATACTTGTCGAACAGATCCTGGGTTTTTTTTGGTTGGGGTCACGTAGTAATGCGGCACCACACTGAAACAGTCGACTAAACCTGGTCTCGATCAATATTTCAGAGGATAACACATGCTAGGTCTACGTTAGGTGTGGGATTTGCTCTCATCAGGCTCATACTTTCGCATATTTATCAATCTTGATGGACAGATTCTGGGCTTTTTTTGGCTTGGATCACGTAGTAATGAGGTACCACAATGAATCAGTAGATTAAAGCTGGTCACGATCAATATTTTAGGGGATGACGCATGTTACGTCTAGGTTAGGTCTGGGATTTGCACTCATCAGGCTCATACTTTCGCATATTTCTCATACTTGATGTCCAGATTCTGGGCTTTTTCCTGTTTGGATCACGTAGTAATGTGGTACGACACTGAAACATTCTATTAAACCTGGTTTCGATCAACATTTTAGAGGATAACGCATGTTAGGTCTAGGTTAGGTCTGAGATTTGCTCTCATCAGGCTCATACTTTCGCATATTTCTCATACTTGATGGCCAGATTCTGGGCTTTTTCCGGTTTGGATCACGTAGTTATGTGGTACGACACTGAAGCAGTCGACTATACCTGGTCTCGATCAATATTTCAGAGGATAACGCATGCTAGGTCTACGTTAGGTGTGGAATTTGCTCTCATCAGGCTCATACTTTCGCATTCTTCACATACTTGTTGAAGAGATCCTGGGTTTTTTTTGGTTGTGGTCACGTAGTAATGCGGAACCACACTGAAACAGTCTATTAAACCTGGTTACGATCAATATTTTAAAGGATAACGCTTGGTAGGTCTAGGTTAGGTGTGGGATTTGCTCTCGTCGGCTCATACTTTTGCATATTTCTTATACTTGTTGGCTAGAACCTGGGCTTTTTCTGGTTTGGATCACGTAGTAATGTGGTACCACAATGAATCAGTCGATTAAAGCTGGTGACGATCAATATTTTAGGGGATAACGCATGTTACGTCTAGGTTAGGTCTGGGATTTGCACCCATCAGGCTCATACTTTCGCATATTTCTCATACTTTGATGGCCTGATTCTGGGCTTTTTTTTGGTTTGGATCACGTAGTAATGTGGTACCACACTGAAACAGTCGACTAAACCTGGTCTCGATCAATATTTCAGAGGATAACACATGCTAGGTCTACGTTAGGTGTGGGATTTGCTCTCATGAGGCTCATACTTTCGCATATTTATCTATCTTGATGGCCAGATTCTGGGCTTTTTTTGGCTTGGATCACGTAGTAATGGGGTGCCACAATGAATCAGTCGATTAATGCTGGTCACGATCAATATTTTAGGGGATAACGCATGTTACGTCTAGGTTAGGTCTGGGATTTGCACTCATCAGGATCATACTTTCGCATATTTCTCATACTTGATGGCCAGATTCTGGGCTTTTTTTGGCTTAGATCACGTAGTAATGTGGTACCACACTGAAACAATATATTAAACCTGGTTTCGATTAATATTTTAGAAGATAACGCATGTTAGGTCAAGGTTAGGTCTGGGATTTGCTCTCATCAGGCTCATACTTTCGCATATTTCTCATACTTGATGGCCAGATTCTGGGCTTTTTTCTGGTTTGGATCACGTAGTAATGTGGTACCACACTGAAACAGTCCATTAAACCTGGTTTCCATCAATATTTTAGAGGATAACGCATGTTAGGTCTAGGTTAGTTCTGGGATTTGCTCTCATCAGGCTCATACTTTCGCACATTTCTCATACTTGATGGCCAGATTCCGGGCTTTTTTTTGGTTTGGATCACGTAGTAATGTGGTACCACACTGAAACAGTCGACTAAACCTGGTCTCGATCAATATTTCAGAGGATAACACATGCTGGGTCTACGTTGGGTGTGGGATTTGCTCTCATCAGTCTCATACTTTCGCATATTTCTCATACTTGATGGCCAGATTCTGGGCTTTTTTTGGCTTGGATCACGTAGTAATGTGGTACCACACTGAAACAGTCTATTAAACGTGGTTTCGATCAACATTTTAGAGGATAACGCATGTTAGGTCTAGGTTAGGTCTGGGATTTGCTCTCATCACACTCATACTTTCGCATATTTCTCATACTTGTTGGCCAGATCCTGGGCTTTTTATGGATTGGATCACGTAGTAATGTGGTACCACACTGAAACAGTCGACTAAACCTGGTCTCGATCAATATTTCAGAGGATAACGCATGTTAGGTCTTGGTTAGGCCTGGGATTTGCCCTCTTCAGTCTCATACTTTCGCATTCTTCACATACTTCTCGAACAGATCCTGGGTTATTTCTGGTTTGGATCACACAGTAATGTGGTACCACACTGAAACAGACGATTAGACCTGGTCTCGATCAATATTTTAAGGGATAACGCATGTTAGGACTAGGTTAGGTCTGGGATTTGCTCTCATCAGGCTCATACTTTCGCATATTTCTCATACTTGATGGCCAGATTCTGGGCTTTTTCCGGTTTGGATCACGTAGTTATGTGGTACCACACAGAAACAGTCGACTAAACATGGTCTCGATCAATATTTCAGAGGATAACACATGCTAGGTCTACGTTAGGTGTGGGATTTGCTCTCATCAGGCTCATACTTTCGCATATTTCTCATACTTGATGTCCGGATACTGGGCTTTTTTTGGCTTGGATCACGTAGTAATGTGGTTCCACACTGAAACTGTCGACTAAACCTGGTTTCGATCAATATTTCAGAGGATAACGCATGTTAGGTCTTGGTTAGGCCTGGGATTTGCCCTCTTCAGTCTCATACTTTCGCATTCTTCACATACTTCTCGAACAGATCGTGGGTTATTTCTGGTTTGGATCACACAGTAATGTGGTACCACACTGAAACAGACGATTAGACCTGGTCTCGATCAATATTTTAGGGGATAACGCATGTTAGGTCTTGGTTAGGCCTGGGATTTGCCCTCTTCAGTCTCATACTTTCGCATTCTTCACATACTTCTCGAACAGATCCTGGGTTATTTCTGGTTTGGATCACACAGTAATGTGGTACCACACTGAAACAGACGATTAGACCTGGTCTCGATCAATATTTTAAGGGATAACGCATGTTAGGACTAGGTTAGGTCTGGGATTTGCTCTCATCAGGCTCATACTTTCGCATATTTCTCATACTTGATGGCCAGATTCTGGGCTTTTCCGGTTTGGATCACGTAGTTATGTGGTACCACACAGAAACAGTCGACTAAACATGGTCTCGATCAATATTTCAGAGGATAACACATGCTAGGTCTACGTTAGGTGTGGGATTTGCTCTCATCAGGCTCATACTTTCGCATATTTCTCATACTTGTTGGCCAGATCCTGGGCTTTTTATGGATTGGATCACGTAGTAATGTGGTACCACACTGAAACAGTCGACTAAACCTGGTCTCGATCAATATTTCAGAGGATAACGCATGTTAGGTCTTGGTTAGGCCTGGGATTTGCCCTCTTCAGTCTCATACTTTCGCATTCTTCACATACTTCTCGAACAGTTCCTGGGTTATTTCTGGTTTGGATCACACAGTAATGTGGTACCACACTGAAACAGACGATTAGACCTGGTCTCGATCAATATTTTAGGGGATAACGCATGTTAGGTCTAGTTTAGGTGTGGGATTTGCTCTCATCGGCTCATACTTTCGCATATTTCTCATACTTGTTGGCTAGATCCTGGGCTTTTTCTGGTTTGTATCACGTACTGATGTGGTGCCACACTGAAACAAATGACTAAACCAGGTCACGATCGATATTTTACGGGATAACGCATGTTAGGTCTAGTTTAGGTCTGGGATTTGCTCTCATCAGGCTCATACTTTCGCATATTTCTCATACTTGATGGCCAGATTCTGGGCTTTTTTTGGCTTGGATCACGTAGAAATGTGGTACCACACTGAAACAGTCTATTAAACCTGGTTACGATCAATATTTTAGAGGATAACGCATGTTAGGTCTAGGTTAGGTGTGGGATTTGCTCTCATCGGCTCATACTTTCGCATATTCCTCATACTTGATGACCAGATTCTGGGCTTTTTTTGGCTTGGATCACGTAGTAATGTGGTACCACACTGAAACAGTCTACTAAACCTGGTTTCGATCAATATTTTAGAGGATGACGCATGTTAGGTCTAGGTTAGGTGTGGGATTTGCTCTCATCGGCTCATACTTTCGCATATTTCTCATACTTGTTGGCTAGATCCTGGGCTTTTTCTGATTTGTATCACGTACTAATGTGGTACCACACTGAAACAGTCGACTAAACCTGGTCACGATCAATATTTTACGGGATAACGCATGTTAGGTCTAGGTTAGGTGTGGGATTTGCTCTCATCGGCTCATACTTTCGCATATTTCTCATACTTGATGACCAGATTCTGGGCTTTTTTTGGCTTGGATCACGTAGAAATGTGGTACCACACTGAAACAGTCTATTAAACCTGGTTACGATCAATATTTCAGAGGATAACGCATGTTAGGTCTACGTTAGGTGTGGGATTTGCTCTCATCAGGCTCATACTTTCGCATATTTCTCTTACTTGATGGCCAGATTCTGGGCTTTTTTTGGCTTGGATCATGTAGTAATGTGGTACCACACTGAATCAGTCGATTAAAGCTGGTGAAGGTCAATATTTCAGAGGATAACACATGCTAGGTCTACGTTAGGTGTGGGATTTGCTCTCATCAGGCTCATACTATCGCATATTTCTCATACTTGATGGCCAGATTCTGGGCTTTCTTTGGCTTGGATCACGTAGTAATGTGGTACCACACTGAAACAGTCTATTAAACCAGGTTTCGATCAATATTTTAGATGATAACGCATGTTAGGTCTAGGTTAGGCCTGGGATTCGCTCTCATCAGGCTCATACTGTCGCATATTTCCCGTACTTGTTGGCCAGATCCTGGGCCTTTTCTGGTATGGATCACGTAGTAATGTGGTACCACACTGAAACAGTCTATTAAACCTGGTTTCGATCAATATTTTAGAGGATAACGCTTGGTAGGTCTAGGTTAGGTGTGGGATTTACACTCATCGGCTCATACTTTCGCATATTTCTCAGACTTGTTGGCTAGATCCTGGGCTTTTTCTGGTTTGGATCACGTAGTAATGTGGTACCACAATGAATCAGTCGATTAAAGCTGGTGAAGATCAATATTTTAGGGGATAACGCATGTTACGTCTAGGTTTGGTCTGGGATTTGCTCTCATCAGGCTCATACTTTCGCATATTTCTCATACTTGATGGCCAGATTCTGGGCTTTTTTTTGGTTTTGATCACGTAGTAATGTGGTACCACACTGAAACAGTCGACTAAACCTGGTCTCGATCAATATTTCAGAGGATAACACATGCTAGCTCTACGTTAGGTGTGGGATTTGCTCTCATCAGGCTCATACTTTCGCATATTTCTCATACTTGAAGGCCAGATTCTGGGCTTTTTTCGGCTTGGATCACGTAGTAATGTGGTACCACACAGAAACAGTCTATTAAACCTGGATTCGATCAATATTTTAGAGGATAACGCATGTTAGGTCTAGGTTAAATCTGGGATTTGCTCTCATCAGGCTCATACTTTCGCATATTTCTCACACTTGTTGGCCAGATCCTGGGCTTTTTCTGGATTGGAACACGTAGTAATGTGGTACCACACTGAAACTGTCCATTAAACCTGGTTTCGATCAATATTTTAGTGGATAACGCATGTTAGGTCTAGGTTAGGTCTGGGATTCGCTCTCATCAGGCTCATACTTTCGCATATTTCTCATACTTGTTGGCCAGATCCTGGGCTTTTTCTGGATTGGATCACGTAGTAATGTGGTACCACACTGAAACAGTCGACTAAACCTGGTCTCGATCAATATTTCAGAGGATAACGCATGTTAGGTCTAGGTTAGGCCTGGGATTTGCCCTCTTCAGTCTCATACTTTCGCATTCTTCACATACTTCTTGAACAGATCCTGGGTTATTTCTGGTTTGGATCACGTAGTGATGTGGTACCACACTGAAACTGTCGACTAAACCTGGTTTCGATCAATATTTTAGAGGATAACGCATGTTAGGTCTAGGTTAGGTGTGGGATTTGCTCTCATCGGCTCATACATTCGCATATTTCTCATACTTGTTGGCTAGATCCTGGGCTTTTTCTGGTTTGTATCACGTACTAATGTGGTACCACACTGAAACAAATGACTAAACCTGGTCACGATCGATATTTTACGGGATAACGCATGTTAGGTCTAGGTTAGGCCTGGGATTTGCTCCCATCAGGCTCATACTTTCGCATATTTCTCATACTTGATGGCCAGATTCTGGGCTTTTTCCGGTTTGGATCACGTAGTAATGTGGTACCACACTGAAACAGTCGACTAAACCTGGTCTCGATCAATACTTCAGAGGATAACACATGCTAGGTCTACGTAAAGTGTGGGATTTGCTCTCATCAGGCTCATACTGTCGCATATTTCTCATACTTGATGGCCAGATTCTGGGCTTGTTTTGGCTTGGATCACGTAGAAATGTGGTACCACACTGAAACAGTCTATTAAACCTGGTTACGATCAATATTTTAGAGGATAACGCATGTTAGGTCTAGGTTAGGTGTGCGATTTGCTCTCATCGGCTCATACTTTCGCATATTTCTCATACTTGATGACCAGATTCTGGGCTTTTTTTGGCTTGGATCACGTAGTAATGTGGTACCACACTGAAACAGTCTACTAAACCTGGTTTCGATCAATACTTCAGAGGATAACACATGCTAGCTCTACGTTAGGTGTGGGATTTGCTCTCATCAGGCTCATACTTTCGCATATTTCTCATACTTGATGGCCAGATTCTGGGCTTTTTTTGGCTTGGATCACGTAGTAATGTGGTACCACACTGAAACAGTCGACTAAACCTGGTTTCAATCAATATTTTAGAGGATAACGCATGTTAGGTCTAGGTTAGGTGTGGGTTTTGCTCTCATCGGCTCATACTTTCGCATATTTCTCATACTTGTTGGCTAGATCCTGGGCTTTTTCTGGTTTGTATCACGTACTAATGTGGTACCACACTGAAACAGTCGACTAAACCTGGTCACGATCGATATTTGACGGGATAACGCATGTTAGGTCTAGTTTAGGTCTGGGATTTGCTCTCATCAGGCTCATACTTTCGCATATTTCTCATACTTGATGGCCAGATTCTGGGCTTGTTTTGGTTTGGATCACGGAGAAATGTGGTACCACACTGAAGCAGTCTATTAAACCTGGTTACGATCAATATTTTAGAGGATAACGCATGTTAGGTCTAGGTTAGGTGTGGGATTTGCTCACATCGGCTCATACTTCCGCATATTTCTCATACTTGATGTCCAGATTCTGGGCTTTTTACGGTTTGGATCACGTAGTAATGCGGTACGACACTGAAACAGTCGACTAAACCTGGTCTCGATCAATATTTCAGAGGATAACGCATGCTAGGCCTACGTTAGGTGTGGGATTTGCTCTCATCAGGCTCATACTTTCGCATATTTCTCGTACTTGATGGCCAGATTCTGGGGTTTTTTTGGCTTGGATCATGTAGTAATGTGGTACCACACTGAAACAGTCTATTAAACCTGGTTTCGATCAATATTTTAGAGGATAACGCATGTTAGGTCTAGGTTAGGTGTGGGATTTGTTCCCATCGGCTCATACTTTCGCATATTTCTCATACTTGTTGGCTAGATCCTGGGCTTTTTCTGGTCTGGATCACGTACTAATGTGGTACCACACTGAAACAGTCGACAAAACCTGGTCACGATCAATATTTTACGGGATAACGCATGTTAGGTCTAGTTTAGGTCTGGGATTTGCTCTCATCAGGCTCATACTTTCGCATATTTCTCATACTTGATTGCCAGATTCTGGGCTTTTTCCGGTTTGGATCACGTAGTAATGTGGTACGACACTGAAGCAGTCGACTAAACCTGGTCTCGATCAATATTTTAGATGATAACGCATGTTAGGTCTAGGTTAGGCCTGGGATTCGCTCTCATCAGGCTCATACTGTCGCATATTTCCCGTACTTGTTGGCCAGATCCTGGGCCTTTTCTGGTATGGATCACGTAGTAATGTGGTACCACACTGAAACAGTCGACTAAACCTGGTTACGATCAATATTTTAGAGGATAACGCATGTTAGGTCTAGGTTAGGTGTGCGATTTGCTCTCATCGGCTCATACTTTCGCATATTTCTCATACTTGATGACCAGATTCTGGGCTTTTTTTGGCTTGGATCACGTAGTAATGTGGTACCACACTGAAACAGTCTACTAAACCTGGTTTCGATCAATATTTTAGAGGATGACGCATGTTAGGTCTAGGTTAGGTGTGGGATTTGCTCTCATCGGCTCATACTTTCGCATATTTCTCATACTTGTTGGCTAGATCCTGGGCTTTTTCTGATTTGTATCACGTACTAATGTGGTACCACACTGAAACAGTCGACTAAACCTGGTCACGATCAATATTTTACGGGATAACGCATGTTAGGTCTAGTTTAGGTCTGGGATTTGCTCTCATCAGGCTCATACTTTCGCATATTTCTCATACTTGTTGGCCAGATCCTGGGCTTTTTCAGGATTGGATCACATAGTAATGTGGTACCACACTGAAACAGTCGACTAAACCTGGTCTCGATGAATATTTCAGAGGATAACACATGCTAGGTCTACGTTAGGAGTGGGATTTGCTCTCATCAGGCTCATACTATCGCATATTTCTCATACTTGATGGCCAGATTCTGGGCTATTTTTGGCCTGGATCACGTAGTAATGTGGTACCACACTGAAACAGTCTATGAAACCAGGTTTCGATCAATATTTTAGATGATAACGCATGTTAGGTCTAGGTTAGGCCTGGGATTCGCTCTCATCAGGCTCATACTGTCGCATATTTCCCGTACTTGTTGGCCAGATCCTGGGCCTTTTCTGGTATGGATCACGTAGTAATGTGGTACCACACTGAAATAGTCGACTAAACCTGGTCTCGATCAATATTTTACGGGATAACGCATGTTAGGTCTAGTTTAGGTCTGGGATTTCCTCTCATCAGGCTCATACTTTCGCATATTTCTTATACTTGATGGCCAGATTCTGGGCTTTTTCCGGTTTGGATCACGTAGTAATGTGGTACGACACTGAAGCAGTCGACTAAACCTGGTCTCGATCAATATTTCAAAGGATAACGCATGCTAGGTCTACGTTAGGTGTGGGATTTGCTCTCATCAGGCTCATACTTTCGCATTCTTCACATACTTGTTGGCCAGATCCTGGGCCTTTTCTGGTATGGATCACGTAGTAATGTGGTACCACACTGAAACAGTCTATTAAACCTGGTTTCGATCAATATTTTAGAGGATAACGCTTGGTAGGTCTAGGTTAGGTGTGGGATTTACTCTCATCGGCTCATACTTTCGCATATTTCTCATACTTGTTGGCTAGATCCTGGGCTCTTTCTGGTTTGGATCACGTAGTCATGTGGTACCACAATGAAACAGTCGACTAAACCTGGTCACGATCAATATTTTACGGGATAACGCATGTTAGGTCTAGTTTAGGTCTGGGATTTGCTCTCATCAGGCTCATACTTTCGCATATTTCTCATACTTGATGGCCAGATTCTGGGCTTTTTCCGGTTTGGATCACGTAGTAATGTGGTACGACACTGAAGCAGTCGACTAAACCTGGTCTCGATCAATATTTCAGAGGATAACGCATGCTAGGTCTGGATTAGGTCTGGGATTTGCCCTCATCAGGCTCATACTTTCGCATATTTCTCATACTTGATGGCCAGATTCTGGGCTTTTATTGGCTTGGATCACGTAGTATTGCGGTACCACACTGAAACAGTCTAGTAAACCTGGTTTCGATCAATATTTTAGAGGATAACGCATGTTAGGTCTAGGTTAGGTCTGGGATTTGCTCTCATCAGGCTCATACTTTCGCATATTTCTCATACTTGTTGGCCAGATTCTGGGCTTTTTTTGGCTTGGATCACGTAGGAATGTGGTACCACACTGAAACAGTCGACTAAACCTGGTCTCGATCAATATTTTAGGGGATAACGCATGTTAGGTCTAGGTTAGGTCTGGGATTTGCCCCCATCAGGCTCATACTTTCGCATATTTCTCATACTTGATGGCCAGATTCTGGGCTTTTTCCGGTTTGGATCACGTAGTAATGTGGTACCACACTGAAACAGTCGACTAAACCTGGTTTCGATCAATATTTTAGAGGATAACGCATGTTAGGTCTAGGTTAGGTGTGGGTTTTGCTCTCATCGGCTCATACTTTCACATATTTCTCATACTTGTTGGCTAGATCCTGGGCTTTTTCTGGTTTGTATCACGTACTAATGTGTTACCACACTGAAACAGTCGACTAAACCTGGTCACGATCGATATTTAACGGGATAACGCATGCTAGGTCTACGTAAAGTGTGGGATTTGCTCTCATCAGGCTCATACTGTCGCATATTTCTCATACTTGATGGCCAGATTCTGGGCTTTTTTTGGCTTGGATCACGTAGAAATGTGGTACCACACTGAAACAGTCTATTAAACCTGGTTACGATCAATATTTTAGAGGATAACGAATGTTAGGTCTAGGTTAGGTGTGCGATTTGCTCTCATCGGCTCATACTTTCGCATATTTCTCATACTTGATGACCAGATTCTGGGCTTTTTTTGGCTTGGATCACGTAGTAATGTGGTACCACACTGAAACAGTCTACTAAACCTGGTTTCGATCAATATTTTAGAGGATGACGCATGTTAGGTCTAGGTTAGGTGTGGGATTTGCTCTCATCGGCTCATACTTTCGCATATTTCTCATACTTGTTGGCTAGATCCTGGGCTTTTTCTGATTTGTATCACGTACTAATGTGGTACCACACTGAAACAGTCGACTAAACCTGGTCACGATCAATATTTTACGGGATAACGCATGTTAGGTCTAGTTTAGGTCTGGGATTTGCTCTCATCAGGCTCATACTTTCGCATATTTCTCATACTTGTTGGCCAGATCCTGGGCTTTTTCAGGATTGGATCACATAGTAATGTGGTACCACACTGAAACAGTCGACTAAACCTGGTCTCGATGAATATTTCAGAGGATAACACATGCTAGGTCTACGTTAGGTGTGGGATTTGCTCTCATCAGGCTCATACTATCGCATATTTCTCATACTTGATGGCCAGATTCTGGGCTTTTTTTGGCCTGGATCACGTAGTAATGTGGTACCACACTGAAACAGTCTATGAGACCAGGTTTCGCTCAATATTTTAGATGATAACGCATGTTAGGTCTAGGTTAGGCCTGGGATTCGCTCTCATCAGGCTCATACTGTCGCATATTTCCCGTACTTGTTGGCCAGATCCTGGGCCTTTTCTGGTATGGATCACGTAGTAATGTGGTACCACACTGAAATAGTCGACTAAACCTGGTCTCGATCAATATTTTACGGGATAACGCATGTTAGGTCTAGTTTAGGTCTGGGATTTCCTCTCATCAGGCTCATACTTTCGCATTCTTCACATACTTGTCGAACAGATCCTGGGTTTTTTTTGGTTGGGGTCACGTAGTAATGTGGTACCACACTGAAACAGTCGACTAAACCTGGTCTCGATCAATATTTCAGAGGATAACACATGCTAGGTCAACGTTAGGTGTGGGATTTGCTCTCATCAGGCTCATACTTTCGCATATTTCTCATACTTGTTGGCCAGATCCTGGGCTTTTTCTGGATTGGATCACGTAGTAATGTGGTACCACACTGAAACAGTCGACTAAACCTGGTCTCGATCAATATTTGAGAGGATAACGCATGTTAGGTCTAGGTTAGGCCTGGGATTTGCCCTCTTCAGTCTCATACTTTCGCATTCTTCACATACTTCTTGAACAGAACCTGGGTTATTTCTGGTTTGGATCACGTAGTAATGTGGTACCACACTGAAACAGTCGACTAAACCTGGTCTCGATCAATATTTTAGGCGATAACGCATGTTAGGTCTAGTTTAGGTGTGGGATTTGCTCCCATCAGGCTCATACTTTCGCATATTTCTCATACTTGATGGCCAGATTCTGGGCTTTTTCCGGCTTGGATCACGTAGTAATGTGGTACCACACTGAAACAGTCGACTAAACCTGGTCTCGATCAATACTTCAGAGGATAACACATGCTAGGTCTACGTTAGGTGTGGGATTTGCTCTCATCAGGCTCATACTTTCGCATATTTCTCATACTTGATGGCCAGATTCTGGGCTTTTTTTGGCTTGGATCACGCAGTATTGTGGTACCACACTGAAACAGTCGACTAAACCTGGTCTCGATCAATATTTTAGGGGATAACGCATGTTAGGTCTAGTTTAGGTGTGGGATTTGCTCTCATCAGGCTCATACTTTCGCATATTTCTCATACTTGATGTCCGGATACTGGGCTTTTTTTGGCTTGGATCACGTAGTAATGTGGTACCACACTGAAACAGTCGACTAAACCTGGTTTCGATCAATATTTTAGAGGATAACGCATGTTAGGTCTAGGTTAGGTGTGGGTTTTGCTCTCATCGGCTCATACTTTCGCATATTTCTCATACTTGTTGGCTAGATCCTGGGCTTTTTCTGGTTTGTATCACGTACTAATGTGGTACCACACTGAAACAGTCGACTAAACCTGGTCACGATCGATATTTGACGGGATAACGCATGTTAGGTCTAGTTTAGGTCTGGGATTTGCTCTCATCAGGCTCATACTTTCGCATATTTCTCATACTTGATGGCCAGATTCTGAGCTTGTTTTGGTTTGGATCACGGAGAAATGTGGTACCACACTGAAACAGTCTATTAAACCTGGTTGCGATCAATATTTTAGAGGATAACGCATGTTAGGTCTAGGTTAGGTGTGGGGTTTGCTCACATCGGCTCATACTTCCGCATATTTCTCATACTTGATGTCCAGATTCTGGACTTTTTCCGGTTTGGATCACGTAGTAATGCGGTACGACACTGAAACAGTCGACTAAACCTGGTCTCGATCAATATTTCAGAGGATAACGCATGCTAGGCCTACGTTAGGTGTGGGATTTGCTGTCATCAGGCTCATACTTTCGCATATTTCTCATACTTGATGGCCAGATTCTGGGGTTTTTTTGGCTTGGATCATGTAGTAATGTGGTACCACACTGAAACAGTCTATTAAACCTGGTTTCGATCAATATTTTAGAGGATAACGCATGTTAGGTCTAGGTTAGGTGTGGGATTTGCTCTCATCGGCTCATACTTTCGCATATTTCTCATACTTGTTGGCTAGATCCTGGGCTTTTTCTGGTTTGGATCACGTACTAATGTGGTACCACACTGAAACAGTCGACTAAACCTGGTCACGATCAACATTTTACGGGATAACGCATGTTAGGTCTACGTTAGGTGTGGGATTTGCTCTCATCAGGCTCATACTTTCGCATATTTATCTATCTTGATGGCCAGATTCTGGGCTTTTTTTGGCTTGGATCACGTAGTAATGAGGTACCACAATGAATCAGTCGATTAAAGCTGGTCACGATCAATATTTTAGGGGATAACGCATGTTACGTCTAGGTTAGGTCTGGGATTTGCACTCATCAGGATCATACTATCGCATATTTCTCATACTTGATGGCCAGATTCTGGGGTTTTTTTGGCTTGGATCATGTAGTAATGTGGTACCACACTGAAACAGTCTATTAAACCTGGTTTCGATCAATATTTTGGAGGATAACGCATGTTAGGTCTAGGTTAGGTCTGGGATTTGCTCTCATCAGGCTCATACTTTCGCATTCTTCACATACTTGTTGAACAGATCCTGGGTTTTTTTTGGTTGGGGTCACGTAGTAATGCGGAACCACACTGAAACAGTCTATTAAACCTGGTTTCGATCAATATTTTAGAGGATAACGCTTGGTAGGTCTAGGTTAGGTGTGGGATTTGCTCTCATCGGCTCATACTTTCGCATATTTCTTATACTTGTTGGCTAGATCCTGGGCTTTTTCTGGTTTGGATCACGTAGTAATGTGATACCACAATGAATCAGTCGATTAAAGCTGGTGACGATCAATATTTTAGGGGATAACGCATGTTACGTCTAGGTTAGGTCTGGGATTTGCTCTCATCAGGCTCATACTTTCGCATATTTCTCATACTTGATGGCCTGATTCTGGGCTTTTTTTTGGTTTGGATCACGTAGTAATGTGGTACCACACTGAAACAGTCGACTAAACCTGGTCTCGATCAATATTTCAGAGGATAACACATGTTAGGTCTACGTTAAGTGTGGGATTTGCTCTCATCAGGCTCATACTTTCGCATATTTATCTATCTTGATGGCCAGATTCCTGGCTTTTTTTGGCTTGGATCGCGTAGTAATGAGGTACCACAATGAATCAGTCGACTAAAGCTGGTCACGATCAATATTTTAGGGGATAACGCATGTTACGTCTAGGTTAGGTCTGGGATTTGCACTCATCAGGATCATACTTTCGCATATTTCTCATACTTGATGGCCAGATTCTGGGCTTGTTTTGGCTTAGATCACGTAGTAATGTGGTACCACACTGAAACAATATATTAAACCTGGTTTCGATTAATATTTTAGAAGATAACGCATGTTAGGTCTAGGTTAGGTCTGGGATTTGCTCTCATCAGGCTCATACTTTCGCATATTTCTCATACATGATGGCCTGATTCTGGGCTTTTTTTTGGTTTGGATCACGTAGTAATGTGGTACGACACTGAAACAGTCGACTATACCTGGTCTCGATCAATATTTTTGAGGATAACGCATGTTAGGTCTGGATTAGGTCTGGGATTTGCTCTCATCAGGCTCATACTTTCGCATATTTCTCATATTTGATGGCCTGATTCTGGGCTTTTTTTTGGTTTGGATCACGTAGTGATGTGGTACCACACTGAAACAGTCGACTAAACCTGGTCTCGATCAATATTTCAGAGGATAACACATGTTACGTCTAAGTTATGTCTGGGATTTGCTCTCATCAGGCTCATACTATCGCATATTTATCAATCCTGTTGGCCAGATTCTGGGCTTTTTTTGGCTTGCGTCACGTAGTAATGAGGTACCACAATGAATCAGTCGATTAAAGCTGGTGACGATCAATATTTTAGGGGATAACGCATGTTACGTCTAGGTTAGGTCTGGGATTTGCTCTCATCAGGCTCATACTTTCTGCATATTTATCAATCCTTATGGCCAGATCCTGGGCCTTTTCTGGTATGGATTACGTAGTAATGTGGTACCACACTGAAACAGTCGACTAAACCTGGTCTCGATCAATATTCTAGAGGATAACGCATGTTAGGTCTGGATTAGGTCTGGGATTTGCTCTCATCAGGCTCATACTTTCGCATATTTCTCATATTTGATGGGCAGATTCTGGGCTTTTTCTGGTTGGGATCACATAGTAATATGGTTCCACCCTGAAACAGTCCATTAAACCTGGTTTCGATCGATATTTTAGAGGATAACGCATGTTAAGTATGAGTTGGGTCTAGGATTTGCCCTCATCAGGCTCATTCTATCGCTTATTTCTCATACTTGATGGCCAGATCCTGGGCTTCTTCTGGTTTGGATCACGTAGTAATGTGGTACCACACTGAAACAGTCGACTAATCCTGGTCTCGATCAATATTTTAGAGGATAACGCATGTTAGGTCTAGGTTAGGCCTGGGATTTGCCCTGATCAGTGTCATACTTTCGCATATCTCTCATACTTGATGGCCAGATTCTGGGCTTTTTTTGGCTTGTATAACGTAGTAATGTGGTACCACACCTGAACAGTCTATTAAACCTGGTTTCGATCACTATTTTAGAGGATAACGCATGTTAGGTCTAGGTTAGGTGTGGGATTTGCTCTCATGGGCTCATACTTTCGCATATTTCTCATACATGATGTCCAGATTCTGAGCTTTTTCCGATTTGGATCACATAGTAATGTGGTACGACACTGAAACAGACGACTAAACCAGGTCTCGATCAATATTTCAGAGGATAACGCATGTTAGGTCTGGGTTAGGTCTGGGATTTGCTCTCATCAGGCTCATACTTTCGCATATTTATCATTCTTGTTGGCCTGATCCTGAGCCTTTTCTGGTATGGATCACGTAGTAATGTGGTACCACAATGAAACAGTCGACTAAACCTGGTCTCGATCAATATTTTAGAGGATAACTCATGTTAGGTCTGGATTAGGTCTGGGATTTGCTGTCATCAGGCTCATACTTTCGCATTCTTCACATACTTCTTGAACAGATCCTGGGTTATTTCTGGTTTGAATCACACAGTAATGTGGTACCACACTGAAACAGTCGACTAAACCTGGTCTCGATCAATATTTTAGAGGATAACGCATGTTAGGTCTGGATTAGGTCTGGGATTTGCTCTCATCAGGCTCATACTTTCACGTTTTTCGCATACTTGTTGGCCAGATCCCGGGCTTTTTCTGGTTGGGATCACATAGTAATATGGTTCCACCCTGAAACAGTCCATTAAACCTGGTTTCGATCGATATTTTAGAGGATAACGCATGTTAGGTCTAGGTTAGGCCTGGGATTTGCCCTCATCAGTCTCATACTTTCCCATTCTTCACATACTTGTTGAACAGATCCTGGGTTTTTTTTGGTTGGGGTCACGTAGTAATGCGGAACCACACTGAAACAGTCGACTAAACCTGGTCTCGATCAATATTTTTGAGGATAACGCATGTTACGTCTAGGTTAGGTCTGGGATTTGCTCTCATCGGCTCATACTTTCGCATATTTCTCATACTTGTTGGCTAGATCCTGGGCTTTTTCTGGTTTGGATGACGTACTAATGTGGTACCACATTGAAACAGTCCATTAAACCTGGTTTCGATCAATATTTTAGAGGATAACGCATGTTAGATCTAGGTTAGGTCTGGGATTTGCTCTCATCGGCTCATACTTTCGCATATTTCTCATACTTGTTGGCCAGATCCTGGGCCTTTTCTGGTATGGATCACGTAGTAATGTGGTACCACACTGAAGCAGTCGAAAAAACCTGGTCTCGATCAATATTTCAGAGGATAACGCATGCTAGGTTTACGTTAGGTGTGGGATTTGCTCTCATCAGGCTCATACTTTCGCATATTTCTCATACTTGATGGCCAGATTCTGGGCTTTTTTTGGCATGGATCACGTAGTACTGTGGTACCACACTGAAACAGTCTATTAAACCCGGGTTCGATCAATATTTTAGAGGATAACGCATGTTAGGTCTAGGTTAGCTGTGGGATTTGCTCTCATCGGCTCATACTTTCGCATATTTCTCATACTTGTTGGCTAGATCCTGGGCTTTTTCTGGTTTGGATCACGTAGTAATGTGGTACGACACTGAAACAGTCGACTATACCTGGTCTCGATCAATATTTTTGAGGATAACGCATGTTACGTCTAAGTTAGGTCTGGGATTTGCTCTCATCAGGCTCATACTATCGCATATGTATCAATCTTGTTGGCCAGATTCTGGGCTTTTTTTGGCTTGGATCACGTAGTAATGAGGTACCACAATGAATCAGTCGATTAAAGCTGGTGACGATCAATATTTTAGGGGATAACGCATGTTACGTCTAGGTTAGGTCTGGGATTTGCTCTCATCAGGCTCATACTTTCAGCATATTTATCAATCCTGTTGGCCAGATCCTGGGCCTTTTCTGGTATGGATCACGTAGTAATGTGGTACCACACTGAAACAGTTGACTAAACCTGGTCTCGAACAATATTTTAGAGGATAACGCATCTTAGGTCTGGATTAGGTCTGGGATTTGCTCTCATCAGGCTCATACTTTCGCATATTTCTCATACTTGACGGCCAGATTCTGGGCTTTTTCTGGTTGGGATCACATAGTAATATGGTTCCACCCTGAAACAGTCCATTAAACCTGGTTTCGATCGATATTTTAGAGGATAACGCATGTTAAGTATGAGTTGGGTCTAGGATTTGCCCTCATCAGGCTCACACTATCGCTTATTTCTCTTACTTGATGGCCAGATCCTGGGCTTCTTCTGGTTTGGATCACGCAGTAATGTGGTACCACACTGAAACAGTCGACTAAACCTGGTCGCGACCAATATTTTAGAGGATAACGCATGTTAGGTCTAGGTTAGGCCTGGGATTTGCCCTGATCAGGGTCATACTTTCACATTTTTCGCATACTTGTTGGCCAGATCCTGGGATTTTTCAGGTTTGGATCACATAGTAATGTGGTACCACACTGAAACAGTCGATTAAACCAGGTTTCCATCAATATTTTACATGACAACGCATGTTAGGTCTAGGTTAGGCCTGGGATTTGCCCACATCTGACTCATACTTTCGCATTCTTCACATACTTCTTGAACAGATGCTGGGTTATTTCTGGTTTGGATCACACAGTAATGTGGTACCACACTGAAACAGTCGACTAAACCTGGTCTCGATCAATATTTTAGGGGATAACGCATGTTAGGTCTAGTTTAGGTCTGGGATTTGCTCTCATCAGGCTCATACTTTCGCATGTTTCTCATACTTGATGGCTAGATTCTGGGCTTTTTCCGGTTTGGATCACGTAGTAATGTGGTACGACACTGAAACGGTCGACTAATCCTGGTCTCGATCAATATTTCAGAGGATAACGCATGCTAGGTCTACGTTAGGTGTGGGATTTGCTCTCATTAGGCTCGTACTTTCGCATATTTCTCATACTTGATGGCCAGATTCTGGGCTTTTTTTGGCTTGTATAACGTAGTAATGTGGTACCACACCTGAACAGTCTATTAAACCTGGTTTCGATCACTATTTTAGAGGATAACGCATGTTAGGTCTAGGTTAGGTGTGGGATTTGCTCTCATGGGCTCATACATTCGCATATTTCTCATACATGATGTCCAGATTCTGAGCTTTTTCCGGTTTGGATCACATAGTAATGTGGTACGACACTGAAACAGACGATTAACCAGGTCTCGATCAATATTTCAGAGGATAACACATGCTAGGTCTACGTTAGGTATGGGATTTGCTCTCATCAGGCTCATACTTTCGCATATTTCTCATACTTGATGGCCAGATTCTGGGCTTTTTTTGGCTTGGATCACGTAGTAATGTGGTACCACACTGAAACAGTCGACTAAACCTGGTCTCGATCAATACTTCAGAGGATAACACATGCTAGGTCTACGTTAGGTATGGGATTTGCTCTCATCAGGCTCATACTTTCGCATATTTCTCATACTTGATGTCCGGATACTGGGCTTTTTTTGGCTTGGATAACGTAGTAATGTGGTACCACACTGAAACAGTCGACTAAACCTGGTTTCGATCAATATTTTAGAGGATAACGCATGTTAGGTCTAGGTTAGGTGTGGGTTTTGCTCTCATCGGCTCATACTTTCGCATATTTCTCATACTTGTTGGCTAGATCCTGGGCTTTTTCTGGTTTGTATCACGTACTAATGTGGTACCACACTGAAACAGTCGACTAAACCTGGTCACGATCGATATTTAACGGGATAACGCATGCTAGGTCTACGTAAAGTGTGGGATTTGCTCTCATCAGGCTCATACTTTCGCATATTTCTCATACCTGATGGCCAGATTCTGGGCTTTTTCCGGTTTGGATCACGTAGTAATGTGGTACCACACTGAAACAGTCGACTAAACCTGGTCTCGATTAATATTTTAGGGGATAACGCATGTTAGGTCTAGTTTAGGTGTGGGATTTGCTCTCATCAGGCTCATACTTTCGCATATTTCTCATACTTGATGTCCGGATTCTGGGCTTTTTTTGGCTTGGATCACGTAGGAATGTGGTACCACACTGAAACAGTCGACTAAACCTGGTCTCGATCAATATTTTAGGGGATAACGCATGTTAGGTCTAGTTTAGGTGTGGGATTTGCTCTCATCAGGCTCATACTTTCGCATATTTCTCATACTTGATGTCCGGATACTGGGCTTTTTTTGGCTTGGATCACGTAGTAATGTGGTACCACACTGAAACAGTCGACTAAACCTGGTCTCGATCAATATTTTAGGGGATAACGCATGTTAGGTCTAGTTTAGGTGTGGGATTTGCTCTCATCAGGCTCATACTTTCGCATATTTCTCATACTTGATGTCCGGATTCTGGGCTTTTTTTGGCTTGGATCACGTAGGAATGTGGTACCACACTGAAACAGTCGACTAAACCTGGTCTCGATCAATATTTTAGGGGATAACGCATGTTAGGTCTAGTTTAGGTGTGGGATTTGCTCTCATCAGGCTCATACTTTCGCATATTTCTCATACTTGATGTCCGGATACTGGGCTTTTTTTGGCTTGGATCACGTAGTAATGTGGTACCACACTGAAACAGTCTATTAAACCTGGTTACGATCAATATTTTAGAGGATAACGCATGTTAGGTCTAGGTTAGGTGTGCGATTTGCTCTCATCGGCTCATACTTTCGCATATTTCTCATACTTGATGACCAGATTCTGGGCTTTTTTTGGCTTGCATCACGTTGTAATGTGGTACCACACTGAAACAGTCTACTAAACCTGGTTTCGATCAATATTTTAGAGGATGACGCATGTTAGGTCTAGGTTAGGTGTGGGATTTGCTCTCATCGGCTCATACTTTCGCATATTTCTCATACTTGTTGGCTAGATCCTGGGCTTTTTCTGATTTGTATCACGTACTAATGTGGTACCACACTGAAACAGTCGACTAAACCTGGTCACGATCAATATTTTACGGGGTAACGCATGTTAGGTCTAGTTTAGGTCTGGGATTTGCTCTCATCAGGCTCATACTTTCGCATATTTCTCATACTTGTTGGCCAGATCCTGGGCTTTTTCAGGATTGGATCACATAGTAATGTGGTACCACACTGAAACAGTCGACTAAACCTGGTCTCGATGAATATTTCAGAGGATAACACATGCTAGGTCTACGTTAGGTGTGGGATTTGCTCTCATCAGGCTCATACTATCGCATATTTCTCATACTTGATGGCCAGATTCTGGGCTTTTTTTGGCCTGGATCACGCAGTAATGTGGTACCACACTGAAACAGTCTATGAAACCAGGTTTCGATCAATATTTTAGATGATAACGCATGTTAGGTCTAGGTTAGGCCTGGGATTCGCTCTCATCAGGCTCATACTGTCGCATATTTCCCGTACTTGTTGGCCAGATCCTGGGCCTTTTCTGGTATGGATCACGTAGTAATGTGGTACCACACTGAAATAGTCGACTAAACCTGGTCTCGATCAATATTTTACGGGATAACGCATGTTAGGTCTAGTTTAGGTCTGGGATTTCCTCTCATCAGGCTCATACTTTCGCATATTTCTCATACTTGATGGCCAGATTCTGGGTTTTTTCCGGTTTGGATCACGTAGTAATGCGGAACCACACTGAAACAGTCTATTAAACCTGGTTTCGATCAATATTTTAGAGGATAACGCTTGGTAGGTCTAGGTTAGGTGTGGGATTTACTCTCATCGGTTCATACTTTCGCATATTTCTCATACTTGTTGGCTAGATCCTGGGCTTTTTCTGGTTTGGATCACGTAGTAATGTGGTACCACAATGAATCAGTCGATTAAAGCTGGTGAAGATCAATATTTTAGGGGATAACGCATGTTACGTCTAGGTTAGGTCTGGGATTTGCTCTCATCAGGCTCATACTTTCGCATATTTCTCATACCTGATGGCCAGATTCTGGGCTTTTTTTTGGTTTGGATCACGTAGTAATGTGGTACCACACTGAAACAGTCGACTAAACCTGGTCTCGATCAATATTTCAGAGGATAACACATGCTAGGTCTACGTTAGGTGTGGGATTTGCTCTCATCAGGCTCATACTTTCGCATATTTCTCATACTTGATGGCCAGATTCTGGGCTTTTTTTGGCTTGGATCACGTAGTAATGTGGTACCACACTGAAACAGTCTATTAAACCTGGATTCGATCAATATTTTAGAGGATAACGCATGTTAGGTCTAGGTTAGATCTGGGATTTGCTCTCATCAGGCTCATACTTTCGCATATTTCTCATACTTGTTGGCCAGATCCTGGGCTTTTTCTGGATTGGAACACGTAGTAATGTGGTACCACACTGAAACTGTCCATTAAACCTGGTTTCGATCAATATTTTAGTGGATAACGCATGTTAGGTCTAGGTTAGGTCTGGGATTCGCTCTCATCAGGCTCATACTGTCGCATATTTCCCATACTTGTTGGCCAGATCCTGGGCCTTTTCTGGTATGGATCACGTAGTAATGTGGTACCACACTGAAACAGTCGACTAAACCTGGTCTCGATCAATATTTTAGAGGATAACGCATGTTAGGTCTGGATTCGGTCTGGGATTTGCTCTCATCAGGCTCATACTTTCGCATATTTCTCATATATGATGGCCAGATTCTGGGCTTTTTGTGGTTGGGATCACATAGTAATATGGTTCCACCCTGAAACAGTCCATTAAACCTGGTTTCGTTCGATATTTTAGAGGATAACGCGTGTTAGGTCTAGGTTAGGCCTGGGATTTGCCCTCATCAGGGTCATACTTTCACATTCTTCGCATACTTGTTGGCCAGATCCCGGGCTTTTTCAGGTTTGGATCACGTAGTAATGTGGTACCACACTGAAACAGTCCATTAAACCAGGTTTCGATCAATATTTTAGATGATAACGCATGTTAGGTCTAGGTTAGGCTTCGGATTCGTCTTCATCAGACTCATACTTTCGCATTCTTCACATACTTGTCGAACAGATCCTGGGTTTTTTTTGGTTGGGGTCACGTAGTAATGTGGTACCACACTGAAACAGTCGACTAAACCTGGTCTCGATCAATATATCAGAGGATAACACATGCTAGGTCAACGTTAGGTGTGGGATTTGCTCTCATCAGGCTCATACTTTCGCATATTTCTCATACTTGTTGGCCAGATCCTGGGCTTTTTCTGGATTGGATCACGTAGTAATGTGGTACCACACTGAAACAGTCGACTAAACCTGGTCTCGATCAATATTTCAGAGGATAACGCATGTTAGGTCTAGGTTAGGCCTGGGATTTGCCCTCTTCAGTCTCATACTTTCGCATTCTTCACATACTTCTTGAACAGATCCTGGGTTATTTCTGGTTTGGATCACGTAGTAATGTGGTACCAGACTGAAACAGTCGACTAAACCTGGTGTCGATCAATATTTTAGGGGATAACGCATGTTAGGTCTAGTTTAGGTGTGGGATTTGCTCCCATCAGGCTCATACTTTCGCATATTTCTCATACTTGATGGCCAGATGCTGGGCTTTTTCCGGCTTGGATCACGTAGTAATGTGGTACCACACTGAAACAGTCGACTAAACCTGGTCTCGATCAATACTTCAGAGGATAACACATGCTAGGTCTACGTTAGGTGTGGGATTTGCTCTCATCAGGCTCATACTTTCGCATATTTCTCATACTTGATGGCCAGATTCTGGGCTTTTTTTGGCTTGGATCACGGAGAAATGTGGTACCACACTGAAACAGTCTATTAAACCTGGTTACGATCAATATTTTAGAGGATAACGCATGTTAGGTCTAGGTTAGGTGTGGGGTTTGCTCACATCGGCTCATACTTCCGCATATTTCTCATACTTGATGTCCAGATTCTGGGCTTTTTCCGGTTTGGATCACGTACTAATGTGGTACCACACTGAAACAGTCGACTAAACCTGGTCACGATCGATATTTGACGGGATAACGCATGTTAGGTCTAGTTTAGGTCTGGGATTTGCTCTCATCAGGCTCATACTTTCGCATATTTCTCATACTTGATGGCCAGATTCTGGGCTTGTTTTGGTTTGTATCACGGAGAAATGTGGTACCACACTGAAACAGTCTATTAAACCTGGTTACGATCAATATTTTAGAGGATAACGCATGTTAGGTCTAGGTTAGGTGTGGGGTTTGCTCACATCGGCTCATACTTCCGCATATTTCTCATACTTGATGTCCAGATTCTGGGCTTTTTCCGGTTTGGATCACGTAGTAATGCGGTACGACACTGAAACAGTCGACTAAACCTGGTCTCGATCAATATCTCAGAGGATAACGCATGCTAGGCCTACGTTAGGTGTGGGATTTGCTCTCATCAGGCTCATACTTTCGCATATTTCTCATACATGATGGCCAGATTCTGGGGTTTTTTTGGCTTGGATCATGTAGTAATGTGGTACCACACAGAAACAGTCTATTAAACCTGGTTTCGATCAATATTTTAGAGGATAACGCATGTTAGGCCTAGGTTAGGTGTGGGATTTGCTCTCATCGGCTCATACTTTCGCATATTTCTCATTCTTGTTGGCTAGATCCTGGGCTTTTTCTGGTTTGGATCACGTACTAATGTGGTACCACACTGAAACAGTCGACTAAACCTGGTCACGATCAATATTTTACGGGATAACGCATGTTAGGTCTACGTTAGGTGTGGGATTTGCTCTCATCAGGCCCATACTTTCGCATATTTATCTATCTTGATGGCCAGATTCTGGGCTTTTTTTGGCTTGGATCACGTAGTAATGAGGTACCACAATGAATCAGTCGATTAAAGCTGGTCACGATCAATATTTTAGGGGATAACGCCTGTTACGTCTAGGTTAGGTCTGGGATTTGCACTCATCAGGATCATACTTTCGCATATTTCTCATACTTGATGGCCAGATTCTGGGGTTTTTTTGGCTTGGATCATGTAGTAATGTGGTACCACACTGAAACAGTCTATTAAACCTGGTTTCGATCAATATTTTAGAGGATAACGCATGTTAGGTCTAGGTTAGGTGTGGGATTTGCTCTCATCGGCTCATAGTTTCGCATATTTCTCATACTTGTTGGCTAGATCCTGGGCTTTTTCTGGTTCGGATCACGTACTAATGTGGTACCACACTGAAACAGTCGACTAAACCTGGTCACGATCAATATTTTACGGGATAACGCATGTTAGGTCTACGTTAGGTGTGGGATTTGCTCTCATCAGGCTCATACTTTCGCATATTTATCTATCTTGATGGCCAGATCCTGGGTTTTTTTTGTTTGGGGTCACGTAGTAATGCGGAACCACACTGAAACAGTCTATTAAACCTGGTTTCGATCAATATTTTAGAGTATAACGCTTGGTAGGTCTAGGTTAGGTGTGGGATTTGCTCTCATCGGCTCATACTTTCGCATATTTCTCATACTTGATGGCCAGATTCTGGGCTTGTTTTGGATTAGATCACGTAGTAATGTGGTACCACACTGAAACATTATATTAAACCTGGTTTCGATTAATATTTTAGAAGATAACGCATGTTAGGTCTAGGTTAGGTCTGGGATTTGCTCTCATCAGGCTCATACTTTCGCATATTTCTCATACTTGATGGCCTGATTCTGGGCTTTTTTTTGGTTTGGATCACGTAGTAATATGGTACCACACTGAAACAGTCGACTAAACCTGGTCTCGATCAATATTTCAGAGGATAACACATGTTACGTCTAAGTTATGTCTGGGATTTGCTCTCATCAGGCTCATACTATCGCATATTTATCAATCTTGTTGGCCAGATTCTGGGCTTTTTTTGGCTTGGATCACGTAGTAATGAGGTACCACAATGAATCAGTCGATTAAAGCTGGTGACGATCAATATTTTAGGGGATAACGCATATTATGTCTAGGTTAGGTCTGGGATTTGCTCTCATCAGGCTCATACTTTCTGCATATTTATCAATCCTGTTGGCCAGATCCTGGGCCTTTTCTGGTATGGATCACGTAGTAATGTGGTACCACACTGAAACAGTCGACTAAACCTGGTCTCGATCAATATTTTAGGGGATAACGCATGTTACGTCTAGGTTAGGTCTGGGATTTGCTCTCATCAGGCTCATACTTTCGCATATTTCTCATACTTGATGGCCTGATTCTGGGCTTTTTTTGGCTTGGATCACGTAGTAATGTGGTACCACACTGAAACAGTCTACTAAACCTGGTTTCGATCAATATTTTAGAGGATGACGCATGTTAGGTCTGGATTAGGTCTGGGATTTGCTCTCATCAGGCTCATACTTTCGCATATTTCTCATACTTGTTGGCCAGATCCTGGGCTTTTTCAGGATTGGATCACATAGTAATGTGGTACCACACTGAAACAGTCGACTAAACCTGGTCTCGATGAATATTTCAGAGGATAACACATGCTAGGTCTACGTTAGGTGTGGGATTTGCTCTCATCAGGCTCATACTATCGCATATTTCTCATACTTGATGGCCAGATTCTGGGCTTTTTTTGGCCTGGATCACGCAGTAATGTGGTACCACACTGAAACAGTCTATGAAACCAGGTTTCGATCAATATTTTAGATGATAACGCATGTTAGGTCTAGGTTAGGCCTGGGATTCGCTCTCATCAGGCTCATACTGTCGCATATTTCCCGTACTTGTTGGCCAGATCCTGGGCCTTTTCTGGTATGGATCACGTAGTAATGTGATACCACACTGAAATAGTCGACTAAACCTGGTCTCGATCAATATTTTACGGGATAACGCATGTTAGGTCTAGTTTAGGTCTGGGATTTCCTCTCATCAGGCTCATACTTTCGCATATTTCTCATACTTGATGGCCAGATTCTAGGTTTTTTCCGGTTTGGATCACGTAGTAATGCGGAACCACACTGAAACAGTCTATTAAACCTGGTTTCGATCAATATTTTAGAGGATAACGCTTGGTAGGTCTAGGTTAGGTGTGGGATTTACTCTCATCGGCTCATACTTTCGCATATTTCTCATACTTGTTGGCTAGATCCTGGGCTTTTTCTGGTTTGGATCACGTAGTAATGTGGTACCACAATGAATCAGTCGATTAAAGCTGGTGAAGATCAATATTTTAGGGGATAACGCAGGTTACGTCTAGGTTAGGTCTGGGATTTGCTCTCATCAGGCTCATACTTTCGCATATTTCTCATACCTGATGGCCAGATTCTGGGCTTTTTTTTGGTTTGGATCACGTAGTAATGTGTTACCACACTGAAACAGTCGACTAAACCTGGTCTCGATCAATATTTCAGAGGATAACACATGCTAGGTCTACGTTAGGTGTGGGATTTGCTCTCATCAGGCTCATACTTTCGCATATTTCTCATACTTGATGGCCAGATTCTGGGCTTTTTTTGGCTTGGATCACGTAGTAATGTGGTACCACACTGAAACAGTCTATTAAACCTGGATTCGATCAATATTTTAGAGGATAACGCATGTTAGGTCTAGGTTAGATCTGGGATTTGCTCTCATCAGGCTCATACTTTCGCATATTTCTCATACTTGTTGGCCAGATCCTGGGCTTTTTCTGGATTGGAACACGTAGTAATGTGGTACCACACTGAAACTGTCCATTAAACCTGGTTTCGATCAATATTTTAGTGGATAACGCATGTTAGGTCTAGGTTAGGTCTGGGATTCGCTCTCATCAGGCTCATACTGTCGCATATTTCCCATACTTGTTGGCCAGATCCTGGGCCTTTTCTGGTATGGATCACGTAGTAATGTGGTACCACACTGAAACAGTCGACTAAACCTGGTCTCGATCAATATTTTAGAGGATAACACATGTTACGTCTAAGTTATGTCTGGGATTTGCTCTCATCAGGCTCATACTATCGCATATTTATCAATCCTGTTGGCCAGATTCTGGGCTTTTTGTGGTTGGGATCACATAGTAATATGGTTCCACCCTGAAACAGTCCATTAAACCTGGTTTCGTTCGATATTTTAGAGGATAACGCGTGTTAGGTCTAGGTTAGGCCTGGGATTTGCCCTCATCAGGGTCATACTTTCACATTTTTCGCATACTTGTTGGCCAGATCCCGGGCTTTTTCAGGTTTGGATCACGTAGTAATGTGGTACCACACTGAAACAGTCCATTAAACCAGGTTTCGATCAATATTTTAGATGATAACGCATGTTAGGTCTAGGTTAGGCTTCGGATTCGTCTTCATCAGACTCATACTTTCGCATTCTTCACATACTTGTCGAACAGATCCTGGGTTTTTTTTGGTTGGGGTCACGTAGTAATGTGGTACCACACTGAAATAGTCGACTAAACCTGGTCTCGATCAATATATCAGAGGATAACACATGCTAGGTCAACGTTAGGTGTGGGATTTGCTCTCATCAGGCTCATACTTTCGCATATTTCTCATACTTGTTGGCCAGATCCTGGGCTTTTTCTGGATTGGATCACGTAGTAATGTGGTACCACACTGAAACAGTCGACTAAACCTGGTCTCGATGAATATTTCAGAGGATAACACATGCTAGGTCTACGTTAGGTGTGGGATTTGCTCTCATCAGGCTCATACTATCGCATATTTCTCATACTTGATGGCCAGATTCTGGGCTTTTTTTGGCCTGGATCACGCAGTAATGTGGTACCACACTGAAACAGTCTATGAAACCAGGTTTCGATCAATATTTTAGATGATAACGCATGTTAGGTCTAGGTTAGGCCTGGGATTCGCTCTCATCAGGCTCATACTGTCGCATATTTCCCGTACTTGTTGGCCAGATCCTGGGCCTTTTCTGGTATGGATCACGTAGTAATGTGATACCACACTGAAATAGTCGACTAAACCTGGTCTCGATCAATATTTTACGGGATAACGCATGTTAGGTCTAGTTTAGGTCTGGGATTTCCTCTCATCAGGCTCATACTTTCGCATATTTCTCATACTTGATGGCCAGATTCTAGGTTTTTTCCGGTTTGGATCACGTAGTAATGCGGAACCACACTGAAACAGTCTATTAAACCTGGTTTCGATCAATATTTTAGAGGATAACGCTTGGTAGGTCTAGGTTAGGTGTGGGATTTACTCTCATCGGCTCATACTTTCGCATATTTCTCATACTTGTTGGCTAGATCCTGGGCTTTTTCTGGTTTGGATCACGTAGTAATGTGGTACCACAATGAATCAGTCGATTAAAGCTGGTGAAGATCAATATTTTAGGGGATAACGCAGGTTACGTCTAGGTTAGGTCTGGGATTTGCTCTCATCAGGCTCATACTTTCGCATATTTCTCATACCTGATGGCCAGATTCTGGGCTTTTTTTTGGTTTGGATCACGTAGTAATGTGTTACCACACTGAAACAGTCGACTAAACCTGGTCTCGATCAATATTTCAGAGGATAACACATGCTAGGTCTACGTTAGGTGTGGGATTTGCTCTCATCAGGCTCATACTTTCGCATATTTCTCATACTTGATGGCCAGATTCTGGGCTTTTTTTGGCTTGGATCACGTAGTAATGTGGTACCACACTGAAACAGTCTATTAAACCTGGATTCGATCAATATTTTAGAGGATAACGCATGTTAGGTCTAGGTTAGATCTGGGATTTGCTCTCATCAGGCTCATACTTTCGCATATTTCTCATACTTGTTGGCCAGATCCTGGGCTTTTTCTGGATTGGAACACGTAGTAATGTGGTACCACACTGAAACTGTCCATTAAACCTGGTTTCGATCAATATTTTAGTGGATAACGCATGTTAGGTCTAGGTTAGGTCTGGGATTCGCTCTCATCAGGCTCATACTGTCGCATATTTCCCATACTTGTTGGCCAGATCCTGGGCCTTTTCTGGTATGGATCACGTAGTAATGTGGTACCACACTGAAACAGTCGACTAAACCTGGTCTCGATCAATATTTTAGAGGATAACGCATGTTAGGTCTGGATTCGGTCTGGGATTTGCTCTCATCAGGCTCATACTTTCGCATATTTCTCATATATGATGGCCAGATTCTGGGCTTTTTGTGGTTGGGATCACATAGTAATATGGTTCCACCCTGAAACAGTCCATTAAACCTGGTTTCGTTCGATATTTTAGAGGATAACGCGTGTTAGGTCTAGGTTAGGCCTGGGATTTGCCCTCATCAGGGTCATACTTTCACATTTTTCGCATACTTGTTGGCCAGATCCCGGGCTTTTTCAGGTTTGGATCACGTAGTAATGTGGTACCACACTGAAACAGTCCATTAAACCAGGTTTCGATCAATATTTTAGATGATAACGCATGTTAGGTCTAGGTTAGGCTTCGGATTCGTCTTCATCAGACTCATACTTTCGCATTCTTCACATACTTGTCGAACAGATCCTGGGTTTTTTTTGGTTGGGGTCACGTAGTAATGTGGTACCACACTGAAATAGTCGACTAAACCTGGTCTCGATCAATATATCAGAGGATAACACATGCTAGGTCAACGTTAGGTGTGGGATTTGCTCTCATCAGGCTCATACTTTCGCATATTTCTCATACTTGTTGGCCAGATCCTGGGCTTTTTCTGGATTGGATCACGTAGTAATGTGGTACCACACTGAAACAGTCGACTAAACCTGGTCTCGATCAATATTTCAGAGGATAACGCATGTTAGGTCTAGGTTAGGCCTGGGATTTGCCCTCTTCAGTCTCATACTTTCGCATTCTTCACATACTTCTTGAACAGATCCTGGGTTATTTCTGGTTTGGATCACGTAGTAATGTGGTACCACACTGAAACAGTCGACTAAACCTGGTCTCGATCAATATTTTAGGGGATAACGCATGTTAGGTCTAGTTTAGGTGTGGGATTTGCTCCCATCAGGCTCATACTTTCGCATATTTCTCATACTTGATGGCCAGATGCTGGGCTTTTTCCGGCTTGGATCACGTAGTAATGTGGTACCACACTGAAACAGTCGACTAAACCTGGTCTCGATCAATACTTCAGAGGATAACACATGCTAGGTCTACGTTAGGTGTGGGATTTGCTCTCATCAGGCTCATACTTTCGCATATTTCTCATACTTGATGGCCAGATTCTGGGCTTTTTTTGGCTTGGATCACGTAGTAATGTGGTACCACACTGAAACAGTTGACTAAACCTGGTCTCGATCAATATTTTAGGGGATAACGCATGTTAGGTCTAGTTTAGGTGTGGGATTTGCTCTCATCAGGCTCATACTTTCGCATATTTCTCATACTTGATGTCCGGATACTGGGCTTTTTTTGGCTTGGATCACGTAGTAATGTGGTACCACACTGAAACAGTCGACTAAACCTGGTTTCGAACAATATTTTAGAGGATAACGCATGTTAGGTCTAGGTTAGGTGTGGGTTTTGCTCTCATCGGCTCATACTTTCGCATATTTCTCATACTTGTTGGCTAGATCCTGGGCTTTTTCTGGTTTGTATCACGTACTAATGTGGTACCACACTGAAACAGTCGACTAAACCTGGTCACGATCGATATTTGACGGGATAACGCATGTTAGGTCTAGTTTAGGTCTGGGATTTGCTCTCATCAGGCTCATACTTTCGCATATTTCTCATACTTCATGGCCAGATTCTGGGCTTGTTTTGGTTTGGATCACGGAGAAATGTGGTACCACACTGAAACAGTCTATTAAACCTGGTTAAGATCAATATTTTAGAGGATAACGCATGTTAGGTCTAGGTTAGGTGTGGGGTTTGCTCACATCGGCTCATACTTCCGCATATTTCTCATACTTGATGTCCAGATTCTGGGCTTTTTCCGGTTTGGATCACGTAGTAATGCGGTACGACACTGAAACAGTCGACTAAACCTGGTCTCGATCAATATTTCACAGGATAACGCATGCTAGGCCTACGTTAGGTGTGGGATTTGCTCTCATCAGGCTCGTACTTTCGCATATTTCTCATACTTGATGGCCAGATTCTGGGGTTTTTTTGGCTTGGATCATGTAGTAATGTGGTACCACACTGAAACAGTCGACTAAACCTGGTCACGATCAATATTTTACGGGATAACGCATGTTAGGTCTAGTTTAGGTGTGGGGTTTGCTCACATCGGCTCATACTTCCGCATATTTCTCTTACTTGATGTCCAGATTCTGGGCTTTTTCCGGTTTGGATCACGTAGTAATGCGGTACGACACTGAAACAGTCGACTAAACCTGGTCTCGATCAATATTTCAGAGGATAACGCATGCTAGGCCTACGTTAGGTGTGGGATTTGCTCTCATCAGGCTCGTACTTTCGCATATTTCTCATACTTGATTGCCAGATTCTGGGGTTTTTTTGGCTTGGATCATGTAGTAATGTGGTACCACACTGAAACAGTCTATTAAACCTGGTTTCGATCAATATTTTAGAGGATAACGCATGTTAGGTCTAGGTTAGGTGTGGGATTTGCTCTCATCGGCTCATACTTTCGCATATTTCTCATTCTTGTTGGCTAGATCCTGGGCTTTTTCTGGTTTGGATCACGTACTAATGTGGTACCACACTGAAACAGTCGACTAAACCTGGTCACGATCAATATTTTACGGGATAACGCATGTTAGGTCTACGTTAGGTGTGGGATTTGCTCTCATCAGGCTCATACTTTCGCATATTTATCTATCTTGATGGCCAGATTCTGGGCTTTTTTTGGCTTGGATCACGTAGTAATGAGGTACCACAATGAATCAGTCGATTAAAGCTGGTCACGATCAATATTTTAGGGGATAACGCCAGTTACGTCTAGGTTAGGTCTGGGATTTGCACTCATCAGGATCATACTTTCGCATATTTCTCATACTTGATGGCCAGATTCTGGGGTTTTTTTGGCTTGGATCATGTAGTAATGTGGTACCACACTGAAACAGTCTATTAAACCTGGTTTCGATCAATATTTTAGAGGATAACGCATGTTAGGTCTAGGTTAGGTGTGGGATTTGCTCTCATCGGCTCATACTTTCGCATATTTCTCATACTTGTTGGCTAGATCCTGGGCTTTTTCTGGTTTGGATCACGTACTAATGTGGTACCACACTGAAACAGTCGACTAAACCTGGTCACGATCAATATTTTACGGGATAACGCATGTTAGGTCTACGTTAGGTGTGGGATTTGCTCTCATCAGGCTCATACTTTCGCATATTTATCTATCTTGATGGCCAGATCCTGGGTTTTTTTTGGTTGGGGTCACGTAGTAATGCGGAACCACACTGAAACAGTCTATTAAACCTGGTTTCGATCAATATTTTAGAGGATAACGCTTGGTAGGTCTAGGTTAGGTGTGGGATTTGCTCTCATCGGCTCATACTTTCGCATATTTCTTATACTTGTTGGCTAGATCCTGGGCTTTTTCTGGTTTGGATCACGTAGTAATGTGGTACCACAATGAATCAGTCGATTAAAGCTGGTGACGATCAATATTTTAGGGGATAACGCATGTTACGTCTAGGTTAGGTCTGGGATTTGCTCTCATCAGGCTCATACTTTCGCATATTTCTCATACTTGATGGCCTGATTCTGGGCTTTTTTTTGGTTTGGATCACGTAGTAATGTGGTACCACACTGAAACAGTCGACTAAACCTGGTCTCGATCAATATTTCAGAGGATAACACATGTTAGGTCTACGTTAGGTGTGGGATTTGCTCTCATCAGGCTCATACTTTCGCATATTTATCTATCTTGATGGCCAGATTCTGGGCTTTTTTTGGCTTGGATCACGTAGTAATGAGGTACCACAATGAATCAGTCGACTAAACCTGGTCTCGATCAATATTTTAGAGGATAACGCATGTTAGGTCTGGATTCGGTCTGGGATTTGCTCTCATCAGGCTCATACTTTCGCATATTTCTCATATATGATGGCCAGATTCTGGGCTTTTTGTGGTTGGGATCACATAGTAATATGGTTCCACCCTGAAACAGTCCATTAAACCTGGTTTCGTTCGATATTTTAGAGGATAACGCGTGTTAGGTCTAGGTTAGGCCTGGGATTTGCCCTCATCAGGGTCATACTTTCACATTTTTCGCATACTTGTTGGCCAGATCCCGGGCTTTTTCAGGTTTGGATCACGTAGTAATGTGGTACCACACTGAAACAGTCCATTAAACCAGGTTTCGATCAATATTTTAGATGATAACGCATGTTAGGTCTAGGTTAGGCTTCGGATTCGTCTTCATCAGACTCATACTTTCGCATTCTTCACATACTTGTCGAACAGATCCTGGGTTTTTTTTGGTTGGGGTCACGTAGTAATGTGGTACCACACTGAAATAGTCGACTAAACCTGGTCTCGATCAATATATCAGAGGATAACACATGCTAGGTCAACGTTAGGTGTGGGATTTGCTCTCATCAGGCTCATACTTTCGCATATTTCTCATACTTGTTGGCCAGATCCTGGGCTTTTTCTGGATTGGATCACGTAGTAATGTGGTACCACACTGAAACAGTCGACTAAACCTGGTCTCGATCAATATTTCAGAGGATAACGCATGTTAGGTCTAGGTTAGGCCTGGGATTTGCCCTCTTCAGTCTCATACTTTCGCATTCTTCACATACTTCTTGAACAGATCCTGGGTTATTTCTGGTTTGGATCACGTAGTAATGTGGTACCACACTGAAACAGTCGACTAAACCTGGTCTCGATCAATATTTTAGGGGATAACGCATGTTAGGTCTAGTTTAGGTGTGGGATTTGCTCCCATCAGGCTCATACTTTCGCATATTTCTCATACTTGATGGCCAGATGCTGGGCTTTTTCCGGCTTGGATCACGTAGTAATGTGGTACCACACTGAAACAGTCGACTAAACCTGGTCTCGATCAATACTTCAGAGGATAACACATGCTAGGTCTACGTTAGGTGTGGGATTTGCTCTCATCAGGCTCATACTTTCGCATATTTCTCATACTTGATGGCCAGATTCTGGGCTTTTTTTGGCTTGGATCACGTAGTAATGTGGTACCACACTGAAACAGTTGACTAAACCTGGTCTCGATCAATATTTTAGGGGATAACGCATGTTAGGTCTAGTTTAGGTGTGGGATTTGCTCTCATCACGCTCATACTTTCGCATATTTCTCATACTTGATGTCCGGATACTGGGCTTTTTTTGGCTTGGATCACGTAGTAATGTGGTACCACACTGAAACAGTCGACTAAACCTGGTTTCGAACAATATTTTGGAGGATAACGCATGTTAGGTCTAGGTTAGGTGTGGGTTTTGCTCTCATCGGCTCATACTTTCGCATATTTCTCATACTTGTTGGCTAGATCCTGGGCTTTTTCTGGTTTGTATCACGTACTAATGTGGTACCACACTGAAACAGTCGACTAAACCTGGTCACGATCGATATTTGACGGGATAACGCATGTTAGGTCTAGTTTAGGTCTGGGATTTGCTCTCATCAGGCTCATACTTTCGCATATTTCTCATACTTCATGGCCAGATTCTGGGCTTGTTTTGGTTTGGATCACGGAGAAATGTGGTACCACACTGAAACAGTCTATTAAACCTGGTTAAGATCAATATTTTAGAGGATAACGCATGTTAGGTCTAGGTTAGGTGTGGGGTTTGCTCACATCGGCTCATACTTCCGCATATTTCTCATACTTGATGTCCAGATTCTGGGCTTTTTCCGGTTTGGATCACGTAGTAATGCGGTACGACACTGAAACAGTCGACTAAACCTGGTCTCGATCAATATTTCACAGGATAACGCATGCTAGGCCTACGTTAGGTGTGGGATTTGCTCTCATCAGGCTCGTACTTTCGCATATTTCTCATACTTGATGGCCAGATTCTGGGGTTTTTTTGGCTTGGATCATGTAGTAATGTGGTACCACACTGAAACAGTCGACTAAACCTGGTCACGATCAATATTTTACGGGATAACGCATGTTAGGTCTAGTTTAGGTGTGGGGTTTGCTCACATCGGCTCATACTTCCGCATATTTCTCTTACTTGATGTCCAGATTCTGGGCTTTTTCCGGTTTGGATCACGTAGTAATGCGGTACGACACTGAAACAGTCGACTAAACCTGGTCTCGATCAATATTTCAGAGGATAACGCATGCTAGGCCTACGTTAGGTGTGGGATTTGCTCTCATCAGGCTCGTACTTTCGCATATTTCTCATACTTGATTGCCAGATTCTGGGGTTTTTTTGGCTTGGATCATGTAGTAATGTGGTACCACACTGAAACAGTCTATTAAACCTGGTTTCGATCAATATTTTAGAGGATAACGCATGTTAGGTCTAGGTTAGGTGTGGGATTTGCTCTCATCGGCTCATACTTTCGCATATTTCTCATTCTTGTTGGCTAGATCCTGGGCTTTTTCTGGTTTGGATCACGTACTAATGTGGTACCACACTGAAACAGTCGACTAAACCTGGTCTCGATCAATATTTTAGGGGATAACGCATGTTAGGTCTAGTTTAGGTGTGGGATTTGCTCCCATCAGGCTCATACTTTCGCATATTTCTCATACTTGATGGCCAGATGCTGGGCTTTTTCCGGCTTGGATCACGTAGTAATGTGGTACCACACTGAAACAGTCGACTAAACCTGTTCTCGATCAATACTTCAGAGGATAACACATGCTAGGTCTACGTTAGGTGTGGGATTTGCTCTCATCAGGCTCATACTTTCGCATATTTCTCATACTTGATGGCCAGATTCTGGGCTTTTTTTGGCTTGGATCACGTAGTAATGTGGTACCACACTGAAACAGTTGACTAAACCTGGTCTCGATCAATATTTTAGGGGATAACGCATGTTAGGTCTAGTTTAGGTGTGGGATTTGCTCTCATCAGGCTCATACTTTCGCATATTTCTCATACTTGATGTCCGGATACTGGGCTTTTTTTGGCTTGGATCACGTAGTAATGTGGTACCACACTGAAACAGTCGACTAAACCTGGTTTCGAACAATATTTTAGAGGATAACGCATGTTAGGTCTAGGTTAGGTGTGGGTTTTGCTCTCATCGGCTCATACTTTCGCATATTTCTCATACTTGTTGGCTAGATCCTGGGCTTTTTCTGGTTTGTATCACGTACTAATGTGGTACCACACTGAAACAGTCGACTAAACCTGGTCACGATCGATATTTGACGGGATAACGCATGTTAGGTCTAGTTTAGGTCTGGGATTTGCTCTCATCAGGCTCATACTTTCGCATATTTCTCATACTTCATGGCCAGATTCTGGGCTTGTTTTGGTTTGGATCACGGAGAAATGTGGTACCACACTGAAACAGTCTATTAAACCTGGTTAAGATCAATATTTTAGAGGATAACGCATGTTAGGTCTAGGTTAGGTGTGGGGTTTGCTCACATCGGCTCATACTTCCGCATATTTCTCATACTTGATGTCCAGATTCTGGGCTTTTTCCGGTTTGGATCACGTAGTAATGCGGTACGACACTGAAACAGTCGACTAAACCTGGTCTCGATCAATATTTCACAGGATAACGCATGCTAGGCCTACGTTAGGTGTGGGATTTGCTCTCATCAGGCTCGTACTTTCGCATATTTCTCATACTTGATGGCCAGATTCTGGGGTTTTTTTGGCTTGGATCATGTAGTAATGTGGTACCACACTGAAACAGTCGACTAAACCTGGTCACGATCAATATTTTACGGGATAACGCATGTTAGGTCTAGTTTAGGTGTGGGGTTTGCTCACATCGGCTCATACTTCCGCATATTTCTCTTACTTGATGTCCAGATTCTGGGCTTTTTCCGGTTTGGATCACGTAGTAATGCGGTACGACACTGAAACAGTCGACTAAACCTGGTCTCGATCAATATTTCAGAGGATAACGCATGCTAGGCCTACGTTAGGTGTGGGATTTGCTCTCATCAGGCTCGTACTTTCGCATATTTCTCATACTTGATTGCCAGATTCTGGGGTTTTTTTGGCTTGGATCATGTAGTAATGTGGTACCACACTGAAACAGTCTATTAAACCTGGTTTCGATCAATATTTTAGAGGATAACGCATGTTAGGTCTAGGTTAGGTGTGGGATTTGCTCTCATCGGCTCATACTTTCGCATATTTCTCATTCTTGTTGGCTAGATCCTGGGCTTTTTCTGGTTTGGATCACGTACTAATGTGGTACCACACTGAAACAGTCGACTAAACCTGGTCACGATCAATATTTTACGGGATAACGCATGTTAGGTCTACGTTAGGTGTGGGATTTGCTCTCATCAGGCTCATACTTTCGCATATTTATCTATCTTGATGGCCAGATTCTGGGCTTTTTTTGGCTTGGATCACGTAGTAATGAGGTACCACAATGAATCAGTCGATTAAAGCTGGTCACGATCAATATTTTAGGGGATAACGCCAGTTACGTCTAGGTTAGGTCTGGGATTTGCACTCATCAGGATCATACTTTCGCATATTTCTCATACTTGATGGCCAGATTCTGGGGTTTTTTTGGCTTGGATCATGTAGTAATGTGGTACCACACTGAAACAGTCTATTAAACCTGGTTTCGATCAATATTTTAGAGGATAACGCATGTTAGGTCTAGGTTAGGTGTGGGATTTGCTCTCATCGGCTCATACTTTCGCATATTTCTCATACTTGTTGGCTAGATCCTGGGCTTTTTCTGGTTTGGATCACGTACTAATGTGGTACCACACTGAAACAGTCGACTAAACCTGGTCACGATCAATATTTTACGGGATAACGCATGTTAGGTCTACGTTAGGTGTGGGATTTGCTCTCATCAGGCTCATACTTTCGCATATTTATCTATCTTGATGGCCAGATCCTGGGTTTTTTTTGGTTGGGGTCACGTAGTAATGCGGAACCACACTGAAACAGTCTATTAAACCTGGTTTCGATCAATATTTTAGAGGATAACGCTTGGTAGGTCTAGGTTAGGTGTGGGATTTGCTCTCATCGGCTCATACTTTCGCATATTTCTTATACTTGTTGGCTAGATCCTGGGCTTTTTCTGGTTTGGATCACGTAGTAATGTGGTACCACAATGAATCAGTCGATTAAAGCTGGTGACGATCAATATTTTAGGGGATAACGCATGTTACGTCTAGGTTAGGTCTGGGATTTGCTCTCATCAGGCTCATACTTTCGCATATTTCTCATACTTGATGGCCTGATTCTGGGCTTTTTTTTGGTTTGGATCACGTAGTAATGTGGTACCACACTGAAACAGTCGACTAAACCTGGTCTCGATCAATATTTCAGAGGATAACACATGTTAGGTCTACGTTAGGTGTGGGATTTGCTCTCATCAGGCTCATACTTTCGCATATTTATCTATCTTGATGGCCAGATTCTGGGCTTTTTTTGGCTTGGATCACGTAGTAATGAGGTACCACAATGAATCAGTCGATTAAAGCTGGTCACGATCAATATTTTAGGGGATAACGCATGTTACGTCTAGGTTAGGTCTGGGATTTGCACTCATCAGGATCATACTTTCGCATATTTCTCATACTTGATGGCCAGATTCTGGGCTTGTTTTGGCTTAGATCACGTATTAATGTGGTACCACACTGAAACATTATATTAAACCTGGTTTCGATTAATATTTTAGAAGATAACGCATGTTAGGTCTAGGTTAGGTCTGGGATTTGCTCTCATCAGGCTCATACTTTCGCATATTTCTCATACTTGATGGCCTGATTCTGGGCTTTTTTTTGGTTTGGATCACGTAGTAGTGTGGTACGACACTGAAACAGTCGACTATACCTGGTCTCGATCAATATTTTTGAGGATAACGCATGTTAGGTCTGGATTAGGTCTGGGATTTGCTCTTATCAGGCTCATACTTTCGCATATTTCTCATATTTGATGGCCTGATTCTGGGCTTTTTTTTGGTTTGGATCACGTAGTAATGTGGTACCACACTGAAACAGTCGACTAAACCTGGTCTCGATCAATATTTCAGAGGATAACACATGTTACGTCTAAGTTATGTCTGGGATTTGCTCTCATCAGGCTCATACTATCGCATATTTATCAATCTTGTTGGCCAGATTCTGGGCTTTTTTTGGCTTGGATCACGTAGTAATGAGGTACCACAATGAGTCAGTCGATTAAAGCTGGTGACGATCAATATTTTAGGGGATAACGCATATTACGTCTAGGTTAGGTCTGGGATTTGCTCTCATCAGGCTCATACTTTCTGCATATTTATCAATCCTGTTGGCCAGATCCTGGGCCATTTCTGGTATGGATCACGTAGTAATGTGGTACCACACTGAAACAGTCGACTAAACCTGGTCTCGATCAATATTTTAGAGGATAACGCATGTTAGGTCTGGATTAGGCCTGGGATTTGCTCTCATCAGGCTCATACTTTCGCATATTTCTCATATCTGATGGCCAGATTCTGGGCTTTTTCTGGTTGGGATCACATAGTAATATGGTTCCACCCTGAAACAGTCCATTAAACCTGGTTTCGATCGATATTTTAGAGGATAACGCATGTTAAGTATGAGTTGGGTCTAGGATTTGCCCTCATCAGGCTCATACTATCGCCTATTTCTCATACTTGATGGCCAGATCCTGGGCTTCTTCTGGTTTGGATCACGTAGTAATGTGGTACCACACTGAAACAGTCGACTAAACCTGGTCTCGATCAATATTTTAGAGGATAAGGCATGTTAGGTCTAGGTTAGGCCTGGGATTTGCCCTGATCAGGGTCATACTTTCGCATATCTCTCATACTTGATGGCCAGATTCTGGGCATTTTTTGGCTTGGATAACGTAGTAATGTGGTACCACACTGAGACAGTCTATTAAACCTGGTTTCGATCAACATTTTAGAGGATAACGCATGTTAGGCCTAGGTTAGGTCTGAGATTTGCTCTCATCAGACTCATACTTTCGCATATTACTCATACTTGATGGCCAGCTTCTGGGCTTTTTTTGGTTTGGATCACGTAGTAATGCGGTACCACATTGATTTAGTCAATTAAACCTGGTTTCGATCAATATTTTAGAGGATAATGCATGTTAGGTCTAGGTTAGGTCTGGGATTCGCTCTCATCAGGCTCATACCGTCGCATATTTCTCATACTTGTTGGCCAGATCCTGGGCCTTTTCTGGTATGGATCACGCAGTAATGTGGTACCACACTGAAACAGTCGACTAAACCTGGTCTCGATCAATATTTTAGAAGATAACGCATGTTAGGTCTAGGTTAGGCCTGGGATTTGCCCTGATCAGGGTCATACTTTCACATTTTTCGCATACTTGTTGGCCAGATCCTGGGATTTTTCAGGTTTGGATCACATAGTAATGTGGTACCACACTGAAACAGTCGATTAAACCAGGTTTCGATCAATATTTTAGAGGATAAGGCATGTTAGGTCTAGGTTAGGCCTGGGATTTGCCCTGATCAGGGTCATACTTTCGCATATCTCTCATACTTGATGGCCAGATTCTGGGCTTTTTTTGGCTTGGATAACGTAGTAATGTGGTACCATACTGAAACAGTCTATTAAACCTGGTCTCGATCAATATTTTTGAGGATAACGCATGTTACGTCTAAGTTAGGTCTGGGATTTGCTCTCATCAGGCTCATACTATCGCATATTTATCAATCTTGTTGGCCAGATTCTGGGCTTTTTTTGGCTTGGATCACGTAGTAATGAGGTACCACAATGAATCAGTCGATTAACGCTGGTGACGATCAATATTTTAGGGGATAACGCATGTTACGTCTAGGTTAGGTCTGGGATTTGCTCTCATCAGGCTCATACTTTCTGCATATTTCTCATACATGATGTCCAGATTCTGAGCTTTTTCCGGTTTGGATCACATAGTAATGTGGTACGACACTGAAACAGACGACTAAACCAGGTCTCGATCAATATTTCAGAGGATAACGCATGTTAGGTCTGGGTTAGGTCTGGGATTTGCTCTCATCAGGCTCATACTTTCGCATATTTATCAATCTTGTTGGCCTGATCCTGAGCCTTTTCTGGTATGGATCACGTAGTAATGTGGTACCACAATGAAACACTCGACTAAACCTGGTCTCGATCAATATTTTAGAGGATAACGCATGTTAGGTCTAGGTTAGGCCTGGGATTTGCCCTCATCAGGGTCATACTTTCGCATTCTTCACATACTTCTTGAACTGATCCTGGGTTTTTTCTGGTTTGGATCACATTGTAGTGTGGTACCACACTGAAACAGTCGATTAAACCTTGTTTCGATCGATATTTTAGAGGATAACGCATGTTAAGTATGAGCTGGGTCTAGGATTTGCCCTCCTCAGGCTCATACTATCGCATATTTCTCATACTTGATGGCCAGATTCTGGGCTTTTTCCGGTTTGGAACACGTAGTAATGTGGTACCACACTGAAACAGTCTATTAAACCTGGTTTCGATCAACATTTTAGAGGATAACGCATGTTAGGTCTAGGTTAGGTCTGAGATTTGCTCTCATCATGCTCATGCTTTCGCATATTTCTCATACTTGATGGCCAGATTCTGGGCTTTTTCTGGTTGGGATCACATAGTAATATGGTTCCACCCTGAAACAGTCCATTAAACCTGGTTTCGATCGATATTTTAGAGGATTACGCATGTTAGGTCTAGGTTAGGCCTGGGATTTGCCCTGATCAGGGTCATACTTTCACATTTTTCGCATACTTGTTGGCCAGATCCCGGGCTTTTTCAGGTTTGGATCACATAGTAATGTGGTACCACACTGAAACAGTCGATTAAACCAGGTTTCGATCAATATTTTACATGATAACGCATGTTAGGTCTAGCTTAGTCCTGGGATTTGCCCTCATCAGTCTCATACTTTCCCATTCTTCACATACTTGTTGAACAGATCCTGGGTTTTTTTTGGTTGGGGTCACGTAGTAATATGGTTCCACCCTGAAACAGTCGATTAAACCTGGTTTCGATCGATATTTTACAGGATAACGCATGTTAGGTCTAGGTTAGGCCTGGGATTTGCCCTCATCAGACTCATACTTTCGCATTCTTCACATACTTGTTGAACAGATCCTGGGATTTTTCCGGTTTGGATCACGTAATAATGCGGTACCACATTGAAACAGTCGATTAAACCTGGTTTCGATCGATATTTTACAGGATAACGCATGTTAGGTCTAGGTTAGGCCTGGGATTTGCCCTCATCAGACTCATACTTTCGCATTCTTCACATACTTGTTGAACAGATCCTGGGATTTTTCCGGTTTGGATCACGTAATAATGCGGTACCACATTGAAACAGTCCTTTAAACCTGGTTTCGATCGATATTTTAGAGGACAACACATGCTAGGTCTACGTTAGGTGTGGGATTCGCTCTCATCAGGATCATACTTTCGCATATTTATCAATCTTGTTGGCCAGATCCTGGGCTTCCACTAGTTTGGATCACATAGTAATGTGGTACCACACTGACACAAGTCAATTAAACCTGGTTTCGATCAATATTTTAGAGGATGACACATGTTAGGTCTAGGTTAGGTCTGGGATTTGCACTCATCAGGATCATACTTTCGCATATTTCTCATACTTGATGGCCAGATTCTGGGCTTTTTCTGGTTGGGATCACATAGTAATATGGTTCCACCCTGAAACAGTCCATTAAACCTGGTTTCGATCGATATTTTAGAGGATTACGCATGTTAGGTCTAGGTTAGGTCTGGGATTTGCACTCATCAGGATCATACTTTCGCATATTTCTCATACTTGATGTCCAGATTCTGGGCTTTTTTTTGGTTTCGATCACGTAGTAATGTGGTACCACACTGAAACAGTCAATTAAACCTGGTTTCCATCAATATTTTAGAGAATAACGCATGTTAGGTCTAGGTTAGGTCTGGTATTTGCTCTCATCAGGCTCATACCCTCGCACATTTCTCATACTTGATGGCCAGATTCTGGGCTTTTTTTTGGTTTGGATCGCGTAGTAATGTGGTATCACACTGAAACAGTCGACTAAACCTGGTCTCGATCAATATTTCAGAGGACAACACATGCTAGGTCTACGTTAGGTGTGGGATTTGCTCTCATCAGGCTCATACTTTCGCACATTTCTCATACTTGATGGCCAGATTCTGGGCTTTTTTTGGCTTGGATCACATAGTAATGCGGAACCACACTGAAACAGTCGACTAAACCTGGTCTCGATCAATATTTTTGAGGATAACGCACGTTACGTCTAGGTTATGTCTGGGATTTGCTCTCATCAGGCTCATACTTTCGCATATTTATCAATCTTGTTGGCCAGGTCCTGGGCTTCCACTAGTTTGGATCACATAGTAATGTGGTACCACACTGACACAAGTCAATTAAACCTGGTTTCGATAAATATTTTAGAGAATAACGCATGTTAGGTCTAGGTTAGGTCTGGGATTTGCACTCATCAGGGTCATACTTTCGCATATTTCTCATACTTGATGTCCAGATTCTGGGCTTCTTTTTGGTTTGGATCACGTAGTAATGTGGTACCACACTGAAACAGTCGACTAAACCTGGTCTCGATCAATATTTCAGAGGACAACACATGCTAGGTCTACGTTAGTTGTGGGATTTGCTCTCATCAGGCTCATACTTTCGCATATTTCTCATACTTGATGGCCAGATTCTGGGCTTTTTTTGGCTTGGATCACGTAGTAATGTGGTACCACACTGAAACAGTTTATTAAATCTGGTTTCGATCAATATTTCAGAGGATAACGCATGTTAGGTCTGGGTTAGGCCTGGGATTTGCCCTCATCAGACTCATACTTTCGCATTCTTCACATACTTGTTGGCCAGATCCTGGGACTTTTCTGGTATGGATCACGTAGTAATGTGGTACCACACTGAAACAGTCGACTAAACCTGGTCTCGATCAATATTTTAGAGGATAACGCATGTTAGGTCTGGATTAGGTCTGGGATTTGCTCTCATCAGGCTCATTCTTTCGCATATTTCTCATATTTGATGGCCAGATTCTGGGCTTTTTCTGGTTGGGATCACATAGTAATATGGTTCCACCCTCAAACAGTCCATTAAATCTGGTTTCGATCAATATTTCAGAGGATAACGCATGTTAGGTCTGGGTTAGGCCTGGGATTTGCCCTCATCAGACTCATACTTTCGCATTCTTCACATACTTGTTGAACAGATCCTGGGTTTTTTTTGGTTGGGGTCACGTAGTAATGCGGAACCACACTGAAACAGTCGACTAAACCTGGTCTCGATCAATATTTCAGAGGATAACACATGCTACGTCTACGTTAGGTCTGGGATTTGCTCTAATCAGGCTCATACTTTCGCATATTTCTCATACTTGATGGCCAGATTCTGGGCTTTTTCCGGTTTGGATCACGTAGTATTGTGGTACGACACTGAAACAGTCGACTAAACCTGGTCTCGATCAATATTTCAGAGGATAACGCATGCTAGGTCTACGTTAGGAGTGGGATTTGCTCTCATCAGGCTCATACTTTCGCATATTTCTCATACTTGATGGCCAGATTCTGGGCTTTTTTTGGCTTGGATCACGTAGTAATGGGGTACCACACTGAAACAGTCTATTAAACCTGGTTTCGATCAACATTTTAGAGGATAACGCATGTTAGGTCTAGGTTAGGTCTGAGATTTGCTCTCATCGGGCTCATACTTTCGCATATTTCACATACTTTATGGCCAGATTCTGGGCTATTTCCGGTTTGGATCACGCAGTAATGTGGTACCACACTGAAACTGTCTATTAAACCCGGTTTCGATCAATATTTTAGAGGATAACGCATGTTAGGTCTAGGTTAGGTGTGGGATTTTCTCTCATCGGCTCATACTTTCGCATATTTCTCATACTTGTAGGCTAGATCCTGGGCTTTTTCTGGTTTGGATCACGTACTAATGTGGTACCACACTGAAACAGTCGACTAAAACTGGTCACGATCAATATTTTACGGGATAATGCATGTTAGGTCTAGTTTAGGTCTGGGATTTGCTCTCATCAGACTCATACTTTCGCATATTTCTCATACTTGATGGCCAGATTCTGGGCTTTTTCCGGTTTGGATCACGTAGTAATGTGGTACGACACTGAAACAGTCGACTAAACCTGGTCTCGATCAATATTTCAGAGGATAACGCATGCTAGGTCTACGTTAGGTGTGGGATTTGCTCTTATCAGGCTCATACTTTCGCATATATCTCATACTTGATGGCTAGATTCTGCGCTTTTTTTGTCTTGGATCACGTAGTAATGTGGTACCACACTGAAACAGTCGACTAAACCTGGTCTCGATCAATATTTTAGAGGATAACGCATGTTAGGTCTGGATTAGGTCTAGGATTTGCTCTCATCAGGCTCATACTTTCGCATATTTCTTATCCTTGATGGCCACATTCTGGGCTCTTTTATGGTTTGGATCACGTAGTAATGTGGTACCACACTGAAACAGTCGACTAAACCTGGTCTCGATCAATATTTTAGAGGATAACGCATGTTAGGTCTGGATTAGGTCTGGGATTTGCTCTCATCAGGCTCATTCTTTCGCATATTTCTCATATTTGATGGCCAGATTCTGGGCTTTTTCTGGTTGGGATCACATAGTAATATGGTTCCACCCTGAGACAGTCCATTAAATCTGGTTTCGATCAATATTTCAGAGGATAACACATGCTAGGTCTACGTTAGGTCTGGGATTTGCTCTAATCAGGCTCATACTTTCGCATATTTCTCATACTTGATGGCCAGATTCTGGGCTTTTTCCGGTTTGGATCACGTAGTATTGTGGTACGACACTGAAACAGTCGACTAAACCTGGTCTCGATCAATATTTCAGAGGATAACGCATGCTAGGTCTACGTTAGGAGTGGGATTTGCTCTCATCAGGCTCATACTTTCGCATATTTCTCATACTTGATGGCCAGATTCTGGGCTTTTTTTGGCTTGGATCACGTAGTAATGGGGTACCACACTGAAACAGTCTATTAAACCTGGTTTCGATCAACATTTTAGAGGATAACGCATGTTAGGTCTAGGTTAGGTCTGAGATTTGCTCTCATCGGGCTCATACTTTCGCATATTTCTCATACTTGATGGCCAGATTCTGGGCTATTTCCGGTTTGGATCACGCAGTAATGTGGTACCACACTGAAACAGTCGACTAAACCTGGTCTCGATCAATATTTCAGAGGACAACACATGCTAGGTCTACGCTAGGTGTGGGATTTGCTCTCATCAGGCTCATACTTTCGCATATTTCTCATACTTGATGGCCAGATTCTGGGCTTTTTTTGGCTTGGATCACGTAGTAATGTGGTATCACACTGAAACTGTCTATTAAACCCGGTTTCGATCAATATTTTAGAGGATAACGCATGTTAGGTCTAGGTTAGGTGTGGGATTTTCTCTCATCGGCTCATACTTTCGCATATTTCTCATACTTGTAGGCTAGATCCTGGGCTTTTTCTGGTTTGGATCACGTACTAATGTGGTACCACACTGAAACAGTCGACTAAAACTGGTCACGATCAATATTTTACGGGATAATGCATGTTAGGTCTAGTTTAGGTCTGGGATTTGCTCTCATCAGACTCATACTTTCGCATATTTCTCATACTTGATGGCCAGATTCTGGGCTCTTTTATGGTTTGGATCACATAGTAATGTGGTACGACACTGAAACAGTCGACTAAACCTGGTCTCGATCAATATTTCAGAGGATAACGCATGCTAGGTCTACGTTAGGTGTGGGATTTGCTCTTATCAGGCTCATACTTTCGCATATATCTCATACTTGATGGCTAGATTCTGGGCTTTTTTTGTCTTGGATCACGTAGTAATGTGGTACCACACTGAAACAGTCTATTAAACCTGGTTTCGATCAACATTGTAGAGGATAACGCATGTTAGGTCTAGGTTAGGTCTGAGATTTGCTCTCATCAGGCACATACTTTCGCATATTTCTCATACTTTATGGCCAGATTCTGGGCTTTTTTTGGTTTGGATCACGTAGTAATGCGGTACCACATTGAAACAGTCCATTAAACCTGGTTTCGATCAACATTTTAGAGGATAACGCATGTTACGTCTAGGTTAGGTGTGGGATTTGCTCTCATCAGGCTCATACTTTCGCATATTTCTTATACTTGATGGCCAGATTCTGGGCTCTTTTATGGTTTGGATCACGTAGTAATGTGGTACCACACTGAAACAGTCGACTAAACCTGGTCTCGATCAATATTTTAGAGGATAACGCATGTTAGGTCTAGGTTAGGCCTGGGATTTGCCCACATCAGACTCATACTTTCGCATTCTTCACATACTTGTTGAACAGATCCTGGGCCTTTTCTGGTATGGATCACGTAGTAATGTGGTGCCACAATGAATCAGTCGATTAAAGCTGGTGACGATCAATATTTTAGGGGATAACGCATGTTACGTCTAGGTTAGGCCTGGGATTTGCTCTTATCAGGCTCATACTTTCGCATATTTCTCATACTTGATGGCCAGATTCTGGGCTTTTTTTGGCTTGGATCACGTAGTAATGTGGTACCACACTGAAACAGTCTATTAAACCTGGTTTCGATCAATATTTTAGAGGATAACGCATGTTAGGTCTAGGTTAGGTCTGGGATTTGCTCTCATCAGGCTCATACTTTCGCATTCTTCACATACTTCTTGAACAGATCCTGGTTTATTTCTGGTTTGTATCACACAGTAATGTGGTACGACACTGAAACAGTCGACTAAACCTGGTCTCGATCAATATTTCAGAGGATAACGCATGCTAGGTCTACGTTAGGTGTGGGATTTGCTTTCATCAGGCTCATACTTTCGCATATTTCTCATACTTGATGGCCAGTTTCTGGGCTTTTTCCGGTTTGGATCACGTAGTAATGTGGTACGACACTGAAACGGTCGACTAATCCTGGTCTCGATCAATATTTCAGAGGATAACGCATGCTAGGTCTACGTTAGGTGTGGGATTTGCTCTCATCAGGCTCATACTTTCGCATATTTCTCATACTTGAAGGCCAGATTCTGGGCTTTTTTTGGCTTGGATGATGTAGTAATGTGGTACCGCACTGAAACAGTCTATTAAACCTGGTTTCGATCAATATTTTAGAGGATAACGCATGTTAGGTCTAGGTTAGGCCTGGGATTTGCCCTCTTCAGTCTCATACTTTCGCATTCTTCACATACTTCTTGAACAGATCCTGGGTTATTTCTGGTTTGGGTCACATAGTAATGTGGTACGAGACTGAAACAGTCGACTAAACCTGGTCTCGATCAATATTTCAGAGGATAGCGCATGCTTGGTCTACGTTAGGTGTGGGATTTGCTCTCATCAGGCTCATACTTTCGCATATTTCTCATACTTGATGGCCAGATTCTGGGCTTTTTTTGGTTGGGGTCACGTAGTAATGCGGAGCCACACTGAAACAGTCGGCTAAACCTGGTCTCGATCAATATTTTTGAGGATAACGCATGTTACGTGTAGGTTAGGTCTGGGATTTGCTCTCATCAGGCTCGTACTTTCGCATTGTTTAAAGATTTGCATAATGCCGAGCGATTGTCCTCGGCCGCGATTACCGTTAATCCTGTTAACGTACACTTCGAAGGAGATTATCTCTAATAGGATTTGTACAGCATACAGTGATAGAAAAACGCGTGTATTAGTAGTTTTTCTGGCATCGGTAACGGCTCATTACCTTCGATTCGAGTGTGCTAACGGTGTTGATGACGTCAGTACCGTGAGAGAGTAGTGCGCTAAGAATCAGACGGAGAAAGACTGCCGAAATTTAGACAGCGCCGCGTAACGACTAATTAGAGTAACGCGGCCGCGTCTTCGGCTGTCAATCCACGCAGTCCTACGTAGACTTCCAACTAGAGCGGATCGGCTCCCGATTGCACTCGAACGGAAAGATTTACAAAAGGAAAGTTCGAATTGTTTGATATTCAGAACGATTCTGCCTATAGTTAAAGGGTGTAAAGAGTAGATGTTCAGTCTGGTGCGGGTCCACTGATTGACCTCGCACAGCTGAGAATTCGATAAAACTCGAGAAAAGTGTGGAAATAATCCGCCTTTTCCTTGACAAACGGATCGGTTTAGATTCGGTCAAGTACGCCCCGGAATCTTGTATGGGATTTCCCAAATCGAGATTCCACGAAATCAGTCCTGCGACAAGAGATCGAGAAAATACACCAGCAAGGTGTCCCATATCCTGTGGAGTGATCGAGAATATACACCAGTAAGGTGTTCGATCCCTCCGTGCAGAATTGAGCGGTCGTCTCGATCGTATAAAGGATCGAGGCATAAGAAAGTTGGCAAAAGTTACGCTTCAATTTTCTTGTGATTACCGCCAGGCTGAGGAGACACCAAAGGAAGGCACCTACGTGGTGAACCATCCAGGTGGGTCCATTGTAGTCGGGTTGACGTCCACAAAGGACGTCTGACTTTTCCGGTCTGCGAGTCCTTACTCCTACAGATCCCGCCGGTGTAACGTTTAGAGGAGCACCTGTGCGGAGGAGTAACGGAATCGTGGGTCAGGCCCCCACGTGGTTCGAATACTGCTAAGTGCAGCGAATAGATGTGCAACGTGCAGTGAACCACGTGCAGTCGGGCTCCGTAGTGCAACCCCTGACCAATAAGTCGTCTGTTGAAGCAGCCAAGAGCAGCCACAGTTCGACGGTTGGGCTGTTGCACTGCACTGCGTTTCGGCGCATAGACTCAGTGGACAGACTCACGGGAAAAGTGCATTTGGAGCCTTACAACCTCCACTTGCAATCCCGTCCACAAGGTAATCGACTGCAAACGGCGTAGATAAGGAATTTATTCTTTATCAAAAGCCAAAATTATAAATACAGTCCACTAGCGAGCTCGTATATTACGAGCGAGCGTAATTCTCCGCTCCCACACATTCGATTCCCGAAGCCAGGAGCGTGAGGACACAAACGCGGCATAGATACGCATAACGTGTTTACGTGTATCTAACACATAGCCGTGTTTTTCTGATTATAGGAACCTTAACCTACCTCAACCCGGCGAGTTCGGCGACCGGCAGAGACGAGGCAGGCAACGTCCCAGCACGATTATAGATAATCACAATTTATTTTGGTTTTCGATTGTTATTTTTATTTCAATTTTACGTTTGTAATAAAAGGTCGGCGTAGAAGGCCGACGAAAAGAAAACCAGACGTCCGTAATAATTTTCCCTGAAAACTCCTATACCTCTATCCGGACCTCGTCGTTAGAAGCATCAGCTTTTTAACACGCATATTTATCAATCTTGTTGGCAGATTCTGGGCTTTTTTTGGCTTGGATCACGTAGTAATACGGTACCACATTGAAACAGTCCATTAAACCTGGTTTCGATCAATATTTTAGAGGATAACGCATGTTAGATCTAGGTTAGGTCTGGGATTCGCTCTCATCAGACTCATACCGTCGCATATTTCTCATACTTGTTGGCCAGATGCTGGGCCTTTGCTGGTATGGATCACGTAGTAATGTGGTACCACACTGAAACAGTCGACTAAACCTGGTCTCGATCAATATTTTAGAGGATAACGCATGTTAGGTCTGGATTAGGTCTGGGATTTGCTCTCATCAGGCTCATACTTTCACATATTTCTCATATTTGATGGCCAGATTCTGGGCTTTTTCGGGATTGGATCGACGTAGTAATGTGGTACCACACTGAAACAGTCTATTAAACCTGGTTTCGATCAATATTTTAGAGGATAACGCATGTTAGGTCTAGGTTAGGTCTCGGATTTGCTCTCATCAGGCTCATACTTTCGCATATTTCTCATACTTGTTGGCCAGATCCTGGGCTTTTTCGGGATTGGATCGACGTAGTAATGTGGTACCACACTGAAACAGTCGACTAAACCTGGTCTCGATCAATATTTCAGAGGATAACACATGTTAGGTCTAGGTTAGGCCTGGGATTTGCCCTCTTCAGTCTCATACTTTCGCATTCTTCACATACTTCTTGAACAGATCCTGGGTTATTTCTGGTTTGGATCACACAGTAATGTGGTACCACACTGAAACAGTCGACTAAACCTGGTCTCGATCAATATTTTAGAGGATAACGCATGTTAGGTCTGGATTAGGTCTGGGATTTCCTCTCATCAGGCTCATACTTTCACATATTTCTCATATTTGATGGCCAGATTCTGGGCTTTTTATGGTTGGGAGCACATAGTAATATGGTTCAACCCTGAAACAGTCCATTAAACCTGGTTTCGATCGATATTTTAGAGGATAACGCATGTTACGTCTAGGTTAGGCCTGGGATTTGCACTGATCAGGGTCATACTTTCACATTTTTCGCATACTTGTTGGCTAGATCCCGGGTTTTTTCAGGTTTGGATCACATAGTAATGTGGTACCACACTGAAGCAGTCGATTAAACCAGGTTTCGATCAATATTTTAGATGATAGCGCATGTTAGGTCTAGGTTAGGCCTGGGATTTGCTCTCATCAGGCTCATACTTTCGCATATTTCTCATACTTGATGGCCAGATTCTGGGCTTTTTTATGGTTTGGATCACGTAGTAATTTGGTACCACACTGAAACAGTCAATCAAACCTGGTTTCCATCAATATTTTGGAGGATAACGCATGTTAGGTCTAGGTTAGGTCTGGGATTTGCTCTCATCAGGCTCATACTTTCGCACATGTCTCATACTTGATGGCCAGATTCTGGGCTTTTTTTTGGTGTGGATCACGTAGTAATGTGGTACCACACTGAAACAGTCGACTAAACCTGGTCACAATCAATATTTCAGAGGATAACACATGCTAGGTCTACGTTAGGTGTGGGATTTGCTCTCATCAGGCTCATACTTTCGCATATTTCTCATACTTGATGGCCAGATTCTGGGCTTTTTTTGGCTTGCATCACGTAGTAATGTGGTACCACACTGAAACAGTCTATTAAACCTGGTTTCGATCAATATTTTAGAGGATAACGCATGTTAGGTCTAGGTTAGGTCTCGGATTTGCTCTCATCAGGCTCATACTTTCGCATATTTCTCATACTTGTTGGCCAGATCCTGGGCTTTTTCTGGATTGGATCGACGTAGTAATGTGGTACCACACTGAAACAGTCGACTAAACCTGGTCTCGATCAATATTTCAGAGGATAACGCATGCTAGGTCTACGTTAGGTGTGGGATTTGCTCTCATCAGGCTCATACTTTCGCGCATTTCTCATACTTGATGGCCAGATTCTGGGCTTTTTTTTGGATTGGATCACGTAGTAATGTAGTACCACACTGAAACAGTCGACTAAACCTGGTCTCGATCAATATTTCAGAGGATAACGCATGTTAGGTCTAGGTTAGGCCTGGGATTTGCCCTCTTCAGTCTCATACTTTCGCATTCTTCACATACTTCTTGAACAGATCCTGGGTTATTTCTGGTTTGGATCACACAGTAATGTGGTACGACACAGAAACAGTCGACTAAACCTGGTCTCGATCAATATTTCAGAGGATAACGCATGCTAGGTCTACGTCAGGAGTGGGATTTGCTCTCATCAGGCTCATACTTTCGCATATTTCTCATACTTGATGGCCAGATTCTGGGCTTTTATTGGTTTGGATCACGTAGTATTGTGGTACCACACTGAAACAGTCTATTAAACCTGGTTTCGATCAATATTTTAGAGGATAACGCATGATAGGTCTAGGTTAGGTCTGGGATTTGCTCTCATCAGGCTCATACTTTCGCATATTTCTCATACTTGATGGCCAGATTCTGGGCTTCTTCCGGTTTGGATCACGTAGAAATGTGGTACGACACTGAAACTGTCGACTAATCCTGGTCTCGATCAATATTTCAGAGGATAACGCATGCTAGGTCTACGTTAGGTGTGGGATTTGCTCTCATCAGGCTCATACTTTCGCATATTTCTCATACTTTATGGCCAGATTCTGGGCTTTTTTTGGTTTGGATCACGTAGTAATGCGGTACCACATTGAAACAGTCCATTAAACCTGGTTTCGATCAATATTTTAGAGGATAACGCATGTTAGATCTAGGTTAGGTCTGGGATTCGCTCTCATCAGGCTCATACCGTCGCATATTTCTCATACTTGTTGGCCGGATTCTGGGCATTTTTTGGCTTGGATCACGTAGTAATGTGGTACCACACTGAAACAGTCGACTAAACCTGGTCTCGATCCATATTTCAGAGGATAACGCATGCTAGGTCTGGATTAGGTCTGGGATTTGCCCTCATCAGACTCATACTTCCGCATATTTCTCATACTTGATGGCCAGATTCTGGGCTTTTATTGGCTTGGATCACGTAGTATTGTGGTACCACACTGAAACAGTCTATTAAACCTGGTTTCGATCAATATTTTAGAGGATAACGCATGTTAGGTCTAGGTTAGGTCTGGGATTTGCTCTCATCAGGCTCATACTTTCGCATATTTCTCATACTTGTTGGCCAGATTCTGGGCTTTTTTTGGCTTGGATCGCGTAGTAATGTGGTACTACACTGAAACAGTCTATTAAACCTGGTTTCGATCAATATTTCAGAGGATAACGCATGTTAGGTCTAGGTTAGGCCTGGGATTTGCCCTCTTCAGTCTCATACTTTCGCATTCTTCACATACTTCTTGAACAGATCCTGGGTTATTTCTGGTTTGGATCACACAGTAATGTGGTACGACACAGAAACAGTCGACTAAACCTGGTCTCGATCAATATTTCAGAGGATAACGCATGCTAGGTCTACGTCAGGAGTGGGATTTGCTCTCATCAGGCTCATACTTTCGCATATTTCTCATACTTGATGGCCAGATTCTGGGCTTTTATTGGTTTGGATCACGTAGTATTGTGGTACCACACTGAATCAGTCTATTAAACCTGGTTTCGATCAATATTTTAGAGGATAACGCATGATAGGTCTAGGTTAGGTCTGGGATTTGCTCTCATCAGGCTCATACTTTCGCATATTTCTCATACTTGATGGCCAGATTCTGGGCTTCTTCCGGTTTGGATCACGTAGAAATGTGGTACGACACTGAAACTGTCGACTAATCCTGGTCTCGATCAATATTTCAGAGGATAACGCATGCTAGGTCTACGTTAGGTGTGGGATTTGCTCTCATCAGGCTCATACTTTCGCATATTTCTCATACTTTATGGCCGGATTCTGGGCATTTTTTGGCTTGGATCACGTAGTAATGTGGTACCACACTGAAACAGTCTATTAAACCTGGTTTCGATCAATATTTTAGAGGATAACGCATGTTAGGTCTAGGTTAGGTCTGGGATTTGCTCTCATCAGGCTTATACTTTCGCGCATTTCTCATACTTGATGGCCGGATTCTGGGCTTTTTTTTGGATTGGATCACGTAGTAATGTGGCACCACACTGAAACAGTCGACTAAACCTGGTCTCGATCAATATTTCAGAGGATAACACATGCTAGGTCTACGTTAGGTGTGGGATTTGCTCTCAACAGGCTCATACTTTCGCATATTTCTCATACTTGTTGGCCAGATTCTGGGCTTTTTTTGGCTTGGATCACGTAGTATTGTGGTACCACACTGAAAAAGTCTATTAAACCTGGCTTCGATCAATATTTTAGAGGATAACACATGTTAGGTCTAGGTTAGGTCTGGGATTTGCTCTCATCAGGCTCATACTTTCGCATATTTCTCATACTTGATGGCCAGATTCTGGGCTTTTTCCGGTTTGGATCACGTAGTAATGTGGCACCACACTGAAACAGTCGACTAAACCTGGTCTCGATCAATATTTCAGAGGATAACACATGCTAGGTCTACGTTAGGTGTGGGATTTGCTCTCAACAGGCTCATACTTTCGCATATTTCTCATACTTGTTGGCCAGATTCTGGGCTTTTTTTGGTTTGGATCACGTAGTAATGCGGTACCACATTGAAACAGTCCATTAAACCTGGTTTCGATCAATATTTTAGAGGATAACGCATGCTAGGTCTACGTTAGGAGTGGGATTTGCTCTCATCAGGCTCATACTTTCGCATATTTCTCATACTTGATGGCCAGATTCTGGGCTTTTTTATGGTTTGGATCACGTAGTAATTTGGTACCACACTGAAACAGTCAATCAAAACTGGTTTCCATCAATATTTTGGAGGATAACGCATGTTAGGTCTAGGTTAGGTCTGGGATTTGCTCTCATCAGGCTCATACTTTCGCATATTTCTCATACTTGATGGCCAGATTCTGGGCTTTTTCCGGTTTGGATCACGTAGTAATGTGGTACGACACTGAAACTGTCGACTAAACCTGGTCTCGATCAATATTTCAGAGGATAACGCATGCTAGGTCTACGTTAGGTGTGGGATTTGCTCTCATCAGGCTCATACTTTCGCGCATTTCTCATACTTGATGGCCAGATTCTGGGCTTTTTTTTGGATTGGATCACGTAGTAATGTAGTACCACACTGAAACGGTCGACTAAACCTGGTCTCGATCAATATTTCAGAGGATAACGCATGTTAGGTCTAGGTTAGGCCTGGGAATTGCCCTCTTCAGTCTCATACTTTCGCATTCTTCACATACTTGTTGAACAGATCCTGGGTTTTTTTTGGTTGGGGTCACGTAGTAATGCGGAACCACACTGAAACAGTCGACTAAACCTGGTCACAATCAATATTTCAGAGGATAACACATGCTAGGTCTACGTTAGGTGTGGGATTTGCTCTCATCAGGCTCATACTTTCGCATATTTCTCATACTTGATGGCCAGATTCTGGGCTTTTTTTGGCTTGCATCACGTAGTAATGTGGTACCACACTGAAACAGTCTATTAAACCTGGTTTCGATCAATATTTTAGAGGATAACGCATGTTAGGTCTAGGTTAGGTCTCGGATTTGCTCTCATCAGGCTCATACTTTCGCATATTTCTCATACTTGTTGGCCAGATCCTGGGCTTTTTCTGGATTGGATCGACGTAGTAATGTGGTACCACACTGAAACAGTCGACTAAACCTGGTCTCGATCAATATTTCAGAGGATAACGCATGCTAGGTCTACGTTAGGTGTGGGATTTGCTCTCATCAGGCTCATACTTTCGCGCATTTCTCATACTTGATGGCCAGATTCTGGGCTTTTTTTTGGATTGGATCACGTAGTAATGTAGTACCACACTGAAACAGTCGACTAAACCTGGTCTCGATCAATATTTCAGAGGATAACGCATGTTAGGTCTAGGCTAGGCCTGGGATTTGCCCTCTTCAGTCTCATACTTTCGCATTCTTCACATACTTCTTGAACAGATCCTGGGTTATTTCTGGTTTGGATCACACAGTAATGTGGTACGACACAGAAACAGTCGACTAAACCTGGTCTCGATCAATATTTCAGAGGATAACGCATGCTAGGTCTACGTCAGGAGTGGGATTTGCTCTCATCAGGCTCATACTTTCGCATATTTCTGATACTTGATGGCCAGATTCTGGGCTTTTATTGGTTTGGATCACGTAGTATTGTGGTACCACACTGAAACAGTCTATTAAACCTGGTTTCGATCAATATTTTAGAGGATAACGCATGATAGGTCTAGGTTAGGTCTGGGATTTGCTCTCATCAGGCTCATACTTTCGCATATTTCTCATACTTGATGGCCAGATTCTGGGCTTCTTCCGGTTTGGATCACGTAGAAATGTGGTACGACACTGAAACTGTCGACTAATCCTGGTCTCGATCAATATTTCAGAGGATAACGCATGCTAGGTCTACGTTAGGTGTGGGATTTGCTCTCATCAGGCTCATACTTTCGCATATTTCTCATACTTTATGGCCAGATTCTGGGCTTTTTTTGGTTTGGATCACGTAGTAATGCGGTACCACATTGAAACAGTCCATTAAACCTGGTTTCGATCAATATTTTAGAGGATAACGCATGTTAGATCTAGGTTAGGTCTGGGATTCGCTCTCATCAGGCTCATACCGTCGCATATTTCTCATACTTGTTGGCCGGATTCTGGGCATTTTTTGGCTTGGATCACGTAGTAATGTGGTACCACACTGAAACAGTCTATTAAACCTGGTTTCGATCAATATTTTAGAGGATAACGCATGTTAGGTCTAGGTTAGGTCTGGGATTTGCTCTCATCAGGCTCATACTTTCGCGCATTTCTCATACTTGATGGCCGGATTCTGGGCTTTTTTTTGGATTGGATCACGTAGTAATGTGGCACCACACTGAAACAGTCGACTAAACCTGGTCTCGATCAATATTTCAGAGGATAACACATGCTAGGTCTACGTTAGGTGTGGGATTTGCTCTCAACAGGCTCATACTTTCGCATATTTCTCATACTTGTTGGCCAGATTCTGGGCTTTTTTTGGCTTGGATCACGTAGTATTGTGGTACCACACTGAAAAAGTCTATTAAACCTGGCTTCGATCAATATTTTAGAGGATAACACATGTTAGGTCTAGGTTAGGTCTGGGATTTGCTCTCATCAGGCTCATACTTTCGCATATTTCTCATACTTGATGGCCAGATTCTGGGCTTTTTCCGGTTTGGATCACGTAGTAATGTGGCACCACACTGAAACAGTCGACTAAACCTGGTCTCGATCAATATTTCAGAGGATAACACATGCTAGGTCTACGTTAGGTGTGGGATTTGCTCTCAACAGGCTCATACTTTCGCATATTTCTCATACTTGTTGGCCAGATTCTGGGCTTTTTTTGGTTTGGATCACGTAGTAATGCGGTACCACATTGAAACAGTCCATTAAACCTGGTTTCGATCAATATTTTAGAGGATAACGCATGCTAGGTCTACGTTAGGAGTGGGATTTGCTCTCATCAGGCTCATACTTTCGCATATTTCTCATACTTGATGGCCAGATTCTGGGCTTTTATTGGTTTGGATCACGTAGTATTGTGGTACCACACTGAAACAGTCTATTAAACCTGGTTTCGATCAATATTTTAGAGGATAACGCATGTTAGGTCTAGGTTAGGTCTGGGATTTGCTCTCATCAGGCTCATACTTTCGCATATTTCTCATACTTGATGGCCAGATTCTGGGCTTTTTCCGGTTTGGATCACGTAGTAATGTGGTACGACACTGAAACTGTCGACTAATCCTTGTCTCGATCAATATTTCAGAGGATAACGCATGCTAGGTCTACGTTAGGTGTGGGATTTGCTCTCATCAGGCTCATACTTTCGCGCATTTCTCATACTTGATGGCCAGATTCTGGGCTTTTTTTTGGATTGGATCACGTAGTAATGTAGTACCACACTGAAACAGTCGACTAAACCTGGTCTCGATCAATATTTCAGAGGATAACGCATGTTAGGTCTAGGTTAGGCCTGGGAATTGCCCTCTTCAGTCTCATACTTTCGCATTCTTCACATACTTGTTGAACAGATCCTGGGTTTTTTTTGGTTGGGGTCACGTAGTAATGCGGAACCACACTGAAACAGTCGACTAAACCTGGTCACAATCAATATTTCAGAGGATAACACATGCTAGGTCTACGTTAGGTGTGGGATTTGCTCTCATCAGGCTCATACTTTCGCATATTTCTCATACTTGATGGCCAGATTCTGGGCTTTTTTTGGCTTGCATCACGTAGTAATGTGGTACCACACTGAAACAGTCTATTAAACCTGGTTTCGATCAATATTTTAGAGGATAACGCATGTTAGGTCTAGGTTAGGTCTCGGATTTGCTCTCATCAGGCTCATACTTTCGCATATTTCTCATACTTGTTGGCCAGATCCTGGGCTTTTTCTGGATTGGATCGACGTAGTAATGTGGTACCACACTGAAACAGTCGACTAAACCTGGTCTCGATCAATATTTCAGAGGATAACGCATGCTAGGTCTACGTTAGGTGTGGGATTTGCTCTCATCAGGCTCATACTTTCGCGCATTTCTCATACTTGATGGCCAGATTCTGGGCTTTTTTTTGGATTGGATCACGTAGTAATGTAGTACCACACTGAAACAGTCGACTAAACCTGGTCTCGATCAATATTTCAGAGGATAACGCATGTTAGGTCTAGGCTAGGCCTGGGATTTGCCCTCTTCAGTCTCATACTTTCGCATTCTTCACATACTTCTTGAACAGATCCTGGGTTATTTCTGGTTTGGATCACACAGTAATGTGGTACGACACAGAAACAGTCGACTAAACCTGGTCTCGATCAATATTTCAGAGGATAACGCATGCTAGGTCTACGTCAGGAGTGGGATTTGCTCTCATCAGGCTCATACTTTCGCATATTTCTCATACTTGATGGCCAGATTCTGGGCTTTTATTGGTTTGGATCACGTAGTATTGTGGTACCACACTGAAACAGTCTATTAAACCTGGTTTCGATCAATATTTTAGAGGATAACGCATGATAAGTCTAGGTTAGGTCTGGGATTTGCTCTCATCAGGCTCATACTTTCGCATATTTCTCATACTTGATGGCCAGATTCTGGGCTTCTTCCGGTTTGGATCACGTAGAAATGTGGTACGACACTGAAACTGTCGACTAATCCTGGTCTCGATCAATATTTCAGAGGATAGCGCATGCTAGGTCTACGTTAGGTGTGGGATTTGCTCTCATCAGGCTCATACTTTCGCATATTTCTCATACTTTATGGCCAGATTCTGGGCTTTTTTTGGTTTGGATCACGTAGTAATGCGGTACCACATTGAAACAGTCCATTAAACCTGGTTTCGATCAATATTTTAGAGGATAACGCATGTTAGATCTAGGTTAGGTCTGGGATTCGCTCTCATCAGGCTCATACCGTCGCATATTTCTCATACTTGTTGGCCGGATTCTGGGCATTTTTTGGCTTGGATCACGTAGTAATGTGGTACCACACTGAAACAGTCGACTAAACCTGGTCTCGATCCATATTTCAGAGGATAACGCATGCTAGGTCTGGATTAGGTCCGGGATTTGCCCTCATCAGACTCATACTTCCGCATATTTCTCATACTTGATGGCCAGATTCTGGGCTTTTATTGGCTTGGATCACGTAGTATTGTGGTACCACACTGAAACAGTCTATTAAACCTGGTTTCGATCAATATTTTAGAGGATAACGCATGTTAGGTCTAGGTTAGGTCTGGGATTTGCTCTCATCAGGCTCATACTTTCGCATATTTCTCATACTTGTTGGCCAGATTCTGGGCTTTTTTTGGCTTGGATCGCGTAGTAATGTGGTACTACACTGAAACAGTCTATTAAACCTGGTTTCGATCAATATTTTAGAGGACAACGCATGTTAGGTCTAGGTTAGGTCTGGGATTTGCTCTCATCAGGCTCATACTTTCGCATATTTCTCATACTTGATGGCCAGATTCTGGGCTTTTTCCGGTTTGGATCACGTAGTAATGTGGTACGACACTGAAACTGTCGACTAAACCTGGTCTCGATCAATATTTCAGAGGATAACGCATGCTAGGTCTACGTTAGGTGTGGGATTTGCTCTCATCAGGCTCATACTTTCGCGCATTTCTCATACTTGATGGCCAGATTCTGGGCTTTTTTTTGGATTGGATCACGTAGTAATGTAGTACCACACTGAAACAGTCGACTAAACCTGGTCTCGATCAATATTTCTGAGGATAACGCATGTTAGGTCTAGGTTAGGCCTGGGATTTGCCCTCTTCAGTCTCATACTTTCGCATTCTTCACATACTTCTTGAACAGATCCTGGGTTATTTCTGGTTTGGATCACACAGTAATGTGGTACGACACAGAAACAGTCGACTAAACCTGGTCTCGATCAATATTTCAGAGGATAACGCATGCTAGGTCTACGTCAGGAGTGGGATTTGCTCTCATCAGGCTCATACTTTCGCATATTTCTCATACTTGATGGCCAGATTCTGGGCTTTTATTGGTTTGGATCACGTAGTATTGTGGTACCACACTGAAACAGTCTATTAAACCTGGTTTCGATCAATATTTTAGAGGATAACGCATGATAGGTCTAGGTTAGGTCTGGGATTTGCTCTCATCAGGCTCATACTTACGCATATTTCTCATACTTGATGGCCAGATTCTGGGCTTCTTCCGGTTTGGATCACGTAGAAATGTGGTACGACACTGAAACTGTCGACTAATCCTGGTCTCGATCAATATTTCAGAGGATAACGCATGCTAGGTCTACGTTAGGTGTGGGATTTGCTCTCATCAGGCTCATACTTTCGCATATTTCTCATACTTTATGGCCAGATTCTGGGCTTTTTTTGGTTTGGATCACGTAGTAATGCGGTACCACATTGAAACAGTCCATTAAACCTGGTTTCGATCAATATTTTAGAGGATAACGCATGTTAGATCTAGGTTAGGTCTGGGATTCGCTCTCATCAGGCTCATACCGTCGCATATTTCTCATACTTGTTGGCCGGATTCTGGGCATTTTTTGGCTTGGATCACGTAGTAATGTGGTACCACACTGAAACAGTCTATTAAACCTGGTTTCGATCAATATTTTAGAGGATAACGCATGTTAGGTCTAGGTTAGGTCTGGGATTTGCTCTCATCAGGCTCATACTTTCGCGCATTTCACATACTTGATGGCCGGATTCTGGGCTTTTTTTTGGATTGGATCACGTAGTAATGTGGCACCACACTGAAACAGTCGACTAAACCTGGTCTCGATCAATATTTCAGAGGATAACACATGCTAGGTCTACGTTAGGTGTGGGATTTGCTCTCAACAGGCTCATACTTTCGCATATTTCTCATACTTGTTGGCCAGATTCTGGGCTTTTTTTGGCTTGGATCACGTAGTATTGTGGTACCACACTGAAAAAGTCTATTAAACCTGGCTTCGATCAATATTTTAGAGGATAACACATGTTAGGTCTAGGTTAGGTCTGGGATTTGCTCTCATCAGGCTCATACTTTCGCATATTTCTCATACTTGATGGCCAGATTCTGGGCTTTTTCCGGTTTGGATCACGTAGTAATGTGGCACCACACTGAAACAGTCGACTAAACCTGGTCTCGATCAATATTTCAGAGGATAACACATGCTAGGTCTACGTTAGGTGTGGGATTTGCTCTCAACAGGCTCATACTTTCGCATATTTCTCATACTTGTTGGCCAGATTCTGGGCTTTTTTTGGTTTGGATCACGTAGTAATGCGGTACCACATTGAAACAGTCCATTAAACCTGGTTTCGATCAATATTTTAGAGGATAACGCATGGTAGGTCTACGTTAGGAGTGGGATTTGCTCTCATCAGGCTCATACTTTCGCATATTTCTCATACTTGATGGCCAGATTCTGGGCTTTTTCCGGTTTGGATCACGTAGTAATGTGGTACGACACTGAAACTGTCGACTAATCCTTGTCTCGATCAATATTTCAGAGGATAACGCATGCTAGGTCTACGTTAGGTGTGGGATTTGCTCTCATCAGGCTCATACTTTCGCATTCTTCACATACTTGTTGAACAGATCCTGGGTTTTTTTTGGTTGGGGTCACGTAGTAATGCGGAACCACACTGAAACAGTCGACTAAACCTGGTCTCGATCAATATTTCAGAGGATAACGCATGCTAGGTCTGGATTAGGTCTGGGATTTGCCCTCATCAGGCTCATACTTTCGCATATTTCTCATACTTGATGGCCAGATTCTGGGCTTTTATTGGCTTGGATCACGTAGTATTGTGGTACCACACTGAAACAGTCTATTAAACCTGGTTTCGATCAATATTTTAGAGGATAACGCATGTTAGATATAGGTTAGGTCTGGGATTCGCTCTCATCAGGCTCATACCGACGAATATTTCTCATACTTGTTGGCCAGATTCTGGGCTTTTTTTGGCTTGGATCGCGTAGCAATGTGGTACCACACTGAAACAGTGTATTAAACCTGGTTTCGATCAATATTTTAGAGGATAACGCATGTTAGGTCTAGGTTAGGTCTGGGATTTGCTCTCATCAGGCTCATACTTTCGCATATTTCTCATACTTGATGGCCAGATTCTGGGCTTTTTCCGGTTTGGATCACGTAGTAATGTGGTACGACACTGAAACTGTCGACTAATCCTGGTCTCGATCAATATTTTAGAGGATAACGCATGATAGGTCTAGGTTAGGTCTGGGATTTGCTCTCATCAGGCTCATACTTTCGCATATTTCTCATACTTGATGGCCAGATTCTGGGCTTCTTCCGGTTTGGATCACGTAGAAATGTGGTACGACACTGAAACTGTCGACTAATCCTGGTCTCGATCAATATTTCAGAGGATAACGCATGCTAGGTCTACGTTAGGTGTGGGATTTGCTCTCATCAGGCTCATACTTTCGCATATTTCTCATACTTTATGGCCAGATTCTGGGCTTTTTTTGGTTTGGATCACGTAGTAATGCGGTACCACATTGAAACAGTCCATTAAACCTGGTTTCGATCATTATTTTAGAGGATAACGCATGTTAGATCTAGGTTAGGTCTGGGATTCGCTCTCATCAGGCTCATACCGTCGCATATTTCTCATACTTGTTGGCCGGATTCTGGGCATTTTTTGGCTTGGATCACGTAGTAATGTGGTACCACACTGAAACAGTCTATTAAACCTGGTTTCGATCAATATTTTAGAGGATAACGCATGTTAGGTCTAGGTTAGGTCTGGGATTTGCTCTCATCAGGCTCATACTTTCGCGCATTTCTCATACTTGATGGCCGGATTCTGGGCTTTTTTTTGGATTGGATCACGTAGTAATGTGGCACCACACTGAAACAGTCGACTAAACCTGGTCTCGATCAATATTTCAGAGGATAACACATGCTAGGTCTACGTTAGGTGTGGGATTTGCTCTCAACAGGCTCATACTTTCGCATATTTCTCATACTTGTTGGCCAGATTCTGGGCTTTTTTTGGCTTGGATCACGTAGTATTGTGGTACCACACTGAAAAAGTCTATTAAACCTGGTTTCGATCAATATTTTAGAGGATAACCCATGTTAGGTCTAGGTTAGGTCTGGGATTTGCTCTCATCAGGCTCATACTTTCGCATATTTCTCATACTTGATGGCCAGATTCTGGGCTTTTTCCGGTTTGGATCACGTAGTAATGTGGTACGACACTGAAACTGTCGACTAATCCTAGTCTCGATCAATATTTCAGAGGATAACGCATGATAGGTCTACGTTAGGTGTGGGATTTGCTCTCATCAGGCTCATACTTTCGCATATTTCTCATACTTTATGGCCAGATTCTGGGCTTTTTTTGGTTTGGATCACGTAGTAATGCGGTACCACATTGAAACAGTCCATTAAACCTGGTTTCGATCAATATTTTAGAGGATAACGCATGCTAGGTCTACGTTAGGAGTGGGATTTGCTCTCATCAGGCTCATACTTTCGCATATTTCTCATACTTGATGGCCAGATTCTGGGCTTTTATAGGTTTGGATCAGGTAGTATTGTGGTACCACACTGAAACAGTCTATTAAACCTGGTTTCGATCAATATTTTAGAGGATAACGCATGTTAGGTCTAGGTTAGGTCTGGGATTTGCTCTCATCAGGCTCATACTTCCGCATATTTCTCATACTTGATGGCCAGATTCTGGGCTTTTTCCGGTTTGGATCACGTAGTAATGTGGTACAACACTGAAACTGTCGACTAAACCTTGTCTCGATCAATATTTCAGAGGATAACGCATGCTAGGTCTACGTTAGGTGTGGGATTTGCTCTCATCAGGCTCATACTTTCGCGCATTTCTCATACTTGATGGCCAGATTCTGGGCTTTTTTTTGGATTGGATCACGTAGTAATGTAGTACCACACTGAAACAGTCGACTAAACCTGGTCTCGATCAATATTTCAGAGGATAACGCATGTTAGGTCTAGGTTAGGCCTGGGAATTGCCCTCTTCAGTCTCATACTTTCGCATTCTTCACATACTTGTTGAACAGATCCTGGGTTTTTTTTGGTTGGGGTCACGTAGTAATGCGGAACCACACTGAAACAGTCGACTAAACCTGGTCTCGATCAATATTTCAGAGGATAACGCATGCTAGGTCTGGATTAGGTCTGGGATTCGCTCTCATCAGGCTCATACCGACGAATATTTCTCATACTTGTTGGCCAGATTCTGGGCTTTTTTTGGCTTGGATCGCGTAGTAATGTGGTACCACACTGAAACAGTCTATTAAACCTGGTTTCGATCAATATTTTAGAGGATAACGCATGTTAGGTCTAGGTTAGGTCTGGGATTTGCTCTCATCAGGCTCATACTTTCGCATATTTCTCATACTTGATGGCCAGATCCTGGGCTATTTCCGATTTGGATCACGTAGTAATGTGGTACGACACTGAAACTGTCGACTAATCCTGGTCTCGATCAATATTTTAGAGTATAACGCATGATAGGTCTAGGTTAGGCCTGGGATTTGCTCTCATCAGGCTCATACTTTCGCATATTTCTCATATTTGATGGCCAGATTCTTGGCTTTTTCTGGTTGGGATCCCATAGTAATATGGTTCCACCCTGAAACAGTCCATTAAACCTGGTTTCGATCGATATTTTAGAGGATAACGCATGTTAGGTCTAGGTTAGGCCTGGGATTTGCCCTCATCAGACTCATACTTTCGCATTCTTCACATACTTGTTGAACAGATCCTGGGTTTTTTTTGGTTGGGGTCACGTAGTAATGCGGAACCACACTGAAACAGTCGACTAAACCTGGTCTCGATCAATATTTCAGAGGATAACGCATGCTAGGTCTGGATTAGGTCTGGGATTTGCCCTCATCAGGCTCATACTTTCGCATATTTCTCATACTTGATGGCCAGATTCTGGGCTTTTAATGGCTTGGATCACGTAGTATTGTGGTACCACACTGAAACAGTCTATTAAACCTGGTTTCGATCAATATTTTAGAGGATAACGCATGTTAGGTCTACGTTAGGAGTGGGATTTGCTCTCATCAGGCTCATACTTTCGCATATTTCTCATACTTGATGGCCAGATTCTGGGCTTTTATTGGTTTGGATCACGTAGTATTGTGGTACGTCACTGAAACAGTCTATTAAACCTGGTTTCGATCAATATTTTAGAGGATAACGCATGTTAGGTCTAGGTTAGTTCTGGGATTTGCTCTCATCAGGCTCATACTTTCGCATATTTCTCATACTTGATGGCCAGATTCTGGGCTTTTTCCGGTTTGGATCACGTAGTAATGTGGTACGACACTGAAACTGTCGACTAAACCTGGTCTCGATCAATATTTCAGAGGATAACGCATGCTAGGTCTACGTTAGGTGTGGGATTTGCTCTCATCAGGCTCATACTTTCGCGCATTTCTCATACTTGATGGCCAGATTCTGGGCTTTTTTTTGGATTGGATCGACGTAGTAATGTGGTACCACACTGAAACAGTCGACTAAACCTGGTCTCGATCAATATTTCAGAGGATAACGCATGTTAGGTCTAGGTTAGGCCTGGGATTTGCCCTCTTCAGTCTCAGACTTTCGCATTCTTCACATACTTCTTGAACAGATCCTGGGTTATTTCTGGTTTGGATCACACAGTAATGTGGTACGACACAGAAACAGTCGACTAAACCTGGTCTCGATCAATATTTCAGAGGATAACGCATGCTAGGTCTACGTTAGGAGTGGGATTTGCTCTCATCAGGCTCATACTTTCGCATATTTCTCATACTTGATGGCCAGATTCTGGGCTTTTATTGGTTTGGATCACGTAGTATTGTGGTACCACACTGAAACAGTCTATTAAACCTGGTTTCGATCAATATTTTAGAGGATAACGCATGTTAGATATAGGTTAGGTCTGGGATTCGCTCTCATCAGGCTCATACTTTCGCATATTTCTCATACTTGTTGACCAGATTCTGGGCTTTTTTTGGCTTGGATCGCGTAGTAATGTGGTACCACACTGAAACAGTCTATTAAACCTGGTTTCGATCAATATTTTAGAGGATAACGCATGTTAGGTCTAGGTTAGGTCTGGGATTTGCTCTCATCAGGCTCATACTTTCGCATATTTCTCATACTTGATGGCCAGATTCTGGGCTTTTTCCGGTTTCGATCACGTAGTATTGTGGTACGACACTGAAACTGTCGACTAATCCTGGTCTCGATCAATATTTTAGAGGATAACGCATGATAGGTCTAGGTTAGGTCTGGGATTTGCTCTCATCAGGCTCATACTTTCGCATATTTCTCATATTTGATGGCCAGATTCTGGGCTTTTTCTGGTTGGGATCCCATAGTAATATGGTTCCACCCTGAAACAGTCCATTAAACCTGGTTTCGATCGATATTTTAGAGGATAACGCATGTTAGGTCTAGGTTAGGCCTGGGATTTGCCCTCATCAGACTCATACTTTCGCATTCTTCACATACTTGTTGAACAGATCCTGGGTTTTTTTTGGTAGGGGTCACGTAGTAATGCGGAACCACACTGAAACAGTCGACTAAACCTGGTCTCGATCAATATTTCAGAGGATAACGCATGCTAGGTCTAGGTTAGGTCTGGGATTTGCCCTCATCAGGCTCATACTTTCGCATATTTCTCATACTTGATGGCCAGATTCTGGGCTTTTATTGGCTTGGATCACGTAGTATTGTGGTACCACACTGAAACAGTCTATTAAACCTGGTTTCGATCAATATTTTAGAGGATAACGCATGTTAGGTCTAGGTTAGGTCTGGGATTTGCTCTCATCAGGCTCATACTTTCGCATATTTCTCATACTTGTTGGCCAGATTCTGGGCTTTTTTTGGCTTGGATCGCGTAGTAATGTGGTACCACACTGAAACAGTCTATTAAACCTGGTTTCGATCAATATTTTAGAGGATAACGCATGTTAGGTCTAGGTTAGGTCTGGGATTTGCTCTCATCAGGCTCATACTTTCGCGCATTTCTCATACTTGATGGCCAGATTCTGGGCTTTTTTCCGGTTTGGATCACGTAGTAATGTGGTACGACACTGAAACTGTCGACTAATCCTGGTCTCGATCAATATTTCAGAGGATAACGCATGATAGGTCTACGTTAGGTGTGGGACTTGCTCTCATCAGGCTCATACTTTCGCATATTTCTCATACTTGTTGGCCAGATTCTGGGCTTTTTTTGGTTTGGATCACGTAGTAATGCGGTACCACACTGAAACAGTCTATTAAACCTGGTTTCGATCAATATTTTAGAGGATAACGCATGTTAGGTCTAGGTTAGGTCTGGGATTTGCTCTCATCAGGCTCATACTTCCGCATATTTCTCATACTTGATGGCCAGATTCTGGGCTTTTTCCGGTTTGGATCACGTAGTAATGTGGTACGACACTGAAACTGTCGACTAAACCTTGTCTCGATCAATATTTCAGAGGATAACGCATGCTAGGTCTACGTTAGGTGTGGGATTTGCTCTCATCAGGCTCATACTTTCGCGCATTTCTCATACTTGATGGCCAGATTCTGGGCTTTTTTTTGGATTGGATCACGTAGTAATGTAGTACCACACTGAAACAGTCGACTAAACCTGGTCTCGATCAATATTTCAGAGGATAACGCATGTTAGGTCTAGGTTAGGCCTGGGAATTGCCCTCTTCAGTCTCATACTTTCGCATTCTTCACATACTTGTTGAACAGATCCTGGGTTTTTTTTGGTTGGGGTCACGTAGTAATGCGGAACCACACTGAAACAATCGACTAAACCTGGTCTCGATCAATATTTTAGAGGATAACGCATGTTAGATCTAGGTTAGGTCTGGGATTCGCTCTCATCAGGCTCATACCGTCGCATATTTCTCATACTTGTTGGCCGGATTCTGGGCATTTTTTGGCTTGGATCACGTAGTAATGTGGTACCACACTGAAACAGTCTATTAAACCTGGTTTCGATCAATATTTTAGAGGATAACGCATGTTAGGTCTAGGTTAGGTCTGGGATTTGCTCTCATCAGGCTCATACTTTCGCGCATTTCTCATACTTGATGGCCAGATTCTGGGCTTTTTTCCGGTTTGGATCACGTAGTAATGTGGTACGACACTGAAACTGTCGACTAATCCTGGTCTCGATCAATATTTCAGAGGATAACGCATGATAGGTCTACGTTAGGTGTGGGATTTGCTCTCATCAGGCTCATACTTTCGCATATTTCTCATACTTGATGGCCAGATTCTGGGCTTTTATTGGCTTGGATCACGTAGTATTGTGGTACCACACTGAAACAGTCTATTAAACCTGGTTTCGATCAATATTTTAGAGGATAACGCATGTTAGGTCTAGGTTAGGTCTGGGATTTGCTCTCATCAGGCTCATACTTTCGCATATTTCTCATACTTGTTGGCCAGATTCTGGGCTTTTTTTGGCTTGGATCGCGTAGTAATGTGGTACCACACTGAAACAGTCTATTAAACCTGGTTTCGATCAATATTTTAGAGGATAACGCATGTTAGGTCTAGGTTAGGTCTGGGATTTGCTCTCATCAGGCTCATACTTTCGCGCATTTCTCATACTTGATGGCCAGATTCTGGGCTTTTTTTTGGTTGGGGTCACGTAGTAATGCGGAACCACACTGAAACAGTCGACTAAACCTGGTCTCGATCAATATTTCAGAGGATAACGCATGCTAGGTCTGGATTAGGTCTGGGATTTGCCCTCATCAGGCTCATACTTTCGCATATTTCTCATACTTGATGGCCAGATTCTGGGCTTTTATTGGCTTGGATCACGTAGTATTGTGGTACCACACTGAAACAGTCTATTAAACCTAGTTTCGATCAATATTTTAGAGGATAACGCATGTTAGATATAGGTTAGGTCTGGGATTCGCTCTCATCAGGCTCATACCGACGAATATTTCTCATACTTGTTGGCCAGATTCTGGGCTTTTTTTGGCTTGGATCGCGTAGTAATGTGGTACCACACTGAAACAGTCTATTAAACCTGGTTTCGATCAATATTTTAGAGGATAACGCATGTTAGGTCTAGGTTAGGTCTGGGATTTGCTCTCATCAGGCTCATACTTTCGCATATTTCTCATACTTGATGGCCAGATTCTGGGCTATTTCCGATTTGGATCACGTAGTAATGTGGTACGACACTGAAACTGTCGACTAATCCTGGTCTCGATCAATATTTTAGAGTATAACGCATGATAGGTCTAGGTTAGGTGTGGGATTTGCTCTCATCAGGCTCATACTTTCGCATATTTCTCATATTTGATGGCCAGATTCTTGGCTTTTTCTGGTTGGGATCCCATAGTAATATGGTTCCACCCTGAAACAGTCCATTAAACCTGGTTTCGATCGATATTTTAGAGGATAACGCATGTTAGGTCTAGGTTAGGCCTGGGATTTGCCCTCATCAGACTCATACTTTCGCATTCTTCACATACTTGTTGAACAGATCCTGGGTTTTTTTTGGTTGGGGTCACGTAGTAATGCGGAACCACACTGAAACAGTCGACTAAACCTGGTCTCGATCAATATTTCAGAGGATAACGCATGCTAGGTCTGGATTAGGTCTGGGATTTGCCCTCATCAGGCTCATACTTTCGCATATTTCTCATACTTGATGGCCAGATTCTGGGCTTTTATTGGTTTGGATCACGTAGTATTGTGGTACCTCACTGAAACAGTCTATTAAACCTGGTTTCGATCAATATTTTAGAGGATAACGCATGTTAGGTCTAGGTTAGTTCTGGGATTTGCTCTCATCAGGCTCATACTTTCGCATATTTCTCATACTTGATGGCCAGATTCTGGGCTTTTTCCGGTTTGGATCACGTAGTAATGTGGTACGACACTGAAACTGTCGACTAAACCTGGTCTCGATCAATATTTCAGAGGATAACGCATGCTAGGTCTACGTTAGGTGTGGGATTTGCTCTCATCAGGCTCATACTTTCGCGCATTTCTCATACTTGATGGCCAGATTCTGGGCTTTTTTTTGGATTGGATCGACGTAGTAATGTGGTACCACACTGAAACAGTCGACTAAACCTGGTCTCGATCAATATTTCAGAGGATAACGCATGTTAGGTCTAGGTTAGGCCTGGGATTTGCCCTCTTCAGTCTCATACTTTCGCATATTTCTCATACTTGATGGCCAGATTCTGGGCTTTTATTGGTTTGGATCACGTAGTATTGTGGTACCACACTGAAACAGTCTATTAAACCTGGTTTCGATCAATATTTTAGAGGATAACGCATGTTAGATATAGGTTAGGTCTGGGATTCGCTCTCATCAGGCTCATACTTTCGCATATTTCTCATACTTGTTGACCAGATTCTGGGCTTTTTTTGGCTTGGATCGCGTAGTAATGTGGTACCACACTGAAACAGTCTATTAAACCTGGTTTCGATCAATATTTTAGAGGATGACGCATGTTAGGTCTAGGTTAGGTCTGGGATTTGCTCTCATCAGGCTCATACTTTCGCATATTTCTCATACTTGATGGCCAGATTCTGGGCTTTTTCCGGTTTCGATCACGTAGTATTGTGGTACGACACTGAAACTGTCGACTAATCCTGGTCTCGATCAATATTTTAGAGGATAACGCATGATAGGTCTAGGTTAGGTCTGGGATTTGCTCTCATCAGGCTCATACTTTCGCATATTTCTCATATTTGATGGCCAGATTCTGGGCTTTTTCTGGTTGGGATCCCATAGTAATATGGTTCCACCCTGAAACAGTCCATTAAACCTGGTTTCGATCGATATTTTAGAGGATAACGCATGTTAGGTCTAGGTTAGGCCTGGGATTTGCCCTCATCAGACTCATACTTTCGCATTCTTCACATACTTGTTGAACAGATCCTGGGTTTTTTTTGGTAGGGGTCACGTAGTAATGCGGAACCACACTGAAACAGTCGACTAAACCTGGTCTCGATCGATATTTCAGAGGATAACGCATGCTAGGTCTAGGTTAGGTCTGGGATTTGCCCTCATCAGGCTCATACTTTCGCATATTTCTCATACTTGATGGCCAGATTCTGGGCTTTTATTGGCTTGGATCACGTAGTATTGTGGTACCACACTGAAACAGTCTATTAAACCTGGTTTCGATCAATATTTTAGAGGATAACGCATGTTAGGTCTAGGTTAGGTCTGGGATTTGCTCTCATCAGGCTCATACATTCGCATATTTCTCATACTTGTTGGCCAGATTCTGGGCTTTTTTAGGCTTGGATCGCGTAGTAATGTGGTACCACACTGAAACAGTCTATTAAACCTGGTTTCGATCAATATTTTAGAGGATAACGCATGTTAGGTCTAGGTTAGGTCTGGGATTTGCTCTCATCAGGCTCATACTTTCGCATATTTCTCATACTTGATGGCCAGATTCTGGGCTTTTTCCGGTTTGGATCACGTAGTAATGTGGTACGACACTGAAACTGTCGACTAAACCTGGTCTCGATCAATCTTTCAGAGGATAACGCATGCTAGGTCTACGTTAGGTGTGGGATTTGCTCTCATCAGGCTCATACTTTCGCGCATATCTCATACTTGATGGCCAGATTCTGGGCTTTTTTTTGGATTGGATCACGTAGTAATGTAGTACCACACTGAAACAGTCAATCAAACCTGGTTTCCATGAATATTTTAGAGGGTAACGCATGTTACGTCTAGGTTAGGCCTGGGATTTGCACTGATCAGGGTCAAACTTTCACATTTTTCGCATACTTGTTGGCTAGATCCCGGGTTTTTTCAGGTTTGGATCACATTGTAATGTGGTACCACACTGAAGCAGTCAATTAAACCAGGTTTCGATCAATATTTTAGATGATAGCGCATGTTAGGTCTAGGTTAGGCCTGGGATTTGCGCTCAACAGGCTCATACTTTCGCATATTTCTCATACTTGATGGCCAGATTCTGGGCTTTTTTATGGTTTGGATCACGTAGTAATTTGGTACCACACTGAAACAGTCAATCAAACCTGGTTTCCATCAATATTTTAGAGGATAACGCATGTTAGGTCTAGGTTAGGTCTGGGATTTGCTCTCATCAGGCTCATACTTTCGCACATGTCTCATACTTGATGGCCAGATTCTGGGCTTTTTTTTGGTTTGGATCACGTAGTAATGTGGTACCACACTGAAACAGTCGACTAAACCTGGTCACAATCAATATTTCAGAGGATAACACATGCTAGGTCTACGTTAGGTGTGGGATTTGCTCTCATCAGGCTCATACTTTCGCATATTTCTCATACTTGATGGCCAGATTCTGGGCTTTTTTTGGCTTGCATCACGTAGTAATGTGGTACCACACTGAAACAGTCTATTAAACCTGGTTTCGATCAATATTTTAGAGGATAACGCATGTTAGGTCTAGGTTAGGTCTCGGATTTGCTCTCATCAGGCTCATACTTTCGCATATTTCTCATACTTGTTGGCCAGATCCTGGGCTTTTTCTGGATTGGATCGACGTAGTAATGTGGTACCACACTGAAACAGTCGACTAAACCTGGTCTCGATCAATATTTCAGAGGATAACACATGTTAGATCTAGGTTAGGCCTGGGATTTGCCCTCTTCAGTCTCATACTTTCGCATTCTTCACATACTTCTTGAACAGATCCTGGGTTATTTCTGGTTTGGATCACACAGTAATGTGGTACGACACAGAAACAGTCGACTAAACCTGGTCTCGATCAATATTTCAGAGGATAACGCATGCTAGGTCTACGTTAGGAGTGGGATTTGCTCTCATCAGGCTCATACTTTCGCACATGTCTCATACTTGATGGCCAGATTCTGGGCTTTTTTATGGTTTGGATCACGTAGTAATTTGGTACCACACTGAAACAGTCAATCAAACCTGGTTTCCATCAATATTTTAGAGGATAACGCATGTTACGTCTAGGTTAGGCCTGGGATTTGCACTGATCAGGGTCAAACTTTCACATTTTTCGCATACTTGTTGGCTAGATCCCGGGTTTTTTCAGGTTTGGATCACATAGTAATGTGGTACCACACTGAAACAGTCGACTAAACCTGGTCACAATCAATATTTCAGAGGATAACACATGCTAGGTCTACGTTAGGTGTGGGATTTGCTCTCATCAGGCTCATACTTTCGCACATGTCTCATACTTGATGGCCAGATTCTGGGCTTTTTTATGGTTTGGATCACGTAGTAATTTGGTACCACACTGAAACAGTCAATCAAACCTGGTCTCGATCAATATTTTAGAGGATAACGCATGTTAGGTCTGGATTAGGTCTGGGATTTGCTCTCATCAGGCTCATACTTTCACATATTTCTCATATTTGATGGCCAGATTCTGGGCTTTTTATGGTTGGGAGCACATAGTAATATGGTTCCACCCTGAAACAGTCCATTAAACCTGGTTTCGATCGATATTTTAGAGGATAACGCATGTTATGTCTAGGTTAGGCCTGGGATTTGCACTGATCAGGGTCATGCTTTCACATTTTTCGCATACTTGTTGGCTAGATCCCGGGTTTTTTCAGGTTTGGATCACATAGTAATGTGGTACCACACTGAAGCAGTCGATTAAACCAGGTTTCGATCAATATTTTACATGATAGCGCATGTTAGGTCTAGGTTAGGCCTGGGATTTGCTCTCATCAGGCTGATACTTTCGCATATTTCTCATACTTGATGGCCAGATTCTGGGCTTTTTTATGGTTTGGATCACGTAGTAATTTGGTACCACACTGAAACAGTCAATCAAACCTGGTTTCCATCAATATTTTAGAGGATAGCGCATGTTAGGTCTACGTTAGGTCTGGGATTTGCTCTCATCAGGCTCATACTTTCGCACATGTCTCATACTTGATGGCCAGATTCTGGGCTTTTTTTTGGTTGGGATCCCATAGTAATATGGTTCCACCCTGAAACAGTCCATTAAACCTGGTTTCGATCGATATTTTAGAGGATAACGCATGTTAGGTCTAGGTAAGGCCTGGGATTTGCCCTCATCAGACTCATACTTTCGCATTCTTCACATACTTGTTGAACAGATCCTGGGTTTTTTTTGGTTGGGGTCACGTAGTAATGCGGAACCACACTGAAACAGTCGACTAAACCTGGTCTCGATCAATATTTCAGAGGATAACGCATGCTAGGTCTAGGTTAGGTCTGGGATTTGCTCTCATCAGGCTCATACTTTCGCATATTGCTCATACTTGATGGCCAGATTCTGGGCTTTTTCCGGTTTGGATCACGTAGTAATGTGGTACGACACTGAAACTGTCGATTAATCCTTGTCTCGATCAATATTTCAGAGGATAACGCATGCTAGGTCTACGTTAGGTGTGGGATTTGCTCTCATCAGGCTCATACTTTCGCGCATTTCTCATACTTGATGGCCAGATTCTGGGCTTTTTTTTGGATTGGATCACGTAGTAATGTAGTACCACACTGAAACAGTCGACTAAACCTGGTCTCGATCAATATTTCAGAGGATAACGCATGTTAGGTCTAGGTTAGGCCTGGGATTTGCCCTCTTCAGTCTCATACTTTCGCATTCTTCACATACTTCTTGAACAGATCCTGGGTTATTTCTGGTTTGGATCACACAGTAATGTGGTACGACACAGAAACAGTCGACTAAACCTGGTCTCGATCAATATTTCAGAGGATAACGCATGCTAGGTCTACGTTAGGTGTGGGATTTGCTCTCATTAGGCTCATACTTTCGCATATTTCTCATACTTGATGGCCAGATTCTGGGCTTTTATTGGTTTGGATCACGTAGTATTGTGGTACCACACTGAAACAGTCTATTGAACCTGGTTTCGATCAATATTTTAGGAGATAACGCATGATAGGTCTAGGTTGGGTCTGGGATTTGCTGTCATCAGGCTCATACTTTCGCATATTTCTCATACTTGATGGCCAGATTCTGGGCTTTTTTATGGTTTGGATCACGTAGTAATTTGGTACCACACTGAAACAGTCAATCAAACCTGGTTACCATCAATATTATAGAGGATAACGCATGTTACGTCTAGGTTAGGCCTGGGATTTGCACTGATCAGGGTCATACTTTCACATTTATCGCATACTTGTTGGCTAGATCCCGGGTTTTTTCAGGTTTGGATCACATAGTAATGTGGTACCACACTGAAGCAGTCAATTAAACCAGGTTTCGATCAATATTTTAGATGATAGCGCATGTTAGGTCTAGGTTAGGCCTGGGATTTGCTCTCAACAGGCTCATACTTTCGCATATTTCTCATACTTGATGGCCAGATTCTGGGATTTTTATGGTTTGGATCACGTAGTGATTTGGTACCACACTGAAACAGTCAATCAAACCTGGTTTCCATCAATATTTTAGAGGATAACGCATGTTAGGTCTAGGTTAGGTCTGGGGTTTGCTCTCATCAGGCTCATACTTTCGCACATGTCTCATACTTGATGGCCAGATTCTGGGCTTTTTTTTGGTTTGGATCACGTAGTAATGTGGTACCACACTGAAACAGTCGACTAAACCTGGTCACAATCAATATTTCAGAGGATAACACATGCTAGGTCTACGTTAGGTGTGGGATTTGCTCTCATCAGGCTCATACTTTCGCACATTTCTCATACTTGATGGCCAGATTCTGGGCTTTTTTTGGCTTGCATCACGTAGTAATGTGGTACCACACTGAAACAGTCTATTAAACCTGGTTTCGGTCAATATTTTAGAGGATAACGCATGTTAGGTCTAGGTTAGGTCTCGGATTTGCTCTCATCAGGCTCATACTTTCGCATATTTCTCATACTTGTTGGCCAGATCCTGGGCTTTTTCTGGATTGGATCGACGTAGTAATGTGGTGCCACACTGAAACAGTCGACTAAACCTGGTCTCGATCAATATTTCAGAGGATAACACATGCTAGGTCTGGATTAGGTCTGGGATTTGCCCTCATCAGGCTCATACTTTCGCATATTTCAAATATTTGATGGCCAGATTCTGGGCTTTTTCTGGTTGGGATCCCATAGTAATATGGTTCCACCCTGAAACAGTCGACTAAACCTGGTTTCGATCGATATTTTAGAGGATAACGCATGTTAGGTCTAGGTTAGGTCTGGGATTTGCTCTCATCAGGCTCATACTTTCGCATATTTCTCATACTTGATGGCCAGATTCTGGGCTTTTATTGGCTTGGATCACGTAGTATTGTGGTACCACACTGAAACAGTCTATTAAACCTGGTTTCGATCAATATTTAACAGGATAACGCATGTTAGGTCTAGGTTAGGTCTGGGATTTGCTCTCATCAGGCTCATACTTTCGCATATTTCTCATACTTGATGGCCAGATTCTGGGCTTTTATTGGTTTGGATCACGTAGTATTGTGGTACCACACTGAAACAGTCTATTAAACCTGGTTTCGATCAATATTTTAGAGGATAACGCATGTTAGATATAGGTTAGGTCTGGGATTCGCTCTCATCAGGCTCATACCGACGCATATTTCTCATACTTGATGGCCAGATTCTGGGCTTTTTCCGGTTTGGATCACGTAGTAATGTGGTACGACACTGAAACTGTCGACTAATCCTGGTCTCGATCAATATTTTAGAGGATAACGCATGATAGGTCTAGGTTAGGTCTGGGATTTGCTCTCATCAGGCTCATACTTTCGCATATTTCTCATATTTGATGGCCAGATTCTGGGCTTTTTCTAGTTGGGATCCCATAGTAATATGGTTCCACCCTGAAACAGTCCATTAAACCTGGTTTCGATCGTTATTTTAGAGGATAACGCATGTTAGGTCTAGGTTAGGCCTGGGATTTGCCCTCATCAGACTCATACTTTCGCATTCTTCACATACTTCTTGAACAGATCGTGGGTTATTTCTGGTTTGGATCACACAGTAATGTGGTACGACACAGAAACAGTCGACTAAACCTGGTCTCGATCAATATTTCAGAGGATAACGCATGCTAGGTCTACGTTAGGAGTGGGATTTGCTCTCATCAGGCTCATACTTTCGCACATTTCTCATACTTGATGGCCAGATTCTGGGCTTTTTTTGGCTTGCATCACGTAGTAATGTGGTACCACACTGAAACAGTCTATTAAACCTGGTTTCGATCAATATTTTAGAGGATAACGCATGTTAGGTCTACGTTAGGAGTGGGATTTGCTCTCATCAGGCTCATACTTTCGCATATTTCTCATACTTGTTGGCCAGATCCTGGGCTTTTTCTGGATTGGATCGACGTAGTAATGTGGTGCCACACTGAAACAGTCGACTAAACCTGGTCTCGATCAATATTTCAGAGGATAACACATGCTAGGTCTGGATTAGGTCTGGGATTTGCCCTCATCAGGCTCATACTTTCGCATATTTCTCATATTTGATGGCCAGATTCTGGGCTTTTTCTGGTTGGGATCCCATAGTAATATGGTTCCACCCTGAAACAGTCCATTAAACCTGGTTTCGATCGATATTTTAGAGGATAACGCATGTTAGGTCTAGGTTAGGCCTGGGATTTGCCCTCATCAGACTCATACTTTCGCATTCTTCAGATACTTGTTGAACAGATCCTGGGTTTTTTTTGGTTGGGGTCACGTAGTAATGCGGAACCACACTGAAACAGTCGACTAAACCTGGTCTCGATCAATATTTCAGAGGATAACGCATGCTAGGTCTGGATTAGGTCTGGGATTTGCCCTCATCAGGCTCATACTTTCGCATATTTCTCATACTTGATGGCCAGATTCTGGGCTTTTATTGGCTTGGATCACGTAGTATTGCGGTACCACACTGAAACAGTCTAGTAAACCTGGTTTCGATCAATATTTTAGAGGATAACGCATGTTAGGTCTAGGTTAGGTCTGGGATTTGCTCTCATCAGGCTCATACTTTCGCATATTTCTCATACTTGTTGACCAGATTCTGGGCTTTTTTTGGCTTGGATCGCGTAGTAATGTGGTACCACACTGAAACAGTCTATTAAACCTGGTTTCGATCAATATTTTAGAGGATAACGCATGTTAGATATAGGTTAGGTCTGGGATTCGCTCTCATCAGGCTCATACCGACGCATATTTCTCATACTTGATGGCCAGATTCTGGGCTTTTTCCGGTTTGGATCACGTAGTAATGTGGTACGACACTGAAACTGTCGACTAATCCTGGTCTCGATCAATATTTTAGAGGATAACGCATGATAGGTCTAGGTTAGGTCTGGGATTTGCTCTCATCAGGCTCATACTTGCGCATATTTCTCATATTTGATGGCCAGATTCTGGGCTTTTTCTGGTTGGGATCCCATAGTAATATGGTTCCACCCTGAAACAGTCCATTAAACCTGGTTTCGATCGTTATTTTAGAGGATAACGCATGCTAGGTCTAGGTTAGGCCTGGGATTTGCCCTCATCAGACTCATACTTTCGCATTCTTCACATACTTGTTGAACAGATCCTGGGTTTTTTTTGGTTGGGGTCACGTAGTAATGCGGAACCACACTGAAACAGTCGACTAAACCTGGTCTCGATCAATATTTCAGAGGATAACGCATGCTAGGTCTGGATTAGGTCTGGGATTTGCCCTTATCAGGCTCATACTTTCGCATATTTCTCATACTTGATGGCCAGATTCTGGGCTTTTATTGGCTTGGATCACGTAGTATTGTGGTACCACACTGAAACAGTCTATTAAACCTGGTTTCGATCAATATTTTAGAGGATAACGCATGTTAGGTCTAGGTTAGGTCTGGGATTTGCTCTCATCAGCCTCATACTTTCGCATATTTCTCATACTTGTTGGCCAGATTCTGGGCTTTTTTTGGCTTGGATCGCGTAGTAATGTGGTACCACACTGAAACAGTCTATTAAACCTGGTTTCGATCAATATTTTAGAGGATAACGCATGTTAGGTCTAGGTTAGGTCTGGGATTTGCTCTCATCAGGCTCATACCGACGCATATTTCTCATACTTGATGGCCAGATTCTGGGCTTTTTCCGGTTTGGATCACGTAGTAATGTGGTACGACACTGAAACTGTCGACTAATCCTGGTCTCGATCAATATTTTAGAGGATAACGCATGATAGGTCTAGGTTAGGTCTGGGATTTGCTCTCATCAGGCTCATACTTTCGCATATTTCTCATATTTGATGGCCAGATTCTGGGCTTTTTCTGGTTGGGATCCCATAGTAATATGGTTCCACCCTGAAACAGTCCATTAAACCTGGTTTCGATCGATATTTTAGAGGATAACGCATGTTAGGTCTAGGTTAGGCCTGGGATTTGCCCTCATCAGACTCATACTTTCGCATTCTTCAGATACTTGTTGAACAGATCCTGGGTTTTTTTTGGTTGGGGTCACGTAGTAATGCGGAACCACACTGAAACAGTCGACTAAACCTGGTCTCGATCAATATTTCAGAGGATAACGCATGCTAGGTCTGGATTAGGTCTGGGATTTGCCCTCATCAGGCTCATACTTTCGCATATTTCTCATACTTGATGGCCAGATTCTGGGCTTTTATTGGCTTGGATCACGTAGTATTGCGGTACCACACTGAAACAGTCTAGTAAACCTGGTTTCGATCAATATTTTAGAGGATAACGCATGTTAGGTCTAGGTTAGGTCTGGGATTTGCTCTCATCAGCCTCATACTTTCGCATATTTCTCATACTTGTTGGCCAGATTCTGGGCTTTTTTTGGCTTGGATCGCGTAGTAATGTGGTACCACACTGAAACAGTCTATTAAACCTGGTTTCGATCAATATTTTAGAGGATAACGCATGTTAGGTCTAGGTTAGGTCTGGGATTTGCTCTCATCAGGCTCATACTTTCGCATATCTCTCATACTTGATGGCAAGATTCTGGGCTTTTTCCGGTTTGGATCACGTAGTAATGTGGTACGACACTGAAACTGTCGACTAAACCTGGTCTCGATCAATATTTCAGAGGATAACGCATGCTAGGTCTACGTTAGGTGTGGGATTTGCTCTCATCAGGCTCATACTTTCGCGCATTTCTCATACTTGATGGCCAGAATCTGGGCTTTTTTTTGGATTGGATCACGTAGTAATGTAGTACCACACTGAAACAGTCGACTAAACCTGGTCTCGATCAATATTTCAGAGGATAACGCATGTTAGGTCTAGGTTAGGCCTGGGATTTGCCCCCTTCAGTCTCATACTTTCGCATTCTTCACATACTTCTTGAACAGATCCTGGGTTATTTCTGGTTTGGATCACACAGTAATGTGGTACGACACAGAAACAGTCGACTAAACCTGGTCTCGATCAATATTTCAGAGGATAACGCATGCTAGGTCTACGTTAGGAGTGGGATTTGCTCTCATCAGGCTCATACTTTCGCATATTTCTCATACTTGATGGCCAGATTCTGGGCTTTTATTGGTTTGGATCACGTAGTATTGTGGTACCACACTGAAACAGTCTATTAAACCTGGTTTCGATCAATATTTTAGAGGAAAACGCATGATAGGTCTAGGTTAGGTCTGGGATTTGCTCTCATCAGGCTCATACTTTCGCATATTTCTCATACTTGATGGCCAGATTCTGGGCTTTTTTATGGTTTGGATCACGTAGTAATTTGGTACCACACTGAAACAGTCAATCAAACCTGGTTTCCATCAATATTTTAGAGGATAACGCTTGTTACGTCTAGGTTAGGCCTGGGATTTGCACTGATCAGGGTCATACTTTCGCATATTTCTCATACTTGATGTCCAGATTCTGGGCTTTTTTATGGTTTGGATCACGTAGTAATTTGGTACCACACTGAGACAGTCAATCAAACCTGGTTTCCATCAATATTTTAGAGGATAACGCATGTTAGGTCTAGGTTAGGTCTGGGATTTGCTCTCATCAGGCTCATACTTTCGCACATGTCTCATACTTGATGGCCAGATTCTGGGCTTTTTTTTGGTTTGGATCACGTAGTAATGTGGTACCACACTGAAACAGTCGACTAAACCTGGTCACAATCAATATTTCAGAGGATAACACATGCTAGGTCTACGTTAGGTGTGGGATTTGCTCTCACCAGGCTCATACTTTCGCATATTTCTCATACTTGATGGCCAGATTCTGGGCTTTTATTGGCTTGGATCACGTAGTATTGTGGTACCACACTGAAACAGTCTATTAAACCTGGTTTCGATCAATATTTAACAGGATAACGCATGTTAGGTCTAGGTTAGGTCTGGGATTTGCTCTCATCAGGCTCATACTTTCGCATATTTCTCATACTTGATGGCCAGATTCTGGGCTTTTATTGGTTTGGATCACGTAGTATTGTGGTACCACACTGAAACAGTCTATTAAACCTGGTTTCGATCAATATTTTAGAGGATAACGCATGTTAGATATAGGTTAGGTCTGGGATTCGCTCTCATCAGGCTCATACCGACGCATATTTCTCATACTTGATGGCCAGATTCTGGGCTTTTTCCGGTTTGGATCACGTAGTAATGTGGTACGACACTGAAACTGTCGACTAATCCTGGTCTCGATCAATATTTTAGAGGATAACGCATGATAGGTCTAGGTTAGGTCTGGGATTTGCTCTCATCAGGCTCATACTTTCGCATATTTCTCATATTTGATGGCCAGATTCTGGGCTTTTTCTAGTTGGGATCCCATAGTAATATGGTTCCACCCTGAAACAGTCCATTAAACCTGGTTTCGATCGTTATTTTAGAGGATAACGCATGTTAGGTCTAGGTTAGGCCTGGGATTTGCCCTCATCAGACTCATACTTTCGCATTCTTCACATACTTCTTGAACAGATCGTGGGTTATTTCTGGTTTGGATCACACAGTAATGTGGTACGACACAGAAACAGTCGACTAAACCTGGTCTCGATCAATATTTCAGAGGATAACGCATGCTAGGTCTACGTTAGGAGTGGGATTTGCTCTCATCAGGCTCATACTTTCGCACATTTCTCATACTTGATGGCCAGATTCTGGGCTTTTTTTGGCTTGCATCACGTAGTAATGTGGTACCACACTGAAACAGTCTATTAAACCTGGTTTCGATCAATATTTTAGAGGATAACGCATGTTAGGTCTACGTTAGGAGTGGGATTTGCTCTCATCAGGCTCATACTTTCGCATATTTCTCATACTTGTTGGCCAGATCCTGGGCTTTTTCTGGATTGGATCGACGTAGTAATGTGGTGCCACACTGAAACAGTCGACTAAACCTGGTCTCGATCAATATTTCAGAGGATAACACATGCTAGGTCTGGATTAGGTCTGGGATTTGCCCTCATCAGGCTCATACTTTCGCATATTTCTCATATTTGATGGCCAGATTCTGGGCTTTTTCTGGTTGGGATCCCATAGTAATATGGTTCCACCCTGAAACAGTCCATTAAACCTGGTTTCGATCGATATTTTAGAGGATAACGCATGTTAGGTCTAGGTTAGGCCTGGGATTTGCCCTCATCAGACTCATACTTTCGCATTCTTCAGATACTTGTTGAACAGATCCTGGGTTTTTTTTGGTTGGGGTCACGTAGTAATGCGGAACCACACTGAAACAGTCGACTAAACCTGGTCTCGATCAATATTTCAGAGGATAACGCATGCTAGGTCTGGATTAGGTCTGGGATTTGCCCTCATCAGGCTCATACTTTCGCATATTTCTCATACTTGATGGCCAGATTCTGGGCTTTTATTGGCTTGGATCACGTAGTATTGCGGTACCACACTGAAACAGTCTAGTAAACCTGGTTTCGATCAATATTTTAGAGGATAACGCATGTTAGGTCTAGGTTAGGTCTGGGATTTGCTCTCATCAGGCTCATACTTTCGCATATTTCTCATACTTGTTGGCCAGATTCTGGGCTTTTTTTGGCTTGGATCGCGTAGTAATGTGGTACCACACTGAAACAGTCTATTAAACCTGGTTTCGATCAATATTTTAGAGGATAACGCATGTTAGATATAGGTTAGGTCTGGGATTCGCTCTCATCAGGCTCATACCGACGCATATTTCTCATACTTGATGGCCAGATTCTGGGCTTTTTCCGGTTTGGATCACGTAGTAATGTGGTACGACACTGAAACTGTCGACTAATCCTGGTCTCGATCAATATTTTAGAGGATAACGCATGATAGGTCTAGGTTAGGTCTGGGATTTGCTCTCATCAGGCTCATACTTTCGCATATTTCTCATATTTGATGGCCAGATTCTGGGCTTTTTCTGGTTGGGATCCCATAGTAATATGGTTCCACCCTGAAACAGTCCATTAAACCTGGTTTCGATCGTTATTTTAGAGGATAACGCATGCTAGGTCTAGGTTAGGCCTGGGATTTGCCCTCATCAGACTCATACTTTCGCATTCTTCACATACTTGTTGAACAGATCCTGGGTTTTTTTTGGTTGGGGTCACGTAGTAATGCGGAACCACACTGAAACAGTCGACTAAACCTGGTCTCGATCAATATTTCAGAGGATAACGCATGCTAGGTCTGGATTAGGTCTGGGATTTGCCCTTATCAGGCTCATACTTTCGCATATTTCTCATACTTGATGGCCAGATTCTGGGCTTTTATTGGCTTGGATCACGTAGTATTGTGGTACCACACTGAAACAGTCTATTAAACCTGGTTTCGATCAATATTTTAGAGGATAACGCATGTTAGGTCTAGGTTAGGTCTGGGATTTGCTCTCATCAGCCTCATACTTTCGCATATTTCTCATACTTGTTGGCCAGATTCTGGGCTTTTTTTGGCTTGGATCGCGTAGTAATGTGGTACCACACTGAAACAGTCTATTAAACCTGGTTTCGATCAATATTTTAGAGGATAACGCATGTTAGGTCTAGGTTAGGTCTGGGATTTGCTCTCATCAGGCTCATACCGACGCATATTTCTCATACTTGATGGCCAGATTCTGGGCTTTTTCCGGTTTGGATCACGTAGTAATGTGGTACGACACTGAAACTGTCGACTAATCCTGGTCTCGATCAATATTTTAGAGGATAACGCATGATAGGTCTAGGTTAGGTCTGGGATTTGCTCTCATCAGGCTCATACTTTCGCATATTTCTCATATTTGATGGCCAGATTCTGGGCTTTTTCTGGTTGGGATCCCATAGTAATATGGTTCCACCCTGAAACAGTCCATTAAACCTGGTTTCGATCGTTATTTTAGAGGATAACGCATGCTAGGTCTAGGTTAGGCCTGGGATTTGCCCTCATCAGACTCATACTTTCGCATTCTTCACATACTTGTTGAACAGATCCTGGGTTTTTTTTGGTTGGGGTCACGTAGTAATGCGGAACCACACTGAAACAGTCGACTAAACCTGGTCTCGATCAATATTTCAGAGGATAACGCATGCTAGGTCTGGATTAGGTCTGGGATTTGCCCTTATCAGGCTCATACTTTCGCATATTTCTCATACTTGATGGCCAGATTCTGGGCTTTTATTGGCTTGGATCACGTAGTATTGTGGTACCACACTGAAACAGTCTATTAAACCTGGTTTCGATCAATATTTTAGAGGATAACGCATGTTAGGTCTAGGTTAGGTCTGGGATTTGCTCTCATCAGCCTCATACTTTCGCATATTTCTCATACTTGTTGGCCAGATTCTGGGCTTTTTTTGGCTTGGATCGCGTAGTAATGTGGTACCACACTGAAACAGTCTATTAAACCTGGTTTCGATCAATATTTTAGAGGATAACGCATGTTAGGTCTAGGTTAGGTCTGGGATTTGCTCTCATCAGGCTCATACTTTCGCATATCTCTCATACTTGATGGCAAGATTCTGGGCTTTTTCCGGTTTGGATCACGTAGTAATGTGGTACGACACTGAAACTGTCGACTAAACCTGGTCTCGATCAATATTTCAGAGGATAACGCATGCTAGGTCTACGTTAGGTGTGGGATTTGCTCTCATCAGGCTCATACTTTCGCGCATCTCTCATACTTGATGGCCAGAATCTGGGCTTTTTTTTGGATTGGATCACGTAGTAATGTAGTACCACACTGAAACAGTCGACTAAACCTGGTCTCGATCAATATTTCAGAGGATAACGCATGTTAGGTCTAGGTTAGGCCTGGGATTTGCCCCCTTCAGTCTCATACTTTCGCATTCTTCACATACTTCTTGAACAGATCCTGGGTTATTTCTGGTTTGGATCACACAGTAATGTGGTACGACACAGAAACAGTCGACTAAACCTGGTCTCGATCAATATTTCAGAGGATAACGCATGCTAGGTCTACGTTAAGAGTGGGATTTGCTCTCATCAGGCTCATACTTTCGCATATTTCTCATACTTGATGGCCAGATTCTGGGCTTTTATTGGTTTGGATCACGTAGTATTGTGGTACCACACTGAAACAGTCTATTAAACCTGGTTTCGATCAATATTTTAGAGGAAAACGCATGATAGGTCTAGGTTAGGTCTGGGATTTGCTCTCATCGGGCTCATACTTTCGCATATTTCTCATACTTGATGGCCAGATTCTGGGCTTTTTTATGGTTTGGATCACGTAGTAATTTGGTACCACACTGAAACAGTCAATCAAACCTGGTTTCCATCAATATTTTAGAGGATAACGCTTGTTACGTCTAGGTTAGGCCTGGGATTTGCACTGATCAGGGTCATACTTTCGCATATTTCTCATACTTGATGTCCAGATTCTGGGCTTTTTTATGGTTTGGATCACGTAGTAATTTGGTACCACACTGAGACAGTCAATCAAACCTGGTTTCCATCAATATTTTAGAGGATAACGCATGTTAGGTCTAGGTTAGGTCTGGGATTTGCTCTCATCAGGCTCATACTTTCGCACATGTCTCATACTTGATGGCCAGATTCTGGGCTTTTTTTTGGTTTGGATCACGTAGTAATGTGGTACCACACTGAAACAGTCGACTAAACCTGGTCACAATCAATATTTCAGAGGATAACACATGCTAGGTCTACGTTAGGTGTGGGATTTGCTCTCATCAGGCTCATACTTTCGCATATTTCTCATACTTGATGGCCAGATTCTGGGCTTTTTTTGGCTTGCATCACGTAGTAATGTGGTACCACACTGAAACAGTCTATTAAACCTGGTTTCGATCAATATTTTAGAGGATAACGCATGTTAGGTCTAGGTTAGGTCTCGGATTTGCTCTCATCAGGCTCATACTTTCGCATATTTCTCATACTTGTTGGCCAGATCCTGGGCTTTTTCTGGATTGGATCGACGTAGTAATGTGGTACCACACTGAAACAGTCGACTAAACCTGGTCTCGATCAATATTTTAGAGGATAACGCATGTTAGGTCAGGATTAGGTCTGGGATTTGCTCTCATCAGGCTCATACTTTCGCATATTTCTCATATTTGATGGCCAGATTCTGGGCTTTTTTATGGTTTGGATCACGTAGTAATTTGGTACCACACTGAAACAGTCAATCAAACCTGGTTTCCATCAATATTTTAGACGATAACGCATGTTAGGTCTAGGTTAGGTCTGGGATTTGCTCTCATCAGGCTCATACCGACGCATATTTCTCATACTTGATGGCCAGATTCTGGGCTTTTTCCGGTTTGGATCACGTAGTAATGTGGTACGACACTGAAACTGTCGACTAATCCTGGTCTCGATCAATATTTTAGAGGATAACGCATGATAGGTCTAGGTTAGGTCTGGGATTTGCTCTCATCAGGCTCATACTTTCGCATATTTCTCATATTTGATGGCCAGATTCTGGGCTTTTTCTGGTTGGGATCCCATAGTAATATGGTTCCACCCTGAAACAGTCCATTAAACCTGGTTTCGATCGTTATTTTAGAGGATAACGCATGCTAGGTCTAGGTTAGGCCTGGGATTTGCCCTCATCAGACTCATACTTTCGCATTCTTCACATACTTGTTGAACAGATCCTGGGTTTTTTTTGGTTGGGGTCACGTAGTAATGCGGAACCACACTGAAACAGTCGACTAAACCTGGTCTCGATCAATATTTCAGAGGATAACGCATGCTAGGTCTGGATTAGGTCTGGGATTTGCCCTTATCAGGCTCATACTTTCGCATATTTCTCATACTTGATGGCCAGATTCTGGGCTTTTATTGGCTTGGATCACGTAGTATTGTGGTACCACACTGAAACAGTCTATTAAACCTGGTTTCGATCAATATTTTAGAGGATAACGCATGTTAGGTCTAGGTTAGGTCTGGGATTTGCTCTCATCAGCCTCATACTTTCGCATATTTCTTATACTTGTTGGCCAGATTCTGGGCTTCTTTTGGCTTGGATCGCGTAGTAATGTGGTACCACACTGAAACAGTCTATTAAACCTGGTTTCGATCAATATTTTAGAGGATAACGCATGTTAGGTCTAGGTTAGGTCTGGGATTTGCTCTCATCAGGCTCATACTTTCGCATATCTCTCATACTTGATGGCAAGATTCTGGGCTTTTTCCGGTTTGGATCACGTAGTAATGTGGTACGACACTGAAACTGTCGACTAAACCTGGTCTCGATCAATATTTCAGAGGATAACGCATGCTAGGTCTACGTTAGGTGTGGGATTTGCTCTCATCAGGCTCATACTTTCGCGCATTTCTCATACTTGATGGCCAGAATCTGGGCTTTTTTTTGGATTGGATCACGTAGTAATGTAGTACCACACTGAAACAGTCGACTAAACCTGGTCTCGATCAATATTTCAGAGGATAACGCATGTTAGGTCTAGGTTAGGCCTGGGATTTGCCCCCTTCAGTCTCATACTTTCGCATTCTTCACATACTTCTTGAACAGATCCTGGGTTATTTCTGGTTTGGATCACACAGTAATGTGGTACGACACAGAAACAGTCGACTAAACCTGGTCTCGATCAATATTTCAGAGGATAACGCATGCTAGGTCTACGTTAAGAGTGGGATTTGCTCTCATCAGGCTCATACTTTCGCATATTTCTCATACTTGATGGCCAGATTCTGGGCTTTTATTGGTTTGGATCACGTAGTATTGTGGTACCACACTGAAACAGTCTATTAAACCTGGTTTCGATCAATATTTTAGAGGAAAACGCATGATAGGTCTAGGTTAGGTCTGGGATTTGCTCTCATCGGGCTCATACTTTCGCATATTTCTCATACTTGATGGCCAGATTCTGGGCTTTTTTATGGTTTGGATCACGTAGTAATTTGGTACCACACTGAAACAGTCAATCAAACCTGGTTTCCATCAATATTTTAGAGGATAACGCTTGTTACGTCTAGGTTAGGCCTGGGATTTGCACTGATCAGGGTCATACTTTCGCATATTTCTCATACTTGATGTCCAGATTCTGGGCTTTTTTATGGTTTGGATCACGTAGTAATTTGGTACCACACTGAGACAGTCAATCAAACCTGGTTTCCATCAATATTTTAGAGGATAACGCATGTTAGGTCTAGGTTAGGTCTGGGATTTGCTCTCATCAGGCTCATACTTTCGCACATGTCTCATACTTGATGGCCAGATTCTGGGCTTTTTTTTGGTTTGGATCACGTAGTAATGTGGTACCACACTGAAACAGTCGACTAAACCTGGTCACAATCAATATTTCAGAGGATAACACATGCTAGGTCTACGTTAGGTGTGGGATTTGCTCTCATCAGGCTCATACTTTTGCATATTTCTCATACTTGATGGCCAGATTCTGGGCTTTTTTTGGCTTGCATCACGTAGTAATGTGGTACCACACTGAAAAAGTCTATTAAACCTGGTTTCGATCAATATTTTAGAGGATAACGCATGTTAGGTCTAGGTTAGGTCTCGGATTTGCTCTCATCAGGCTCATACTTTCGCATATTTCTCATACTTGTTGGCCAGATCCTGGGCTTTTTCTGGATTGGATCGACGTAGTAATGTGGTACCACACTGAAACAGTCGACTAAACCTGGTCTCGATCAATATTTTAGAGGATAACGCATGTTAGGTCTGGATTAGGTCTGGGATTTGCTCTCATCAGGCTCATACTTTCGCATATTTCTCATATTTGATGGCCAGATTCTGGGCTTTTTTATGGTTTGGATCACGTAGTAATTTGGTACCACACTGAAACAGTCAATCAAACCTGGTTTCCATCAATATTTTAGAGGATAACGCATGTTAGGTCTAGGTTAGGTCTGGGATTTGCTCTCATCAGGCTCATACTTTCGCACAAGTCTCATACTTGATGGCCAGATTCTGGGCTTTTTTTTGGTTTGGATCACGTAGTAATGTGGTACCACACTGAAACAGTCGACTAAACCTGGTCACAATCAATATTTCAGAGGATAACACATGCTAGGTCTACGTTAGGTGTGGGATTTGCTCTCATCAGGCTCATACTTTCGCATATTTCTCATACTTGATGGCCAGATTCTGGGCTTTTCTTGGCTTGCATCGCGTAGTAATGTGGTACCACACTGAAACAGTCTATTAAACCTGGTTTCGATCAATATTTTAGAGGATAACGCATGTTAGGTCTAGGTTAGGTCTCGGATTTGCTCTCATCAGGCTCATACTTTCGCACATGTCTCATACTTGATGGCCAGATTCTGGGCTTTGTTTTGGTTTGGATCACGTAGTAATGTGGTACCAAACTGAAACAGTCGACTAAACCTGGTCACAATCAATATTTCAGAGGATAACACATGCTAGGTCTACGTTAGGTGTGGGATTTGCTCTCATCAGGCTCATACTTTCGCATATTTCTCATACTTGATGGCCAGATTCTGGGCTTTTTTTGGCTTGCATCACGTAGTAATGTGGTACCACACTGAAACAGTCTATTAAACCTGGTTTCGATCAATATTTTAGAGGATAACGCATGTTAGGTCTAGGTTAGGTCTCGGATTTGCTCTCATCAGGCTCATACTTTCGCATATTTCTCATACTTGTTGGCCAGATCCTGGGCTTTTTCTGGATTGGATCGACGTAGTAATGTGGTACCACACTGAAACAGTCGACTAAACCTGGTCTCGATCAATATTTCAGAGGATAACACATGTTATGTCTAGGTTAGGCCTGGGATTTGCCCTCTTCAGTCTCATACTTTCGCATTCTTCACATATTTCTTGAACAGATCCTGGGTTATTTCTGGTTTGGATCTCACAGTAATGTGGTACGACACTGAAACAGTCGACTAAACCTGGTCTCGATCAATATTTCAGAGGATAACGCATGCTAGGTCTGGATTAGGTCTGGGATTTGCCCTCATCAGGCTCATACTTTCGCATATTTCTCATATTTGATGGCCAGATTCTGGGCTTTTTCTGGTTGGGATCCCATAGTAATATGGTTCCACCCTGAAACAGTCCATTAAACCTGGTTTCGATCGATATTTTAGAGGATAACGCATGTTAGGTCTAGGTTAGGCCTGGGATTTGCCCTCATCAGACTCATACTTTCGCATTCTTCACATACTTGTTGAACAGATCCTGGGTTTTTTTTGGTTGGGGTCACGTAGTAATGCGGAACCACACTGAAACAGTCGACTAAACCTGGTCTCGATCAATATTTCAGAGGATAACGCATGCTAGGTCTGGATTAGGTCTGGGATTTGCCCTCATCAGGCTCATACTTTCGCATATTTCTCATACTTGATGGCCAGATTCTGGGCTTTTATTGGCTTGGATCACGTAGTATTGTGGTACCACACTGAAACAGTCTATTAAACCTGGTTTCGATCAATATTTTAGAGGATAACGCATGTTAGGTCTAGGTTAGGTCTGGGATTTGCTCTCATCAGGCTCATACTTTCGCATATTTCTCATACTTGTTGGCCAGATTCTGGGCTTTTTTTGGCTTGGATCGCGTAGTAATGTGGTACCACACTGAAACAGTCTATTAAACCTGGTCTTGATCAATATTTTAGAGAATAACGCATGTTAGGTCTAGGTTAGGTCTGGCATTTGCTCTCATCAGGCTCATACTTTCGCGCATTTCTCATACTTGATGGCCAGATTCTGGGCTTTTTTATGGTTTGGATCACGTAGTAATTTGGTACCACACTGAAACAGTCAATGAAACCTGGTTTCCATCAATATTTTAGAGGATAACGCATGTTACGTCTAGGTTAGGCCTGGGATTTGCACTGATCAGGGTCATACTTTCACATTTTTCGCATGCTTGTTGGCTAGATCCCGGGTTTTTTCAGGTTTGGATCACATAGTAATGTGGTACCACACTGAAGCAGTCAATTAAACCAGGTTTCGATCAATATTTTAGATGATAGCGCATGTTAGGTCTAGGTTAGGCCTGGGATTTGCTCTCAACAGGCTCATACTTTCGCATATTTCTCATACTTGATGGCCAGATTCTGGGCTTTTTTATGGTTTGGATCACGTAGTAATTTGGTACCACACTGAAACAGTCAATCAAACCTGGTTTCCATCAATATTTTAGAGGATAACGCATGTTAGGTCTAGGTTAGGTCTGGGATTTGCTCTCATCAGGCTCATACTTTCGCACATGTCTCATACTTGATGGCCAGATTCTGGGCTTTTTTTTGGTTTGGATCACGTAGTAATGTGGTACCACACTGAAACAGTCTATTAAACCTGGTTTCGATCAATATTTTACAGGATAACGCATGTTAGGTCTAGGTTAGGTCTCGGATTTGCTCTCATCAGGCTCATACTTTCGCATATTTCTCATACTTGTTGGCCAGATCCTGGGCTTTGTTTTGGTTTGGATCACGTAGTAATGTGGTACCAAACTGAAACAGTCGACTAAACCTGGTCACAATCAATATTTCAGAGGATAACACATGCTAGGTCTACGTTAGGTGTGGGATTTGCTCTCATCAGGCTCATACTTTCGCACATGTCTCATACTTGATGGCCAGATTCTGGGCTTTTTTTTGGTTTGGATCACGTAGTAATGTGGTACCACACTGAAACAGTCTATTAAACCTGGTTTCGATCAATATTTTACAGGATAACGCATGTTAGGTCTAGGTTAGGTCTCGGATTTGCTCTCATCAGGCTCATACTTTCGCACATGTCTCATACTTGATGGCCAGATTCTGGGCTTTGTTTTGGTTTGGATCACGTAGTAATGTGGTACCAAACTGAAACAGTCGACTAAACCTGGTCACAATCAATATTTCAGAGGATAACACATGCTAGGTCTACGTTAGGTGTGGGATTTGCTCTCATCAGGCTCATACTTTCGCATATTTCTCATACTTGATGGCCAGATTCTGGGCTTTTTTTGGCTTGCATCACGTAGTAATGTGGTACCACACTGAAACAGTCTATTAAACCTGGTTTCGATCAATATTTTAGAGGATAACGCATGTTAGGTCTAGGTTAGGTCTCGGATTTGCTCTCATCAGGCTCATACTTTCGCATATTTCTCATACTTGTTGGCCAGATCCTGGGCTTTTTCTGGATTGGATCGACGTAGTAATGTGGTACCACACTGAAACAGTCGACTAAACCTGGTCTCGATCAATATTTCAGAGGATAACACATGTTATGTCTAGGTTAGGCCTGGGATTTGCCCTCTTCAGTCTCATACTTTCGCATTCTTCACATATTTCTTGAACAGATCCTGGGTTATTTCTGGTTTGGATCTCACAGTAATGTGGTACGACACTGAAACAGTCGACTAAACCTGGTCTCGATCAATATTTCAGAGGATAACGCATGCTAGGTCTGGATAAGGTCTGGGATTTGCCCTCATCAGGCTCATACTTTCGCATATTTCTCATATTTGCTGGCCAGATTCTGGGCTTTTTCTGGTTGGGATCCCATAGTAATATGGTTCCACCCTGAAACAGTCCATTAAACCTGGTTTCGATCGATATTTTAGAGGATAACGCATGTTAGGTCTAGGTTAGGCCTGGGATTTGCCCTCATCAGACTCATACTTTCGCATTCTTCACATACTTGTTGAACAGATCCTGGGTTTTTTTTGGTTGGGGTCACGTAGTAATGCGGAACCACACTGAAACAGTCGACTAAACCTGGTCTCGATCAATATTTCAGAGGATAACGCATGCTAGGTCTGGATTAGGTCTGGGATTTGCCCTCATCAGGCTCATACTTTCGCATATTTCTCATACTTGATGGCCAGATTCTGGGCTTTTATTGGCTTGGATCACGTAGTATTGTGGTACCACACTGAAACAGTCTATTAAACCTGGTTTCGATCAATATTTTAGAGGATAACGCATGTTAGGTCTAGGTTAGGTCTGGGATTTGCTCTCATCAGGCTCATACTTTCGCATATTTCTCATACTTGTTGGCCAGATTCTGGGCTTTTTTTGGCTTGGATCGCGTAGTAATGTGGTACCACACTGAAACAGTCTATTAAACCTGGTTTCGATCAATATTTTAGAGGATAACGCATGTTAGGTCTAGGTTAGGTCTGGGATTTGCTCTCATCAGGCTCATACTTTCGCATATTTCTCATACTTGATGGCCAGATTCTGGGCTTTTTCCGGTTTGGATCACGTAGTAATGTGGTACGACACTGAAACTGTCGACTAAACCTGGTCTCGATCAATATTTCAGAGGATAACGCATGCTAGGTCTACGTTAGGTGTGGGATTTGCTCTCATCAGGCTCATACTTTCGCGCATTTCTCATACTTGATGGCCAGATTCTGGGCTTTTTTTTGGATTGGATCACGTAGTAATGTAGTACCACACTGAAACAGTCGACTAAACCTGGTCTCGATCATTTTTTCGTAGGATAACGCATGTTAGGTCTAGGTTAGGCCTGGGATTTGCCCTCTTCAGTCTCATACTTTCGCATTCTTCACATGCTTCTTGAACAGATCCTGGGTTATTTCTGGTTTGGATCACACAGTAATGTGGTACGACACAGAAACAGTCGACTAAACCTGGTCTCGATCAATATTTCAGAGGATAACGCATGCTAGGTCTGCGTTAGGAGTGGGATTTGCTCTCATCAGGCTCATACTTTCGCATATTTCTCATACTTGTTGGCCAGATTCTGGGCTTTTTTTGGCTTGGATCGCGTAGTAATGTGGTACCACACTGAAACAGTCTATTAAACCTGGTTTCGATCAATATTTTAGAGGATAACGCATGTTAGGTCTAGGTTAGGTCTGGGATGTGCTCTCATCAGGCTCATACTTTCGCATATTTCTCATACTTGATGGCCAGATTCTGGGCTTTTTTTTGGATTGGATCACGTAGTAATGTAGTACCACACTGAAACAGTCGACTAAACCTGGTCTCGATCAATATTTCAGAGGATAACGCATGCTAGGTCTACGTTAGGAGTGGGATTTGCTCTCATCAGGCTCATACTTTCGCATATTTCTCATACTTGATGGCCAGATTCTGGGCTTTTATTGGTTTGGATCACGTAGTATTGTGGTACCACACTGAAACAGTCTATTAAACCTGGTTTCGATCAATATTTTAGAGGATAACGCATGTTAGATATAGGTTAGGTTTGGGATTCGCTCTCATCAGGCTCATACCGACGCATATTTCTCATACTTGTTGGCCAGATTCTGGGCTTTTTTTGGCTTGGATCGCGTAGTAATGTGGTACCAGCCTGAAACAGTCTATTAAACCTGGTTTCGATCAATATTTTAGAGGATAACGCATGTTAGGTCTAGGTTAGGTCTGGGATTTGCTCTCATCAGGCTCATACTTTCGCATATTTCTCATACTTGATGGCCAGATTCTGGGCTTTTACCGGTTTGGATCACGTAGTAATGTGGTACGACACTGAAACTGTCGACTAATCCTGGTCTCGATCAATATTTTAGAGGATAACGCATGATAGGTCTAGGTTAGGTCTGGGATTTGCTCTCATCAGGCTCATACTTTCGCATATTTCTCATATTTGATGGCCAGATTCTGGGCTTTTTCTGGTTGGGATCCCATAGTAATATGGTTCCACCCTGAAACAGTCCATTAAACCTGGTTTCGATCGATATTTTAGAGGATAATGCATGTTAGGTCTAGGTTAGGCCTGGGATTTGCCCTCATCAGACTCATACTTTCGCATTCTTCACATACTTGTTGAACAGATCCTGGGTTTTTTTTGGTTGGGGTCACGTAGTAATGCGGAACCACACTGAAACAGTCGACTAAACCTGGTCTCGATCAATATTTCAGAGGATAACGCATGCTAGGTCTGGATTAGGTCTGGGATTTGCCCTCATCAGGCTCATACTTTCGCATATTTCTCATACTTGATGGCCAGATTCTGGGCTTTTATTGGCTTGGATCACGTAGTATTGTGGTACCACACTGAAACAGTCTATTAAACCTGGTTTCGATCAATATTTTAGAGGATAACGCATGTTAGGTCTAGGTTAGGTCTGGGATTTGCTCTCATCAGGCTCATACTTTCGCATATTTCTCATACTTGTTGGCCAGATTCTGGGCTTTTTTTGGCTTGGATCGCGTAGTAATGTGGTACCACACTGAAACAGTCTATTAAACCTGGTTTCGATCAATATTTTAGAGGATAACGCATGTTAGGTCTAGGTTAGGTCTGGGATTTGCTCTCATCAGGCTCATACTTTCGCATATTTCTCATACTTGATGGCCAGATTCTGGGCTTTTTCCGGTTTGGATCACGTAGTAATGTGGTACGACACTGAAACTGTCGACTAAACCTGGTCTCGATCAATATTTCAGAGGATAACGCATGCTAGGTCTACGTTAGGTGTGGGATTTGCTCTCATCAGGCTCATACTTTCGCGCATTTCTCATACTTGATGGCCAGATTCTGGGCTTTTTTTTGGATTGGATCACGTAGTAATGTAGTACCACACTGAAACAGTCGACTAAACCTGGTCTCGATCAATATTTCAGAGGATAACGCATGTTAGGTCTAGGTTAGGCCTGGGATTTGCCCTCTTCAGTCTCATACTTTCGCATTCTTCACATACTTCTTGAACAGATCCTGGGTTATTTCTGGTTTGGATCACACAGTAATGTGGTACGACACAGAAACAGTCGACTAAACCTGGTCTCGATCAATATTTCAGAGGATAACGCATGCTAGGTCTACGTTAGGTGTGGGATTTGCTCTCATCAGGCTCATACTTTCGCATATTTCTCATACTTGATGGCCAGATTCTGGACTTTTTTTGGCTTGCATCACGTAGTAATGTGGTACCACACTGAAACAGTCTATTAAACCTGGTCTTGATCAATATTTTAGAGGATAACGCATGTTAGGTCTAGGTTAGGTCTGGGATTTGCTCTCATCAGGCTCATACTTTCGCGCATTTCTCATACTTGATGGCCAGATTCTGGGCTTTTTTATGGTTTGGATCACGTAGTAATTTGGTACCACACTGAAACAGTCAATGAAACCTGGTTTCCATCAATATTTTAGAGGATAACGCATGTTACGTCTAGGTTAGGCCTGGAATTTGCACTGATCAGGGTCATACTTTCACATTTTTCGCATGCTTGTTGGCTAGATCCCGGGTTTTTTCAGGTTTGGATCACATAGTAATGTGGTACCACACTGAAGCAGTCAATTAAACCAGGTTTCGATCAATATTTTAGATGATAGCGAATGTTAGGTCTAGGTTAGGCCTGGGATTTGCTCTCAACAGGCTCATACTTTCGCATATTTCTCATACTTGATGGCCAGATTCTGGGCTTTTTTATGGTTTGGATCACGTAGTAATTTGGTACCACACTGAAACAGTCAATCAAACCTGGTTTCCATCAATATTTTAGAGGATAACGCATGTTAGGTCTAGGTTAGGTCTGGGATTTGCTCTCATCAGGCTCATACTTTCGCACATGTCTCATACTTGATGGCCAGATTCTGGGCTTTTTTTTGGTTTGGATCACGTAGTAATGTGGTACCACACTGAAACAGTCTATTAAACCTGGTTTCGATCAATATTTTACAGGATAACGCATGTTAGGTCTAGGTTAGGTCTCGGATTTGCTCTCATCAGGCTCATACTTTCGCATATTTCTCATACTTGTTGGCCAGATCCTGGGCTTTTTCTGGATTGGATCGACGTAGTAATGTGGTACCACACTGAAACAGTCGACTAAACCTGGTCTCGATCAATATTTCAGAGTATAACACATGTTAGGTCTAGGTTAGGCCTGGGATTTGCCCTCTTCAGTCTCATACTTTCGCATTCTTCACATACTTCTTGAACAGATCCTGGGTTATTTCTGGTTTGGATCACACAGTAATGTGGTACCACACTGAAACAGTCGACTAAACCTGGTCTCGATGAATATTTTAGAGGATAACGCATGTTAGGTCTGGATTAGGTCTGGGATTTGCTCTCATCAGGCTCATACTTTCACATATTTCTCATATTTGATGGCCAGATTCTGGGCTTTTTATGGTTGGGAGCACATAGTAATATGGTTCCACCCTGAAACAGTCCATTAAACCTGGTTTCGATCGATATTTTAGAGGATAACGCATGTTACGTCTAGGTTAGGCCTGGGATTTGCACTGATCAGGGTCATACTTTCACATATTTCTCATACTTGATGGCCAGATTCTGGGCTTTTTTATGGTTTGGATCTCGTAGTAATTTGGTACCACACTGAAACAGTCAATCAAACCTGGTTTCCATCAATATTTTAGAGGATAACGCATGTTAGGTCTAGGTTAGGTCTGGGATTTGCTCCCATCAGGCTCATACTTTCGCACATGTCTCATACTTGATGGCCAGATTCTGGGCTTTTTTTTGGTTTGGATCACGTAGTAATGTGGTACCACACTGAAACAGTCGACTAAACCTGGTCACAATCTATATTTCAGAGGATAACACATGCTAGGTCTACGTTAGGTGTGGGATTTGCTGTCATCAGGCTCATACTTTCGCATATTTCTCATACTTGATGGCCAGATTCTGGGCTTTCTTTGGTTTGCATCACGTAGTAATGTGGTACCACACTGAAACAGTCTATTAAACCTGGTTTCGATCAATATTTTAGAGGATAACGCATGTTAGGTCTAGGTTAGGTCTCGGATTTGCTCTCATCAGGCTCATACTTCCGCATATTTCTCATACTTGTTGGCCAGATCCTGGGCTTTTTCTGCATTGGATCGACGTAGTAATGTGGTACCACACTGAAACTGTCGACTAGACCTGGTCTCGATCAATATTTCAGAGGATAACACATGTTAGGTCTAGGTTAGGCCTGGGATTTGCCCTCTTCAGTCTCATACTTTCGCATTCTTCACATACTTCTTGAACAGATCCTGGGTTATTTCTGGTTTGGATCACGTAGTAATGTAGTACGACACTGAAACAGTCGACTAAACCTGGTCTCGATCAATATTTCAGAGGATAACGCATGTTAGGTCTAGGTTAGGCCTGGGATTTGCCCTCTTCAGTCTCATACTTTCGCATTCTTCACATACTTCTTGAACAGATCCTGGGTTATTTCTGGTTTGGATCACACAGTAATGTGGTACGACACAGAAACAGTCGACTAAACCTGGTCTCGATCAATATTTCAGAGGATAACGCATGCTAGGTCTACGTTAGGAGTGGGATTTGCTCTCATCAGGCTCATACTTTCGCATATTTCTCATACTTGATGGCCAGATTCTGGGCTTTTATTGGTTTGGTTCACGTAGTATTGTGGTACCACACTGAAACAGTCTATTAAACCTGGTTTCGATCAATATTTTAGGGGATAACGCATGTTAGGTCTAGGTTTGGTCTGGGAGTTGCTCTCATCAGGCTCATACTTTCGCATATTTCTCATACTTGATGGCCAGATTCTGGGCTTTTTTTGGCTTGCATCACGTAGTAATGTGGTACCACACTGAAACAGTCGACTAAACCTGGTCTCGATCAATATTTCAGAGGATAACACATGTTAGGTCTAGGTTAGGCCTGGGATTTGCCCTCTTCAGTCTCATACTTTCGCATTCTTCACATACTTCTTGAACAGATGCTGGGTTTTTTCTGGTTTGGATCACACAGTAATGTGGTACCACACTGAAACAGTCGACTAAACCTGGTCTCGATCAATATTTTAGAGGATAACGCATGTTAGGTCTGGATTAGGTCTGGGATTTGCTCTCATCAGGCTCATACTTTCACATATTTCTCATATTTGATGGCCAGATTCTGGGCTTTTTATGGTTGGGAGCAAATAGTAATATGGTTCCACCCTGAAACAGTCCATTAAACCTGGTTTCGATCGATATTTTAGAGGATAACGCATGTTACGTCTAGGTTAGGCCTGGGATTTGCACTGATCAGGGTCATACTTTCACATTTTTCGCATACTTGTTGGCTAGATCCCGGGTTTTTTCAGGTTTGGATCTCATAGTAATGTGGTACCACACTGAAGCAGTCGATTAAACCAGGTTTCGATCAATATTTTAGATGATAGCGCATGTTAGGTCTAGGTTAGGCCTGGGATTTGCTCTCATCAGGCTCATACTTTCGCATATTTCTCATACTTGATGGCCAGATTCTGGGCTTTTTTATGGTTTGGATCACGTAGTAATTTGGTACCACACTGAAACAGTCAATCAAACCTGGTTTCCATCAATATTTTAGAGGATAACGCAAGTTAGGTCTAGGTTAGGTCTGGGATTTGCTCTCATCAGGCTCATACTTTCGCACATGTCTCATACTTGATGGCCAGATTCTGGGCTTTTTTTTGGTTTGGATCACGTAGTAATGTGGTACCACACTGAAACAGTCGACTAAACCTGGTCACAATCAATATTTCAGAGGATAACACATGCTAGGTCTACGTTAGGTGTGGGATTTGCTCTCATCAGGCTCATACTTTCGCATATTTCTCATACTTGATGGCCAGATTCTGGGCTTTTTTTGGCTTGCATCACGTAGTAATGTGGTACCACACTGAAACAGTCGACTAAACCTGGTCTCGATCAATATTTCAGAGGATAACTCATGTTAGGTCTAGGTTAGGCCTGGGATTTGCCCTCTTCAGTCTCATACTTTCGCATTCTTCACATACTTCTTGAACAGATCCTGGGTTATTTCTGGTTTGGATCACACAGTAATGTGGCACGACACTGAAACAGTCGACTAAACCTGGTCTCGATCAATATTTCAGAGGATAACGCATGCTAGGTCTGGATTAGGTCTGGGATTTGCCTTCATCAGGCTCATACTTTCGCATATTTCTCATATTTGATGGCCAGATTCTGGGCTTTTTCTGGTTGGGATCCCATAGTAATATGGTTCCACCCTGAAACAGTCCATTAAACCTGGTTTCGATTGATATTTTAGATGATAACGCATGTTAGGTCTAGGTTAGGCCTGGGATTTGCCCTCATCAGACTCATACTTTCGCATTCTTCACATACTTGTTGAACAGATCCTGGGTTTTTTTTGGTTGGGGTCAAGTAGTAAAACGGAACCACACTGAAACAGTCGACTAAACCTGGTCTCGATTAATATTTCAGAGGATAACGCATGCTAGGTCTGGGTTAGGTCTGGGATTTGCCCTCGTCAGGCTCATACTTTCGCATATTTCTCATACTTGATGGCCAGATTCTGGGCTTTTATTGGCTTGGATCACGTAGTATTGTGGTACCACACTGAAACAGTCTATTAAACCTGGTTTCGATCAATATTTTAGAGGATAACGCATGTTAGGTCTAGGTTAGGTCTGGGATTTGCTCTCATCAGGCTCATACTTTCGCATATTTCTCATACTTGTTGGCCAGATTCTGGGCTTTTCTTGGCTTGGATCGCGTAGTAATGTGGTACCACACTGAAACAGTCTATTAAACCTGGTTTCGATCAATATATAAGAGGATAACGCATGTTAGGTCTAGGTTAGGTCTGGGATTTGCTCTCATCAGGCTCATACTTTCGCATATTTCTCATACTTGATGGCCAGATTCTGGGCTTTTTCCGGTTTGGATCACGTAGTAATGTAGTACCACACTGAAACAGTCGACTGAACCTGGTTTCGATCAATATTTTAGAGGATAACGCATGTTAGGTCTAGGTTAGGCCTGGGATTTGCCCTCATCAGACTCATACTTCCGCATTCTTCACATACTTGTTGAACAGATCCTGGGTTTTTTTTGGTTGGGGTCACGTAGTAATGCGGAACCACACTGAAACAGTCGACTAAACCTGGTCTCGATCAATATTTCAGAGGATAACGCATGCTAGGTCTGGACTAGGTCTGGGATTTGCCCTCATCAGGCTCATACTTTCGCATATTTCTCATACTTGATGGCCAGATTCTGGGCTTTTATTGGCTTGGATCACGTAGTATTGTGGTACCACGCTGAAACAGTCTATTAAACCTGGTTTCGATCAATATTTTAGAGGATAACGCATGTTAGGTCTAGGTTAGGTCTGGGATTTGCTCTCATCAGGCTCATACTTTCGCATATTTCTCATACTTGTTGGCCAGATTCTGGGCTTTTTTTGGCTTGGATCGCGTAGTAATGTGGTACCACACTGAAACAGTCTATTAAACCTGGTTTCGATCAATATTTCAGAGGATAACGTATGCTAGGTCTACGTTAGGTGTGGGATTTGCACTCATCAGGCTCATACTTTCGCGCATTTCTCATAGTTGATGGCCAGATTCTGGGCTTTTTTTTGGATTGGATCACGTAGTAATGTAGTACCACACTGAAACAGTCGACTAAACCTGGTCTCGATCAATATTTCAGAGGATAACGCATGTTAGGTCTAGGTTAGGCCTGGGATTTGCCCTCTTCAGTCTCATACTTTCGCATTCTTCACATACTTCTTGAACAGATCCTGGGTTATTTCTGGTTTGGATCACACAGTAATGTGGTACGACACAGAAACAGTCGACTAAACCTGGTCTCGATCAATATTTCAGAGGATAACGCATGCTAGGTCTACGTTAGGAGTGGGATTTGCTCTCATCAGGCTCATACTTTCGCATATTTCTCATACTTGACGGCCAGATTCTGGGCTTTTATTGGTTTGGATCACGTAGTATTGTGGTACCACACTGAAACAGTCTATTAAACCTGGTTTCGATCAATATTTTAGAGGATAACGCATGATAGGTCTAGGTTAGGCCTGGGATTTGCTCTCATCAGGCTCATACTTTCGCATATTTCTCATACTTGATGGCCAGATTCTGGGCTTTTTTATGGTTTGGATCACGTAGTAATTTGGTACCACACTGAAACAGTCAATCAAACCTGGTTTCCATCAATATTTTAGAGGATAACGCATGTTAGGTCTAGGTTAGGTCTGGGATTTGCACTGATCAGGGTCATACTTTCACATTTTTCGCATACTTGTTGGCTAGATCCCGGGTTTTTTCAGGTTTGGATCACATAGTAATGTGGCACCACACTGAAGCAGTCAATTAAACCAGGTTTCGATCAATATTTTAGATGATAGCGCATGTTAGGTCTAGGTTAGGCCTGGGATTTGCTCTCATCAGGCTCATACTTTCGCATATTTCTCAAACTTGTTGGCCAGATCCTGGGCTTTTTTTGGTTTGGATCACGTAGTAATGTGGTACCACACTGAAACAGTCGACTAAACCTGGTCTCGATCAATGTTTCAGAGGATAACACATGTTAGGTCTAGGTTAGGCCTGGGATTTGCCCTCTTCAGTCTCATACTTTCGCATTCTTCAAATACTTCTTGAACAGATCCTGGGTTATATCTGGTTTGGATCACACAGTAATGTGGTACGACACTGAAACAGTCTATTAAACCTGGTTTCGATCAATATTTCAGAGGATAACGCATGCTAGGTCTGGATTAGGTCTGGGATTTGCCCTCATCAGGCTCATACTTTCGCATATTTCTCATATTTGTTGGCCAGATTCTGGGCTTTTTCTGGTTGGGATCCCATAGTAATATGGTTCCACCCTGAAACAGTCCATTAAACCTGGTTTCGATCGATATTTTAGAGGATAACGCATGTTAGGTCTAGGTTAGGCCTGGGATTTGCCCTCATCAGACTCATACTTTCGCATTCTTCACATACTTGTTGAACAGATCCTGGGTTTTTTTTGGTTGGGGTCACGTAGTGATGCGGCACGACACTGAAACAGTCGACTAAACCTGGTCTCGATCAATATTTCAGAGGATAACACATGCTAGGTCTACGTTAGGTGTGGGATTTGCTTTCATCAGGCTCATACTTTCGCATATTTCTCATACTTGATGGCCAGATTCTGGGCTTTTTTTGGCTTGCATCACGTAGTAATGTGGTACCACACTGAAACAGTCAATTAAACCTGGTCTCGATCAATATTTCAGAGGATAACGCATGCTAGGCCTGGATTAGGTCTGGGATTTGCCCTCATCAC